>NC_072490.1:36000000-37200000 GCF_027574615.1 Eptesicus fuscus
CTGCAATAGGATTTCCTGCTGCACTCTACCCCGCCTCCCCTCGGCCCTTGTCACCCGCCCTGCCTTCTCCTCCAGCCCGCCTGCTTTTCCGTTCGCCCCCGGCCCCGCCTCCGCTCCTCCCTTGTCACCCGCCCCACCTTCTCCACCAGCCCGCCCGCTTTCCCCTTCGCCCCGGCCCTGACTTCGCTCCTCCCTTCTCCCCCCCCCCCCCTGGCTTGCTTGCTTCTTCGAAGCTTTACTCCCTTCTGCAGCTCTTGGCTTCTTTCGATGCTGTCTTGATATGCAAATTAGCCACCATCTTTGTTGGGGTAATTTGCATACTCGTCCTGATTGGCTGGTGGGCGTGGCTTAGGTGTAGCGAAGGTGCGGTCAATTTGCATATTTGTCTATTATTAGATTAGACTAGAGGCCCGGTGCACGAAATTCGTGCACTGGGGAGGGTGTCCCTCAGCCCAGCTTGCACCCTCTCTAATATGGGACCCCTCGGGGGATGTCCAACTGCAGGATTAACTTGCAGTTGGACATCCTTCTCACAATCCGGGACTGCTGGCTCCTAACCGCTCACCTACCTGCCTGATTGCCCCCTAACTGCTTCCTTGCTGGCCTGATTGACCCCTAACTGCTCCTCTGCGGGCCTGATTGCCCCCAAATACCCTCCCCTGCTGGCCTGATCACCCCCAAGGCTTTTATTAGTATAGATATGACCCTGCACAGAAAATTTTACTAACCCTGCTGTACAATAAGGGCTTGACGATTGAATCATTAGGACCAGACACCAAGATTTCCTTTCTTTGAATAGTGGAGGGAATACTTATCTTGTCTTTAAGTTGCCTGGAAATTAAAATGAGATAATGACTTAGAAAAGTATAAAAGCACCACATAAAGACAACTGTCTTTTTAATGAAGTGGCAAAATGAAAAACACTTTTTATTCTCCCCTTCCTTCCTTTACAGCTTTTATTTAAACTTTGAAATTTATAAAAATTTCACTCCAATTTTCATTTCTTTACATTCAACATTATTTTGTATTGGTTTCAGGTTTTATATTAGTTACAGAACAGTGGTTAGACAATCATATACTTTACAAAGTGTTCCCCGATATTTCTAGTACGCACCTGGCATCATACCATCATTACAACACTACTGACTATATTCTCTACTTAAGTGACAATGGGTTTACAGGTTCCTTTCAATCTTTCTTTTGTGTTTTTTATCCTTCCTTTTCTTTCTCACTTCTTCCCTCATTTTCTTTATATAGTATCTCAATTGGCCATCAAAGCTCAGTGAAGGCACTGGGACACGCTTCATCCATTTTACAGACCAGGAAACTGAGGCCAATTCCAGTTGGCTGTGGAACTTGACTCAGGAAGCCCTCAGAGCACACAGGAAGCCCTCAGAGCCATGCTCTTTGCGCTTCCTAAGGGGCAGCGGCCCAGCAAACAGAACAAACCTTCCAGTCAGGCTTCCGAGCCTCTTTCTCAAGCACCTCTTCATTGCGGATGCTCCACATTCTTTCCTCTCCCCCCATTCTTTACTGCCCCCCCCCTTCTCCGAAGCAGGTGGAAGGCTTCCCACTCACTGCCTAGGCATGCTCTGCTATGGGGCAGGGTGTAGCGAGCTTGCTTTTGGGTGAAGGCAGGAGCAGTAGTCACTGCCTCTGAAGTGTGAAGGCCTCCTGAGCGAGGCCCATTAGCACTGGGAGCTTCTCTGAATCACGTCAGTCAGTCCAGTACCCTGCAGTGCAGCACCCCTTCACTGAGGTGGCTCCACCCCTCAACCCCCGCCTCAGGGGTGAGGGTCCTTGCCCCTCTGCCAGGAGTCCTTCCATGCCCCTTGATCCCTGGCTGGGCCCACCCACATCTTGGGGGCACTGCAGAACCTCTGTCTCTCTGCAGATAAGGCAGATCCCTGCCCTAGGTCTCCGCAAAGCTATGAATCTGTGGCCAGAGGCTTGGTCTGGGTCTCAGCAACCACATGCCTGCAATGTTCCCAGGGACCCTGGGAGGGGCTGGGCGAGTCCTGCCACGCTCCCCCCAGGGTGGCCATCGCTGCCCCGGACCCCTGGGAGCTCCAGGCTCGGCCCGGACACGCCCCCCCGGGTGGCGATTGCCGCCCGGGACCCCCGGGATCGCCAGGCTCGGCAGGACACGCCCCCCCGGGTGGCGATTCGCCGCCTGGGACCCATGCTGAGCGCCAGGCTCGGCCCGGACACGACCCCCCGGGTGGCGATCGCCGCCCGGGACCCATGCTGAGCGCCGGGCTCGGCCCGGACACGCCCCCCCCGGGTGGCGATCGCCGCCCAGGACCCCCGGGAGCCCCAGACTCGTCCCCGGCCCCCCCCCTCGGGTGGCTATCGCCGCCCTGGACCCCCGGGAGTGCCAGGCTTGGCCCGGACACGCCCCCCCGGGTGGCGATCGCCGCCCAGGACCCCTGGGAGTGCCAGGCTCGGCCCGGACACGCCCCCCCGGGTGGTGATTGCCGCCCGGGACCCCCGGAACTAAGAGGATTGGGCGCCGCCATCTTGGTCTTCTCAACGGCCGGATAGGCCACCCGGAGTCCCGCCCCCAGCCTCTCGCAGGCCCAATCATGGGCATAGCAGAGGTGCGGTCAATTTGCATGTTTCTCTATTATAAGGTAGGATGAGGTATGCCTATCCCTTGTTTTGTTTGGAGCTTTACCATAGATGAAACACTTAATGGCATAGAGCCCAGAGGAGAGAATACTCCCTTGTGTGAGTTGCCAATTTGACACACTTGTATCCATCCGTATTTGTAGCTGTGCATTTGCCTGGTTCTACATGTGGCTGCAGGCATGTGTCTGCTTCTGAAAATCTGCGAGTGTGGGCACACCCAAGCCGTTGTGCCCATGTGGAACATGTATTATTATATTTATTATAAATGGGTTTCCTTTTCTTTCTCCTTTGCTATATGATTAATGTATTATTATGATTATTACTATTTTTAGCATTTGTATGTAGATAATATGATCTATGTATGGTCTATGCATTTCAGGATGGTAAAGGGTGTCAGCAGCTATTTGTTATAAAAGGGGGCATTGGGTTCCAAAGAACTCAGACCCACTGGCCTAGTCCATACAACTGCGACCTGTCCCATTTCCCTTGGGATGACAGACAGCGTAGCCTAAGGATGGGAGCCAGGGTTTGGGAGCCAGAAAAGTTTAAAGTTGAACCCCAGCTCTGTTGCTTACTAGGTATATGACCTGGGGGAATTCGTATCATCTTACTGATCCTTAGCTCCCTCATCTGCAGAATGGAGATAAAATAGTCACCTCCAAGGGTTGTAGTGAGGGTTATATGAGGTTGACTGTAAAAGGCACTGATTAAGAGCTCAGTAATTATAGAAGCTGCCATTATTATTATTATTGTTGTTGCTATTGTTTCTCCAAGGAAACCTCCCCAGCTGGAACCCTGAGATGTGATGAGGTATTAGCATCCCAACCCTAAACCTCTCCTCCAGTTTGGCTCAGCATCCTATATCTCCAGACTGATGTGGAGAGGGGTCCTGATCCACATGAACCATGAAACTAAGACACACACCCCGCCCCGCCTTTTGGGACCCTGTTGGGTCCAGGCCTCATTCTCTACTAAATGTTGCCCTGGGCAGTTCAGTGCCCAATAGCTCTTCCAGTCTCCTCCTGGCTTGGAGCTCACCTTCCCCACTTTTCTCACCACTGCTGGGGTCCTGGCATCTTGGGCTAAATCCCTAAGCTGTGGACAGCTCCGGCCTCTGAGCTGTCCAGAATTAGCCAGCCCTCCTGCACTAGGCTCACCTCCAGCCTTCGGAGCATTGGGGACAGTGGTCTCCTTCTAAGGTAAAGCATCCACAGGGCCCTCAGTTTGCTCTCAGTAAGTCACCAATTTTACAGTTCGTGATATATGAAATCAGGAGTGGGCACTGGGAGCTGGCTTTTCTGGCCATCATTCCTTTGTGGTTCTCTCTGCCCTTTTGCAGCAGAAATCCTGATTTTCACCTCCTGCCTCCTGGGCTTCTGCACTCAGGAACCTCAGAAAGGTCTTGATCATGCTTTTGGCAACCAGAGAACTGACCCTTTTCCCCCAGACAATGGGAACCAGCAGTGTTGTCAGAGCTGGCATGGCCACTTCCAGCCTGAGAAGACCCAGAGCTATTTTTTCACTCCTCCTCTCTGGCTGAGTCGTTAGGAATCCCTAGAAGGTGATGAATAAAATTTGGTCTTGATCAAGTGCTGTCTTAAGAGTACTGAGATGATACCTACATGATGCATGAAGAAGTTCACGGTCTAGCTGAGAGGAGATAGTCATCTATAATAATAAAAGCATAATATGCTAATTAGACCGAACAACCTTCCCGACGACCACACTATGACACCCACTGGTGCCAGGCCAGCCAAGACAAGTGCGATGTGATTGGTCGGGGGCCTGGCCATCGCACTATGATCGCCCTGCAGAGGGAGGCCCAGGCCACAGACCAGCAGGCTGAGGCAGGTGGGTGGGGCCTCCCTCTGCAAGGGAAGCCCAGGTACCGGGTGCCAGAGGGAAGCAGGTGCCAGCATCCAGGGGAAGGAAGGCCTACTCTTGCATGAATTTTGTGCACCGGGACTCTAGTGTAGCAGATAACTATGGTTCAAGGTGGTACGCCCTGTCATATTTACACTAGGGAACGTGGGCCTTCTCACATTGGGATTATTCAGCATTGGCAAGATGGAAAGTCTTCTGAGAAAAGTGAATATAGCAATGGGGTACTGAAGGATGAGCAGGAGTTTCGAAGGCCTGGCTAGACTCTCAAGTCTTAGTTCCTACTTCTAGTGCTATAATTCTGGCAGGTAATGGTCTTGGGGGAAGAAAAGATAGAGGAAGAAGCATAACTCTTTATACCCAGAAGGATCCATGTTTGAACTGAATCCTGGCTCAGAGACATTGGCTTCCCCATACTATTCTCAAAACATAAAAATTAGTATTTCCCAGTGCCCCCCAGAGCATGAATTCCTTAGGAATGTCCTGTATGTTATATGAAAAAGGAGACTCCAAGATCAAATAAATTTCAGAAACGCTGGGCTTATAAAGTCAAGCAGATTTTACTGTAGGACTTCTCAGAGACTTTAAAGGTAAAATACTAAGATAATAATTTATATATATATATATTTATATATAATAATTTATATATATAAAATTATATATAATAATTATATATATAAATTATTATCTTAGCATTTTACCTTTAAAGTCTCTGAGAAGTCCTACAGTAAAGTCTCTGAGAAGTCCTACAGTCGCACACATATATATATGTGCGACTGTAAGTATATATATATATATATATATATATATATATATATATAATGAATTTTTATAACATAATTTAATGATATTAAAAATATAGTAATTCAACAGCTACCCTTTATTTAGTGTTTTCTAATGTGGGAGACATGTGCTATGCATTATCTCATGAATCCTCATAATACCTTTATGTCATTCGTACTGCCATTATTCCCACTTTGCAGACAAGGAGACTGAATGAACCCAAGAAGTGAAGTTTAGTGCCCAAGATCACACAGCTAATAATGAAGCTGAGATTCAAAGCCAGGTTGTGTCCCACCCAAAGTCTCTACACTTTCCTGGGTATTGTAAATGGGATACACAGGATTTCCAAATTTATTCAGCCAGGGAAATTTCTGACATCTAGGATTCCAAAGAGTGACTTTGGGAAATACTGCTCCAGTTTGTTCCCTATGGATTCACTAAAAGCAACAAATGGACTTCTAGGCCTTTGCTTCTCATTCTTCCTCCCCCTTCCCAGCTGGGCCTGGAGGTCCTGAGTTCCTTACAAGGCCCTTCCACGTGCACCCCAAGGGCTGGTGTGACAATTAGGAGGGATTCCCAGGAGAGGCCAAGATTCCAGCTGGCAGCTCTAAACTGCCCAGATCTAAATAGATAATCTCAATGGCCCCATATGACCCACAAAAAGTTCCAAATTTTATTCTCAGCCAGTTCTTGAAAGTGGGAGAGACTACAGTCACGTTCCCTTTCTCAAGAGAACATGCAGCTGAAAAATGGGCTGTTAAGCAAGGGACACACACAAGGTCTGGGTGCCCTGTCCTTTAAGAGAAACTATCTCAAAGAAGGAGTCATGTAGCACCTGCCAAATCTCTTACCCAAATATCTTTTATTTGGAGACTATTTATAACAAGGGACAGAGAAGATATGCCACATGTTCCTACTTCAGATGAGGCGAAAGGCCTCAGGGAGGTAAAAAGGGACTTAGACATGTCCTCTTTTAAGAGCTGTCCCAGAGTTGGGGCAATTCCCACCTGGTACTCCTCTGAGACTAGTGAAACATGCCTATTCACCGGTCCTGGACTGCTTGAGTAGCAAAAAGCCCCCCTTTGCCAGGGGGCTGGAAGCAGAGTGAGCAATATCTGAAAAGCTTTCTGGCACTGTGTAACCCCTCTATCTGTACTGTGCATGCATGTCTC
This sequence comes from Eptesicus fuscus, assembly GCF_027574615.1. Classification (NCBI taxonomy): domain Eukaryota; kingdom Metazoa; phylum Chordata; class Mammalia; order Chiroptera; family Vespertilionidae; genus Eptesicus; species Eptesicus fuscus. The sequence continues at coordinate 36,006,468 of NC_072490.1, forward strand.
CTTGTCAAAATGCAGATTCTAATTTTGCATGTTTGGGGGTGAGGACTGAGATTCTGCATTTCCCACAAGCTCCCAAGTGAAGTTGGTGTGGTTGGTCCCAGAACCACCCCATGAAGAGCAAGGTTACAGACAATAAATGGGCAGTTAAAACCTCCCATGCCCATTCGTCTCCTGGTGGCCCTGAAACTCCCATTCATTGTGATGAAAAGATTCCAGGTTAGATCAAGACTGGGAGGCTGCTTCACTTAGGCACACTCATCTCCCACCCCCCCACCCCCCGCCCTTAAGCTTTACCTTATGCCAGGGGTCCTCAATCTTTTTAAACAGGGGGCCAGTTCACTGTCCCTCAGACCGTTGGAGGGCCGGACTATAGTTTTAAAAAAAACTATGAACAAATTCCTATACACACTGCACATATCTTATTCTGAAGTAAAAAAACAAAACGGCAAAAACACCCGCATGTGGCCCGTGGGCCGTAGTTCGAGGACGCCTGCCTTATGCCGTGGCAAAACCTAACTCCTTACAGTTTCCGGCACACACCATGCTATTTCGGCTGATATTTTGCTCTGCTTGGGCACTACTTTCTGTCTGGAAAGCCCATCTCACCTTGTTTTGCTGAATTAAGTCCTACTCATCTTTCAAAACTCAGCTGGCACACTCTCAGCTGAGAAAACTGTCCCCTCCTCAACTCCAACCCCAGCTTTTGCGCATACCCAACCCTGCGAACATCTAGAACACAACACGTATCTTACTGTCTGGAGACTGCCCGAGTCTAGGTCTGCCTTCCCTACCAAGTTCAAAAGCATGAATCATGCCTTGTTCCCTCCCCCCTCCCTCTGCCTCCTCAGTGCCTAGCACACAGCCTGGCACATAGTAGGTACATGATTAATGTTTGACAAACTGATGCAAAGTTGGCAACATCTCCAAAGAAAGAGTTTAGCAGGTTCTTTCCATCTCAAGAGAAATGGTTTAATTTTATAAACAAACTAGGTGCGTGTGTGTATGTGGTGTTTCTGCTTCCTTCTTTGTTCCTGAATTTTAAGAAAGGCAGGAAGTGATAACAGTAATGCAGTTTGAAGGTGCTTTACCTGAATTAACTCCTTGAATCCGATGAGGCCAGTCTGCCCTGAACAGATAAGAAAACTGAGACTCCCAGGGGCCACTGGCCAGTCACACAGTGTATAAGTGGCAGAGCAAGTGGGATTCTAACACAGCTCTGTAGGACTCCAAGCCCAGGGGTCCTTCTTCTGAGTTCCTCCGGAAAGTGGCAAAGCTTGAAGCCTACATCCTAAAAAGGGGAGGAGGGGGCTAGCAACGTTGACATGCTGGGGGAACAGAAGGCAGTAAGAGTTGTAGGATGGAGTCCTAGGGGCTGGGGTGCACAGAAGGGGAAAAAGACCCTTTTCTAGGAACGAGGTGTCAAAGGGTCTAATTATTGAAGAACACCTGGAAAGGGGACCAGGTCCCCAAATGGAGCTGTTCTTGCCTGCAAGACAATGAGCAACTCATTTTGAGATTGGTTATGAAAGACAGTGAGAAAGGTCATAGGCTTTGACTAGTCAGAGGTGGGGTGGAAAGGTCGTTTCAAAGGGAAAGACAATGTGTTGCCTCCTGAAGAGTGCTGAGAGAATGGCAGATGGACAAAGGATTCCAGAATGAGTCACATCCTGGCTCCGGACTCCCAAGCTTTGGGAGCCCCATAGGTGGTGCCCTACATCCCTCACTCCCTACAGGAGCAAAGCCTCCATTTGAGCCCAGCCAGCCTTTGTCTCCTCCACCACCACCTCTGTTCCTCTGAGCCATCACTGCTATAATGAGCTGGCTGAGGTGGGCCCCAGAGTGAGCAAGGGAATGACATCCCCTTCCCATGCCTCCTCTGGGCCTTTCCTATTGCCCCATCTCTTGGTTTCCATGACAGCGTCTAGCAATAAGGCATCTACTTCAATACGCTGGCAGAGATGCCAGGCAGGAGCCACACAGACATAGGTCTGCGGGTAAGGAAAGGGAGCACTCACATCTCTTGAGTGCCCACTCTGTGTGGGTCCTGTCCAATACTTCACATCCATACTCTCCCTTACTCCTCACCCCGTCAGGTGAGAAACCCACTTTACAGACCAGGAGACTGAGGCACAGAGAGGGGAAGAGGCGTGCCAAGGGTCATACAGCCGGTCAGTGGCCGAGCCAGGATTCAAATTTGTTTTCCCTGGGCCCTGAGACTAAGTTGTTAATCACTATACCACCTTGCCTCTTGGCCAGGATTCACCTGCTCAGGCCCAAACTCTGCCACTTGCTATGGTTCTTGGGTGAATCCCTTCACCTCTCTGAGACTCTGCAGAATGGGGTAGGTGGCCTCATTGCTCCGAGGGCTGTGAGAATTGCAATAAGCTTGGGAAAGCCCCAGGCTCCTGGTTGGAGTTCAGTAAAGGGGGCTGCTCTTCTATTTCCTACTGGAAAGATCCCAACCCCAAGGTTCCTGGATGAAGCAAAGCCAGGGCTGCCCAAATCCCCCGGGAGAAGTCTGGCCCCCACCTCCAAGAGCTGTTCCTTGCATACTGACCCCGCCCCCAGTGTTCTAACAATAATAGCTCTCATTTGCTGCTCATCCACTTTGCCATAGGAGCCCCACTAGGGCCCTGCATGCTCACAATGACACCAGGAGGGAGACATGGTTATTATCCTCGTTATAGACTAGGGAACCCATCAGTAGCACCCAGGATAATCACCGCAGGAGCAGAGAGGAGGCAGAGCTACCTGGGAGACGGGGGCAAAGTGTATTAGAGAGACATCCATGATGCTCAGATGCTCAGTTCTACCTTCAAACTAGATCTGAAAGCTGATCACTTTTTATTATTTTTTTATTTTTAATCCTCCACAAGGATTAGTTTAATAATTTTTAGAGAGAGAGGAAAGCAGAAGGGGGGGGGGAGAAATATGGATGTGAGAGAAACATGAATCAGTTGCCTCTTGCTGCCTCCCAACCAGGTATTGAACCCTCAAACTAGGTATGTGCCCTGACTGGAATCAAACTTGCAACCTTTGGGCATACGGGTGGACACACTAACCAACTGAGCCACTCGGCCAGGAATGAAAGCTGATCGCTTTTCATCACTCCCATGTCATACCTGGTCTAGGCCCCCACCACCCTCAGCTTGAATAACAAACGGCGTTAGCCCTTCACGACATCGCTCTGCCACTACTCTCCCCTTCCTTTGGTGTATCATCCACACAGCAGTCAGGGCCACGCTTTTCGTTACACATTGGATTGTGTCATTGAATGCTCGAAACCCTCCATGGCTCCAATGTCTTCTGAACAAAAGCCAGGTCCTCACCATGGCCAACAAGGCTCTATACTTCTACCCCATAACTTCTCTGACCCCAAAACTTAAACTCAGTGCTAGCCACTCTGGCCTCGTCTTTTTCTAGAATATTCCAAACCAGAATGCTTTTTCCTCAGATACAAGCATGTTTCATTCCTCATTGATTCCAATGCCACCCCTCCCACTCTCTGTAAAAGGACCCTCCCGTTCTCCGACCTGGCTTATCACTTACTGTTCTCCAACACTGCATGTGTACTCATTTGTTGATTTACTTCTTGCCTCACCTTCTACTAGAGCATCAGCTCTAGGAAGGCAGGACCTTCCATCTTGTTCATCCCTGTATCTCAGCACCCAGATCAGTCCTTGACAGTCATGTATGGGTTCTCTATGGGGTAGCCTGGGGCAAATGTTCTGGACAATTGGATAACTGAAATAAAATGATTCCCTCTTCAGTTGAATGTGGAACATACAGAGAGGCAACAGTTGGTAGGGACTGGGGCAGAAATTAAAAATATCACGCAGCTACACAAGTCAGGAGGCCATGATGTCATGGAACAACAGGTGTCATGTGCCACTAGAAGCCACGAGACAACGGATGTCATGGGCAAGCAGAAACCAGGGCACCACAGATGTCATGGGCCAGCAGAAACCAGGGGACCACAGATGTCATGGGCCAGCAGAAACCAGGGGACCACAGATGTCATGGGCCAGCAGAAACCAGGGGACCACAGATGTCATGGGCAAGCAGAAACCAGGGCACCACAGATGTCATGGGCCAGCAGAAACCAGGGGACCACAGATGTCACGAGCAACCAGAAGCCACAAGACAACAGATGTTATAGGTAAGCAGAAGCCAGGAGGTAGACTATAGGCTCCACCTGGGCAGGTGTCTGCTTTGTCCTAAAGAGTATCCCACGTGCCTAGAGGAGACCTGGTACACAGTAGGTGCTCAGTAAGTGTTTGTTAAATGAATGAAGAGTAGAGCACAGAATAGCAAGAGTTAGTTGGTATAAGCAAGAACAGCCAAAGCAGAGGAACAAGGAGCCGAGGGCCCTCGTTCCAGCATTAGAGAGGGAAGCAGAGCCTGCTGCAGGGAGGACAGGCTCATGCGTCTCCAGTGGATTCAAATGATTGGTCAGTGCCCCATGGGACTGGCAGTATGGTGGAGACACTGTTTTCTGTCGTTCTTATATTCCTATATATCCAGCCAACAAACCCCATTAACGGAGGCTAAAGTGGGCGTGTCTCCAGTCCCTGCAATCCCACACAATATCCTAATGGGAAAGCAGGGAGCTACCTAGGGCCAGGAAGCTATGTGAGGGGTTCTAGGGAGAGAGAACAAGGCTCACGCTCAAGCTGGGATAGGAAGGATGCTGAGGAGGGCTGAATACCGTAAACAAGACAGGACAGTGGGGTGTAGTAACTGCCACCTCTAAGGGAAGATGGATATGGGGGAAGTTGGATCCCCTTTCTCACAAGTCTTACAGACCCAAGCATCTTTCCCCTGTAGCCCCCCTACCTTCGCCCTGCATGTTTTAATTCTCTGAGCACGCTCCAGCTACCACTTCCAATTAAGAGTGAGTGATCATCAGTTTCAGTTCCCCTGAGATGTGCAGATGTGGTGCCTGTGGATTTCTTAATTGTTTGAATAATTGTTGCCTAGGAGGGCCACATCGATTCTACCCAAAGTGTGAGAAAACAAAACCAACCCCGCCCAAATTATCCAATAGCACTGCTTTAACGCTGTCCTCTAGTAATACCCCATCCAACCTCACCACACCCAGCCACCTGTCAATCCTAATGCTCTACTCCAAAACAGTCTCCATCTGTCCATTTCCCTCCATCACCACCACCCCCTGGTCCAAGCGACTATCCCCTCTCATCTGGACAACTGCAATCATCTCCTTACGCATCTCCCCAGTTTCACTCTAGCGTAAGTTGGTCAACCTCTCTAGCCTCAGTTTTCTTATCTATAAAATGGGCATACTAATAGACTCATTTCACAGGTCTGTAGAGAAGACTGGGCAGCACATGAAGGGAAAGCCCTGGCCAGGAGTGCTTTCTCAATAGGTGACAGTTCCTTTCCTCTGCCAGCTGGATAGGAGGGATCAGAAAGGTACAAAGAAAAAGCAGGCTTTGGAGGCCTCTGGATCTCCCGGACTCTCTTGAGCTCACCCCACAAAGGGCTTCTTGCCTAATTTTCTTCCTCACATTTCCTTCCATGTAATGGGAGTTTTACTACCTTTATATCCTGGCCTCTCTCCCCCTCCTCACTTGCTCCTCCCGTAGTTCTGTGCATGGTGCCTCATATTTGTGAGTGTGTTTGAGATGAAATAGGTAAGTAAACCCAGGCTCTTTTCTGATTCTCTTAAAACCCAGCCTTTTTGCAGGGAGCATATGTCAGGGTTTGCTCTCTGTGTAGCTGGAAGGAGAAGGGACCCCTCTGCACTGTGCCAGGCAAGGATACCCAACATTCTGGCTTTCAGCATTAGCCAGCCGCATGCTCCAATGTCAACGTAATAACAGTGGCATTTACTATCCAGCTGCCCTGCTTTTTCTTAATTCTTAATTCTTAGTTGGTCTAGAACTCAGACCAGGCAAAGGAGTGCTATTTATCGACCTATCCCAGCCCCTAACAGGACTGAGCAGTGGGAGAAAACCCTGTCTTGTATTCCTGACTCATTAATGGAGCTTCTCAGGGCCTCGGTGGTGGATGCTGTGAGAATCGATCAATAAGGGACCGACAAATATTTACTGAGCTCTGGAAACAATCTTGAGAAGAGCTCACCTTTGCCCAGTGATTCTGACTACTTTCAAAATGCCTAGCAGCATTTTCAGGTGCGTGAATGCTACAACGTGCCAGGGACTTCACCCTCTTGGTGGTCTTCACACCATTTGCGTGATGTGGACATGCCCTTGTCTTTAAGGATATCGCTGTGATCTCACTTCCTTCAGCCAATACATCTTTACTGCACACCTACTAGGTGCCAGCTGCTAATTTCAGGTTTAGCAGTAAACCAAGCAGATGATGTCCCTACAATCCTGGAGATGACAATCTGGGTAGCGGGGAGTGGGGGGGTGGGGGGGCTATGAAGAAAATCCGTGGAGAGTGACTGCATTTGTATGGGGGTAAAAATGGGGTGGTCAGAGAAGGCCTCTCCAAGGAGGGGACATCTGAGTCTTCAGTGATGAGAAGGCATTAGTCATTGCAAGATCTGGGGGAAGAGGCACTCAATAGTGCCGTGAAATGAGTATTATTATTATTATCTCCCTTTTACAGATGAGGAAACTGAGGCCAGGGAGGTTAAAATGCTTCCTCTGAGGTCACAAAGGTAACTATTGAGGGCATTAAGATGTGAGTCCAGATCCAGTCTCTGAAAACCCAACTATTGCCACCAAACTCATTTGCCTCTAGGTTCTAGCACTTTTAAAAAGAATCTTAGCCTGGCTGGTATATCTCAGTGGGTGAGCGTCAACCCGTGAACCAAGAGGTCACTGGTTCCATTCCCGGTCAAGGCACATGCCCAAGTTGTGGGCTCGATCCCCAGGCAGCCAATCAATGTTTCTATCTTTCTATCCCACTCCCTTCCTCTCTCTCAAAAATCAATAAAAACATTTAAAAAAAAAAAAAGAATCTTACTGTGGAGTGCTTCAGCAAAGTGACATGTAGCTCCCCTGAAGGAGCTTCCAGTAAAATTTGGGAGAAAACCTCTTTACACAGAAAATACTACTCACAAGAGGGAGGTCAGAAATTGATATGTAGAATTAATACAATTTCAAATTCTAAAAACCCAATGGAATTTGTTTGGAACATGACAAAATGACTCCCAATACCATGGAGAAAAAGAAATTCATATAATGTCTTTGTTCATTAATTGGTTTATTTCACAATTTTCAATATTTTTCACCTCATGGCACACATAAACTAATTACTAAAATTCTGTGGCACGCCAAAAAATGTATTTTTTGCCAATCTGACAAAAAATAGGTATACTTTTAAAAAATCCTCACCCACGGATATGTTTTTCACTGGTTCTAGAGAGAGAGGAAGGGAGAGGGAGAGAGAGAGAAACATCGATGTGAGAAACACTGATTGGTTGCCTATGCAAGTGTCCTGACTGAGGATCAAACCAAAACCTGGATATGTGCCCTAACCGAGAATTAACCTGCGACCCTTTGGTGCACGGGACCACACTCTAACCAGTGACCCACACTGCTCAGGGCAAACTTTTGATTTATTTACACCAAACGGCTATTGTTGTGTTGGCTGTTGTCATTTTTTTATTTGACAATCTAAGGGAAAAGAGGTTGGTGCCCTGACTAAACAGTCAGGTATAGCATATTTTAAAAATTCTTGCAGCACACCAGCGTATCGGGACACACCGGTTGAAAATCACTGGTTTATTTAATCAACAGTTAGGAGTTGCCAGGCTCTGCTGTAAATGCTTTTCAAATATTAATTCTTTGGAACTTCATGACTCATTTAATACTCATAGCAATCCTGTCTCTTAATGCAGTCACTAATCCCACTTCACAGTTGAAGGAATTAAGGCAAAGACAGGTAGGAGGACTTGCCAGGGACACACTCTGGAGAGTGTTGGCACCAGATGGGAATCTACGTCATCTGGCCCTGGAAACCATGATCGTAACCGTAAACTGAATTTGTGGGTATCATTTATATAATTGAATTTATATCTACAATTACATTTTGTCTCTTTCTACTTCGTAAGAACTTGTTTTCAGGAGATTGTTTTCTGATTTAAATGCAGAATTTATGGTTTCCCTTAAACTTGCTCAAGGGGGCCCTTCGGGGTGTGCTTTGAAGAGCTAGATCGTCATTCTCCAAGGAGGCTGAAACTGGGATCTACCAGAGGCCCATACAGACAGCTAGAGGCTGTGGACAGAGGAGAGAAAAAGAGAGCGGCTTTCATTTTGGCCCGGGACCAAACGACAGTCACATCGACCAACGCTCCAGGTCACAGGGGTAGGCTGGCGATGGAACTGTGCTTCCCATGGGCTCAGGCAGAGGGACAGCAGGTGGATTTATTGAATGACGATTCTCTCCAGGAACAGAGAAAAGCCAGCCAGTAAGTAAATGAAGTTCTGCCGAAAGAATAAACCAAGTGAAAATTGCTTAGAATGTTAAGAGAGAAAAAAGCAATAAAAGAAGGGGAGAGCAGATGCCTTTGCTGGCTATGAAAACATACGCTATGCAAATAACCATCAAAGCAGCGATGGCTCAGACCCCCACTCCTCCCCTCCACCTGTGCCCAGTTGGCCTTTGCTCTGTTTCCTGCCATGACCCTGCCTGATGGTCATCCACTGGAATCAGCAGCAAGTTCAACACCAGAACAGACAGCCTGGAAAGAGACCTGCTACTAATAACTGGGTTTCCAAGTCACATACCCTGAGACCCAAGACAGAAAACCATGCGAATGGTGCCCTCTGGAGGTGTGCAAGGCCGCTGCTCTGCCTCAGAAGATAGGGAGTAAGTAAGTGTCTGATACAGGTGGCAGAGGTGAGATACAGGTGGCATAGGTGAGAAAAGGAAGAAACAGTCAGTGAATAGGGTGGGGACAACCGGTTAACTATGTGAATAAAAAACGAAGTTAAGACCTTTTCCTGGTACCCAAACCCAAACAGGTTAGAGAGTGATAATTTAGTGTGAAATATGAAACCATTAAAACGATGACAACTAGAAACCTTGTTTTCCTAATCTGAATAATGGGGGTAATAGTAACTACTCATAACATTGCTATGGGGATTAAGAAAGAGGATACAAGTTAGCACAGAACCAGGTACTTTTAAGTAAAAGAGGACTGAGGGAAGATTGGGCTGAGAAACAGCCCCAAATCTAGCAACCCTAGGGGAACAAGGGGAATCAGAAGGAGAGATGTAGCCTCAGGTTATAATCTGGGGATTCCAGGCAAACTGATACCAACTGGAAGAAGAACAGTCCATGGAGTATGGTGCTTCCATCTGTGGGCACCAGGGAATAATAATTCACGGTGAGTACACTATCTGCAGCTGCAGCAATTTTAGAAGCAGGAAGAGACTCAAGTGGAACTCACAGGCATCGGACTTTCAGCCTGGGCTGAGCTCCCTTCATTCGTGATCTTTGGTTGGAAGAACCGTACCCAGTGACCAAGGCTCGGCGGCACTCAGGCAGCCAGGGTCACAGTCCCTGTTCACTCCTGCCTGAGGCAGCCCAGCCTCTCACTGTTGGAAAGTTCCTCCTTAGATGGAGCTGAAGCCGGTTGCCCTCCCCACTCCCCCTACTCCAGTGTCCACCCACTGGGAGCCTCACTGGTGAGGTCCACCAAATAAGAACAACACCCAGATTAGAACAACACCCCGCTTGCACAATCTTTTCTAGAGAATAAAAAAAAAAAATGGGAATACTGTCCACTTTGTTTCGTGAGGTCAGCATAACCCTGATACCAAAGTTTGACAAGCGAGCACTAAGAAAGGAAAATTGCCAACGGGTCTTACTCATGAACTCACGTTGTTAAAATTCTAAACAAAATGGTGAGCAGAAATAAACCAGCAATAAGGATGCTATAGGACAATGCGAGTTGGGTTTATTCCAGGAAAACAGAAATCAATGCAGTCTACCAAGTTAACAGATTGACAAAGAAAAATCATACGACCATCTGAGCAGATGCAGGGAAAACATCTGTTATAAACTCTACTTCCATTTATGACTAAAAAGAAAACAGGCATACTCAGCAAACTGGGAATAGGAAGGAACTTCTTTCATCTGGTAAAGATTACCTGCCAAAACCCTGGAGTAAGCGTTATACCTGGTTATCAAATGTAGAGCCCCCTAAGAGCTGCAAGGGCAAGGTGCCCACTATCCCATCTTTAATTCATTCTCACACTAAGGTCTTAGTCAGGGCAGTAAGACAAGGGGGCGGGGGGCGGGGGTGGGGGAATTGGAACATAAGAATTGTAAAGAAAGAAACAAAACTATTACTTTCACTTCCTATAATTGTATTATATATAGTGTTCCCAAAAGAATCTATAACTACTTTTTTTTTTTTCCTCATTAGTAAGAAAGCTTGGCAAGATTTCTGGATATGAAATCAATACACAAAATGGAGACATATTTTTTCCCAAATGTTACCTATAGAGCATTAAGTTAAAAATGTATATTATTTAAAATAGCTTGGAAACTATCCAACAACTAGCAATGATCTAAAAAAAAAATATATATGTGTAATGCCACCAAGGGAAAATTAGGAAACTGTACCAAGAGAAGGTAAAGATATCCTAAATAGCCCTAACTGGTTTTGCTCAGTGGATAGAGCGTCGGCCTGCGGACTGAAGGGTCCCAGGTTCGATTCCGGTCAAGGGCATGTACCTTGGTTGTGGACACATCCCCAGTAGGGGGTGTGCAGGAGGCAACTGATCGATGTTTCTCTCTCACTGATGTTTCTAACTCTCTTTCCCTCTCCCTTCCTCTCTAAAAAAATCAATAAAATGTATTTAAAAAAAAGATATCCTAAATAATGAAGAGAGATACTATCTTCATGGAAGACGAAACAGTACACCTTACACCCTCTGTGGATCGATAGAGAGCTCAGCAATAACAGCTCCCAGGTCAGAGCAACCTGGGCTTCTAAAATGTGTGACTTTGGGCATTCCACCCACCTCCCCAAACCTCCGTTTCCTCACCTGTAAAACAGGAATAGCCACCCTGCCTAGTTGTTAGGAGTCAATGGATGGAAGCCCTTTGTAGAGTGCTGTATGAATGCAGGGGATTCTTATGACTAGCATTATTGCCCCTTGTTGGTCTGAGGGTGGGGAAAAGTTTTCTCTCCCAGGTTAGGCCAGCTGTGTCCCTGTTTCTGCTCATCAATCTGTCAGTGAGGGCAGTGTTGAGTGCTTGTTCTGTGCATAACATTTCCTCATTCAGTCCTCACAGCAACCTCCAAGAGAGATGCTATACTAGCCCCATTTTACATATGACAAAGCTGAGGCTCAATCAAGCAACTTGTCGTTCATATATTCATTCATTGATTTGGCATTCATGAGCCCCTTCTGTGGGCTAGGAGCTATGAATACCCTGGTGACTAAGACGGACATGGTCTCTGCTCTATCAGGGCTGCGAGTCTAGTTAAGAAGATAGTAAAAAAAATCTTATCTCAACTAACAAGCTGGCAGAACCAAGATTCAAACGCAGGTCTGTTAGACACCAGAGTCCATGCTTTTAAGCACTCCCTGGAGGTGCCTTCCTCAAGCTCCTCTGCTCCATCCTCTCTGTTGTAATGATTTCTAACATCCATTCTGCTGGCAGCATCACGTTTCAATGGGCCTTGCTATCCAAGCTGCTGCACAAATGGTGAGCTGTCAGCTTTGATCCTGGCCCATGTGATTCTTGTGCATTATCACTGGAGAATTACAGCAGGGAAAGTGAGCAGGAAAGAAGAGAGGCATCCTGGTCTCTCTTCCCACAGCATCAGTGGCATTGTTCCCGATGAGTGTGTGCCTGAGTCCTCGGCTACCATTAATGGCAGAAGTGAGTCACTTATAAATAAGATACAGGAGCTTTATTATAATTACATCCCGCAATTCAGAAGTGCTCAGCATCACTGTGAAAGGGAGGGCAGCAGGCAACTGGGGCCTGAATGATCCTCTGCCAGGTACATCTTGCAGATAAAACGTCTTGGATCAGGAGCAATTACTGCTAACGTCCAGCCTGAATGCTAATGAGAAGTACTTAAAATTGCATGTAATTCTTTGCCATTTGTACTATCTGCTTTCCCCTTCTTTTCTCTGCTTTTCCATCCTGAGAAACAGACTCTGGAAAATCCGAATAACGGCCATTTTGCAGATGAGGAAAACGATGCTCAAGGTCACTCAGCTCAAAGGGCCAAGGTGGGATTCTAACCCTGAACTTGTTTTTTTTTACTCCACCATTCTGTCTTTAAGGGAAAACATTTCAGAACTCTGGATGTGTCCACTTTACCTGGAAGGTGCACAAAATATCCCAAGTCTGTAGGACAATCTGAAAGACAGTTGGGGTGGTATGTTCTGTTGAAAGCTTTGCCTTGGCGAGGACATGGCAGCTGTAGCTAGACCTTGTGAAATTAACTTCCACCCTACCCTCTGACATCCCACAACCACCGAGAAGCCCACGTTTGTTCCTCAGGGACCTGAGAAACGACCACGAAGAGAGAGCCTCGCTGAAAGAAAGGAAGAGCCTTTCTCCTGCCCACACAAGCCAGAAAACTGCCCCAAACCCATTCTGCCCAGAAACAAGCCAGAGAGTAAAGTTTAAGCGGCAGCATGAAGGAGTGAGGTTGGCCATAATAGTGATAACTGCGATAATGCCAAGCTTTTGCTGAGTACCCAGGAGAGCTCCGGAAGTTTAAGTAAGTCTGCCCTGAGACTTTGGGGTTTAGGCTATTTAAAGGTTGGGATTGCACGAAGACTTCTGGGACACACATTTACATCTAACACTAGATCTCGTCCCGCTTTACAGGCAAGAGAGCAAGGGGCTTGCAGAGGTGGGGCAGCGTGCAGGTGGCAGGGCCAGGATAAAAGCTAGCCTGTTTGACCTTCAGAGGGACACAATAACAGCTAAGGTTTCAATAGCACTTTTAGGTATTCCATGGCACCATTTAGATACTTTATACACATGAACATGATTCTCCCACCAACCCCAGTGAGGAAGGTGCTATGAACACTCCTATTCTAAAATCGGGGAACTGAGAAACAGAGAGGTAGAGCAACTTGCCCAATGCCACGGAGCCCCTCAGAGACAGCACTGGAGTTTGAGCCAGCTCCAGAATCCACAAGCTTTGATCTCTTTGCTAGGCCTCCTCCTTGTTACAGAAAGCCACACCATTTTCCATCAGCCACTCCTTGCGTGCAAAAATGAAAGTACAAACACCTAATTCCGAGAGAGTCCAAGGAAAGGAAGTTCTTCCTACCTCGGACGCTCAGCCCAGGGCCAAGAGGGACCACTCCCAGCCCAGGACCGCCTGAACGACTCCTCTGGGCCACAGGGTCCTTGGCAGGCCGCGCCCGCCTCCACCCAGCTCTGAGATCATGGACAGGCTGTGCTGGGCCACTCCCACCTTGTAAGGATTCTCTGTCCCTTGAAAATGGTACAGACTTCCCTACAGACTCTTCCTCCACCAAGAAGAGACGTCTTGAGTCAGCAGGTAGCATTAGGCAGCTTTGCCCTCAGGTGTGAAGATCTAGCAAGCCTTGAAGATTTGCATGGGGTTGTTAGGGATTTACATGGGGTTGTCAGGGATTCCTGTGAGTGACCAGCCACTCAGCAGTATGCCTCCTGCAGGACACCTGTTAGAGAGAAAGGACAGCTGCTGGCAGGGGCATCACTGACCCTGCTGCCTCCTCTCTCTACGCTTCACCTTTGCTGCTGACCGCCACAAGCAGAGGAGACCTGAGGTCCCATCTGCACGATAAGATCCATGTTCAAATCCTAGCTCTGCCGTGGACCAGCTGGGCAACCTCAGGCAAATTACTTAACTTCTCTGAGCCCCACAGAAGATCTCTGTTCAAGGAGGCTAATAGTAACAGCGCCTACCTTGCAAGGCTGCTGTGATAACGAATTGGGATTTAAATGATACTCTGATCATTCCATCCACTCTCCCAGTCTCTGCTGGTTCCCGGTTGCCTCCAAGATAAAAGCCAAGATTGGGGCATTCAAACCCCTCCCTAACAGACCCCCAACTCCCCTCTCCTTCATGCTCTGGAGATGCACTCCATCTCTCCTCCAGTCACAGGGGCCTACCCTTCCTGGCAGAAAGTTTCCCAAGCACATTCCCGCCAGGGGACATGGCTCACACAGAAGTACACGGCTCAAGTCCGGCTGCGGTCTGAGGTGGGAGCGCCCTGCCAGAGGACAGCGACCCTACCTGGTGCATCCGTGCATTGCCAGCTCCTACACCGCAGGCACCGCAGTCTCAGGGATTCCGTGGGGTCTTCTCCTTGGGGAGGAGGGGGGCTAATCACCTAGAAAGAGAAAGAGAAAGTGGCTTCTGTGAACAACCGCTGCGCTCCAGCTCCTGCTCCTGCCTGCCTTGGCTCCTTCCAGAAAAACGGAGAGCACCTTCCAGAACGGAGTGCCCTCTCCCCCTTTCCCTGGGGACCAGCAGCCCCCACGCGCTCCTACCACGAGAATCCACTCCCTGGCAGCGATTTTCCCAAAGCGTCCCTCGCGCCGGTGTGTCTGCCGCGCCTGGGCTTGCAGCCCGGCAGCAGGAGACCGTGGGCGGTGGTCTTCACGCTTCCCACCCACACGCGACCCCTGGCGACGCTGAGCCTGGGGCTCGCCTGCATGCGGTGCAGTTCCGTCAGGCGACTTGGGCTTTTCAAAAGCCTTGCTCTCTCCAGGGCACAGCGTTCCCTCTCTCCACCTCAGTTTCCTCCTCTGTAAAATGGGTGGGATAACACCCGGCCACAAGCAGAAGGGACCTAAGGCCCCATCACAGGAAAGGAAGACTTGAACGAGATCCTGGATGCCCACCTGGCACAGACAACGCACTCAACGGATGGGCTGGGACCACGATTCCATTCGCCTCAAACTCTGAGCCAGCCCAGCCGGGGCAGCTCCAGGAGGGCTGGGGACTCCCTTCTCCGCTGGAGCCCGGAGAGAGGGGCGCGGGGCGCGCACCCGGCCCATGCCGCCGGGGAAGCCACAGGTGTTTGTGCGTCGGGGCGCTGGGGCCAAACCTGAGTACCCGGGAGGGTGCCGTGGAGCGAGGCGCGCTACGGAACCCGACCCAAGCCCCCCGCGTCCCGAGGTCCCCCAGGCCCCCCCGCCCCGCCCCCCCCCCTACCCCCACGCCGGCGGGCTCCCCGGTTCTCCGCCAGGCTCCTCAGGGATGCCCAGACCTCAGCCTGGCTACATCGCCCCGGCCCCCCACCCGCCCCGGCCCGCGCCCCGGCCGCACCGGCTCCCACTCACCGGCGCCGGCTCCGGGGAAAGTTTAGGGATGCGGCGGCCGCGGCAGCCTGGCTGTTCGGTGCTCCTGGGCCGCGGCGTGACGGCGGCCGGGGCGCTGAGGGAGCCGACTGGAGAGGCAGGGCTCCCGGGGAGGAGCCGCGCGGGAGCGGGCCGCCGGAGGGCGGGCGGGAGGGAGCGAGGCGGAGACCCGCGCCCGCGGGCCTGCAGTGCCTCCCTCCGCCTCCGCTCGGCGCTCCCGGGGCCGCCCGCGCCGGGAGGGGGCGCCAGGCGGGCTCCTCGCTCGGACACCACGTCGCGCCGTCCGCCCACGGGTCGGAGCTGCTCCCAGCCGCCGGCTCTGCGCGGTGGGGCGGCTTTTGTGGTTTGCAGAGAGGCGAGGTAAGAGTGAGAGCTGAGGGCAGACAGGCAGAAACACAGGTGAGTCCAGATAAAGAGGCAGAGCTAGAAATGGAGACGAGACGGTGCTGGGCAAAGTCCACCACGGACCGACTGACGGACACACACATATATAGTGACCCCCCATCTCCCCTTATCCCTGCCAGAGAGGCCAACAGAGAAAAAGACGGACAGCCAAAGCCAGGCAGACAGAGTAAGAATAACTGACAGGCAGGGACCTACACCTAGAAGTTTCCAAAGGGGAACTCCAGACCCCCTCACCTGCTGCCCTCCACCAGGGTCTAGAAAGCCACACCTCTTACCTGTTTCCCCCCAGCTGCTCCAGAGGAGCTCAAGTTTCAATGAGCATCCTAGGAGCAGAGAGTGGGGCGGTGGGGGTTGCCAGGGTGAGAGGGGTGGGGGCAGATAAAGTTCTGCAGATCCCACAAGCCTCTCTGCCCTCTGATGGGGGGCGGGGGGTGGGGGACGTATGAGAGTTCATACCCACTGCCTTCATTTCCAAGCTGGGGGGAGAGGCAGTTTTCTTTCACTCCTCGTTGCCAGGAAAATGCCATTTGAACACCTTGAACAGTTATTTAGATCTTATCTACTAAACACTTCAAAAGAGACGCCCAAGTTCCGAGGGAGAGGAGAGTATTTGAGAAGGAGGAACTGGGGTGAGGTGTGCTGGGGTGTGAATTTGGGGCCTCCTTGGGGGTGGGGGGTATTTTAGCCTCTTCTGAGTAGAAGGCACTTCCACTCAGTGGATCACATAGAGCTGGTTGGAGACCCAGCTTCACAAGCTGAGTATGGTGCATGGGTCATCCATCCCTCTCTCTGGCCTCAGGGTCCATTTCTATCAAATGAGGGTTAATAAAAACAGCTGTCACTGTGCCATGCATTCTTCTCAGTGCTGCAGATGCTTACTTATTTAATCCGTACAACAGCCAGAATAAGTAGGAGCTATTGGTATCCCTATTTTACAGAGGAGAAAACTGGGGTACAGAGAGGTTAAATAACTTGCTCAAGGTCACACAGCTAGTATGCAGGGGAACTGGGAATCCACCCTATGCAGCCTGGCTACAAGGTCCAAGGCCATTATTATTGTGCTCTAACCTTTATGACAACTGTAAGGGACTTAGTAAGTGCTCCATTATTGGTAGCTCATCAACCACTGTGCCTGTCTGAAATGTGGGGATTAAAGGGCTGATAGTGAAGCCCAGAGATAGGAGACTTTGGGTTGGAGATAGCTGACAGGCCACGTTACTGTCCTGGGTACCAGCTCTGAATCAGCCCCCTGAACATTAACATAAGCCCACACCAGGACTTCTCTCCGAATCCACAATAAGCCCCTCCCATTCCCCCGGTGATTCTCCAGGGCCTCCATACCAATACACCTTTGGAACTGAGTTAACACTGGGGGAACAACTAGTATAAACTCTAAGGGAAATGCATTTCTGCTCCCTACAGCTGTGGGGATGACAGAACCAAGTGGGGAGAGGGTAGTCGGGGGGGGGGGGGGGGGGGGACCTTGGAAATGGCTGTATTTACTTCCATCCCCTCTCTCTCCTTTCTGCGAGTCAGCAAAGCCTTGATTATTTGGAATTCCTCTCCAAAGTTTCACTTCCTGGGCTGGTTTTAGGCCTGCTAAGCTCACAGTGATCAGCATTTTTAGAAATGTCAGCCTTTTAGGAACAGCATGCCAGACGCTATTCGAAGCCCCTGGTGACCAGGGTATGTATGCTTTGGTGTGGCATCTGGAACTGATGTAGAATGGGATAACTCAGGCCATATCCTAGGTGTGTGGGTTGGAGAGGGGATAGCCAATTTACAAACAATATAGGCAGCAGATGAAAAATAACAGCTAGCCCTTATGTCATCCTTACCATGTGCCCACCTGTGTTCTAAGAGTGTCACATAATCTAATACATGTACTCCTCACAACATGAGGTGGATACTATTATCAACCCATTTTTTTCAGATGAGAAAACTGAGGCACAAACTCATGAAGAGACTTGTTCAGAGTATACAGTCAGTAAGTCATTCCAAGGTCAGACAGTTAGGAAGAAGCTGAACCAGGTCTGGAACCTGAATCAGTCTGCCTCCACAAACCTGTTCCTACTTCTGTGCTTTGTGGAAGAAAGCTAGAAAAGGGGTTCCACATGAGCTCCTGAATAGAGAGAGATTAGAGGTACAGATTAAAAAGAGGTAGATTAAAAATATCGGCTCTGCCACTGGTTAGCTCTCTGCTTACTTTGCTTCTCAGAGGCTCAATTTCTTCACTTGCAAAATGAAAATAATAATGTCTGTGTCGTATCCAGGGTTTTAGTGATAATTCTTTTGGTTGCAGTTAACATAAACCCAGTTTTAACCAGCTTCGGCCAAAAAGGATTCTGAACTGAAAAATTTAGGAAGTAGTTTGGGGTTCAGACATTGTCCATGCCAGAAGCTCAAAGGAAGTTGTCATGAATCTGTTTCCCTCTTTACTGTTTTCCTTTGTGTCAGTTTTATTAGCAGGATGGATCTTTCCACAGGAAGGCAGAAATGGCCAATTAAGCAACCTCAAGGCAACGACATCACTTCCTTCCCAATACTTCCAGCAAAAATCTCAGGGTTGACTCCCATTGGCTTGGCTTGGGTCACATGTTCAGCTCTGAATCCATCACAGTTGCTCCAATTGGCCAAGCCTGAGTCACATGCCTATGATTAGAGTTGGTCTGCCCTAAGTCACAAGGACTAAGAGTTGGTGAAGGATGGTTCCCTAAAAGAAAGTCAGGGTGCTATTAGCAGAATAATGGGGCATTGGTGCTGGAGATGTACAGATATCCAGTTCCTCATGGCGCCGTCGTTAGCATTAAAGACATTTGTATGTGCAAAGTGCTCGACTCTGATGGCCACTGAGACCCTTCCTTCTCCCCTCTCCCATAGGAAACAGGATTAATGGCTCACCAAATCCCAGCCAATTGCTTCCTTGTTCATATGGGGAAACTAAGTTCCAGAGAGGGGAAGGGACTTGCCACAGAACCCAGCTGACCAGCTATAGAACCTATGTCTCCTGACCTGAAACAAATCCCAGTTAAAGTCTTAGCTGAGAAGTTTTAGATCTCCCACTAACCATGGGAATTTTCTTTGCATTTTTACACGGAAACTGGAAAAACACAAAGCACTTAAGACCCACAGGAAGTAAATGCCACTTATGATGGACTCCCAGACTGTGCAACAAGCTCTGGACTGGTAGATCCGGGCAGGCTGCCCAATCCAGCTCCCCACCCATCACTTTATGAATTCAGCCATTTCCTCTGGGGACTCTGCACTCTGGGTGCTAAGATCCAAGGGGTCATTTTTCATGTAGTTGCCCAAAGTAGGCAACACGGCCCTCCCCTTGTTTGATTTCATGCTCGGTTTGTGAGAACAGATGTGTACCCTTCAGGGCCAAAGTGGGCCAAGTAGCAAGATGTTATATAGAATTATTAAAATGGACCCTTTCAACTTGGCTCTGAGTCAGCTCCAACGTGTCTGGCCTCGGGCAGCTAGTCTGACTTCTCTAAATTTAGTGAGTCTGGCATGTTGTAAAGCCTACCTGTGCAAAGTGAGCAAGAATAGCAGATAGCAAGCTGGAATGGCAAGACCTACTCCTCCCATCCCTCCTTAAGTAAAGCACATGGACTTGGTGTGCACGCTGCTGGAGGAAGTGTAAACTGATACAGCCTTCCTGGAAAGCAATTGGGAACCAGGTATCTAGAATTTTAAAAAGGTTTAGTCTATTGTTCCATACTCTGAGAGATATTCTTGAGAAAATAATCATATCAAGATATACATAAAGATGTTCATTACAAGATTGTGTATAATAATGAAAGATTGAAAATACCCTAATGTCTAACTATAGGGAGTTGGTTAAATAATTATGGTACATCAACAGAATGGACTATTATACAGCTGTTAAAATCATACTAGAGAATATGGAATAATAGAATGGACTATTGTACAGCTGTTAAAAATCATACTAGAGACTATGCATCATACTAGTTATGATACAAACAAGTTAAAAGGGCAAGTCATAAGAGACAAAAGTATGGCCCTAACTGGTTTGGCTCAGTGGATACAGCGTCGGCCTGCGGACTGAAAGGGTCCCAGGTTCGATTCCAGGTCAAGGGCATTTACCTTGGTTGCTGGTACATCCCCAGTAGGAGGTGTGCAGGAGGCAGCTGATTGATGTTTCTTTCTCATCGATGTTTCTGACTCTCTATCCCTCTCCCTTCCTCTCTGTAAAAAAAAAATCAATAAAATATATTTAAAAAAAGAGACAAAGTATGCATTTTGTGAAAATATATACCTATTTGTGTATAAAAAATCTTAAAGTAGTTGTATCCAGAATATGTGGGAAGGAGAGGAAAATTTGTGGGTGCTTTTGGTTTTCACTTATCTGTATTTTCCAACATTTCCTTAGTAAATTTGTATTACTTTGACCTTTAGGAAAAATGCCCATTAATTGTTATAAACAGATTTATGTTTGGATTCCTTTTAGAAAAGCACTTTTATTTATTAAAAGATCACAATCAGAAGTGAGAGTAATGGGGAGTAAAGGGGAGTATGGAGAGTATGGAGAGTAATGGGGAATTTGAGGCTAGGAGTAGCAGCAACAGCAGCAGCGCCGTGCAGTGCAAGTGGGTTGCACCAGAAGGCTGTGTGAGTCTGCTGCGTGGCCCCCAGCAAGTCCTCAGCAACTCTGGGCCTCAGTTACCACATCCATAAAATGAAGCGTTTGGTTTCCTTGTCTCCGGAGTTCTTTCCAAGGCCAAAACTCTATGTATGGAAAAGGTCTCTGAGCTTTCATGGATATTACATGTATGCTGGAGAACATGTAATGGCCCAGAAATGTGTTCAGCATAAATTATTTCTTGTCTCTCCAGCCCTATAAGATTGCTGAAGGTCATGCTTAGCGTCCCTGTTCCTTAGCATCTTGCTTTCTTCTTAGCCTCTCAGTCCCTCCATCTAGTTCCATCTAGCTAGGAATTTGTGGGGGAAAGCACATAGATGCGGGGCCCACCTCCATGTGTTTCTTTTCACTCTGAGATTTTGATCCTTTAAGTTCTGGCTTCCTGGATAGTTCTTTGATGCCTTCTAACAGGTTTTTACTTTCTTTCTAATGATCCCATCCAGGTTTTCTAGTTGTTCATTGAGAGGTTGTTCTCTACAAACTAATTAGTTATAGGCAGAAACAGAAGTCCCTCCACATGTCATTACATAAAAGTGGGTGCCTATAAAATGTATGTACAGTGCGATTCTATTTATATGTAAAACATGTATATGTTTTTATGTGGAAGAAATAGAGAAAGACTGAAAGCTACACACAGCACCTAACACTGGCTAGGTTTTCATTTTTTAAATATTTAGCAATATTTTTCAAACTTTATACAATGGATTCTGAGAATGTTCAAATTGGAATTAACTTTTGAGGTCATTTATTTAAAATTTTAATTTTTTATTGATTTTAGAGAGAAAGGGGGAGAGAGGGAAAGAGAGAGAAACATCGACGTGAAAGAAAAACATCTATCGGTTGCTTCCTATATGTGCTCTACCGGGATCGAACCCACAATCTAGGTATGTATCCTGCCCAGGAATTTACTCGAGACCCTTTGATGCACAGCTAGATGCTCCACTCAACTGAACCACACTAACCAATGAAATGTGGGGATTTCTGGGAAGTCTCTTAAAAGGGGACAAGCAAAGTCTTTCTTTTTTTTCTGCTGCTTGGAATGTAGATGCAATGGCTGGAGCTTTAGTAGCCATTTTGACCTATAATGTCACCAGAATGATGGAGCAGATAAAACCTCAAGCAAGTTGTTTCTGCTATTTCTCTGTGGGTGGTGTCTCAGTTTTAGGGGGTCTTGTGGGGAGCATCTGGGTTGCATCATCACATATCCACACTGGCATCTGCTGCAACATCTTTATTCCTATGTGAGGAGGAGTGACCCACCCACACAGGTCACTTTCTAAATTGTCCCTTGTTCCTAAATCTCATTCCACCTCTCAGCTGCTCCCAGGCCCTCCCTGAGTGCCCAGAAAGCATTGCTCAGCTCCCATGGCCCTGGGACACAGAAGACTCTGTTAGACATCTGAGATTCTTCTGCCCAGCCACACATTTCTCCTCTAGAGAGAAATGTCTAGGAGAGGTCTGCCTAGGAGTCCACCTAGGAGAAGAGCACGGGTCCTTTCTACCTTTTATTTTCCTGAGTTTTCCTGGGGGTTCTGGGGTCTCTATTCAAGCTCAGGGCCATGCCAGAGATGGGTCAGGTTCACATTTCCTTTCCCTCAGAGACTTGCACCATTCATCTCCCCCTTGCTGCTGCTCCAGCCCTCTCCCTCACCCTCCTCTGGAAACTCTTGTCTAGTTTCAGGAAGGTGAAGCCTTTCTCCTAAGTCCTCTGCATTTCCCCATATCAGTCATGTCATCAATGCACAAGAATCTTTTCCTGTTGCCCCTGAGACCCTAGATGTTTGAAATTCAAAAGCCAGGAAAAGACCCTGGTTTCTCTTTTTCTGAAAGGACAGTAGCTTTGAGACAATAGCCTAAAATGGGAGTGGGGGGAGGCAAAATATAAGGCTTCTGGGTGACAGAAATTAGCAAGCGCTCCCTCCATGCCCCCACCAGAATGGCTGAAATTAAGACTGACGACATCAATATATGTGTCTTATTAGTCATCAATAGATAACTAATAGATACCTTCATTTTCATCACCAGCATTTATTGAGAACTTACCATATGGTTTTTTCATTTAACCTTCCCAATGCTATGAAATAGGTACTCTTATTCTCCCCATTTTACAGATAAGAAAACTGAAGTTTAGAGCAATGAAGCTTCTCCTTGCAGAACCTTTGAATTTAAGGACTTTATGGTGAGGTTTAGGAATCAGATTATCAAATATCCACAACTCAAGGCAAACTGTGGTTCTAGGACCCCAGGAGGGAGAGAGGCAGTTTGGATTCTGGCTTCTAGTAATCGGGCCTCCCTGGTTGAGAGAACAAAAGCAGCAGACACACCCTCTGCCCTTGAGCACCTGCCTAGGGGAGGTCAGATGCCTATGACCAACGTGTGGTATTTCCCTGGTGAGAAAACTCGAGTCCATACAGGAATGATGAGAAATCACCCCTCAAAAGGGTCTGGCACTTTGTACTTACAAAGATTTATACATCCATATTTTCGTGGAATCCCACCTGGCAGTTAAGCATGGTGTTATGGTCTGAATGTTTATGTCCTCCCCTCTGCCCCAACTTCAATATGATGGTATTTGGAATCAGGGCCTTTGGCAGTTAGTTAGGGTTAAGGAGGTCATGAGCGTGGGGCCTCG
The DNA here is from genome assembly GCF_027574615.1 of Eptesicus fuscus. NCBI lineage: Eukaryota > Metazoa > Chordata > Mammalia > Chiroptera > Vespertilionidae > Eptesicus > Eptesicus fuscus. Next base: position 36,029,453 of record NC_072490.1, read on the forward strand.
TGATGGGATTAGAGAGGAGGCAGTGTGAGGACTGGGCAAGAAGGCTGCAGTTGGCCAGCCCTGAAGAGTTCTCAGCAGAACCCAACTATGCTGGCACCCCCATCTCAGACTTCCAGCCCCCAGAACTGTGAGGACATAAATGCACCGTCTGTGGTATTTTGTGGCGGCCTGTGTGACTGAGACACCTGGCAATGTTCATTTCACAGGTTGGGGACACTGAGGCCCAGAGAAGTTATACGATTCTCACAGACACACAGGCTTTCAGTGGCAGAGCCCAGGTGAAAACCTGAAAACTGGGTGTTTTCAAAAGTGCAAAGGGTTGATGGGAAGTCAGTGGGATTCCTCTAAGGGAGGTTCTTGGAAGAGGTGAGCAGGGAGCAGGTGGAGAGGGTGGGGCATGGGAGAGTCTGAGGGGGCATGGTGAGTCCCCAGGAGGCTCCTGGGAATGTGTGAAGGTAAAAAGGCTGTGTAGCTGGAGTGGAAAGAATGAGTGAGTCTGGGTGTGTAGAAGAGTCTTGGCTTACGGATCTTGAGTGTTTGGTGGAATTGTAGCTGGAGGGCGTTCAGGCCGAAAGATCTTGGAGATGGGGCCAAAGTCAACCACCACGCCTAAAGTGGGAAGAAGGACTTATTTTTCTTCTTGGGTGGTTTTGGTGTATTCACAATTTTGGGCAGCCTTCACCACTATCCATTTCCAGAACATTTCCATCACCCAAAAAAACACAACTCCATATTTTCCAATTCCCCTCCTCTTCCATCGCTTGGCAACCTCTATTTTCTGTGTCCATAGATTTTCTTATTCTGCTTTTCATATAAATGGAATCAACACTATAATGTCTAGTGTAACTGACTTCTTTCATGTTTTCAAGGCCTATCTATGTTGTAGGAGTTATACCATTCCTTTACTCCTTTTTTATGGCTGTATAATATTCCATTGTACGGATATTCCACACTTTGTGTGTTCATTTATTAGTGGATGGACACTTGGGTTGTTACCTCTTTTGGGCTGCTATGAATAATGCTACTATGAGTACTCTTGTACACATTTTCATGTTAACATAGGTGTTTTATTCTCTTGGATGCATACCTGGGAATTGCAGGGTCATGTGGTAATTCTATGTTTAACTTTTTGAGGAACCATCGAACTGCTTTCCAGAGCAGCTGCACCATTTTAGATTCCCATCAGCAGTGTTTCAGGGTTCCAAGGTCTCCACATTCTTGTCCACACTTATTCGCCTTTTCCCTTTTATAAAGCCATCTTAATGAGTGTGAAATGATATCTCACTGTGGTTTTGTATTTCCCTAATGACTAATGATGGGTATCTTTCAATGTGCTCCAAGGCCATTTGTATCTTCTTTGGAGAAATAGCTATTCAGATCCTTTGCCAAATTTTTAATTGGGTTGTTTGCTTTTCAGTGTTGACTTGTAAGAATTCTTTATATATTCTAGGTACTAGATCCGAATCAGGCAAGCAGTTTGTAAATATTGCCTCCCATTCTCTGGGGTTGCCTTTTCCTAATTCACACCAGGGCACCTTTGGGATAAGGAGGGACCTTAATTAACCCTGGTGCCCGGGCACTGGATACTCTCCCACCATGGAAACAGAAACTCTCTCAGAAGTCTCACCCAAGAGGACACGTTAGCACCTCAGTCCCCTCGCAGTGGGTCCACCAGGGGCCAGGTACTTGGAGCATAATTCTGAAGATAACATGGTCTCTTCCCTCCCGTGTCCCATCTCCATGAGCAATGCCTACCGTCACCCGTCACCCAGACTGTCTGGCCAAAACCTCAGATACCACCCTGGCTCTTCCCACCTCACACCACCATCAGATCAGCCACCACAGCCCATCACCTCTCCATTCCCTCCTCCCCACACCCAGCCTGGGCTGCGGTTATCAGAACGATTTCCTTAGTTTCCTGTCTGCAGACCTCGTGGCTTGGTTCTTCCAGTCCAGTCTCCCCTCCATCTGCACATGAGCAGAGAGTCCTTTTCTTAAGTAAAAGTCCCGTCATGGGGCTCCTCTAGCGAACGCCTTAATAGCTACAGACTGCTCTCTCCACCCTCCCTCTTAAAGAACTCAGCCAGACAGAACTTTCTCCCAATTTCCCAACTCGCCCGCCTCTACACGGTGCAGAAATCATTTACTCTGTATTTCTAGTATCACATGATCTCACTCATCTAGGGGAAATGATGAACAACATAGACTGATGAACAAGAACAGACCTGGAGACAAGGAAGCATAGATCAGACTGTCGGACCTCAGAGGGAAGGTAGGGGAGGGTGGGGATAAGGGGGAGAGATCAACCAAAGGACTTGTGTGCATGCATATGAGCCTAACCAGTGGTCACGGACAACAGGGGGGTGGGGGCATGTGAGGGGAGGGGTTTGGGATGGGAATGGGGAGATGAGGACAAATATGTGATACCTTAATCAATAAAGAAATTTTTTAAAAATTAAAAAAAAAGAAATCTTAAAACACACACACACACACACACACACACACACACACACACACACACAAGAAATCATTTACTCTGGGCACAGTGAAGAGATGGCAGCAAAGATTTCCAAAATCTGATCAGGGAGCTTGTGTGGGGAAGGGAGAAGGATGCAGGGAGGGGAGGGACCTTCACTCACGCATGTGTAGTGACACGAGTTGGACACGCAGTCCCACCCATTACTCATCCCTCGTCCCAGTCACCTGAGAGTCTCCTGGGTGTGTCAGCCCAAAGCATTGGGAGGCCTTTCTGCTGGTCCCCTGGGATTCTCTCAAATTCCTCAAATCCAAGCACCGTGAATGCTGTTAGAGATCCTGTGGCCCAGCCCTTCATCCCTTTGCCTCTATAAACCCCATTCTTCCCACCTCAAAAATGGGAACAATGACACCACGAGGCTGTCGTGGGCTCAAAGCAAACCTGTGCTTGGGGAGCACAGGGAGACTCGTGCGTTAACTTTTCTAGCCCGTGTGAAAGACCAAGGCCCAAGGAGAAGAATCCGTAGTTTCTAACCTGGACTGTGTCTTAAGGTCTCACCAGGGGAATTTGTTGAAAATAAGGATTTCTAGACCTCACTGCCAGCTTGGGGTAGGAGCCCTGTCCTCTGGATTTTTGAACAGGCGATTCTCTTGGGAAGCAGGGGAGCAGCTGGCACACAGAAAGGTGTGGGAGAGCCAGGGACCCATCTCCTGACGGACTCTGGTTCTCTCCCCAGAAGCCCTGGCAGGAGGGCCATTGTGTGCCTGCCTGCCCCACTCTCCCAGCTGGCTCTCCCACTGCCGAGCTGCCGGAACACTTCTCACCTCCGGACTTGGCTGTTAAGGATGTTCTGGGAGAGAAGTTTCCTGGGGCGAAGTTCTGTGAGGAGCTTTCTAACAACCCAGGAAGGGGAGGTTTGGGGGAGTGAGGGAGGAGTGGGGAGGGGACAGGCAGCTCCACCCTGGGGTGAATAGAACTGAAACCAAATGAAAAAGAGCCAAGTTTGTCCTGGGGCAGGGAGGGGTGGGAGGTGAGGGGGTGGCACAGGTGCTTCAGCTGTCACCTCCCTGCCTGTCTCAGGTTCCCGGCACCCTCCTGGCTCCCAGCCCACCCTTCCCATCAAAACTTCTTCCTGGAACAGGATCTGAAACTCATCTGCATGTAAGTGTGAACGCCTAATGCCACCAATCTCAAACATGGGCATGTTTCCTTCTCACTTTTCTCCAGTCTCTCACGCCCCCTCTCTCGTTCTTCTCTCCCTCCCCATCTACGGTCCGCTTTCTAATGTTGCCTGGTCTTGAGCTTTTAATCTGAGTCGCTTTTCCTCAGCTCTTTAGGTCTTCACTCATTATTTATGCTTTCTGCAGTCCTTTGGCACAGCCACAACCCCGTCATGTCCCACTCTCAGCCAACTCTGCCTCCGCCCCCACACAGCTGCAGCTGAACGTGGCTGCAGAAAAGCTGACAACCAGCCAGACTCCGCTCACTTTAAAATTCATGACCTTGACTGTTAAGAGAGCCTCAGTGCTGCCTGGCATTTAGGCTTTACCTTTCTCTTCATTCACACTCCAGCTCTGCCCAAGGATTGTTTCTCCCTTCCACTCTCCCAAACCCTTAACGCCCCTTCCCTGTCCTCACTCTCCCTTTCACCAAGCACTGACCCTCCCACCAGCATCTCCACCCACATACTCAGACTCCCACCTGTTGCCAGGTGAGCTGACCATGCACTTGTGTATCCGTATTGTGCACTGGACCGCATTCCCCTTCATCTGCTCAAGGACATCACTCCAGCAATCCTCCCTCTTTTTCCACAGCATCATTTTTAACCTCTTCTGGATCATTCTCATCACCATAACAACATGCTGTGATTTCCCCCCCCCTCTCCACCCCCCCCCCACCCCCGCCGTCTTTAACACAACAGGCCCTGGCCGGATACCAAAGTTGTGGATTCAATTTCCAGTCAAGGCACATACAAGAATCAACCAATGAATCTCTCTCTCTCTCTCTCTCTCTCTCTCTCTCTCTCTCTCTCTCTCTCAATCTCTCTCAAAATAAAAAAAGAAAAGAACAACAAAAATTTTCTTGATCCCTCTCTCTCTGTAGCTTTCACTTCATGTCTCTCTGTTTCATATAGTCATTGCTGTGTAACAACCCACCTCAAAACTTCCTGGCTTTTAAATAGCAATCATTTTATTATCTCTCCAATTCAGTGGGTTGACAGGGCTCCGCTGGGTAGTTTTTGTGTTTCATGTGATATCAGTGGGGGCTGTAGCCTTCTGGGTAAGATGCCACAGGGTTGGAGGTTGGTGCTGGCTGTTGGCTGGAGCTTGGTGCTGGCTGTTGGCTGGAGCTTGGTTGGGCAGTTGAGCAAAGGGCTTCCATTCTCTCTTCCACATGGCCCATCTGTGTGGCTTGGGCTTCTTAACGCATGGTGGCTGGGTTCCCAAAGTGCAAAAGCTGCCAGGCCTTCTTATGGCTTAGGCCTGGAACTGGAACAGTGTAGTTAAAAGTGGTCCCAGGAATAGCCTAGATCCAAGGGAAGGGCCTACACAAGATCTCAAATACCAGTAGGCAAGTGGTTGGGAGCCACCAAACAATAAACTTCCACACTCCCCTTTGCAGCAAAACTCCTGAAAAGAACTGTCTATCCTCAATCTTTCCAATTTCTCCCACCCATTTTCCTTAAGTCCATTCCAAGCAGACATTCACTCCCACTCCTCCACAGATGCCCCTTTTGTCAAGGTCACCGATGACCTCCTCATGGCAAAATCCATGGTCAAGTCTCAGGCCTTATCTTGTATGCGGCTTGGCACAGTTGATGGCTCCTTTCTTCACTTGATTCTGGGATGCCTAGGTCCTCTCCTAGTCATTCCCCTTCACTGGTTCTCTCCCCTCCCCAGCCTCTGCTGTTGGGTGACCTGGGGCTCAGTCCTTGATCCTCTTTCTCTTCCCCATCTGTCTCACCCACTCTCATCACTCTAAATGCCATTTATATGTGACTCTACATTTATAGCTCTAGCCTAGGCCTCTCCTTAATTTAGACTAATATTCGACTGCCTACTTGACATCTCCCCTGGGTATCCAGTGCATGTCCAAATGTCCCGTGTCCAAAACTAAACTCCCGATTGCTCCCCTCCCCAAACTTTGATCGGATCCTAGCTTCCCTTACTTAGGTTGATGACAACTCCTTTCTTGCAGTTACTTGGGACAAAAACTCCAGCACCAAACTTGTCTCCTCTCTTTTGCTCATACCCCATATGCAAACTGCCATGAAATCCTGTTCCATGAACCTTCAGAATATGTCTAGACTGACCACCTCTCATTATTTCAACTGCCACCCCTGGTCTAAGCCACCATCCCCTCTTAGCTGGATGACTTCTCATTGTTCTTGTTCTTTTTTTTAAAAAAAATATATCTTTTTATATTGATTTCAGAGAGGAAGGAGGAGGGAGAGAGATATAGTCAAAATTTTTTTCAACAAACATTTTTGAAGTATTGTGATAGGATCCAGAGTCAAATCCAGACCCTGAAGTGGTTGCAATTAAATATATGACTGTTCCAGGATGCTTGCATAAGGAACCCCCCACCCCCAAAAACAACACAAAAAACAGGGCCTAATGTGGAGGACAGCACCATAAGTGAGAGCTGGTGAATTGGTGGAGTGGAGGTGGGCTGGGGGGAAGGAGGCGGGGGAGTTGCTCTGGGCACTTGCCTCCTCTGGCCCTGCTTCGTGCTGCCCCAGTGGAGAAATGGCAAGGAAACATCTATGAAAGTACAAGAGAACTGGCCAGAGACTGTGCCCAGCACCAGGTACAGAACTGGGACTTCTGAGTTCTACTCCCCCCCCAGACCCCTGAGCCTCCATTTCCTGATCTGCGAAATGAGACAGTAGTGCTCACCTGATAGAATTAACTAAAGCCTGTGGGAAACTTCTTGTACCCGGGCTTCCTAACCCCAGCTGCACACTCTAACCCCCTGGGAAGCTGACACCCACACTCCCCCTCCAAATAATGAAGTCTGAATCTGGTAAGGTACGGCCTGGGCATCAGCCTTTTAATTGTTCCATGGTGGGGCCTAGGCATTGTTGTTTTTAAAAGGCTTCCCTGGGATTCTAATATGCAGCCAGGCTTGTGTGTCACTGGGGCTAGAGCAGCTTAATCAATGCCCCTTATCTATTTAATTGATCTTGAATATTGCAGCTGGAGAAAAGCCGATTTAATTAGAGGAGGCGAGACATTGGTGAAGATGCTGATGACAATGTCTGGACACTTTCAAGGGCTTCACAAGTTGTATGTTTCTTGTTATCTTACTCTTGTTTTTTATTTAGCTTATGAAACAGGCAGAACTCATGTTCTTAAGGCTAAGTTTTGGAGGGGGCATTAAAGGAGTAACAGTGAGACGGAGAGGGAAAGACACGTGGGAGGAGGAGAGGGACTGAAAGATGGTTTCCTAAGCTAACTGGGTCAGTGGAGAAATGGCAAGGAAACATCTATGAAAGTACAAGAGAATTGGCCAGAGACTGTATTCCCCAACTGCCGACTGACTAAGGGAAGAGGGGGCTGGGCAGGGGCTCACCCCTTTTCGGGGGTGGGAGTTGTCTTGGTGGGAATAAGAGAATCAGACTCAGGTTCCCACCTCATGGTCCTGTTGTGATGGTCCTGTTCAGGTCCTCTGAGAAGCAGACTCCAATTCAATAGACGTGCAAGGGATTTACTTGGGGAGCTCCTTGTGAAATATAAAGGGTAGAGGGAGCAGAAGTAGACAGGAGAGCCTCAGATCACAGTGCAGGTCAGACACCTGTGAAAGGAGAGACAGGAGGAAGGGGCTTGGGTGGAGGGAGCCTCAGACTGCTGTGCGGTGTTGAGAAAGCCTTGGCCAGGCTGGTGGGGAGCCCCAGAGCAAAGACTGGCTCTTGGAGAAGTCACCATTGGGAGGGAAGGCCCAGCTCTGGTACACCCCCACCCCACTTTTTGTCTGGGAGCAGCCTGGGACAGCAGCTGGAGGCTGTCAGTCTACCCAGGAGGGAATCTGAAAGGGCAGCTCCATGGCCATCATAGACAAAATAATGGAAATATCCATTCATTCAACCACTATTTATTGAGCTTGCATTAAACATAAAGCTCTGTAGATTTAATAGTTTTAGACATGTGGATATCACATGAACAAGACAGACACATTTTCTAAACGTAGACCCTTTTGAGAGTGACCATTTGCTATTAATAATTATGCCTGGACAACTGGCATAAACTTGGACTTTCCTGGGCAACCTGTGATTTATGGTAATCCTGAAATAGAAAAATATGATCTAGTCCAAAGAATCAAGGAAGCTGTCCTGAGAAAGGGACATTGAAGCTGGGATCTGAAGGATGTGTAGGAGTTGGCCAGTTGCTCAGGCGCCTATTATATGTTACTAGTGCCCCGGTGCACGGTAGGTGGGGTCCCTCGGCCTGTCCTGCGGGGATTGGGCCAAAACTGGCTCTCCAACATCCCCCGAGGGGTCCCGGATTGCGAGAGGGTGGTTCTCAGGTGACGCACCCCAGAATCAGGCACCCCAGAATCAGGCTCCCTCCTCTCTGGTTCCCGGTGCATCACCCGAGAACCACCGCTGCCAAGACACTGCAGCTCAGCAGCTCCTGCGTTGAGTGTCTGCCCCTTGGTAGTCAGTTCGTGTCATACCTACCAGCTGGTCGGATGGTCAGACAGTCACTTAGCATTTATATATATAGATAGATAGATAGATAGATAGATAGATAGATAGATAGATAGATAGATTAGACCCTTGTAGTGCTGTCACCACAGGTGTTGATTGGTTATTTGATGATTGATTTCTCGTGGTCTTAGGGACTTTCGTGTCGGGGATATCACTGTTGTCTGAAAGAGCCCTGCCTGGGGTTCTTCTGATGGCACTGAAATGGAAAGGCAGGGCACCCAGACAGTCCATCATTGGCTTTCCCTTTTCCTTTTATCATGTCATTCTGGACAGAAAGTAAGGGAATCTGGTGACATCTGATTATAACTTTTTTACCCTTTTTGAGACATCAGTGGACCTGCTTTCCCCAAATATTTTTTTAAAATTTTGTAAATGCTGGTATACATAACACAAAACTTAACATTTTAACCATTGTTAAGTGCACAGTTCAGTAGCATTAAGTACATTCACATTGTTGTGCAACCATCACCTCCATCCATCTCCATAACTCTTTTCATCTTCCCAAACTAAAACTCTGTCCCCATTAGACACACTCCCCTTCCCCCTCCCCCACCCTCTGGCAACCACCCTCCTACTTTCTGTCCCTAGGATTCTGACTGCTCTAGGGACCTCATATAAGTGGAATCATACAGCATTTGTCTTCTTGTGACTGGCTTACTTCACTTAGCATAATGTCTTCATTTATTCATGTTGTAGCATGTGTCAGAATTTCCTTTTTAAGACTGAATAATATACCATTGCATGAATTTAGCACATTCTGTTTATCCATTCATCTGTCAATAAACATTAGGGTTGTTTTCACCTTCTGGGTCATGTGCTAATTCTGTTTAATTTTGCAAAGTATCTACACCATTTCACATACCCACCAACAATGCACAAGAATTCCAATTTCTCCACATCCTTGTCAACATTTATTTTCTTCTCTAATCTTCTATAGGGACTTTCATTTTTTTAAATTTTGAGATAATTATAGATTCATATGCAGTCATAAGAAACACTACAGGAGTTCTCACATACTTGTCACCCATTCCCCCCACTGTTAACATCTCTCTTAACTGTAGTGCAATATCACATTGCTTCAATCCACTGGCCATATTCAGATGTCACCAGTTTTACATGTACTCGTGTGTGTGTGTGTGTGTGTGTGTGTGTGTATTTTGCAATTTTTCCCCCACATGTAGATTCATGTACCACCACCACAGCTGAGATACAAAACAGTTCCACCACAAGGATCCACATTTGGGATTAAAAAAACAACAAACACTTTTATTTTAAAAAATTAAAATTACACAAAAATAGAGAGCATAGTGTAATAAACACCCATGTACAACCACTCAACTTCACCAACTCTCAATTTGTGGCTGATTTTATTTCCTCGATAGCCTCAGCCATTCCCATATGATTATGCAGGAAGTATCACCTTCTTACCATTTCATCTGCAAGTATATAAACTCTAAGGACAAAGATGTTGCTTTCAGGCAGAACCGTCACACTATCATTATGCTCCCTTCCCCCAGCCAACAGTAATCCCTAAGAGGCTTGAATTTGCATATACCATAGGTTCCCCTTCCCTACCAACAACAAACAAGCTCCTTCTTAGAAGGGACCCACATTGGCCATAGATGAGCAGTTAAAGATAATAGACAAGAGTAACAAGTTCTTTTTCTCCCACAACCAATCCGTCAGAAAACCTCATCTCTCTACCTTCAAAATAGCATCGGTATCCAACCATATGTCACCACCTCGCTCCTATCACTCTTGTTTCAGCCTTCAGCATCTCTTACCTAGGTGATGCATAGCTCCTCCCTGCTCTCTCTGTCTCCATCTCTGCCCCCTATGACCTGGTGTCTGCACTGAGCCAGAGAGATCCTGTCAAAACAGCAGCCAGAGCATGCCCCTCCCCTGCTCAGCACCCGCCCAGGATTCTTATCTGACAAGCCTAGACAATCAGCCTGCTGTCACCTTCCGATTTCACTGCTCCATGTTCACTCTGCTACTGCCATGGAGGCCAGATGATGTTGCATAAACGTTTCAGGCTCAGCCCCTGTGTGGTGCCTTTGCCCATGCTCTTCCCTCGGCCTGGAACACTCTTCTCAGATGTCCACTGACCTTATCTCCTTCAGGTCTCTGCTCAAATGTCCTGTGAGTACCTTCTGTTTGCATGCCTGGGTCCTGCCAACACCTATTTCCACCCTGTCCCCCAGGTGCTGACTGTAGGGACTACATCAACAGACTGCTTCCACCGGGTTTAGCTGTGGAGGGCACCTTGATTGAGGTAGGAGGTCTGGTATTTATACCCCAGTTCCCGCCCCAGGTGACAGTGGCCTCTCCACACAGCCTCTCTCTCTGCCTTCTGTCATGTCACCTTCCCTGCAGGTCTCCGGGTGCTAGCAGCCCACTTCACTATCCCTGTAGTTTCCCTCCATCCTGCCCAAACTCTTCCTCTGCTGATTCTCCTCCAATGACCAGCTCCCCTGAGGGATCATAGGTGCCTAAGCATCCCGACTCCAGCTCGTTTTCTGGGAACTTGCTCTAGACACCTGAGTACCCTCCACCCCTGACATACTGTCCAGCATGTAGCAGGTGCCTCGTATGGGGTGGCTTTTTGGCTCTTGGCCAAGTCAGTCCTGATCCTGAGCCTTAGTTTCCTAACAGGCCAGGTGGGATAATCTTGTTAACCGAGTTCATCTTGTTCACTAGTTAGGAGCCTTTAGAACCCACCAGGCAGAGTGCAAGGAACTGTCCCATCCCTATTTCCCTGGATTTTTCTGACAGCTTGGAGAGGCAGGTGCAGCAAACTCCCGCTCCTTGCCCTGCTCCCATCGTTCACTGCTCTCTGAATGTTAAAGCTTGTCTGGCCAGCTCACTTGTTAGCTCCTGATGGGGTGGCTTTCTGCTTCCTGGCTTCTTCCTCAGGGAACTGGGTTCAGAGGTTCTCTGTGGAAGCTCTTTGCTTGATTGAAAGTTTTTTTTTTTTTAGGAACAGGAGGGTCTTGGGAAAGAACAGCAATTAGAATGAATCCATAGGTATTAATGCCACCCGCCAACAGGGCAGAGGCCAGAGGGGCTTCTTTTGAGTCTGCTGGGCTGGGGTTAATTAGCTTTGGCTTTTTAGCTGTGGGGTGTCTGTTTAATCACCTGCCACCTGGCCCCAGCTCAGCCTGGTGAGAAAAAGGCCTCTGGAAGCATGAACTGAGGGGAGGCCGGTCTTGGAGAGGGAGAGACCCTCAGAGCTGAAACCATGCTTCGGCCACCAGACTGCCCACCTGCTCACCCCATTTGAGGAAACTGAGGCCTGCAGAGTTTGAAATGACCCTCAGCATGCAGCAGAGCCAGGATTAGAGCTCGGGTTTCCTGTGTTATGGTTTGGGGGCCTTCTCTGTTTGAGAATCCCTCCGTTCATTCAACAAATACTTCCCTAGAGCCTCCTTGGGCTAAGACACTGGGACTTCGTGGATGACTAAACCAGAGCTAGTCCCTCCCCTTCTGATGCTCACACTGTAGAGGAGGCCACCCCCCCCCCCGCCACTCAACATTCAAGCAAGCAAATAAATTCATAATGGCAAATGGTGAAAAGGGCCATGAGGAGACAAATATGAATGGAACTACCATGAATCGCCTTATTCAGAGACATCCGGGAAGACCTCTCTGAGGAGCTGACTTAATTTCCCTCAGATAACAAAAAGGTTTTCTTTATAGCATGGCAGATAATAGAGATGAGAAAATAGCATGAGTATAATTTTTTAACCTCCAATAGATTAGTGGATCCAGTCATTGAGTATCAGTGGCTGCAAACATCACAAACAGGAAGGCTAGCACATAACATTGCCCTGACATGGCCAGAAAACTGTGCCTAAATCCGATCAAGCCCCTTGCCCAGCACTTTCCAGTGAAATGCACACACATGCAAGTTACACATGTTACCTATATAATTTTAAGTTTTCTAGAAAACTCATTGAAAAAAGGAAAAGAAAAATTGCAGGTGAAATTAATTTTAATAATGTATTTTATTTAATCCAATATATCTAAAATATCATCACTTCAATACATAATCAATATAAAAGTGATCAACGAACTACTTTCATTATTTTTTCATACTTAGTCTTTGACCTCTGACACGTACAGCACATCTCCATTTGGATGGGTCCCTTTCAAGTACTCAGGAGCCACATGTGGCTGTGGCTGGCGGCTACTGTCCCAGGCAACACAGCTCTAGACTAACTGCTATTTCCAGGAAATTCAGAGGACAGAGGAACACGCAAAACAACACTCCACTGACATAATCAGCAAAATCCAGAAACTCTGATTTTTCTGCAAAACTCTATAGAAAAAGTAACCCAGCTTTTTTTTTTTTTTTTTTTTTTTTTTTTAAGAAATACATTGTATGGGGAAAATAGTGGAAAGGAAACCCATAAATTAATAGTCTTCAGAGATATCCAGTCACAATACGTGACCCTTGTTTGATTCTGGTTGAAACAATCTGTAAAACATTTTACAGTGTTTATGAAATAATTGGAAATCTGAACACTGGATATTTGATGCTATTAAAGAGCTATTTGTTCTAGGTGTGATAATGGTATTGGGTTATTTATTTGTTTTTAAAGAGTCATTATCTTTTAGAGAGGCATACTAAAATATTTATGACAGCATATTGAAATAATATGAAGTCTGGAATTTGCTTCAGAATAACATGGGAGGGGGGAGAACATTGGCGGTGGGAGTAAAAGGAAACAAAGTTGGTATTGGGTGATGCTGGGTGATGAATACATGGGTTTTATTATACTACTTTGTCTACTTTAGTATATGTTTGAAATTTTTCATAAAAATGTTTTTAAATGAAATTGAGATGATATTGAAAAGGGAAATGAAGTGGAGGCCATAAAACAACAGATTCCATGAGGGCAGAAATGGCTGCCTACTTCATCAGTATTTCCTAACATCTCACACAGTCATGACGCATGGTAGGTCCTTGGTATGGTTTTTCCCTTTTCTTGCAGTTATCTTTGTGTCAGGGCCCTTATATCCCATCAGGGATGTACAGCCAAATTACTCTGTTTTTAAGAAACAATTCTTTGCTGTGTGGTTACACCACCATTTTTTTTAAGGCTTGTTTAATGTTAGCTTTCACTTTCTTGATTAAAAAACAACACACCACTTTAATTTTGCTTCATAATTGTGTAAAATATTTTAATGTTTCAAGTCAAGTCTACAAATGGGCTTAACTTAAATCCCTGACAATTTCCTTTTGAGGATTTAGCACCATGGGCTACAGTAAATGGGAGTGAAGTCAGGGTCTCTCCTTTTTAAAAACAAAACATAACATCTTTTTATTGATTTCAGAGAGACAAGGGAGAAGGAGCTATAGAAACATCTATGAGAGAGAAACATCGATCAGCTCCCTCCTACATGTCCCCTACTGGGGATCCAGCCTACAACCCAGGCATGTGCCTGAGCCACACAAGCCGGGCCTGACCAAGAATTGAACCAGTAACCTCCTGGTACATGGGACGACGCTCACCAACTGAGCCACAGGGGCTGAGCAGGGACCCTTCTTTTAGCTGAAGGTTTGGCCCTTGACCCCTCAACTAGCCCATGGATCACACCTCTTTGCAATTTGAAACCCAAACAGAGGAACAAAGAAATGAAAATGGTTGGGTTTTACTCATCAGGCGGTGGCATACTGACCAGACTGCCCTTGCGAGGGCCCCACTCCCGAGGCCCCAGCATCCCAGCCCTCTGCCATCACTTTGGTTCCTGCCTCAGTCCCGTCCAGATTCTCTAGCCTTCACTAGGTTCTGAGCTCTTGATATAAATCCACTAAAGTCCCTTTGACTCACATTAACCCGAATCCATTTCTGTTGCTTGTATCCTAAGAACCCTAACGGAAGCACAGAACTTTAGCAACAAATTGCATAACTAATTATTTAATCCAAATCCCGATAAGACAGACCCAGAGTGCTATAAAAAACAAACACCCACCATATTTGAGAAATCTCTCTGCTCTGTAGTCCTCGCTGTCAGATTTTCTTCAGGCTGGTAGTAAAGTATCTCAAATGACTCTAGGCATCGTATCTGGACAAAGCAATGTCCCAGGCAGAAAAGAGCTCATCATCCTACTGGTTTCTCTTAAGAAAGAGGAAACTTCCTCAAAGTCTCCACGCTCTCATGTCTCATGGCCAGTTTGGCTCCCATGCCCATCCTAAGGCACTCACTGCAAACTGGGACTAGAATTACTTTTAGACCACTGAGGCCCCACCTGGATCTTGGGGTGCTGTTACATTCAATCAATGAACTAGGAGGAAGTACATGGACAATGTGAAATCAGGTGTTCTCCATGGAGATTTAAGATGTCACAATACCAACCAAGGATGCATCATGACTTTCCATTCTCACTGCCAGAAATTCTTCTGAGAGTTTCCATCTTTCACCAACTGGGCATCCCCTAGCAAGACACCTTCACTACACAATCAACCCTAGCGATCAATGGGGTGACAGATGTCGCAGCCAGATCGCCCTCACATCCTTCACTACACAATCAGGAGAGCCCCAGCATGGAGCTGTATTATGTGCAACTCAGCAGCACAAATACGTTCATTTCTATTTATTCTACAATAGCTGCTATTTATTCAACAACATTTGTTAGTTCTTATAAAATGCTTATTGGTGAAAAACTTACAGCTTTCCCCCTGAGATCATGAGCAAGACCAGGGTGTCTGCTCTCATCTCTTCTATTCAATATTGCGCTATAGGTTCCAGCCAGGAAAACTGGGCAAGAAAATGAAATAAAAGGCCTCTAGATTGGAAAGACAGAAAACTGTCTCCAAGAAAGGATGATTTACATACTATTTCTCTCCTCTTTATAAATGTAAAAATAGTTAACAAAAAAAGAAATAATAAAAATATATTTTTTTAAAGGGGCAAAAGACTCCAACCTACATTTGACAGGATAATAAATACCAAAAGTCCAACAAAGCACGTGAAAAGGTGCTCAGCTTTATAAGTCAAAAGGAAAACAGTAAAAAGCACTGAAAAGCCCAACGCTGGTGAAGCTATGAAACAGCACAAAATGTCAAACACTGCCAGTAGGAGTGTCAAGTGGCACACCCACTTGGGAGAACAGTTTGTTAGTTCTTATAAAATCAAACAGCAGTTTCCCCGGGACCCACCGGTTCCACTCCTAGTTATTCATCCACAAGAAATGAAAACATGCATCCACAGAAACACTTGTCCAAGAATGTTCACAGCAGCTTTATTCATAACAGCCAGAACGTGAAAACAACCCCAACGCCCATCAGTGAAGCGTGGCACACGCATACAACGGAGTACCACTCCACAATAGAAAAGAGCTCTCTAGCCCTAACCGGTGTGGCTCAGTGGATAGAGCGTCGGCCTGCGGACTCAAGGGTCCCGGGTTCGATTCCGGTCAAGGGCATGTACCTTGGTTGCGGCCACATCCCCAGTGGGGGGTGTGCAGGAGGCAGCTGATCGATGTTTCTCTCTCATCGATGTTTCTGACTCTCTCTCCCTCTCCTTTCCTCTCTGTAAAAAGTCAATAAAATATATATTAAAAAAAAAAAAAGAAAAGAAAAGAAAAGAGCTCTCTCCTGTTACCTGCCCAACGTGGACCGGTTTCACAGACACGTTGTTGAGGGAAAGAAGCCAGACCCCAAAGTACATACTGTGCAGTCCCATTTCTGTGATGTTTAACAGGTGCATCTATTTCGCGGCGATAGAAATCAGGGCAGGCATGGCCTACGGGGGTTAATTGGAAGGGAGCACAAGAAAGCCTAGGGCAATGGAAATGCTCTACCTGCCGAGAACTGCGCTGATTATACAGGTGTATACGTGAATCAAAATCCATTTGAAACACACAAGACCTGTGTGTTTCGGTGTCTGTAAATTTTACTTTAATTAAGAAATTAGAAAGGTGAGAGGCAGAAGAGGTGACTGGAGGGAAGGGGGTCAGCCAAATCGGAAGAGGCAGGAATTCAGAGTTACAGAGCTTGCTTTTGATGTTCTGGGGCTCTGGGGATACAGGAGGGGTTTGAGCAGGGGGTGTTGGCTCAGCCTTTGACCTGTGTTTCGGAACATTGCCTCCATTACCCTGCTGTGCAGCTCTGGTGGCCGAGTCAGCTTAGCTCCTAGCATCTGGGCTTTGCCACCTGCTTCACCTTGAAACACCTTGGAGAGTCTGTCTCCTAGGGAAGGCTCAGCTGGAGGCACAGCAGTCCCTGGACCTCCCCATCTCCAGCCCTGGCGGGGGGGGGGGGGGGGGGGGGGGGGGGGAGAAGTGAGAGGGGATCAGGAGTAGAAAAGAGCCTCCCCCTACACCTCTGCTTTCCCGAGTAGAGTGGTACGGAGGCTTCTGAGAAATCTCAAGTGCCCGCTGCCTGCTCAGCTCCACTACAGGATTTTCACTGCTCTGCATGGACGATGACTCAGTGCGTGGGAGGAGGAGAGAGCAGCTTCCCGCTGCCCAAGGAGGCCAGGGCTGCAGCTGCGGAGGAAAAGCTACCGATGATCTCCGATCCCCATGGGGACGTGGAGTTTCCACTCCTGATCTGTCTTCTGTCCAGGCAGAAGGAAGAAACAGCAAGGATTTGAATTTTGGGGACAGACCAAGCTGGGAGCATCCCATTTAAGCCTCAGTTTCCTGTTCTGTAAAATGGGGTGGGGTGTCTTAGGGTTTTAGGTGCATGTGACTTATTGAGGGAGTGCACTTAGGAAGAACCTGTAAGGAGTGAGGGGATCAGATGGGGCGGGGGGGAGGAGCCGAGGGGGAAAGTGGCCGCAGGTAAGGTCCAGTCTTGGCCTGATCCACTGGGGTCTGTGGGAGTGATCACACCACAAAGTTGTTATGTGCCCCAGATGAGTTGGGGGCAGCCTTTTGCACCCCCATGTCAGCATGGACTGCAGGCTGCTCTGGTAAGGATGTAACCAACTGGTGAGGCGCCAGAGGGTCTTTCTCTGGGGAAAGGGGTGGCTGAGAAATCTCAGTAGCTAACACACAGCTGGAGGATGGGCACACTGGCCTGGTTATGGAGACCTGGTTGGAGCCCCAATAGTCACTAATAGAGTGCCCAGGGCTTTTTTGAGTTCACACAACAGGCAGTGAAAAAATAATAACTATTTCTTACCTGCATGAGAAAGGGTACCTAAGAACCATAAATGCATGTGCCCTGCCCATCGAAGATTCAACACTTTTAGGCACCAAGGCAGAATAAGAGTCCAAAGTCTCTGCATCGAAGCAAAAGCCACATCAAAAATACTTAACAGCCAGTGGCTGGCAGGGAGCTGGAGCCTGCAGGCTCCCTGCATCGCAGGAAGCTTTTGGCTTACTGAGGAAAGTGGCTGGGGTGGCGATGGGGCCCTTTACAGACTTGGGGCAGTGTCTGCCTACCCTCTGGTCTTACCAGCTTGCCACATCATTCTACTTTCCTTCCATGCCCTGGAAGATGTTCATGCATAACTACCTGAGACAGGTGAGCCTCCAGTCACCTGTCCCCAATCCTTCCCCTGACGTTTCTCTATGATGTGCTTCTGACAACTTGAGAATCGAGCATTGGGCATCAGCGGGTTCATCCAACCCAGGACTCTGCTTGCGATGGGGTTTTCCAGAAAGAGTGAACTGGAAATGTACTGGGATGTCCGCATTTCCTCTATTAACCTGCTGTACATCATGGGAAGAAAGAACACCGACTTTGGAGTCAGACAGACCTGGGTTTGAATCCAGCTTTGCCATTGGTTGGCTGTGTGCTCTTGAGCAAGTTGCCTTACTTCTCTGAGCCTCAGCTTCCCTTCCATTAAAAAAAAAAAAAAAAGGATACATTAATGTGCCTGCTCAGAACGATGATTGGGAGGATTAAGAGCCTCATCCTGTTATGTGATCTATACATAGTAGGCCCTTGACCAATGTCCGCTCTTTGCCTGTTTTCTCTTCTGGAGTGATGTTTGTGGTATTTCTGGCCCTGTCTTCCCTGGAGGAGCACCACTCACTCTGCAGGGCCAGACTCATTCTACCCTAGTCACACGACCCTCTGGGAAGGGACCATTGTCCCGTCAGTTTCCGGCCCCAGTTCCAGGAACTGCCCCCACAAAGGCTCAATTATTTCCTCTCTGCTTTTTTTACATCTGTGGAAGACTCATCTCTGTTACGAATACCCTCTTTGTCCCTTCATCCGGTCAACTAACCTTTCCTTGGGAAGATGGTTTGGCCGAAGTGGAGCCTTTGCCAGTAAGCTGCCTTTTATTTGGAATTCTGATAAGATGGTGAGGAGGAGTCCCAGTGGAATCTGCTGTCACAGATGAGGACTTCAAAGGGGCTGGTGGCCTGAGCGCCTGTTTCCTTCATTTATAAAAAAGTCCCCTGCAGGCATGGAAGTACTTGTTCATCATAAATGTTAGGGCAGGGTCCCAGCCTAACCTACAGGTCCAGGGAGGTAACTAACAACAGAAGATAGAGTCTGATGGTTCAAAGAGAGGGAGAGGGAGAGGGAGAGGGAGAGGGAGAGGGAGAGGGAGAGGGAGACTCAAGTGTGGGACTGCCACATGCAGGGGGAGGTAATATGGGTTCGTGTCCTGCGTGGCCACCTTACCTACTATGTGACCTAGAGCATTTCTACTCCTGTAAAATGGGCATGATGATGAGCATTTTTTCCCAAATAGTAGGGTTTTCCCTCCTTTGCATGGTCACTTCTGGTAATAGCACCTGCTTTTCCTGGGGAATGGCCCCTGTACACCCAGGCCCTGTGTTTGGGAAAGATTTGCCTTCAAGTTGGGTGAGCATTTCGCTCTGGCCTACAAGCATATTTCCTCCTCATGCCGTCCCTGATTGTCAGATAGGATGCAGGACCCCTAAAGGCTCAGTGAGACTCGATTCCAAGACTTCTGCTGAAGTGTTGAGAAACAGAAACTCTCTTTCCATGGGGTTTCAAAGAAATTAGGGTTTCTACTCAGAACTGTTCATGCCATTCTGCCTCCATGATTGGAGACCTTGATTGAGAAGCCAACACAAAGACACGAGGTAGAGAGAGAAAGGTTCCTAAAAACATCCTTTGAACGTCTGGACCCAGCTGGGCTTGAAGATCTCCCTCAGGGTTTTTAACCACTGTTTTATGCTAAAGCCAGTTTGTGTTGGGTTTTCTATCCCTGGCCGTTGAAGAGCCCTTCAGTTGTATTGTATGTACAACAATAAGGCACTTCTCTCTGGTTGTTTGCAGGATCAAGTGAGATAAGCCATGTGAGGATCTTAACACAGTAGGCACTCAATAAATGCCCCTCTGTCCCAGGTCCTCAGTTTTCTCATCTGCCAGATGGGGGCATTAAACTGTGTCCTATCACATCTGTAGAGGTGGAGACCCTAGAGGGGAAGTCTGGATAGTTCTGTTAAAGTAGCAGTGTGGCATTGTGGTAGCAACACCAATGACCTCTCTAAATGTCCACATTCTAATCTCTGGAAGCTCTGAAGAACTTTTACAGGTGTGATTAAATTAAGAACTTTGACTATTTGATTTATTTAAACTTTTTTTTTAATTGAGTAATTATATTTATTTTATTTGCTTTATTACATTGCTTGGGACTCCCAATACAATGTTGACTAGAAGCAGTGAGAATAGATTAGCATGATCTTAGTGGATCTTAGCAGAAAGCATTCAGAATGAGTGATCTTTCATGGTGTTTCTAAAAAAATTTAATCCTTACCTGCAGATATGCACCCATTGAGAGAGAGAGAGAGAGAGAGAGAGAGAGAGAGAGAGAAAGAAACATGGATGTGAGAGAGACACATTGATTGACTGCCTCCTTTTCAGGCCCCGACCATGGATCAAATCCAAAACCTAAGCATGCGCCCTGACTGGAAATCGAACCCACAACCCTGGTGTATGGGACAACACTAAAGCCAACTGTATCACCCAGTCAGGGTAAATTAAGAATTTTGAAATGGAGATTCTCCTAGATTACCTGGATGGATCCAACCTAATCACGAGTTCTTAAAAGAACCTGAGAATTGGGTCAAAGAGTTGCCACATTGCTGGCTTTGAGGAAGGGGGCCTTGAACCAAGGAATGTGGGCAGTCTCTAGAAGCTGGAAAATGTAAGAAAATGAATTCTGCCCTGGCCAGGTGGCTCAGTTGGTTGGAGCATCGTCCCATACACCAAAATGTTGTGGGTTTGATTCCCAGTGAGGGCACATACCTAGGTTGTGGGTTCAATCCCCAGTCAGGGTGCATACAGGAGGCAACAGATCGATGTTCTCTCTCTCTCTCTCTCTCTCTCTCTCCCCACCTCCTCTCTCTATGAAATAAATAACGAAAGAAAATGGATTCTGAAAGGAACACAGCCCTGTCAACACCTTGATTTTTAGCTCAAGGAGATGGTGTTAGAATCCTAAACTCCAGAAATGTAAGGTAATTAATGTGTTGTTTTTAGCCAATGAGATTATGGTTATTTGTTAATACAATGACAGAAACTCATATAAGAATCCACCTATTCTATTCTATTCTATTCTATTCTATTCTATTCCATTCCATTCCATTCCATTCCATTCCATTCCATTCCACACCACTCCACTCCATTCCACTCCACTCCACTCCACTCCACTCCACTCCATTCCATTCCATTTTATTCAATTCCATTCCATTCTTTCATTATTCAGCAACTCTGTACCAGGCCCTGTTAGTAAAACATACGTAGTTTCTGCTTATAATCTACTACTTGAGGACACAGGTAATTAATATTCAGTTTGAAAAGCTCTGTAATAGGAAAATTAAAGCTCAGCTTAACGAGAACTACAATGCAGAATGCAGGTCCTACGGGTTGCTATGGAAACACAGAGGAGACGCCTAATTCAGTTTTGGGGTGGGACTGTAGTGGTCAGGGAAGGCTTCCTGTTGGAAGTGCCATCTAAGCAGAGACCTGAAAGAATAAGCAGAATGAACCAGAATATTAGCAATGTGGCCTGGGGGAAGCTAAAAAGTGGTATACCATTATATATATATATATATATATATATATATATATATATATATGATATATATATATATGGAGAGAGAGAGAGAGAGAGAGAGAGAGAGATTGTAAGGAATTGGCTCACATAATGATTGTGGAGGCTTGAGAAATTCAAAATCTGCACAGTAGGCCCAGAGAAGAGTCAAAGTTTGAGTCCAAAGGCTGTCTGCTGGCAGAATTCCTTCTTACTTAAGGGAAGTCAGTCTTTATTTTATCAGAATCTTCAACTGATTGGACGAGGCCCATCCCCTTTATAGAGGGCGATCTGCTTTGTTCAAAGTCCACCAATTTAATGTTGATCTCTTTCAAAAAAAGCCCCAAAACACTGTCACGAAAACATCCAGAATAATGTCTGACCAAATATCTGGGAACTGCAGTCCAGCCAGCTGTCATAAAATTGACCACTACAGGTAGGCAACAATTTGCTCCACAACATATGAGCATACAAAGGGTCACATTATCTTATTTGCCTCAATCACGTAGAGAAATCCCTCCATCCACACACACACACCAGATTGTCAAGCACTTCCGTCTCAGGCATGTTTTTGTGGGCTAGTCCTTCTTAGGTTCAAACAAGGATCAAGGATGGGGCCTTTGGGAAAATGGAAAAACGGATGGGGTCTGTTCACCAGGCCAGTCACCATAACCTCACAGAGAAGCTATGATGACCATTTCTCCTGCTCTCCTTCTGCTCCCCAAGGCAGCTGTTCGGCCTGCTTCTCTGTGCTCTATCAACCCATTGACTCCAAAAGTGTCTCCTTTCCACCAGCCAGACTTACTCCCGGCATTGGAAACCCTCATGGCTTCACTCAAGGTCTCAGGGCTGTCTCTCCCATCTCCTCATGCATCCTGCAACTACAGGGACTCTGCCTCTCTTCCCTCCTTGCAAAGACAACCACCCCGAGAAAGCCTCCTTTTCTTCCCAGCTCCTTCTTCCCCAGTCAGATCTCTGCCTCCACCCCAGGCTCCCTCCACGGACCCCCCTCCCTACCTGAAGTCTGGGATAGAAGGGTTCTTCCATAGGCCTAAGTTCTGTTTGAGGCTCTGAAACACAAAAGCTCTTGGAGGTATCAGAAGCCACACTTAGAATCATGAGGGGATTTGGGGGAGAGAGGAGGAATTGGTAAATGCTAGCTAACCCTGTCAGTATGGCCACCGGAGCAGACGTATCCAACGGGGCCAAAGTGGTTGCTCGGACTGCTGGGGCAGCTGCTGTGGTTTCTCAGGTGAGAACTGACAGTGAACCCAGGAAGGGGCTTAATCTGGGGGGGGATGGGCAGGTGGCCCCCAGAGGTGCTGAAAGGCCTGAAGCTGGGTAGGGCCTGACACCAGACATGTTGGCTTCCCTTAAAGGCTTTGGCTGTGCTGAGAAGGGCAGGGCTTGGTGGTGATTTCCCTGCAGCTGAGAAACAGCTCCCCGGCCACGGTCTTCCGGTTTCACACCTTGTGCCGCTGATTTGGCTCTCCTGAGCCTTCAGCAGACTTCCTCGAACCCGAAGTTTTCTTTTCTCTCAACTGGTGGACAAAGTAGCATTTTCCAAAGCTTGGCCACACCAAGAATAGTTCTTATCAAGAAGGATCAAATCATTTTTCTTCCTTTAGAGCATGATCACACCCAGGGGTTTACTTTGTCAATTGTTTTGTGAAACCTTGGCATTTGGACACTTATAGTGGTTTTTATTGTGTATTGTTCTAGAAGCAGCACACACACACACGATTATTTTTATATATACAAATATTAGGATTTATATAATTATATGTTAATAGTATCTTATTAAGTTATAAAGTACAGTAAAGTGCATAAATCTTAGATGCACACCTTGATTCCTTTTACCTGCTTATACTGGTGTAATCCCCACCCAGATCAAGGTGTAGAACACTTCTGTTGCCCCCCAAAGTCCCGTCTGCTCCTCTGTAGTAGAGAACCACCCACACCCTCCAAAGCAATCACAACCTGACACTGTCGCCACAATCAAGTTTTGTCTGTTTTTAAATGTGTATAATGTGCCCATACAGCCCGTAGTGTGTGTCTAGTTTCTTTCCCTAAATATAATGGTGTTTTTGAGATACATCCATGTTGATGTACTTCCCTATAGCCATTCTTGTTCAGTGCTGAATAGCGTTCCATTACATGACTATCTCTCAATTTATTTATCCAGTCTCTGGTTGATGGACAGAGGCCAACTTATTTTAAGCAAAACAGACTAAGGTCATGTTGAATTTCAATGAACAAAATGTCAGGCTGAATGGAGGGAACCTTTGAGATAATCTGTCTCAACTTTTTTATTTTGTCCATGAGGCCCAGAGGAGGAAAGTCACGAGCCCAAGGTCCCACAGCTTTGCCAGGGCGGAACTGAGATCCAAACCACGTCTTCTACTTCTCTGGCCAGCTGGAGCTCTTTTTTCTATTCCTCTCCGTATATCATCGTACCTCTGAAACAAATGTAAAACAGTTAATCCTTTATGTCCTAAAAGGATATATTCACTTAGGCGTGTAAGTGGCAGGGAAGTGAGAATTTGGTGTGGAGTGTGTGGGAGACCATTTTCTCCCTACAAAGTTTGACATTTTCCTTGGAAGAGCTGTAAGCCTGTCAAACCTCTGGCACCCGGCCTTGTTTACCTGCTTTGCTCTCCCTGGGGTCCTATCTTCGTAAAGGAGGCCAGGAAAGGGCAAGGTTTGTGTGGTCTGGAGGGCGGGGCAGAGATCGTGTTGGTGTGGAGCCTCAGCGTGTCACTGAGCCCAGGGAGGGCTAAGCAGCAAGAAATAAGAAGGAGAGAGCTTCCAAGTAGGTAACTCTGACGTTTTCTTTAACTTTTCAGGCCCCTCATAAGTGGGACCTCAAGATTTGGGATATCTGGAATAGAGGGAGGAGGCTGGTTTGCTGGACACCCTGGGTTGAGATCCCTGCTCAACTAGCTGTGAGGTCTTGGGTGAGAGTCATTTTCCCTCTCTGAGCCTCACTCTCCTCATCTGCAAAATGGGAGAGTCATTTCTATTGGGAAGGTCATGAGGATCCAATGAGATGACAGTGGGAGAAAAGATGATTGGTCAAGTTGAATTTCTTTGCCTTTTCTCTACTTGATGGATGAAAAGTGTCCAGGCCACACCAACTAATTGAGCTGCTAAGTTACTGACCCCCACCTCCACCTCCTTCCTAGATCCAGGGCAAGTTGGAAGCTTCCATGGGCATCTCCACATTTCACATCTGTCCAGCTCCAGGACAAGGAGACAGCCCAGCCTCCTGATGATGGAAGAACATGGCTTTTATTCTTCATGGGAAGCAAGGGGTATGACTCTGGGACTTTCCTGGGCTCAGGTGTTGCTTACTGTGTGGCTTGAGCAAATATCTTCCTTTCTCCAAGTGTCTTCTGATTTAACTGGAAAATGGGATTAATAATTTCCCCTATATTGCAAGATTATCATGAGGATTAAGTGAAGTAATGATTGCAAAGATCTCAACACAGAGCCAAGTTAAGTGCAGTGGCTAAAAGGATGGGGGATTCAGGCTGAGTCTGAATCCCCTCTCTACCACCTCCTCGCTGTGTAACTGTGGGAAACTTGTAAAATGGGGATATGGCTAGAAGACACCTCACAGAGTGGTTGAGAAGTACCAACAAGGTAACAGATGTGAAAAAAATAAAACAATTCGAGACCGACCAAAGGCCCTTGAATGATAGGACACAGACATCGTCTGAGTGAGATGACAATGGTTAAGGATTCACTACTATTCCTCAATCTCTCTGTCTACCAATCACAGAGATAGAATTGAGCTTTAATCAGTTATAGCAGTACTAGTGGCCTGGTGCACAAAATTCTTGCATGGGGGGGGGGGGCGGTGCCCCTCAGCCCGGCCTGCATCCTCTCCAATCTTGGACCCCTTGAAGGATGTCCTACTGCTGGTTTACAAGGATCGGGCTTAAACCAGCAGTCGGACATCCCTCTCGCAATCCGGGACTGCTGGCTGATTGCCCCTAACCACTCTGCCTGCTGGCCTGCTCACCCCCAACTGCCCCCCGCCACTGTCCTGCTCGCTCCCAAATGCCCCCCCTTCACCAGCCTGATCACCCCCAACTGCCCCCCATGCCAGTGTGCTCACCCCAACTGCCCCCCACCCCTGCTGGCCTGCTTACCCCCACCTTCCCTCCCCACTGGCCTGCTCGCCCCCAACTGGCCCCCCTGCTGGCCTGCTCACCCCCAACTGCCCCCCCACCCGCCACCAGCCTGATCACCCACAACTGCCCTCCCCTCTTGGCCTCTAACCTCCTCTACCTCGGCCCCGCCACCATGGCTTTGTCCAGAAGAATGTCCGGGAGGTCTCCTGGAAGGTCTCCCAGTCTAATTAGCATATTACCCTTTTATTAGTATAGATAATTGAATTCTATACTACTATGCTGCCTCTTTTTTATTTTTAAAATTATTATCTTTCTAGAAGGGAACAATGTGGTAACTGGAAAGAATGTGGACTTTGGGCTCAGACTGAGTGTTGAATCCTGAGACCAGCTGTGTGGCACTGGGCAAGTCACTCCCCTCTCTGAACCTCTTTCCTTATCTGGAAATAGGGATGATTATGCCAAACTTGCTGGATTCCCCTGAGGGTAAGATGATACCCTGGGGCCCAACACTCAGCCCATCCTTTGGCCCAGGATCAGCCTCCTGCAGACTAGGGTTTCCTGGCTTGTCTTTGTGTCTGAGTTGCCATGGTAGTAAACAACAGTTTGGCTCAAGGACATTGAGATGACTCCCTGCCATTAATGGTTAATGGAATGTTGGTGCTTGTTTATTGTTCTGGGCATCCACGCCTGCATTCGGCAAGCGGACACAAGGTGAAGGAAGGCACAGCCCCACATTCCAGGAAACAATCAGGATTCCTGGCTCTTTCGCCTTCCTTTGCCCATCAAAACAAGGCTAAGGAGGCCTACTCCAGGGAAAGGCAAGGCATCTGGGTTTTGATGTCAGCCAGGCCTGGGCTTAAATGTCTTGTTCATTTTAAATTGCATTCCCTTGGGCAAGTGACTTCATTCTGATTGTAGGTTTCGCCATCTGTGAGATAGGGATAACAAAAGTCCTTACCTAAAAAGGCTGGAAAGGTTACAAGGGCATCATGTATGCAGTTAGTGGTATCATCTACTACTGTTGTTCAAGATAAAGATGGGCCTGGCATGTGGTTTACTGTCCAAATAGTGAACTCTCTAGCATGAGCAGAGCCATCCCTTTCCCTTCCTGGCTCTCTATAGGACACAGGTTAATGCATGTACATCTGACAATGACAACCGGGTACTTGGCATATAGTAGATGCTCAACAAATGTTAAGTTACGTTCCTCCAAACTCTCACAGGCAGGTATGAGGAGGTCCTGCAACTTCTTTGGACATCACAGCCATCATTTCCTCCTGCTCAGCTCATTACAATGTTCAAAGAGCTCAAGGTCTCCTTCAGCCCCCAGGACAGCCCTGTGGGGCCTTGTTCCCAAGCAGGGGAGGAAACCCAGCAGGGAGATTCTGGGTGGCTTCATCAACGTGGCAGAACTGGAACGTGATGGCAACTGTGCCCACTCCATCTACTTCCTGCCCATCATAATTCTTTTAACAAATATTTATTGAGCACCTACTGCATGCTTTGGGCATAAAGTAGTGGGCAGGATAGACCTATGTTGGCCTGTGGAGCTTGTAGTCTAGCTGGGAGAGAGACATGAATAGGTAACTACACAAGAGTTTCTTAATCACAAGGGTGATAAATGCTACATATGGGAAATGCAGTGAGTGGCCAGAGTGTATAGGGGTGACCCAGTCAGGGAAGGCCTTCATGAGGAGGGTCTCAGCCCTAGTCCCCCAAGAGCAGATTCTCAGGCACAGATTTGGGTGGGAGGGGTTTGTTTGGGAGGGGACCCTGGGAGCAGCAAGGTGGGAGAAGGGAGATGAGATGTGGCAGGGGGAAAGCCAATGTAAAGATGTGTTATCTAGGTCATCACTGGGGGCAGCTTGTCTGGCTTCTGAGACCACCTGAGGAGGGGGCAGAGGGCCTCCTGGCAGTGTCCCTGCCAGAGAGAGGAGGGAGGATTTTCCATGCAGCTTGGAGGGGCAGCTCCAAATTCACCAGCATGTCAGAAGGGTGGCTCATCTGTCACGGCCCCAGGTACCCAGCATTTCTGCTGGACCCTCTGAGTTCTGGAGCGGCGTTATATTCTGAAACAGTACATCTTCCCAAAGGCCGGGGCCCTTCGGGACACCCACCCAAAGCTGTATTTCCCAGAACATCCAGCCAGAGCACTTCCTCCTCTAAGCGCTTCCACTATTGACTCCGTTGGGCATGGGGTGCACTGGTGAGAAGATATGTTCCCTTCTCTTCCTCTCTGGACTTCCTGCCTTCCAAACTCTCAAAAGCTTTGGAAAGCAGACAATTCCCAGACAAGCAACAGAAGACAGAGGGTGGCCTGTGCCTGGAGTTTGGGTCGTGGATGGGTAGCCCTTTGGTGGTGGCAGAACCCAAAAGAAGGTGACTCTCAAGCACAGCTGTCTCTAATGGGTTCAGGAAGCCTGAGGCATTTTCCACGCTTGCCCTGCTCTCCCCCAGCCACCCCATTGCCAGGCGAAAGGCTTCTGGCCAGGGCCCAGGTTGGGGCTGGAGGGAAAATGCCTGCCGGGAGGTGGCCGAGCTTGCATCTTGGCCTCTTCCAACGGACAGGGGCAGAGCGATGGCTTGGGAGTTAGGACACCTGGGTTCAGGCTCACTGACTCCTCGGGACATTATTGCAAAAAGACCTAAGCCAACCTGAAGTGTGCAATCGAGGTTCTTTTCGGTGAATGAAGGCAGTGGCCAACAATTAGGATCGAGTGAGTATTTGCTGCTTCCCCACAGCCTTGCTACCAGGTTATAATGAAAGCAAGTTGTGGGCAGGACTCTGCCCCCGACCAACCAGAATCACCCACACAGATGCTGGCTGCAGGTCCACAGGACCAGCCTGGAGTACTGTGTGGGCGCGCGCTGGATCCTTTCATCTGGTTCAGCCCAGGGGAGGAAGCGTCTCTAAAATGTCTTAGCCAAGCTGTGCATTCTGAATCCCATCAAGTTCAACAAGCGCCTGCCTCTAGCATCATTAAGCTGGCTAACAAGCCACTGATTTCACCTCCGAAAACCCACTTATTCTTAACAGTCATTATGCTAATCAGCAAAGCCTCTAGTGTTGATCAACACTGAGAATAAGCGAAGCCCTTGTCTTGGCGGCTTTTGGAGCCAGGGAGCCTTCCTGGAGAGAGTGCCAGCCGGCCACTCCGGGACTGATTCCAGATTATGCAACCGGTGCCCCAGCCCCTTGACATGGGCTCCTGCTCTGGGGGCAGTGTCTTAGGCAAGGCTGTTCCAGGCTCCCTCTGGGCAAGGCTGGTCATTTTCCAATGCCTTTTCCCCCTTCTTTTTCTTTCTCTTTTCTTTTTCTAGACGTAATTGACATATAACATTATATTACGTTCAGGTGTACAACATACTGATTCAATATTTCTATATACTGTATTGTGAAATGATCACTGCCAGAAGTCCAGTTAGCAACTGTCACCATAATAGTTGCAAATTATTTTTTCTTATGATAAGAACTTTTAAGATATACTTTCTTAGCAACTTTCAAATATACAACACAGTATTATGAACTATAGTCATCATGCTGTAATTTTATCCCCAGGACTTATTTCTTTTATAACTGGAAGTTTATACCTTTTGACCCCCTTCACCCATTTCTTCCATTGTCCATCATCCAACCAGCAATCTATTCTCTGTATCTATTGTCATTGTTGTTTGTTTTTATAGTCCACATATAAGTGAGATCATATAGTATTTGTCTTTCTCTCTATGACTTATTTCACTTAGCATAATGCTCTCAAGGTCCATCCATGTTGTTGCAAATGGCAATAGTTTCTTCCTCTTTACAGCTGAATAATATTCCATTAAATATATACAATTATATATACATATATAACATATGCATGTGTGTGTAAATCACCTTTTCTTTAATCCATTCATCCATTGGCGGATACTTAAAGTTGTTTCCATATCTTGGCTATTGCAAACAATGGTGCTATGAACATGGGTGTGCAGATATCTTTTTGAGTTAGTGTTTTCATTTCTTTAGGATAAATACCCAGAAATAAAATTACTGAATTTAGTTCTATTCTTAATTTTTGAGGCACCTCCATGCTGTTTTCCCTAGTGGCTGCACCAATTTACATTCCCACCAACAGTGTACAAAGGTTCCCTTTTCTCCACATCCTCCTCCCCAACACTTTTTATTTCTTATCTTTTTGACTTTCTAAGACGTGTGAGATGATATCTCATTATGGTTTTAATTTGCATTTCCTTGATGATTATTGATGTTGAGCATCTTTTCATGTACCTGTTGGCCATCTGTATGCCTTCTTTGGAAAAACTGTCTCTTCAGATCCTCTGCTCTTTTTAAAAGTGATCCATTTGTTAATGCCTTTCATTTTGGCAAAAGCAGTCCTGCCTCCCAGTTGGACCTCCCTCTGTTGAGAGGTTGTAATTGCTCATCCCGAGGCCTCTATCCTAGCATGCTTATCTTCAGGAAAATGTGTGTGTTTGTTGCTGGTGGAACCAAGCTCCATCTCCAAACACTCTATTGTTCAACTGATCATTTATTTGTTATTAACAGTTTTTGGCTGTTTTCCATGTGTCAGTGGCTGTGCTGGTGTTAATTCTGTCTCCCCTGCTAGAACATAAGCTGTACCCTCTTTGCCTAATACATGTTGGCACTCAGGAAATATACAATGAGTGCATGAACGAAGCACAGGAATGGAGGAAGGCACGCAGGCTGCTGAGGGGTGGAGCAGAGGAGTGCCTACAGGCTTCTGCTTGTGTCACAAAGATGCCAGCCCTGCCCTCCGGGAGTTTTCCTGGCCCCCCTCCATCTTAATGATTCTCCCAGCTTGACGTTATGACTTGAGAGAGAGGCTGAATCAAGTGTGAAGCAGCCTGTGTGCCTTGGTAGAGCTGTGCCAATTAGCTGATTGCCAGAGCAGGCAGAGCCACACTGTAAGCAGAGGCAATTGTGCAGTTTGCCAAAGATGAGCCCATGCTGGGAAGCAGTCCCGGGGCTTCTGACGGGTGGGATCAGGTTTGTGACTTAGGGGTCACTTTCTTCCTAAGGACAGAGCTGCGATCCCTTCTCCCCTGACCTGGGAGAACACCTGCTCTGGGTACATGCAGGCGTGTGGATATGCAGACGTGCACACATGCGCATGCATACACAGGGTCCTGCGCACTGGTGTGTATCAGGGATGGATCATATTTTTTTGAGGGGACCCTCTTTAGAACAAAAGTTTCAAAATGATCAATACAAATGTAGGCACACATGTGACTATGTATTTAGAATTTTAAAAGATCACAATGTTACAATTCTTTTTTAAAAAAACCTGACAAATACTAGAAATATCACAAAATCTAGAAAAATCACATATATATTTATTAACTGCATGATAGCATCTGAAATGCATTTCCTATTTTTTATTTGGCTCTATATTCTTTGATATATGCATGATTTATAATATTTACTACAGAGACAAAAGAAAGCTAAGCCAATCTTTTGTCTGGCATGGTTGATGGAAATTTGTTTTTATTAAGAGTTAGGGTGCATCAAACATGTGATTTCAAGCACATATTTGCTGCTGAGCATGGCTTTGGGTTTGGGCCCTACAGACATAGGAATGCTGATCAACTCTATTTTGCATGTTTCCTATCACAAAAGAAGACAATTATATGTACTTGTTGTACTAAAATGGCATATGTTGCATTATTGAGCATGCACTGCATTATCAAGCATGTGCCCAAATGGAAAAAATAAGCTTTGACTAGGTGTCCATGAGAAATGAATCCAATGAGTACTACATATCTGAGGATTAGAAGAATTTTTCCAAAACTAATTCCTGGATCTGTACATTTCTAATTTTGTTTCTCTTCTACGACCTACATATTTCAGGCATACAAGGCACCAGAACTCACACTGAGATATTTCAGCACAACCTCAGGCCTCACTTCTTCATGTTAATAACACAGAGAGAGTTGTTAACCAGCAGTAGCGCTATACCTGGAAGCCATTGCTATGACAACATAGCGAGTAATAAACTGTTGATGGAAGAGACAATGAACCACATGCATTTATCTCACTGATCCCAAATTAAATGTATCACAACTCAACTTCCCCCAGATGCTACCTGTCATGAGGGTGGATGTGAACAAGGGGAAGTCAGCTAGCAGTCTTAACCAATTGCAGTTAGAATGTAATGCTTGACCCCAAATGTCCACCAACTGATGAATAGATAAAGAAAATGTGGCATATCCACACCATGGGATATTATTCTGTCACAAAAAGAATGAAGTACTGATCCGTACTACAACATGGACAAACCTTAAAAAGATTAGGCTGAGTGAAAGGAGCCAGACACACAAAAGGCAACATATTGTAGGATTCCATTTACATGAAACTAGTAGCGCTGCGCACGAATCCGTGTGCCAGTAGCTCTCTGCAGAGCCTGGCTGCTCCACGCCCACTGCCCAGAGGCTCTTCATGGCCCAGAGGCCTATCTGCAGCCGGGTTAAGAATGCTTCCCTCATTGCCGGGGCAACGACACAAGCATTCGCCCCACCCAGGCCGCTCCGTGCCTGCTGCCCAGAGGCCCTCTGCAGCCAGGGTGGAACGCTTGCCTCATCACCGCAGTGACGCAGCAAGCATTCCGCCAGGCTGCTCATGCTGCCTGCTCTCAGTGGCCACCCCCCAGGACTGGGGGACTCTGGTGGGGCTGAGAGGACTGGGCACCGCCATCTTGTGGCTATGGGTGCCTCCATCTTTGTGACTGAGTGACAGTTAATTTGCATATTACCCTTTTATTAGATAGGATATCCAGAGTAGGCAAATCCATAGAGAAAAAAAAGTAGATTAGTGGTTGCCAGAGGCTGGAGGGAGTGGAATGGGAAGTGACAGCTAGTGATTATGGGATTTTTTTGGGGGGTGGGTGATGTAAAAGCTCTAGCATAAGATAGTGGTGATGGTTGTACAACTCTGTGAATAGTACACTTTGAGTGAGTTTTATGGTATGTGAATTATCTCTGAAAATTTTATTTAAAAAAGAATATTGTATTTACAAATTTTACAAAACCGTATGATCAGGTAAACACATTGCCAGGATCTCCTCCCAGGGCCTTTAAAAGGCCAATCAATGCACATCACAATCAATTCCCCTTTGGTGTATATGCATATCAGTTATCTATTGGTACAATAACACTGCATAACAGATAACCACAAAACTCCAGTGGAACATAACCATAAATATTTATTTAGCTCATGAATGAACTGGGTTTAGCTAGTTCTGGTTTTAACTAGTCTCCCATTGTGATGGTTCACCACGGGTTATCTGATCTAGGATGGCTTCAGCTGGGACAAATGGGGTGACCTGGTTCTCTATCATGTGTCTCATCCTCTATTATAGGCATGTTTTCACAGCAAAGTCAAGGATCAAGAGACAGAAGCAGAACCACACAAGTGCTTCTTCAAGGCTCTATTTGTGCTGTGTCTACTAACATTGCATTGGCCAAAGTCCCCAGCCAAGCCCAGATTCAAAGGGTAGGAAAATAGACCTCCCTCTTAGAGAGGAACTGCAAAGTCCCATGTCAAAAAGTGGACACATGGAGAGATGATGACTCAGGACCACTGAGGCAATCAATTCTATGTCTGTTTTTATGTATATACATGTGTGCCTGCTTATGTGTCTGCTGGTGTCTGTGTATCTGTATGTAACGTAAGTGTGTTCAGGCATAGGTGTGTGTGCATGTGAGGCTGCTGTGCGTATACTTTCTTTGAGTGGGCATACATGTGCTACATTTTTGCATGGAGGGCACATTCTGGAAGCTTCTCTGCTCGTGTGTGTGTGCAAGTGTGAGCTTTCCTAGAGGAGTGTCAAGTGTAGTGGGCTGAGGATAGTGCCAAGTCAATGCATGTACACCCCCCGACCCAGACCCCAACGCCTGTCCCTAAGACAGGCAACTATCAGAGGGACATGAGCACAGGCTTTGACATCAGGAAGGCTGGATTCAGACACCAGCTCTGCCACTGACTGGCGTGGCAAATCAGCCCGTTTTCTGGTCTGTGAAACGGGGACACCACTTCCCAGTTCCCTGTGAGGTAATGCTTGTGAAAGGGCTTTGTTAGTTACAATGCTGGGGGAGTGATTTCCCTTCCCACTCCATGTTCCAAAGGCTTGACCCTCTCCAGATGCTGGAACTGGAGGTGGCTCTGCATCTCTTAATGTGCTGCCATGGCAACAACCACGGCTTCCTGCTCAAATGTCAGCAGTGGAGGATGGGGCTCTGTCGCCCCCTCACTGCTGGGCCCAGAGTGGAGAGTCATGGTAGAGAAGCAGGCTCCCCGGAAGTCCCTTACCCGGCTGCGTGGGTCAGGGAAGGATTCAGGAAGCCTGTCTGTCTTTGTGGTTTCTGCCATGCCCCCTCCAATGACAGCTCAGTTTGGTGCTTGGAGCAGTATCTTCAAACTTAGCCGACCTCAAAGGCAGCTTTAAAAAACGCAGACTTCTGTGCCTCATCCCAGAAAATCTGAGTCAGCAGGTCTCAGGTGGGTATCTGGCACCCGCATTTTTAATATGCTCCCCAGGAACCACACCTGGAGGAACCCTGTACCCTGAGTGCAGGACCCCGGGGCAGTCCACTGGCTTATGCTGCTGGTCCCACAACATAATCAGTCACTGCATTCATTCACTCACCCATCCATCCGTCCATTCACTTATTCACTCATCAGTTTATTTGCTCACTCCTTCGATTATTCATTCATCTACTCACTTAAATAACCGTTTCCTCATTTATTTGCTTATTTATTTAAACACACATTTGTTAATGTCTTAGGCTCTGGGAGAGAAGATAATTAAGGACCCAATCCCTGCAGCCCGCCAGGAGGTTCCAGGGCAGTGTTTTTCAGACTGTAGCAAAATGAATTTAATGGGTTCCCCAGCATGTTTTAGAAAATGAAACAGAATAGACTATAATAGAAAATATTAGTGTGCATAGCAGGTAGCATGGGAAATCACTGTTTGGGAAACTTTTGCATCTAGTGTGGGTGTGGGTGTGGGCATTGGATTTCAAAGTGAAATGTATTTTCTGTGGGGGTGAAAGGCTGTGGAAACGAATGTTAATACAGCATGCTGGTGCTAGAGCTGAGATGCGTCAGGGGCTTGCACAGAAAGTGACATTTGAGCCAGGTCTTGAACTATGAGCAGGAGTTTCTCCACTGAAGAATCAGGAAGGGAATTGCAGGGAGAGGGAATAGCATGTGCAAAAGCACGGAGGCATGAAAAAGCAGAGAGAAGAGCCACATGACCAGTGGGCCTGTGAGGCTAGAAATGTTGGGAGGGGAGGCTGGAAAGTAAGAGAAGTCTGGATCCCAAATGGCCTTGAAGACCAAGGAAAGTGCTTGGGTTTTATTATGACACTAGAGGTCCAGTGCACGAAATTCATGCATGGGGGTGTGTGTCCCTCAGCCCAGCCTGCACCCTCTCCAATCTGGGATCCCTCGAGGGATGTCCGACTGCCCGTTTGGGGATCGGGCCTAAACGGGCAGTTGGACATCCCTCTCACAATCCAGGACTGCTGGCTCCCAACCGCTCGCCTGCCTGCCTGCCTGATTGCCCCTAACGGCTCCTGCCTGCCAGCCTGATCACCCCCTAACCACTCCCCTGCCAGCCTGATTGACGCCTAACTGCTCCCCTGCTAGCCCGGTCATCCCTAACTTCCCTTCCTTGCCAGTCTGGTCGCCCCCAACTGCCCTCCCCTGCAGGCCTGCTCACCCTCAACTGCCCTCCCCTGCTGGCCTGGTCACCCCTAACTTTCCTTCCTTGATAGCCCGGTTGCCCCTAACTGCCCTCCCCTGCCGGCCTGATTGCCCCTAACTGCCCTCCCCTGCCAGCCCAGACACTACAGCAGCGACAGAGTGGCCCCCACAGCCCCTGGCCAGGCTGACAGAGTGGCCCCTGACCAGGCCGACAGGCCCGGACACTCCAGCAGCGGAGGAGTGGCGAGGCTGGTTCTGCCCCAGAGGGCCACTCGGCCCGCCCCCCCTCCCCTTCCTGGCCCATAGGCCTGGACACTCCAGCGACAGGGCTAAGGGGACTGGGCACCGCCATCTTGTGGCTATGGGTGCCGCCATCTTTGTGATGAAGTAATGGTTAATTTGCATATTACTCTTTTATTAGATAGGATAGTCTGGAGCCACTAGAGAGAAAGCAAGAAAGTGACAGCATCAGAGTGAACATTTAGCGAGACCACACCAGCAAGAATGAATGGGGTAGGGAGAGACCAGTGAGAGACTGGTTATTATGTGGTCTGCAATAGTGGTTATTGGAGCCAAGCAGTGTTCTGTGGTTGGGGCTGAGAGATAAGGATACACTTGAGAAGTGTTTTAGGAAGTTAAAAAAATAGGAAGTGAAGACTGGACATGGGAGGGGGCATTGGGAAGAGTTCATAATGAAGCTTGGAATCCTGATGTGAAAAGCTGGATGGATGGAAAAGGTATTTATTAAAATAGGGGCCCTTGATTTGCCTCTTCGTATGGGTCCCCACCTGATTTCAGCACAGCCTCTTGCCTGGGAGTGGAGGTAGTTACCCAGCCTTCCAAATGTGAGGGGCAGTTTTTATAACTTCATAACTGAATAAAAATTAAGCCAATAATAGAGGCTCATTGTGGAAATCATAATAATAGCAGCGTGGTGCCTATTGTTAATTCAATTTTCCTTATTCTGAGTCCCTGGAGGATCACCCCCCGCCCCTTGTGATGGCTAATTCTATGTACCAAATCAACTGGACCATGGGGTGCCTGAATGTCTAACTAAACATTATTTCTGGGTGAGTCTGTGAGGATGTTTCTGGAAGAGATTAGCACTTGAATCTGTAGACGGAATAGGGAGGATTGTCCTTCCCAGTGCAGGTAGGCACCATCTAATCTGTGAAGGGCTTGAATAGAACAAAAAGGCAGAGGAAGGGAGAATACCCTCTGCCTGACTGCTTGAGCTGAGACATTATTCTCCTGTACTTGGACTGGACTTACATCGTCTCCCGGTTCTCAGGCCTTTGGAGTCAGACCACAGCTATACTACCCAGTTTCCTGAGTCTCCAGTTTGCAGATGCCAGAGAGGGGGATTTCTCAGCCTCCATAATAGCATGAGCCAATTCCTATAAGAAATCTCTTTATATAGAGAAACATGGATGTAGTTATAAATTTAAGTAGATATAGATGTCTATATACCTCCTATTGGTTCTGTTTCTCTGGAGAACCCTGACTAGCAAATATGCCCTTGAAGTTGGGCAAGAGCCTATGATTAATTCTGTGAGAGGCAGTGACCTAAATCATTTCTGGTCAGAAGCATCTAGTTGCTACAGCTGCTGCTCAACTTTTCATCCCTTTCTTCCCCTGGCTCGATGAGCCCTGAACAAAGCATCAGCCTCATAAATCAGCTGGATCTCTCAGTGGAGGGCTCCCACTCACCTGGACCAACCCTTTGCTGGACATGTCATGGGAGCCAGAAATGGTTCTTGGTTGCTTTAAGCCACTGAGATGTGGAGCTATTTGTTACCCAGCATAACCTAGGCCATGCTGACTGGTATAAAAAACCACTAGTTATTAAGCATCTACTATGTGCCAGGGTTCTTCCTTGTCGAATAGCTAGAAGGACCCAGTTACTATGTAAGATTCATGGCACTCCGTTGTTGAGCATCTTCTTAGCTTCCCACCTCATTCAGGGTGAAAGCCCCACTCCTTCCACCGTGACCTGAAAAGCCCCACGTCGCCTGGTGCCCTGCTCTGGCCTCCTCTCCCACCACTCCCTTCCCAGCTTATTCCACTCACTCCAGTCCTACCAGCCCTCGTGCTGGTCCTTCAGCATGCCAAGCACTCCCCCTCCCTCCTCCCCACTCAGGGCCTGCGCACTGGCTATTCCTTCTGTCGAGAGTGCCCCTCCTTGTTTCCTTCTGGTTTGCCATCTCACCTCCTTTGCTCAAACGTCACTTTTTCAGCAAGGTGTTCCCTGGCACCTAACTTGATCTAAATGTTTAGCCCCCTGACAACAGACTTCCCAACTGCCTTCTCTGCTTTATTATTTTTTCCTTATCATCTTTGCCTGATTGGATACATTCCTTATTTCTCTTGTTCTCTATCTCCCCACTGGAATGGGGTCTTTCCAAGGGCAGAGATTTTTGTGGGCTTTGATTCCTGCTGAATCTCCAAGCCTGGCACATAGGAAGTTGATGGAAAATTCATTTGAAGGAGTGATACATGAGCTCCTCGAACCTTCCGCACAACCTGTGAGGAAGGAATTGCTAGCCCCATCTTCAGAGGAGGAAGCAGAGACTCAGCCTTTGGCCCAAGGTCACACAGTAGCAAGTGACTCAAAGGGCTGATGCTCTAAAGCTGGCCTGCCTGTCTTCTAGGCAAGGCGATAGCAATAATGTGGAGGCTTTTCATCTTTTTCTGAAGTGCCCAGTGGCCTACTTGCATTTCAGGCGGGTCCCACTGCCCAGATCCTGCTGAAACCTGGCATAGACTGATCTGTGAGCGGCTAGGGCTCTGGGCTTGCCCTGCTAGGGCGGCTGTGATGGGCAGCAGCGCCACCTACTGGACAAATGAAGTATTCTGCATTTCTTGGCTCTGCCTGGTGGCTGGGAGGGAACACGGGAGGCTCACACTCTGGGACTTTGCCTTGAGGGCCTCAAAGAGTTGAATCCTGTGCCTGCAGGGTGTGAGCTGAGAGACTTCATCATACCACCACTTACTGACAACCTGTTTAAGAGCTCCAGGGCTGGGATCTAACAGACCTGATTTAATGCCTGGCTGGACCACTTCCTAGCTGTGCAACCCTGAGCCTCAGATGCCTCATCTGTAAAACTTACCTCAGGGGTATGGTGAGGATCAAGCCAGTACCACCCAAATGCCACCGCCTCAGAGGCCTTTGCTGATTATGCCTGTCTGAAAGAGCTCCCCCATATCCCTTCAAGCCATTCTTCATTCTTTTACTTTGCTTTAATTTTTCTTTATATCATATTAGGGGCTCAGTGCACCAATTCGTGCACTTTGAAAGGAACTGTGGGCCGCAACACTGGGGTAGGCACAGGGGCAGGTCTCGGCCCATCCTCCGTGCTCCTGCCCATCCCCTCCCGCTGTGGCCCCGGTCCCTGTCTGCCTGCAGCCCTGCTCCCACCGCCACTGCTTCCACACGCTGATGGCAAAGGCCTGGAGCGAATTGGGGCTGGTGCCAGTAGTGGGTGCAAGGAGGGCCGGGGCCGGCGCTGTCCGCGGGTGTGAGTGGCAGCTGCTGCCCCGATCACCCCTCAGGAGCAGGGGGAGGTGCAGAAGTCCTCAGGGGCGATCAGGGCCGGCAGCCACCGCTTGCACCTGCTGATGGTGCCAAGCGATCCGGACTGGCACTGGGCACTGGCAGCAGGTGTGAGTGGTGGCTGCCGGACCCAATCTCCCCTCAGGAGCCGGGGGATGTGGAGAAGCCCTGAGGGGCAATCGGGGCTGGCTGCCACCCCTCGCACCTGTTGACGGCGCCGAGCCATTTGGGCCAGTGCCGGGCACCAGCTGTGGGTGCAAGCGGTGGCTCCAGCGCTGGCAGTGGGTGTGAGTGGGGCCAGCGCCGGCAGCAGGTGCGAGTGCTGGGCGGGACCGTGGCACGTGGGAGCAAAGAATTTTCAGTTACCACCAGAGGCTTGCCCCGATGACAGCGACTGGTGCCCCACCTTGGTCTGGCACCCCCTCTCACCTGCTCCACCATCCCACCGTGGCCAACACCCACCATGTTCCACGCACACCCCCTGGTGGTCAGCACATGTCATAGCAACTGGTTGTTCCGCCGTTCAGTCTATTTACATATTAGCCTTTTATAATATGGGATACCACCATCTGACACTTTAACATTCTTCTTTACTATATTTCCTACAAAATGTCAGCTCCATTGCAGGAGGGACTTTCCTCATGCTCTATCTCCAAAGACTTCAGCAGTGCTGGGCACATCATAGGACTTAATAAAAATATTTGAGTTCTGCCTGGCTGCTGTGGTTCAGTGGTTGAGTGTCAACCCATGAACCAGGAGGTCATGGTTCAATTCCAGGTCAGGGCACATCCCTGGGTTGGTGGCTCTATTCCCAGTATGAGGAGTGCAGGAGGCAGCCGATCAATGCTTCTCTCTCATTGTTGATGTTTTTTCTCTCTCTCTCTCTCTCCCTCTACCTTCCTCTCCCTGAAATCAATAAAAACATATTTAAAAAGATTTGAGTTCCAGCACACTATGCAGAATGACTGACACATGCTAAGTATGCAATAACTATTATTATCATCATGATTATGCATTTATTTAGTCACATGAATTTATTCATTTACGCATTTCTTAGTTGATTCATTACATATATTTCTTTTTTTATTGTGATAAAATATACATAACATAAAAGTTACCATTTTTAAGTGTGTAGTTCTAATACATTAAGTACATCACATTGTTGTACAGCCATCACCACCATCCATCTCCAGAACCTCCTCATCTTTCCCAACTTAAACTCTGTACCCATTAAACACTAATTTCCCACCACCCGCTTTGTCCAGGCCCTGAAACCACCATCCTACTTTCTGGCTCTATGATGTGACTACTCTAGGGACCTTACATAAGTGGAACCATACAGTATTGATCTTCTTTGTCACATGTATTTCCTGAACCCCTACCACATGCATAGGAAGCAGTTTTTGAGCACTAAAGTGAGAATTGGATGAGATCAATGCAGGTACAGCACCTAACACAGATCCAGTCACAGAGGAGGAGCTCAAATAAAATGGGCCTAGTACCCTGTCCACTCCTCTCAGAGCTGCGGGGTGAGGCGGTGCTCCCACCCTGGGCAGGGGATTCCCAGGATCCTGTCCGTACTTCCCTCCATGGCTACTGTATCCCTCACAGATACCAGGTGGCAGCCTCATGCCATGGAGTGGCCTTTGTCTGAGCCAGTCAAGGGGAGCAGAGACATGCTGGTGGAAGAGGGAGCCTGTATGGGACTCCAGGGGCAACAGGAAGTGTTTAAGAACAAAGTTCCTGGGGGTGGGATACAGGGGTCTCAGTCCTTCAGGGTTTGAATCCTTTGCAGGCAGCAAGTTCCCAACAAGGAGAGGAAAGGGCAGCATGCTGCAGGGGCAAGAGCAAGGGGATGGCGCTGGACCACATGCGTGTGGTCATTGGGTGAGTGTGTCATTGGGTGAGTCTCTTCACCTCTCTGGCCTCTACGTCAGCATCTGCAAAATGGGTCTTCTGATAACCCCTGGGCAGGGTTATGGGGAAGGGTAAGTGAAAAGGAGTGCTGAAGCCTCTGGAACACAGCAAGCACTCTATGTTCGTTGGCGTTTACTGGTGTTTATTATTAACAGAGGTGAGAGAGGTGCAGTGCCAGGAGGTGAGGGGAATGTTTATTCCTCCTCATGCCACTCACTGAAGGTCATTTCAGTTCATAAATTCTCACTGCTGCTTTCTAAGTTCTTACTACTGCCAGACTCTAAGCCAGATGCTCGGCAAAGCCCGAGAGGTCAGCTAGTCTCCATGTCCACTTG
Organism: Eptesicus fuscus; assembly: GCF_027574615.1. NCBI lineage: Eukaryota > Metazoa > Chordata > Mammalia > Chiroptera > Vespertilionidae > Eptesicus > Eptesicus fuscus. The sequence continues at coordinate 36,070,282 of NC_072490.1, forward strand.
ACAGCCTGTGGGTCAGGGGTCCTTCGCCAGCCTGCCACTCAGCCGGCTGCTTCCATGAGCTCCTCTGTCTTCCAAGCAGGAGCAGGCAGGCAGAGCTGTTATAGTCCCACGTTACAGATTCCTCCCTGACCTCAGACATTCGCTTTTGTTGTAATAAGTCTGATTTAAGAAGCCAGACACAAAGGGTCAAATACTATATGATTCTATTTATAAGAATGTGCAGAAAAGGCACATTTTTGGTGTATGGAAAGTAGGTTAGTTGCTGCCAGTGGCTGGGGGAAGGGAGGATGGAGAAAAACTGCTTAATAGGGTTTTGTTTTGGGGTGATGAAATGTTTTGGAACTAGATAGAGGTGATAGTTGTACAACATTATGAAGGTACTAAATACCACCAAATTACTTACTTTAAAATGGTTATTTTATGTTATGTCAATTGCATCTCATTTTTTTAAAAAATCGTGATTTAAGAATATGTTACTACTAGTGGCCCAGTGCACAGATTCATACACATTGAAAGGAAATTAATTAGAAGGAATCTTTTAATATCGCTATTCACCCTTTCTCTATAATAAAAGTGGCAACCAAATTCACGATTGACAATGACAGAACAAAACATATGCGTGTGATTGGCGCCAGCGAGAGCTTTATATGTATCGCACATGCACAAGTCAACTTAGCCTTTTATTATATAGAATAAACTTGCTTAATTAGACCTGCTTTCTGATTTAGCTAAACTTTTTCCAGCCCAGTGAAGCACCACAACTTCTCTTTCAGGTAATTGTCAGCAACACAGAAGTAAATATCAACACAAAGCAGATTATTATTGTAGATCACACAGGGAGAACAAAGGGTAAAATACTTAACTGCAGCAGTGTTTGACTATATTCTGTGCAGTGAGAAAACCTGAAGTCATTTTCTTTTAAAAATATATATATATTTTATTGATTTTTTACAGAGAGGAAGGGAGAGGGATAGAGAGTTAGAAACATCGATGAGAGAGAAACATCGATCAGCTGCCTCCTGCACACCTCCTACTGGGGATGTGCCTGCAACCAAGGTACATGCCCTTGACCGGAATTGAACCTGGGACCTTTCAGTCCGCAGACCGACGCTCTATCCACTGAGCCAAACTGGTTAGGGCCTGAAGTCATTTTCAAGGTCCACCATTTCTTACTTCTTTTCAGTCGGGTCAAGTTTCTCACAGACATTTGGTTCAAGTGTGAAATGTTTGCACCTGGCTATAAAGCAAGTTGTGTTCCTGAGCTGAAGAAACTCCAAGGAGGCTAGTCGCTAGGGAGAGGAAGCCAGGCGTTGCTATGTGATGTCATTACCCAGTGCCCACAGCGACTGTTTCCGGGCTGGGCTGGGCTGTGGGTCACATTTTGTGCCATGGGGTCTTGGCAGCGTTGGCTGCGATTTGGTGGGCTGTCGCTCCGGGGTGGTGGTGGGGCCTATGTCCCACTTGGGGGAAACTGAGTGTTGCTTTGTTGGCGCCAGGTCCATGGTGCCATTTCTTTATAAATGGCCAGTGCGCATCATGGCAGCTCCTGTGTTGAGTGTCTGCCCCCTGGTGGTCAGTGCATGTCATAGCGACCAGTCAGACTGTTGGAGGGACACTTAGCATATTAGCCTTTTATCTATGTAGATTGTTGTGACCATTAACGATAAGGGCTGGGGCAGGCAGAGTAACCTTCCAAACCTTAAAGTCCAAGATTTGAGTTTTTCTCCCTCTAATGCTAGAGGAAGGACCGGCATGCTTCCATCTGTCTGTCTATGTGCCTCCCAGTCATTCATCTATCCATTCATTCACCCACTCATCCATTATTTATCTATTAATCTATTCATTCTCCTATTCCTCTCCCCACTCACTTACTTGTCTATTTATTCTTCCATCTGTCCATCTGCCCATCCATCCATTTACTCATTTACCTACTTATCCACCCATCTATCTAAAGGCATACACCTAGAAAGCAGCCACACTGAAACTTGAACAAAAGTCTGCCTGACCTCTCTGCTCCCTGCCCTTTCAACTCCAACAACCACTTCCTTAATATTCATCATCTTTAAAAAAAATTGCTACAAAATACTATCCATGCTTACATTTTCACATCTATACGGAGAAGCAGAATAAAATGCTGGCCAAGCATGTGGGATAGGGAGCCATTGGGCCTGGGTTTGAATCCTGCTCCTCTCCTTACTAGGTGAGCTGTGTGACCTGGGGCAAGTTACTTAGCTTTTCTGTGCCTCTGTCAGGAGGGATAATGAAAGTGACTGCCACATGGGATATTGGGATGGATCAATGAGCTAATCTGTGTAAATGTAAAGTGTCTTAATAACAGCTAACATTTACTGAGTGCGGGCTGTGTACCAGGCACTGTTCTTACACTTTACACATATTTACTAATTTAATTCTCACAACAACAGTCCTGTGAGACAGGCCTCACTATTATCCCAGATTTACAGATGAGGAAACTGAGGCCCAGAGTGGCTATGTTCCGAAGTCTGTGCTCTTGAATGCAAACCAAGATGGTGGTGTAACTAAATGCCTGTACTCACCGCCTCCCACAACCACATCAAAATTACAACTAAAGTACAGAATAACCATCATTCAGAACTGCCTGAAAGCTGGCTAAATGGAAGTCCTACAACTAGAGAAGTAAAGAAGAAAACATGTTGAGACTGGTAGGAGGGGCGGAGGCTCAGAACAGGCTGGTCCGACACCTACATGTGCCATTTCTTTAATTGGGAGGGAGATGGTTTCTGTGGAGGCCACCCGTGAGGAACAAGGAGTCCCAGCCCCACGTCAGACCCCCAGCCAAGGGTTCCAGAGCTGGGAAGAGAGGTCCCCACACTATGGGCTGTAAAAGCCAACGAATATTGAGGCTGCTGCAGCCCCAGGTGTTCCATTTAAAGGGCCAGCACACAAACTTACTCGGACTCCCAGCACTGGGCAGCTCTGAGGGACCCAGACACATACGGGGAGGAACGGATTGTTTGGCAACCAGGCAGGAACTTGAGGGCAGCTTTCTCCCAGATGGGGCTGCTGGCAGGGCTCATTGTTCCTGTGCTGGGACTTCCCCTGTTGCAGGGCTGACTGGCAGCATATCTGAATCTCTATCAGCATGGAGCATGCTGTTTGCTCTGCCCTGGTGATTCCCTGAGACCCTGCCCCATCCAATTTCCAGCCCCACCCAAGCTGTTTGCAGCAGCTTTTCCAAATGAATGGCCTGTCCAGGCTCAGACCTCAGACTTTGCTAAAAATCTCTCAAACAAGCTGCAACTGAGGACAAAGTGCCCCAAACCTATCAATAAAAGGCCCCAGACACGGCTCAGGTGACTAGGGAGGCTGAACCACTGGGCCCTACAGGACACCTACTACACAAGGCCACTGTACCAAATCCAGGAGACATAGCAGCTCTACCTAATACATAGAAACAAACACAGGGAAGCAGCCAAAATGCAGAGACAAAGAAACATGTCACAAATGAAAGAAATGGAAGCAAGCAAACTACTGGATACAGAGTTCAAAACCATGGTTATATGGCTATTCAAGGATCTTCGTGAAACTTTCAAGGATATTAGTAAGAATGTCAAAGATATGAAAAGGACCAGTCATAAATTAAGCATACACTATCTGAAATAAAGAATAATTTACAGGGAGTCAACAGTAGAGTAGAAAATTCCAAGAATCAAATTAATGATTTGGAATATGAGGAAGCAAAAAACACCCAAGCAGAAGAGCAAAAAGAAAAAAGAATAAAAAATATGAAGATAGTGTAAGGAGCCTCTGGGACAACTTCAAGCGTACCAACATACACATTATGGGGGTGCCAGAAGAAGAGAGAGAGCAAGATATTGAAAACCTATTAGAAGAAATAATGACAGAAAACTTCCTCTACCTGGTGAAAAAATAGACTTACAAGTCTAGGAAGTGCAGAGAACCCCAAACAAGAGGAACCCAAAGAGGACCACACCAAGACACATCGTAATTAAAATGCCAAGGGCAAAAGACAAAGAGAGAATCTTAAAAACAGCAAGAGAAAAGCAGTTTAGTTACCTACAAAGGAGAGCCCATACGACTGTCAAAAGATTTCTCAAAAGAAACTTTGGAGGACAGAAGGGAGTGGCAAGGCATTCAAAATGATGAGTAGTAAGGACCTACAACCAAGATTACTCTACCCAGCAAAGCTATCGTTTAGAGTCAGATAAAGAGCTTCACAAACAAGAAAAAGCTAAAGGAGTTCATCAACACCAAACCAGTATTACATGAAATGTTGAAGGGTATTCTTCAAGATGAGAAAGAAGAAGAAAGAGAGGAAGAGGAAAAGGAGGAGGAGGAGGAGGAGGAGGAGGAGGAGGAGGAGGAGGAGGAGGAGAAGGAGGAGGAGGAGAAGGAGGAGGAAGAGGAGGAGGAGGAGGAGGAGGAGGAGGAGGAGGAGGAGAAGGAGGAGGAGAAGAAGGAGGAGAAGGAGGAGGAGAAGGAGGAGGAGGAGGAGGAGGAGGAGGAGGAGAAGGAGGAGGAGAAGAAGAAGGGGAAGGAGGAGGAGGAGGAGGAGAAGGAGGAGGAGGAGGAGGAGGAAGAGGAGGAGGAGGAGGAGGAGAAGAAGAAGAAAAAAAATATAAACAACAAAATGGCAACAAATACCTATCTATCAACAATTAAATCAAAATAAATGAACAAGGAATCTAATGAACAAAATAAACTGGTGAATAAAATAGAATCAGAGGTATGGAAGCATGGAACAGACTGACAAATCTCAGAGGCAAGGGGGAAGGAGGGGCGGGAAGAGATTAACCAAAGATCTTACCTGTAGACACAGACAGTAGGGTGGTAAAAGCCTGGGGTGGGGTCGGAACCGGGTGGAAGGGGACATGGGGGGGAAAGGGGGACATCTGTAATGTAAGGGACACGGAGGCTGCTGGAGACCCAGGTGTTCCATTTAAAGGGCCAGCACACAAATTTACTTGGGGTTTCCACAATCATCCATTATATATCTATTAATCTATCCAAAATGTCCAAAATTCAATGATGAGTAAAAATAAATAGGATTGTAATACTCTCAACAATAAAGATTAAAAAACAAAAAGCCTGTGCATAATAAGCACCCCAGGGTCTGAGTCACTGTAGCCATCCCCATCACTGCCACCATCATCAACTACCCTCAGCAGAACCTCCAACTCTGTGGCCAGGCCTCTTCTGAAGTTGTCTGGAGAGGTGACAATGGTGAGCAGAAAACCTGAGAAGCCAGGCCAGCTCCTCCAGGGGAGCAAGAGGGAATGGGAGGAGGAGTGAGGAAGCCCCGAGACTCAGAGCTCTCCCTGGGCCAAGCCCAGAGCCCCAGTTCCCAACCAGGTTTACACAAACACTCTCCCTGCCTTCCCTACACTCCTACTGGTATGGTAATAACCCCATCTCCGGGGGCTGGGGGGCCTCTAAGAACCCTGGGTCCCAATAACTAGAGCCATTTGAGATCAGCACCCTTCCTCAATGCAATTAGGAGGGCCCAGGCCTACAGGAGCCTAATCAAAATGCAGGGGCAGGAGGGTGGCTCCCTCCTCACCCGCACTCTGCTCCCTCTGGCATCACCCCTGCTGCCCTGCCCTGCCTGGCCCTTCTCTCTCAAGGGCACCTCTCTGTCCAGCCTAAGGTTTCATCCGAGAGGGTTTGAGAGCCGCCCTGATCCGCACTTTAATTAAAAGGAACCGTCCTCCCCGGAGTTGTTGGGCTGTTTTTTCTTTTTCTCCTCGGAACATTTGCTCAGCCTCTGAGCTGGAGCCTGGTGCCTGATTAATTGAAAGTTCCAGATGAGCAAGGACACGGCTCTCTTGGGAGGGAACAGGAGAGACACAAGCCGGTGTTGGCTCCGTGCTTTTCCTGTGGGAGGGAGCAGCCATCCCCCAGGCTGGTGGGAGGGAGGCCTGCAGGGGTCTGGAGGTGCCACTCCCACCCCTCAGAGCAGGCCCCCTCCAGCCGCTGCGGACCCTGTGGGAATCCCAGATGCCAAACTTACCCGGTGCCAAATAACTCACGCGCTTACTTTCCACAGAAAAATGACAAAATAAAGCAAAACGAAGGGCCCAGAACGCTCCATCGCTGCTGCCAGCTGGAGATCATCATTGCTAACACTTGGGTGTGTACAGCTTCTTGGAACTTTCTGGTCACTTTGCATAAACAATAAAATAAACATTTTATTGCCTTCCCCCCTTGATTATGTAAGTGAAAGATGTTCATTGCAAAAAGCTTGGACAATCGTTTTAAAAGCATATTCAAATTTAACTGTTTACCCATAATGTTATACCAAGAGACTGTGTATAGAGCAGTCGAGAGGAAGGTGTGGGCTGGGTATGGGCTCTGGAGTTGGATAAGCCTGGCTTTGGTGGGAAATTTAATTTCCTGTGCCTCAGTGGTCCCGTCTGAATGGGAATCACATAGTAGTGGCCATCTCAGGGTCTGCTACGAGGAGAAATGAGATCACTGGGTACCCCGCGGAGCCCTAGTCAGTCAATTTAGTCAGTATTGCTGAACACAGAGCTAATTCTTGGGAATATTTTCTTCCAGGTATATAATAAAAAAAATACAACACAACACAATGATGTTATGTATTTATTATTTTGAATCCTATTTCTTTTTTTTTACTCATTATTGAATTTTGGACATTTTTAGAGAAACGTGTACTTTTCTTTTTTAACATCACTTTTAATGGCTGGGCCATGTTTTATGGGCTGAGATTGCCTTTGTTTACCCACAAGCCCATTGAAGTTCTAGGTGAATGCCTTTCTTTTGCTGCTGCTGTTATGTATAAGAGCGCAACGAAAATTTTTGCATACACATTTTGGCCAGCATTTCTCAGTATTTTCTGAGAAAGAGATTCCTAGAAGTGGAATTGGTGAGTCAAGAAAATCTTGTTACTATATTTTATTACCAGATTCTGTCCAGAAAGTTTTTAAAAAATAAATTTAGGCATCTGTCCTATCTCTATGAATGTGTTCCTTTTCCCGAGTCCTTGCTGATACTGCCCCGCGTGATTTTTAAAAGTCTTGCAGATTTAATGGACGAGGAAGATCTCTTTAGTAGCTTCAGGGATGGGGAACTTGGTTCCTGCCAATGGACATTTGGATATTTATAACAACACTCCCAGGCCGTACAAAATTACCAACTTAAAAATTAGCCTGCTACATTTGGCCAAGCGTTTAACTAACTCACCCCTAAGGCCTTGGCCAGACCAAATGATTTCACAGGCCTTATATGGCCCGTGGGCGGGACGTTCCCCACCCCTGCTGTAGATACTAGGTGAAAAGATCAGTGTTTGGGTATTTGGTGATGAGTATTTGGTAGTTGGGTGAGCAGGCATCTCTTTGCACATCTGGTTCCTTACCTATAAATTGGGGATGATAATAATACTCCCTGCACAGGGCTGTTGTGAAGATTATATGACTTAACCCATATATGACTTAGAGCCCTTCTTCGTAAATGCCAAGTAAAACTCAGCAGGTATCACTATCCTTGCTGCTATTGTTGCCAAATCCCACAGGCATAATCTGGGGCCTGCTTTCGGATGGAACTAGCACTGTGATTTTGTGTAGGTCTCATGTCCTCTCGGGTCCTCCGTTTCTTAATCTGTCAAGGGGGGCTGAGAAGGCCTGTCTTGCCTGCCTCCCAAGGTCGTGGAGAGAACGGAATGAGCAACGCTTGCCCCTCGGAGATCCGGGCACACGTGAGGGTTTGTTTACTGCCTCTCTTCTTGCCTGATGGGTTGCAGATTCCAAAGGGTGGCGCTGGCAATCCAGGAAGTCTTCCTGGAGGGCAGACACCAGAGCCAAGACTTCAAAGAGAAGCTGGCGTTAGCCAGCTGGACGCAGCCCAAGGCTGCCTGGTATCTGAACAATATCAGGGTTTCCCACTGAGGAAGAAGGGAAAAATGGCTGTTGGTTCACAGCCAACTGTGTCTTTCCAGGGTCTCCAAAGACACCTCGACAGACAGGAAATGGGCTTTTCAAAATCTGAGCGTCCCCCAAGGAAGGGAGCCTGGTAGATGGCTGCCAGCCAGGAGCCTCTGCTTGGCTGCCTTGCCTCATTTGCTCCTGGTTATGTTCCCCTGGGGTCTTGGCAGGCCCCGGGGCTCAGGAAGCAGGGGATAGATCTGCTTCTTCCATCAGGGTACGAGGGATGCAGGAAGCCTGGCCCAGCCCTTGCCTCCCCCCAGTCCCAGGTGAGGGGGAGCTGAGCCTTCCATCCCTAGGGTTCCAACCTTGGGGAGCTGGTGCCAACGTGGAAGGGAGTAGGGCTGAGTGACGATGCCCGTCTTGTAGTTCACAGCAGTGCCTGGCACTGCACGTGCTCAATAAATATTCCATTCAATCAATTTGTAAAAGGATTTGATCCTGGGCTTTGGGCAAATTACTGATCCGCCTCAGGCCTTGGGTTCCTCATATGGATAAATGGGAAAGCAAAGAAAAAGGAGAAAATTGGTGGAGCAATCTCTGTCTCACCCTCATGGAGCTTCCTTCCCCCAGACCAGCAAGCAGTATCCATCCTTCTTTCTTAGCAAAGGACTAGAGAGAAAGAACGCTTCTAGGGCCCTGGACCTCCAACTGCCACCCCAACCAGCAGCACCCGCAGCATCTGGGAACTTGTCAGACACGCAGGTGACCGGGACCGTTCCCCTGAATCAGGTGATCACCGTGCTCATTTGAGAAACACAGATGTTTCCAGGTGAAGCTGATGCTGCTGCTCCGGGGACCACACTTTGAGAACCACTCCACCCTGGCTGCATGTTAGAATCTGAAGCCTCAGCCTCCCCACTGAGGATTCTGAGTCCGCTGGTCTGAGATGGGCCTGCAGGAGAGTCTAAAAGCCCCCAGGCAGTTCCAGCATGTAGCCAGGGTTGGGAACCATTGCTTCCAACGTTTTGGAGGAAATGTTCTCTCCTATTTACTTCCATTTGTGTATTCATCCATTCAATCATTCATTCGTGTTTGTGTTTATTTATATTTGTTGGTTTGTTTCGGCCAGGAATACAGTTCAGTCTGTCTTCTGGTATTCTTGCAGTTTCATGCATCCGCCCATTTCAATCAGCACATGGTGATGGGACCTCTACCATGTGACACACACATGTTTGGGGCCGGGGACACTGTGGTGAGCAGGACAGTCTCTGTCCTCACGGGACTGGCAGTCTAGCTGGGAATGAAAGTGGGAAGAGGTGATACAACAGTGCATTTGTGCACAGCCAAGCAGGTCCAGAGGCCTCCCGAGCATGGGAGGGGCCTGGCTCAGGCAAGGGTTCTTGAAGTGTGAGCAGGAGTTTGTAAAGTAGAGCTGAGGGGCGGGGGGGGGGGGGGAGGGAAAGACAGGTGCACTTGGCAGAGGGCAGGCAGGGACAAAGCCAGAGATGAGAACAGGCAGGTGAGGGTGCAGAGAACAAGGGGCAGCTGGATGTGGCTGAAGGTGGGAGACCAGGTCAGACAGGACCCTGCAGGGCACAGTGAGGAGTTTGAACTTGATTCCCAGAGCGGCCGGAGGCTGTGGGAGGGTTTTCAGCAGGCGGGTCTGGGGTCTCACCGCCTGACTGCAGCTTTAGAAAGAGCTCCCGGGTGTGTGTGGAGAATGGGTTAGGACAGTGGTCAGCAAACTCATTAGTCAACAGAGCCAAATATCGACAGTACAACGATTGAAATTTCTTTTGAGAGCCAAATATTTTAAACTTAAACTTCTTCTAACGCCACTTCTTCAAAATAGACTCGCCCAGGCCGTGGTATTTTGTGGAAGAGCCACCCTCAAGGGGCCAAAGAGCCGCATGTGGCTCGCGAGCCGCAGTTTGCCGACCACGGGGTTAGAAGGTCAAAAGTGGAAGCCAGCAACCAGCTAGGAGGCCACTGCAGCCACCTGGTGAACCATGGTGGTGGCTTGGGTGGAGGAGGGGAAGAGGAGAGGCTATATTTGGAAGGATGTACCCCCAGATGAGGGTCACACATTAAGGCTAGTGGGAGCATGGGGTGGGAAAGCTGGGTAGGGTGGAGGCTGGGAGCCGGATTCCGACTGAGGCTGAGGAGATGCAATTTTAAACGTCCCACTTGGCTCTCATGACCCAGCTGGGGCCAGCTGCAGGCCCCACGTGACCACTAGCCGTCTCATTGGAGGTTGCTTCCTCGCTTTAAATGAAGTCTAATGAGGCCATTGTTTTGTTGCAAAGCTTCAGCTTAAAAATACTCTAAGCGCCAAGGCCAGTTTTTAAAATTAATCTTTTAATGGGTCAGGACTTGGCCATTAGGAAAATGTTATTCTTGGGGTGGGGTGAGGGTTAGGCAAGGGCGAGGAAAAGAGAGCAAATGCCTATCTTCAGATAGCCGGTGTCCGAGTCCCTTCTCCCACTGGGCCAGCTCAGAAAACACCTGCTGCCAGCAGAGCCATAGAATTAGCCCCTCCCAGGTGTGCAGCCACCTCGCATCGTCCTTTCATCTCTGCCTGTCAAGGTGGGGCCCTCTGCTTGCACACCTCCAGCGATGGTGAGCTCACTTCCTACCAAGGCAGCTTGTTCTGTTGTTGGACAGTCCTGACTAGGAGAACGTACTTGCTTTGGGTGAACTGGGATCTGTCTCCTGGAGTGCCCCTCCAACCCCGAAAACACACACCTTTGGCCCGTTGGGATCACAGAACACCGTACTTTCTGCCTCATTCATTCATTCATTCATTCATTCATTCATTCATTCATCCATGCATTCCTCTAGTAAATTTTTTTTTTTAAAGCAAGTCACTTGTTTCTCTCTAAGCATCATTTTTTTTTCTTCATTCGTAACATGAGAGTAATCAGATCGACCTTAGGTTTGAGGGGCACCAGTGACACAGAGGTTGGGCAGGGCTTCGTCAGTGCTGGGTGTTGTAAAATGCTGGGTCTCAGGAGCAGGACACCAAAAGCGATGCCTTTTGAATATTGGCATGTGGCCAACCTCGAGCCAGAACTGGGGACACAGAGACCAGTGAGACTCAATCCACGCCCTCCTCCAGCTCCAAGGGGCTCATAGCCCAGTGGGGGAGACAGTGCGGTGACAGGGAGCTCTGGGGGCACCCAGTGGGTGACCCTGAAGGGCTTCAAGGAGGTAGCTTCTCAGCTTCGACCTGAAGGAGGAGTTTTCCAGAAGAAGAGGGGGTATCGCAGGGATAGGAGTGTGTGAGTGAGGAGCAGTCCTGATCCAGACCCAAGCTTGGTTCCCTCCCCTCTCCTCCCTCATCCCTGCAGGAACCCCATCCCCACCACCCGGTACGGCTCTCACAAAAGGAAGGTGATAGCCAGGCTCTGCCTAGATTGTGTGTCTAAATCAGGGGTCCTCAAACTTTTTAAACAGGGGGCCAGTTCACTGTCCCTCAGACCGTTGGAGGGCCGGACTATAGTTTAAAAAAAAACTATGAACAAATTCCTATGCACACTGCACATATCTTATTTTGAAGTAAAAAAACAAAACGGCAAAAATACCCGCATGTGGCCCTCGGACCGTAGTTTGAGGACGCCTGGTCTAAATCATTTCAGACTTAGAAGTTGCAAAATTAGTATAAAGAGTCTGTATACCCTTCACCTGGATTTCTCAGGTGTTATTTCTTCACATTGACCGGCTTCACATTCTCCCCTCCGCCCACACACACACTTAACGTTTTTCCTCAGTTACTTAAGAATAAATTGTAGACATGATGTCCCTTTACCCCTGAATACTTCAGCATGCATTTCCTAAAAGCAAGGGCATTCTCTTACATAACCACAGCGCACTGACCAATAATCAGGAAATTATACTGATTATTATCTAATCTACATACCTTATTCAAATTTCACCTATGGTCCCAGTAATGCCCTTTATAACAAAAGAAAAAGCATTTTTTTTTTTCTGGCCCAGGATTATCCGTCGCATTCAGTTGTCATATCACCTGAATCTGAACATTCTTCAACCTTTGCCTTTTATGACCTTGACATTTTTCAAGAGTCCTGACCAGTTGTTTTGTAAAATGTTCCTCAATTTGGGTTTCTGGATTGTTTTAAACAGTGTTTCTTGATGTGATGGGCAGCAGACTTTCCCCATGAGAAAGGGTTGGGCTGCTTTTTAGAAGACAAATTCGGGGCCCCCCGCCCAGACTCTCTGTATCAGATTGGAGGCGGGTAGCCTGGGGGGCACTCTTTCCCGGTCTCCCTCTGGCCTGCTCTCTGCCTTGTTTTAGACCTTTGTCTGGTGCCCTGTGTATGTTTCTGCCCATGGAGGTGACGGCGGTGTCCAGCCCCATGACTTATTATTGCTGTGTGAGCTTGGGGGAGTTGCTTTCCCTCTCTGAGCCTCAGGATATTCATCTATAAATGGAAATAAGAAGCCCTACCTTTGAGTAGATTGGTGGTGGGAGTCCACAGCATTCCATGAGAAAGTGCTGGGCAGGTAGAAGGCATTCCGGTGTCCTTTGCTTGTCCCTGCATTCCTGTGATTCGGAGAACTGCTGTGGGCATGCAGCCGGCCTGCGCCTCCAGCCGCACTGTCTTCAGGATCCACTGCAGTGTTTGAATAAGTCCGTACTCTCCCTGGAGGCCCCCGTCAGGGACTGAGGGTGGTGGAGGTCCTGGGGCCTGGACATTTCTCTGCCGGGGACTCCTCTACTGACAGTCGTTGCACTGGGGCTGTCCAGTGGTCTGGCCGACACTGTCCCAGCACAGCCTGCAGCCTGAGGCTCTTCCTACCCCAGCTCCTTCCTGCTCCCTCTCCTTACACAGGTGCCCGGCATCAGAGTGGCCTGAGTATCCACCTGCCTGCTCCTGCCCTTTCTCTGCTGAGTCATTTAAAGGCATGCACCCGAGCAAATCTATCTCACTTTTAATTCTGTCTTGGTGTCTGCTTCTTTTCAGACCTGAACTGACCCAAACCTCAAAAACAAACAAACAAACAAAAAACAAAAAAAAACAAACTCCAAAAAATCCCCTTAAAAACGTCAGGTGAAACCTGTAGTGAACAGGTTGCTGGAGCCTTGGTTTCTCCTTGGGTGGGGTTATTAGTTTTCCACCTGGTTGGGCTCCCACCTGCCCTCATGAGCACATTTCAGTCCAAGGAGACTTTCCTCCCAAAGCAAAGTATAGTCCTTATTGCATGAACATCGTAATGAGATAATCTTGTCAGTAAATTGTCCTCCTCCACATTGGCAAGCTCATGTGGGGTGGTGCTTTAAAAAATATATAGTTTATTATGTAGTCTCCCTTATAAAAAGCAATTCCTGTGTCTGTGGCTCAGACAAGAGGGAGCCAGGGTGCACAGCAATGGAAATGGAAAGGGACCAGGGGAGGTGAGGGTGGGGCACTAACCGCCTCACAGGCTGCTGGGAGGGGTGATGAGAAAGCCCTGGGGAGGTGGTTGGCCCCTCCTTCTTATCTAGTGGGGCCTCAATAAACGCTCAGTATCATTATCACTGTTGTTACTGCCACCACTGCCCACACCACTGGGCACTTCTCTAAAGGGCCGTGCAACAGCTCGGTGAGGTCTGACCCAAGGGAGTCCCCAAGAGGATCACAAAAGGAAAGGTTGTGAGGACAGAGAGAGGAGAGGCCAGATAAACACAAAAGGCCAGAAACCCATGGAAAAAAAAGACCGGCGTCAATGACATTCAAAGAAATATAAGCTGGATTATCTTTGGCTGTGAAACTGGAAATTTTGAAAATAACAAGACCTGGTTTGGGGAAAGGATGTGGGGGGATGATCCCCACGGATACTCTTGGGGAATGAAAATGGACATCAAAATGGACATCATCTACCCGGAAGACCAGGTAGCCCTCGGAGTGAGTGCCCATAACAACGCACAGGCCTCAGGATGGACTCAGCCGCTCCCCGGCTGCGAGGTCACCTGAAGAAGAGAGACGTGCACGCAATTGGGGTTTCAAGATCGCAAGCCATTGCTGTGTTCTTTTCCGTTAACTTGGCCCAGGGTTGTGGCCACCCCGCCTGGCAGTTTGCTTCTCAAAGCATTCTGCATGGCTTTGATTTTAAAGAGGAGAAATGCAAAGCCTGCAACCAGGTATTTCGTGAGCTGATGGAGATATAGACCCCACCTGAGGCCCTGGACTGGTCAGGGTCCCTGGAGAGACCAATAGGGTGTCTGGAACTGTTTTTCACATGACACTGAGCCAGGAGGAAATCACATAATTACCCACCATCAGGTTGAGCTGGGTTCCCAAAATGCCACATTGCTTTGTTTATGTCTGGAATGATATCAGCTCAGTGCTGTCACCCTGGTTACCTCATGCTAATCAGGAGCTCTAATTAGCAGCCACATCTGACTAATTAAAAAAAGAGGGCTTATTATTAAGTGACAGTTTGGTAGACAAAATCCTTCAAAACACAGGGCTCTGGGTGGGGGATGGACCCAGAATAAAAAGATCCTTCTAAGGGAAGCTCTCAGGCACCATCGCCATAATAACACGTGCTATTTGTTGCATGCTCATTTTGGGCCAGGCCCTCTGCTTTGTGCTTTCCTTGTTTTATTTAACTATTTTCACGTTAACCACAATTTTGTGTGGAAACTGAGACATAAAGAGATTTAACCGACATGTTCAGAGATGCATGGAGAGTGAGCAGCAGAGCCGTCACTCATGTCCAGGGCTGTCTGAACCCAAAGCCAGCAACCTCAATGGCTGTTATATTGTCATTCTCTGTCCATATTCATTCATTCATTCATTCATTCATTCATTCACTCACTCATGTATTTATTGAGCTCCTACTATGTGTCAGGCACTATTCTGGGCATTGAGGAAAGAGCAGTGAACCAGAAAAAGTCTCTATCCTTCCAGAGCATCCTTTATATTGGAGGGAGGCAGACAAATGAATAAACATACGAGCCCTGAAAATAAGAAAAACAAAGCAGGCCCCGGCTGGGTAGCTCTTTTTGTTAGAGTGTTGTCCCGATATGCCAAGGTTGTGGGTTCAATCTCCGGTCAGGGCACATATAAGAAGCAACCAATGAATGAATAAATAGTGGAACAACAAAATTGATGTTTCTCTCTCTCCCTTCCTCTCTCTCTGTAAAAAAAAAAAAAATCAATAAAAATATTTTTAAAAGAAAAACAAAGCAGAGTTAGGGGACAGAGAGACAGGGAAGTGTGTTATTTTGGGTAGGTGGTCAGGAAGGCCTCTGGGAGGAGATGACATTTGAGCAGAGACCTGAATGAAGGGAAGGAAGCAGGCCTGAGGACATCTAGAGGAGCCTGAGGCAGAACATGTCCCTGGCCCCCTAATACAGACCAGCAAGTGCTTTTTGGTTTTCACCCCAAAATCAAACCCGAGCGAGTTTGGGAGTCTCGCGGTGTCATCTCTGCCTGGCAAGAAAAGGTGCTCCTGGATCCAGGACCAGACAACAATTGCTCTAAAGGGTATTATCAGGGCAATTAGAGGAATTGGATGTGGAGTGTAGATTAGATAATCTTATTGTAACTGTGAAATTTTCTGCATTTGATAAATGTCCTTTTTCTTACAGGACATGTGCTCATGTTTTAAGAGAAGCAGGGTCCAAATTTCAGCAACTTGCTCTCAAACGGATTAGCAAAATCATCATCATCATCATCATCATCATCATCATCATCATATTATTATTATAGTTTTTTTTGGGGGGGGCGGTGGAGGGACATTGTATTGTTCTATTCACTAGGTTAAGCTAAGCCTGTATTTCCCGGAATCCCCTTCTCTGCGTAGTTCTGGATTAGGGTTGGCCAAAAGCAACATTTGCCTGAGATTGGAAGGCAGAAGTAAAGCAGGAGCCATTACTGCCGGGAGGCCTTCAGGGTCAGATGCAGTGAGACGCCGGTGTGTTCCCAGGGGTACGGGAGGGGTCCAGCTTGTCCCTGCTCTCCCTTGCCCAGCGCCCTGCTGACCAGTGGCGCCAGGTCATCCAGCAAACATCCCGAGGTGGGAGCCACACAGAGGCAACAGCCTCCCCCACGCTTTCCCATGCCGACTCCTTTATTTGCAGATTGTAACAGTAATTATACTGTAATTTTTTTAGGACAGGCTCTGTATATAGTTTGAATATGCTTATATTACATATATTTTATATAGAGATAGATTTACTTGGTGTTATGAGAACAAATCCTTATTGCAAAAAAATAGCATCTATAATAATAAAAGTGTAATATGCTAATCGACCCAAAGACCCAACAGCAGAACGACTGTCCAGATGACCTTCCGGACGACCACGCTATGACACGCACTGGTGCCAGGCCAGCCAAGGCAGGTGTGATGCGATTGGTCAGGGGGCCCGCCATCGTCCCATGATCGCCCTGCAGAGGGAGGCCCAGGCCACCAGCTGGGGGGGGGCAATCAATCGCGGGGGGTGGGGGGCGATCGATCGTGGGAGGGGGCTTCCGGGGAACCGGGGAACGGGGGAGGGGAGGTGTGGTGGGCAGTGCCAGGCCAAGGTGGGTGCGGGTGGGGGGTGGGGCCTCGAGGCAGCCGGGGCTGTGAAGGCCTACCCTTGCACGAATTTCATGCATCGGGCCTCTAGTGTATGATAAAACAATATCTTTTTCCCCCAGATCAAATACTAAAAAACAGTTCAAAAGACAAATGCAGGGCCCCGTGTTCAAAAAGCAGGGGAAAGTGCTGCTACAGGTACTAAAATCAGGCCTTGCCTTCCTCCCATGGTCTTTCTCTTGACTGGTCATGGTGCTTCTTAATTTCCTATTTAATATTATCCCAAGTAAAGGAACATTTGAAATCTAAATTGTCAGCATAACTTTTATTGTTCATCTTTATAGTATACAAATGCAAGAGCGTTGAGTTCACATGTGAATTTCACAACATGGATTTCGAAGCTTGGATAGGCAGTGGCGTTTTGTGCGTATCAGACCAGTAGAAAAACCTACACAAAACTGAGCTGCTTTTATATCACCTCTTTGACGTGCACACATTCTGCCAGTACTCACTACCTCCAGCTGACTGAGAAGGAGAAGAAAGTGTGAGTTAGCACATCTTTCCCTTTCCTCCTGTGCCATCATTTTCGGGGTAAGTGGTTGGCTAATAAGGGAAGCACCTTGAGTAACAGAACACGAGGAGGGGTCCTTGGGTGACGGGTGTTTCTTAGAACACCATTGCCTTCTTTCTGCTGCGGAACCACGTGCCCGTTCAAATAGAGTGGCCTCGCGGGGTTCTCGGAGCCGCTGCTTACTCAGTTGCAGACATCACACACTTACCTTGAGCTGGCTTTGAGTCGCACTCAACTGCACGCGCTGTGGATCCACTGGAATCCTGTGCTCACAGGGCACTGAGGGTTCCATCTGCAAAAGGGGCCGCAAGGCACTGTGGGCACACACATCGCTCAGACCTCTTCTGCTCAAGCTGCTTAGTGACTTAGCTCTGACCCCCGCAACTCTTTCAGACCCTTACTTCCTAACTTCCACCTCAGTTGTATAAGGTCTAGTTCCTACAATAAATCCCTTATTCCATAATATTCACGGTGGTTCTGCTCCCCAGACTGAACTTGGACTGGCAGAGAGAATATCATCTCTGTGTCAACAACTGGTGAACCTGGGTGTCCATTGAACCATTTGTACTTCTCTGTAGAATTCAACTTTTTTAAAGTAAGATTTAAAAAGACTTAGCCGGTTTGGCTCAGTGGATAGAGATTCAGCCTGGTGACTGAAGGGTCCCAGGTTCAATTCTGGTCAAGGGCACATGCCCAGGTTGTGGGCTTGATCCCCAGTAGGGGGCGTGCAGGAGGCAGCCGATCAATGATTCTCTCTCATCATTGATGTTTCTATTTCTCTATCTCTCTCCCTTCCTCTCTGAAATCAATAAAAAAAAAATGATTTTAAAAACAATAGTATTTTAAGGAATGAATCAATGAGTGAATGCATGAATGTCCTTGTTAACTAAACATGTTCCTGTTATCCTGGGTTTAGACCTTTATTTAGTAGACCACATTAAAATTTTCTAGAACAGTAAGAATACCTCCCTTTTGTAGCGCAGAGACATGTTTTAGCTACACATCCCAAGACTTTTTGGAAGTCCAGCTCTATTTCACTGAATTGTGAGCCCAATTTCCTCTCTCTCTCCAGGAAAAATAATATTCTGTGTATGTTTGGTCTGATTAAAGAGGCAACTGTGCCCCCACCCCCAAGAATTGAAGGTCTGACATTGTAGATCATAGAACCTTTATTATTTTTCCTCTAAATTCTTATAAATGTACATAATGTCCGTGCTCCAGTTATGACACCATTTATAGACATTTAAAATGCATCTTCATTTATAAATATTTTACATTTGGTCCATAGAACAGATCATTTTACTAAATAACACTGTAATTATTTTAAAACAGGCTCTGTATATAGTTTGAATATGTTTATATTACATATATTTTTTTATATAGAGATAGATTTACTTGGTGTTCTGAGAATAAATCCTTATTGCAAAAAAAAAAAAGCATATATGATAATACAATATCTTTTCCCCCCAGGGCAAATACTAAAAAAAATGTTACACATATTCACAGTTCTCACAGTAATTGTACGACACGTAATATTGTGCTATATAAGTAGGTTTGGGTGGAAATCAGTTAGGGGATTTCTTGCCAAACATCTCACTTAGATTTGCTTACAAACATGAAATACACTGCATTTGTTTTAAAAAGACTTGGTCTTAGTTTCACACTGAAGAACGAAGAGAAAGTTGGACGTCTTCCTGCCCTTATCCTAAAGGGATTCACTCAGGATGGGGGTGGGACCTTGATACACAGTGAAGGGTTCCGTCCCATCTAAACCCTATAATTGAACAGTACATATGCAGTTTGATCATGGAGTCACCAGCTGGCATTTGGGATGCCTTAGGAATGAGACTATTTTACAGATGATCTCGGGAACAGGTTTTAGGTTTCCTACACGATATCAAACAAGACCCTAAATATCACGCGCGAGGATGAGTGTGTGTGTGTGTGTGTACACGTGCTTTGCGTTTTCTCTACAATAATGTGCTTAATATTCTGAGGGTAATACCTTATTGCAAGGACTGATATGCTGGTCACTGGTCACTGTCAGATGAGAATGACAAGAGATTTAAAAACCCACAGTCACAGTTATTTACCATAGGTATTAAGGATTAGTTGTAAAACACAGTTTGTGAGCTAACTAGCTAAGGAGCTACAGGGCACAACGGACGATTGGCTACGTGGGAACCCATCTTCCTGGCAGATGAGAAACACGGAGTCACTGGGGTTTGCAAGGAACTGTCTCCACCCGATGTGCCGATTTGCCACCGCCACCACGGAGCCCATTCCGGAAAGGAACAAAATCGGCTTCCCAGGAAAGCAGCTTTAGTCTTGGAAGCACTTTGGAGGTGGGGGTGGGGGAGGGGGTGTGGATGAACACTAGCGCCTCCGTTGGTGGCTGGGTAGATTTTAGTGGCAGTGAGGGGACTCCCACAGAGGAGTTTCAGAGAAGGAGAGAGGGCGGCAGCTTTGAAGGGGGTGGTAGTGAGGGAGGAGATAGTTTTAAAAAGGTAACTGGATCCATTTGGACTCAGGGGTAGGACTTGGCCTTGATTTCCTCCACAGCTGCTCTGTGCTCTATAACTCTGGGCATCCTAAGAGAAACTGGGGCTTCGGTTAGGGAACGTCCCCAGCAGGATCGCAGGTCCCCCAGAATGGTGATTAGGAAATTAATTGTGCTTGTGGCAGTTTCCAATGAGCAGGGCCAGGTGCAGTCAGAATGGCCTGGCGAGGAGGGGCAGGAAGGCCTAGCCCCGGAGATGCTCCCTCAGCCGGTGGCTGGGAAGAAGGACACTGCACAGATTGCTGGGAATGCTGACGGAGGTCCTTGGGGCTTGTTTTAAGGTCAGCTGCCTCGGGAAGGAGGAAACCAGAACCGGAGAGAGCTCTGCTGGCTCCCTGCTACTTAAGAGTGAGCTCTCCCTAGAAATCTCTGTTCTACAAAATGCCCTTTTCCTGTGCACAGAGCAGCCTTCCGATGGAAACGAGCTCCTGCAAAGTCCAAGGTAACAGTCATGGGTTTCGGCAGTTAAGAGAACAGTCAGGGAAACGACTAAAAGCCAGGAGGGTGCAGCCGCACCGAGTCACACTCGCTGGCGGGATAAAAGTGACCTACCGCGGCAGTCACAGATGCCCACGGCTTGATGCCGATGGGGCCCAGATTAAAAAGGTCACCGGCCCGCGGGTGCCGGAGCCGACGAGTATTTCTGCCCGAGGCAGGACCCAGCAGGGGTGAGACGGCCCCCCACCTCCCCTCGCTGCGTGGTGATGGTGTCTGGACGCGCCACTCGAGGTAGGTTGAGACCGACGGTATCTTCAGACATCAAGTGGTGGTCCTGCTCAGCCGGGTGGGGGGTGAGAGCGTCGGGGCGGCGAGCCACCTCGCACCCCTAGATGTAGGCCTCCTTGCTGGCTGAGCCGCTGGCCTGGGGCTGCTCCGGACCGTTCTCCGGGCGCACGATGTCTTCGCTGGGCTGGATCATGACCTGAATGCGCTGTGGGCACCGGGGAGAATTCGGGCTGAGGTGGAAGGAGACTGGCTCTCTGCTCCCCCTTCTGTTCAAGTCTGTTCTGTCTGCTCTGCCTTCCAACTGTGCCCAGACTCGGGCCGTGTCTCCACACCCTCCACGCCCTCCACGCACACCTCCTCCCACTTGGGTGATAGCAATAACTCCCCGTGGCCCTCCACGTCCATCCTTGACCATCATCCCCCTCGTTCTATTCTCAGCACAGCGGTTGGGGGGGGGCAGTCATGTTAGAGATCGCATCCCTCCTCAGGATGCAACCGTGGCTCCCATCTCACCAGAGTCCTATTAAGGCCCCATGTGATCTGGCCCCCGTCATCTCAGACCGCCATGTCCTTCCCTCATCCCCTCACTTACTGCAGTCCGGCCACGCTGGCCTCCTCCCTGCTCCTCACACTCCAGGCATACACCTGCCCCGGGGCCTTTGCACTCGCAGTGCCGTCTGGTACATTCTTCCTTTCCGAGAGTGACGCGGCTCGGTGTCTACCTCCTTAGGTCTTGGCTCAGTGTCATCCTCTCAGCGAGGCCTTGCCCAGCACTCCCTAGACTCCTTCCTACTTTGGGTTTCTCCACAGTACTCCTCCCCATCCAATGTGTTTTTATTTTGTTATCTGTTGAATATCCTTAGACTATACTCACTCCTAGAACATGAGCTCCAAAAGCGTGGGGGTTTTTGCCTGTTTTGTTCAATGCCGTGTCCCCAGTCCTGACAATAATGTCTGGCGTCTGGCATCTAGTAGATGCCCGATACACATTCGCTGGATGTCTGACTCCCCCACCACCTTCTCCAGGCATATCCTGCAGTCCTGCCTTATCAGCTAACACGCCGTCTGCGGACGCGCCTTGCTGCCCTTTCCCACCACGGTGCCTTCGCACAGGCTGTGCTCTCCTCCGCAAATGCAGACCTGGCTTCCTCTCGAGGCTCAGCAGAGAACAATGGAAAATGAAAACTCTGAACCTGGAGCTGGATAAAAGGGCTGCAGGCCCCAGCTCTGCAAGCAATGGGTAAGTGGTTTCCTCACGTGGCCCAGTTTCTCCATCTGTGACTGAAGGAGGCTCCCAGCAACTCCAGGGACTGAACACAACCCTCCACCCCCCTTCCCTGTGCTGCAGACCTGACCCCTCCTTCTAGCGAGGACATCTTGGTGGGAAACAAGGTTGAGAGCCACTGATTCGGGTCTTCCTAGCTGTGGCCTCCATAACCTGATTCTCCACCCTTCCTCAGCGAAATACCCTCAGCCTACACTCACTCCATTCCTGTCTCTAGCACCTGGCTACCTCCAGCACGGCCGTGTTTCACTCAAGAATTCGATACCGAAGAGCTGGCATGGCCCGAGCACGTGCTAGTGAGCCCCTGCTAGGGAAGCACCCCTCATAGGCTCTGCCTTCCCTTGAGGGTAACACCATGTTTTCTCTTTATCAAGCTCACAAATGAGGTCTCGAGGAAGCCCTCAACACGTCTGATCCCACCCTTCATTTGCTCCGAACCCTCGATGGCTCCCCATTACCCTTAGGATCAAGTCCAAAGTCCTTGTGGTGATCTTCAAAGCCCTCCATGATCTGGCCAGACCGTAAATTCCCAGCCTCATCTCTGATCACCCCCCTGCACCCCTCCTCGCTCTACCCTCCAGCCACAGTGATAAGTTTGTACCTGTGGGCCTTGCACATGCTCCCCTCCATCTTCTAGGAACATTCTTCTGCTTCTGCTTTTAACTCTGGCTCATACTCAGCCATCCCCTCTCTCAGGAAGCCTTCCCTAACCTTCCTCCACCCAGGCAGGGCTTACCCATCTCCCTGGTTTACCCCAATCACGGCACCTCTAACACTCCATTGCCACTGGCTATTGATTTGTTTGTTAGACCGTGAGCGCCACAAGGGTAGGGGCTGTGCCCAGCGCAGTGGGGGGAAGGGGACCAATGACGCAAAGGGTGAAGAAGAGGCTTACCTGCTTCAGGGAGCCCTTTAAGGTGAGGAACATGTAGACCATGTACCCAGGGATGAGGACCATGGAAGACAGCGCCATGAGCCAGCCCACGCCCTGGCCCCACTTGGGGAAAACATAGTTCCCCATGGTGAGAGGAGTCATCTGCACAGCACTGAAAAGGAACACACCCTGGGAGGGTGGGGGAGAGGGTGGAGGGCAGTAGGTCACACATATTGGTCAACCAAGGTCCCTCCTTAGACCCTGCAGCTGACAGGTCCGCTCCCCCCGCCACCACCTTGAGGCTGCCCCTCACAAAGGCTCACCACCTTGGGAATCTGCGCTCAAGGCCACTTCCAGTACATAAGCAGCCCTGGGGCCAGCCTTTGTGCTCTGGGAGCACCAATGGCAAAAGGGGCCATTTCCGTGACAACCAATAGAAACGGGCACCCCTCCTGGGAGAACCAATATGAAAAAGGCACACCCTCCAGAAGGACCAATAGAAAAAAGGCGACTCCTCTGAGAGGACTGACAGAAAAAAACATCCCTTCCTCCAAGTTAACCAGCTTGGCAAGCAGAACAGTTGGATGTCAGTCGCCATTCGCCATTGGCTGGGTGCCCTAGTTCAAGACACAACTTGTGTAGTGGCCCCAGCGCCCCCTCCCAGGACGGGGGGCACCCCCCTCCAAGGCCTGCTCATGCCTCACCTCCCCCTTGCAGAAGGGGATGGGAGGTGCCGAGAATGGGAAGTCTCCCTGTATGAGTAGTTTGGGCTTCAGAATCAGGCCCATGTGGTTTGAGTGCAGCAGCGACACGATGGGTGATGCTGGCTGGGGGAGCGCTGGGTCCTCAGGAGTAAGATGGGGCACTAATGTCTATTTGTCTGAGGTTTGTAGGGATGATGTAACGTGTCTGGCATCATGCAGGGAACAAAACAGATGCTCAACAAATGGCAGGCAGTGGTATTATTAGGGAACAGGGGCCTGGGGCCTCTTCCATCCACCTCTGCCTCCAGAAGTTTCCCTCTGGACCCAGGGCCTAGTCTGTGCTCATCCTAGCAGGGCTGGTCAGGTGTTGTCCTTACCGCCACAATGATTGGGGTGAAGAAGGACCAGCAGAGTTTCCACCAGATGCAGGGCCTGAAGCCAACCATCTCTTGGATGTTGTCATAGAATCGGTTGACACCTGTGACATTTGGAGCAAAAGCAGGACGGATGGATGAGTTGTGGGCATGACAGGCTAAACTCAATCTATCCTTTTCTCACAGTGTGACCATACACAAGTCACCCAACCTTTCTGGGCCTCAGTTCCCGCGTCTGTAACGTGGGGCTAATGCTCTGAGGGGTGCTCATTATCTAATCAATCAATAACCAAATTCCCACAGCAAGTAGGCATGGGAAAGCAAATCACCTTAATGTGAAAATATCTACCAAAAATCGGATATGCTTAAAAAACATGTAAGCATCACTCTTAATGTCCCCAAGGCACCATCTGTCTCAGCCATTCCTGCAAAGGCTTACTGGGCCAGGATGGTTTTCCCTGTTGATCTGATGCTATCAGCAATTGGTGATAGATTACAAAGAACAGCAAGTCCTGCAAAGACCCACAGATGTCATGAAGTAATGCTGGGCACTGCTCCAGTTATAAGCAAAGTCACTGACAAGGGGGATCTGATAGCACTAGGCCAGTTAGAGTTGAGGAAAGGGGAGGTGAATTAGCAAGAAAGATACAATGATTATCAAGTACTAAGAGGGACCCCGGAGGACATTTCTCTCAAACACATCACCTTGCCGTGATCATCAAAGAGTAGGGAAGGATATGCCTGGACTACCATGCAGTTGGTCTGGAAACTTAGGCCCCAAAACCAACAAATAAAGTCATTATTTCCTTCGTTCTTTGTCCTAAGATAGTGCATTCTTTTAACTGTAGAATTTTTTGTAGTCTTGATTTCCCTTTTCTAGATAAAACCTCAAACAAACCATTTTATCCCAAAATTTACGAAGAAATCGTGGTTCCCGTTTTAAATGAGTTTATTTAACCGTTCTTCTTATGATAGCTTCTAAACATGGGACCTCCTGTGGTAACACCACGGAGTTGTTGTGAGAACTAAATACATGAATGTATGGAAAGGGCCTGGTGTTCAAGTTGTACTGGTTGAATGGTAACTGAAGAAAGGAATGATGAATGAATGAATGAATGAATGATAGGGGGAGGAGGGCTGATGCTCACCGTAAAACCAGGAGATGGAGACACATTCAAAGAACACGAGGAACAGCAGGCTCATGCCGCTGGCCGAGTAGTAATCAAAAAGCTTGAAGACATAAATGCCCCCCTGTAGGAGCAGAAACGGTGAGAGTGAGGCCACTTCCGCCAGGGACTTGCGCATTCAGTTCACAATCAAACTGGGCTTTACTGTCTGATGAGGCTGGGGTTAGGCTACACTGCAGCAAGGAGTGTGTGGGTGTTGATTCTCTGGGATTGGGCAGAACATGTGCAAATGTCGGGGGCATGGAGGGAAGTGCCCCGTTTCTGGGAAGGCTGGAGGACAGAAGAGGAGCCATCTGTCCACAATGCTGAGTCAGTCGAGTCCCTCCCCTGCTCAAAAACTTCCATGGCTTGAATAAGACAATAACATAATACAGAAATAAGTAGAAAGGTAGAAAATAAAACAATAAAATAAAATCCAATGCCTTGGCCTTCAAGGTCCTGCATGATCTCTGGTTCTGCACCCCCCACTTAGCCCCTCACTCCCTCTGCCCCCGCCACACTGTTCCTCAAGCTCACCAAGCCCATCCCCACCTCAGGGCCTTTGCACCTGCTGTGCTTTCTTCCCCTAGCTAGGTCTCCCCTGGATGGATCTTCCTCTCATTTGAGTCTCAGTTCCACTATCACTTCCTTAGAGGGACTGCCCCTGACGACTCTGTTGCAGTAGCTTCTTTCCCGTCCCTGCTAGTCATTCTCTGGTCCACTAACCTCCTTTCTTCATGGCATTTAATGATCTAATGTGTATGTCAGTCTTATCCAAGAGAGCGGATACTGTCTGTCACGTTAACTCCTGAATCTCCAATGTCACACCAGGCCCGTAGTCGGTGTTCATCAATTATGAAAGAATGAATGAGCAATAATTCTAGGTCTGAACTGTATCTGAATCCGGGGGTGGTTTTGTGGATCATAAATCAGACCCACGGGCTGAGCTCATGGCTTTAGGGCCATTTATATTTATTGTACAATTCATCAGTTATATTCCTGTCTTCTGAGTAGACTGAGAGGGGGCTTGAATGCAGAGAGCCTTGCTCATTAATATCCAAAGGGGGGGAAAAAAAAGTAGGAATGAAAGGGAAGGGCAGTGTCAACGTCAAAGGCCCAACTAACTCCACCTGGACTCTGCTGTTAAATTTTTTAAAATCCTCACCCGAGGAAGTGTTTATTGAATGCACATCTGAACCGGGGATCAAACCCACAACCTAGGTACGTGCCCTGACTGGGAATCAAGCCTGCCACCTTTTGGTGTACGGGACAATACTCCAACCAACTAAACCACCCAGCCAGGACTCTAGTTAATTTTTGCCAGCCTTTTAAAACTCAGCCCCTGCATCCCCTTCTCCAGGAAGAGCACCGGTGCCCTAGGCCGGGTTAGGGGCTATATTCTCTAGCTCCGCCCATCGTTTCTGCATCATTGTCTGTGTCTCCCATCAACCCAGGAGCCCCTTAAGGGAAGGGACCCCATCTTACTTCTTGCAGTGTGTGCTGGGCTTGGCATGGAGAAGGTATTCAATGAACGGGGTTTGGGAGGTAAAGTGGGCTAAGACAAGGCTGAGGTGCAGAGGGCCTGGGAGTGGCCCTGGGGCAGGCGGCACCAGAGGTGTGCCAGGTGCTTAATGCCCTTACCTGAGTGATGTTCGAGAGGCCAATCAGGTAGGAGACGACGCAGACGGCAGCAATGAAGAGCTCCCTGCGGTTGCGGAGGAGTTTGGGGTACTCGTCCACCAGGGCGGTGATGAAGCCCTCCACAGTGCAGAACTTCAGGGGGAACAGGGGTCAGCCACCCGCGGAGGGCCCCAACCCCAACCCACCCAAAGCCTGATTGGCAGGAGACGGGAAAGCCCAGCAGCATCGAGACAGCAGGGCCAGTTGAGCCCCGGGATCCAGGCCAGATCTGCCACCACCTCTGCCTCTGCCTCCCTTTGTGAACTCGGGAGAGTCCCTCACTCTGAGCATCAGCTTCCCCATCTCAAACGTGGGGAAGGTGGCTGAGCTGTTCCCTGAAGTTTCATGTGGTGGGACATTCTAGAGGGTCTGAAACTCTAGGCCAGGGGTCCTCAAACTTTTTAAACAGGGGGCCAGTTCACTGTCCCTCAGACCGTTGGGGGGCCGAACTATAGTTTAAAAAAAAAAAACTATGAACAAATTCCTATGCACACTGCACATCTCTTATTTTGAAGTAAAAAACCAAAACGGCAAAAACACCCGCACGTGGCCCGCGGGCCGTAGTTTGAGGACGCCTGCTCTAGGCCATCTTCTCAGGGGGCCTAGGGCAGTGGCCTCCCCTTTCTGCTTCCTCCCAGATGGGCAAGGCGGGGTGAGGGGCACCTCAAGGTGCCAGGGAGGACATCCTCACCTGGCTGTCAATGCCCAGCATCAGCAGCATTGAGAAGAAGAGAATGGACCAGAGGGGAGAGATGGGCAGCTGGGTCACTGCCTCTGGGTATGCCAGGAACGCCAGCCCGGGGCCTGGGGGAGAGAGGGTAAAAAACATAAACAAAACGTACCAAGCACCTACAACATATTCAGTACACACCCACTTTCTTTCTAAGGTTCATTTCATCTTCCAAGAAACCTTGTGAGTGAGTGTCATCAGCCCCCTTTTCTACTTGAGGGAAAAGTGTGTGCGTGGTGGGGGAGGCCGTAGGGTTGGGTCCACAGTCAAGGGGACCAGTGGGATGGGATGAGGAACTGCGCTGGCCTGGCCAGCGATGGGGACAGTGCAGGGGCAGAGAGGTGACCAGATGGAGAAACAGGAAGTAGAATGGGCAGGTCTTGGCCGTGGTTGGTTTGCAAGTGAAGGTGAGGAAAGGGTACAGAGTGATGCAGGGGCTCTGACCTGGGCACTGGCTGGCAGAACCCTTGGCTGTAATGGGGAGCACAGGGGAGGAGAAAGCTTGAGGCGGTCAGTGTGGGAATGCTGTGTTTGAGTGTCTGGGGGTGGGGAGATATTCAAGCGATCAGGAAAACCTTGGCAGGAAAAGAACGGAGACTATAACCACCCTGGGGTCTGGCTCTGGAAAGAGGGGTGGTGGCGGTGGGTTCCAGAGAAATGAGGTGGTGGGCTGCCCAAGTCGGGGAGATTAGGGCCTCAGGGGAGAACGTTCCTTTCCACATAAGCCATGATGTTTCTCCTTCCTGCGCCTCTGGGCCTCTGCTGTACACACAGTGGGTCCTCACGTTTGCTGCTTTCCTGGCTGAGCAGGGAAGGGAGGGGCTGCCTAGGTTTTTCCTTGGACCCCGTGCCTGTCTGTGTGGAGAGCAGAAGGGGCACAGCCACTTACTTGATGAGAACATTTTTGGGACAAATGCACGGACCTGGGTGCTTTGTGTCGTGGTGGTGAACATGTCTGATTGGACCGAAGTTTATATCCTTGGGGCAAGAGTGAGCCTTCTCCCCCCGGATGCCCAGGATTGGGCCAGATGTGCCAGTAGGGCCAGGCTCTGCCATCAGCCAGGTCTGGGCTCAACTGCAAAGTCCTACCACCTTCCTAGCTCCCCAGTGTCAGGACGACCCAGGGATACAGTCCACGTAAAGGCTCAGCGCGCTGCCTGGCACACAGCGACCTCCATGCCAGTGGGCGAAGGTGGTGATACGACCGCAAAGGCCAGCCCCTCCCTCTCCGGAGCCCCGGTCCTGTGCGGTGCTGACCTGAGGCCGCCACGTCAGCAATGGACCTCTTGGTGACATGGGCCATGAAGCCCACGATGGAGAAGATGACAAATCCTGCGAACATGCTGGTGCACGAATTGATGCAGCAGACAATAATAGAGTCCCTGCGAGGGAGGGAAGGCACAGTCAGGGAGGGTGGGTGGCAGGATGGTGAGCTAGCAGGCGGTGGCTAGCAAAGGGCACGGGGGATAGGGTGCCTGTCAGGGGGGCTAAAGGGCTGGTGGCCCGCCCTCCCCCTCTCCCCCCACACCTCCGGGGAAGGAGTAGAACCAGAAGGAGTGGCCAGAGGGACTGGCTCTGAGAAAGACGGAGTTAACAGAGGGGGAAGGCCTGAGGCGCGGCCGCGGGGGAGGTGCCCCCGTGTACGGGCACCTGTAGACATTGTTGCGGAAACTGTTGTAGCTCCCAAGCGCGATCAAGGATCCCAGGCCCAGCCCGTAGGAGAAGAAAATCTGAGTAGCAGCATCCAGCCACACCTATAGGCCGAGTGAGAAACAACCGTCAAAACTTATCATCAGAAAGCCGCCGCGCTGCAGGGCCACTTACACGCGCTAACCAGCTCTTCCTGGCAACCATCCGTTTACGTAGGAGGGTCAGGGAGCTGCAGGAATGTCTCCTAACGCTGGTCACCTGTGGCTCAGGCCTCAGGTGTGCACTTAACCGAACGGGTGCCTTCTAGCACACCTGGGGCCAGGAGGACCGCTCACCTCAGAGTCCGACAGCTTGTGGAAGTTGGGTGTGATGTAGAAGAGGATGCCATCCCCGGCCCCGGGCAGTGTCACTCCACGGAAGAACAGGATGATCAGCATGATGTAGGGATATGTGGCTGAGAAGTAGACCACCTGGGAGGAAAGTGGGTGATACGGTCACCCCCCCCACCACAATGCCTCCTCCTTCCCCACTTCACCGACTCTATACCTGCTGTGGCTCTGGGCTTGGTTCTAGTTCTCTTCCTCCAGGAAGCCTTCCTGGATTCCTAACATGCTCTGCTTGGCCACTTTCCTGCAGCTCCTCCTTGGAGTCTGAACCAACCAGCTCAGTGCCTGTATTTTCCCTTCCCCTATCCCTCCTACTTTCTGATTTCTGTTTAAATTAAAGTAATACATGTGGTGACAGGAAAACTTTAAAAATCACATATGAACACACAGTTCCTTTCAATAGCCTCTAAGTTACATGAAGGACTGGGCTTGTCTTCTTCACTTCTGTTTTCCCAGTGCCTAGAACAGTCCATGGTTTATAGTGGACACTCGATAAATGCCACACCAATGCACCAATGCATGGAGGTTAATGTTTTACTGTTCCCTTTTGAGACTCTCCTTTGCATATATGATCACATTTTCTTACAAAATGATGTACTTGCCTTTTCATTTAGCATGCTTAAAATTAAAAAAAAACACCCACAGTACATACAGCTTTGTTTCTCGTTTTATTTACTAAAAATTGTTTTACTGTCTCAGAACAATGTAACTTTTTAATTATACAAAATAGTCCCTCAGGAGGTTCCACCATCCATTGAGGTCACTTCCAAGTTTATGCCAATCTTAATTCTACTACATTGGGTACCCCTGAATATAAAACTTTGCCTACAAAAATAGGCAAATTATACTAAAAATTACTGCAACTTGTACTAAAAAATGATATTTGTCTTTGGAAAAATTTCTAGAAGTAGAATTACTGAGAAAAAAAAGGAATAAGTTTCTCAAAGGCTTTTAACCCGTGTTGCCTAATTACCTTCCAGAAATTGAACTTTGCCCAGCATTACAGAGAGCACCTTCCCTGGGTATAATCATCTTACAAATGACTTCTTGCCAAATTAATCATCAAAAAGCGGAGATTACATTTCTTTGCTCAGTGGTGTGAGAGAGCAATTTTCAAGTTCAATGACCTTTGTATCTTAGAGTCATGCTCAGCATACATTGTCCTTTGGGTTAGTTTCATCTCCCTGAGTTGACTCTGAGATTCTTCAGGGTTAGGAAAGGCGGCCACAATCCCATAGCAAAATCACTGTACTTGGAATTAGGAAAAGGGGAGTCAGAACTATCTGTGTCACCCACAAGCTATGTGAGAGTGGGTCAATTTCTTATCCTCCCTAAGCCTATCTGTTTTCTTGTCTGGAAAATGGGTACAATCAACCTTGCTAGTCAGAAAGTTTGGTTGCATGAGGACATACAACATGCTTAATATTTGCTGCTAGGTCTTGCAGTTCAATGTGTCTTCCACGTTCAGCATGGAGCTAGGCACACAGTAAGTGCTCAGTGAATGTTTAACTGATGGACTGGTTGGCTCACTCAAAAGATGTAGTGAGGGAGACCCTACCTCTGTCCCCAAGAAGTAGCCAGTCTTCTAATGCAGCAGGAACTCTAGATACCACCCAAAAATGATTATAATTGATGTCACGCATTGAGTGCCTACCGTGTGCTAGGCATATGCTACACACTCTGTGTAGATTATCCCCCTCAAGTCTTTGTAACAACCCTGTAAGGCACCATTGTTGTGACCACTTCACAGATGAGGAGACTAAGGCTCAGAGAAGTGAGCTGACTTGCCCAAGAGCACACAGCGGGGCACCAGGGGACTAGGCCCCTGCATTCTTCTGTTTCTAAAAGCTGGGCCTGGAGACACCTGTGGCCTCCTCCTCCCTGTGCAGCCCAGGGACAGAGCAGAGCTGCTTTGACACCAGCCTTGAATTTGAGAACCTGTTGGGTCCAAAAGTCCCACCAGACTAAACGGGGCAGTTTTTTTCATCAGCTGTGCCCATGCCCAAGTGTGGAATTCATGGAGGTTCTGTTTTGCTCATTCAGCTCCTTAGGCAGCCTGAACCTCCCTGTCTCCAGCCTTAGTCAGTTCAAATCCTTTCTCTCCCTCACTTAATTTATGACCTCAGACAACACACTTACCCTGAGTCTCTCAGGCCAACACCAGTGAGACTTGGTCATCTTCTGTCCCCGGACTCATGGGGTGGGGCTTAAAGGGGGTAAGATGTAGGGTTGAGGCCAGTCTTCCTCCCCCCAGTTTGATTGGCAAGCTCCCCACCCATGTCCCCAGGTTGCACAACCCAACTTGGCCTGGCTCTGCCCTTGCCAATAATAAAAACAAAAACATTAACTCCCCTTGCCAGCGGCAGAGTGCCTTACAAAACCATGGGCTCATTTGATTTGCATAACAAACCAACAGATAAGCATAGAATTAGCCCCATTTTCAGAGGAAGAAACTAAGTTTCAGAGAGGTGAAGTGACTTGCCCAAGGGCACAGGGCCAAGTCAATGGCCAAGTTGGGACCGGAACTCAGGTCAATTTGAATACAAGGCCTGAGTATTCAACGATTCATCAATCCATCTCTGTTGCTCTTCAAAGCTGGGATGTGGAGTGGTCACCCCTGGACCCACCACACCTAGAAGGAGGCTTGGAACAGAGTAGGTGCTCAGGGACAGTTTGTTTAACGTCCACGAGCAACATTTACCCTCTGCTTTGCAGTGGCTCTGCCAGGCCCAGGCTAATCTCAAGAGACTTAATGTGAGCCTGGCACCGTGTTAAGTGCCTGATTTGCATTATTTCCTTTAATCCTCACACCTCCCCAAAGGTAGGTAATGTTATTCCCATTTTATAGGAAAGAAAACCAAGGCACAGCGTGATGAAGGGACCTGCTTAAATTAAAGACGGAAAGGGTTCCTGGGAAAGCTCAGCCTGCTTGCCCCGGTTGGAGATCCCTGCACCCCTCTCTAGTTCCCACTGTGCACATCGCTTACCTTTCCAGTCCAGCCAACACCCTTCCAGATACAGAAATACACAAGGATCCAGGCGATGGCCAGGGTGATGGCCAGAGGCCAGCGGATCTGACCCGGCTTGTCCAGCCCGTCCGTCATCTGATGCATGTTACGCCTGATGGAACAGGAGGGAGGTGAAAGTCACGGGGGCTGGACGGACCCGGGAGCTGGGCCAGTGGGTGCACACAGGTAATATCTTCCCCTGTGACTGTGCTGACAGCTGTGGTCACTGAGATCTAAGAGCTGGGTGGGGACGGTGGGCCCATTATACTAATCGGTAGAAAGCGCTGACCTGCCAGTGCCTTCATTCAGCCTCCATTGTTGCTCACCTCGATGGCTGCAGGTCTCCTCACAGGATCCCCACCTTCACTTTCTCTCTGTCCCCACTCCAGTCCCCAGAGATCCTTCTAATCGCAAGTCTGGTCAGGTCACTCCTCCGCTTAAAGTTCTGCCATGAATAGCTTCTTATTGTTCTCAGAATGAAGCCCAGCTCTCCAGGTGGCTCTTGCAAGCTGTGATGAGCTGGCCCCTGCTTCTCCTTAGTCTGGGCTCTCACCACAGACCCCACAAGCTCTCCTCAGACTGGACTACTTGTCATCCCCTCACTCCAGCTTGCTTGCTCCCACCTGCCTCCAAGCCTTCACGCATACTCTCCAACACCTGTCTCCCCGACATTGCTTTTCATCCTTAGATGCCATTCCTCACCCAGGTTGGTCCAGGCGCCTCCTTGGGGCCCCCACAGCCTTCCATGTCCCTCCTTTTAGTGCTGGTCACTTGGTGTTGCCACCGCCTGTTTACTTCTCCTCATCTCTAACCAGACTGGCACACAGTAGGTGCTCAAGAAATGTTTATTGAATAAATGATTGAATGAGAAGCCTGGACATGTGGGAGACGACTGTATGTGGGAGATGCCTGAAAGCAGAACCAGCCAGAGTAGAATCTGATATTTATTCGTAAGGAGACAGCCTAGCCAAGCATGTTTCACGTGTTCTGACACCTCCTGAGACGGCTCCTCTTGGCAGCTTATCCAAGGTGCAGTGGAAACTTCCGGGTAGACCCCATCCAGCTGCCCAGCACAGATGCTGCCTTCATGCCAAAGAGATTTGGGTCTCAGGACCGCATTTTGGAAAAGTGAATGCTCCTAATTTGCATCTTCTATGATGAAACCATCAGCATGGCCTTCACTATGGACAGTGCGTGTGCATGTGTGTGTGCGTGCGTGCGTGTGCGTGTGCGTGTGTGTGTGTGTGTGTGTCTTTATTCTAAGTGACTCAGGACTGGTTTTCAGAATGAATTGGGACTTTCTTGGCCTCTCCTAGTGATTCTTCTTGGCCTAGGATGGTTATTCCTCTCCGTTGGCCATTGTCTACCCTTCTCCACCCTGCTCTTGCCCCGGAGGCTGAAAGCTATGGCTCTATTGCCAGCTCCCTTGCCTTCTGGCTTCTTCTGGGTTTGACCAACAGCAGGAGCTCAGAGGGTGGAGGAGAGCGGTGGAGGGGATGTATCCTCCCTGCTACCTGCGGCTCTGTCTGCAGCTGGGTTTCTCTACCAAAGGTCTAGCGCAGATCTAGTGGCTCTTCCACGGTTCAGCTCTTTCTGGGGGAGGAGGGGTTTCACCCTTTCCGGGGCTCCCTTAGCCCTGCCCACATCTCCACAAACAGTCCTTCCCCTAACTCTTCCATCAGCCTTCTGAGGTGCCTCTGTACCTGCTGGCCCTGGCTGATATGCCACCCCCCACGAATAACCCTGCACTCACTCCCAGAACTCCATCACGGCGCTGGTCATGTTGGTGGTGTTCGCGATGCTGTAGTTGGAGAAGCAGCGGTCTGTGTTCCAGTGGTTGTCACAATGTTTCCATGGCAGTGTCTGCAAAGGCACAGGGACACAGACGAACCCTGTTGAGCCACGGGCGTTGGCAACAGTGATCCTAGCACACCCTGTCCATCCTTACGGCCCCCTGAGCCTCCTCACAGCCGTTTTCTCACCTCCCCTTCCCAACAGCTCCCACATGCAAGTCCTACCGTGAGCCCCATTTTAGAGATCAGAGAGGGGCAGCAACTTGCTCAAGATCACACAGCACCTAAGTGTCACTGCTGACATCTGAGCCTCCAGCTTTTCACTCAGGAAAATGAGCTTTCCGAACTGCACCATAAGGTTTCGTGTGTCCATCCGGGACCACTTCCAAGCTATGCGACTTGGAGCCGGTGCACGTTGATACTGACAGTGATTACTTACCGTGCTTGTACTTCTCCAGGCACAGACCTAAGCACTGCACACACATTTACTCTGCAATTCTCACAACTATAGGAGGGCACTGAGGCTCAGAGAGGTGAAGTCTCATCCCCAAAGTGGCACAGCTGGTATATAGTAGGGTCAGGGTTTGAACCTGGGTTCATAGAAAACGGGCTAACAATACCCATCTTAGAGGGTTAGATGTTAGCCCACAAAGCGCCTGGCCCAGAGCAGGGGCTCAGGTCACGGGGCTATCATTGTGGGGAGACAAGGGCTGCTGAAGACCACCCCACCCCCTGCCGCTGGAGGAACGGCTCTGTCAGCGGAATTGTGGTCCTACCGGATGGAGGGTGGACTCTGGGTCTGGCGTTCTGGAGGAGCGGGGGAGGGCCACTCACCGTGGTGAAGGAATTGTACAGGTAGTAGATAGCCCAGGAGATGATGACGATGTAGTAGATGTTCAGCCAGAAGGACAGCACAGCCGCGGCAAGGCCCACTCCTGGGAGGGAACACAGCCTCGTGATACTCGTTTAATAACCACAACTGCCCCAGTGCATGTCACTGTTACCATTTCCCACAACGTCTGCAATCCCACTCGACCTTGGAGAGAGGCAGGAACTTGGCTAAGGTCACATGCATCTGGCAAGTGAGGGAGCCAGGCCTGGTGTCTGGGGCCCCCACGCAGACTGGCTGAAGGTGGGGCTGGGGCTGGGCCTGCAGGAAAGCATGGTCCTCTGCGTGTTCACCGGAGTATCTGTCAGCACTGAGCAAGGGAGCCAAGAAAGTCGCACCCAGCACATGCCAGGGACATGAGCCCCCAGGACAGGGCAGGCAGATGTGAATATGGGGCCTCCCGACTGGGTCCTCCTCTCTACCTAGCCCTAGGTTTTGGCCAGCGTGGTCATCTGTCACCTGGCCCCTTAATGGCTCCTCTCTGCTCAGACGTGGCTGAGCAGCTCCCTCTGTCCAGAGGGGTCCAGCATATTGGGAAGGCCCTGGCTTTGCCACCATCCCGTGGGCAAGATCATCGCCGCGACCCACGGCCCCCCTCTGGAGACTTACCTTTGAACATGGGGGCCAGCTTCCACACCCCCAGGCCCCCGATGGATGTGTACTGGCCTAGGGAGCACTCCAGCAGGAAGAGTGGGACCCCCGCAAAGATGAGCGTCAGGAAGTAGGGGATCAGGAAGGCCCCTGCGGGGTCGAGAAGAGAGATGCTCGTGGCCTACGGCTTTGGAGAAGCCCCGGGCGGAGGGAGCATCACACGGGGCATTCTGGGGTCTCTGCCATGATTTCCGTACACTCTGCCTCAAAAGCAGCTCCCACAGCCAAAGCCCAAGGACGTTCCTGCTCAAAACACAGGACCCGCACTTTTAGATCATTGACAGAGGACATCACCCTTTCAGAATCCTTTGGTCAAAGGACAAGGAACAGGAAGTGGGGTCTGACACTCCTTCTGGAGTCTTTAGGGGACCCATTCCACTAAGGCTGCCCCAGGAAAGGTCTAAGTGGGACATTTCTGTGGGGTCCAGGCCCAGCGGGCAGGTGGCCAGGCCAGCACCTACCGCCGCCGTTTTTTCCGCAGAGATAGGGGAATCTCCAGACGTTGCCCAGGCCAATTGCATAGCCCACGCAGGACATGAGGAAGTCGAAACGGCCCTTCCATGTGTCCCGGTCCGGAAGGTCCGCCGCCTTCTTCTGCACTTTGACCACCAGGGTTTTGGGCTTGTCACTGCCCATGGGAATCTCGCTAACCTCCGTGGAGATCTGTCCATCAGCCACCTTGCTGCCATCAGTCGCCATGTCTCGGAGTTTGGACGCAGGGGTCCTGGCAGATGGACGTGCGATGTCGGCCCCGGTCCACGTGGACAGCAGTTTTGCGGTTCAAGGTCAACCTACAACAGAAGGCTGGTGGTGACAAGCAATGAAGGGGGGCAAGATTATGGAGTTGCCCCCAAAATAACAAAAACAAAATAACTCACAAAGGAACCAGGGCTCTAAGAAAGCTCTCCCACAAACCCTGTTCCTTCCACCAGGCTCTGCTCCCAGAGGAAGAGGGGTGCCATTTGTTTCCAAAGACAACATGTGCGGGTGTGGTCTGTTGTCTCCTGGACTAGCTTCAACTCTGGTCATCTGTGTCATGTGCCCTCTTATGTGTCACGCTCAGAGAAGAAAGCCAAGGCGACCAAACTGCCAAAGAGAAATACCAAATGCTCCTCCTCTTTGCCTCCCTGGACACAATCAGGTTGTCATTTCCTGATGCTGTGACAGCCGTAGCAGGGTAAAGCAATGGCGGATCTGAATGTGGAGCTGAGCAGGGAGGTGTCCTGGCTGCAGGTGGTAGGTGGTATATGAGCACAAACACTGGCCATGATCAAAGCCCTCTTTACCACTTTCAAGCTGTGTGACTTCGGGTAAACTTCTTAACCTCTCTGAGCCCCATTCTCCCTATCTTGTAAACTGAGGATGATAATAGTACGTCCCTCATCGGGTTGTCGTTCTTCACTTATTTATGGAGACACACGGTGCCTGGAAAACAATGAGAACTTGTTGCTATTTCATCAGCAGTTCCCAAGCCTGGCTGTGTTCCCAGGTCATTTGGAAAGCTCTATAAAGACACATTCCCAGATCCCACCAAAGATGAGCTCCGAATCTATACTTCTAACAAATTCCTTAAAGGAGATTCTTTTTTTAAAAATATATATATTTTTTTATTGATTTCAGAGAGGAAGGGAGAGGGAGAGACAGAAACATCAACGATGAGAGAGAATCATTGATTGGCTGCTTTCTGCATGCCCCCCACTGGGGATCACCCAGAAACCCAGGCATGTGCCCTGACTGGTCATGTGACTTCCTGGTTCATAGGTTGACGCTCAACCAGTGAGCCATGCTGGCTGAGCAGGAGATTCTTATGCCGGGAGCCCAGCCCCAGCCCTCAGGTGAGGAAGGACCACTGGCTAGATCCGCTCTGACCCTCGGTCATTTCCAGACATTTTACCTACTCTGAACCCCTCTCACCTCTAGTTCCCGAGAAAGTGAGTAGGGGACAGTGTGTGACACTGGATTCAGTCCAGTCTTGGGTTTAAATCTCTCTTACCAGCTGAATGGCCCTAAGTTGCTCTAGGCTCAGTTTCCCCATCTATAAAATGGAGGTAATGCTATCTGCCTTGTAGAATTGTGGCAAAAATGAGCTTTCATGGCTTGTAAGAGTGCTTTTCACCTGACTGGTTTGAAAAGGGTTATGATTTCGGTTGTTGATGTTACCTGATTTTCTGTGGCAGGTCAGCTCCAGAGCGGCTCCCTCTGCAACTCCTGGGAGAGAGCCTGCAAAGCAGAAGAGAGGAGGGGCCGTGACTGACAGCGACACTGATGAGCAGCCCTGGGCAGAGAACGGCAGGGGTGCAAGAAGCCTGCTAGCGGCTGGACTGTGTATGAGCCCCTTGGAGCCACCCAGCTGGGGTGACCTCAGCGAGTCCATGCAGCATGGCTGGCCCATGAGGCCCTGGGAACATGCAGGAGTAGGGCTGCTGCCCTTGGGCCAGCTGTGAGAGTGGGCATGAGGGCCCTGTGAGGAAGGTGTTCCATAATTTTATCAGAAACAAAAGATAAACCAGGGAGGGGCTGCAGCTACTCAGGGTTCCACTGGGAGCCAATGAATGCAGCTGGTATTTCTCTCCACCCTCCATCCACCCTTGGAGTTGGATGTTGTGGTGAACCCCATGCTGTTGAAACCCATGTGTAACATGAGAGAGAGCCCCTTGCTTTGTGGAATAGAAAACCAGGTTTCAAAACAACTTATTGAGTATGTATGTACCTTCCTATTTTTATCTTGCCTCCAAATCTGTTTGTTAAAAAACACCAAAAAAAAAAACAAAACCCCAAAAAAACCACTAAAAGATTTACCCTAATATGTTCCCAGTGATTAGTTTATAAGTGGTTTTTGCTTTCTTTTTTTTTTTCTTTTTTTGCAGGCTTCTGGATTTCTAGAATTATTATTAAAATTCTACAAAAATTTACAAATAGCCCTGGGCAGCATGGCTCAGTGGTTGGAGCGTCAATCTGTGTACCAAAGGGTCATGGGTTCGATTCCTGGTCAAGGACACATACCTGGGTTTCAGGTTCGAGCCCCAGCCCCAGTTGGGAGGTGTGCCAGAGCAACCAGCCCGTGTTTCTCTCATATCGATATTTCTCTCTCTCCCCCATCCTCCCTCCATTCCACTCGCCCTGAAAAAGCAATGGAAAAAATAAGCCCGGATGAGGATTAACTAACTAACTAAATATTTACAAAAAGAATAAATTTCTGTGAAATTTTTTTAAATTAATAAAAGCACACAGAATAAACTTATGGAACCCTAAGCGCAAAGAGGAACACATGAAGCACTGGTCTGCGGACTCTCAGGTGCAGGAGCCAAAGCAATGTGTGGCACGTGCCCCAGTGGTTTCCCCCCTCGCTCTGCCCTGCTGGGGTCCCAGGTTTGCTGTGCACTCGCCTTCCGGCCCCTGGCATGCAGTCCCCATTACCAAACACCAGTTTCTTCCTAGAGTTCGCGGAGAACCAGACCACCTTCGGACAATCCAAGCTTGACCGCCAACCCTGCTTCGTGTTCTCAAGGACGACCCACAGTTTGTCTCGATGCCCATCTAGGTCCTGGCCTGGGCATGGCACCATCAGAAGGAACCCTAGACTCAGGTAGGGTGACCGCCCGGCGTCAGGAGTGGCAGGAGGCGGGCGAGTCTGTGGTCTACCATAGAGTCTTGGGACATTCAGGGGAGAGAGCAGCCTCAGGAAAGTGGGGTGAGCCATCAACTCTGAAAACAGGGATATCCTTAACTGCCCCCAGGATCTACCCTTGTGCGCTCCAGCCGCCATGTTTAAAATGATCCCTTCACCTTGGACCAGGGCTGATCACCTGACCCTGGCTGGCCAATCAAAGCTCCTTCCCTGGGACTTTGGCATGGGATGGAGAAAGGCCAGTCTCTCCAGCGGCTTGTTATCACTGAGGCAGCCCTCTTCTGACCACCTTGTACTCAGAGTAGCAGAGATAGTTGGTCTGAGGAGGAAAGAAAGCAGAGATCAAAGCTGGAGAGGGAATCTTAAAGGCTCGTGGTTCCAGGCTTTCTTAAGACTGGCTATGGTCCTGCTCTTGGAGTTCACAAAGCAATCCCACAATCATAAAACAGATTCCCCATTTCTTATTACACTAGAGGCCCAGTGCAT
Source organism: Eptesicus fuscus (assembly GCF_027574615.1). Taxonomy (NCBI): domain Eukaryota; kingdom Metazoa; phylum Chordata; class Mammalia; order Chiroptera; family Vespertilionidae; genus Eptesicus; species Eptesicus fuscus. The sequence goes on from NC_072490.1 coordinate 36,109,855, forward strand.
GGATTCGTGCACCAGTGGGGTCCCTCAGCCTGGCCTGCGGGGATCGGGCCAAAACTGGCTCTCCAACATCCCCCAAGGAGTCCTGGATTGCGAGAGGGCAGTTCTCAGGCGACACACCCCAGAATCGGGCTCTCTCCTCTCTGGTTCTGGGCGCGTCACCCGAGAACTGCTGCTACCAAGTGACTGCAGCTCGGCAGCTCCTGCGTTGAGCGTCTGCCCCCTGGTGGTCAGTGCACATCATAGTTACTGGCCAGTCGGCCAGTCATCCGGTAGGCTGGTCACTTAGGCTTTTATATATACAGATTGGGTTCAGGGGATTTCTGTTACAATCCCAAATCTTTGTCTACTACCTCTCACCACTTGACCAAGTTCTCAGGAATGCCTATGGCCTGTGGGAACAACTTCTGGACTAAACATTGGATTTACTTGTTGTTATCATGGAGACTCAAACCAAACCCCCAAATTTACTGGATCACCTGACACCATTCAGGGGGAAGAAAGAGAGAGAGAGAGAGAGAGAGAGAGAGAGAGAGAGAGAGAGAGAGAGGTGAGCCAGGTGAGCTCTAATTCACCCCTTTCAAGCAGGCAAAACAGCACGACATGTTTAAGAGGGTGAAATGTAGTGTGTATGTCCTTTGAAGAAACCATTCAATATGAATGCAAAGGAAGGAGGGAGGAGAGTTCAGTTCATCAGGAAGTTTATGCCGTCGTCTTCTCTGTGAGCAGAGCACCTCCTTGTGCCACGCCTGGAGGGATCAGAGGTGGTGCCTGCTCTGAAGAACTCACCATGAGGAAGTCATACGTGCTATCACCAGGATATAGAAAAGTATATTCAAATTTAGCCAAATGCCTATGATACCCTATGAAGAGCCACATAAGCATATGTGGAGTTTTCCTTTTAGAATGCAGGCAATATATGAAGAAGATCAAAGACATAAAGCCACAAATGAATATAATTGATGCTTTTTTGAGAATTCAGATTGAGAAGACCCTTTGACTTGCAGGACAGCGAGACTACCCCATTGCTATCAGACCTCAGCTCTAACACTACACTTACTAGAGATGGGTGAGTTACTTCCCCAGCTCAATCCTCGTCTGTAAAGTGGGGGGATAATAGCAACACTTCTCTCAGAGGTTCATGATGAAGACTAAATGAGAGCATGCATATAAAGCGTGCGAAAGAATGCCTGGCTCAGAGTGAGGTACTATGAATCTCCATTATCATCACTGTCATTGTTACCATCTATGAATGGATTGTGATCTTAATCTGGTATTCACAGCTTCCTGGAAGCTACGATAGTGATGAAGATGATGATGATGATGATGATGATAGCTAACATATACTGAGGCTTCCTTATTCAGGCCCTTCAGCATCTTTCAGCATTTTCAAAAGCCAGCCAGAAACCATCCTTTTAGTTGCCGTGGGGAATACTAGCTAATAAAAATGTCAAGTCCTTTGCTTTGGCTCTTTTGATACCAATTCGAGGTAGTCTAGCTGATCACTTTGGGCCAGTCAGAAGCTGGGAGTGGTACATTGGTGTGTTTGGTTAAAATAATGAAAAAGAATTATTTTTTAATAAATAAAGTCTGGTAAGGGGGGAAAAAACACACAAGCATCTAGTAGCTGGGAGGACAAGGCTAAAGAGACCCCTGTCCGTGAAACAGCCTGGGACCCAGTGCTTACATAACGCCGTTCCAGGAGCCGCTTTGCTCATGCACTCCAGGGGGAATAGCGGGGATTTTAACTCCTGACACCAGCTGGTTAAACTGTCCCTCCCCTCATGAAAAACAGCACGCAGAAAGCACAGGCATGTGCAAGTTCACAGCAAGGGAACCTGGCTGTCTTTCTAGAAAATTAATGACCTCTGAAGCAGAACTAACCCTTACCACTGTTACCTCCCCTTTCCTGAAACAGGCTCCTGTGCTTTGCGGGTGTCTGAGGATGGCTCTGTGGGTCTGCTGCGTTGAGACCAGGGGCCTCCCTGCTCCTGAGTGCCAGTCTGCCGCCCGTCTTTACCTGCTGACCGAGTGGGCGGAAGGAATGCCTCTCACCAGCTCATAATGTAGGGGGCATTCTCTCAAGGCCACCTTCCAGAATCTTCCAGTTCTCCCTCATCAGGTGAACAAGAACCTAGCTCCACGATCCTCCAGCTCCTTAATTTTCCCTCATAAACTGAATTCCACCAAAGCAATGTTCAAACGGGCACTGTTCATGTGAGACCACAAGCAACAAGTCCTCTGTATTCTACTCGTTCACGCCTTGATTCATACAAATATTTAGTGAGTATGTGCTATGTGCTGGAATGGCAATGGAACAATTGTTTCAAGCATTTTGTACACGGAACTACACCCTGGTCCCCAGAGTTTGAATCAGTGAACTAACAGGGGCCAGTAGAAAGACTCAGTTTTGTAAATACTTATTGGGGGCCTAATGCATACATGGAGCTGAGCTGGACAGTCAAGTTGCAGGGATTAATACGATGAGGTCCCTGACCTTGACAAGGTCATAGCCTAGAAAGAGAAATGTCTCTGCCTATAGCTAATCACAATCATAAATACTATAGGAATGTATGAATAAGACACTGTAGGCCTAGAAGGAATGAGTTAATTCAACCAGAGAAGGTATCTATCCCAGATACGGGAACATTTGAGCTGGGTTTTAAAGGTTGAATAGGTGTTCATCAGGCTCAAAAAGAGGGAAGGGCATCCCAAATAGAGGGTAATGCATGAACAAAAGTAAGCAGGTTTGAAGCTTGGAAGATCAATTTGTGAAGGGCCTTGAAAGCCAGACTAAGGAACTTTAGGGACTAATTGCAAGAATGGGACAGGGGTGATAATGTGATCAGATTTGTAAAGAAGACAACTCATTCAGGGGAACTTTGAGAAGGAGTTAAAGAAAGAGACTCGAGGCTGGGAGGTGGTAAAAATGTTCCCATGATGCCCTATCCTTCCTCAATGTGCTCTCTGTGACCAAGTCCTAAAGCCATTGATAAAAATGGGCCAGACCAAACAAGAACACTTCCGCCAATCCCTGGGTAAGGAGATGCCTTGTAAGAAAAAGAAAACACATGGAGTTTGGAAGCTCTACATCAGAAGTGGCAAATATGGGTCAAAATTCGCCCTTGGGCTTGTTTTATTTGGCCTGAACAAGATCTTCTTTCAGTTTGAATTAGGAGCCAGAAATCGGACTCTCTGAGATACAGCGTTTCAAACAGAGAGACAGCCAGTGCAAAGGCCCCAAGGCAGGAATAAGCCTGGCATGTCTGAGAGACAGCATGGAGGCCAGGGTGGCCACAGTCTAATGCAGCAGGGAAAGGAGCTGGTCAGAGGCGGGCAGGGGCCAGATCACGTAAGGTCTCAGAGACTCTGGCAAGGGGTTCAGATTTTACTCTAAACGGGATGGGAGACAGTGGAGGGTTTAAGCAGTGGGGGGGGAGGGGGGGAGTGATCTGACTTTGGCTTGTGAGTCTCACTCTGGCTGCCCAGAAGAGGCTGCAGAGAGGCAAGGGTGGGAGCAGGGAGGCTCATGAACAGGCCCAGCGTCCAGGCAAGAGATGCCGGTGACTGACAGGTGGCAGCTAGGGCAGAGGTGGTAAGGAGTGGCACTGGGGATCTCTTTTGGAGGTGGGGCCTGCAGGCCTCGCTGGTGGATTGGCAGTCAACAGCCCAACCCTGGGCCAGATGGCAGGCTGGGGGGAGGGGAGCGTGTGGCAGCCAGTTGGACAATCCGCCTCTGTCCCATTGCTTCAGAGGGACAGGAGGCTGCGTAGGGTGGGGACTTAGGCAGAGGCCAAAAGGCCAAGGCCAGAGTCTCAGGGCGGCTATTGTCCGGGGCCAGGGATGGGCCCAGAATCCACGGAGCTAGTGGAGTGCCATGCAGAGCCAGGGAGGCAGCAGAGCAGTGGTCTGGGAGTAGGGCCCCCACTCCCTCCCAGAACGCAGTGCGAATTCTTGCTTTGTTTTGCTCCCGTCCTGTTCTGTAATTATAGAAATTAACAGCGATTCGCTTCAGACTGCAATCATTCTACTCGCTTTTCTTTCTTTCTGAAACTGCGGTTCAGGAAAAAAAAATTAATATTGGGTTTGGCTTCACTCCAAGAGGAAACAGAATGCAGTTTATTCTCTGCTTTAGGGGGAAATGCTAGGCTTAATCAATTGGAGAAGACGTTATCGAGCATCTGTTGTGCACCCAGACCCATGCCAGCTCCTATCAAGGGAGAGGAGCCAGCCTTTATCGAGTACCTATTGTGGCCAGGCATTCCACAGGTTCTGTAACATCCACTCCTCATTCCATCTTTGTAAGCTGAAAGCAAAGTCACCCTTTTTGACAGATGAGGAAGTTGAGGTTGGCCAGCCTGGGGCTATTAAGTCTCAAATTGCTTAGTAATTCGGGGCCTTGTTACTCAACGTGTGGTTCTCTGAGGGGCAGTATTGGCATCACCAAGGAGCCTGCTGGAAATGCAGAATTTTGCTCCCCCCGCACCCCCTCCAGACCAGGGCATCAGAAGTTGCATTTTAACCAGATCCCAGGGATTCCGGTGCACATGGCAGCTGCAGAAGCTGTAGGGTAGGGATGACCCTGACTATTTGACAAAGCTTGACTCAGGGGCTAGATATTTACCTTGCTTGAGTCTCAGTTTCCTCATCTGTAAATATGAACCCGTATACTTTCACAGGAATGTTGTGAAACTCTGAAGTGAGATGGTGCATGGAAAGAAGGGGGAAAGCAGAGGGCCTGAGGCACAGGAAGTGCTCAATCAATAGCAGCTTAGAGTGTTACTCAAAGAGAAAAAAAAAAAAAAAAAGGCCACGGATGTGCTTTGTCACAGAAAATGTTGTAAGAATGTGAGGACCAATTAATGGCTGATGATCAGGTGCAGGAGGTTAGAGGGAGGTGGGGATTGTGCAGGTGGATGGCAGGTGCTGCGGGCAGCCTTTGTCATGCAATGCTCCCAAGGTCAGCAAAAGCTCCCTGGAAAAGGTGCTCTGATGGAGAAGGGGCAGCTGGACAGGGTCTCCAAGGCCTCAGGCCTCAGGCTTGAGCACAGTCTGATGGTAAGGAGTCAATCTTTGTCAGAGTGCAAGCTGCAAGCAAAACGGACAGGTGCAGGCCTAGATGGTAGGCTCTCATCCTTGGGCCCTCAACCAGTAGGGATTATGAGGCCTCCCGTCTGGCCCATGCCACACCTGTACACCTGGTCTGCACTAGCAGTGTACAAATGAGAAAAAGGCCCAGACAGGGCTGGGGGCTGGCTCAAGGTCACACAGCACGTAAGTGGTACGATCCTTACAATCCTTCACCATCCCACCCCAACTCTTGGCCCATCAAGCTTACTCAAGAGATGAAGGAAAGCAGTTTCACATCTTGGCGCAAACCCTTCAGCTGCCTCAACATACCTGAGTTAATTTGCAGACCCGGATACATTTCTCAAAAGCATTTACTGAATGCCTACTCTTCACAACATCCCAGTGTGACTTTCAAGTAAGTTACTTATTTTCTCTAGTGTTTGTTTCCTCATCGGGAAATGGGGCCAATATTGACCACTTCACACAGTGGGAGGACTGGATCTGAATTTTCTAGCACTGTGCCCAGCAAGTGCTAAATACAACAAAGCTAAAAAGATTAGTCCTATTTTGCAATTGATGGTACTGATGCTCAGAGAGGTCAGATGAGCTGCCCAAGGTCACATAGGATTGAACCCTGGCCCTCTGAATCACGGTCCAGTGGTATCTGCTCACCCAGCAGGTGCCTCCCAGGCACTGGCCTGTGTGAAATTCTCTGAAGCCTTTAGATGTGGCCCATGACCTACCTGAGCCTGCCAGCTGGGTTCTGGATGGGGAGAAATGTGACTACATGGAGATGAGTTCACCTGGCATCACAGCCCTAGGACAGTCGAGAAAACAGAGATTCCCATCCTTCCCCTCTGCTTGCTGCCTCTGTGAGCCTGGAAGTCTGGTTTTCTGGGCGCCTCCAAAACCAGAATGGAGGAGAAGGCTACAGGATACCCTACACCAACAACCAGATTGACACAAATTAGCTTTGTAACTGCTGAAAGCTTAACAGAGCCATCCAAAGGTTAAATGAACCCCAGGAGCCATCGTTCTTTCTTTGTGGTTGCATACCAAACAAAAACTAAAATGAAACAAAATCCCCAACTTTTCTTTAACAAAGAGGAGAAGAAAGGGAGAGCTCAGAGTGTAGGAAGGAAGTGAGCTGGACACTGACTAGCAGGGCCTCTAAATGTCTTGTGTGTATTAACTTGCTATTACCCACCCCTATTTTACTATGGATAAACTAAGGCGCGGAAAGGGAAACTGAATTGCCAAAGGTCTCCCAGCTAGGAACCAGGAGGGTTAGACTTGAACCCAGCAGCTGGGCTCCTGTGCCCATGCTCTTATCCACTCTACTCTGCTGTCTCTAGTGGGGGTGCGTGTGGAAGCCCCAAGCCCCATCTCTGGTATGTGTACAAGTGGCTAATTTCCAGCAGGCAACTCCCTCCAAGACAAACCCCCACAAGGATAAGGTCTGCTGCTCTTTTTAAGAAGCCCAAGAGAGGCTGCTGGCACTAGACCCTCTGAGCTCTGGCTGCGGGAACGTCCCATGGTCCTATTGGGCAAATCCTGCTGGTATCCTGGTAGCCAACAAGAGGTCACATGGGATCCAGGCTGAGCAGCTCTCACCAGGTCCCTGAGGCTGGGGGCTCTAATTAGAGTCTCCCAGGAGGCAGCCAGCTCCAAGGGGTGGCAATCCCCTCTGGGAGGCCCAGCTCTGCTCCATCTGCAAACATTGCCTGCACTTGCAGCAGCCCAGAGGTGTGGCCTTAGGACCCATCTGCAGAGAGAGGGCCTTTCCAGGGACTGATGGGAAAGGAGAAAGTGCAGACACAGTTTGAATTCCTCGATCAATGCTTAAGCTAGCTGTGCGATCTTGAGCCAGTCCCTTTCCCTCTCTGTGCCTTGGTTTCCTCCCATGTGCAAGGAGAAGAGTTGGACTCTGACTTCTAGTGCCGTCTTCTGTCTTCCAACCTCATTCTCATCTCATCCTGCTTGTCTCGCTCACACAATCAGTGGTTTGCAAACATCTGTTCAGGCTCTTAATTGTCTGAAATGTCTGACTGAGCACCTTGCTTTGTCATGGCAATTTTCAGTCCAATCCAATCCGCATTGACTGTGCACCTCCAGGGAGCCAGGGCCCACGCTGGGTGCAGGGAGATATGAGCTCTCAGGACAGCTGGTAGATGGGCCATGAAACCAACGTCCACATGGTAAGTTCTGCAGCCCTAAGAAGGAGGGATGGCACCCTGTCAAGGGGGGCTGGGTTTAGGCAAACACCTGGGAGAGGATAGCATTTGGGCTGGTGGAAAGGGAACAGAAGAGAGACATCTACACTAATAAAAGAGTAAGATACAAATTGACCATACCTTCATGATGCCCACCAGCCAATCAGGAGTGAGTATGCAAATTAACCCAACAAAGATGGTGGGTTAACTTGCATAGGCAGGCACCAAGCGGCCAGAGGCGGGGCTGGCATTCTGCACTGCCCCAGCTGCTCCAGGCCTCTGGGCAGCATGGGAAGGTGGAAAGGCGGATCCGGGCTGGAGCGAAAAGGCAGCTCCAGCCCGAGGGAAGGTGGTGCCAGCAGCCAGGGGAAGGAAGGCCCATTCTTGCACGAATCTTCATGCATCGGGCCTCTAGTTTTTTTATAATCACAGCTACCGAAGCAGGACTGGAATCCTTGACTAACTGCTTCTGGTCCATTCCAGGCAGAGAGAACAGGGCAAAATGCATCCTGTAATTTGAGATGGTGAGGTGCCTAGCTTGAATCTGGGGTGATTTAGGGATCATGGCTGGGGAGATGGCCGGTAGCAGTAAAAGGCTTTGAATGCAGGAAAGGGGGCAGGTGCTGTATCCTGTAATAGAACAATGATCATACGGGTCATTTATTAAGTGATTATTATGTGTAGTGCATCCATGGTTGATCGCATTTAACTCTCACAAAACTCCACTGCACAGATGTGGAAAATGGGGCTCAAGAAATAAAGCAATTTGCCCAGGTTCCAGGTCCAGGAGGCAGCAGCTTGATTCCAAAGCCCATGCTTCTATTGCCCCTTCCCCGATGTGAGTATTGGGGGAGCCGGGGGCCACTGGAACCTTGTAGGTGGGGAGATTTCCTTGGATGGTGATTTGGCAAGAGCCTGGCAACTGTGTGGGTAAGTGGGAGGGAGTGGGAGCATAGGGCCTGAGCTGGGACCATGGTGGGGGCAATGGGGAAGGCCTGGTCACTCTATACAACTTGGCTTCTCTCCTGACTCATAGCAAACTAATCCTTCTGTCCTATCTCCCCACCTACACGGTCTCCTCTGTACGAATAGCAGCTGGGTCTTCAACTGCTTCTGCTTCCCCCAGCAGCTCAGTGCGAGACACGAACATGCTCTCCTGAATGCCCACTCTGGGCCAGCGACGTTGTTATTACGAGTCCTCAAGAAATGGCTGTCCTGGAGAAGGAGGCACCATCTCCAAAGCAGTGCTGGGCTGGCAAGTGTTGAATGAGGAGCTCTCATGAAGGCAAACAAAAGGCCGGATTTGGGGTGGCTGCTGACTTCTCTGGTGTGAATGCTCCCTCCACAGACCGGTTCCAGGTACCACCTCAAGGTCACAGGACTGTGAAGAGATGCCCACACTCTGCGAGTGGGCTCTTGATTGATTCCCGTGAGGAGAGCTCCAGCTACCAGTTCCTGTGGGGGTGCAGCTGGAGGGAGGGGATCAGAGCCCTTACGTGGATGCTGAGGAGTGGGGAGCAGTGAGAGAGAGAGGAGGGGGAAAAGAGTGTGAAGGAGGAGGGGAAAAAGAGTGTGAAGAGAAGAGAGAGGAAGACAGTAGCGGTGACAGGGGAAAGGGCACAGGAGGAACAAGGGTCCTCTGTGATCTCAGTGAACCTTTGGGAGACCCCCAGGAGGGAGGGAGTCTACATTTAGCAGTAAGAAACCTGTAGTTGGAAGAGCCCAAGGTCACAAGTAGTTGAGGAGCTGAAACTGAAACCCAGGTTGAAGGTCCTCCCCACTGACTTCCTTCAGTTGGTTCCAGCGGGACTTCAGGGGGCCGCCCATCAGTCTCGGCCTTCCAAGGAGGGCCCGAGGCCCTAAGTGAGAACATTCCCTGAGCCAGGCACAATGGGAGCCGTAGGTTCTCAGTCTCCGGGCCCTCACGGTCCTGTTCCAGGTTGCTTCTTTCTTCCCACCTTCCTTTGCCCTGTGTGGGGAATTCTTGAGCATTTCCATCCTAGGGGATGCCTCTGAAAAGGCCCTGGGCTCAACAGGCCAGAAAGGATTAATTCAGATCAGAAAACAAAAATGACCTGATGACCACCAGGCAATTTTTGCCTTTTACGAAACACTTGTAAGAAAACCAGGGGGTTAAATAATAGATCTCTCTCGTTCAGGATATTGAAAGGCTCTGAAGGGCATTGGGATAAAAGGCCCATTAAGATCTCAGATTTGGGAAAAAGAAAAAACGTAATGCTGCAGCGTCTGGCTGAACTAAATGGCGATCTCTAATAAATCACACACAGACACACAGCCCCCGGGGAAAGCGGACTCCGTGCCACAGATGGCACTTCGATGACGGTGGCCCTTCACCTCTCCACAGCTCCTCACCAAGCGTCCACACCTGGACTCCATTTCCTCCTCTCAACACTCTGCCGGCTTTATCAGCCCCATTCTAGAGGTGAACACCCTGAAGCCCCAAAAGATAAGCTGTCGGGACCAAGATCACACAAAGTTACAGTAGGAACTACCAGGGATCTCAAACTAGTGGCCTTCAGGCCACGTGGGTCCCGCACGTGTGTTCGGTTGAGTGGTATCAGCCTAGAATTTTAAAATTTGAATTTCCATGCTTTGTGGGTACGTGTTTTCCAATTTACTGCAAGTCCCACCATGACTGTCATCCTGTCCCTGACCTCTTCACTCATTTCTCTGACCTGCCTGGCCCTCAGTGGTCGTTGAGTTTGCAGTCTTAATACACACGGCGCAATCTAGCCACTCCAGAGCGCTCTCTAAATGGTAGAAGAAGGACCAGGTTAGTGTGGACCCTTCCCTAGGGGATACGCAAAAATCTTGGTGGGGGGTGATGTTTTCAAAATCACACTCAGTATCATAATTTTATATTTGGGAAACAACACACCCTACTGTTATCTTAATGTAAACTCGGTTGGATTTAAAAAAAAAAAGTGGAGAGAACTGCTTTAGGATCGTTTGCAAGAATAAAGAGGGCGTGTATTTTCAGTCGATTAAGGGTCAGATTCCAGGGTCTCAATTATTTCCCAAAAGAGAAAGCTGATTTTCTTTTTAAAAGACTTGAATGGATGCTCACCTCAGCCAATGCATCTGTTCTTGCTTCATTCACTTTGCTTTCCAACAGAATCTTTATAGTATGAATCCCTCCTTCTTTGTAAAGTGAAACATCCCACGTAGCATGAATAAACTACCCATTTGGGAAAATGGGATTTTTACTGAGCAAATATTCTTAAGTTCCATGCACAATAAACAAATTCAAGGGGTATTCAGAGTCTTATTTGTCATGAGTCATGCCAGGGGCAGGCAGAACAAGGCAGTGGTTAAAGGCACTGGCCTGAGGGAAAGAAAACATGGTTCTGAGTCTCAGCCCAGGTGCTGTGTGACTGAAGGCTGGTCACCAACCTCTCTGAGACAAAGGTGATGATATCTACTTTAGGGCGGCTGTGAGGATTAAATGGGAGAATACGTAATGGTTAGTAGAGGGCCTGGTACATAGTCAATGCTTGGGACCTGGCAGATATAAGTCACCTGATTAGGTCTAGTATTATTTGTTTTTTTATGGCTGTGGGAAAAAGTCCTGGTTAGAATGTCATCATTATCTTAACCTGTAAGGCAATCAATGCAAGGGAATGGTGGGAGCTACTGGGAGATGCTGACCAAAGCAAATTCTCAGAGCAAATTGTTCATTAAACGTAATTCCCAAAGTGGACATGTGTACCTATTCTGTAATTAGCACATCCATCCAAATCCTGGTTAAATGTCAACTGTCTTCTTTGTCCCCCGACCCCTCGCCTGCCTGCACCGGATGGACCCATCGGAATCCGAGGTCTCAGGCTCATTGCTTCGCCCGTACCTGTCATCCAGCCCCAGGGTGGGCAGTGGACCGATGGCCCTCCCTCTCCGGGAATACAGAAACAGGTTGCTATCTCTGGGGGTGGACTGGCCCAGACAGGTTTGTGGAAACAAGCAAAAATGGTTGCTTTCCTCCAAGTAATCAGGACCCCAGCTCTCACTGTTGCTCTCACTGAAACAGCCAAATGCTTGAGCCCAGCACCCTCTTTCTGCTTCCAAAATGGAATGGGGTTGTCTGCCAGCTCGTATTACATCTGTGCCAGCATGCAAATGATGAACTTGGGGTTTCTCAGGGTGTTAACCCCGTGCTCTCCAATCCCTGATTAGGGGAGTAAATATTTGAGCCATTTGTGCAGGAGAGAGAAATGAAGAGTGTGGGTGAGAGTGTTTATTTTCCAAAGGGTTTGCAGCGTGGAGTCATTTAGATAACCAGCAGAGAAAACACAATTTCCCCTAGTGTGGTTTACACATAGGCTTTTAAGGACAGTGCATTTGTAGGGAGGTGCATCAATCATATTTTCCAAATGCAAAATATTTGTGCATATTTTTGGTGACGGGGAGCTGTTCATTCTGATAGTCACCAGCCTGGGATGAAGAGCCTGTTCCTTATCATTCTTTTACTGACTTTAGCCATCTTCCAACCCCACAAATCAGAAGCAATGCATGGTTGAGAGCAGACGAGCTGGACCCTTCTCCTAGCCTCTCCTCTCTGGGTAATAATAACAGCGACCAGTGATTGAGCTATGCCCAAACGTGGGGCTTGATGCTCTGCCTACCTTACCTTAGTTGGTCTCACAACAACCAACTTGGTCTGTTCTTATCTCCATTTGGCAGATGAGGACACTGAGGCTCAGAGAGGTGAAGTGACTTGCCCAGGGTCACACAGCGAGGGAGTGGGAGGAAGGGCTTTGACTTTGGCACCAAAGCTGAGGTTTGGCACTACCTGGCTACACTGTTTCCCCCTTCCTCTTGTGCTGGAATTGTTGCTCCTGGCCATCAGGTCTCCACGAGCACTCTCCTTAAGAGCCTGAGCGAGGCCTGGGTGCTCTTACTGCAAGGCTCAGAGCTGTTCCCCTTCTGGGTCCTTACGCCACCCACTGCTCTCCCTGTCACAGAGTCCCTTTCCAGCCTTTCCCTCCCCAACCCCAGGCAGTAGTTTGGGGTTTAAATCCCAGCTGCAGCCAAAACCGGTTTGGCTCAGTGGATAGAGCATTGGCCTGCGGACTCAAGGGTCCCAGGTTCGATTCTGGTCAAGGGCATGTACCTTGGTTGCGGGCACATCCCCGGTGGGGGGTGTGCAAGAGGCAGCTGATCGATGTTTCTCTCTCATCGATGTTTCTAACTCTCTATCCCTCTCTCTTCCTCTCTGTAAAAAATCAATAAAATATATTAAAAAAAAAAATCCCAGCTGCACCTTTGGCCTGCTTGTGTGACCTGGGGGAAGAGCCACTTCACCTCTCTTCACCGCACTTTGTGCCTCCATGAAGGAGTGAAGGTGATGGGTCCCTTTCTGCCAAGGTCATAGGAAGGATGGAACTAGACAAAGCATGTTCCCTCACACCTGCCCCCAGCCCCACTCGCCCTGAGCATCCTTTATGGGGAATCTCAAATCCGAGACACAGTCCCCTCCGCTTTCTCGCTCGCTCCAGCAGCTCCCGAATCAGCATTCAACACACATCACTCTGCCTTGCACAACGCCATTATCTCCCGAGGACACAGGCTCCGTTGCCACAGCAACCAGAGTCCTTCCACCAACTCTATTTAATAATTTCTCAACAGCGGAGCTGGGCTGGCTTGGAGCAGGGGGAAGAGCACCGGGTTAGGGGTTAGAAGCCATGGGTCATGGTACCTGTGGGCCTAGGACTTCTCTCTGGGCCTCGGTTTACCCATCTAAAATGCAGAGGTGTCTGAAATGGGTGGGTTTTGTGGCTTTCTCTGGCCGAGAAAAACCTGAGAAATAGCTTTTGAGGTCCAGGAAGTGTGTGTGTGTGGGGAAGGGGGAGAGAACCAGAGCTACTGGAGAGGGGTTGTAGGTTTAGGGACATTTCAAGTCCACAGGAAGAACCAGCAGCTGCCTTTGGTGACTGCATTCTCTCCTTCGGCCGACGTGCCTCCGTAAAGTCCCTGTTCAGACGCTATGCAATCTCTGGTGACCCACCACGTTCAGGGCTGCAGCTGGTTAGGAGACATGGTTTTTCTTGCAGTCATCACAGCTCTCACTCTACCCAATTTGCAGATGTGCAAACCGAGGCTCAGAAAGGGTAAGGGGGTTGTCCATGGTTGCCTGGCCACCCAGGAAGGCCGGATTGGTGGTGCCTAGAGAAGAGAGTCAGTCCCCTACCCTGTCCCTCTGCCCCATTCAGTCCACGGCTGATCTTGTTCTGGCTCCCACCTGGGTGGCCTCTGGCTCTCACTTAAGTACCTACTATGTGTCCTCTACTATGCTGGCCACTGGAGACACAGAAACATAGCATTCCCACTCCGAGGAAATTTACGGCTTTGACGGGGAGTAGCTCTTTGAAGCAGAAACACCACCTGGTTTACCTGATTTACAGTAGGGCCTGGTACCCAGTAAGAGCTCAAAGTTTTATTTGGTCCAGTTGTTTGCCCACATCTGTTCCTGAAGGTAACTTGTCTAGATCCCCCGCAGAGGTCTCTAAGAAAATCTCCCAGAGTAGCCATTTGTGTCTCCAGCTCCAAGGAGCCGCTGCAGACTCTGTGCTGGGAACAAGGCAGACGTGAAGGAGGCTTTGTGACTCTTGTCTGGCTCCAAGGTCAGGGAGGAGGTGGCTCTGCCTTGGCCCGGGGTGATGGCACAGCTTATAGGCACAGCCATGGCAGCCCAGCAGTGCTATTTAACTCTTCTGGGCTGGCATTCTCACGTAATACCCATGACATAATTAACAGTGCCACATCTGCTCTGTCATTACTGGCATTCACTGCCATTGGAGAAAGGGCTCTTAGCTTCCCCAGTCATTAGTCTCAGGAGGCTATTACGGGGGAAATGGAAGAGGAAGTGGGGTGTGCGGCCTCCCTTCCTCGCCTGGGCACCGGGAGCAGCCCATCGTCCTATCCAGTCCAAACCTCTTGGCTTTATGGACAGAGAACGCCAAGTCCAGAGAAGGGAAGGACCCTGCCCACGGTCCCCAGCGGGCTTGAGGCCATCAGACTGGGGGCTGCTCTCCGCTTCCTTCTTGGGTCTGCAAGCCCAGGCCTTGGGGTCCCGCAGACCCGGATGTGTGTCCCAGCTCCGCCACATGAAACAACCGCACGAGCTCAGTGGGCCTGTTTCCTTGCTGAGGATCCCGTTACACGGCTTGTGAAGTGCCCCACTCAGGTCCTGGCTGGTGTGGCTCAGCTGGAGCATCACCCTGTGCACCAAAAGGTGGCAGGTTCGGTTCCCGGTCAGGGCACATACCCAGGTTTCAGATTCGATCCTTAGTTGGGGTGCATGTGGGAGGCAACTGATCAATGTTTCTCCCTCACCCTGAGGTCTCTCTCTCTTTCTCTCTCCCCTTTTCACTCCCCCCTCCCTCCCTCTCCTTTCCGCTCTCTCTAAAGTCAATGGAAGCATGTTCTTGGTGAAGATTAAAATAAATAATAAATAAAGTGCTCCGCTCAGTGCCTGGCTCACAATCAGAACTCAAAACTGGCGTTTGTATGTATCTGATTATTTGGGGTCACCATGCTGAACCAGCCTGTTAAAGGTGTACATGTAAGACATGCATTTAAATTCCATCTTCACAGAATCCTCTTCAATAAGCCTCCTTCTTCCCCATCCACAAGCCCACCTCTGTTTGTTAATCATAGGTGGGTCCTTGACCTCAAGCTCCGGAGAAACATCCGACATGGGAGCAAAGGGGTTCAGGCTGCAGCACAGGACGGAGCACACACAGAGCCTGGGGAGCCAGTGGCCTTTGTTCAGTCTGCTGGGCACCTCGGAGCTCGCAGTTCCACCTCCTTGGCCTCAGGGTGGTCCTCCTGCTGATGGGGACAGTAGCACCTGTTCCCTAGCATCGTTCTCACCAGCCTCAGGCAGCCCAGGACAGGTGCCCAGGAGGCTCTCCATAGTTGGTGGCCAGGGCCAGGCTGGCCACACAGACACATCAAACCCTCGGGTGTCCCTGCCTCCCTCATCACCCCAGAAGTAAGCTCCTAGAATTTGTGATATTTCACAATCTTCAGCATGGGTAGCATTTCAAGGCCAAGGGGAAGGTGCAATCATTGCCAGGCTGAGTGGTTTCCATTCCATATTTCTTCCCTTCCCTATCCTCTCATCTGGGCAGGGCTCAGCACCACACAGCCCATTCCTTGGCATGGTGGTGGTGGTGGGGGGGTCCCAAATGTTCTGAGGCGCATGTCTGAACACTTCCCCACACCTTCCTGGTTATCAAGGCCCTTGGATCCTTCTAGACCAGTGGTTCTCAACCTTCCTAATGCCGCGACCCTTTAACACAGTTCCTCATGTTGTGGTGACCCCCAACCATAAAAATTATTTTCGTTGCTACTTCATAACTGTAATTTTGCTACTGTTAATGAATCGTAATGTAAATATCTGTGTTTTCCGATGGTCTTAGGCAACCCTGCTAGCGGTTCTCAACCTGTGGGTCGCATCGCTGTGGGTCAACCTGTGGGTCAACTTGAGAACCGCTGCTGTAGATCCTAAGACCATCGGAAAACACAGATATTTACATTACGATTCATTAACAGTAGCAAAATTACAGCTATGAAGTAGCAACGAAAATAATTTTATGGTTGGGGGTCACCACAACATGAGGAACTGTGTTAAAGGGTCGCGGCATTAGGAAGGTTGAGAACCAGTTCTAGACGATCTTGCGGGGTCCCTAGCGTTCATTTTCACCCAAACACATCTAGATAAGCACACTTGTGCACTCACATGTGTGTCTGAGGAAGTCATCCCTTCCTTGCCCCCCACGTCCTGCCACCACTGGGGGCTCCCTGACCAAATGAGTACACTTCAGACCCCAAACTCTGGGTGTGGCCGAGGACGTGTTAGCCTCCGGCCAGAGCTCAGGTAAGATGCCATAACTCTTTTCTCCTAAACCTCATGGCTGTGTCTCCCCACACTACTCTGCAGTCTCCATCCTGTGCACTTTGTGCTCTGCCTCCTATAGATCTGGGCTTGTCTGGGCACCTTCTCAAGGGGGTACCTCCTCCAGGGGCTGCCTGGTGAATCTGGATCTGGGTTTTGTAAAGGTGCTTCCTATCAGCTGGAAACCAGAGGTCTGTGGTAACAGTGTCCAGGGCTTCCTGAGTCTCAGTTTCCCCATCCAAAAGATGGAGATAACGGTAATAACAACATTATTTTCACTTGGAGCTCCCAGGATCGTTCCACGCTTCAATGGAGAACGCACTCAATAGAATTCTACATAAATGTTAAGTGTGCATTTACTCAGGCAGTGTGCAAAGAGCCTTATTTGAGTCAAGGTCATTCTGATTTGAGCTTTATGAGAAAACTAGCTTTTAAAAAAAATGTATATTTTTATTTGAGAGAAGATTCTGCTCCAGGATATCAAGTACCATATTTTCTTCCCCTAGAATACTTCACACAGGATCAAAAAAAAAAAAAAAGAACAACTACAAGAGCTTTTTTTTTTTGTTTCCGGTGGCACACTAATGTCCAGGAACCTATCTCTATATATAAAACCCTAATATGCAAATAGACCAAACGGCAGAACAACCGAACAACCAGTCGCTATGACATGTGCTGACCACCAGGGGGCATGCGTGGAACATGGCGGGCGTTGGCCACGGCGGGATGGTGGAGCAGGTGAGCGGGGGTGCCAGACCAAGGCGGGGCGCCGGTCGCTGTCATCAGGGCGAGCCCCTGGTGGTTACTGAAAATTCTTTGCTCCTGCGTGCCACGGTCCCACCCGGTGCTCGTACCTGCTGCTGGCGCGGCCCCTCTCACATCCACTGCAGGCACGAAGTCACTGCTTGCAACCGCTGCCACCGTCAGCGGGTGCGAGCGGTGGCTGCTGGCCCAAACCGCCCCTAAGGCTTCTCCATCTTCCCCTGCTCCTGAGGGGCAATCAGGGACGGCAGCCACCGCTCGCACCCGCTGCTGGAGCTGGCCCCGCTGCACCTGCTGCCAGTGCTGGTCCCACTCACACCCACTGCTGGCGTCGGCCCCAATAGCACCACGCCATCAGCGGGTGCGAGTGGGGCTGGCACTGTCTGCACATGGGAGTAGCAGCGTCTGGAGCAGGGCTGCCAGCAGACAGGGGGTCAGGGGGCCGGTGGAAGGGGCCGGGTGGGGGCGAAGGATGGGCTGAGACCCGCTCCTGTGCCCACCGCAGCCTCGCGGCCCACAGTTCCTTCCAAGGTGCACGAATTCATGCACTGGGCCCCTAGTGTATATATACTAGTAAAAGGCTAGGCAACTGTCCGACCATCCAACCATCTGGTAGGTATGACGTGCACTGACCACCAGGGGGCAGACACTCAACACAGGAGCTGCCGAGCTGCGGTGACTTGGCAGCAGCGGTTCTTGGGTGACGCACCCCGGAACCAGAGAGGAGGGAGTGAGATTCCACCTTCAGCCGGGCACGGGTTATGTTGTTGCTGGGACATGGTAGGCCCTGAATCTGCTTTACTGCCGAGCTGTGGTGACCACAGATGCCCTCTGAGCCACAGCGCCGCCCCAGGTGCAGCTAGCCAGGGAGGGACCGTGGGAGGTTGGCTCCAGGGCGTGTCTGGCCCCTCTCGCCCAGTCTCGCCCCACTGGCCACCTTCTGATTAATTTTCTTTCAATGTGCGCTGGGCCACTATTATTGTTACAAGCACTAAGTGCCAGCAAATGGCAATACTGATACCTAATATTACTGCTCACTTCCTTGTGGATGCTGCCCTCTCCCTGCACAGAACCTCCTTACCAAACAATAAGGCCAGGAAAGCTACCTGCTATCAATGTCTTTCGGGGCATCTTTGACTTTGAATGTCCCTCTGGCCAGAGCTCAGTTATCTCAAGAGCTGGCATGTGACACTGATCTTGCAGACACTATGCACTGGACAGGTGGGCAGAGCTGCAGGTCACTGTCCGAGGCAGCATCCTCCAGCCTGGCCTGTGTGCCAGGATCCCATCTGGCCCTGGGAGCTGGGGGCCCCTTTTGCCAAGAGTCAAGCCCAAGAGGGCCCTTGGACCCTGAATGTGGCTCGTTCCACCTAGCCACACATCCCCTGCTTTCAGAGCACCACAGCCAATCGTTCTGCAAGACCTGGCCTCCTTGTAATTTCCAATTTGTGAGAAATGTAAAAATAGAAGGCCATTCGCTGCAGGCAGCCTGCATCAAATCGGATGCCACTTTCGTGTCATGTCTGATCACGGTAAACAGAGCTGATGGCTTTGTCGGCCGTTCTCTGGCTTCCAGAGCAGCGAGAAGCTGATGACAAATTGGGGGACACCTAAGAATGAAGGAAAGATGGCGGGGTGCACAATGTCAACACCAGCTTTAAATGAATTTAAAGTTTAGGTTACAAATATGTTGTAATAGGCTGGGCACCTGAGTGCGAATTCCAGTTCTGCAACTCAGCAGCTGACGGATGCTGGGCACAAATCCATCATGTCTGGGCCTCACCTTCCCCAGTTATTAATCAGTGGCTGTCAAGCCATCAGCCTCTCAGAGCTGTGGGAAAACTCCACTGAAAAGGAACGGGGAAATGCTTGCTAACTGTGCCGCTCCTTGAATGGGGAGTTGAGGTCCGTGCTAAGTGACAAAACCAGGGGCTTTTATGTGGTAGGTGAGTTGGGGCTCCAGGGCCATTTAGAAGCCCAGTGAGGCTGCAGTAAGCACCCTAACCTCCCTCTTGTCTGTTTCTTCATCTGTACAGGGGCAATTCTACTACGTGCCTCATAGGGTTTTGTCAAAATTAAACGCAATAATATAAGTAAAGTACACAGCACATCCCTTGGCAGATCACCAACTGTTAGTTATTATTGTCATCTATGATATTGTCATTGGAAAAATATTGAGTGGGATTTTTTTCTTGTTTATGATTGAATCCCGAGCCTGCGCTGAAACATCACAGCTTGCATTCACACCTACCCTCTATGCCAGGCAACCCTTGTCTCTGCTGTTAGCTGGCTTCCCACTCACTCCCACGTCCCCCTCCCCTCCTCCTGAGGGCTCCGGGTGAGCTCCGAGGGAACATGCTGGAGCACATTTCCTGGAAAGCCTTATTTTTGGGTCCATTATCTGGCCTCCTACCCTTTTCCCCTCTCAAATACCACTGTTTCCCCTCCAGCTCCCAGTGACCTTCAGAGAATGAGGGAAAGGTGACAAAAAAGGCTGCGGACACGGGGCCCCTGTGAGGAGCGAGAGCCGAGGAATGCTGCGGGGCAGTGGACAAACGTCTGATGATCGATCTCCTTCCCGAGAAGGCTGCTCTTTGCAACTGGAGTCAATTCAAGGTTGATTTCATTGTGCCAATGGCTGTGTTCTGCCTACCCTTCTCTGGGCACAGAGAAGCTGGGGTGGATTGAAGGGGCAGTTCTGATGCAGGCAAAGACAGGCCTGAAGCTGGGCACACCTCGGGCGGGGTGACAGGGACAGGCTTGGGCATCCCACCTGCTCCCAAGGACAAAGGGGATGTATGTCGGGATATGGGGCGCTAACGGCGGCAAGCAAGGCTTAACAGATAGGGGTTGACACTCAGCGTGTGCTGCATACACGAGCCACAGAGGGGGGATAAGATGTGTCCAAATTCCAAGTGGTTTGGGTAATCTCTATCTCCACTGTTAGGAAGTGTCTTTATGAGATGGTGAGAAGCTGCCTGCCACTTATGCTTCATTTAATGTCGCTCTTAGCATAAGCCAGGAAGGTAGAGGAGCAGCTTGATGGCAGGCCTAAGGGGCCTCACTGTCAATCATCGAATCCCGACCATCCCCTAACCACATCACTTTAGGGAGGTGAAAACCTAGGCCTAGAAACTCAGCAGTGAGGCAAGTGTTGGCCGGGAAATGAGAAGAGCAGAGTTCACATCCCCGCCCCTCCTCCTTCTAGCTGTGTGACCTTGGGCACGTCACTTCCCCTCTCTGAACTGCAGTTTCCTCACCTCTGCATTGGAGGATTAGAACTGTACCTGCTGCACAAGGCTATTGCAGGAATTACAAGCTGGGCACATTGGGAGCTTTCAATACTCCATTTCTTCCTTTCAGCAGGGACGAGAACTTACTCAAGGTCACCTGGCCGGAAAATGGCAGCACCTCAGCTCAAAGCCAACCCATCCAGGGCTCATTCCTGGTTGTGGTCTCAGAAGCTACCTTTTTATAGCCTTCCTGGCCCCATGACACTAGAATATATGATAGGCAGGTCCATGCTAGGGCTGTCATCACCTTCCATCCATGCTGGCTAGAATAAGACACGTATTGAGTGCCAGCTGTGTGCTGGGCCACACGTAAACAAATTCATAGCCCTGGAGCTCCTGGCTGCCAGGCATGTGCAATCCGGGGAGCAACAGAGCTGGTGTGCTTCTTTCGGCTTGGATGGACTTGGTTTTTTGTCCTTGTCATTACCCTCTGAGTTGCCTACTCCTTGGCCTCTAGAAGCCTCTCCCAGCCCCACCTGGAGTTCCCGAGGGACCTACTTCTCACCAGGCTTCCAGCCCCGGCATGGAGAGTCACACATTAGAAGAGGGTTCCTGCTTTCTCTCCAAAGCAGCTGCCCCTCTCCTGTGTGGTTCTCAGGGATCGCCTCACTCCCCGGATGCTCCACCAGACAAGCCAAGCCGTGTGTCCCGCTGAACTCACTGTTTGTCCTTCAAGGGCTGGCTACTGAGCCAGTGCTGGGCCGGAGAGAGAGCGCTTCCTTTGTTTGCTGCCTGCCTTACAATTTATTTCTGAGGCTAAGAGGAGGCTCAGCCATTTTGCCCTGGTTGCTCTGGGAAAAGGCCCCTCCCACTCCTCGCTCCAAAGAGAGAGACAGAGGGTGCAAGAAGCCTTAGTCCCACTGACCTCCTTTGTTCTGGAATTTGGGAGTTGGGGTAGTCTTTTCAGACTCCATTATGAATACATTTTCCCCGAAGTTCCCTAAGACAGGAGCGAGGCAATACCTAGCACCCAACACCTGCGCTCCGACCAAGCACCCACCTTGTGTGTCACAGAAAAATGAAGGTCAGTTCCAAAGTCTATTCACGGAGTCCGACAGTCTCTGACTTTGAGGGTGTCACCAAAGCTCAGAAGCCATTTATTCAGTGCCTCCCCCCAGTTCTTCGCGGGGATGAGGCTGAGCTTCCTAACAGAGGAAGCTGAAGCCCCAGCTTCCCATTAGGGAAGACATGGGGGTGTTATTTGGTGTTTTAAAATCCAATTTTTCTCATTAGGGTTCACATCTATTTTGGGAGAATACTAGCTCAGACCCTCAGTGGGGGCTGGCAAGTCTGAGTTCCTTGTCTGAAGATTAAGCCAAGCTGTAACAGGGCATCAGTGGTTGCCACTGTGGGGATGTGGGGTACATGGAGACCCGATGGTCTTTGCCTAGGGGTAACCACAGCAGGCAGTCGCCTCTTCTCCCCCATCCCCAGGCAGGAAACGCCAGGACACAAGGCAAGGTTAGAGCAGTCCCGCGGTGGCAAGGGGACACAGTTCTCTAAACCTGGGGTGCAGCCGCCTCACCCCACACCCCCAGGGAACAGGAGTGCGGAGAGCAGCAGAGCTTGTGCGCGCTCAAGCCCAGGCTGTGGTGTGCTTTTTAGCCAGCATTTCTTGAGAGCTGGAGCTGCCCTGGGGTTGGCAGGAGGTGTCCCATCCCCAAGTTGCTGGCCTCCTTGGCCCTTGGAGAAAAAACTGAGGGGCATGGATTTATCTCTACGCAGCTGACCCTGAGCCAGAAAAGTGGCGCCCGGTCCCCCAAGCATTCACTCCCGGGTCCCCCACTAGGGAATGGACGCGACGCTTCGACGGCTCCAGCATAGTCCCACGCCAGCCCGGGAGTCCACGGGGCCCGTACAGGAAAAAGGCATGTGATTCCGGTGACTCGCCCGCGAGCCCGGCCCCCCCACCCCCCGCCCCGCACCCCGCGGCGCTCCGAGCCTCCCGGGGGGGGGGGGAAAGGCCAGTGGGTGCATCGACGGGCAGAGCGGCGCCCTGGCTTGTTCGTGTGGCCCGAGGCAAGGTGCGGGGGTTGGCATCTCCGGGTGTCCGCCCACCCCGTCGGGCCCGCGGCGGCGGCTCGGGGGCCCCCCCGGCCGTCCAGGTCTCTGCGCCCCGCGCCCCGACGCCGGCCGTCCGTTCCTACCTGCGGCCGGGGCTGCGCTGCCCGCGGCGGGCGCTGCGCTGGCAGCTCGGCCACGCCGGTGAGCTCCCGGCTCCGGCCGCGCTGCGCTCCCGTATCCGTGCCTCCTCGGCTCCGCGCAGCTTGCCCGCAACCTCGCCGCTCGCTGGGTCTTTCGAGGGCGGGCGGAGGAACGCGGGGAAGCGGGGGGTGGGGGAGCGCGGCGGCGGGGCGGGAAATGGGGAGGGGGCGGGGCCGCCGCGCAGGGGCCCGCCCACCCGGGGCGGGGCTTGGTCCGCCACTCCGCCCCCACCCCGTCCACCTCCCCGCAGCCCCTTTCCCCTGGCCCGGCTGCGGCCGCCCTCCGGCTGCCCCCGCGATGCATCGGTCAGCAGCCCTCGCCCTTTCCCCACCCCTTCTCCCCTTCCTTTCCTCTCCATCCTACCTCTTTCTCCCATTTCCCCCTCCACTTCCCCCCTCAACGTCTTCCCTGCTTCTCCCCGCTCTTTTTCTTCGCTCTCTCGCCTCTCCCCACTTCCTCTCTTCTGTCTGGCTGGCTCCCCTCTCTCTCCCTCCTCTCACTCTTTCCTTCTCCTCCAGTCTGTTGCCCTCTTCCCTACTTTGGCTTTGGGGTCCTCAGCCTGTCTTGATCGCAGCCTCCCAGTCCTTTTCAACATGGATTGCTCTCTTGGGTTTTCTCTTTCCGCCTTGCAGGGCTGCTTCTGTTGGTCTGTCCTCTTGGTTTCTCTGTCTCTGTGCCCCTGGTCTCTGTAGGTTACAGGGCCCTCAGTATGGGTGTGGGGTGGGCTCCTGCCCCTTCTCTGCACCCCCCTAGCCTTCCCGCCTGTTACAAGGGGAACACAGCTTCTGACCTGGAGCTAACAGCCTCTCGAGACCAGGCTGGGTGTGTGCATGTGGTAGGGAGGGGAAGGTTGGAAGGACGCCCTGTCTGCTGCCAGGGGTTGGTCATGGAGACACAAATGGCTGTGTGTGTGGATGGACAGATGGATAAACAGATGACAGAAAAGGAAAACACAGCCTGGAAAAAACACCCAGGGATGACGGCAGAATCCCAAGACACTCTCCTCTTTCTAGTTCCTGAGGTTTGACGGATTGTCCCAGAGAAGCCTTTCTCCCAGCCAGTCCCAGTCTAGTGCCTAAGGACTCCTTCCCTTCCCTTTGCCGAGTCCTAACCACTTCTTCCTTCCACAGATGCTCCTGGGAGTGGGGTCATGACTGCATTTCCCTCTGGGTCTCCTAAGGACTCACAGAAAAGATTCCTTCTCTCCAGCCTGGATCTACTCTTCATCTCCTCTCTCTGTCCCCAGGGCTGGCATTTGCTGATTGGCTTCCCATCCCCCCACCTTGCCCCACACTCTGATCATCCATCCTGGGATCCCACAACACACAATGCTCCCCATACCACAAACATGAAATCTTTATGTCTTTCTTGACCCACCCATTCCTTCCCCCTCACTGGTCACCAGGGCCCTTGTGACCTCCACCAGTTCTTCACATACATAATGATTGAGCTCCTTCTACTTGCCAGGCACTGTCCTAGGCTCTGGAGACACCTCATTGGACAAGACAGACAGGCCACTGACCTCAAGGTGGCCCTGGACCAACATGGAAGACAGGCTTTTGTCAGATAATCACACAAGCCCAGGGTGACAAGATCTGCCAGGAGCACACATTTCAGGAGCTCCCAATCCAATTCGGGATGGTCAGGGAAGGTCTCTTCACGGAAGTACCGTTTGAGCCTTTTGTGGTCCATAGGATGAACGGGAACCCTCTGAATGGAGATGTGGGGCACAGCTCTGAGCAAGGGTATGAAGCTAACAATGATGGAAGCTATTTTTGCTTGCCTGATATCCATTTAAACTTCTTTAAGTGATAGCACCTCAATTTTGATTTAAGGAACTTCCCCTCCTCCACTCACATTTATATGTTTGGGCGGGGTTCCCTCCTTCCAGAGGTGGGTAGGCACATGACCTAGGCACAGCCAGGGCACATGACCATGACCTTAGTTGGTATATGCTGGGTCAGTGAGAGCTCTCCCTGGGATTTTTGCTAAAATTATTGCCAAACAGAAGCTTGATCTCTGCCGTGGTTCCTCAGCCTGCAGCTGCTAGCAGCTGTCTTCGTCACATCTTGAGCAGACCTACCTGAGAATGAAGCCAACATAGAGGAAGGCAGACCCAAGAGATGGAGTAGACGAAAGCCTGATGAATATTGTTTGAGTCCCTGGATTCAGCCATGCCTGAAGGCATTCCAGTTATGTAAATGTCACTAAGTTTCTTTTTGTCACTTATGCAAGTCTGAATTCATTTTATGTGGCTTAAAACCAAAAATAGCCCTGATGAATCCGGTACTGGATTAAGAAATATGAAGCATTAGTTAGATAAAGGAATAATAACAATCATCTTGCCATCCGCCTTCCTTCCTTCAGATTTCCTGAACAGCCTCACACACAATTTGTCTCTCTTTTTTTTTCTTTCTGTATTCCTGATCAGAAATTAATTCCTCTCTATTTTCGTTGCTCTACATGTGTTTTGCCTACATATGAAAGCAAACTCTGGCTGTCAGGTCAATTTCATAGGCTGACTATTTGATGCTGGAATTATCTCCACAAGGTTCTCTGCTCCCTGCCCACTCCCCCATGACTTAACAGTATCTGTCCGCACATCTCCAGTGATGGGGACTTCATTATTCTACCAGGCAAATAGTTTCAACCAACTCTTATATTGGTTGAGTTCTAAGAACTGCAGTGGGGCTTAGATAAGGCACACTATACTATGAAGTTGAGCTGGCTGCATGCAAGGCCTCTGTATCCTTCCCAAAAACCCAGGTTAAAGTCTTCCAGAACAGCGGTCGCCAGCCTTTCGGACCTCACGGATCACCAGTGGTCCGCGGACTACCGGTTGGCTACCGCTGTTCCAGAGAACTCACATGCATTCTCCATAGGCTAGAGCCGTAGTCGGCAAACTGCGGTTCTCGAGCCACATGCGGCTCTTTGGCTCCTTGAGTGTGGCTCTTCCACAAAATACCACGGCCTGGGCGAGTCTATTTCGAAGAAGTGGCGTTAGAAGAAGTTTAAGTTTAAAAAATTTGGCTCTCAAAAGAAATTTCAATCATTGTACTGTTGATATTTGGCTCTGTTGACTAATGAGTTTGCCGACCACTGGGCTAGAGTGATGGGTTCTGTTAAGCAGGGTTCCTAAAATATGGGCTGACGACCGCTGGTGGTAACTAAGATAATTTTCAGTGTAGTGGAATAACTTGGCATGCAAAAGCTCTTTCATACTCATCTTCCTGTAACATCCTTGTGATTTCTGTCCATGAGCAAGTCTCAGGTTAGTACTAAAAGGTCTTTAACATCTTTAACATAAAGCCCTTAAAGAGGACTCTAGCCTTGGTAGAAAACAATATCTAGTTACAATTGAATGCATTGCTCATTTGTCCTTGTGTTTATTTTAATGGAGACCTACTCTGGCAAGTAATACTGATTATCTAGTTATAGTATAATATAACTTTTGAGATACATCTATTTAATCTTAAAAAAAAAAGGAAAATATTTAAGTAAATAAAAATAGACACAGTGCACAGACTTTTGCAAAACTTCTGTAGCTGGTTTGCAAATGACTGAAAGTTTGAGTGGCCTAATTTAGAGAAGCATTTCACCCATGTGTTTATTCACTCAACAAATGTTTAGTGAGTATCTCTGAGCTTGAGGCACAGGGAAGTCTAGACAAAGAGATAACACAGTTGAGAGGAGATTCCATTAGAGACAGCAGGGCCTGAGCATGGAATTAGACTTGACTTGCTGGTGGTGGTGATGGTGGGGAACTGGAGAGCCATTGAGTGTGCTGGAGCATAAGAGTGAAGTAGGGCTTAAGAGAGCTAAGGTGCATGGAAGGAGAGAAAACTGGAAACCAGGAGACCAGCAGGGGCTGTTATAGTATTGTAAATGTGACATGAGAAGGGCTGGCACCAAGCCGAGTTCCCAGCACACAGTAGGCACTCAGTAAATGATTGAATGATTATTGTTATACTAGAGGCCCAGTGTGCAAAGTTCTTTCATGGGGGTGTGTGTCCCTCAGCCCAGCCTGCACCCTCTCCAATCTGGGACCCCTTGAGGGATATCCTTCTCACAATCCAGGACTGCTGGCTCCCAACTGCTCACCTGCCTGCCTTCCTGATTGTCCCTAACCACTTCTGCCTGCCAGCCTGATCATGCCCTAACCACTCCCCTGCCAGCCTGATTGATGCTTAACTGCTCCCCTGCCAGCCTGATTGCCCTAACTGCCCTCCCCTGCAGGCCTGGTCACCCCTAACTGCCCTCCCCTGCAGGTTTGATTGCCCCCAACTGCCCTCCCTTGCAGGCCTGGTCCCTCCCAACTGCCCTCCCCTGCTGGCCATCTTGTGGTGGCCATCTTGTGTCCACATGGGACAGCCATCTTTGACCACATAGGGGCAGCCATCTTGTGTGTTGGAGTGATGGTCAATTTGCATATTACTCTTTTATTAGATAGGATTATTGTTATAGTCCTCTCCTTTTCTTGACTTGGGGCAATTTATTGAGTCATAAATTTACAGTGTGCCAGACTGGAAATGGCCCTTAGCTATTACCCAATCGAATTCTTTTATGTGTGAAATGGGTAAACTGGCCCAGAGAAAGGCACTGACTTGCCTGAGGGCACCTACCTATCTGGTGGCAGAGCCAGGAAGATGATGACTACTAGTTACATGTTGGAGCACTTGCTGTGTGCTAATCACTGACACCTGAGGAAACAGAGGCCTAGAGAGTCACTAGCCCATAGTCACACAGTAGGAGACAAGCAGAGATGGGGTCCAACGCAGGCCCAGCCACCTCCAAAGCCAGTGCTCTGGGCCATGAAGCTCATTATTCTTGCCCCTGGGGCTTTCCTGCCACCCAGACAGCCTCCCATTAGGCCGCAGGTGGCGCTGCGAGATCAAGATGGGGATGCCCAGATCTGTCACTGACCCTCTCCGTGTGACCTCAGGCAAGTCCCCTCCTCTCTCTGAGCCCCAGGTTCCTCCCAGTAAGTTAAAGAGATAGAGCTTCCTGGCTGCCATCCCAAGTCACCAGGCTGCTGAACGAGGGCTCAGGGGAGGCCATGCCGACATCTGCTCCCCACTCCCTTGCCCAGGCCTCCTACCTGCACTCCCATTAGCTGCTTGGAGCAGACTCAGTCCCCATGGACAATAGAATTCCATCTTCTAGCCTCTCCAAAATTATAGTAAGATTGAGAAGCCTACCTTCCACCTAAGAAAACATCTCCTGTGGGGAAACGGCTTCATGTTTGTTTACTGAAGGGAGGTTATTACTTTAACCACATTCCCTCCATGCCAGAAATTCCCCCATTAGCAAAAGCACCGCTGAATTAATGTTTGCAACCACTTGAAAACTCACAATAAACCTCGCGGGAGATAATAGGACATAAGATCATTTTGTTATCCTGTCCAAGTCATGCTGGGGCAGGTCCCTGGCAGTGGTCTCATCGCTGAATGTTCAAATATTTGTGTGTGTCATACTGTGCTGGGTTCAATACTTTATCACTTCCCCAGACTGTTGCTTTCAAAGAGGCAACCCCCAAAAGATGGGTGGGGAGCAGCTGCTGAGAATTAGCTTGTCTCTGAGTAGATGGCCCAATAAATATTTCTGCACACCATGCAGCATTGTGGGTAATGTGCTGGCTTTGGAGCTAGACAGACCTTAAATAAGTGACCTCACCTTCCTTGGGCTCAGTTTCCTCATCTATAAAATGGGAATAATAATGGCATCTACCGGCCAAGGTTGCTACAGAAAGCCAGATAATGCTCTGGTGCATGATAAATGCTCAATATACTTTCATTATGCCGCTGCCTTTCACAAGGAATTGCCCTGCCCTCCCTCTCAGTTGACAAGATTCTAACTGAGGGTTGAAGGCAATCTCCAATGTTACCATCTCCCGATTTTTGCACAATTGCATATTATTTCTAGCTATTTTCTTAATATGTATAAGTTTAACATGTCAGACCTTTGTAAGGATTTTCCTCCCCTCATCTATAAAGCATTAATATGTGGTGCATATGTGAGCATGAGCTCTAGTTAAATAAGAAAGGGCTAAAAAGCACACCACCCCCTTATCAGCTGTGGGACCTCAGGCAAGTTGCTGTGTGCCTGCTTTCTTGGATCAGTAAGGTGATGGGTACCATTCCTGAACCAGTCTTTGTGGTCGGGGGTATTTGATGCTCTCTTTGGCCAAGCCTGAGTCACATGTACTCCATTTCCCATGGAAGCTGGGGTGGAATCAGCCCACCCGAACCACGGACCAGGCACTGTACTCAGCCCTTTGCGTGTATGAACTCAATCCTCACCAGACCTATGTGGGAGGTCTTATTCTTGTCACCCATCATACAAAGAAGAGAGGCTCAACGAAGAGAACCACTCGCCCCATCACCCAGGCAGGATTCAAATCCACACACAACCACCTAGTCTGACCAGGATGCTATCCTACGTCCTGTTTGAACTGAGTTTGGAAGAAGCCATCCCCACCTCCCCCAGTCGAGGGGCTGTAACCAGCTCAGGAAAAACGGTTGCTGAACAGCAAAACCTCTAAATGCCCAGATACCACCTTAAAGCTTGAACTTAACCTAGGGATCCCTGGAGAAGGATGCCATCAGATCTGATCTTAGGAATAAGTTCCTTCTGGAAGATTTGCCACTGGTGCCCAAAGCTTCTGTTTGAGTGTCTGGATCTTGGCTTCAAAGGGGGCCCTTTGTTTGGGTTTTCCCAGGAGCAGACCCTGAGACAGGACTTGAGTGCGAGCAGTTTATTTGGGAGGCGCAGGGAGCCGGGGAGGGAAGTGGATGTGAGATTGGGAAGGGAAGGTAATGCTTTTGGGGTACACGGCCCAGCCAGATACTTGGTGGGCAACTGACACTCAATTCCAGCAGGGAAACTCTAGGAACCAGTGTATGCCGTGTGCTTCAGAATGATTCCACCCCGGGGAGAGGAAGCCGGGGTATTTGTACACCAGCTGATGCCAGCCATTGATTGAGGACTGCTCCGAGGGTGTTAATTTCCTGGAACTTCTGGACCAGGGAGCACTTGGCAGCGCAGCCTTCTGACGTTGTGTCGTGGGAAAGCCCTCAGGCACAGAGATGCAGGTTTCAGAGTGAGAGGTCAGCCAGAGCCCCTGGGAAAGGTCAGACCCAAGGTCATGGGTCTCCTCCAGGAGGGAAGGGGTGGGCACTGCAAAGGTAGCTGATGCCTGGTAGGGCTGAGCCATGGAGCATTACCCTGTGTCTACTCAACCTCATTCATTTTCTGGAATTTTTGCCTTCCAAGAATAAGGGGCAGTTATGGTGTAGGGGCGCAAATCCTGATCACTGTGTCACAGTCTCTTTCTTGGTTATATAGGCACAGCCATGGCCACCCAGGAGAGACGTGGAGAGGCAGAAGGAGTTTATGGACTCAAAGCTTGGCACAGAGCGGGCGCTCCATCAGGGCTCGTGGCGTCCATGCATCTCTATCTTAGGAAACTCAGAAGCAGCAAATGCGTGCTCCACTTTCTTTATCCGCCATCAGAATGGCAGCTGATCACAATATAATTATTTATGAGAAAAATGGATTCAGCATTTTTATGCCAAACGGAAGCTATTGACATTCCTAGAATAGACTTAGGAGAGGGAAAACCCATTGCTAAATGTTCCTGCAGAAACAATTTGTAATCAGTAAGGCCAGCCTTGTGGTCCTTGCTGGTTCTCACTGATAAGGGGAATAAAGTGCTCTGCAGGAGGCAAGGGCTAGGGGCAGGCAGGAGCCAGGAGAGGACTTGACACATTTATGGGAGAGAATGTTGCAGAGGCCTGGGGTTTCAGCTCCTCTGCCCCAGGCTGATGTGGGCTGGAGATCTTGGGGGAAGAGAAGGTCATAGGGGTTTCTGCAAAATCTGTTTTCCCCTGCCCTTTCCCCCTCCCTCACTTTCTCTCTGATCCTTTCTCTACTATTTTTAAAGAGGAAGATGAAGGAGTACAAACTAAGTACTTTTCTCTTTCCCCATCTCTCTTCTTTCCTTAGTTTGTACTCCTTCATCTTCCTCTTTAAAAATAGTATTAATTGCACAAGTATTTCTGGTATTTACGCCTTGTAAATTATTATAATATAGGGTGTCTCAAAATGTATACACACACTTGGAATAATTATAAAGGCAGTGTTTATTAAAATACATTTCATTTTAAAATTCGAGTGATCAGCTGTTAAAGTGTGTATGCATTTTCTTGGAACACCCTGTATTTAAGATAGACGTTCCCTTTGATCATCCCCCTTAATCCTCGCTCACTCCTCCTCACTTCCCAGATACAACATGAACAGTTTGCTGCATGTCCTTCCAGAATTTTTCTCCTATTTGCAGACATCTATATATACCTAGAAAGAATAAAATAGTGTTTTTGCTATGTGTGTGTGTTGTTTATATTATGAAAATAGTATCGTAGTCTGCTTGTCATTCTGCCACTTTTTAAATAAGACCTTTTTAAAAAAAGATATTTTAGATCCACAGCAAAAGTAAGAGGCAAATGTAGTCAAGGAATGGTAGCGTTAAACTCAGTCACAATGCGTCCTAATGACTGATCATCTGAGCCTCGGGATCCAGCCATACTTGATGTTTCCCTGGGCCTTTTCTCTTATTTGACCCTATAAGTCTTCCTCTCTTAGACAATGTTTAGCTTAAAACAGTTTGCACCAGATTCTGTTGCTCGAAACCTAAAGTTTCCTGACTGATACACCAGACAGGTCACATAGGCCAAGGGGTAAGCAAACTATAATCTATGGGCCAAGTGAAGCCTACCACCTGTTTGGGTTTTGTGGGTTTTTTTTTAAATAGTTGTGACAGAGACCCTATGGCCCATAAAGCCTAAAACATTTATTATGTGGACTTTCACACACACACACACACACACACACACACACACACACACACACACACCATTCAGCACCCCTTGACCTAGAGCAATCTCTTTCACCTCTTATTAAAGTGGAAACTGGGGCCCAAAGAAAGTCTTGCTTAAAATTGGGGCAGAGTCAGAACTCGAACCCAGGTCTTCAGATTCTCAGCCTTTATAGAGTCCTTTGTTCTGTTTCTCTTGGTCCCTCAGCCACTCCCCTGAAATGTCCATGTGCTCTTCCAGGGGCCATTTCATTCATTTGACAGTTGAATTCCTCTCCTAGGCCCAGACAAAATTCTTTCTGCAGCCTTCCTGTGATGCTCCTGGGAGTTGCAGGCAGCCAGGGAAATTGAATTCCATAAATAACCCAGCCTCTCATCCCATCCAGCCCAGCCTGCCTCGCCTAGGGACCTGATAACGGGAGCTGGAGCTGACACGGAGGACAACTGTCCTGTTTGGGACCCTTTCCAAATTCCACAGATAATCTCCTGGCATGGGCTCTGGGACTGGAGGAAGGCCTGGTTGCAAAATGCTTTTTACCTCCTCCGAATAAGACAGGGCAGAGCTTTGGAGACTTCTCCATCTGAAGGGAACTGAGAGGAGATTCGGGTCATCAGGGGTAGGAAGAGCTCAGAGGCAGGAGGAATGTGCACTCAGAGAAGGATCGCCAGAAGAGGCTGTCGAGAGCATCCAAAGACAAAATGAAAAAATATTCAGGAAACCCTTTGCTACCTCGCTGAACCCTCCCCTCCCCCAGTCCTCTACACTCCACCCACAGGGGTATAACCCAATCATGACAAACCCACTCCTACCTCAGGGCCTTTGCACTTGCTGCTCCCTTAGCCAGGATTCCCTTTCTCTCAGAGCTTTGCATGGCTGGTTTCTTCTCATCCTTAGCATGGGAAGCCTTTTCTGATCACCTTTCTTAAAGCTGCAGCCGAACTCTCCATCTAATCCCCCACTTTTTTGTTTTTGTTTTCTTGTATCACTGGCCTCTGGAATGGTCTCTGGCCTGGGGTAGGAGAAGATCGATAAATTGTTTACTGAGTGGCTGGGGACATTGCAGGAAACAGTTCCGTAGCACTTGACTCCAGTGCTTAGAGTTCAGTGGGGGCAGTGAGAGGCACCTTGTAAGGAATAAGAGGAGACTCCAGCAGCACAGAGCCTGGCTCCCTGATGTGGACTTGGGAGGCAGGGAAGGCTTTCCAGAGGAGGTTAGGGAGGTCAGGAGTTAGCCTGGAAAGTGGGAAGGAGAAGGGTAGGGTTCCTGGTAGAGGGAGCAATTTGTACAAAGGATCAGAGGTGAAGGAGTGTGGGTGAGGAACTCAAAGCAAGGGAGGAGGGGAGCATGGGTGATGCGGCTGGACAGGTGGGCAAGGCCCAAGGTCATGGCCTGCTGCAGTATGCTAGGGAGGCTAGGCTTCATCCCAAGGGGGATGGGGCACCACGGCAACAGTTGTGCAGGGACGTGGAAACATCAGCCATGGGCTTGGAAGGCTTATTTTAAGGATATGTTAGACTCATCCTTGGACACGGACAAGGTGAAGGGTCAGTCTGAGGGGAGGCTCTCTCCCCAGAAAGGGGTGGGGTGGTTGTCAGAGAAGCACATGGGGTGACCTGCACTTTCTGCTCCATCTCCCTACCCCCAACGCCCACATCCAGGGCTGCTGTCCTGCCACAGCCCAGGCCTGGCCCCTCTATGCTGTTAGTCCTGATGGCTTCCCGGAGGAGGTGATCTAGAGCAGCCCTGCACCCATTTAAATAGGCTGAATAGGAAGACCTTAGCACAAGATGCAGTTTTGCTACAGTGGGCTGTGTGAGCTTGGGCAACTCTTTGTGCTCCAGTTTCCTCATCCGTCAAACAGGGAAAACAATGACACCTGTTTCTCAGGCTTTGTGAAGATTAAATGACATGTCAAGCACAGAGCCTGCTTCAGGACCAGCACCCCAGGAGTGGCAACTCTCCAGCAATTGTGAGGGGCTTGCTTATTCTGGCTGAAGGTCCCTATAGGGGAGGAGAGGGCAAGATGGGAGAAGAGAAAGTTTGCTGGAGGTTTGGGGGCGTCCAAGGCATTTTGGAGACTCCCAAACCCCTTGTGTCCTTGGGGACAGCTCTGGGCTGGGTCTGTCCCCCACTGTTTCTCTAGGGACCTCCTATCCCCCAGGGCAGCTCTGAAAGGGTCAGTCCTGATCCTGGGAGGGGGACCCAAGACTCTGGAGTTGGTAGCTGAGGATGGACTCCCTGCCTTCAAGTCCTGCCACCATTCCTTTGCAGTTGCTGTGCCCAGGCCAGGTGGAGACAGCCCAGTGTGGAAGGTGACAGATGGCCACAAATGAGGGGTGAATAAAACTGCTAAATCATCCGCTGGGAAATTGAGCATCTCACCTCCCATCTGTGAGAGCCTCTTCCCTCTGGAAGGAGTGGGTGTGAGTGTGGGGGGCATTTGGTGCAGGTGCAGATGGACTCAGACGTGTTGTGCTGGGGCGTGTGCACACACAGGCACACACACGCACGCACACACATATGCTCACACACATGCACACTTCTGTGCTAACACCCCCTTGACCTACATTCTTATCATCACATGCACACTTGCATTTGTCCATTCATCCACAGGCTCTTTTATACACTTCTTTCATAGTTTTAACATCCAGAAACATCAACCTACACCTATCCACATCCAGGGCATAAGGCACCCCAGCAGGTAGATTTGTGCACCTGCACTTTCTCACCCGTGACACCCCGAGATGCAAAAGCTCCTTTGAATTGGCTTCTCACACACCTGAATCACAGTGGGGTGAGCTGTCTTCTTGTTCACAGGTATTTCCTGGGGTCTACTTCCCATCCTACTGAAGACAGGCCCAGTCATGTGACCAGCTCCAGCTCATGCAATAGGGGTGGAGTGGCTGTGTGTCACTTCCGAGCAGGAGCTGTAAGAGCCAGCCAGAGGCTCCTTTATGCTTTCTCTTCCCTCTGCCATGGTGGCCATCAGTGTTCCAGGTAGGGGCTGCCCATTTACTCTGGGTCCTGGGGTACAGTTTACAGGGAGCAGAGCCATAGGTGACCTGTAAATTAATTGGTAGATCTTGAGAAATATCTGTTGGTGTGAGTTACTGAGATCTGGTGGTCATTTGTTACTGCACAGCTTTGGCTGACGAAACAACACTTCACACACACACACACACACACACACACACACACACACACACACACACACTTTCCCCTGGGCTCACACACTTTCCCCAGCCCACTTCAGGCTGGTCTGATGTGTGGAACATCTAACGTCTGATTAGGAAGGGAGCAGGGCTGGGACAGGATGATACTGGACTAGATGTGTGGTTCTGTGATGGGATTGCATTTGAATGATCTCATTAGAAGGGGCTTTTATGCCATCCAAGGATGCAGAGTTCACTGGAGGCTGAGTGGGCAAGGCGCACTTCCTGGGGAGTCAGGAGTTGGGAAACGTGGCTTTGAATCTCATATGGCCATGTGGCCATCCCTTCTCTGCCCTTCTTCGGGGACAGGAATTACCTTGAATCCAGCAAGGGATGATGGCCGAGTCCAAATAACAATAAACTGCCCACCAGCAACCTTCCCCTGTTATACATGCCCAGAACTGAGCACACCCATGGCGTATGTCTACTCATGGAGTCCTCACCTCAGCCCTCTGTGAGGGTGGTTCTGAGATCTCGGGTTTCATTGGCTTAAAGTCCCATTGGCAGACATCTGAGGAGGCTCCCAGTCTTCAGAAGCCTGTGCTGGTGGGGGGTGTGAATGATGTCATGAGAAACCTTCCCCATGGACACATCTGACTGGAACCCCTGGCAGAAGGTAGCAAGTGTGATCTGGGGATGGAGGCCTGGCTTAATAATCTAACTCATTTCTTTCCTGGTGGTGAAACCTTGAATAAAGGACTTCTCTTGACCAGACCTCAGTTTTCTCATCTGTAAAGTGGATATAATCATTGCTCTAATTATAATTGAGCTGGCCCTGATGGCAGGGACCTTGTCTTATTTGCCACCATAGCTCCAGGGTTAGGCACAGATCCTGTCATAGAGAGGTAGTCAGGGAATGGTGGAGAATGGGTAGAATTAGTCAAATCCCATTGAAGAGTGAATAAGGTCCTTTGGAGTTGAAAACTTCCACATTGGGTTTTGGTTGTGTATGCCCCCTAGACTGGTAACCCCATGAGGGCAGGGCTAATGTCTGAGTTCTTTCAGGGTCCCCACCAAGGGTGGAGGCTGAGTGGAGAAACCAGGGCACTTGGAGCTGAGTGAAGCCTGGTGGCTGGACCAGAGGGAATCTCTGGGGGCCAAAGACAGGAAGAGCCGTAGCTCCTTCCCCTGGAAACCTTCCACCTCTCAGGCTCCATTACTCACCCAGGCCTGGAGCCCAGGCTTCAGGATCTCAGGATCCTGAACCTGCCGAGGAACAAAGCATAACATGTACCTCACATCGGACTGCTATCTGCAGGCAGGGTGAGCATTAAAACACTTCCCCACTGTGTGTCTTTAGGCAAGTGACTTAACCTCTCTGAGCCTCATTTTCCACATCTGCAAGAAGGGAATATGATACTTCATAGAACTGTCTTATTTTCCATTCCTCCTTTCTCTTCTTTCCTTCCTTTTCCTCCCCTGTGAGCTTCATCTCTTCTTTGAGGACACAATGCTTGATTCAAAGGAACTAATGCTCTATTGGGGGGATCAGGCATCTGTCGGCCACATTTTTGTCCCTGAGATTACTTCATAGGCAGCTGTGGGCCTCCTCCCTCCAGAGCAGGAGTGCCTTCACTGGAGTGTTATTATTTCAACAATTGTGCTATTTCTCCTGTTGGGTCGGATGAGCAGGAGTGTTGCATCCTCAGCCTGCTGCCTGGGGTCTGCAGCCCAGGGGCTGGAGGAGGATGAGAGGGCTGGCCTGGGGCTCAGGAAAGCACACTCTGAGGGAAAACAGTTGTCACAAGGCTTGTGATGATCTTCTCTGCATGGGGCTCACTTTCATGTCCACACCAGCTCCCCGAAGTTGTTGCGCTGGCAGCAGGAACACAGGAATGGCAGGGACAGCTGGGAACACAGCTAAGCCCATCAGCTTCCTGCCAGGCCTAGCTGCCTGTGGCTGGGCCCGAATTCCAGACTCTGTGTGCAGAGTGGGATTTCACCATTTCTTATTCTCTCTTGCCTCCTGTATCTTCCTGAAGTGTTTAAGATGCATCTGTGAAAAGGTATAGGAACACTCATTCATTCATCCACTCATCCACTCACTCACTCACACATGACTTCACTCTCTTCTCAACCTGGTAACTAGAGGGACTTTGTTAAATGCAAACCAGAAGTAACCTCTCTCAGAGTGGAAATCAAAGTCCCTGAATTATCTGGCTCTGTATCCCCACCCCCTGGGAAGCCCACCCCCTCATCTTAGCCACACTGGCCTCTTGGTTGTTTCTGTTCTCTGTACTTTGGCAGACTCGTGCCTCAGGGGTTTGTATGTACCATTCACTCTGCTGGAAACTCTCTTCCCTCACATGGATCCCTCCTGCTCTTACCTACTGCAAGTCTTGGCTCAAAGAACTTTGTCATCTCAGAGAACTTTTTCTGATCATCCTGTTTCGTTTTGTATTCTCAGTTCCCTGCCCTCCTTTATTTTTCTCCACAGCATTTGTTGCCATTTAAAACTCTATACATTTTACATATCTATTTTGTTCATTGTCTGTCTTCTCTGAGAATGTGAGCTATGTCAGGGCAGAAAATTTTATTTATTTTGTTCACTTACTAGTGGTGAGATCTTGGGAAAGTGATGTGATTTATATTCCTCAGTTTCCTTCTCTATAAAATGCAGATGACAGTGTCTACAACCTCACAGGGCCACGTGAGACTGCAATAAAGATATGTAAGGGGCAAAACTCTGCACAGATGAGGGTGATACAAACCCATGGACCACCCTAGCTGGATTGGCTCAGTGGATAGAGTGTTGGCCTGCAGATCAAAGGGTCCCAGGTTCGATTCCAGTTGGGGGCACATATCTTGGTTGCAGGCTCCTCCCTGGCCAGGGCCCTGGTCAGGGCACATGGGAGGCAACCAATCAATGTGTTTCTCTCACTCACATCGATGTTTCTCTCTGTCTTTCTCTTCCACTCTCTGCAAAAGATCAATGGGAAAATATCCTCAGGTGAGGATTAAAACAAACAAACAAACCCATGGACCAAGGGAAGGAGACATTACTGGGACACGGTGAGAGTGGCTATGCTCCAGGAGAGGGTGCCAGACAGGAGCTGAGCCTTCATAGAGGAACGTGGCCACCCTGCAGTGACCCAGCAGGGAGGAACCAGGGGAAAACACCCCCCTGGGGGGATGGGTAGCATGCTCTTGGACCTGAGCATCCACCCTCCTCCTGTCTTCCTGTCTCCTGCCTGGCCCTCCTATTGGCTGAGCCCAACTGTTCCTCAGAGGAGAAGGGAGTCTGAGGGTGTAGTCCTTATAGATAAGACCTCTGGGCCACAGAGCAGGGTAGAGAAGGCTGGAGAGTGTATCTGGAGGAGGAAACAGACCATGTCCAGTGGAGGGAGGTGTTGTGATTATTAGTCTCACACAGGACTGGCTAAGTGATTTTTAGGCTCAGTGCAGAATGAAAATGCCAATCCCCTTATTAAGAATTTCAAGACTGTGACAGAAGTGAATTAAGCCATGTCACATGCCTATGTGAAATAAATATGACAAAAATAAATGTCACATCTGAGATTAGAATATAAAAGACTGTGACTTCTATTTTGATCTCTCTCCTCCCCCCTCTCTCTCTCTCTCCATCTCCCTCTCTCTCTCTCTCTCTCTCACTCTGGGGCAAGCCTGCCTCCATGTCATGGGCAGCCCTATGGAGAGGCCACTTCTGGATTCCTGAATCTCAGAGACCAAGGAATAATAGTCATTTGTTGTTTTATATTGCTCAATTTTGGGATAATTTGTTACGGTAACAGGTAACGAATACACTTTCTCACTTCACTATCCATGTTTCCTGGGTCCATCTCCCAAATAAACTATTTAAGCCTAAATCTTTGTTTCATGTACAGCTTCTGCAGGAACTCAGACTCAGACCTTTACCCAAGAGCACCTACCTGGTTAGTGGAGGAACAAGGGTTCAAACCTGGAGCACATGAAGTGACTGCTCAAGAGCCCAGTGCTGTATGCATCAGTCCCTCTTGGCTTCAGCCTGAAAGTTCCTTGGTTGTAGGGACTGGACCTTGCTTGGTTCCCGTGGTGGCCTCAGCACCAGCTCAGGGCCTTCCACATACCAGGTGCTGAGTATGATTTGCTTCCCCTCTGCTCCCTGCCTGTCCTGTATTATGAATGTTTGACTTCATCAAGCATAACTCTCCTATATTGGATTGAGATTTAAGAGCATGAACTCTGGATTTAGTCTGTCTGCATTCACATCCTGTGTCTAGAACTCACTTTCAGGGTGACTTTGGGAAAGTTATTTAACCACGTTGTGTCTCGTTCCTTCTTCTATCAAGTGGGGACGGTAATGGTAACTACCTCAGAGTGTTGTGGGAGGATTAAACACCAAGCACCTGGGAAGTGATATACGAGCGAGCTTCTTTGTGTTTCTAATACCACTTCATGCACGTCCCCACTCTCCCTCATGGATAGTGAGGTGAGAAAGTGTATATATACCCCTTGGAAGGGCACGCAGCTCAGGTAGCCATTGCCCGGCCATGATTTGAGAGATGGTTTTGAGAAATGGGAGAGATGATTGTTTTTCAATTCTCAGAGCCCCAGAGGAACTATTACCAGACATGTATAACTTAGAATGAGCCCTCACCTTACCCTGAAACACGGAGATCAAATGTCTTTGGGAGTGGGAAGAGGTTGAGGATTTGGGGGATGAGGGATGGGGAGCACACAGGGTGAATGTCATTGTTTTGGAGGAGGGTGGTGGCAAGAACAAGTTCTGGCTGCCTTCCCAACAGGTGCTCAGTAAATAGCCATCAAAGGATGAATTGGAAAAATGCCAGGACGCACACTGCTGCCTTGAAAACAAGGGTGCATTTTACATAAAGTGGTATCTCTTGGGGATGCTCACACAGCAACATTCCTCAATACACACACATTTCCTGCTCACTTATTTTCTCCCAAACTCCTGGCTGCTGTTGATATCTCTACCAGGGACCCTGAAGGCACCATCATTCATATTCATCTCCCACATTGGGTTAGGAATATTGGCCCATTTATGCCCTGATTATGCTAATTAACTACTTTTTTTTTTTAAGGAGAGACAATTATTACCTTCAGTTTGACAGTTTCTAACTCCATTAGCGATCACAGCTGCCAGAATCATGGTGCTGATTAGTTACCTTGAATTGTTCAGAGATAAACCATTATCATCAGGATGCACCCCCAGCCTCTCCCGTAGTGATGGGGTCACTGGACTCAGTGATTTCCACAGTGAGTTGGAGTCTAGGGAGCCGAGGCCGCAGCCTCCGGGGTTATCAGCTCTTCCTGTGGCTTAGGCAAAGGCAATGGCAGTTGGAGCTGGAAGCCACTGGAGTGGAGACCCAGAGGCCCTGGCTGCCGCTTTCCAGATCAGAGGAGCCCAGTGTCGCTTTCCATGGTCCTGAAACACTGCACCCTTGGCTTTCGGTTCTGGAAACTCATCCCACAGCTTGATATTTTTTCTTTTTAAAAAGGTATCTTGATAAACATGTTTGTCATTTTTATACTGTCACCGAATAGGTAGGCCTGTGACTTATTAAAAATTCACGGGAGAGATTTCATATACCTTTGACAGTTTCATAATGCTTCTGACAATTACACACTTTATTTTTGTCTCTGAGAAGGGGGCTCTGCGACCTTAACTGCCTTCCCTGAGGTTCTGCTTTTGAGCGGTGAGTGCCCTTAGGGAAGGGCGGGCGAGGATAAGGCCTCCAGGAATGCTGCCTGCACCCTTAGGTTGCCAAGGGCAAGGGGCTGACCAGTGCCACCAAAGGGACAGGAATGCGGGAGAAGGGAGTGGGCTGGACCCATAGTCTCTGCCCCTTCTGTGTCATCCTAGTTGTAACCACTCCCTCATTTACAACCACTCCTCTATGCCAGGTACCAGACTAAAAGCATTTTGCATGCATTTTCCCCCACCCCACCCCCGCTGACATCCACTAGAATCCTGAGTAGGAATAATTAGCTGCATTTTACAGATGAGCATACTGACACTCAAAGACGTCAAGGCCCTTTACCAAAGCTTGTGCGTGGTGGATGCAGGATTTGAACTTAAGAGTCTATTTAATTTCCCCCTCCACTGTCACACTCCACGACCCTATCGGTAAAGTGGTCTTATAATCCTTACCTCATGGTTGTTGTGAGGACAAAAGGAAATGACATCTGTGAAACCCTTGGTACCAGTACCCAATTTCCTTTCTTCTCTCCCCCCGCTTAATCACTCTACATACCATCCCTGCCAGAGCACATCTGCCTCCTCGTGCCCTCAGCTGTTCTCCCTGGGACTGATTGGCCAGGTCTGCAGTGCAGAGAGGTGACCTGTGGGCTTCCCTCTCATGCTATGGGCACCTTGACCCCCTCTGCCTAATGGTAGTGGTGGCTAGATGGTGTGAGAATTCCTGGGCCACAGTCCAGAGATTAGAGAAGCATGCACTCATGTGTACATGCACAGTGGACTTGCGCATCCTTGCCTGGGCACTTCATGTGATGTTCATGTGGGTTCAAACCTTGAGTACACATTCACAGGCGTGAACATGTACCTGTGGCTCTGTGTGTGGACAAACACCTGTCCCTGCGCTGCCTGAGCCACCGCGCACCGTGCTGGATGAGACAGAAAATCATGAAGAGTGAGGGGAAGAGATAGATGGAGGAGAGACTTGCAGTGAGGGGAGGAACAGTGGAGGGAGATCACCCAGAATTACCTCCAGTCCTTGTGCCATTCAAGGCCACAGGTCACTGTCACAAAGGTCCAACCCACTCATGGAGCAGACAAAGAAACCAAAACCTGCACAAGGTCACATCGCATGCAGGTGGCTTCTCAGCCAGGTTCAGCTTCCCCTGAACTCTGAATCTGAGGCAATGATTTGTTTGAGGTGGTTTGTATGGAAGGAGATTCAGGGCATAGGATTTGTGGAGCAGGGAGGGTAAGCTCCAGAAGGAGGAGAAGCTAATGCAAGGATGTGTGATGCAGGTTGGCACTGTGGCTACAGGGGCTCCAATCTGCCAGCACTTTCTGAGGGTACACAGAAACACCCCCGCTCCAGAACTGCCCATCAGCTCCAGTCCTTCATTTGTCAAGGGTTTCCTGGAACAGGTGCTGACTCCCCTGCACTTCTGAGCTGCACATGCATGAAGTCCCAATAAGTTCCATGAGCACCCTCTGCATTCAGGCAAAGGCTCCGACATGTGCTTGAGCGAAGTGCACAGGAGCCTGCACAGACAGCCTTGCTGAAATCAGAGGCGTCAACAGCAGGAGAGTCGGAATCAGAGTTGTCAGATGCATTTTAGGCACCCAAACAC
The DNA here is from genome assembly GCF_027574615.1 of Eptesicus fuscus. Lineage (NCBI taxonomy): Eukaryota > Metazoa > Chordata > Mammalia > Chiroptera > Vespertilionidae > Eptesicus > Eptesicus fuscus. The sequence goes on from NC_072490.1 coordinate 36,151,685, forward strand.
ATCTGCCACGCATAGAGGCTTCCTTTAGGGAACTCCTTGATAATTCATCTCTGTGCTCCCTGCCCCTGGCAGGATTACTCACCCTGAAAATAATACCAGATAACACTTACTAAGCCTTTGTTATGTGCCAAGTCCTGTTCTTATCATTTTTCATATATGAACTCATGTAAACCTCCCAACCACCCTGCAAGGTGTGGTTGTTTCCATGGTACAAATGAAACACAGGGAGTAAGTGGCAAAGGTTGGATGCAAACCTGGGTCCCAAGTTTGAGTCTAATTACTTTCCTAGGCTACCCCAAATCCTGACCTTCCTGGAGGAATCCTGGAACATTTCTACCTCCACAGCACGTGTCCAGCAAAGGGCTGAGACCACTTCTTGGGAGGGCTTTTGGGCAGAGCGTGTCACCAGCACTGTGATGCAGGAAAGGAAGGGGTCCCCTGGCCCTCACAGCCTGCAGGCCTCTCTGGGACTGTTCTCTGCAGACTGTTGCTCTGCCTTTGGCTGATCACCCAGCAGAGCTCCATCTCACATCCCGGAAGTATTGGCACAAGAGCTGTCAAGAAATAGCCGCCCAGATCAAGTGTCCTCTGCAGCTTGATTTCCAGCAGCTGTGGCAGGAGAGTTGCTAGGTCATTGATAACTGGGAAGCTGGCCAAGCACAAGTGCCCGCTGATTGCTTCTCAATGCATTGTTCCCTGCAGGCACAAGGCCCGCTCCTGGTGGGCAGGGGTCAAGGATCATCGAGGGAGGCAGATGCCATCAGGGAGGTAGCATGGCATTCTGGGACACCTGGCTTCCCTCCCTAACTGGGTAACCTGGGGTCCATCACCCTCCCTCAGACTCTTCTGGAGAGCAAAGGAATTGGGCTAAGCCAGGTTTCCCGACACCGGGTCATTGAGAATGGAGAGGAGATACCTCACCGGGATTGTCGATCCACTTGTCAGCAAACTCTCCCTCCGAGTCCCTGCTGTATCCCAGTGCTGTGCACGCAGGGAAGTGTTCAGGAAATATGTAGTGAATGGCTTCACACCGATTCCTGAGGATCAGTAGGCATAGCTGTCGTTGGCTGAGAGCTTCCTCTGCACGAGGCTCTGTTGCAAATATCATTGCAGGCGATCCTCACAGACCTGGGTGGTGAGTGTCTCCATTTTACAGATGAAGAAACAGGCTACAAGACGTTAGGCCACTCGTTCCAATCACACAACTCCTAGGGGCAGAGCCAGGTTTCCAGCCGGGGTCTGACTGATCCCTAAGCCAGGCCTCATCGCCTCTGTTACACTAGAATCACAGCTACTGCTCATGCAGCATTCCTCTCCACAAGCCTGAAGTAAGGATTCGTATAGGCATCATCTCGTTCATCCTTTGCAACAATCCATTTTATGGGTGAAGAAACAGAGGCTTCAGAATACATGAAGCTAATCGCACAAGACCACACGGCCCAGAAGCGGGGGAGTTGATTTTATAACCCACATCTAGCTGCCCTAAAGCCTGCATTATTTTGACCATGATAGTGCCCCACCCAGACCCCCAGAAGAATCTACCCTCCAAGTAAAGTGGACACATGGGTGACAAACCCTCCTAGGACACCTAGCATGAACGGCAAGGCCCTCCCTGCAGCCCCCGTGGTCTGTGCTCCAGTTGCTCACACCTCCCTCTGCCTCTGCTGGCAAGAGATAAAAAATGGGGTCAACGTTGCCAGCAGGAGAGGAATGAATGTAGAATGACAGTCCCGGGGCCGGCGGGTCTGTGAGCAGGAGGGAGTGGAAATGGGTTAGTGTCCAAGGCCGTGCTGACCCACTTTGGGGCTCGTTTCCTCTCTCTCAGCCTTCCTCCGGCCCCTCCTCCCCTGCCCAGCAAGACTGGGTAAATGGGCTTGCCCCCTCCCACAGGGGAGCCAGGGACCCTGGGACAACCTTCCCTCTTCACCTCTGCTGGGGAAAGCACGTGTCTGGTGCCATCAGCGCCAAGGAGACCTGCCTGAGAGATTTCAGCATGCCCATCTGAACAGGAACAAGGGGACGGCTCAGCAGGCCCTGAGAAATCATTTGGGGAGCTGTTACTGCTGGCAGTTTCTATCTAAACATTCACAAGAAGGACATACCTCAAAGACAGCTGTGAAAACTCTGCCATTGATTAAGCACCCACTATGTGTCAGGAACTTGACATTCCTTGTAAAGAATTCTTGCAGTGAAGGAGGGACCAAAGTTATATTCAGTTTTCCCATTATAGATGGGGAAAGGGAGGTTCAGAGAGCCTTAGCAACTTTCCCAGGATCACCAGTAGGTCTACTAGGATTCTGCTTTCAGTGCCCCAGGTTTTACCTCTGTCCTACACTGGGGGTCATCAGGTCCCTATTCCAGAGCAGTGGGTCCCAGTCACAAAGAAACTTATCTAAAAATCCAGAATTCCCTGGAAGATACTGAACTGGCAAGCCATGAATGGGTCCTAGAAACCTGGATTTTTTTTTTAGAAGGTTTTGGTGGGATTGGGAGCCCCATTTTAAACAAGGGCCCCACCTGAATGTGGAAGGCAAGTTCTAGCTAGAGGTCTTAGTGACCAGGGACCAGTGTCCAGCTGTCCTTTCATGGGTTGAATCCCCAGATTGTGAAACCGTGAGATTCAGCCTCAGGCCCTTAACCCCTTCTGAGCACACATCATTATCATCATTTTATTTATTTACTGATGGGTTTACTGGTATATATACTCCATGGGGCAGGAAGCATGCATCCAGCATGGTATGTGGCTCATAGTCGGTGCTAAATAAAATTCTGTTAGTGAGGTTTTAGATGATTAATGAACAATCTCAAACCTGTGCTTCAACTGTATGTCTTTGCCCCCGGTCCTGGCTCACTGCCATTTTTGGATCCTCTGCAAGTGGAAGACAAAAGGCACCGACATATTCATAGTGAAAAGATGATTTTAACAAAATGTAAAAAGAAATCTGGGAAGGAGTGGTTCTGGAGAGAGTGCCCAAGCCCATCACAATAGACACACAAGGGCTGAGACAAAGTCCTTCGTCCAAATTAGGAGCAATGAGAACCAGTGTAGGCAGAGAGGCTGGGCAAAGAGGGCCACTAGGCCAGGGTCAGGGGGCCCCTTCTTCCCCCAGTGAGGCCTTGGGCTCCTCTTTGCAGATGGGACAAACCTACCAAGCCCTGGGCTCCCGCAGAGCTGATCACTGGGGATCCCGATGCCTGATCCCCGTGACTGCTCTCCTCCTCTCAGCCACTTGGCGTCCGCAGGACTACCAGCCTCAGCCCACTCCTGGGGGCCCTCGTGGTTGCTGCCAACATCAGAACTTGCTATGTTTCTTGGCTCAGTCAGAAATGGTCATATTTGAGATGAGACGATCAAGAAGACAATGCAAACATTTCGAGGGGAGAAAGCAAGCAGCTCTGCATGGAAAATCATCCCGTGTGTGTGCATGAGGTGTATGTATATGAACATGTATGTATGTGGTGTGTATGTGTGTGGTGTAAAGGGGGGGCCCTTGAAAGGTCCTCTCCCAGCAGCTATCATGAGGCAGAGCTGTGTGTGTGTTGGGGGGGGGGGGTAGGATCTGAGTCTGGGGAATGGGAGAGAAAGAAATTGAGGGAGAGATGGTTGCTGGCTTCAAACCTCACACAGCCAGACACTCAGGTGGACCCCAGCAGTTGCCAGGCAACCATTCCCTCTCCTCAGCCTGATACCTGCCCCTGGGTGACCATCTTTTCCTTCCTCCTCCAGTCACACCAAGGACCCAGTGAGCTCTAATTCTGACTCCACTGTCACCCCCTCACACTTAAACCCATTTATTGAGCAACCATCTGCCCCAGGAATGGAATGCTGGCAAAATCAGAACTGAGGAAGGTGTATCCTGGGTTTCAGCTTGGCTACTGCTAAGCCCTGGAGGAGACAGATGAGAAAGAAAGGAAGGGGTAGAAAATTCCTCCAGTGCCACTCTGTGCTGGGCACCCTGGGAGTGCTTGCACCCACTGCCCGATTTGCCCCATTTAATTTTCACAGGGAGGGATTGCAATCATCAAATCCTTTCTACACACATGGAGTATGAGGTTCAGAGAGGTGAAGGAGCTTGCCCACAGGGCTAAGACCTGAGGTTATCTGACTCCCAGGCTCCATGTGCAACTCATCCTGCCTCAGTGTCCCCATCTGTCAAATGAGAGGATCAAAGTAGATAAGAGATAATGACTGGGTTTATCTTGCATGCCAGCTTTGATTCATTATTAGAACTGCCTGACCTCTGTGCTAAGAATCCTGAGGCTAAGACTGGACTCTGTGGGAAGGAGTGTGGTCATTGATTAGCAATGTCTGCCCTGGCTCAGGAACTGAGGGTTATGGTGCATGTGCTCTTTATGAGCTGACTTTCTATGAGTCACGCCAGCTCTGACATTTTGGTGCTAAGATGTGTTAACCCTGGTCTCCAATGGCCTTGGGCAAGTCTCTGAGGAACAGCTTCCACCAGAATCTTTGTGAAGGACAAAACCAGCTGCTCAGCCTCCCTCTGCTCAACCTCTGCCTGCACTCTCAGCCAAGAGCAGCTGTTGCCTAGCAACAGGAGGTGGGTGGGGCATGGAGGGGTCTGCAGAATCCTGGAATCTGGGAATGCATCTGCCTATCACATCCTAGGCATGGGCCTTGGAGACCCTGAGCCAGCCTCATGAGGGTCCCCAAAGCTAGGGCTCAGTTCCAGGTAATGGAGGGAGATCTTACGATCCTACATAGCTGAATTCAAGCCCTGGTCTTGTTTGATATTCTGTAGATTTGGAGCCTCAAATCTACAGAATATCAGATATGGCCTCACTTGCCTGCAATCCGTTTCTCCATGTGTAACACTGGGGTAAATTATCCCCACCTGGCCAAGGCATTGGGAGAATTATGAAAATAATGAACCTGAGGGGAGTCTTAACCCTGGAGAACCTCTTCCATCTGAGGGCTCATCTAGAATATCAGAGATGGCTCAGATGTTAATCCCCTACCCCCAGTATAGATGGCAAGCTTGGGACCAAGGCCAATTCCTAGCCACCTAATAAATATACTAAGAACCCAACGTGTGTGGGGCCTTGAGCTAAGCACTCTGCATAGATTATTAGTTTAGGAAATCCTCACAACAACCCTGGGAGGCAGGAACTAGATTTAAATCCACTTCACAGATAGGAAACTGGGGCCTAGAGAGGTCAGGTGAGTAACCCAGGGTCACATAGACAGAAAGTGGTAGAGCCAGGATTTGAACCCAGGCTTGTGTGACTCCAGAGCCTGTGCTCTTAAACCTTGACCTAATAAGGCCTCCTCTAGATCTCCCTTTGTTCTGTGTCCTCCTCCTATCACAGCTGGGCCTCCTCCTTGCCCCCGAGGCCACTCTACTCTACACAAGGACATCAGAGGAGGACTTCTGAGGGCTTGTGTCTCCCTCCTCTTCTCCTTCCCCAGGCTGGAGAGGAGGCAGAAGCCAGGCCATGCAGGGTCTTATTGGCCACAGAGTGGAGTTTAGTGTTTATCCCTGGAACAATAGGCAGCCACTGATGGTTAAAGCTGGGGTGTGTGGGGGCGGAGTATTGGTGTCACATTTGTATTTCAAGATCCTTCAATCCGCTGTGCAGAAAATGGACCAACAAAAACAGCCATCAACAAGATGAAAAGACATCCTATTGAGTAGGAGAAATATTAACAAATGATACATCCAATAAGGGGTTAATATCCAAAATATATAAAGAACTCATACAAGTTTACATGGGGAAAAAACAAACAATCCTATTTAAAAAATGGGTAGAGGACCAGAATAAACATTTTTTTCCCAAGAGAACATATAGATGGACAAAAGATACATGAAAATATGCTCAATGTCACTAATCATCAGTGAAATGCAAATTAAAACCACAATGAGATACCACCTCACACCTGTCAGAATGGCTATCATGAATAAATCAACAAGTAAGTGTTCACAAGAATGTAGAGAAAAGGAACCCTTGTACACTATTGGTGGGATTGTAAATTGGTGTAGCCATTCTGGAAAACAGTATCGAGATTCCTGAAAAAAATTAAAAATAGAGCTGCAATTTCACTTCTGGGTATTTATCCAAAGAAATAAAAAAACACTAATTCAAAAAGATATATGCACTCCATGTTCATTGCAGCATTACTAACAATAATGGAAGCAACCTAGATGTTCATTAATAGATGAATGAATGAAGAAGATGTGGTACATATATACCATGGAATAATACTCAGCCATAAAAAAAGAACAAAATCTTGCAATTTATGACAATATGGATGGATCTAGAGGATATTGTGCTAAGTGAAAGTAAGTCAGACAGAGAAAGAAAAATACTGTATTATCTAACATATGTGGAATCTAAAAAAACCAAAATGAACAAACAAACAAACAAAACTATGTGATGGCATTAGGAGGTGGAGTCTTTGGGAGGCAAAATAGAAAGAGAGAGAGGCAGAGTGAGGGATGAGTGCGAAAATCACACAGATAAATGATTAGTTCTGGACACACTTGATGAAATGCACTAAACTACAGGGGGAAATAATTTAAAAAAATGGACCAAAGGGTGCCAGAGTGGCTGCAGGGAGTCCAGGGAGGAGGGTCTGCACTGGTCTGGGCACAGAATGGTTAGAGCTTGGACTGGAGGCAGGGAGCTGTGAGGTGCAGAGAACTGGTGGATTGGAGCCCATTTAAAAGAACAGATAGGCATTGTGAATGGATGGAACAGATAGGCATTGTGAATGGCTGGGGCTGCGGGGGGAGGGGGTGTGAGGGAGGTCTAGGGGCAGAATTGACTGATGTCAGACAAAACCATGGACCCTGACCAGGAGAGTATCTTTAAACACGAATTCCTAGGCCCATCCCAGGCCTATTGACTTTAGATCTCTAAGGTTGGGGTCTAGATCTTTATTTTTAAAATGTGCTTCCAGGTTATTCCAATAATCAACCCATCCGCCATAGGCAAAGGCCTAGAGTTTCGGGCACCCTGAGTCAAACCCCCATTTTACCGGAGAAGAAACAGGCCCCGGGTGGGGAACATCCTTTCCCAGGACCACACAGGACGCGCGTAGTGGAAATAGCCAGCGTGAGACGGCCGATGCACTGTTCCCACTCGCAGTTTCCCTTCAACGGAGTGAAGAGCCCCGAGCAGGTTGCAAGGCGGTGGGAAGCACAGGCTTTGCCATTGAGGTGACCTTGGTTCAGATCCTGACTTCACCATTCCCAGCAGCCATCATGAGGCAGAGCCGGGGGGTGGGGTCTGAGTCTGGGGAAAGGGAGAGAAGGTTGCTGGCTCCAAACCTCACACAGCCAGCCAGACACTCAGATGGACCCCAGCAGTTGCCAAGCAACCACCCCCCCCCCCCCGCCCCTCAGACTGATACCTGCCTGTGGATGATTGATTACCTTCATTAGCCTCAGGGTCCCAACCTGCACATGGACACAAAATATGTGCCTCAAAAGACAGCTGTGGTGTTTGCATATGCTATAATGTGCCCAAGGCAACTGGGAAGCTCTGATTATAAAGTTCAATCCCACTCCACCAAGGTCAGCCTCAAGTATAGGCAGAGGCGGGAGTCATTTCTGTGAGTTTGTGTGTGTTGGTGTACACACGTTTGTGCGTGTGCATATGTGTGTATACACGTGTGTGTGTGTGTGTGTGTGTGTGTGTGTGTGTAGGTGTGTGATGGGACGTTTTGAAGTGTTGCTTCCCCTGGCCCAGACCACGTCCTTCCCCATCATGACCTGTCACAATGTCTAAAGCCCACCATTAAAGCCACATTTCGCTAGGCACTATTTTCTTGGGTGCCTTCGTGAGCACAGAAGAATTTTGCTTTGGAGGAGTTAGAGGCTGGGGGGAGGGGAGACCTGCCCAGATCCCACCGGCAGCAGAGGCTGAAGGAGGACCCCAGCCCCAGTGTGCTGCACACTCACGTGTCTGGTGGCCCCTGGGTGCCAGCGGGGGCTGTGGTCGGAGCGGGAACGTGTACTCCCCGTGGAGGCTGGGGAGGAGGCTGGGTGATGCGCTCGCCATAATCAAGGCGCAATCAGTGCTAATCAGTGTGTTCTTGAAATAGACCCAACTGGATGGGGGAAGCGAGCAGCCGCCTGGGTTTGTATAGCGGCAATCAGAGGGAGGCAATTTTAGATCCACGGGAACAACAGCTCTTTGTCCTCACCCAGGGACTCTTGGAGCTCTGCAGAGCCCACTGCAGCTTGGAGATAAAAACGCCCCACCGGGATTGCAGCTGCCCCAGGCCAGGAAGGGGGACATCCAGGCAGTGGGTCCAGCTGCTTCCAAGTGAAGTCCAAGTTCTTTAGCACCTTGGCTGGGCACCTACTATGTGCTGGGCACCTACTACAGCCGCTTCTTTTGTGAGGGGTGGGCTCCCTTTTGCAGGGGAGGGGATGGAGGCTTGGAGAGATGGGGGCTTTGACCTAGGTCACTGGGCTGATCAGTGGCTGAGCTCTGATGGACATCTAGTCTGTCTGACTCTAAAGCTTGTACCTATTCCTTTTATGGGGCCTTAGGAGACCATTATCCTAGATTAAGCCAGTACCCTAATAGAACACCCAGGTCTTGCAAAGAGCTCAAGGCCTGAAGATTATTGGCCTCAATTTGCAAGTGATGCAAAGTGAGGCTCAGAGATGGTGTAAGTGGTGGAGTGAGCATTCAAACCCACGTCTATGAGATGCCAGAGTCCCCACTTGAAATAACTAATCTCTGAGCTTCTTCAAAGGCCCAGCCTCTGCCATTGCCTCCAGGAAGCCCTCCCTGCCAACTCCAGGGCTGCCGTCCCCTTCCCCTTTGAATGATGCTTGGCCATCATGGAGCTGGCCCTGGCAGGTGATAAGCCTGAGTGACAGACTTGGTGAGTTTTTCAGAGACCCAGCGTCATTTCTTCTAATGTTGGTACCATTGACCCCCTGATTTCCTTCTGGAGTGGAGACTCTCAGGCAGAAGGAAAGCTCCTTGAGAGCAGTCGGGAGTGCGGTGGGAAGTGGCTCAGGTCCACCCGTCCAGGAGCAACTAACAGTTGTGAAATGCGTTATCATAAGAGGAGAGCTCATTGGAAGAGAGGGGGCAGACAACCCAGGCAGAGCCACAGTAGAGGTCCAGGTGATAGTGGATGGTCCAGGCCAGTGGCTGGGACGGAGAAAAGTGGGTGGATTTGAGAGGTTTCCTGGAGGAAGAACCAAGGAGACTCACTGATTGATAGAACGTGGGGAGGAGGATTTCTCACTTGATCACCTGGTCCCACACCTCACTCATTCTCGACTCCCCCCACACCTACCTCGGATTCACCAGGAAATCCTGTCACTCTACCTTCCAAATATGTCCAAAATATGATCACATCTCCCCTTCTCTTTCTTTCTGGTCCAGCTCCCATCATCTCTTGCCTGGATTTCAGCAGCCTCCTCACTGGTCTCCCTGCTTCCACCCACAGCACCCAGAGGGGTCTTATTAAAACAGAAATTGGACAATGTCCCTCTTCTGCTCACAAGCCTCCCATGGACACTCACCTCACATTTACCAGCCCCCCAGGCCCTTTGGAACCTGCCCACCACATCTTTCACTTCACTTACAGTCTCCCCTTGCTCACTTTACTTCCGCCACCCTGGACTCCTAGTTGTTCTGGAATCTTTGAAGATAAGCTTTTACCCCAGGGCCTTTGCACATGCCGTTTTCCTCTGCCTGGAATGCTTTCCTCCTGACAGCCACAGGCTCCCTCCCACGCCTTCTCATGGAGGCTTTCCTGTTTAAAACTTCAACCCATCCCCTATTTCACGGCCCTCTCTATACCTTTGCCCCTTTATTTTTAGCCAGATCATTTATTATCTTCTGTTATACTATATATTTTTACTTTTTAAAATGTTCATTGTCTTGTCCACCACCAGAATACAGGCTCCATGAGGGCAGGGTCATAGTGAGTGCTCAATCAATATTTGCTGAATGAAGTGGTTGAATGAGGGTGTCATTTATTGAAATAAAGAGGAACAGAATGGTGGGAATGAAAGTTAGAGATGAACTGGCAAAACTGAGTTTGAGATCCCCACAACACACACACACACACACACACACACACACACACACACACACACACACAGAAAAAAAAAAAGAGAAAGAGATATCCAGAAGGCAGTGAGAGATACAAGTGCACACCTTAGTTTCTTCTCCTGTAAATGGGACTAATAATCCTAGCTCCTCAGTGGGCATGTGTGAGGAGGGGGGTTTGAGGAGATAAAAGGGGTGGCAGTAATCAGCAGAAACTCAGCCCTCAACCAAGTGTGCCTGCCTTGCATGTTTGCTTCCTTCTCTCTTTCTCAAACAGCTGCGACAAGCTCCCTGAGACAAGCTCGAAGCTGCTGGAAGGCCCATTCTTGCTGTGAAGAATACATGGCCCAGATGAGGAGTGCTGCTCCATTTGCTTCTCCCTCATCCTGAGCTCAGTTCCTGGGCCCCAGATCCCCCAGGGAGGCTGAAGCCAGAGCCCTGCAGGGATGTTTGCTGCGGCAACAGCTCCTTCCCTTCTCCCTCCCGCCATTCCTTCCAACCATCTGAGAACCATTTCTCACTCCCTGCAAGCCTTCATTTGTAACCAACCTCTCCGTGGTAAGGAGAGGATTTTAAAAATAGCTTTATTGATTTTATTTTTTGGAATATAAAAGCAATAGATGTTCTTTTGTAAAGAAAAATTAGATGGTGTAGAAGAAAGGGGGAAAAAAAATTGAAATCAGCCCAAACCTTACCACTCGGAGATAATCACCATCTACATTTCAGCATTTGGCCTTCTCATCTTTGTTTTAGATTTTTGTGTCCAAATGGGTTGAGGGCAGGACTCCAAGGCAGATGAAGGAAGCTAGGGACTGGGGGGGGGGGGGGGGTGGGGAGGGGGAAGGGGGGAGGAGGAAGGGCAGGTTCCAAGGCAGGGTCTGGTGGACGGGGCCTGTGCCATTGTTGGTACGTGGTCAGAGCAAAACCCACTGCCTGTCCCGCATGCCTGGTCAGACCCTGAGAGGCTGCCCTGTGCTTCTCATACCTTATCACCATTTGTGTCTTCACCTAACCACACCACCTGGAGCCTTTAGTGAGAATATTTGCAATGATCACCTTTCCTGTTTATTTGGAGCTCTATAACACAAATGCCATATAGCCACTATCTCATTTCACCTCCAGAATAACCAAAAGAGAGTTCCTGTGATTAGTTCTCTTTTACAGATGAGGAAACAGGCTCAGGGAGGCCAAGTGATTCTGTCCAAGGCATACAGAGTTCAGGACAAGGATGCAGGTCTCCCAGGGCTGGCTGGGGCCCTGAGGGCTCTCGTCCTGAGGAGGGTGACACGTAACAAGAACGACGTTCTATGTACCAGACACTGTGGCACGGCATTGCCTCCTTTAACCTTCTCAACGTCCCTGCCGGAAAGGGCTTATTCTGTCCATCTGCACAGATGAGGAAACTGGTCAGAGAGGTGAAGTCACTTGCCTGAGGCCACACTGCCAGTAATCAACCTTTCATTGGTGAGCGGAGGATTTAAAAAACAAGTTTATTGATTTTATTTTTCGGAATATAAAAGTGAGCGTGTGAGTTGAGAACTAATGGTAGGTGTGTCTGCCTGTTGGGGTAGTGCTACGAATAGGAGCTAGGGATGGGGTTGGGTGAGAAGAGTGAATTGTGTCTTTTTGTCAAGAGCCACCGCTTTGTCCCTCACCTGGGCACCCAGAGTGGGGCCTCTGGACCCTCTAGTTTCAACTACCCTTGTTAGCTCCAGTTCTGACCTCTCTGGTCCCAACCCCGGACCTTAGGGCAAGGGCTTGGGTTTATCAACAGTGCCACCTGGTGGCTGATTTGCTGCCACCAGAGCCTGGGGGTTCATTCTCCCCTGAGCTAACCTGCCTGGTACAGAGGAAGAAAACCAAGGACTCTGGGTTTGATAGACCTGGCTTTGAATTTCAGCTTAGTCTGCGACGTTGGGCAAATTCCTGCACTTACCTATCCAGGTCTGTGTCCACATCTGTAAAATGAGAACAAATCACAGTTGCAGTGGTTGTTTTGAGGCTAATACTTGACCCTCTCCCAGGTGCATGTTAGGTACTCAACAATTGATACTGTAGGGGATCAATAAACGATACTTGCCTTTGCTCTACTGTTTCCTCTGATCCCTCTGTCCACCATCTGACTAGGGGCTCCCTCAGATCAGGCTCAGCCCCACTGCTGGGCTTCTCCCAAGTCACCCTTCTCTGATGGGACTCATGTTCCTGCTTAGACCAGGCTGCAAGGCCCTTGGCAGTTGGAAGTGACTGCATTTGGAAAGAGACTCAAAAGGAAGGCAGAGAAAATTCCTGGGGGAATAAGGAAAGCCAAGTGTTGGCTTGGTTTGACACATGCAGGTGGAGGTCTCCAAAAGAGCCAAGCCTGCTCCAATCTCACAGGCGAAGGTCATGACATCCTTGGCCCAGGCCCAACTTGCCTGCTGCCTCTTGTGCTTTGCAATTCTGGCTGGGCACTCCCCCTCTTCATTCACATTCACATCAGCTCCCCTGTCTGTACCCCGCCCCCCACCTCTGAAAGCATTTCCAAGCACCCTCCTCACCTCCTTCTCTTTCCTCAAGGCTGCCTTCTGCAGGGTGCTCTTCAGTCATGCTTCCCACAAAGTGACCCCTAGAACTCTGAATGGCTCCAGTGCCCCAATGACCAAGGGTCCTAATCCTTTTTCTAATTCCTGATAGCCCTCTGGCTCTGAAGTGCTCCCATGACCCTTCATTTTCCCCAAAGGTCCCCATAACTCTCATACTCACCCTCCAGTGAGCTCAACCCCTTACAACTCCCAAGGACCCCAGCACCCACTGAGGCTCCACATAATTCTACTAGATCCCTGGGACCTCCCCACCTCTCAGATATCTAGGGGTCCCAGTGGTCCCTTCCATCAGTGCCTCTCACTGGCCCCAAACATCCCCTTATCCAGCTCAGTGAACTCTAGCGACACATGTGTCGGGAACTACGAAGCCTTTCAAAGTTTGTGTCAACAAAGGTGTTTTGAGGCTCCTAGAGACTTTCCCTACAGGGCCTCCGCCCCCACCAATTGCTCTATAGCCTTGAGTGAGCCAACAACAATGCTGATGGTCGTGGTGGCATGCAGTGGCTCCCCAAAGTAAGCTGTGGCAAGTGCATGGCCTTGGAGCCAGAGACCCCTGGGGCTGGTCCGCAGCTCGGCCGCTAAGCCAGCTCTGGGACCCAGGGTAGTGGACTCTGCTTCTCTGAGCCCGTTTCCTCATTGGTAGAATGTGAACACCATGTTGACCCACAGGGTGGCTGAGGGCATGGCACCACATGACAGGGCCCAGCATGATTTCCAATACTGAGTCTTCAATGCTTATTTCTTCCCTTTCCTGTGGCTCTCCACTCTGGGGCAAGCTGGGCACTTGTTCATTGAAGCTGCTGCCCCATGGAGCACCTCCTCTGTGCCAAGACCTGCACCAGGTGCCATCCCTGATGAGCATGGCATTACCTGATTCCCGTGCTCTATCAAAGGGATTGGGAGGGGCCACCCAGCCTCCCAGCAGGTAAAGGTGTGTTAGTAGACAGAGGATGGGGAGGACTTTCATTTCCACCCTCTTCCTCCAAAGTCATTTTTCTGCCTCTACCTTTGCTATTCCCTCATCTCAAGTGCCCCTCCCTGACTGGAGAACTCTCCCCGTCCCTCAGGTGCAGTTCAAGTCCCACATCCTTGGTTAGGTGGTTGGGTAGGTGAGCTCTATGTAGACCCAGCAAACCAGGTCCCACCCAGCTCCTCTGCCTTCACATATACCTGATACCTCCTTGGGCAATTTATTTAGTCTCTACACCTTAGTTTCTTTATATGAAGAATAAGATTAATAATACTTACGTCTTAGATTTGTTGTGAGGCTCCTATGAGGTAATGCACACATGATACCTGGAACATAGTAGTCAATAAAGTTTAAAAAATATATTTTAAAATGTTTTTATTGATTTTAGAGAGAGGAAGGAAGAGGGAGAGAGAGAAACATCAATGATGAGGATCACTGATTGGCTGCTTCCTGCATGCCCCCCACTGGGGACGGAGCCCACAACCCAAGCATGTGCCCTGACCAGGAATTGAACCATGACCTCCTGGTTCATAAGGCCACGCTCAACCACTGACACACACTGGCCAGGCCAATAAACAGTTCTTATTGCTACCCCTGGCATCCCCTGAGCTCCGGGTTCCTGCTTATAGTTTCTTATGGGGGTGGCTCTGACACTTCAGCTAGCCTGGAAGCTCTGAGAGCAGTGCATGCATTACTTCTCCAAGTATGCCCCACACAGTGGGCCTTATTCAAGAGAGGCAGAGAAGGCCAGGAGTTGGCAACAAAGACTGACTCTGCTCCCTTGTGGGTAATGAGGTGCCCAGGCCAAGGGCTTATTTGATTTTTAATAGCAGGAGACGGAGCAGGGGGCTGAGTATGAAACAGGGTGCAGAGGACTTCCAGGGGAATCCGGAACCAGCTATGCTCCCTATCTGGGTCTCATTTTCTTGCCATTCTACCTATGGCTAAACTGAGGCCCAGAGAAGTGGGTAGACTTGTACAGTGCCACACTATAGAGCTCAAAAACGGAGGCTGGCAAGGGCAGAGCCTAGAGCCAAACCTAGGCTGCATGCTCCGAATCCTCACCTTGTTCTCCCCCACCGTGCCTGCCTCACACGTGTAGGTCTGCCTATGAGGACAGGTGCATGAGCTTTGTGGCAGCTATTACTGTTGCTATTGTGAAGGGGCTTTGCAGCACAAGACACAGTAAGGCATAGTGATTAAGACTGGGTTTTGAGGTCAGACAGACCTGATTTCTCTTTCTGGTCCTGCTGTTTACTAGCTGTGTGACTCTGGGCAAGGGGCTTGACGTCTCTGTGCCTCAATTTCCCATATCTGTAATGTGGGAGAAATCTATATATATAAAAGCCTAAGCGACCTTTATGACCGAATGACCAGAACAACCGGAACGACTCGAACAACTGGAACGACCAGTCGACCAGTCGCACTGATGCGCACTGATCACCAGGGGGCACTCAATGCAGGAGCTGCCCCCTGGTGGTCAGTGCACTTCCACAGCCAACCTCCCACAGCCAGCCAACCTCTCCCGTCCAGCAAACCTCCCACGGTCCCTCCCCCCTCCAGCAGGCCCTATCCAGCAGCCGACAGGCCCCCAGGCCCCAGCCCACAGCCCCCAGGCCCTGGCTGGCAGCCATCAGGTCCCGGCCGGCCCAGCCCTGATTGGGATTGGGCGAGATGGTCCCAATAGGCCCCGATTGCCGGCCAGGTCTAGGGACCCCATCCATGCAGGAATTTCATGCACCAGGTCTCTAGTAATAAATAAATAGAGTGGGGGAAGTGCCTCCTTTATGGGGTTGTTGTGAGGATTAAACAGCTTATAAAGCACTTAGCACACAGTGGACATTCAATGCATGGCAAACACATGGAAGGAAGTGTGATCTGAAACACCCCTGAGTGTTTCCAGTTTGTAATCCTGAGTTGAGACTGCAACCTCCAAATAAGGAACCAAGACACTTTTGCAGGAATAGCATGGAGGCAATAAACGGGAAGAAAATCCAGCGAGTATCACTTTGCTTATAGTTTGTTCATTCCTTTAATTTTTAAAAATGAGTAAGCAGACAACTGTGTGCCCTTTGAATACCCAATAAAAATGTTCATTATGTAAAACAGTACAACCTTTTTCATTTTTAATAACACTGTAAATATCTCAGAAAGGATGTATTGTTTCTAATGAATATCAAAAAAGTCTTCACAATGATGCTTCCCTCGCCCCCACATTTCCCTCCCCACACCCCACAAAGTTACCCAAATACTAGTAGGAAATTACAAAACACAAGAACACAGGCCCTCCCTCTGCCCTGCCCTGTTAGTCGTGTTAGGTGAGTGAAACGTTAAGTGGTGATGTATGTACAGTGCAGTGCGTGCCAGGAGGCTGCGGGCTGAGCGTCCGTGGGAGCCGTGGGCGGAGAACCATAGCAGCAGCGGCGGGGAGACGCCCTCCCCAGGACCTGTTGGGAGAAGAGCAGACAACAGCGGACACGAGCAGGGGGCCCAGCCGAGCCCTGATCTTCCTGGGTGCATTTCCTGGGTCCACCAGATCACAGAACTCAGGAAGGGGCCAGGCAGGCCTGGCTGTGTGTGCAAAAGGGGAACCAGAACCAGGTGTCCCACCTGCCTGGGCAGCACTGGACATCCCTCTCAGCAAACTTGGGCTCAGACGGGGGCAGTGCCCAGAGCAGAGAAGCTGGGAGCTTGGGAACTTTTGGATGAGTCAAACGCACAGCTTCGTTACAGGAAGCGTAAGCCTCAGTGTGGACAAAGCTTGCGTTTCCACCAAATAAATTTGGGAACCTAAAGGAAAAGAATAAAGAATGCACCTTCCACCCTGGCCGGTTTGCTCAGTGGTCAGAGTGTCTGCCCACGGACTGCAGGGTTGTGGGTTTGATTCCCGGTCAAGGGCACCTACCTCAGTTACAGGTTCAATCCGCGGCCCAGGTTGGGGCGTGTGCAGGAGGCAACCAGTCAATGTATCTCTCTCACATCGATGTTTGTCTCTCTCTCTCTCTCTCCCTTCCACTCTCTCTAAAGATCAATGGAAAAAATATCCTTGGGTGAGGATTTAAAAAAAAGAAAGAAGAATGCACTTCCCCTTTCCCCAAATAACTCAGAATCCAAGGTAGAGGCTTGATGTAAAATCCAATTAAAGAAAAAAGAGAGCGATCATCCAGAGAGCTAAGGAAGGAGCCAGCCTGCCCCCAGAGCCCAGGCCTGCACGGGGGAGGGGCAGGGAGCCCAGTCTGCCCTTAGCAAGCACTGAGGCTTCTCCGCACCCTGGGAGAGGGGCCGAAGGAAGGCTCCCCAGAAAAGGGTGGGGAAGAAGCTTCCTCAAGGTTCCAAGGTTCTGCTGGTGACAGGAGGGAGCAGGAGGGAATTGAGGTATCAGGATGGCAGAGGAGAGAGGAGGGCCTGCCTGGGACAGCCAGAGGGAGAAGCTGTGGCAGGGGCATGGGGAAGGGGCTGGAGGAGGAAACCAGCTCCAGGCCCCCCATAGCTCCTTCTCCTGAGAGGCTGGGCGGACGTCCTACAATGCAGGTCCTTCCTGGCTGGGACATTGGCCGGATGTGCAGCTGCAAGAAGAACAGAGGCTGCTTCCTAAGCCTGAAAACCAGCGCCCAGGCAACCCCAGCCAGCGCCTCCGAGGATGGAGAGGCAGAGCGGAGGGTGAGAGCAGGCAGAGCAGGAGGAGCCCGACATGGGTCAGAACACGGCTGGTCTCCAGAGAACGGACCACTCACGGGTGAAATCAAACTAGAGTTTTGGGGAAAACACACACCACCACCACACTGTTTCCGTGATGAACTTGATTTACAATAAGCAGGTGGAGGGTGGGCGCAAGGATGACTACCTGAGAGTCTTCAGGAGAATCCAACATGAATGGCAGATCTGCAAGCCAGCAGGCATGCAACAAGAATCCCCAAGGGATGCTGCCAGGCCGGGAAGGGCCTTGAGATCACCTGACCCAGCCCTCCCATTCAGGAGACAGGGGAACAGGCCCAGGGAGCGGAAGGGAGTGCCCAAGTCACCCAGTAGGATCAGGGGAGATGCGCGCCTGCACCCCAGGAGTCCTGAGCCTGCTGGGACTTTTTCTCCTCTGACACAGCCTTGCTGTCTGCAAACCCACTGCTAAGAGGTTGGGGATGGGGAAGGGAGGGTTTGAAGGAAAAGCCCCCCACTCCTGGAGGTGGCGAGGAGCGGGGCAGCAAAGGTCGGGGAGGAACATGGGGCATGGACTGGCTGATTAGAGGGCTGGCGGAGGAGGACAGGCATCGCTCCCACCCCACCTGCCCACAGCCTGAGTATAAAAATTTGACCATATGATACATTTCTTCTTAACCCCTAGAAAACACCGGTTAAAATTGTCCTAGCACAAGATTCTGCTAGTCCCTGTACAGTATTAACTCTTCGTCATGTTACTTACATGATAATTGGGGGCGAGGAGGGGAATGTGACTTTAAAACAGTATACACAGCCACCTTAAAATTAACTTGTTAATACGTCCTGTGCAAAACGAGCAAGCCTCTATCATTAGGTGAAGTACGTTTTCAGGTATTCTCTTATACGCCCGGGGAAGGAGACGGAAGCAGAGGCAAACGAGGTGGCAGGCGGACACTCAGAAGTGCGTCTCCTTCTCTGTGATGGCTGCAATGGTCCCATCGCCCTTGAGTTTGGCGTCACAGTCATTAACCATCACCGTCCGTGGGCCTGCCCCAAGCTTGCCTCTCATTTTCAGATCAGCACTGGGGATCACCAACTTCCGGAATTTCTAGGTGGTTGGAGTGGAGGAGAAGAGCTGTGTGAGAGTGGCTGCCAGGGTCCTGGGGCCTGCCTTGGCCTCTCCCAGCCTGACAGTGAACACGGGGTAGGGGCCAGGGGGTGTGGAGTCATCAGATTGAGGTCTAGGCCCCAGTTCTGCCACTTAGAGCTCCTTCCTGGATGGCGAATTGAGCTCCCTGGGTCTCAGTTTCCACTTCTGGAAAATGGGGACAATGGAGATGCCCACTCCTGGCATTTGGTGAGGAGTAGGGGGTGCTGAAGTGCTCAGCCTGTGCCTGGCTCACTGTAGGTGACTAGGATGAGCTGACACACAACAGGAGTGAAGAGCGTGGACTTGGGAACCAGGCACTTGGGTCTGAACCCCAGATCTACCATTTAACTGGGGCACAAAACAACCTCTCTGTGGCTCAGTTTCCTCATGTGTCAAAGGGGGATAACACTGGCACATGCCTTCTGGGATTATCCCAAGGCTCAGATTAGTTGATTTAGCCACACATTAGCCCAGGATATCTACTATATTCACTGCAATTTTCTGAGGTAAGGACTATTGACCCCAATTTTCCTTCCAGATCCTTCCTGCCAGTTGGCAGAGCCTTCTGGAAATGGAGGGGGGTAGATGAACCGACACAAGTTCTCCCAGTAGGGAAGGGCTGGAAACCTCCACAGACTTCTCTGTTTTTCATAAGCCCCATCTCCGTGCAGCAGATACGTGAGCTGGGGGAGACAGAGGGAGCTCAGCAAGTAGCCGCTCCCTCCTCTCTCCCTCCCCTCCAAGCCAGGCCTGAGAAAATCTGGACTCTTCAGGGGACACTGGCGTTTCTAAATACCAAAAGGCCACTGGGAGGCTGGGTGGGGCCTGTGGTGGCCGAGGTGTTAGGGCTGCAGGCCCACTCTCCTATGGACGTGTTTGGTCCCAAATCAGAATTGACCAACTGCCCTTGACCCACATTCCCTGCAGGAGCCCAGGAGCCTGACTCGCTCTGGGAGCACAAGCAGGCTTGCTCCTTTGGGCCGGATGCATAGCTTTTTCTGGAGCCCAGGCCCCTTGGTGAGCAAGCAGGCTAAGTGAAGCCGATTCTGAATATGCAATCACAGTCGGGTGTCTGCACACCCCTCCTCCCCGACCCCCATCTCCCTCTGACTTTGTCCTGGGAGACCAAGGTCAACTCCTGAGATCCCTGGCGTGATAGGGCCCACAACTGAGTGCAGCCAGCTGAACACAGGAATGAGCCCGTCAAAATCAAGGGGATGAGAGCACAGACTTCCCAGCCTCTGCTTCACCGCTTAGAGGCTGTGTGCCCTGGAGCTAGTTGCTTCACTTCTCTGTGCTTCAGCTCCCTCATCTGTGAAATGGGGACAATAAGAGCTTGCACCTCACAGGATTGCTATGAGGATTAAATGGCTCAGAGCCTGTAAATGGCTTAGAACAGTGTCTGGCACACTGCAGTTTGCCAACTGAGCGAGAAACGGACTCAAACCATCTGATCCGCCAGCAGGTGGAAAATGAGAGTAAATAGAGAGCGAGTGTTCAGGAAATAAGATGGCGTGGGTTATAATTCAGTCTGCCACCAAGAGACCACATACTGCACCACTCCACTGAGAGGAAGTGTCCAGAACAGACAAATCCGTGGAGACATGTGGTTGTCTGGGAGTGGGAACAGGGTTAACTGTGAATGGGCTGGTGGTATCTTATTAGGGTGAAGAAAATATTGTAAAACTGACTGAAGGTGATAAATGCACTATGCTGAAAGTCACTAAAAAAATCATTGAATTGTACACCCTAAACGCGTGAATTTTATCATACTTAAACATACTTCAATACAATTGTTTGACAATTTTTGGTTTCCACTATAGAAAATAGCATGGAGTTTCCTCAAAAAATTAAAAGTAGAACTACTATATGATCCAGAAATTCCACTTCTGGGTATTTATCTGAAGAAAAGAAAAATACTAGCTTGGACAGATATACGCACCCCATGTTCATCACAGCATTATTTACAAAAGCTAAGATATGGAAGTAACCTAAGTGTACATCAATGAACAAATGAACAAAGAAAATGTCACACACACACACACACACATACACACACACAGGAATATTATTCAGCCATAAAAAAGGAAATCTTGCTATTTGTGACAACATGGATGGAACTTGAGGACATTATGCTAAGTGCAATAAGTCAGAGAAAGCTAAATACCATATGATTTCACTTTATGTGGAATCTAAAAAAACAAAACAAACAACTGAGTTCACAAATATAGAGGACAGATTAGTGGGTGGGCAAAATGGGTAAAGAGGGTCAGAAGATACAAACTTCCAGTTATAAAATAAGTAAGTCTTGGGGATGTCAGGTACATGGTGACTATAGTTAATTAATACTGTGTTTGCATATTTGAAAGCTGATAAGAGAGTAGATCTTAAAAGTTCTCATCACAAGAAGAAAACTGTAACTATGTGAGTTATGGATGTTAACTAGACTTATTGTGATCATTTCACTATATAAAACCATTATGTTGTACACCTGAAATGAATATAATGTATACCAACTACATCTCAATAAAAAATTTTGGTTTGCTAATTTTTGGTTGAGTGACAATTTCTCTGAGCTTCAGTTTCTCTACCTATTAAATGAGAAAATGATGCCAGCACTATGATTTGCTCTGTGGGCTAAAGGAGAGAACCTGGCAGGGTGATGACATGGGATAGGTAGCAGTCTCCAAATATTAGATCCTCTTCCCTTGCCCTGGGAATGAGGTCCTTAATGCATTAACGAAACAGCAAGCGCTAACCTGGTCACTCTCTGTTCCAGGTTCTGGTCTAAGTGCTTTCCCTATATGAACTCACTGAGTCCTCACAAAAACCTCTGTAAGTTTGGGACTACCACTGTCCCCATTTTACAGATGAGGAAACTGAGGCTGAGCTCAGAGCAGCAGGCTCAACCTCGCTTCTGCATAGTGGCCATGATGAACACCTATCAAGGAGCATCTGACTTCCCTGAGAGACATATGGGAGGCTGTTCTCATCCCACCCATTGCCCAGATGAGGAAACTGAGACCCAGAGAGATGCCCACGGACTCAACCCTGCTCACAGCCTATCCAAGGCAGAGCCAAGCCCCACCCTACACCTCAGGCCTCTTGGGCCACCCTTGCTGACTCTTTCTTCCTCCCATCTCACCTCGAGCAGCGTCCCCTCTGTCTTCCACAGCTTGATGAAGATCCAGATGGGGATGCAGAGCATGGAGGACAGCGCCATGAGCCAGCCTATGCCATAGCCCCAGGCAGGGTAGGTGTAGACGTTGTTATACTTGAGGGGCTTGTACTTGACCAGAAAGAAGATGAAGATGCTCTGCGGAGAGATGGGGAGAGGTCCCTGGGGCCAGTGTGCAGGAGGCCAGGAGTGGAGAGGATCTACCCATGTGACAGCCTTGGAGAGGCAAGGCTCTGCCCTGGTCCACAGGGAATTTGAGGCCCATCCCACCGGCATAAGACACACAGGGAATGGACCCCTCACAGAACCCAGGACCTCACTGGGGCTGTGGGACTCTTCCACCCCCCAGGAGCCACAGGAATTGCCAAGAACTGGGTGAAGAGCAATGGGCTGTTTCTTATTCAACATCATGTCATGAAGGCCTCTGACTCCACGGTTTGGTCAGAGGGTGAGCCCCAACTCTACCCTCAGTTGTGCTGCTTTCGCAGTTAACAACAAAGCCACATGTCTCTCACAGAGGCAGGTCACAGCCACCCAGTTGCAAGTATAGAGCCTGAGGCTCTGAGAAGGGGGTGACTTGCTTAGAGTCAAGCAAGCTGGTGGCAGAGCACGGACCTCAGGGAGGCCCCTCCCTCGCCAAGCCCACATGCTTCAGACTTTCTGAGAGCACAGAGGGTCGCCCAGGTGATGTCACCTCCTCAGTTCTAGCTCAGCCAGGTCTGGAGTGGAAAAGGGAGTGGGTGGGTGGGCACTTACCGCACAGATCCCGGGGGTCACGACCTTCCAGCACCATTTAATGAGTGACAATGGCCGGTAGCCAATCATGTCTTCGATGTTATCATAGAAGCGGTTGCTTCCTGTCCAGAATAAAACAGGCACACACCCGAGAATTTGTACAAGACTCAGAGGGAAGGCTAGAAGGGTTTGCTTTCCCCAGCTGGACACAGGCAGATCGTGGCAGGGACCTGATACATTACTGCCTAAAACTACCAAGACGTTATACCTATGTGAGGTTTCGGGATGAACTACAGGAGGGATTCTGGTCTGCTATTGGAAGGATCCCTCCTGACTGCGAAGCCCAGGAAACAATGAGGAGTCTGGGAGAGAGGTGGAAAGTGGTCTCTGGAGAAGCAGGGTGAGGTGCTGGCTGACTTGCATGGAGGCCAGGGCCTGCTGGGCTGCCAATGAGCAGAGTGGCTGCAAGGGCCAAGTTCACAGCAGGAATATCCATCATCATCAAATGTCCAACTCATTCCAGGAACAGGAGGACCAGAAGGCAGGTATTTACTGAGGGCCAGGCAATGTGCTGCCTGCTTTGCCTACGTTATCTCCTACTTGGAGACATAATGATGATGATGACCCCATTTTGCAGATGGAAAAACCGAGTCTCGGGGGGCAAAAGGATTGGCCCAAGGTCCTAGTCCCTAAACCTGAAACCCCTCTCTGTGTTGTGGGGGTACAGAAGCAGGAATGTATCCGGACAAGTGGGAAGGGCCAAGGAGTCTCTGAGGGGAAGGAGGATGAGGTTGACATTGATGGAGATGGGCCACAGAGAACCTGAGCCCATCCCTGCTGTGGGCGCCTGTGTCCTGGGCACTGATGCCACTGCAGTGTGGGCGGGCTTGGCCGTGACTCACCGTACACCCAGCCGATGCAGACACACTCAAAGATGGCCACAAAGAGAAGGCACATCCCACTGGCGGCATAGGAGTCAAAGAGCTGGAAGATGTACATGCCACCCTATGGGGTGAAAGGACAGACACATGGACAGAGAAATGAACAGACACATGAGGGAGCAGGATCAGCCAGCTGGCCTTGAGAAGGGCCCTCTGCTCTGCCTTGTGCCTACCATCAGCCAGGAGTCACATCCACCAGGGCAGACTGCTTCCCCCGGATCCCTAGAACATTACGCCCTCTCCACCTGGGCACCCCTAAGACACCATCCTCTGGGAACTGTTGGGATCATAATGATTTTTATTGTCTTTGCTCCCCAATGCTAGGAACAACACAGGAAATCAGAGACTGGAGGTTGGGCAGCCTTAGCACCTCTCCCTAATGGCGCTAACAGCCTCCCTGCCTTCTCCCTAGCCTCAACCTCTCCATTCCTTCTGTGCACCAGCTTTCACAGGGACCTTTCTAATATGCAAATCCAACCATGCCACACCACAGTTTAATATTGCCCGTTGGCTTCCTTAAGCCTGCCAATCAGGACCGCCTTCCTCACTTGGCCTCACCACCCCTTACCACCACAGCCACCTTCAACATGCTCCCTCCTGGAGAGACTGAGGCACAGTCTCACTGCTCTGCCTTTGAACATGCTGCTCCCTTTCACTTGTAAGTTCTTTCAAAGCTCAGCTCAAATGCTACCTGCTCCAAGAAGCCCTCCCTGACAGCCTCATTATTTCTTTGGGCTTCCACAGCATGTTTTTATGAACTTAGAATTTAAAAAGTATTGCCCTTTCAGTTGGTGCTGAGCTCCGGCTGGGAAGGCACACTAGTCCTCTTTATGGCCCTCATTACAGAGCCTGGCTCACAGCAGGTCCCCAGTAAGTGCAAACTGAATTGTGTAGAGTGAGGGACCATGGAGGAGGGACTCTGATGGGCTTGTCTACACTGTGTCCCCGTTTTGGCCCAGGCTTGGCACATGGAGGTGTGCAGTCAATTTTTATAGGAATGACCTGGGCCAGTTCCATAATATACAAATCTGTGATGATTAAGTGCAGTGGGAGGCCAAGGAGGTGCACACTCAGCTGACCTATTACAGGGCAGGCAGTATTGTTATCCCCAATGTTCACATGGAAAAACAGAGCCACAGAGCAGTCAGAACACTTGCTGAACATCGTCCAGCTAGCCAGTCATGGGGCTGAGGAGTGAACCCAGGTGGCCATGCGCTTAACCACCCACTATACTGCCTCGGTGGAACCCAAGACATTTGTGGCCTATTTTTTCCCTAGAGCCGAGCTTTAAATGTCTATAAATGAGGGAGAAGCTCTCTTGCCAGCAATTACTGTGAAGGCCGAGGCCGACACGGCCCATTTGGCAATTTGAACTTCCCCTGTGTGATTGCACAGATATTCCTCTGTGGAGGCAAGAGATCGACATGTGAAGTCATGGTCTCGGGCAGCTAAGTGTTGGCTCCCTGCAGGGCCCCGGGGGCTGCAAGGCACCCTTGGGCAGGCCGAGGCTTCAGGTGGAGGGAGGACATGAAGGCTCTGAGAGCTGGTGGGCCCAGGGCCAGAGGCCCACAAGGACCTTGCACTGCCTGCGCCAAGCCAGTGCTGCCCATGCCAATGCCTGCTCTTGCAGTCTTGTCCTCATCAGCCTCTTTAACTCATCAGGTTAACCCCCAATTTGTGTGTGACAAAAGACTCGACTCTGCATAATTAATCAGCACTTAATGAGGCCCTGCTCACAGCAGCCCCGGTTTCTCTGCCTGGGGAGAAGTGAGATGGCAAGAAGTGCCACACCATTCATTTGCTCAAACACTGATTATCAGTCCCGTTAATGTGACAATGACTAGGAGCAGGAATAACACCAGCCACCTCACAGCAAGTGCCCACTCCAGCGGGCCCTGGGGGAACAGAGCCAAGCGAGGTCTCTCTGTGGACCTCAGGGTCTGCTGGGGGCAACAGGTGAACAGATGGGTCACTGTTACAGTGGGAGGGGGGCTGGGCTGAGCCTGGGAAAAAGTGCTGTGGGGAAGGAAAGCAGAGGAGGCTCCCAGGAGGCAGCAGCATTTGGCTGAGAGGTAGAAGATGAGGAGGTTCAATGGGCTGACCTCGGTATCACAGCAGCTACTTGGTCTGATTCTGAGTTTCCTCATTTCTGCCCATGTTTCTTATAAACCTCTTCTTGTCTCTAAGCAACAGGCTCTTTTTTTTTTTGTTTTTTTTGCTTTTTAAATTATTTTTTTTTAGAGTAGGGAGAAAGATACCTAATGTCATACTTGAGAAAGTATTTATGAGACAGGATGGCTGCAGGAGGGGGAGAGAGACATGATTTTATGGAGCAGTCTTAATTTGAGGGTCATGATGAACCCCTCCTCATCCACAGGCCCACTGGAGACAAGAAGACGGGTGCACAGGAGGGCTGAAGGTAGAACACCGTGCCTGAAGGTGCCAAACATCATCACGTGTGTCTGTTCTCAGCGATGCTCCAGAATAGCTTGCTTTGAACTTTAGCCCAATAACAGTAACTAGTTGAAGTTACAAGTGACTGTTAGGGGTGGCCCATGCATCAATTCCAGCACTCCCTCTGGGAGCTTTATTCCTCTCTGGTCATGACAGCAGTGACCTTTAGCTGAGCATTTACACGGCAAAGCATTGTGCTGAGACTCACTGCGGTACTCAGTGAGTCTCAGAGCCGAGTCACAGAGAAGGTACTACACCTGGCTGGGTCACACAGCTACTCCATTCCAGACTGGGATATGACATCAGACCTGCCCAACCCCAAGCCCGGACACGTCACCCTTGTGCGTGTCCTCCGTTAACACTCACCTCCGTTAACATCACGAGGCCCAGAAAATAGGAGATGACCGACAGGGCCAGGATCAGCAGCTCCCGCCGGTAGCCCCTCCGGAAGACCTTCGGGTACATGTCCACCACGGCGGTCACGAGGCTTTCTACACACACAAACTGGACGGGGTAGACACAATGGTGTGAAGCCCAAGGCAAGGGGGGTTTCAGTGGCCCTGGTCACAGCAAGCCTGACCCTGGGCTTCCTCCCCACGGGGCTTACCTTCATTCCCACACTCACTCACAGGGACGGAGGGCCCGGGAATAACAGCAACAATCCCAGCACTTACAGGGCTCCAGGACACTGAGGCTCAGAGAGGGGAAGTAACCTACCCAAGGTCACTCAGCAAGGAAGTGGCAGAGTCAGGACCTGAACTGGGGACTCTTGACTCCAGTACTCCTTCTCCCCCATGCTGCCTGCCAATGGCCTAGTGCTGGGCCCTGTCCTGGGGTCAGTGACTTAAATGAGACCCAGCCCCTGCTTGGGAGGAAGACAGGAGTCCTGAGAGCCCAGTGCTCTGGGGGCGGCAGGCTCTGGTCCGTCTCTGCGGGCAGGTAGCATGTGACTTGCTAATTCTCCAGGACTGTGATAGTCCCCCATCCTTTGCTTCTGGGTGGAGGCAATCAGAGCTAAAGCAGCCCCAGTCCCTGTATTGCCCTGGCATGAGTCAGGGGGGGAGAGGGGGGTGGCGGGGGAGTGAGCAGACCATTTCTTGGTCCCAAATCCTTTATGATTCATTTTATCTCCTCAGGATAGTTATCTGCATCCTCATTGTGCAAAGGGACTGTAGCACAGAGAGGGGAAGTGATTAGCCTAGCGTTACACTGTGGGCGGGCAAGAGGTGTGGGGCAGGGACTCAATCCCAGCCCAGACTCCAAAGCCGAGGCTCTACAGCAAGGCTGGCTGTGCTCATCCAGGACTGAACCTAGAGAGACATCACAGCAGGTTCACTAACAGGCACACGGGTCTGGGTGCATGTCCCTGTCAGCTACTTGGCATCTCTGAACCTCAGTTTCTTCATCTGCAAACAAGAATCACAAAAGGAGCCCCCAGCCTGTGTGGTTATTGTGACAGAGAGCTGAGGACACAGCCCAGGCACAAAGCCAGTATAGCATGTGGGGGTGAGCAGAGCGGCCATCTGCCCTCCATGCCAAACCCCCTCGTCCCCTGGCAAACACAGTATCTCAGCCCAATTGCTGGCCCAGCTCAGCCCAGGGACTCACAGAGCCAAGGGCCCACCCCCACTTCCCTGTGCCCAGGCGGGCCTGTCACCGACTCACAGAAGCTGAGCCCCCTTCTGAGGCCTCCACCGCCACAATGGAAGGGAAGATTAGGAAGGACAATGGAGGGAAGGTTATCAGCAGAAACACCCGGTGCTTCAGCAGCTCGGCCTGGCTTAGCAGTGTCTGAGAAACCACCCAGGGGAAGAAATTGGACTTGGATGGGTTGACAGACACACCGGCCACGGGGCTTGGTGCGGAGTGACTCGCACAAGGTCACGGTGATGGGCAGCACCTTGCCAATAGACCCCAGTCTGACGGAAGAGCCAGGCGTTGGCTGGAGGACATTCTCTGGGGCTCTAAGGGGAACCAGTGGCGATGGAGCAGCGGGGCAAAGGGCGGGTTTCTGGGACTGAAGAGCCACTGAAGGCCACAGGATTCTGGCTGAACAACCAGGGAGAGGATTGGGAGGACAGGCTGGGGGAGTGTTACAGTGTGAGAGGATGTAAGTGCATGCATTTGTGTGAGGACAAATGACAAACTGCTAGTCCTAACTGTACACTCTTCACTGAGGAAGGAAGGTTGCCAAGTGGAGGGCGGGTCGAGACAGCCCTATAGGAACTGACAACAGAGGCAGGCAGGCGAGATGTGGGAGATGGGGAGCTGGTGGTGGCACTGAGGACCAGGGGGCTGCCTGGGTGATGTCATGGTGGCCTCAATACAGAGATGGGGGAGGAGAGGAGATGCTTTCCTATGTCCCTGGTTGGGACAGGGACACATGCTAGTCGGGCTAAGATATCTCTAACCACTGCCCACTTCCTGAGCATTTCTTCTGCTTTGCCAGGTGGTACCATTGGGCACAGGTATTTGCCAGAATGGAAGTATTTAACAGTGTTTTAAAAACTTGAACTGGGAGTTGGGGATTCCGGGTAAGGAAAAGAGTGTTTGGGGAGACTTGGAGGGACCCAAGTAGCTATGTTTGGGGGTGACTGTGGAGGCCACCTGGGGGATGGAGGGTGTGCTGGTAGGAAAGCAGGGTGGGGACAGAAGGCAGGGCCCTGATGACCAGGACCAGGAGGTGGTGACTTGGCCCAAGAGCCTCCCTGCCCTCCCGGCCTGGGCTGCCCCCTTTCTCCAGCACCTTACCTGGCTGTCCAGGCCCAGGAAGATCAGCATCATGAAGAACAAGGTGGCCCACAGTGGGGAGAGAGGCATCATGGTCACAGCCTTGGGGTAAGCGATAAAGGCCAGGCCAGGGCCTGGAGAGGAAGCAGAGAGAGAAGGTGCTGGGTGGAGTCCAGTCCCTCATTCATGGTTATTCTAATCCATCGTGTATTGTTGCTTCCTTTGTGCCAGGTGCTGTGTCTAACTCTCACTCAAATCACTTAAATCTCCCAGCCACCCCATGTGGTTGGTACTCTTATGATGTCCATTTTGCAGATGAGCTAGCAGAGGCATAGAGAGGGAAGCCAGGGTCTGCAAGGGTCAGGATTCAAACCCAGGTTGGTCTAACACACAGACCTTGCTCTGAACAGACCTGTCTCTACTATTATCATCAGGGCGAGAAGCGTTCTTATTAAAATGCAGGCTCTCAGGCCCAATCTAGATATCCTAATTTGGTCAGTCTGTGGTGAGGCACATTCTGCCTGGCCACCAGTGGAGGACCCGATAGAGCACCTCACAGAGGTGCTGTAAGGACTTGGTGAGGTAGCGTATGAGAAACAACCACCCCAGGACGACGCTCAAACAACTGAGCCCCAGCAGCCAGGGCCCACGACGTTCTTGTAGGTGAAAAACCATTTTAGACTTATCTGAGATTAGAATCTAACTCTGTCGTGTAAACACAAATGATTTTTGTACTTTTTAATATATATTGAATTTTTCCATAATTCAAACATCATGTAAATCAAGGGAAGAATTATTCACCATTTTGCACACCTCAGTAGCAATAACCTTGCCTATAGTGTGTTTGATACAAACACACAGCAATCTATACTTAAGAATGTCACACTCATGATGAACCTGCATCTAGAAAAGGAAAGGGAGAGAGAGGCTCTTGGAGCAGTAGGAACAGCATGTGCAAAGGCTCTGGGGTAGGAGGAAGTGAGCCAGGTCCCAGAAGTCAAAGCAGGCTACCGAGGTGGGGCAGAGTGAGCATGGGGGAACAAAGCGGGTGGTGAGGGTGGTGAGGCCACAGGGGCTGGGCAATGCAGGAGCGTGGGGCTAAGAGTTTAGCACTTTGAGGAGCCAACAAAGGCTTTATATTAGAGAAGGACAGGATCAGATTGACACCGTGGAAAAAACTACTCTGCAGGGTAGCGTGTGGAACAGAGCGGTCACAGTGGAGGCAAGGCGGCCAGTGTAAGGTTCCTGCAGTCATCCAGGTGAGGGTGATGGTGGTCTGGGCTGGTGGGGACAGCGGAGTTGGGGAAAAGTGGATGAAGAGGAGCAGCGCTGAGGAGGCAGAATCTACACAATGAATGGGGTTGTCATAATGAACGGGGGCATGACTGGCATTAAGTAGATGAAGGCTAGAGAGGGTAGGCTCCCTGTGCTGCTCTGGACAAATGTCCCACCAGAGATTATTATTTTTTAATGTTTTTATTAATTTTAGAGAGAGAAGAAGAAAGAGGGAGAGATGCTTGGATTCTGGAGTGAGGAGGTGTCAACGTTTTCTCTCTCAGGTAACTCCCAGGATCCTATTTGAGGACAGATGGTGGATCACCTTCCGAGACCTGACCCAGGAGAATGTGCTGAGGAAAAAGGTAATATTTTCGGTGTAACCATCACCCAACACCTCACCAACCTCTGTCACTTACCTGACTCTGCCACCTCGGCAATAGGTACCCCCTGCTCATATGCCATGAAGCCCAGGACCGAGAAGATGGCAAAGCCGGCCACGAAGCTGGTTCCGCTGTTCAGACAGCAGAGCATGATGCAGTCCCTGAGGGGAAGCAGCGAGAGGGGCTCAGGTCAGAGGGGGTGGCACAGGCTGGAACATTCTGTCTGAGCACCATGCTGTCTTGCGTGTGGGCAGGGCAGCGAGCGCACAGATAGCACCATCGGCCTGATGAAGCCCTGGTGGTTCAGAGGGGGTAGGTGGCTGGCCCAGGGTCACACAGCTTCTGCTGCACTTCCAGATGATAAGTAGGTCACAGACCAGAACATGGAGAGGGAGTGGGAAGGGAGGCAGGAGAGGAATGGCAAATGGGAAAATGCACAACTAGTAAGAAAACACTTGGAAACAAACCACTGCCCCACCCGCCACGTCCCTGGCAGGAGAGAAAACCATGCAAAGCAGGAGAGGACTGATTTTCTAGGAGCTCAAAAAAGGAGGCCAGAGAAGCCTCTGAGAAATGGCTGCTTCTCAGCCAGGGAGCACCCACGGGCTTCATACTGCAAGCTCCCCACAGCCTTGGGAGAAGACATCCCTCCTGGCCCGGCTTTCTCCCAGAGCAGCACCCACAGACCTCCCTGCTCAGTCCCTGCTCTGCTGCTGCTAGAAGGCAGCCCTTCCAGGTCGGCCCCTCAGAGAGAGATTTATCGGAGCAGTGACAGTCCCCTCTTCCAATGTCACAATGAACACTAGATTAAGGACAGACTCAAACTCTCACCTCCTCTTCTCCTGACACCATACTTTCTGTAATACAACCGAAGGGTATACCCTGTTGTCTTGTAATGGCTCCGAGAATCAAGGGCATAGTGGAGAGCATACTAGACGGGCTCAGGGTTCCAATTCTCTCTGCAATATATTTTCTCTGGTCCTGATCTCACCAGCTATAAGACAAGGTGCTTGGGTAGATTCAATCTATTGACTCTTGGGCCTTGTGATAGATTAAATCATTTTCCAGCAAGTAGTTGCTCCCCCTATCTTCTTCCTTGAGGTGGAGAATATCTGACAGGTGACTTGTTTTAGCTAATGGATGTTAGCAAATATAATACAAACAGAGACCACAGATATACGGGTGTGATTTGATTTGTCCTTTATCCCTTCTGTGACTTGGCCATGAGAAGAACTTCCACAGGAGAACTGCTGTCCCTGCAGCCTGAACCCAGAATGTACCCATATAGACCAGACTTGAGCCTGGCCTGGATCCTGGAGCCAAACCCATTCAACCCACAGCCCTAAGGAGAGCTTCCCCCGCTGACCAGCAAACTTAGGTGCAATAATAACAAATGCTTGTTGTGGTAAGCCACTGAGTTTTGGGGCTGTTTATTACACAGCATTATTGTGGCAATGAGCGACTGCTACAGGTTCCTTTAAAGAACTCTTCTGGCAGTGTGGACGTAGGATGGGCTGGCAGACATGGGGACTTTATCTGCAAGCCTGATGTACCACCTCTCAAAAGGAAATTCAGCTCACCTCAAGGTAAGGCAGAGTTACTCCTAGGATTGGAATAAATCTGCTCCTCGTGCCTGTTTCTTGACCCTGACTTATCCAACAGTGGGAAACAAGGTGGTACTGGTGAGGAAAGCGTTTTCTCCATATCCTCTGGAATTCTGTATCATTTGGATTTGCAATGTGTCCAGTCCTGTGCTAGGGTTTTTTGAACCCCATAGCAAAGAATCCAGAGGCTCAGGGAGGAGGTTTCACAGTCATCGGTGGTGAAGTTGAGATGTGCATGCATTCATCTCAGACACCAAAGCCCAGGCTTTTTCTAGCAGTTACACAGAAAAGATGCTCCCTAAGAATGTAGACCTCCAAACCCTGACTCGTGGATAATTGTCTCTGAGCATCATATGGCTGCTGAAAAACAATTGTTCCTTATCACAAAGTCCCCATCTTGCCCCAGAGGCCTCATGAGAGGTTTCCTTACACCACAGGGAGGCTCTGAGATGACTTGAGGTCCCTTTCAGTCCTGTGCCCTGCACCCCCCACCCTCAGGAGCTTAGCTGCATGAAGGGAGAAATTTCCCCACCTGGTTTGCTCTGTCTCCATCCCTCTAATTCCTCCCCCACAGGGAACCTTTTAGGTGAAAAGCTTATGTAACAAGTGCTGTGAAATTGGCAGCAGCTGAGCCAGCTTTGAAGACCTCCAGAAGCTATTATGCTGTCAGAAGAGAGGGTACTAATTTACTCTCTCTGAGTTGGGAAGACCTGCTAGCAAACAACTTGGAAAAGGAAATAAAACAAGCCTTCCTATTTGGCAATGTCACTTAGGGGACTGAGTTTCCTCAGCTGATGGGAGGAAGAGAAACCTGCCTGTTGGATGGGGAAGCAAAAGGGATGATGAGCGACCAGCATATTCACCCACGTGCTCAGTGGGGAAGAAAGTTGCCCCTGCCTCTAGACACAGCCTGACAACCAGGCAGTCTTGGCCAAATCTGCGCCAGCTGCTGTAGCTGGGAAAGAATTGGTCATGCCTGGTAATGAGGAATAGAAAGACCCAGGTTCAAAGCCACATTCCATCACTGGCAATGTGAACACAAGTGACTTACCCTCGGGCCTCAGTTTCCTCATCTGCATAATGCTATGGCCCTTCCATGCTTCCTTACATGTCAGCCAGAGCTATGCTATGCTTGAGGGATGATGGCACAAAAGAAGAGCCAGCCCATGTCCTCATGAGCTGACAGCCTAGCTGGAGGTGACTGACAGTGACCAAGTGACTTCCTCAGTGCCCAGCACAGAGGGCCAGTGCTAAACGCTGGCTGCTGGAGTGCTGATAAGTGTATGCAGATAGCATCCCTCTCCAATATCCCAAGGGGGTCACACTCAACCTGGACTTGAGGTCTGCTGTGCTGCTCTCCCTGTCCCACGGCCTTTCCCTTCCTGCCCATGGTTACCACTTTGTGTTGTGGCTCACTGAGTGCTTTACCTCTCACCATCCCTCAGACCCACCTCCCCGACAACACCATGGAGGAAGAAAGGATCTTATGGACAACCTGGCCTGACCTTCTACCTCTCCAGTATGCCCCTGTCCAGCCATACCTAATTACCTGTCTACCCAAAGGCCCACAGGAACAATACTACTTGCTGCCTAATTGTGTATTGGATTCCACAGCAGCTTTTCTTTTCTGCATGTTGGACCTTTCACTTCCTGAGATTCCCCAAGTTACAAACTATAGACTTGGGGTATGCCATTGCTGTCTGTATCTGTATCCTGGTGTCTCACACTTGATAGACACATAATGCACACAGCTGACTGAACAAATGGGTTAGTAACGTTATCACGAAGCCAGCTTTCCGAGAGGATGCCACCCCCTGACCAGCAGGGAGGGGAGAGAGGCTAGACATTCAGTTTTTTCACCAATGGCCAACGATTTAATCAATCATGCCTATGTAATGAAGCCTCACACACACGCACACAACACCAAATGGGTCGGATTTAGAGAGCTTCCAGATTGGTGAACAGGGGGAGATTTGGGGAGAGTGGCACTCAGAGAGGGCATGGCAGCTCCATCCCCTCCTCCCTTGCCCCCCCCCCCCCAGTCCCTGCCCCCACATGCATCTCTTCCATCTGGCTGTTCCTGAGTTAACATCCTTTATAAGAAACCAGTAATCTAGTGAGTACAATGTTTCCCTGAATTCTGTGAGCCATTCTAGCAAATTAATTGAACCCAAATAGGGGGTCATTGGAACCTCCATTGGAACCTCCAGTCCATAGCCAGTCAGTCAGAAGCACAGATGACAACCTGGACTTGTAATTGCGGTCTGAAGGGGGGAGGGGCAGTCTTGCAGGACTCAGTCCTTAACTTGTGGAACTTGATGTTATCTCTGACACTGCCTACAGTGTCAGAATAGAGTTGAATTGAAGGACACCCAGCTGGTGTCTGAGAATTGCTTGGTGTGTGTGTGTGTCGAGGGGGGAAGCGGGGAGAAAGAGGAATCACACACCGGAATTTTATTCCTAGTTTTAGAATGGTTTCCTCTTAAAAAAATATTTAACTCTTTAATCAGTCTGAAACTTATTATGGTGCATATATGAGACAAAGTATGAGTACCTATCTTCACTATCCCCTCCAATACTTCTGCAGTCTCAGAATCATTTGCTGAAAAACCCTTCCTTTCTCAAATAACCTGTGATCAGAGGTGGCTTCATTGCCATTATTCCATGAGTTTATGCCGGAAGAAGGAGCTCTTGGACTCTAAGGAAGAGATGTGCTATCCAGCCATCCCAGAATATTCACCTACTGTGACCAGGCACTAAGTTCAGGGGTGCAGAGACCTCAGCAAACAGACCATGGGCCTAGACTTTAGAGACCAGGATGCAAATGTCTGCTCCACCATGCACTGCTGGATGACCCTGGCAAGTCCCTGCCCCTCTGTAAGTCTCAGCCTTGTGGCAGAACTCAGATTGCTGGCCTGGGAGGCCAGACAGCCTCGCTCACCTCCCCATAAGGCCCCTCCTCGTGCTGGATTTGGGCAGCTGCAGAAGGCCTGGGAAGGCCCTGTCTGTTCCCTACTGTCAAATGAGAAGGGGCAGGAGCAGGTTTATGAACAAAAGGCAGAAGGCAGAAGTACAAGGCCCTTGGTGTCAGAAGACCTGGGTTCAAATCCCAACTTTGCCACTTACTAGCTATGTGACCTGGGGCAAATCACTATCTACCCTGGGAAAAGGGTTAGACGGAGGCCTGGGTAAGATTTCAGAGTGGATTCCTTTGCATCCTGGAATGCACTCTGACCGTATTTGTTATTCTCCCAGCTCCTCCATGGCCTACTCTTTGATCCTGGTGCAGGGAGAGGCTGAGAAATAGCCCATCTGTCCGGCTCTGCAAGGTGGGCTCTGCAAACATGAGCTAGCTAGGCCGAGCGGAGAGCTCTCAGGGTTTGGTGGAAAGCCTACAGGGCCCGGGGAAATGCTTACCTGTAGCAGTTGTTGTTGTAATTGTTATAACTTCCCAGAGCAGTCAGACAACCCAGGCAGATGGCATAAGAGAAAAAGATCTGTGTTCCAGCATCTACCCAGACCTGTAGAAAGGCACAAAGAAGTTGGCACAGAGAGAAGTCGGCTCTGCTCTCTGAAATCCCCCATCCACACCCACCCTCCAATGAGACTAGACAAAGGGATACCCAAACTTCCTAACCTCCTTAGGAACATGTTTTTTAGACGTTCTATTCTTGGGGACCACTTGATTAAATATACATTTCCTTAATTAATCCCAGGATTTTTCAGAGGTTATGGGAAATAGTTCACTAAATATTAAGAACTTGGATGTTTAGATCCCAACTGTGAAACCTTTCTGAGGCGTAGTCTCCTCATCTGCAAAGTAAGGAGTGAACCTCCCCTGCAGGCGTGTTGAGAGGATTCACGCGATACGGAGTGTACGCTCCTAGGACCTGGAGCATACTCATTGTTTAAACCGAGATGAGTGATTTTTCGCCTTTGTGATTAAGACTACCATGAGAAGACTGTTACAGGATTCTGTTTAGGGTTTCCTATTGGCATAGCTGGCCTGAGCATAAAAAGTGGCAAAGGGACAGCAAGAGAAGGGGAGAGCCCACCAAATCTTTATCACCTTTCCAACTGCATGCATTTTAGGCTTCTTACGTGGATCACATAGAAACTACTTTCTTATTCTTTAAGTTCCCCTCTGACAAAAACTGCCGTGGACAGCATGAGATGCACAACAGGAATTACAGTGGCGTCTCTAACACTTTCTCCTGGGCTCTTTTTGAGCTCCTGGAAGTTAGCAAGGAAAACCCACAACTAAAACCCCAAACGCAGCTGATGAGACTGATGCTTTAGAATTGAGTGCCATCTAAGAACAGGGCTTTGCACTAAATACAAACGCTAGCAAATGTTTATTAAACACAACGTGCCAGGCACCAGTGCTGAGTCCTGTGTGCATTACTGCACTTGAATATTCACAGCAACCCTACACAGAGGTGCTTTTATTAGCCCCTTTTTACAGCGGAGGAAACTCTAAAACAGAGAGGCTGAGTAACTTGCTCAAGACCACACAGCTGGGAGTGGAAGGAACAAGTTCATGGAGACCCACCTTAGAGAAGCATGCTTAAACCAATCCAAGACTTTCAGATGTGACCTCTCACTCAACACAAAACTCTCTTCTGAGCACTTCTGACAGAGCAGTTTCTACTTGATTACTGCCAATGACAGGGAGCGCTCTCTTCGGATGCAGCCCCTTTCTTCTTTAGAGCATTCTAACCATTAGGACATCTCTTAAAATGAGAGCAAATCTCTCTTCCTGTGTTCCTAGCCCTGGAGCCACCCAGACCACATCTCTCTCCTCCATGTGGCAACACTTTCAAGATCTGAAGAAAACGCCTATGCCCCCTGGGCCCCAAAACTCTCCCTTTTCCAGGCAAAATGCTTCTATTTCCTCTTCCTTAGGGATTTGATTACACAGTACAGGACACTCTTCCCTGGATTTGCTTGAATTAAATCATTCAACAAATAGCTATTTAAACTGAAGATCATGACATTGCCTCTCGACCTAAGAAATGAATATGTTTTCCCCCCTCTAACATAGGGTCATTGGGTTTAGTGCCTTAGAGCTAAATGAGAAACTTAGGGAGAGTTCTTTCATGAAGTGTGTGTACTGGAGGGACGGGGGAATGCCAGCAGATCAGAGTGGGTTGAAATATGAGGAGGAAATCAAAGTGGGAATGTAAAAGAACTTTCTTAAGAAATTTTGCCTTAAAGGGGAGATGGGAGATGAGGTAGTAGTGAAAAGGTTAGTAAAATTTAGGGAGGATTTATTTTAAATGGTGGAAACTTAAGGATGCTTAAATGTTGACAGGAAGGGTCCAGTGCAGGAAAAGTGTTTACGATTTAGGAGAGAAACTGATATGTTTTAAAGTCCTACTGTTGTTTCCCCATTTGCTCCCTCAGTGGATTCCCTTTTACCCAAATTACTTGTGTTGAGTATCAAATCCCCAAGAGAGAGAAAATACATGTAATTTGCCTGGAAAAGGAAGAATTTCAAGGTCCAGGGGGCACTGGTGCTTTCTTCAAATCTCAAAGGCTATGGAAAAGCAAAACACAGCACAGCTGCTGACTCAGGAAACAGCTCACAGGAGATGCCCACAGGGATGCTCAGTGCACCGAGTCTCACACTTGTTTTTAATGCCTCCTCCCGGGCCAGTGAGAGAAGCCCCCAGCCATGTGGGAAAGCTGGTTTCTCCATCGAAGCTGGGCCCCATGGCCAGTGACCCCCCAACCCCCCGCCAACATGGTAAATAAACTCTCTGAGTTTGAAAATACCAAAGAGAGCTTTCCATCCACATGTCTCAAAGATGATCCCCCGAACCATGATTTTTTTCACTTGCAGGGATTTTTCTTGTAGTTTGCTCACTGAGCATGTCAACACTAACACAGATGTCTGTTGTTTTTGCCCACACACCATCCAGCTCCCCTTTCCAGGGAACAGCACCCCAGTTTTCCTTTGGGAAACCACCTCTCCCCCTCTCAGAGATAGCTTCAGGGATAGTCACATGACACATGCCTGGCCAATCAAAGCATTTGTCTTGGCCACCATGACTGGGTCAGGGATGAGCACATGACACAAACGAAGCCAATGAAACTCAATCTGGGACTTTCAGTGAAACCACGCGAATAGGATACATGCTTGACCACAAGAGAAGAGTTTGACTGAGAAGGAAGCCAACACGGAGGAAAGCAGAGTCTAGAGCCAAGAAAAACGGACACGGGTGATACGATTTGAGTCACTGGGTCCAGCCATACCTGAAATAAGACCTACCCTAGAACATTTCAACTTTAGAGCCCATTTTTCCTAAGTCAATTTGAATGGGGTGGCTGTCACTTCAAATGGAAAGAATTCTGACAAACAGCAACATTAAAGCTCTTAGAAAAGCCCCGAGGCTGTAAGCCCAAATCCTTCAACCAACCCTGAATGGCTGATGAGCCACCATTTATTAAATGCTTTCTGTGGGCAGAATCTTGTGCCAGACTCTTCAAAAGGTACTGTACCATTATATATAGCACTCAGTCTCTGTCTGCGGGTGAGATGAGATAACAAGGTACCCAGTGCCTAGGAGGGAGAGATGAGGGGGAAGATTAGCATGTTCTCATCCGAGAAGGCTTTCTGGGGGAGGCATGCCTTCAAAGACTGGAGAAGCAATGAGAGGGGTCTTGTTGGGTCTAGAGGTTCATGTGAGAGGGGAATGTGTTCTTGAATGATTTTTTCCCTCTTGCTCCCCTTCTTCTGTAGGGAAAAGCCTGCCATTATTATTTTGATGGTTACCATTAAGTCAACACCTTCATATAATACCCTTAGCCTTCCCTCTTTTTGGCAATGTCTGTGGTTTCCTACCATGAGAAATATTGAAATTAGCCAGCAGCCTCAAATTTTCTTCTTTCCCTTTCCTCTAGCATCTAATTTGAAAAAAACAACAACAACCAAAAAACCATTTTTTTCCAGTTAACAATTAAAGGCAATCTATGAATTTATTCTATTTTTCATATACACACTCCATTCTCTCCTAATTTTTAACACTTGCACTGTATCTGCATCAACAGAACATACAACCATTAAATATCTCCCTCATAGCCATTAATTAGTGTGAGTTCTACAGGTGACTCTAAACTTAATGCTCACTCCTAGCCTTTATGTTTATACCTCTCTAGTCAGTTTGGTTGCCTGCATCTTGCTTCCTAGTAAATTTCTCTGGAAAGGCTCATGGGAAATAATATTTTCCTGGTTCCTGCACGTTCTTAATAGTTGACTGTATATAAAAATCCTTGGTTCTCCTTTTCTTTTCCTGAGAATCTTGAACATGTTGCTTAGTTGTCTTCTGGCACAGATTGCTGCTATAGGAAAGTCTGATGCCGCTCTAATTTGTTTCCCCTTATAAAGCACTTACTCTTTTTGTCTGAATGACCAATAGGAGTTTTTCATTTTCTTGAAAGTCCAATAATTTTATTAGAGCATGTCTTATGTTGACTATTCTGGGTTGATTTTCCCAGGCATGTGGTGTACTTCTTCAATATGCAAATTCAACTCTCTCATATTTCAGGGGGTGGGAGGTGTTCTTTTCCATTGCTTTGGATTTCTTCTTTAGGGACTTGTTTGTATGTTGGATCTTCTTTGCCTGTCTTCTATACCTATCACTTTTTCTGGTTACCCACACAGCATTTAAAAAAATAATAAAGCTCTTTCTGCATTTCTGACTTTATTTTTTTTGCCTCTCCATCTTCTATTTTCCTTATAGTCTTATCCATGGTGTTCATTTACTCTTTTCTTCTTTCTATTTAGTTCTCCTGAAATATTTTTCCTTTCATAAGCCATCTTTTCAAATCTTCTTTTTGTTTAACAATTTCACTTTTGCTGTTGTTTCAAAGCATCTGTTGATTTAATTTCTTTTAGCTGTTTTTGAAATATTAAGTTTCAGTGTTCAGATGTTTTATGGGTCTGTCTTTGTGGAATGCATTCATTACCTGTAGGAATGCTATTCTGCTCATTTTTTTTTCTTATAATAGCTTTCTATGGGATTTGATCACAGTCTTTTCCTATTGCTCATGTGTAGGTAAGATGCACCTTTCTATACTCTTAGAAGGGGGTTTTGTGTAGAAGAATAAGGGTATCCCAGGATATAGTTTTTTAGCTTCACAGTTCCAGGGCTATTATCTCTTCTGTTATTAACAAAAAGTCTTAAAAAATATGACTGTGCAGACAGTACTTCCTAAAATTGTTCTCTATCCCCTTCCTCTATTCTTATCCAAAATTTCTTTTTGTTTCCTCTAGTGTCTATGTCCTGCTCAATTTGGAATCTGCTTCCAGTGGTTTCTTATCAATGTGTGGTTCTCTCTGGCCATGAAGCCTCAGCTGATGAATCCCTAGAGTCCCAGGGCCCAGACCTCTTCCCAAACTTCCCACAGTCCTCCAACACTCACCTATGACTTGGAGCCTGCATATATCCCTCCTAGTTTTGGCTGGCATCCTCAGATAGCTCCACCAAGCTTCTACTCCCAGAGTCCTCTCCTCCTAGGGGTGAGTACACGTTAGAGATTTCGGGGTTTCCTGGATCTCATTCTTCTGAATTCCCTTTGCCTTCATCTTCATCTTCATCTCATCCCACAGAGTTGATAACATGCAGATATTATTGCTGTTGGTGTTTAGCCCCCACCTCTTCACATTTTGTGGTTCATGGAGTTACCTAGTTATGCTGTCCATTGTTTTTTTTGTTTTTGTTTTACTATCTTAGTTTCTCTGTTTGGGTAAAGAGATTCTGGGGTAAAGAGAGTCTGGGAATTTTTTAAGTCTCCCCCTCCTTTTTTTTTTTTTTTCTGTTGCCATCTTGTCTCCCTGGTTCTTAAGAAATCTTTAGAGAGCAGAATAAATAAGGTTGGTTTCGAATGGGTGCAGAATACCCAGAGTTGAGCAATTTGGTGGATGGAGGTAGCATACTGGAAGATGAACCAGTTTTTTTAAAGGGAGGTTGGAGGTATAAAGTGGGAAAATGGATAAGTATAGTCTGGGCAAGGCAAGTTTGAGACAACTGAGTAAGATGTGTAGGAGACAGCTGGAAATCTAGGGCTAAATGTCTAGGTCTGGGCTATAGAGACAGATTTGGAAGTCATCAGAATTTTAGCTATAACTTAACACCTCCTTGACTCAAGATCCTAACTTTCTTCACTAGTGTTTTCTAATTTTCACATTTGGAAAACCCATGTTGACAACAACTTTTCTGCTGAGATGTATGCTCATTAGGCATGCAGAGCCCAAAACTTTTCAGGATTAGGTTTCTGTGAAAAATTCTCACAAAGAAGCATGATATGTATTCACAGGGAATCTGTATCATTAGACTCCTTAAAAGACTGGCATAACCCCTGCACATCTATGTTCTTAAACTTATGCCTGTGGTTGAGAAAATGTAACAGAGCCCCAATTGTCAGCCTCCCCCTCAGTCTGGGAAAGAATGAATTAACTCATCAGGAAGCGACTGCGTTTGTTAAGATAATTACTGATAGGCTGTGCCGGATTACACAGTAAACCCTCAAATCTCAATGGCTTAGCGTAACAGAAGTTTATTTCTTGCCCACACAAAACCAGATGCAGATTGTGAAGGGGATCTCTTCTGCCCACTCACTTAGTGACACAAGCCTTCCTACCTTATGATACTTCCATGTCAACCCAGCCTCTGAGGCAGAGGAACAGGAGCCGGAGGTTTGCTTTTGAAAATTTTAAGAGCCAGGCCTGGGAGGTACTTATATCACTTCTGTCCACATAATATTGATCAGAACTAAGTCACATGGTCTCAACTGAAATGCAAGAAAGTTTGGGATATGTAGTCTTCTAAATAAATGGTTGGTGAGCACATAGAATTATCTCTCCTATAGGCATTATCCCAAGTCTATTGCCTCTAAGGCTACTTTTTTTCTTCAACTAGGAAATCTATAAACACCCAGAGATCATACAAGATCATGGTAGTCATTGGAATGATTTGACAACGGTAGAAGTGAGAGCCTAATAAAACTGGGTGAAAAAGCATTCATGAACCCTTCTACCAGTTTGATGATGCCTTAGGACTAGGAAACTTGAGATAACATTTATTGAAAACCTACTGTGTACTCGAGGCTTTCATGTACACAATCTCACAATTTACAGAACCATGTCAGTAAGGTATTAGCATCTCCATTTTTATACAAGAGAAAATGGACCCATAAAAGGTCAAACAGCTAGTAAGGGAGAGAGTGAGGTTTGAACCCAAGGCATCTGGCTCCAGGTTTTACAGAGAAGCGCTGAGGCCTCCTGGTATGCCGAGCAGGCCAGAGTCTCAGCTGTGATTTAAACAGCTCTGTGGCTGTCAAGTCAAATAGGACAAAGGCAACCCCACCGCAATGAAAGGAAGACCAGGCCCCTGAGCCCCATTGACCAGCATGTCCCAGGATGCTACAAAGGGGGACAGCTCTGTGGAGAAAGGGCTTCCTATTTCTCAACACAATTTGAAGGGAAAATAGTCTCCACAAAACAAACCCTAAGGAAGCTGGGTCAGTAGCTGAGGAACGGATCACTCCCTATGTTCTTCAGCAATGAATGGGGGGCGTTCTGGCAGCGCAGCCACGGGCAGTCCACATTCAGAGGTTTGGAGGACAGATTTGCATGGGAACAGGGGAGTGGAGCCCCTTTAGAAGAGAGGTGGTCCCGCCCTCCAGCTCTGAGGCAACTTCACCATTTTTGGGCAACTGGTTCCAACAAGCCCCAGTGCACGGTAGGAGCAGAAAGCAATGAATTGGTTTATAACTAGACCCTCAGGGCCCAGCACAGCGAGTAGGTCCTCAGTAATACTAGGAAGGATGGATGGACAAGACAAATTCTTCTCTTCTCACACTCAGAATCTACATTTGTCATGACAGATGCTCAGTATATGGTGCCCCAGTCCACATGGATAGCACTTTACAGTTTATAAGGCACCTTCTTATGTCCTGTGACCCAGAGGCTGCCCAGAGGTGGGCACTATTATGCTTAGGTTAGAGACCTCTGTGGAAACACTCTCCCCTTCTCCCAACCTTCTAACCTTGACCACTAAGTGGAATGTCTAATCTCTTAGAAGTTTATGGAGAAAGCTTCATGTCTTTTTCTCACTGTGAGATAAGTGACTTATTTGACTGGAGAGGTGGGGGGGGGGTCATCTATACTAATAAAAGGGTAATATGCTAATTATACCAGACATCTTCCAGACATCCTCCCAGACAAAGCCACGGTGGTGGGGGCCAAGGCAGAGGTAGTTAGGGGTGATCAGGCCAGCAGGGGAGGGCAGTTAGGGAGTGATTAGGCCGGCAGGCAGAGGCGGTTAGGGGCCTAAACCGGCAGTCAGACATCCCCCGAGGGGTCCTGGATTGGACAGGGTGCAGGCTAGGCTGAGGGACCTCCCCCCTGGTGCACAAATTTATGCACCAGGCCTCTAGTTGTACATATGTGGTTAGACCTCCCTCTCACCCACAAAAGGTTAAATAAGTTGATGTGTGAGAAACAAAGACTCGGCCCAGGGCCTGACTCTTAGAGAGCATTGAAGAAGTACTCAAAAACCCAGCCATGAGCTCTAATAAACAGTAGGTTCTCAGTCAACACTGATTCCTCCCCAGGATATGCTGGTCTTAAAACATCTATAAGAAAGAAAAAGCCTCTTCCCTTTTTCCACACAATAAACGTGGACTGAGCGTCCACCTTGTGCCAGGCACAGTTCCAGGAGCTCCTGTCCTCGGGGAGCTGCCATTCTAGCAGGACAGATGGACCATACATGACAGATAAGCTATAGCACATCTGGTGGAGAGGAATGAGCAAGGGGGCTGTAAGAGATGGGGGTGCAGGCAGCAGGGGCCAGAGCCCGCCTGCTCCATGAAGGTGCAGCTGCTGCCCGGGGCACTGATAGGGAATTAGGGCTGAAGAGTGATTTTCTACAGTGTCTAAGGCAGCATGGGCTACAGAAAAAAAGCTCCCTAGACACCTGCTTTCAGGTCTACAAAGAGAGCCACCCTTCAGAGCAGAAGAGCAGGGCCTCTGCTCGTCAGCACAGCTATTGCCAGCAGGAAGGCCTGGTATTTCCATCTCTGCACCCTGGTGTCGGTGGTGTTTGCTGCACTGACACTCCGAGGTCTGTGACACGTGCGATGTGAACCCATCCTGTCACGAAAGCACCACCAAAGGAGGTGTGTGATGAGGGTGATGCTGAGAATCACGGTGACACCAGCTCACCTCTGTTAGCACCTATGACATACCAGGGCTGTTCTAAGCACTTTATAGGGATTAGATTCAGAGGATGTATTGTTATTCCCTTTTCATAGATGAAAAAACTAAGCCCCAGAGAAGTGAAGTCATTTGTCCATTTAACTTTGGAGAGATGTACACACTGGCCACTGTGTGAGGAGTCCCCTTGGACTAAGGGACAGATGAACCTCTGGAACTGGCCTCAGGGGAGGCACAGAAGCACCATGCAGAGGGGACTAAATGAAACGAGATGGCTTTTGTCAGGTGCCTGGTTTTGAGCCTTGCTGGGGCTTCATGAAAAGGGCCAGGCCGACCTGGTTTGGAGCCCTGCCTTTCCATTTACCTGCTGTGTAACCTCGGGCGAGTCATTTTACCTCTCTGAGCCTCAATGCCTTGGCAGTGAAAAAAAGAAACAGTGACTATAAGGTATGCAGTGGGGTACCTGGTACTGGTATGATTCCCTTAATCTTATTTCTTTGGGTGGCTAACGTTTCTCCATTCCACTATGAACACAAGCTCTTATGTATTTTCTACCATCCTAGCCCCCTCTCCAGTGGGTGAACTTATCATTTTTTCTGAGCAGCACCGAACACGGCAGT
The DNA here is from genome assembly GCF_027574615.1 of Eptesicus fuscus. NCBI lineage: Eukaryota > Metazoa > Chordata > Mammalia > Chiroptera > Vespertilionidae > Eptesicus > Eptesicus fuscus. Next base: position 36,196,225 of record NC_072490.1, read on the forward strand.
GCCTATCACTAAAGTAGATTCACCCGCCCTTAGGTTAGTGAGCCTGGGTACAGCAGTGAGGGGCAGAAGGAGCCAACATCTCGCTGCTCCCAGGCTCCTTGCTGTCCCAGTGCCCGGGCAAGAAGATGCGTGAAAACCTCCAGACCCAACAGTGCATGCGGTGGGATCCAAGCAGCCAGGACAGGGCTTGGTGGCCCTCCTGGCGCTCAGACCCCACAGCCTTTTCCTTTAACATTTTATTTTCAGACAGCCACACACAGACTCACAAAAACACATACAACACAACTTTTGTAAGCAGAGCCTTTGATTGAGTCAGAAACGTAACTTATATGGCCTGGCAGAAAATGGCTGAACTAAAGCTCTTTCTTTTAGCCTTTTTTATTGGTAAAGATTCTCAAAAGATTAAAAGTAGGTTAGGAGAATAATACAACAGCTGTGTTTCCAGTGTGTACCTGACAACGTCTTTTGTAGAAGTGAATAATTACATGAAAATCACTTCCTTCCCACCTCTTTCTCAGCCCCCTCCGGGTTGCTAGGCACCCTCTCTCCTTCTTTTGGCTAATGCCACATACAGAAGCCGATGAATACAGTATGGCCATTATGAGGGAAGGGAGTCACAGGAGGAGGATTCAAATGCTCCCTCCCTGGCGGACTCAATGTGGGGAGCAGGCTTGGGGGGGGGGGGGGAGAGGACTCTGATATATTTAAATGCTAATGCACTGGGCAGGCGGCAGGGCGAGCAGGAACAGTGGTGGGAAGGGGCAGAAGCTCTTGGCCTGGAAGCCCCACTGGAAATACGTTCTGCAGCCTCTGGCTCCAGTGCCAAGCGCTTCCCTGGGCAGCCAGCCCTGGGGGCTGACACGGGCCCTGCCAGTAAAGTGTCACTGGGCTGAAGGGTTGCACCGCAGGCGGTGAGGAGCTGTTCAGTTCGGTGAGGGGAGCCTGGGCGTGCAGGCTGACCCTGGTGGCCCCTTTGTGTGGAGCAGGGAGTGGGGTCACTGCGGCTGGGCCTTTGCCTAGAGGCTAGACAGCCGTGTCCCAGTCACAGAGCACAGAGGGAGCGGGTAGACCATCGCTGGCACTGGGCCAATGGTAATGATCTCCATGCCTTATGTCAGTGGTCGGCAAACTCATTAGTCAACAGAGCCAAATATCAACAGTACAACGATTGAAATTTCTTTCGAGAGCCACATTTTTTTAAACTTAAACTTCTTCTAACGCCACTTCTTCAAAATAGACTCGCCCAGGCCGTGGTATTTTGTGGAAGAGCCACACTCAAGGGGCCAAAGAGCTGCATGTGGCTTGCGAGCCGCAGTTTGCCGACCACGGCCTTATGTGGTAGAATCCTGGCGGCTGTGCATACCTGTCTGTCCCTTAATCAATTGCATGAGAAAATCAAGACCTATTTTACCAAAGGACTAATAGATGAGGTTCAGAGCAGTGGAAACCCTGGGCAAGGTCTGAAGACAGCACACTCTCAGTTCTGAGCTTTTCTCAGAACTGTCTATGCAGCCTCAGGGGCTACATGTTAGAGACAAGGTCTTCCCCTTGACAATGTTAGTCTAGAGAGAGACATTATTGGCATGTTGAACAGGAAAATTCATTGGGCAGGAATATCCTATTCGTTGCAGGAGTTTTAGGATCCCTGGCTCCCACTCTCTAAATGCTAGAGGAGGTCTAGTCATTGTGCAAACCAGAATGACACCCCACATGTTTCTAAGTGACCCCTGGGCAGTGGCCCTACCTAGCCCTGGTTGAGAACCACTGAGGCAGGGAGAGACTGAACGGGTAGCAGTGGTGAGGCTGCAGAACCCAAATCCCATCACTGGGGAGCCCAAGGCCAGGTCTTCTCTGCCAAACCAGATATGAGCTCCTAACCAAGCCCCAAGATGGCAGTTCTCCTGTGTCAGCTGAGCAAGCAGCCAGGATGAAGCCTCATCATCTCCCGCCATAACCACTTCTCTCCTCTAATAACCAGGGAGCTGGCTCGAGGCAGAGAGTTATGGAAAGAAAGGGCACGTCAGGATGCTCCACAAGCCACCATGTACACTCCAGGCTCAGGAAGGACTCCTTGGGAGGAAAACGAAAACGAAAACAGCCATGATTGCTGAAGGCAGCCGCCTCTGCATCTGCCAGAGACGGGGAAGTAAATACACGTAATCACATTATTATATTCATTGTTTATAGTTTAGCTCCTCCAACTAGAATAGAAAGATGCTCCATGAGAGCAGGAAGTTTCATCTGTTTTTTTCACTGATGCATCCCTGACGGTTCCTTGTACATGGAACTGCCTGGTACATAGTAAACACTCAAAAAATATTTGTTGCAGGCCCACAGATGCTTAGAGTCTCCAGGACATAGGAAGGGACCATTCAAGGCTCATGCAGAGTCCTAGCTACCAGGCCACGTAGAGAACGTGCTGGGCAGAGAGGGTTTGGACACCAGGTTCCAATTCTAGGTTTCCCAGGAAGTTCCTGTGTGTTCTCCCTAAAGTTCTTTCTTTTCTCCTGACCTCTCCTCTGCTCATCTGAACTGAGAGGTGACAGCTTTAAATGACACCGGATCCTTGGGAGTCTGACTAATAAAGCAGCAAGTCCAGAGTGCCCAGGGCAGAGGGCAGAGCAGGTCTGGGCCACTGGGTATGACCGAGTATAGCAGCATGGCAGGCCTCCCACCTGCAAGCTTTGAAGCCGACTTCATGACCACAGCAAGGTCTTGGAAGGGGAGGAAACAAGAGGGATGGCTAACCTCCCAGTTGGACTAATGGGACATGTGACAACACTGTCACAACACTTCCTCTCAAATGATGCTCCAGGACTGTGGCATCGGCTCTGGGCAAAGCTGCCAGGACAAAGGGGCTGTCCTCACTCCTCACACCTCCCTCAGTGACTTCCCTGGGCATGGGCTTGAGCAACAAAACTAAGAATGATAATTTTAAAAATAAATCAAGGCATGAGTGTTGAAGTATTTAGGGGGTGAAGTGTGCTGATGTCTGCAACTTACTTTGAAATGTATCAAGAAAATAAAATGTATGGATGGGTAGAAGGCTTGAAAAGGTCTGTGATGAAGCAGACACAGCAAAATGTGCATGCCAAAATCTAGGTGGTGGCTATGTGGGTGTCCCCTGTGCAGACAGAACCAATGAGACAACAGAGAGGAAGCTCCCATCCCAGCACTGAGGAGATGAGTCACATCTGCAGAAAGCGGAGGGCAATGCTTCCCGGGACACATCCGTGGGGAAATGCATGCTCTGTGATCACATCAGTGGGGATAATGTAAGGAAGGCCCTGCCTTGCCCGGGTGACAGTCAGCAAGCCAAAGCAACCGTAAAACCTAGGAGTTTTCTGGGATTCAGTTGTCTCCTCCTTGACATCACCTCAAAGATTGAAAACAGGCCTGAATTCCTTAAACCATCATCTGCCATTGATGGATTTGTCTGACAGTCCTTAAGCCTCATTTTCAGCCACAATTTCCTTCTGGATGAGGCAGAACAACCTTCCAGGGTTCAAGGTAGAAGGAGGAGATAGGTACAAGGATGAACAAGTACTCATCCCCCCAGTCGCGCTTAGCAAAATTTTATGGATTCATTTTATATTCCATCTCGGAGGCACTCACTAAAGGAGCCCATGTCTGTTTTTTTCCTCTCTGTTTTTCTTAGAGAGCCCTTTCTTTGTTTCACTCTTTGTGTCTTCTCCTCTGTCACCTATTCTAAGGTATAAACAGTTACCATGGCATCCACTGTCCTAGCCAAGAGCACAGTGCTGAGATGACCACATTCTACAACAAGCATTTAGTAAGCACTTACTGTGTGCTGGGCAATGCAAGTCGCCACGGGAGAGGCATGGTTGAAAAAGATGTTGTCCATGTCTTGGGTGATGCTCAAGTGTAGTTTGGATTATCTTCCTAAGTATGTTAACCATATACTTGCTCAGAGTGACATTTATCTGACTCTTTCCTCCTGTTACTCTCATGGCCTTGAGAAATCTTAATACGCTGTCATCTATATTGGAAATATGTGAGTGACTTCCCCCTTTCAGATTATTTATAATATAAAAACATTCATATGACCACAGATAAATCATCTCATCTCTTTCTGGGCCTTATTTTCACAGAGGGCATTTTAAAGAATTAATTCCTGGCTTCTGCCCCTTTTTATTAACCAGACACATACAACTGCTAAAAGGAACTTTCTGTCAGCATGAAATAGCTCATGGGCATGGGTCAAAAGTGGGAAAAGAAAAGGAAAAGGCTATTGATAGTGAAAATATTGAAAATTGGTGAACTTACTTGATGCCCTAATTTTATGGCTGAAGAAACTGGCACAAGGAGGCACATGTCTGTTCAAGCTGGGTCCCCTGATTCTGAACCTGAGCGTTTCCCACTATGCAGCACTGTCTCCTGGGGGCAGGGGAGGGTGCGAAGTGCAGGGACCAAGGTGTTTATTCATTGGAGGTTGAGCTGTGTCCACTTGCCTCTAACATTTGGGATATCTCCAAGGTTCTAATCAAGGAGACAGAGCTATGTCTGACCTCTTTGTGAACATTATGCAGGACTCAGCGTTTGCCCTGCAGGGCTTTCCAGCACTTGGCCTGCATATGAGAAGTGAGGGAAGTGGAACACGAGGTTCACACACCAGTGAGTTTTCACAGAGAACATCAAATGTCACAATCCCTGCAAACTAAGATGTATCAAAGCCCCATCATCTTGCTGCTCACGTACATAAGAAATCCTTGCTCTCCTTGCTCCAATCTGTGCCAGCTTAGAAATCACCAGAACAACCAGTGTCACCCCAATAAATTTAATAACATGGAAAAAAAAAGAAATCATCAGAACACATTGCATTTGCAAAGCACACTTCTTTCTAAGAGGAGTTGCAGGAGGCAGTCACAGCATCCTAATTATCAGAACTGCAAGAACCTCTCTGCAGCCCTTGTGTTTCTTACAGCTCTGTTGTATGTGTAAGCCTGTTTGATACTCTTGACAGTCATCTGAAGTAGAAAGGATAGGGCTTATTAAGATGGGAGCCCAGAGAGGTTAAGCGCTGTCCCAAGGTCACATGGTAGTGAATCAGGACCTGATTCCATGTCTAATCTAAGCTCTTGATTTCACAGATGAGAAAACAGGCTCAAAGGGTGGAAAGATAACATGTGTCAACTGGAAGTTCAGCATTCCAGTCCTCCACCAGCTGTGACCATGGGTAAGTCATCTCTTCTCTCTGGGACTCAGCTACTCATTCACAAAAGAAAAAAGTGAGCCTTAACTCTCCAACTTTTTAAAAACAGCAAGTACAAATGGGTTCTAAAGAGCTTATTGTCAAATGTCTTGATACATATGATTTTACTCCATGTGTTAGAAGCAAATTTACTGTTAGAAAATATATTCGTAGGTAGTATGAAATAAGAACTAATCACCACAAACATGACTTGATGAATAAAATTAAGCATGAATGCTTAAATTAAGCATGAATGAGTAAGGGCTATTTCCCTTAATATTAATGTACTGCTTGAACATCCAGTATGTCATATTCAAGACTAGCACATAAAGAGAAGCAAATATTGAGGGTTAACATTTTCACAAAAAGTATAACTATGAAATATAATAATCATTTTAAATTCATAACCTGCTTTTAAAAGAAAAACAGAAAGTTCTCCCAAATGCCAGAAATGAGAGAAGTCAAAGTTGAAAGGTGAGGAGGAGGAGGAATAGTCCCAGTAACATATGGGGATAGCCAAGCAGACAGAGCCTGAGAGGCTTGGATTTAAATCCCTTCCAGAGGATAGAGCGAAGATTGTAGCCCCTGGGCATGACCAAAAGCTGAGTGGGCTTACAGTAAAGAGCAAGGAGCCAGAAAAGCATTATCCTATAGTGAATGAGATATTAGAAAACTGCCCCTCCGCCCAGACCTCAACAAGGAAGTGCCAGGTATGAATGTGACCACCCAAGTTTAAACTGTAACTTAAAAAATTACCACCCTATCATTCCATACCCAGCTAAACTACCATTCGAGAGTGATCGTGAAATAAAAATCTTTCAGACATATACAGATGAAGGGACCTTAGTTTCCACAGGCCTTGTTGAAAGAACTACTAAAGGATGTACCTCAACAGGAAGGAAATTTAATCCAGTAGAAAGAAATGAAAATAATAGGGAGCAAAGAAATTGGCAAACATGTTATCAAATCCAAGTAAGGATCAACTCTAAAAAGTATAAGGCAGTATGAAAAAGTGGCAAACAAGAAGAATGATGGAGGAATGTAGAATTTGGAGGAAAATTTGTGTCTTATGGTATTTTCTCCTTCAGAAAGAAGACACAGCTAGTTAACAGCCAATCTAACTCAGCACCCACATCTTCTGTCTTTCCACTGTCCTTGAGGGGATAGAGAGACCCTTTCTTCCCAGCCTGAGGCCACTGCATGTGCAGCTACCACACCCTTCTCTGCACTTCACAGGGGGACCTCCCAATGCAGCCCTTTCTGTCCAAGACACATGTGGCCACAGTTCTGGTCCTGATTCCTCAAGGGGAATTTTTTAAAACTCTTCTGGAAACAACCAAGCCCCTAAGGATCTGGAAACCCAAAATAGTATGACTTCAGAGAGAGAGCCAGGGGTCACTGCTCCATTTCCAAGTAGCAGGTACAATTTGAGTTTCAGTTTCCACAGGCTCCCCTGCTTCTTGGGCCTTTCTCCCTCTATAGCACTTCTGTCAGAATTTTCTGCAATGAGGGAAATGTTCTATATCAGTTCTGTCCAATATAGTAGCCCCTAGTCACAAGTAACGGTTGAGCACCCAACATTTTACTAGTGAAACAGGAACTGAACTTTAACTTTTTGTTTCAATTACTGTAAATTTAAATAGTGAGATGTGGCTTATGGCCTCTGTACTGGACAGTGTAGTTCTATGGGTGGCAATCCCTGAAGGGATCAATCCCATTCCAAATTGATCCCATTAGTGATGGGTCCCCCTTTGCAGAAATCCCTGGAGTGAGTGAGTTCTCCCTCTCTCTGTCCTAGAGTGTGAGCATGGGCAGGTGGGTGGCCCCAACACCCAGAAAATCCTTCTTTTTCTTTTTAAAATCCTAATCCGAGGATATATTTTGATTGAATTTAGAAAAAGAGAGGGGGAGAGAGAGAGAGAGAGAGAGAGAGAGAGAGAGAAACGAATATGAGAGAGAAGCATCCATCAGTTGCCTCCCACACACGCCCCAGTCAGGGATCAAATCTGCAACCTAGGTATGTGCTCTGACCAGGAATCAAACCAGCAAACTTCTGGTGCATGGGACAATGCTCCAACCAATTGAGCCACCTGGCCAGGGCCCAGCAAATCCTTCTTGCTCACGTTACTCAGCCCAGCACCTCTGCCTCCTCTGACCACAACCCTCATTGGTGTAGTGTGTCTAACAGGTCTCAGCTGGCCCTGAATGCTCTCAGACCAATGCTCCCCAAACATCTATGTTATATAAACCAGTGGGAGATGTTGCCAAAATGCAGTCTCTGAAGAGGTTGCATTTCTAACAAGCTCCTAAATAAAGGTGATGCTGAAGCTGGTCTGGGGACCACACTTGGAGTCGTAAAGGTTTAGAAATGTCAGTTAGCTCTGCCTATATGCACAGTGACAACTATCATAATAATACTTAACATTCAAATCTGTACCTGCTCTTTTGGTCCTATCTGTTCTCAATAGGCTTTCTGTGAGAACAGGATGGGTTAAATCGGTTCATGCTATGCAGTGCCACAAAAATGCCCCAAGTTTTGGTCAAGAAAATAAAATAAAAGGCATATTCATCTCTGGAAAAAAAATAACAGCTCACATTTATTGAGCATTTCCTTTGCACTAGATACAAAGCTATGCACACCATTAACGAGCGTTATTCATTTAATACTCACAACAACCTTTTTTACAGATGGGGCCATTAAAGCACAGAAAGGCTAAGTAATTTGCTTGAGGTTACATAGTTAGGAAGCAAATGAGCTGTGACTCTAATCCAAGCAGTCCATGGTAATCTCCACACTATATCTACAGCTCTGGTTGAAGCTCAATAGGGATTTCGATTGTTGGTGGATGAAATCTTTTTAAGAAAAATATGCTAATAAAATAGCTGCACACAGATGTTTATAGCAGTTTTATTTACAACTGCCAAATGTAGAAGTACCAAAGATGTCTATCAACAGGTGAATGGATAAACAAACTGTGGTGCATCCAGACAATGCAATATCACTCAGTGATAAAAAACAAACATGCAGGAACATTAAATGCATGTTATTAAGGGAAAGAAGCCAATTTGAAAAGGCTACAGAAAGCTCAGTGGTTCTCAGTGGTGTGAGGAAGAAGGAGGAGGGGTAAATAGGTGAGGACTAGGGTTTTTAAAGCAGTGAAACTATTCTACGTGATATTGTAATGATGGGTACTGGACATTATTATGCATTTGTCAAAACCCATAGAATGTACAAGACAAAGAGTGAACCCTAATTTAAACTATGGACTTAGTTAGTAACAATGTATCAATACTATATCAATCGATGTAACAAATGTACTGCACTAATGTAAGATGTTAATAATAGGGAAAACTGGGGAATAGGAGTGGGTAGGTATATGGGAACTCTATTTTCTGCTTAAATTTTCTCTAAAGGTAAAATCACTTTTTTAAAGTTGATTAGTTAATGCATACCATTTTATGTCCAACTTTGGGGATGGGGGATCCCAATGAAGGGGTTTTAGTCTGCTGTCTCAACTTTTTTTCTTAGGTGTGATTCTCTGTCACAAAATCCAGTCCTACACCATTCACGTATGTACTCTCTGGTCTTTGTTTATCTCAAAATAGCCTTCCCTTCCCCGTCCTTAAAAGACCAAATCCAAGGCTACCTGTTTCATAATGTCTTCTCTGGGACAGGCAATTGGAAATAATTTTGCTCTCCTCTGACTGCAGTCTTTTATCTAAACAATCACATGGCATCTACCACCCAGCCAGCCATCAATCCACCCACCCATCTAACCAGACACCCATCTAGTATTGAATGGGAGCCTAACATGTGCCAGGCTCTGTGCCAGGTACCAGAGAGTCCACAGTGGACAAGATAAACCAGTTCTTTGCTTATATGGAGCTGACATTCCAACTGGGAGAGACTAACAGTGAGCAAATCAACAAACGAACACAGATTGCTTCAGACAGCCATCAGCTCTGTGAATAAAATAAAACAGGGGCTTAAAGTCATGGGGTTTATTGGAGATGTTTGAGCTTAGCTGGTCAGAGATTACCTGACTTTGGAGCCAAGACCTGTAGGGTGAGAGGGAGCTGGCCATGAGACCATCTATGGGAACAGGAATCCAGGCAGACAGGATCTGTGGCAGGAAAGAGCCTGGGATGTCCAGGGCCGATTGGGAGATGGGACCAGGCCACGCAGGGCTCCTTCGCCTTGGCCATGGTGAACAGTCTGGATTTTAATCCTCCAGCAGGCGGAAGCTACTTGGGGTGGGGATGGGGTGTTGTAAGCAGAAACGTCAGACTTCTGTTCCTGGTTATGACAGACTGAATGGCTGGTAAAGGAATAGCCTGCCTGCCATATGCAACAATCAAAGCAGACACAGTGCAGGAGGCAGCCGTTCTCAGGCAGTGGATAACGTGTAGGGCACACCTGCTATCCTTGAGATGTGGAACCTCCCAATGGGGGTTTGACCAGCCTTCCCCCTGGGAACAAGAGCTGGAGTCCAAGAAGAACACACAGACTCACCAAGCTGAGGAAGCAGGGTATAGGGCAACTAAAAATAGCTGGAACCTATAGTGTGGGGCACCAGAAAGGGGGAGCTGTGTAGAGCAGGGGCCCCGAATATCTACTGGAGGTCCCCTCAATGCTCTGGCTGATGGCTGGGTTGTAAGCATCCAGGGCTTTCAGATAGTGCCTTACGGGGTTAAGAGTGCAACAGAGACACTAGAGGCCGGACACTACCAAGTAAAGAGCACTGCCTGGGAACTGGGGGTCCCAGCCTGCCAGAGAAGACAGATCTAGTCAACACCAAGTATTCAACCTTGGTACCCAGCTAAGACACAGAAAGACCTGCCCTTAGGAGCAGGAACCATGCCCTAGGGTAGGGTTTCTTTACCATGGCACCATGGATACTTCGGGCTAAATGATTCTTTGTTGTGGGGACTATCCTGGGCATTGTAGGGGTTAGCAGCCTCCCTGGTCTCTACTCACTAGATGCCCATAGCCCTTCACCAACAAGTTGTGACAATCAAACTGTTAGATGCCAAATGTCTCCTGGGAGGCAAAGCTTCTGGTTGAGAACCATCACTCTAGAGTAAGAACTACTCTAGACCCACCACAATAAAGCATAAAGACAAGCCCTGATGGGATTTACAGGGGTGACAGAGCTTAGAATCCTAGTAAGTCCAATTGAGTCCTATTAAGTTAGAGACAAGGAACTCTAACTTGGAAAACAAATTGGGATCTCCACAGGTCCCAATAAATAACATACAGGTTAACCTATATAAATTTAAAGTGATCAGCCAGTAATTGAACTATCTATTAAAATAAAAACAATACTCTTTACAGCAAGCATGTCAAACTCAAAGGTTAACACGGGCCAAATAAACAAGGTTTAAGTTTATGTGGGCCGCAAAAAAACAAAAGCTTCAATTTTCATAGAAACATAGGTTTATTTCTATAGAGACATGATGAATACAAAGGGCTGAAATAAATGAGTGATCGTTAACATAAAATAATAGAACATTTTAATAAAAATTAATACTTTTTCCTTGAACATTAACTTACCGGACACTGAATAACTTCACAAATTAATAAGTGTAACACAAATAAACCTATTTTTCTTGTTCTCCAAAAGTGAAATATTTCCTGTTGCGCACACCAAACAAGTCAGTACAAGACTAATGACATGGCAACCGGCTGCTAAAATATTCGCTGCTAGTATGAGTGGAGAGAAATGGTGCGTCTGCATGTAAGGTGCATAAGGGAAATGAATGCAACACGATTATAGTAATCAGTCATTAGTGAACGTTGTAGTTTGTTATTAATAATTATGTATAACAGGATATTATAAAAATTAAGTTACAAAATTTTTATTAAAACGTTTCTTACATACCGTTATATTGGCTGGGCTGTAAAAATATTTATTGTGGGCCGCATGCGGCCTGCGGGCCACGAGTTTGACATGCTATCTTACAGGAAGATAAACAGAATCCAGAGCATCCACAACACAGTATCTACAATATTCAAGCACAATCCACAGTTTACAACCAAAAACTACCAAACCAAAAAAATCCCAGAAAATATGATCCATTCACAAAGGAAAATACATTCAAAGAACAGCAGCAGGAATTTGCACAATCAGGGGTTCCTTTTTCCAAGCTCCTACGTCTTCTATGTGAGGAAGGGAGTAGTGGTGGGTGAGTCAGAAGCCCACCTTGGAGGCTATTCGATTAACCCAGAGGAGGCTGCCTCGTGCCTCAGTTGTTTAGGCTCCATTTAAACTACAGTGTTCAACGTTGGTGCATATTCTCAAAATGGAGGACTATCAATTTAGAGCGGATAAGTCGAGAAAGAATAAGCAAATGAAGGAATGAACAAACGTCATGACACTGGGGATCAGGAGAGTAGAGAATTGTCCCAAAGTAGAGGTGAAGAGTTCCTTGTTGAAGGAGGAGCCCATTGGCTGCTGACCAGGTTACTACACAGGTGATTCCTGCACTGGACGGAGACTAAACCCACTCAATTCTGAGATTCTAGGATTCTTCCAAAGCATTTATGTAGGATCCTCAAAAACCCCACAGCCAGGATTGCCAACCCAGGGCTGGGCAGAGCCAGGGCAAGCCCAGAAAAATCAGATACGACAGAGAGTTTCAGCACTGCACCCTTTGCATGGCCGAGTTAGACTCACGTGGTCAAGTGCTACCTGTGCAAGCACGAGGCAAGTGCTTTAACCTCTTGAAACTTCAGTCCCCTTATCTGTAAGACCTTTAGGACATAGATTTTAAAATACTCAGCATCAAGGAGATAGGACCTTATGGACTTATCTTATTGGTCATGGGAATAATTATATGGCACTTAGCTGCTGGGTCTAGAACAGTAATTTTCAGCTGAAAATTACTTGCTGATTGAGTAAATCAGATAAATTAAACGATGAGCTGATCAAGCACAGGACCTGACATAGAGTCCGTCATCAAGAAATGATAACTAGTATCACAACTCCATTCAAGCAGCTCTTCAACCACTGAGGCTGCAGATTAAGAAGGTGCTGCTGAAACTGCTGAGAATAAAAATCATAAAACTTCACCTTGCGTAAACCTGTGGCTGAAAGAATTTAATGAGGTTCCCCAGTGGTGCACATAATCTCAGTGGTGTGTACAGGAATTCTGATTTCATTGATAGGCAACTCTTAAGAAATTTCAAGCACTCAAGAAAAGAAAAGAAGCACGGGAGGTTAGATTAGCAATGCATCTCTAACTCATGAGGAGTTTACCCAATGACTCAAAGGAGTACCCCATGTGTCAGATGAACTTCAGCCCTAACACCACCCTTCACCACCGTTATCACTGGCTTACATATGTCTCTCCCAAGAGACTGTCATCTCCTTGAAGACGAGAACCATATGTGATGGGATGCTGCAGCCCCAGTGCCTGGTACTGAGAGGAGCAGTGACCCTAACCCAGAATCAAATATGCTGAAAGGAAACCCTGGGGATTTTAAGTCCCAGGGGATGGTGCCTATGTCGGTGAGGCTTGTAATATTTTCAAAAACATATCCAATGTCTCTAAGTCAATGTCAATTTTGTATATTTTAATTTGAAAGTCCAATAGCCAAGAGGTCCATTTTTCCTTGGGTCCTTACTTGGAATCAGAGTATACTGCCACCAGGTGGCAGCAATTCCAAAGTCACATCCAGGAGGCTCATCAGGTAGGGCTTTAAACCAGGGTCTTGTTTTTCCTGATTTGTCCTTCTGTGGGGTGGGGAAGTGAGGGAGATTTGGGGCTCTGAGGTACTCTCACTGTCTGGGTATCATTTTACCCCATCCCCAGGATTTGGACATTTTAGCTGCAGGCTCCAGGTCCCTCCATGGAGGAGGCCAACTTGGGGAACGTGTGCATACCCTGGGAAAGCAGACCCCACGTTTTGGATCCCTGACAGGCCTTTCTGTTCTTGCCCTGAAAACACACACTCAAAACACAATGACGAGTGAGAGTGGCAGGAATCTGGGGCAGGGAAAATGTGATTTCCTGAAAGAGCCACTCCGTTCCCCAAAGACTAAAAAGACAGAAAATAAAAATTTGAGGGGGGAAAAAATTGAGTGGAAGCACTTCACACTTCAGAGAGAACACAGGGCTGACAATGAAGACAAATAGATGTTTAGAAAGTTATAACAGACCACGGAATGCAAATTGCCAGCGGACAAAGGAGGCGAGCTGCTGTGTCGCTTCAAGTTCTTGACGAGAAACTTAATTTACTGGATCCACAATAAAGACACTTGGTTCTGAGTTCAATGCCTACTCTTGGTCTGTGGAGCCCTGATTTGTCTTGCTCAGCACCAGTGACCTGGAGGCAAAATGAGGAACACCAGCAGTGTTCCTGGAGCCCTACTGTGTGCCAGGCCCTGGGCTGGGCACCAAAAGTAAGGACTAGAAGAGCTTTCGCATTCACGTGTACACTTGCTTCATAGCTCCCCTGTGCGGCAGATATTCTATCCCAGCCATCAGGTGAGAGTCCTGAGCCCAGAGAGATAAAGGGGCAGGCTGGACGCCACCCAGGTCGTCAATGGCAGCAGAGTGACTCAAATCTCCTTCCCTCAACACCAGGGAGAAAACCCTTCTCCCTGGATTGCAAGCTGACAACTGCAGTATATGCTACGTCACCGTAAAGTCACACAGGTTCTGCCAGAAACTGCTCTTCTTTCAATCATTCAAAAAATGTCTACTGAGCTCCTACTGTTGGCAGGCACCGTTCCAGGGGCTGAAGACCTAACAGTGAATGTAGCAGGTAAATTCTCTGCCCGCATGAAGCTCACATTCCAGCCAGTAAAGGGACTGATACAAAATGGACCGTGTCTGAGATGTGGGCAAGTGTCACTGAGAAAACCAAAGCTGAGAAGTGGACAGGGTGGGTGGGCGGGATTAAGGGGTGTGACTTTAAACAAGGTGGTTGGGAAGCCCTCACTACACAGCCCTTGAGACCTTAACACACTGAGAGGAAGGGGTTCTCCTCACTCCCAGGAGCCCCACAGCTGAGCTCTCTACCTGCTTTCCGTAGTTGTCTGGCCTCACTCGGTGGGGAGCAAGAAGGGGGTCACTAGGAATTCGCCCACTCTCCAGCTCAACACTTAGCCTTCATGTAGAATCCCTGACACACAAGCCCAGAGGGGTTGGGGCGGGGGCCCCAAAGAGAATGTTTCCTTGTCTGTCTGAGGCCTCAGGAGCTTTGCACAGCACCCTGTGTCCCTTAAGAAATGTAAAGGAAGAGCAGACAGGCCGGTCTGAGCTCCTGAAAGCAGAAGGGAAGGGGAGCTGGGGCCAGGACTGGAACGAAAATCCTGGATCAGGGAGAGCCACAGAGCTCCTTGAACTCTATCACTCTGTTTGGGATTCGAGGAGAAGAGCATCCTATGGGGCAGGAAGGCAGCCTGGGGACTGTCTTCCTCCTGTGGGTCATTGCCTCCACCTGCACAGGCACCAGCCCCCCTATCCCAGGCACCAGCCTTCATAAAACTCCAACATGTGTGTAGAGAAGCAAAGCCCTGATGGTAACATGCAACCTACACAGCTATTTCTGGAGACAGGGCTGGCTCTTCAGGCTGCAGGAGAGACAAGGTAACTTGGGGGTGCTGTCTAATGCCTGCAACATCAGCTCTCCGCCCTCAAAAGTCCAAAAGGAAGGATGAGAAGCTCTGAACTCACCCAACTTTAGGCTCCTAGGGAAGAAGGGGTCTTACTCATTCTACACACGGTGTGCTCATTTCACCACCTGAGACCACCTCCCCACACCCAGGGCCTGGATGGAACAGCCCAGGGGACTGAGGGGCTCAGGGGCAGGAGATGTACACGTGTCCTGGAGTCACCCACTGACCAGCCCTCTGACCTCTCTGGGCCTCTCCTTCCCCAAATATCTCCTCCCCATCTCTCCACCCACAGTGGTTCCAGAAGCAACCTGTTGGTCTCTCTTAGCCACGGAGGCCTGAACATTGCAACTTCTAGATTATTCCCAGGAAACTAGGGTGTTCATACGCCCAGGCCAGCAAACAGGCAGGCCTAGTGACACTTTCTGGGAACTTGCCTTCCAGGTGCAATCTGAAGTGCAAATAAGAAACTAAGTCAAGGTGATTATTCAGAAAAAAAAAAATCTGAAGTTGGTAAAACTTCAAAGTTGGTGAACACTACCAAGATATCCAAAACCAAGCCTTTTACTGACTTCCTGATAAAATATTTCCAGTCGACAGCTCTCCTGACCTACTGTCTCTAACTTTGAGAATGGTGCCTCAGTTGTCTCAGGGGGGATCACGTGACTCCATGAAGTCTAACACTATCCCAGGACATTTTTCCAGCCCTGGCTGCATCCTAAACAATAATTATAACATCATGGTTTTGATGTGATATTTTTCCTAAAGCACATTAAAATATATAACAATAAAATTTTTTTAAAAGTTCCTTTATCAACTGCATCCTCATACTTGAACTTCATAGCCATCTGATGGGGCAGCAGGTATAACCTGTGATCCCCATTCCAGGAAAGCGGGGACTTGGCCCCAGAGAGGTGAGGTGCCTTGCTTGAGGCCACACCACCAGCAATGGGAGAGCAGGAATTGAAACCTGTGCCCTGCTACTTCCTGTGGTCTGGGTATGCACAAATGGGAACTATTGGAACTGGGTAGTGTGGATCTGTTGTTTTCTTATGACCTCACCTCCCTTCAATTAGGAGTTCTCCCACCCAGAACGCAGGAACCCTAAGATATGATGGGGTTGCTAAATTGCTGTGTGACCACAAGCAAGTGGGTCAGCATCTGCTTGTCAAGTAGACGTGCTAGCTGGGACACTGCAGTTCTACAGGCTGCCTCCCCTCAGCCCACCGAGACAAACCTTGCATGATGCACCAGCTTTCAGAGTTCGAGGAGCCGTCAAAGGAGCCATGAAGAGCCCTTCTCAGAGGCAGTGTGACTGTACACCCCACCACCAGCCTTTCAGCCTCTGGAGCAGTTTGAGAGCAGGCTCAGAGCTGCTCGCACCTTCCTTTCCAGCCATGCTGGGCCCTTCCTGCAACACCGCAGCTTCCAAAAAGCACCAACTATGTGGAATCTTGTTTTCCTTTCCCTTTGGGTCACTATCCTTATCTCTGCTCCAGACAATCAGCTATCACTGTTGCTTTTGGGGACACACACACACACACACACACACACACACCCATGATTTCCTGGCCATCGCCGGTAGAAAATAAAAAAGTAGTACAGCTCACAGACTACGGGTGAGTTGGAGGTTTTTAAACATTTTGCTAAAGCAACAGTACCTTTCTTAAAAATTGAAATAGCTCTGGTTCTTACATCTACTCAGCAAACATTTACTGAGCACTTACTATGTACCATGCACTGAGCTAGCCAGGGACTGGGGACACAGTGGTGGACAAAGCAGATGCAGACCCTGCGTCTAAGCTGCCTTCTCAGCGAGGCCTTCCTGGCTGTCCTGCTGGAAATGGCAGTCCTCACCCCCTGCACTCTCTCTTTGCTGCTATGTGTTGTCTCCGTGGTTCCAGTTACCATTTCATAGACGGCATGCTTTACTCTTTAATTTTGTTTACTTCCTTCCCCAACTAGTATATAAACCCCAGGGGACAGGGATCACTGTTTTGTCTACTGTCTACTGTTATATGACCAATACCTAGACAAAGCCTTAATACAGAGTAGGTACTCAGGAAATAGCTGAGGAGCAAGTCATACACATAACAACTAGATATATATATAAAAATAGCTGAGGAGCAAGTCATACATATAATAGCTAGATATATAAAATTATACAAATATTTCATTGCAAACATGGTAAGTGCTTTGGAAAATAAGTACAGAATACTAGGGGTGCATGGTTGGCAAGTGGAAAGATGTGTCTGACAAAATGGTGTTCATACTGAGTCCTACAGGATAAGTGGATGTTAGTCAGTCAGATAGGGTGGGAAGGGAAGGCCTGAGGAAGAAAGAAGGAGTGTTCCCAGGAAAGAAACAGCATGTGCAAGGCAGAAAGGAGGCCGATATCTGGAATGAACTGAAAGTTGGGGACAGCAACAGGAGATATAGCAAGAAGGCAGCTCATGAGGGACCTTAGAGGCCCCCTTTTTGGATCTTATTCCAAAGACCACAGGGAACCCCAGAAGGGATTTAAGCAAAGAGGTACTCATCAGAATAATATTTTTAAAAAACCACTCTGCTGCTTATTGGCGAGTGGCCTACACTCTTGTAGTTGTCAAGTGGGGAATGATGGTGGCCTGGACCAGGCTGGTGGCAGCAGAGGCAGAGAGCAGCAACGACGCAGTAGGGGGTCGGGTGGGAGTCAGAGCCCATCAATTATCCCCTCCCAAACTTTTATGATCCCTAGACTCCCCTCTGAAGTTTCTTAATAATAATGATGCCCAGGTGCCCTCTCAGATCCCCAAAACTGAATCTCCAGGGTGGGGCCTAGGATCTGCATTTTAACATTTTCTGGTGTTCCAATCATCAGCCATGTAGGGAAACTGGGTGATACGCAGGACCTTGACTGACCCTGAGGACCAGGAATAAGGAAGCCTGTGTGCAGAGAGAAGAATGGGAAATCTGTCCTGGATTAAGGCAGAGTTTGTAGATCTAACAAAAGTCCACAGATCCGTGATTTTGGAAATATGTTTTCCAAAACTTCTTCTCCAACTGAGCCTGTGCCATCAGAGGATGGAGTGGGCAAGGCCAACAGTCAGGAGCTGTTTTCCTTTCTCTTAGGGATTCTGCCTGCAATTAAGGATGCTGGGTCAGGTGCCTGGTACTGCGCTGAGCCTGGGGCCCCTCACAGCAGCACAGC
Source organism: Eptesicus fuscus (assembly GCF_027574615.1). Classification (NCBI taxonomy): domain Eukaryota; kingdom Metazoa; phylum Chordata; class Mammalia; order Chiroptera; family Vespertilionidae; genus Eptesicus; species Eptesicus fuscus. Next base: position 36,214,250 of record NC_072490.1, read on the forward strand.
AACTGAGAGAGAAGTGAGCCCACATTGCTACTCCACCATGCACCTTAATGCACCGTGACGAGGTACATCTGAGTTGCACTAACTAGCACCCCTATCCCAGGCACCCCTGTAGCACTAACTAGCACCCCTCGAACATTTCCACCCAAGTTCTCCTACCAGGCACAGCCTGCAGACTTGAAATTTCTTGCAAGCCTCATGTTCTAAATGCAGATTCCACATTCTACTGCATGATTTATGTTTGTTTCAACAGAAAAATGGGCGCCTGCTCACTCACTCAATTATCTTTGAGCACGTTATTCACACACTGGCATTACCTGGGGACCTCTGAAAGATACTGATACCTGAGACACAGCCCCAGGGAGGTTCATTTAATTGGTCTGGGTTGTGCTCTGAAATCTCAGAGTTTCAAAAGCTTCCCAGGAGCTTCTAACAAGTAGCAGAGGTTGAGAACCCCTGGGCTGTAAGATGCTCTGTTTTCATCTCTTATCTAACATACCCCAGGCACAGCACCACGTACCCACTTACAGAAGCTTAGGCTTAGGCATTTACTACCCACTTTTCAGAACAGCCAATTCCTTACCAAAGACACCTAAGAGGCCAGCCAGTTCTAACCTATTATTTCTTTCTGTGAGCTACCCTTGCCCCGCCCGCCCCCGCCCCTCCGACACACACACACACACACACACACACACACACACACATCAATCACCAACAAAGACCCAGTTTCCCTCACTGAGATGCATGGCTATTGAGATCAGTGATCTTGGGTGGCGGGAAAAGTATGTTTTTATTTTCGGTAACCTCTAACTGAAATTTAACATTTCCTTCCATTGTGACTGCAGGCAACAAACCACAGTACTGTTAGCAGTAGAAACCCCAGATGTTTTCCTATAATAGCATAGACACCTCCAAATATCATTTGTTCTCATTGTTGCTTTGAAATCACGAAAATTATTGGACCTCTTCCTGGATCATGCTATTTAATGTACTGATAGATAAGCGCATATATCATTACCATGTCACAAATTGGTCTTTTTTTTAATGCTCTGGTGGTTGTATTTCACTATATTTGATTTCCTATATATTTTGGCAATCTAGGCATTGAAATTTATTAATTCTGAGAAGAGATCTGCAGGCTTCCCACCAGCTGTTGAACCTCTGTGGCTGGCATCAGGGGCCTGCAGAAAGCTTCCCAGGGGTGGTGGGCAGCTGTGCATCTAGCAAAGGACACTTACCTGTGGGTCAGAGAGCCGGGTGAGGTCAGGGTACAGGTAGAACTTGATGCCTTCGGAGGCCCCAGGCAACGTGACCCCTCGGATCAGGAGGATCAGAAGCATAACGTAGGGGAATGTCGCGGTGACATATACAACCTGCCCAAGAACGGAGAGACAAGAATCAAGAAGGGGTGACAGTGGTGCGGATCGCGGCAGGCCCCTAACATCTCACAAGAGCCAAGGGCTTCCCTGGGCAGCAGTACGAAGTGAACCCTAACACAGCCTCGGCTCCCGCCTCCTCTCCCACCACAGTCCCCTCAAGGGCTGGGTCCTTCAGTGAGTATCTGTTGAGTGATGCTTGAGATCACTGCTTTTCAAACATTTTTTACCACAACCCACAGAAAGAAATATACACATCACAACCCTGCACACACTGAGCTGAAACAGGAAGTGTCACATGTATGTCCGTATTTTCTACTCTATTCCTTTTTTTTTTTCTTTTCAAAAGCTGGTCATGGCCCTCAAAATTCACATCATAATTCACCCAAGGGGCCAAAATCCACATTTAAAAAAAAAACAGTTTTAATGAAATTCTAGTTTTAATAGTCAAGGATGGGATGGGGTAGGGTAGGCAAGAGAAGAGGGAGAGGGGAGCTGTTTGGGGCAGGAAAGACGCAGTGTTTTCTGGAATCATTTCAGTTTGGTCTGCTTGGAGAGTAGCTAACCACAGGGGCATAGGAGGTAACTGAAGCCAATGAACCTGAGAGGCTCCCTCAGCCCAGGGATTCCGTGTAAGAATCAAGGCAGTGAAAGAAACAAAATCTTCCCCGAGCTTCCTCACCAAGAGGTGCTTAGGACAGGTCAATACCTTCACAGACTATTGGAGTTCCTGTCCTGGGGGCCATGCCCCCCACCCGAGGTCCCTGCAGGACTCAGTGTTCCCTCCAGTTCTGATTTTTTTCTCTTTTGTCACATTCTCTCCTCCATTCACTTGGTTCCTTCCTCTCAGTGAGACCTACCTATTGTATCTGTTTAGATCAGCAATTTGTCAGTATTTGGGAGCCACAGACATGTCTGAGACTCTGATGACAACTATGGACCCTCTCCTCACTTCCCCCAAATGTGCATGGACACAGATATGTGTACAAGCTTTTTTTTTTTTTTAAATATATTTTATTGATTTTTTACAGAGAGGAAGGGAGAGGGACAGACAGCTAGAAACATCGATGAGAGAGAAACATCGACCAGCTGCCTCCTGCACACGCCCAGGGATGTGCCCGCAACCAATGTACATGCCCTTGACCGGAATCGAACCTGGGACCCTTCAGTCCGCAGACCAACGCTCTATCCACTGAGCCAAACCGGTTTCGGCTTTTGGATGGTGCAGAGACTTTGACTCCCCAGATAAAAGACTTGTGCTTTAAGACCTTGGATCTTAATTCTTCTAGTGCTAGTGTAGCCTCTCACCCCTTTCCAAGTGAGGCTTTCTTTTACCAGTGTTTCAGCCCTTCATGTCATTCATTCATTTATTCATTCACTCACTCACTCGTCCACCTACTCACCTGCACACCAATAATACTCCTAGGTACCAAAGACTAAGCTAGACTCTGGAATGTACAAGTAAGAATGAGTCACAGGATGGAACTTTCTCCTTCAAGAGGCTTCCCTACTGGTAGAAAGATAGACATTCAGGTAGGCAGATAATTCATTATGTAATCAGGGGGACTGCAAAGGATGGTGGAGCACGGAGAATGAGTAGCTAACCATAGGGGCTTTCAGGGAGGGCATCTCCAAGGAGGTGATCCGGGTATTGGCCTATAAGGGATGAGTAGGAGTTAGGACTTGAGGACTGGGACAGAAGGAGGAAGAGAATAAAATTCTATTACATCCCAGGCACAGAAATGGCTATATTTACATAGAATTTCCTCTTGTTTTTTTTTATTATTCATTTTATTTTTATATAAATTAGCATCCTAGAAAAACTGAAACAGAAACATTAAATACAGTATTGTACATAACATCGGAGGGATTGAAAGGACAGAAAGACTATGAAGCAACCCACTTCTACTTTGCACTTAAACAACAAACTAAAACACAGGATACTATACTTTAGATTTTTTTAAATGCTCACCCGAAGATAATTTTATTGATTTTAGAGAAAGAGGAGGGAGGAGTAGAGAGAGAGAAACATTGATGTGAGAAACATAGATCAGTTGCCCCCCTTATGCACCCTAACCAGGAATCAAACCTACAACCTTTTTGGTGTACAGGATAACACGCCAACCAACTGAGCCACCTGACTGGGCAGAATACTATACTTTATATTAATACAAACATAAGTCATTTGGTTGCTAAGTGACAAAACAGTGACCTAAAACCAGTCCTCAAAGGAAATAAGAGCCAGCAGGGGGTAGTATCCGTGGGTCCTGCTGATAGAGGCTGTAGGCTAGATTATGTCATGAGACAACAAACCTAACCTACAATACGGCACCATCCTCAGCTCACTCAGATCTCAGCCCCACCAATTTCAGCACCTGTTTCTGTATCAACCATCAGATCAGTCGACACATCATGTAATCAGTACAAACAATCTCTTGTTGTCATATACAATATAATCCAGAAAAGGTGAATTTAAATCAAATATATAATACTAAGAGACCAACAGTTAATGATAATAATAATAAAAATTAGAGGCCAGCAGTCAAGAGGGGTGATGGCTTCTGCCCAGAGAGCGAACATGCTATAAAATCTCCATTTCCGCTGAAACTGGTTTGGCTCAGTGGATAGAGTGTCAGCCTGCCGACTCAAGGGTCCCAGGTTGGATTCCAGTCAAGGGCATGTACCTTGGTTGGGGGCACATCCCCAGTAGGGGGTGTGCAAGAGGCAGTGATCGATGTTTCTCTCTCATCGATGTTTCTATCTCTCTATCCCTCTCTCTTCCTCTCTGCAAAAAATCAATAAAATATATTTTTAAAAAAATCTCCATTTCCTTTAGCTTCGTAGGCACTATCATAGATCTTCAGCATTTCGTGTAAATCCTTAATTCTCTTCCTTCAAAATGACACCCCCTCCCAAGTTAACCAGCTTCCATCTATGAAAAGTCAGCTAAAGATCTATTACTTTCATTGAATAATTTCCACTTACATGTCTGTTGTATGGCAAAAGATTAATTATCCAGACCACCCAGGTCCTGATTAATGATATCTCTGGAGGTTAGCTATCTTGCCTCCCAATGCGAATAAATTTAAGGAAAAGAACTTTACCATGCAGAACATAAGCACTGAAAAATCATAGAAATTTGTCTTCCATCTGTGGGACTACCTTGATGTGACTAAACTAGTCCGTTATTATTTGACCTGTCGGTTTTGAGTGGACTGGGCCACTGGAGTGTCATGAAAGGGTCACCTTTGACCTGACCAAATGGATCCTCTCCATGCCCTGGCAATGTATATAGCAGAGGCATGATTTATTAAATCACTGCTGCTGATTTTGAAGCAGTTCTATTGTTTAAAGTTCTAAATGGATGCTCGGCTTCTACATTACACTTGATATCATGCCTTAATTTTTATACTCCTTTTATAAAACCACGAGGGAAATAAAATATGCAGATTAATTGCCCGAAAGACCACAGTGCAGACAATGAGTTAGCTGCCAAAATGGAACCACTGGCTGGCAGGCGTTAGCTAGAAAAATTCCTTTGTAAGCTGAGGCCTGAGAGCCTTGAGTCATGGTACAAAAGGTGGTTTAGGGGCATCATTATGTAATGCACACAAGTGGAGACGAGTCTAAAAATTGAAAATGCAACACTGAGGACAGCCTGTATCTGTTGCTGGTACCACCTCTCCTAAAAGCCCCTCTAACCTGTTTCTACCCTCAGCCATACTAGACACTTGGGCATCATCTTGGATTTTTCCTGAGAACAGCTGTAGACTGTCCAAACGATACAGGTCTTGTCATCTGGAGACTGCACATAGATCACATGCATGCTGCCACACCCCTCCTGTGTTCATCGCAGGCATCGTTAATTGATCACAACACTCTGCAGCTCAGCCTGGCTGCAGCCCCAGACCCTCCACACTGGACTCCAGTTGGGAAGAAACCCACTCTCAGGCTACCCTTGATCTCGTCCATTTTTCATGTGTGCATTATGTCTCCTGCAGGTCCTTTGTCCCTGTCCTCAGAATGGTAAGATCTGGTTGCTGAGCTCAGTCAGCACTGCTGAATGTGTGATGCATGACACCCGCAGAAGCAGTGTGAAGGCGGAAAAGGAGACTAGAGACACAGGCTGGAAGGGTCTATGTTAAAGGGATTCAGCCTTCCGACTGACAGCGGTTGGAGCTGGGTCTCCAAGGAAAAGTAGGAACAGGAGAGGCCATGTCAGGCAGGGGAGATGTGGAACTAGCCAAGGAAGTGGGAAAGGGCACAGAATGTTGTCTCCTGGGATGGCTAGGAACCTCCAGGTTGTTCTCTAAGTGCTCAAGCTGGAGACAGCCTCACCTCTTTCCTCAGGTTCTTCCATATTAAACCAGTGGTATCAAGTGCTGCCAACTCGATCCCCAACTATATTCTAAAATGACACCTGCGCTTCACCCCCTTCATCAGGGCCCTTCATCGCCTTTCTTCTCCATCATGCGTCAGCCCCACACTGTCCATTCTGTGGCACCAGTTTCAAACACATGAGTCTGGGATATGCTTTCCTGCTCCTCTGATTTTTTCCCCCACTCCCTAGCCCCACATTCAAGGTTGTGGGATACAGTGCAAAGGGCTGGGCTTTGAGTCAGAAGACCCTGGGTTCCAACCCTGGCTCTGCTATGACATGCTGTGTGGCTTGACCAGTCGCCACCCTTCCCCACCCACTCTGTTCTCCCCTGTGCCAGATCCCTCCGGTTAGGGAGCATGCCAGGTTCCATCAGGCCTCCCTGCCTTTTCATGCCTCCCTTTGTCCATAATTTCAGCCCCAGTGCCTGGGCCACCCACGGTGTTAGTCCTGGGTATGTCCAAATCCTCATAGTCTAAGGACTCCGTAAAGTCAGAGACCATGCTGTCCAGTTGTCATATCATTGACCTACCTACTTTATATGTCAGGCAGCTGAGGCCCAGAGTGATTTTCAGTGTCTCAGTCTCATCCTCTTAAGCTATAAACCATGCCATCTATCCAAATGTTGTTGAGCGACTGAAACCATGCCACAGCCTCCCTGATCCATATCCCACATTCTTCCCCCAGTCACTTCAGCAGCCTCCTGGCTCTATGGCGGTTGTCCATCAGCTGTTTTATTGCCTCTTAAGATTAAAGATCTCTAACATATTAGTTCATATTATTTCATAGCAGGGAGATCATTAGACCCTAAGGAAAGGGAGTTTTGTCTTTTACTTTGCCTGCTGTATCCAGAACAGCAAGTGGTATATAAAATATGCTCAGTAAGTTTTTTTTTTAAAATATATTTTATTGATTTTTCACAGAGAGGAAGAGAGAGGGATAGAGAGTTAGAAACATCGATGAGAGAGAAACATCGATCAACTGCCTCCTGCACAACCCCTACTGGGGATGTGCCCGCAACCAAGGTACATGCCCTTGACCGGAACCGAACCTGGGACCTTTCAGTCCGCAGGCCGACGCTCTATCCACTGAGCCAAACCGGTTTCGGCGCTCAGTAAGTTTTTGTTGGAAGGAAAAACAAAAAAGCAGGCTGAGACCTGGAACCCTGAGTTTAGACTGCAGGTCTGCAGACACCACTCTGTGCTCCATCCATATAAAATGCTGGATCTACATACAACAAGATTTGGAAAATTGAATCCGATTTTAAGAGGGGGTGTTTATAAGGAAATCACAAGCCATGTGAATTTAAATGAAAGACCAGTTCAGATACGGAGGGCAAGGAAGTACAGCTGCAAGGTGCTTCCCAACAAAGCTCAGTGCCCCTTTCAAGATATCTGAGTCCCTAGGCCTTGTCTGGGAGAGCCACGCAGGGGGCAGGCATTATGCTAAGTTATGCAGTGTTTGGTGATGGGCACAATAAGGTCACTGACAAGGTACCCTGAAGCCTGGCTGTTCCTGGCCGCTGCCAGTGGTGGCTCACACCCAGGTGGGCGTGGGGGAAGGAGGGTTTAATCTGTCAGACCGCTCAGGCCACAGAAATGAGGCTCCAGCCCTAAGCACACCCTTTGGTTTGGAGAGTTTTTTACTATTGTTTAATTTCCTTTCAGCAGGTCAAGTCCTTCTGAATATAAAGGTTAGCACAATTGGTGGTAATTATACTGTATCCTGTTTTAATTGACTCTAATTGCTCATTTGCATTCCAATACTGGAATTGTGGGGTGTTTCCCTCCTACTTCCAGGACACAGATGTTTATTTCATAGCAGGGAGATCATTAGACCCTAAGTTTTCCAGATAATGGGGTCAACGGGAAAGCTGAGTGCTATTTAAAAGACATGGGGAAAGCTGGGTGGTGTGGGAGCAAGAACACAGGACCACAATGTGCAGCATCTCAGGATAATTCCATAACTTCCATATCCTCTCTGGCTGGCATTTTACCATTTACAAAGAGGCGGGGTGGGGGGGGGGAGTGTGGGGAAGGGAGAGGGGTGATTTATATGAATCACTTTTGTATTATTTACTTAATATTTTTTTAAATTTCTTTATTGATTAAGGTATCACATATTTGTCCTCATCCCCCCATTCCCATCCCACACCCCTCCCCACACATGCCCCAACCCCCTGTACTTAATATTTTTAATAAATAAATATGCTTTTTTGCTGTTGCTGTTAATCTTCACCTAAGGATTTTTTTCCCATTTATTTTTAGAGAGACTGAGAGGAGGCGGGGAGGGAGGGGGGGGGGAGGGCGAGAGAGAGAGAGAGAGAGAGAGAGAGAGAGAAAGAGAGAGAGAAACATAGATGCGAGAGAGATTGGTAGCTTCCTGTAAGTATCCCAGTAGGAGCCAGGGTTAAAACTTGCAACCCAGGTATGTGCCCTTAACCAGGAATTGAACCCTCGACCCTTTGGAGTGCTGGCTGATGCTCTAACCACTTAGCAACACCAGCCAGGGCAATATACACTTTTACATTAAATAAGTATATGTAATAAGAAAACTGTAAACACCATAAACAGAAAACCATGATCTCTTAGTATAAATAAAAGGTAAATGCAAAAAGAAATGCAATAAAAATAAAATGTGATTAAATTTTAGCCAAAGGCTCTGAGTCTGTGCTGTTTTCTCTTTGTTCAATAGCAGGAGTAGCAAGTATCAGAGAGGCGTTAAACAGTAAACAAAAACCGTACTGTAGCTTTTGCTTTAAGAGACATTAAAAAGGGAATATTGTCTAATTATGTGATTCAATGTTTTTAAGACTGGCTACACTAAAATCATTGTGTGAACCCTTTTTAGAAAGAACATTTCCCATATTCGTGGGAAAGACTAGATGAATCCCTGAGGTCCTTCCCAGCAATCACGGTGTTTTCTAGGACAGCTCTCTGTCACTCACAAAGCTTTTCAAAAGACCAGGACTTCTTAATCCTCTTCACTTTTTTCACTCATCCCCTCCCATCTGGCAATCATCAGTTTGTTCTCTGTATCTAAGAGTTTGTTTCTGTTTTATTTGTTCGTTTGTTTTGCTTTTTAGATTCTACATGTAAGTGAAATCATACAGTATTTGTCTTTCTCTATTTGACTTATTTCACTGAGCATAATATCCTCTGGGGCCCCTCATGTTATTGTTAAAAGCAAGTTTTCATTCTTTTAATATGGCTGAGTAACATTCTAGTGTGTGTATGTGTGTATCTTACATCTTCTTTATCCATTCATCTATCAATAGACACTTAGGTTGCTTCCATATCTGATGGCCAGTTACAAATAAATCATGAGGATGTAAAGTATATCACAAAGAATATCTATGTATATAAAAGCCTAAGCGACCAGCCGACCAGCCAACTGACTGGTAGCTATGACATACACTGACCACCAGGGGGGCAGACGCTAAACACAGGAGTGGAAACCACAGGCATGGAAACATGGAACAGACTGATGAATCTCAGAGGGAAATGGGGAGAGGGGAGGGCAGGACGAGATTAACTAAATATCTTATATGCATACTAGAGGCCTGGTGCATGGATTCGTGCACCAGTGGGGCCCCTCAGCCTTGCCTGCGGGGATCAGGCTGAAACCCACTCTCCGACATCCCCCGAGGGGTATTGGATTGTGAGAGGGCACAGGCCAGGTCCAGGGACCCCACCGGTGCATGAATCCATGCACTGGGCCTCTAGTAGTCAATACTATCGTAAAAACTATGTATGGTGTCAGATGGGTACTAGACTTATACTGGTGATCTTTGTAAGGCATATAAGTGTCTAATCACTATGTTGTATACCTGAAACTAACATAATATTGTATGTCCACTATAATTTAAAAATAAAATTTTAAAAATTTGTTAAGAGTGCTCGCTTTGGCAGCACATATACTAAAATTGGAACTATACAGAGAAGATTAGCATGGCCCCTGCGCAAAGATGACACGCAAATTCGTGAAGCGTTCCATATTTAAAAAAAAAATTGTTAAGAGGGCACATAACATATTAAGTCAGTGATGGGCAACCTTTTGAGCTTGGTGTGTCAAACTTTGCCAAAAAACTGAGCATAACTCGGGTAGTGTGTCACTTTGAGGAAAAAACATTATTTCGCAAATGTTTCATCCTCAGGAGCAGCAAATGTTTCATCCTCGGCATGCAGCCGCCTCAGCGGCCACATGTCATCAGAAATGGCTACACGTGTCAGTGCTGACACACGTGTCATAGGTTCGCCATCACTGTATTAAGTGTTCTTACCATAAAAAAAATAGTTGGTGGGGGTAACATGAGGGAACTTTTGGGGGTAATGAATGTTTATTACCTTGATTGTGGTGATGATTTCAGGGGTATATGCATATTTTCAAACCCATCAAATTACATACATTAAATATGTACAGTGTTTTTTGTATGTCAATTATACCTCAGTAAAGCTGTTTAAAAAATTGAAACCAGGACTCCTTGGCGCTATCCAGGGTCCTGACACTGATTTGGAAAGAGTCTTCAGTGAGCCAGTCACCCAAAGTCTTGGAAGATGCTGCTGTTAACTGATTACCTAAGTTTCTCTAACTGATATTTGTACCACTTAAATAAGTCTATTCCCATTTTGCAGATAAAGAAAAAAGACTGAGAATTAGAGATTGGAGTGGCTTGCTCCAGGTCATAGAGCAGTAAGTGATCCGAAGTCTGCTATCTCTACCACAAGTGCTGTGCTCTGGCCAAACAATACCTTCCTGTTTTCAACTTCCATTTTCTCCCCCTGTCTGTTCTTAACCTCAATGGTTCACCTTGACTGACTTTGGGCAGTAACTCATCATTGTCCACTAACCCTAACCTCAAATATACTGTGTTAGCCCAGTTTTCCCCCACTTCCCTTCCAGCCAGGCTTGCCTCTATCTGGACATCTGCTTATCCCATATGGCTGAAAAGCATGGTACTGAACATCAAATCCTTGGAAAATCATTCTTTTGAATACCAACAGATTTTCCCTGCTTTGGTTTTTGAGAGTGTACTACCTGAATTCCCAGGTAAGAACATTACAGCAGGCACCAAATAGTCTGGCATAACCTTCACTAAGATTTTATTGACCTTGGGAACAAGATGCTAGGGAAATGTGAATCTGAAGAAGGAAGAGCCCCATGGACACGTTTGCCTCTTCACCACTTCTATCATCTTTAGATAATTCTAAAAGAAATATAAATAAGGAAAAAATTTCTGTTTTAAACAACCAAATTCCAATAGGTGACCAGAGTCATGTTTTAGTGAAGATATCAATTATCCAAGGAGGTAACAGGATTTTAGCAATGCAGCAATAATTCCATGGGCAGTTAAAGTGATTAATTCTTGTGCAATGACAAGTAGTTTGTCATCAGCTATGAGAGTTAGACCATGTGTGGAGCTTAAAAAAATATACTAAAACACCTGCCCATCTTGGGATGTATGTCTCATGGCATCATCTCTGAGCTGGGTTGAGAAGGAAATGAGGGAAGGTGATGAGAAACAGTATTATAGTTGGGAGGCATCAAAGCCAGGTGGCATGACCAGGTGCTAGTCCCCACTCTATCACAGCAACAGAGACCATGAGTCCTCCCCCAAGATCTGCTCTCCTCCCTTCACAATAATAAAACCTCTAATCTTCAACTAGACCCATGGCCTCCTAGAATAAAGGCAATATTCCTCAGCCTCCCTTATAGCTAGGTGTGGCCATGTGACTATGTTCTGCCCAGTCAGATACAAATGAAAGTGCCATGTACAACTTCCAGATACTGTCCTTAAAGGAAAGGGCTGTGTTCTATCCTTCTCTTTTCGCCCTTCCCACAGGCTGGAATGAAGACCGAGTAGTGAGTTGTCTTAGATCATGAAAACAAGGGTGACAACCAAGGTAAAGCAGGCAGCTTATACCTGGACTGTTATGGGAGAGAGAAATAAACTATCTTGTTTCTACTACTACTCTTTTAGGTCTCCATTCTAGGCAGTCAAACATGTAATTTAAATATCTAACCACCAACTGCCTCCATGATCTTGGGTAGGTCCTATTTCCACTCGAAGTCTGTACTATTTTTCTTTAAATAAAAGCATTAGCCCAGATGATTCATACTATTCCTTTTTACTCAGACATGAGGAGAAATTTCTGAAAATTCTGAAGATGTGCTCTTGAGAGCAACCATCCTCTAAACCTGGAGTCAACCAGGAATGACAACAGGGTCAGGAAGTCTCCAGAAAGCCCTAATCAGTAAAAGAGTGGTTAGAACAAAGCAGCCAAAGAGATCATCATTTCTTGGTAAGCATTAACCTTCTCTGTCAGTGTAGAATGAGCTTGACAGGGTGGTAGCCAATTTGGTGTGGACCCCATGATCAAGTGCCTCATGATCAAGGACCTTCCAGAGCCTCCACATTCCTCCCCTGTGAAATGAGGATAATGCCTATTTCAAAGGTTGATGTGAACACAGGTTAGAGATCGCTGTGCAATGCACCGGACACAGACACTGTTCAATAATTGGAAGGATTAGATTGCCTTTGTTGCCCATCACTGGGTCAGTAAGCAGTGTCCCTTCAGCCCAGCGGGTGGGTTGGCCAGCAGAGAACAACATATCTGGGTGTTCAAGAATGCAAACAGCGAGGCTGGAGTAAGCCCAGCTTCAGCTGTGACGGTAGGCAGAGAACTGGTTCCCGAAACTCCTTATGGAATCCTCTTCCTAACAATGGGAGTGGCTGGCAATGTGGCGGCAGGGGAAGGCTGGTAGAAAGAGGCAGTAATTCATTAGTTGGGAAAATCTGAGTGAACAGGACCCAGAAATAAGAAAAACATTCAGGACAGAAGGGACATACTAGTATACACAGTCATCCTGAGGAGCTGCAGCAGACAGGCTCTGGAATGAAGGCCAGAGAGCAATAGGAGTAAGTCCAATTATGAACAAGAATCCTCTGGAGTCCCAACTCCATCCAACAGTTGTGGCAGTGGAAGGGCTAGGGTACAGACAGTATTTAGATGAATTGGAAAAAATTATATATGAATGAAACCAATTTTAAAAGGTAGAAGGGACTCTTCAAAAGTTGAGTTGAAGGGAAGGATGGGCCCCAGGCGTTTCATCACAGATGCATACATGACAAGGAAAAAGCCTGCTCTATAAGGGGGAAGGCTAGACTTTTGGGAAAAGCCAAGGACAGTGAGCATCATCAACCTTTGTGAGGCCCCAGGAACCTAGCAACAAAGGAGCTTGGGGGCTCCCTGTTGCAGGGTAAGCAGTTGAAGGGGGCTCAAGAGTAGCTTATGAAGAGAAAATTGCTGAGAATTCTCAGATACCTATCCCAGAATTCTACTCCTAGCCCTAATGGGTCCCAAGGGAAGGAATGGATCAACGAGGCATCTTCAGGAGCTGGGGCTTTGTGGGCAAGAAACCAAATATCTTAAGAGCCCAGGGAATTGTGTTCCTCTTCCTTCTTGCTAATGGTTGGGCCATAAAGATCCTCTATACCCATGGCCTGTTCCAACCCTGAGATTCCATGACTTTATTGGTTAGTAATCATGGATATCCTGGTTGGAAGTAGAGGGCAAAGAAGGAAAAGTGCTCAGTTCAGGAGAAATGGAAGATCAGACACATAAGAATGGGACTAAGATTTATTGTTGGGTCTACATGCTTTATTTTTATGTTCTCCAGCTCCACAAGATAGAAACTATTATCATTTCCATTTTACAGAACTAAAACAGAGGCACACAGAAGTTGAGTACTTGGCCCATGGTTGCACAGCTAAAAATAAAAAGGCAGGATCCAAGGTCAGATCCCTCTGACTCCAAAGCCTGCACCGAACCACTATACAGCCCCACCGGGAATTCAAGTGTCCCCATAATCCAACCAGCTTCATTTCACACTGCATCTTCTCCTGTTCCCTAAACAAACCCTGTACTTTCCTACATGCAAGCCTTTGCTTTTATCATTCCCTTCACCTGGAAGGTCCTTTGCACCTTCTCTACTTATCAAAATCAAGACCAGCTCAAATACCATGTCTTCCCGCACTTCAGCACTAGGCCATCCAGTCTAGATGAAATGCTCCTTCTACAGCCTACAACTCACTGAGAAATATGGCATTCAGATATGGAGAGTGGCCTTGACAAGAGAAAAACCAAGTTCAAATCCAGCCTCTGAAACTTTCTGTGTATGTGACTGACTTTTGGCAAGTTATTGCCTTTCTAGGTCATACTATTTTCTTCTATACAATGGAAATAATAATATAGCAAAGTAACATGGTTTCTTTTTAGAAGTGTGGACTATGAATAACAGTTCTCACCTCTCATGGTAAGTGTGAGAATTAAATGAGCCAATGTCTACACAGCACCAGGCCCTGCAACTTGACACATCAGCCCTTAGTAACCAGCTTCCCTTCCTCCTTTTACATGACCCTCATTATATTCCACCTTCTCATACACCTGCCTTTCCCTCTAGGTTGGGCTCTATTGGAGGATAAGGGCTTTACTCATCTATGCAGGCTCTGAAAGCATCTCATAAAGGCCGACACAGACTGTAAATAGTTGATGAATTAACACATTCAGACCTCAGTAGCCCAGAGACCATGAATAGAACAAAACAGGATATAATCCAATGTGTCTGCAATGGGCCTTCAGTGTAAATCCCTGCTCTCACTTGAGCCTCACCATCTAAGAGTAAAGAACTTTATGTTTAATTCAATTCACCAGCTATTTAATTGAGCTCACTATGGTCCAGGCCGTGGTCTGATTTTAGAGAGCTTGCTAATGAGTGAGCCAGGACCCTGACAGCAAAACACAGACAGCTCAGGGATGGACCACACAGTGGACGGCAGCAGGGAGCTCAGGGACACAGGGAGATGAGGTGTGGCTAGAGAGGTCCTCCTGGAGCTGAGCTTTGAAGGGGCACAGGCTGCCTGTCTTGCTCCAAAAAATCCTGATCTAGAATGTACTGTGCGAATAAATTCCTTCAAGCAGGAAGGGTCAGACATGGTGCACACAGGGCACCTCAGCCGGAAACGTCACCTCCAGGGAAAGAAACAAGCTCTGCATGGTGGCAAGGAAGCTGGGCCCGAAGTGACAAGATACTGAAATAGCAACCACGCTAATTAAGATGGCTGAGCCCAATCCAAATCCATGTCCACAGGATATCTTAAAATCAGTGGATGGGGCAGTCTACTATTTAAGCCTATTTCATGGTGAATTAAGATTAGCTAGAATTAATGCTATTGATTTTTACATAGCTCCACCATAAACACCACAAAAATGAACACAAATCCTCAAACAAGCCCAAGCAACATAAATATTCCATTCAGTGCCCAGTCAAGCTTACACTGGCTTTAGGAGCTATTATTTACTGCCTGGAAAACATACTCGGTACCTTGGTTAATCATGATTTAAACCCCATCCATCTCTCTTGGACTAGAAGGCTGGTGTCGCTATGGTGACCAAGGGCACCATTAAATCCCGGACAGGGATTTACCAGTGCAGGGAGGCTGGCAGGCGAGAAACACCACTCCATGTCCTCTTACTCTAGCCTTCAACCCACTCGTGATGGATGTGTGGAGAGGAGAGTCAGCTAATGCTCAGGGACTGTGTCTGCAGCCAAAAAGAGCAAGGAGCTGCCTGGATCCTGCAAGCATCGCTTGATCTCTATGACATACTGCCTCCTGTCTGTCAGTCATCCTGAGCAACATGGATCCCTCCAAGGCACCCAGGCTGGTTGCAACACACTCCTTCCCAAACAGCTTCATTTCTTCAAAGAAGAATCTGTGCTTGCCTCCTGCTCTTGCCTCAGTTTATGGCGATCCATCTTCTGGCTCCCACCTCTCCTCTCAGCAGTCATCCCAGAGGATACCAGGCCCCCCCTATTAAGTCAAATCTAATAGCTTCTTAGCGCTTGCCCTTCTCCCAGTTTTCAGCTTTAAGACTTTCCCCTATTAGATGCTTCTGTTTTTCTGTTTCCTTTTCTCATTAATTTTTTAGTATCTTTCACAGGTTCATTTCCTCACTCTTTCTTTCCATCAACAAATCAATCAATCAGCCAGCCAACTTTGATTAGCATCTGTTATGTGCCAGATGCTGTGATAGGCACAGAGGACACACAGAGCAGAAGCCGGCCCTGCCCCCTGGCTCTCACAGGGGTAGCTTGCTCTCTGCAGATTTCTAGCTGTTTTCCAGAAGTCTGGCCTCGTCCCACTCCCGTTCTCTCTCTATCCACTCTCCGGCTTTTCTCATGTACTCCTGTGGTTTTAAGAGCCACCAATCTGCTGATGCTCTTCAATCTCTCCCACCAGCCCAGCAGTGTCTCTTGAGTTTAAGACCCATATTTTCAACTCCCTTATGTGTATGTCCACCTGGGTTTCCTACCAAGACCTACAATTCCACATACTCAAAATCAAAACGACTACTTTCTCCCCCAAATCTGCTCTTCTTTCTATGTCCCCTTCTTGTCATCCAAGTTATAACTCCACTGTGTTATCTTTGATTTCAGCTTCTCTCTCTTACCTCTGTTCATGAATAAAGCCTTCGAAAGGGAGAAGTACAAAATTGAGCTTCACTGCCCTATAGATCTTTTGCTGAACCCAAGCATGGCCAGTGCCAGTGGAGTTTCCCTCTCCTCCTTGCCTCCAGGCCCTACCACCCTGGCTTTTCCTTCCCAGAAAACCCAGCTTCTTTTTCAGGTTCCTCCTCCTCTGGGCTCCCCAAGTCCCATCTTTACCCCTCTGCCCTCCTCTTGCCTTCTCTCCCTGGGTGTCCTGCCTGTTCTCAGAGCTTCAATTCCATCAACTTTACAATGCATGTTTTTAGAACTCTGCATCTTATTAGCTCTGAAATCAGAATGTCCCCCAGGTGGCAGGCACAATGCAGTTACTGCTCCGAGTGTAGGGCCCTGGGTTATAGGATGTTCTTAATATCATCACTTCAGTTGAGTTACAAGCTTTGTTGCTTAAAATATTTTAAATTACGTTAATTTAAAGCAATTGCTGTTTAATGTTTAGAATGTCCCTTGAAAAGATTACACTATGGTTCTGCAGAAAGGCACAGAAACAGGCGGAGGTGACAGTTGACACTAATGCAAATACACACCATTGCAAAGAAACAACCAAGTACTTCATGGATTTCAGAAAGGAAGATACCCACGAGTGGAGGAAGCTGTTTACACTGTTACTGCAGTACATGCAAACTGACTGCTATTATAATTTACATGATATACCAACAGACAGGAGAATCTGCCAATACCTTGGAAAGAGAAAAATAAATTTAAAAGCAACAAAAATCTGGTGTAGTTCCTTCCAGTGTCACAAGGAATAACGTTAAGGACATGGAGAGCAGATTAGCTAGAAGTATTTTGCTTCTGATAAACATCCTTTTTAATTAGAAGAATTAGGTAGCTCCTGGTATATAACATAATGAAATATGGCATATCAGAGGATTCTCATCTTTTGAGGAACACAGATGGTAGATATGGACCCTCACCATAGAAAAGTGTACATATCCACATGATCCCCTAACTTACAATTCTAAGGGTTTCAGAGGCCTCTTGAAGCATCTGTGAGCCCCAGGTAAAGAAATCCTAACATACAGACTCAAGACTCCACTCCATATCCCTCTCTCCTGAGCTCTAGACATCCCCGTCTGTCACCCAAACATCTCCACTTGCAGTCTCACAGGCATCGCAAACGTAATGGTTCCCAGAGAGACCATAACTCCATCAACTCCAGACAAACCTCCCTTTCCCACCTCATGGCCCTGCCACTAAGCACTCCAGCCAGGAACCTGGGTTTCACCCAGCACTTGGCTCTTTCACCCTCTTTATTCAGTCATGGGGGCTGATTCACACTTGCTTATTTCTCAAGCCCACCCTCTTTCCCCCCATCTCAAAGCTGTCTGCTGAACAACCGCTACATGGAGTCCGGCCTTGGCTCCCAGAGGCCCATTCCCCACGCCATAATCATAGTGACCTTTCTCTAAGAAGAGCCTGTTCCTATCACCCCTCTGTTTTAAACCCTTTGGTGACCCTCCATTGCTCTCAACTTATAACTAGGCTCATTTACAAGCCCTTTGTAGATGGCCCCGACCACCAATCCAGCCTGCCTCTCTGTTCCCTCTCAAGAACTGCCTGCTCTGGTCACACTGCCTATGCCTTTTCTGACCCCACGTGCGGTCTCTCTAGCTCTCTCAACCTCTCTATCTCTCTCTCTCTCTGGACTACCCCACATGTTACATATTGGACCACATCTTGGATATTTGCCTCTGTGTCTCCAGGACTTATCAGGGTGCCTGGAACCCAGGAGATGTTTAATAAATGAATGGTGAATTAATCTTAAGGCACATGGCCCCATAAAGCAGTAATGCAGTATTAAGTGCTACAGTAGTGTGGGCTCCAAACCCAGCTCTGTGACCTTGGGCAGATCACGGCACCTCTCTAACCCTCATGTGCACAGGCATAAGACAGGAATGAAAATATCTATTTCAGAGGGTTGTTATTAAAGTTAAATAGAATGTGAATTAGTGGATGCCACAAAAGCAGTCCTGTCTTCTACGGAGCAACTGGAGATATGGTGGGGAAAGGGGCATTTCGGATCATTACAAAGACAGGTATGGCATTAATGACCAAGAACTAGGAAAGCTGGCCACCCTGCAATGAATGCGTTGGACAATTCCCACACAATAAAAACTGCGCTGTTTCTCATGACTTTCAAATGTTCCACCAGACATTCGTGTGTGTATGTATGTGTGTGTGTGTGTAAGGGGGGAGGGGGAGCAGGGAGCTGATTATAATTATAAAGCCTAGCATCGAACTCTGTTTTACATATAACTTCAAAGCATATTTTACCTCATCTTAATGTAAACTGGGTTTTCCAGAAATGCAATTAGCATGTAAATTGAGGAAAGGCTATACTCTTTTATTCAGTACTTTACCAAACTTTGTTCATTATTCCACAAAATCATGTCACTAACAGCAACAGAATCTGAGTGGAATCTGAGAGGCCAATGCAACACCCTTCTATCAGTCCACATTTGCAGCCTTTGTACTTGTGGTGATTCTATACTAATATATATATATATATATAGTTAGCTCTATTTCAAGATAGAAATCATAGAGAAAAGATACTAACACTATTCAATGGAATCTTGGCTTTTTTGTCTTGCATCCAAATGATTCATTCCAGGTGGGGGCCAGCACCTGACTACCCCATGACGTTTGGGGTGTGCCTGAGCATTTACATAGTGAAACACATTTTGTTTTATTGTAAGTTGCTTCCTTTTTTGCTTTTCTTTAAAATATAGTTGGGTATTATATAGGTTTTTTCAAACTTACCTGTGCAGGTAGATTATTTATGAATTGCATTTCAGGGTGGTAAATGTGATGTTCAAATCCTCATCATAAACAAGGGGTGTTGGGTCTGTGAGGGGTTTAAGCAGCCCTCGGAACATGTGAAAGACCCAGAGCCAGGGCTGGTGTGGGGTGAGCACTTGGTTCCTGGTGTTGATGGTATTATGATCAGCATACTGGGTCAATCTCAATTGTGACACAACATACTTGGGATTTAGGATAAAGATTGTGTCTGGCTTCTGCAGAATGAATTATCATCTGCTCCAATCCTCTCACCGGGGGTTCTAGTTCATTACACACGGGGAGTTGTCAAACGAAGGAAAACAGCTGCTGCCACAGCATAGAGCACAGTGTGAGGCGTGTCGGTGCTCCCTCTACTTTCCAAAAATACATCCCTGCTCAATTGCCCTCAGTGGCTTCCCACTGCCCACAGGACCTCATTCTGGCACATGTGCTCCCCCTAACTTAAAATCTGGCCCAGCCCATCGCTTCCCAACCTCCACAGCCACCCGTGACTTCCCTTTCCTACCCCTCCTCCACTGGGAGGCTCAGCTCAGCCCCTCCACTTGGCTTCCCTTCAAAGTGAAGCTCACATCCTCCATCCTCCAGGAGGCCTTCCCAGACCACCCCGGGACACAGTAACCTCCATATCCAAACTCCAGACCAGTACTGACTCTGCTATTATTTGACAGTTAATCTATCTCTCCAAATCGTATTAATTATCTTCAGGTGAGTAAATCCAATCTACTGCCCCACTGGACTGAGAAATCTTTAAAGTGGAAGAAAGGGTTTATAAAAATGATGAGCAATAAAATAAAAGCAACGGTGATTAGCGTGACTACTGTATGACAAGCATCAAGCATCACCTCACTTAACCCTTCTAGTAGTCCAATGAGATGGGTGCTCGTATTGTCCCTGAGGAAACCACTCAGAGGTAAAGAAAGGTCCAAGCCCAAGGTCAATCCAGAGGCAGAGCTTCGACGCAAGCCCATGTCCGCCCACCTCTGCTCTCTTCTGCCCTTCTACTTCCCTGTTGCCTACCAATGGTGCTGGGCACATGGCGAGCACTCGGACTACTGGGTGAGTGAATGTTCACTCAGGCAAGAAAGGGAACTAGCACTTATTGACAGCTCTGCATGCCCTGGTGGGAAAAGCACTGGTTTGGGGATCCACCTTGGCAGATCTGGGTTCAAATCCTGACTCCTCCACTGGCTGTGTGACCCTGTGTACATCACTTACCTCTCTGGGCCTCAGGATCTTCATTTATAAAGTGGGTTTGCTAACACTCACCGGACAGTCTGCTATGAAGGTTAAATTAAATAATGAATGTAGAGTGCCCAGCCCAATGTTGGGCAGACATAGGCGCTCTGCACATGATGTTTCCTTAGCTCAGTGGTCAGCAAACTCATTAGTCAACAGAGCCAAATATCAGCAGTACAACGATTGAAATTTCTTTTGAGAGCCAAATTTTTTAAACTTAAACTTCTTCTAACGCCACTTCTTCAAAATAGACTCACCCAGGCCGTGGTATTTTGTGGAAGAGCCACACTCAAGGGGCCAAAGAGCTGCATGTGGCTCGTGAACCACAGTTTGCCAACCACGGCCTTAGCTCATGGGGAAGGGCCTGAGCTTTGAACCTGACTCCATAACTTTGTTGACCACCCCTTTCCATCCCCCTGCACCTCCATGGACCTGCCATCACCTTCCATTTGCTTCTCTTCCTCAGGAAAGGGTCTTGTGCCTACAACAAACTGCACATGGGATCACAGACAATTCCCATTGACCTTGCCTCATGTTTCACTCCTTTCCCATAGGACAGGTTTTTCCTCTGCTGTTTCCTTGGCCATGGGCAGCGGGGAGGGCTTGGTTGTATGACTCCCAGGAGGAACTTTGAACTTTTGCTCCAATCAATCAAGCAGGTCCTAGCAGGTGACAGGTACCACACACTTGTGGGTTGACTGAATTAACCAACAAAGGCCCCATCCCAGCACCACGTGGCTCACCCTAAGGACAAAGAAATGCGTAACAGCCCTTGATATGCAATGGATGCTCACTCAACACATATAAGGAGGAGGAAAGAGAAAAGGAAAAAGAAAGACGCGGGAGGAAAAAGGAATACCGCTAGTTTTGGGTCATTGTACATGATTCCTTTCCTTTGGAATCCCTTTTCTCCTTTATCCTTGGGTAATTAATAACCATCCATATCTCACAACCAGCTTGGATGTTACCGCTTCTCTGGGCCAAGTTTCTCCCAGGCACAGGGATGTTTTGTAACTGCCTGTTTACTTATCTGCCTACACTCTAGCCTCTAAACTTGTTTAGAGTAGATATCTGCAGTCCCAGGCACTGGACACGGTACACAGGACACGCTTAATAAATATTTGCCTCTCAGGGTAAGAAATCTCCCCAGGGCCCACAAGCATAACCGTCACAAGACAAGGAGAAGCAAACCCAGGTCAGCTGGATGTTGCTGCCTGCAAGAGAAGACCAAGGAGGAGGCGGGTGGGAGGGGCCAACAAAGGGTTCCTAGAGGAGCAAGACAGCAGGGTGGGGCAAAAAAACCCCACAGTGGACAAGGAAGCAAGAGCTGGAATAAGGCTATGTGCTGCCAGTCCTCTGCCAGCGAACACAGGGAGGGACAGAGAGACAGAGAGGCAGGTCTGAGAGAATCATTTTATGGGGTGAGGGAGGGAGACTTAAATCTCCTCCATCCAACCCTAACATTTCCCAAATGCCAAGATAGGATATGAGCTGGGCCTGCAACCATGAGCAGAACGTCAGGGAGAGAGGGGAAAAGGCATCCTAGAGGAGAAGGCAGGTAGCAGGGGAGGTAGGTAGTGGACCAAGATTTTTCTGGGCAGATAAACAGGAGATTCTGGCAGAGGTTTCACCCCTTGTAATCTTCCTAACAAAATGATCTCCCATAGGAAAAGAAACTCCTCTACATAAAATATCTCCTTTAGCATTTTCAATGACCTGGAAAAATTAAATATCCTAAGGGTCTAACAGTCATAGAAGTTTATGATGTCATGGGATATTTACTCAATGGAATTTAAAGATCATCTTTTGGCAAAATGGGTGGAAACACTGTGATGGAATATTAGCTAAAAAAGGCAAAATACTGAATTCTAACATGTTATGATCAAATGAGATATAAACTATGATTATATGTAATCAGAGGGCAACATGTGAACAATTTGGGGAGACTATTCTTTTGCTTTGAAATAGCTGTTGTTATAATATTGTCTGTGCAATTTTTTAATTTGTTGTAGGCAATGGGGAGCTACTGGAGAGTTCTGAGGGGAAGTCATGCAATGAAAGCCATAGTAAGGAAGCTGAGTCTGGCAGTGGTTGACAAGCAGCCTGGCTCTGGGCAGGGCACATGGCAGAGTGAATGACTGTGTCATCATCCAGGTGTGAAGTGAGGCACACTTGGATGAAGGTGATGGGAGGCTCTGTAATGTGGGAGGTAGCTAGGCTACAGTCCCCAGTCATTCAAACACGAATCTAGGTGTTGCCATGAAGGTGTTTGGTAGATGTGATTAAAGTCCATAATCAGTTTGCTTGAAGTGAGGGTGATTATCCTAGATGAGCTCAGCGGGCCTGACTTAACCTTTTGCACTCAGATGTCGAGATTAAAATTACTCTTTGAATGTATCAATAATTTGAAATATAAAAAAATCCAAATAAATAAGTTTGTATGAAAAGAAACTCCAGTTTTTTATTCTACTGCCGCGCTTTGTAAAATCTGGGGTATTAAAAAAATTAAATCCCGAGTAGAATAAAGGAATCGAGAAAAAAGCAAGCGAGTGCAAAGGGTTAATCAGCGAAAGGCCTTGTGAGCAGAACTGAGGTTTCCCAAATGAAGAACTTATGTCTCTGGGCAGCTCTGTCGGCTTCTGCCAGAAAGTTCAATCCTGTCCTACGGCTTTCAGACTTGTCCAGCTAAACCCCACAATCACCAGTTCCTCATGCTGAATCTCTTAATATAGATCTCCTGCTGGTTCTGCTGCTCTGCTGGAATGCTGACTGACACAGGTGGCAACAGGGGTGGGGAGGGAGGGGGGATCTAGCAGGCACTCTGGCGGAAGACAGCGGACATCGTCAATTCCTACTGCACTGGCCAGCAGCAAGCAGGTGTCTCCCTAACATGCCAGCCCCCTGCTTGGCCATCTGGGTTACATTCTGCCCAGGCCCCTGTCATCTCTCACTACTCCCCCAAATGCCTCTTTGGGCCTTTTCTCCTCACTGTTCCCACACATCTGTCAGAGCTGGCTCACATATACATCAACCTCTGCCCAGAGCATCCTGGATATGCTGACTCCATGCCCTCCTCCCTTTGCAGTGGGCTCTGGCTCCCAGCTCCACCCCCCAGCTCAATCATTCTCTTACTAGTGACACCAGCATACCTCCCATCCCAATCACTGAACTTGTCACGTTAACTTGACAGAAGGGGAAACTGAGGCCCAGAGAGATGAAGTGACGTGAAGGGCCAGAGAAGGTGAGGGTGGCCTGCACTCAATCACACAGCTGGCAAGTGGTGGGGCCGGACTCAATGTCAAATGTTGGCTCCTGCCATTGGCTATCTCTGTCTTTATCTTCTTGGCACAATTCTTGAGGGCAAGATACACAGCTGACAAGTCTTCTCACCCTCTCCTCTAGTGCTCAGCACTGTGCTAGTGCAGTAGGCACAAGACAAATACCTCCCTCGTTCCTGGCTTAGCTTTCCAACAGCACTGCACTAGGCCTGGCCGTGAGCCCACAGCCACTTTGGCTCTTCCGTGCCTGCCACACAGGAGGGTGGGTCCCACGTCCCAGGAGACCCAGGCGTGTGTGCGGGCTCTGCAGTGCCAGGTGCCCGGTGTTCCCTAAGAGTTAACTGCCTCCCTGCACCAGGGCCCCTCTCAGTGCCCCACAGGCTTTCTCAGGAGGCGGCCAGCCCTACAGAACCCCTCCCACCCAGCAACCACTCGGACGTTGGGGGGCCTTTGTGCTTTAATAAAGACAGTATTACTGAGTCACAAAGCTTCCCTCCTTTCCAACCTTCCTCGCTGCCAGGGTTCCCACTAAAGGTGAAACGCTGTCATTCAAGGCCAAAGAAAGGGCTGAATCAAGATGCTAAACTCTTTTGACTTAATGTGACAATCTACGGCTCTCCCCGAGCCACAGTTGTGTGAGAAGCGCGCCCAACTCAGCACAAAGGCCCCTGGGCGGCTGCGATTTTGGGTGTCCTCGGGTTCTGGGGACCTCTCCGCAGCCGCCTGGGCTTTCTGCATGCATCTCATGAACGCTCTAGTTTCCTCTCTGAATGCAGACATTAGCCAGCCCGGGAGAGCCCCGCCACCAACGCCGTTCCCTGCTTGCTTCAGGCTGCAACAAAGACCACTTGAGGGCTGAGAGACAGCACTGCCCAGTTCCTTTCCTGAGCCTGTTCTCTTCCCTTTCACACATCTTTCCCTTTTATTTCCCCTGCCCCCTTCACTCCTGCTTTATGCCTCATTGAATCCATTAGCCACTTTATAGGGTGCTCCTGAAGAATAAATTTTCCTGCTGGCAGTTCCAACCAGCCTTGGTGGCAGTTGGGGGAGGGAGGAAAAGGCACACTCTGAAGGGAGGAGCATCCATGGCCCCTCCAAGGCTTCATCTATATCTGGAAGCTGTAGGGCAGGCAGACTGAGTAGGCAGCCTCCCTTGCCAAGGGGCCCCACCTTGACCCTCCCTGACCCCAATGGGCTCTGATGCCTCACGATCTTAGGGCAAGCAGTTTAAGCCCTGCAAACCTTTGTTTTCTCATCTGCGAAATGGGATAATAATCATACTCTTCTCATAGGGTAGTTGTGAAGACTCAACGGATTAATGGAGCAAGGACTTTAGAACAGGACCTGGGTCAAACTAAGTGCCACTCACCATGCAGACAACATGGCTATTTAAGAGTCCTGTTCCACCTTCAATGCCTCTACTTGTTGGTGACTGAAGGAAGGGAAAGAAAAAAAAAGCAGTTCAAAGCTATTTGCAGCTGGTTCTGTATGTGTGTGTGTGTGCGCGCGCGCGCGCGCGTGTGTTTTCTTTTTTCCTGCCTTGGTGTCCTAGAGCTCTGAAAGGAATAAAAACAGAGCCATAAAGCAGTGAAAAGGCAGGATTCTTCTTAAAATCCCGGCTAATCCTGCAGCTTCCTTTAAAGTGGCAATAGGAGGAGGCGGGGAAGGGACCAGAATTGTTTTTTCAGCACCCTCCCCTCCCAACCATTGCTCCTGGAGACCAGGAAACTAGGGGGAAAAATCCATAAATCAACGACCAAGAGGAGAACAGAGGAAGAAACCAGGCAGGGAGAGAGCAAAGCATAGGAGCCAGCTGGGGAGGGAGTGGGGGCAGCCTGAAGGGGCACTGTGACTATCTGGTGGGCAAGGATGGCTGCCTTCAGAGGGCACAGCATCCAGGCCAGAGGCTGGATGAGCCACCATCCTTCAAAAGTCAAAGGACAGCAGCAGGTCCTGCAAAACAATGATGCCACACCAAAAAGTGTCTCTGATCTGGCCACTTCTCTCCATTCCACTGCCACCTCCTCCTCAGTCACCCACTAACAGGGCTCCCACAGCCTCTCCATCCCTCACCCATCCATTCACAACAAGCCACCAGAGCCAGCTTTTAAGGCTGAAAATCAGGTCACGCTACCCCTGCTTAAAAACTCAGTGGCTCTCCACTGCACTTAGAATAAAATCCATGGCACGTGCAGTCTGACCCCTGCTGATTTTCCTGCCTTCTGCATGCCCCCATCAGGTTCACCTGGGCCCCAACATGCTTCACCTCTCAAATTTACCAAGTCCTTCCCACCTGAGAACTTCATATGTGCTACTCACCTGGCAATCCCTTCCCATCACAGATGAAGATTCCTCCTCAAGGCAGCCTTCTCTGACCCCTCTAAGGAGTTCCCCTGTCCTCATCCTTCCCTCTCACAGCCTCCCTTCTCCTGTCCACAGCATGTCTATGACTTGTCTGTTCTCCATCTCCTCCACCAGGCCGTAGCTCCATAGTCTGCTTCACTCATCAGTGAAAAGAGCCCCAGCCTGGTGCCTAGCACATAGTAGGCACACAAGAAGCACTTACTGGATAAGTGAAAGAACGAATGAGTGAATAAGCAACATCCATAGCAAATGAGCTTTTGGATATAAAAACTGGGCGCTGAAAAGGCTAGAGTGAACTTTCAACGATCCTTCAGAAAAGCTCTCCATTGCAAACCACCACTGTAGCTTTTCAGTGTTTGAAACAGTCCATGCTCTTGGGGGGTGGGGGGGGACGGACAGCAGTTTATATGTTTCTTGTTAAATGGCAAATAGCCTACAGGAATTAGTAATAGATTAATGAAGGATAAGACAGTGCATATTTTAGGTTTTGTGGGTCACACATCTCTGTCCCAACTACTCAAGTCTGCTGCTGTAGTAGCAAAAAAAAGCAGTCATAGACAACATGTAAAGGAATGGATGTGGCTCTGTTCCAATAAAACTTGATTTATAAAACCAGACCATAGGCTAGATTTGGCCCTTCGGGTCATAGTTTGCTTATCCACCATGGATTAGACGAAGGCCTAGCAAAGTTATAAGAGAAGGACACAGTAATGATTAGTTTTTTAGTCTTCAACAAATATGCATAGCAGATTCTAGGGATTTCACAAAATCATAACATTGCTTTACATGTTGTTATATGTTAAAACAGAATAAAGAGAAGGACACCTTAAATTTACTTTTAATTATTGTTAGGATACAAAGCATTTCATTTGTATCTTTCTGCATGCCAGGAATGTATTTGTACAAATGGGGAATTCTAAGAGTAATTTTCACTCCGGAGGTACTGGGCTCAGTATTTGTTAAACACGTGGCTGTGTGAGTGGATAGCTGAACAACAAAAATGGAGAGGACAATCCATTTTTTTTAATAGGATGATTAAAGTAGACTTGCTTGGTCAATAATTGGATGAAATATAAAGGAAGAAATTATTGGTTTCAGGCTTATGAGCTCAGGGAGAGAAGCTGGGGGCAGAGATGGACAAGATGATTTTGATGAATAAAAAAAACAAGGACAGAGAGAGACAGTCTTTTCAACAAATGGTTATCCACATACAAAAAAATTAAATACGGACCTTATATCCTTCATAAAATTAACTCAAAATAGATCATAGACTTAAATGTAAAAACACAAATGTTTACAAGCAGCTTTATTCATGATTGCCAAAACTTGTAAGTAGCCAAGATGTCCATCAAGGTAAATCCTATCCTATATAATAAAAGGCTAATATGCAAATTGACCGGACAGCAGAACAAAAGGTCGCTATGCCGTGCATGACCACCAGGGGTTAGATGCTCAACACAGGAGCTGCCCACTGGTGGTCAGTGTGCTCCCACAGGGGGAGTGCTGACCAGCCAGAAGCTGGGCTCATGGCTGGTGAGCATAGTGGAGGTGGCGAGAGCCTCTCCCGCCTCTGTGGCAGCGCTAAGCCGTCAGTCAGACATCCCCTGAGGGCTCCTGGAGTGCGAAAGGGCGCAGGCCGGGCTGAGGGACCCCCTACCCCCACCCCCAGTGCACGAATTTCATGCACTGGGCCTCTAGTGGATAAATAAATTGTGGTACGCCCAGACCAGTGGTCGGCAAACTCATTAGACAACAGAGCCAAATATCAACAGTACAACGACTGAAATTTCTTTCGAGAGCCAAGTTTTTTAAACTTAAACTATATAGGTAAGTACATGCATTGTTATTAACTTAATTAGGGTACTCCTAAGCTGGCCTTTGCTAAAAACTCAAGGGGTCAAAGAGCCACATGTGGCTCGCGAGCCGCAGTTTGCCGACCACTGGCCCAGACAATGGAATAGTATTCAATGATAAAAAGAAATAAGCTATCAAGCCACGAAAATACATGGAGGAACCTGAAATGCATATTACTAAGTAAAGGAAACTAATCTGAAAAGGTTACATACCATATAATTCCAACTACATGATGTTCTAGAAAAGGCAAAACTATAGGGACAGTAAAAAGATGAGTAGTTACAAGGGGATGGGGAAGGGAGAGAAGAACAGGCAGAACACAGCAGGTTTTTAGGGCAGTGAAACTGTTCTGTATGGGACTATAATGATAGATACATGTCCTTGTACCTTTGTCCAAACCCACAGAATGTACCACACTAAGAGTGAATCCTAATGTAAACCATGGACTCTGGGTGCTTATGATGTGTCAGTATGGGTCTATCAGTTCTAACGAATGTACCACTCTGGTGAGAGATGTTGATAATATGGGAGGCTAAGCATGTGTGGGGCCAGGGGCCATATGTAAAGTCTCTGTACCTTCTGTTCAGTTTTGTTGTAACCCTAAATATGCCCTAAAATGTCTTTAAACACAAACAACCCAAGGACACAGGAAAATTACAACGATGTCTTCATGTTCTCTCTTCATGTCACTTGATTTCAATTATTTATTTTCCAATTAAGAATGAAACTGTCTGTCATCCAGAAGATGACAAGTTACAAACCGCCTGAAAGTTTCCTCCTAAAGAAAGCAAGTATTTCAGAACCCTCAACTGTCCTCTCCAGTGTATCCCAGCACTTGTAGGGAGCCCCAGACACAGGTGGAATTCATTCTACAAAGGTTTATTAAGCAGCAGGCATGGGGCACCTCACTACATACTGAAGCTGGCCCCTCGTTAGCATCTTGCCAACCTGGAGGCAGCTTTTTCTGAGAGTAGCAGTTGCTCGCTCTGACTCGGGGGATCCTGAATGCCAACCTCTGTGACACCAGAAGATTGTAAAGTGCTTGAGGAGAGCACAGGAGAGCATGGAGCTAAAGGACACCTGCAGAGGGTGTCCCGGGAGGAGGTGCTAATGCCAGTGCCAGTGCGGCCTCTGGGCCAATGCACTGCCTGCTGGGCCCTCGAGAGCACTACCAGGCCTTCACCTGTGGCCTTGTCACAGCCTCACCAGTGATCTACTTATTTGTGACCTGAACCCAAATCCCCACTTAGACAACCAACTGCTCAAAGGCTGAGCCTAAAACAGATGCCCCCAGGAGCCGGGGTAATGCTCATTGAATTGAATTAAAGTTATTACCTTGGAGAAAGAGGGAGCTTGGAACTATTTCTCAAATTTAAAATTTCAGACGTTTTTGCCGAGGTCTGAATATAGGAAGTGGGCTGGAACTTAGTGGGGAGAGAGGGTTCTCCTTCCTTGAACAGTTTCATGAAAGCGGCTCTGGCCAGGGTCCAGCAGGCGAGAAGCAGGGTGACCTCTGCCCACTCGGGAAGACTCAGATGACCCGATGTTTATTTTTAGGTGTTTTTGTACAGAACCCCCAAAAACCTTTGGATGTTGGGCTCACGTCCAAGGTGAGGTGAAAAACAATCAGTAACGAAAGCATCAAACCCTCTCTTGAAGAGCCCATGTTCCAACCCAGGGATCCCTAGTCTCTCAAAAAATGTCAGATTTGACCCATAGAACCTTGTCATTTATAAAGAGCTGGAGAACGGGGCCACCAGGCTCTCCTCTCTGACCCAACACTTGACACTCACTCTCTGTGTGGCCTCGGACAAGTCCCTTCCCCTCTCCGAGCCTGTTTCCTCATCCATCAATAGGGTAGGTATGGAACACACAGACTCAGAGGAATCTCACAGCAAACCACGGCTCAGCCTGGGTGCTCACACTGGTCCTGGGCATGGAGCACGGGAAGAGCCCGTGAAACACAGCCTTTAGGAAAATGCTTACTTAGCTCATCTGACGTCAGCATTTCCCTTAAAGGCGTATTTAGATCCAGCTGCAACAAACAACCATGGAGTACCTACTATGTGTTAAGCTATTGCATTAATTGTCTCTGCAGAACCAGGCCATAAGAAAATTGTCTTTGTCCCCATGTCACAGATGACAGGCCTGAGGGTACACTCATCCACAGCATAGGCTATGTGATCACCAAGGCCTGGGGTTAATCCTGGCCCTCTGCTTCCTTCCTAAGGGTCCTTGAGCAAGTTACTTAAACCCTCCAGGCTTTATTTTCTCATCTGTAAAATGGAGATAATGCTAGCCCCTGTCTTCTGGGCTTGTTTCCAGGTTTGAATGCAATGGGCATGTGAAGTGCTCGATAACTAGGACCTATTACTACTTAGAAATATTATTACTACTGCTGTCATTGCCATTTCTACTAGAGATGAGAAAAAATAGACTCAGAGAGGGCGTGTGAAAGGACATCACTCAAAACACTACAACATTCTAAATTTTAATTGAGTCCACGGACAGGCAAGGTGGGTCAGTGCTGAGATACAAACTTGCCATGTATCTCTGGCCAGGCTACTCAACCTCTCAGCCTTAGGGTCTCCACCTGCCTATAAAACAGAGGCAATATCTCCCCAGTTCATGTTATTCATGTGCTAATGTAGATGAACAGCCCCTGACAGAGTGTGGAGTGAGCAGAAGGCCATGAAGGAATGTTCCCTCCCTTCCCATATGCTGCTTCTGAAATCCCCAAGAATGTGGCCTGCCAGTCCTTACTTGAAACTCTTCCTGTATCAGAATTCTCAGACCAAAAAAAAAAAAAAAAAATTCTCTAACACACAGGCTCAAAGGCCCAGCCAATGGCACGGTGGAACTGAGCTTTCTCCTAAGATCTAAGTGGATCCAAATTTTGCCACGGCCCTGTCCTGGGAAGTTCAAGTCCACATGTGCACATGGACAACACACTCACATGCATGTACAAAACCTGTCCAAGCCCTCCCTGCAACCAGGCACAATGCCCCCCAGCCCAGCCCCGCTGGCCTCAGCATCAACTCCCAAGGATGTGTAATCATAGGAGAAGCAGTAATAATACCAGCCATCACATCCCCTCCCTTCTCCTATGGTTCACAGTGCACTTTCCCTGTTAGCTGAGTAGGCAGAGGCTGTGTTTTATTCATCTTTAAATACCCACTGAATAATGCTAGGTACAGAGTAGATATACAGAAACTATTTCTTGAATAAATAAATTTTATTTTTGTAACAATATTTTTTAAAAACCCACCATTACTCAGCCCTTACTATTAGTTACACACCCTGCTAAACGCTGGAGGTGCATTCTTGCATTTCCTCCTGATAACCACTCCATAAGGCAAGCTCAGTTACCAATCCCTGTTTTGCAGAAGAGGATACTGAGGATCAGGAAGTGATGTGCCCAAGGTCACAGCTAGTGAGCAACAGACCTGAATGTGAATCCTGATTCCAGACCCTGGCTCTGAACCCCTCCAGTCATTCGCCTCCTCTTTAGCCAGAAGAGGCAGCAAGGAGGGGGTCAGGAGTGATGTGTACGTATTCTGAAGAAGATCAAGAAAGCAATGCTTTTTATATTTGGAAAACCAGAAAAATCCTGTTCTCCTCAGGCCTCAGCTTCCTGGCTTACAGCACAGGGCTTGTTGATAGCTCTTCTGTGCTCTCCTAACTTCCCTCTTGTAGGTCCATCCATCTCCAACATTCTAGCACTTTCCTCTTGATCCCACCTACCATTGGGGGAGCTGAGGGGAACATCTTTTGTAAAAGGGCGCAGAGTTGACAAGTTCTTGTTTTCTCAGAGGTTTTGTTTCCAGCACCTGACCCCAGACAGTAGCTTATAATCAAGTTTATGAGCAACTGCCTACCAAGAAGCAGGCAGGCAAGGAGTGATGTGGTGGGTCAGGGTGACCCAGGTATAAGAAAAACCTCATTTTCCTCTTTTCCACAAGAAAAAAATGAGTGGCACAAAGGAGGAAAATAATGGCATTGACGCTCAGTCACAGGATCAGGGGCAATAGGGAATGGTAGGGACTGTAGCCAACCACGTATCCTGAGGAGGTGGCTGCTGCTACCTCAGCCACGTTCTGCCACGTAGGCATGCAAGTTCAGTATTGCCAAATCTTTCAACTTTCCATGGGATGCCAGGATCCTATTTCTTTTTTCCCACATGAATTTTCCCAATTTCTAAATGTTAGAAATTGTTTCTCTTTAAAAAACAAAAAGCAAAAGAACATCAGTGCCCTGGACTTCACTATGAGCTACACGTTCATAACCTCTATTGATCCTTGCGGCACAGAGGGATATGCTCACCAGACGTCCCTGTGTTCCCCTACATTTCCCAGCCTCCCTGCCATTAGGTGCGGCTGTGCCTCCGGTTATAGCCAGCAGCCTTGACTGCAGGAGCCACACCCTGGCCAGTTAAGAGCCACTGTCTTCTCCCATTTCTCTTTACTGAGGAGCTGCAACCCTGGGGGCCATATGGTGTAAATGGCACAGCAAAGTACGAGATGGAAGTGTCTGCCCTTCCCTCCACGGACCCCAGGTAGGTGAGATCTTGGGTGGGTTGGTGGAGGCAGCCGGTATTACCTGCACTAGCACACATCAGCAGCACTGATCCAGGTCTAAATTACAAAAAACTACCTGGTAGTAGTTTAGCACTTCCTGGTTTTCAAAGCACTTTGATGCCCCTTTCCACGTGCCCCTTTACTGACTCTCAACTCAGTAAGAAGATAGAATAAGGCTTTTTTATTTCACAGATGAGTCAAATGAGGTTCAGAAGGTAGAAGTGAATAGCCCTGAGCTGTGAGACAAATAAGTGGTGGACTGGGATTCTAGCTCTAGGCTCCTCCTGAGTGGACTCCCTGTCCAGTGCTCCTCCTACCTCCCAATTTAAGAGCTAGTCTTGGTAACGTGAACTCTCTGGCACTCTCTGGGTAACCTGTGAGCTGTCTGCGCTAGTTGCTTGAAGATGCGCCTCTTACCTTTCCTGTGGACTTGGTCCCCTTCCAGATACAGAAGTAGCAGATGGTCCAGGCTGCCAGGAGACACAAGGCCAGCTCCCAGCGGAGATTCCCAATGTGCTCAATCCCATCCGAGATGGCCAGGACCCGGCGCCTGCAGAAGAAAAGGCCATGGGTCACAGGGGCTGGAGAAGGCCCACCCCAACCGAACCTTGAGCAAAGCTAGTGCCACAAAGGGGCAGGGATAGCCCGCTCATTCCTTCCCTCACCATCCACCATTCACCCAGCATCCTCTGAGCCAAACCCAGGGCTAGGGGTGGGGACCTCAGAGAGGATCAAGACCCAGTCCCCTGCCTTCATGGAGTCACTCCATGGGGGGAAAGAGGGCCCAGTTAGCAGATGGTTCACAGTGCAACATGGTAAAGATATGATGGGAGAAGTGCAGGCCTTTAGTTAGACTAGTGGTCGGCAAACTCATTAGTCAACAGAGCCAAATATCAACAGTACAACGATTGAAATTTCTTTTGAGAGCCGAAAACCGACTTCTACGCATGGGCCACGAATTTTCAATCACGCTGTACGTGCGCGCCTGCACATGGTATTTTGTGGAAGAGCCACACTCAAGGGGCCAAAGAGCTGCATGTGGCTCGCGAGCCGCAGTTTGCCGACCACTGGGTTAGACCAAGACACCCCTAGCACACCTCAGGGTCCTGGGAGACCACAGGAGTGTCCATAAACACTCAGGTCCCTACCGCAGGGGAGATCACACACCCTGGCCTGCTGAACTCACTTTGGCCAATGGCATCTGTGTCACTTCAGACAGAAGCTTTCAGAGCCAGGTGGTGTGGTTCACCATGTCCCCTTTCCTCTGCTGTTGATCATGACAGAAGCAAGTGTCAAGATGGAGCCTCTAGAAGCCCGAGCTCCTGAGTGATATCATGAACCCGCCTGCCACCCTGTGTCAGAAGTGTTGTGTGAGCAAGAAATGAACTCCATTGCTTTAAGCTACTGAGATCTTTGGGATGTTTGTTACTGCAGCATAAACCAACCTATCCTGACTGTTAGAGGGGGCCAGGAAAAGCTTCCTGGAAGAAATGATATTTGAGGTCACTGTGAAAGATGGAATTTAAGGGAAAAGATTGTTTTAGGTTGAGGGAATAGCATGCACAAAGGCCAGAAAATGAACCCGGGATACTTGGGAATGGAGGAACCATTACATCTTCCCACTGTCCCAGTGCTTCATGGGACACCCTAGTAAAAAAAGGACAGCGATCAGAGGGGAAAGCAAGAAAGGTAAACAGAGGCATCATCAAGAGCCTTGAGTAACATGCCAAGGGGTAGGGGTGTCCCAAAGGGCCCAGGTTACAGGAGAGAAAGGACCCCTGGGTGCGCTGAGCCAATGCCTCCAGCCACACAGTCCCTCAGAACCCATCAATTCTTCAAAGTTGACACAGGTCTGGCTCCCAGAGCCCACGCCTGGGGTTTGTGTTTCCTTAAAGTCAAACTTGCCACGCTCCATATTGTGCTGAACCATGGCACCAACACAAACCCCCTCCAAACTTGATCCACGAACCCCATCCCGGCTGCCAAACCACCCCCACCAGACCACGCCAGTCGCCTCCGTGCTCTGGGAATGTCCTTTGAGAAAGCAGCTCCCATCCCACCAAGCATGAAAGCCTCCCTCAGTGTCTGTCTCCCTGGGAATCCGCTCCGGGCCTGATTCTGCATTAATTACTCAATGACACCAATTAGCACTGGTCTGCAGGCTCCTTCCAGCCCCAACCCCCACAGGAGAAATCAGGCAGTCCCCCAAATAAAATCAGGCTGTGTGCAGCCATGGACTTAACTCAAAAGAAAGCCAGCTCTCAACCTATAGCCAGAAGTGGGAACATCCACATAAATACGCATTTATTGAGCAACTACTTGTGCCAGGCATTATATGAATAATAAGGTACTGAGGGTAAAATGGTACACATGGCATGGCTCTTGCCCTTGACTTGGAAAAGTTAGACACAAAAGAAGTCCAAGTTACTTGAGAAAGAACGGCGACGGCCACATAGTTTTAGCAGACATTACTTTATTTGCATTTTATGTCTTAGCAGGCTCTGGCTTTAATTCATTTTAAAACTACAAACCTTATTAAACAAAACCCTACGGAGTATTATTTTAGGAGAGCAGCGGGCCCCAGAGCATAATCCTTGTCGGGTACTTGCCAAAAGACAAAAATTCCTGCACTCCATCCCAGATCCACTGAAGTCCGAATGTTTGTGGAATTGGTCCCCAGGAAGCTGCATTTTGCCATGTTTTCCCCAAGGATTACTGGCAAGGAAGGAATGACCTACCAACTCCACCTGAATAATTTTCAATCTTTATTTTTTTATTTTTTTGGAAAGGGGAGCTTTGGGGAGGCAGTCAGGGATCCTGTGAGAAGCTTCTTTCTCCCCAGAAATGCCCTGATGTAGCCCCCACTCCCAACATTCTTCAAGAACTTCAGGTTGCTCACTGACCCCCTTGCCTCCAGATTAAGAGCCTTGTAGACAACATATACCCACCACCTTACAAACTGCCCCCCAAAGTGCCCTGATAGCTCATCAGCTGGTGAATGAGAAGGGACAACCCAGAGCAGGACAGAAAGTGCGTCACTGCCCAGGGAAAGGACCTGGGTGTGCTCCGTCCCACTCCACTCCAGCCTCTGAATTTCTCATTAAAAAAAAAGCACGTACACAAGGTCCTCAGCTAGCAAAGATGCATGCACACACATGCCTTCTTGTTGAGGTAGTTGTTTTCTGAACCGGGAAACTGAAAGCTGTTTTCTAAAACGACAGAGACGGAGGGAGCAAGAAGGAGCAGACCAGCCAGGAGTGGGCTGGCGCAGGTCCCCTCTCTTCCACATTTTGGATGCTGTGAACTTCGAGTCATGCAGCCTGCTTTGGCGTCCTCTCGCTTAATTGAACAATCTCATTCCCAGAATGGGAAGCAGATTACTAAAAGCTATGCGGGATGAATTGCTCTTTTGTTTCACCA
Organism: Eptesicus fuscus; assembly: GCF_027574615.1. Taxonomy (NCBI): domain Eukaryota; kingdom Metazoa; phylum Chordata; class Mammalia; order Chiroptera; family Vespertilionidae; genus Eptesicus; species Eptesicus fuscus. The sequence goes on from NC_072490.1 coordinate 36,250,098, forward strand.
GACACTATTTGAAAACATCCTCAAACTATTTTCTTTAGGAGTTACCAGCGCTGACTCTAACCAGCCATGGGCCTTGGGTTTCTAAAGAAAGCGGGCTCGGGGGCCAGGTTCTCAGCCTGCAGGGCTGTGGGGTTGTTTTGAAACCCACAAGGGCAGCCTTTGAGAGCATGGGGGCTGGGCACTCAGCTCTGGGGACTTGGAGAAGGCACAGCTCTTCCTGGGAAAGAGCTTTCTTAATGACCCGCCCCCATGAAGCACTGGGACAGAAGAAAGGTCTGAATAAGGAAGAGTTTGCTGCCAACACCCTGGCAAAAAAAAGGACCCAGGACCAGACCTCCCAATACTGGCCAGGGAGCGGGAAATGTGGAAGACTAGATGGGGCCCTTTGGAGGGATCCATTTACTCCAACGAGTAATATCCTGTACCTACTATGAGCCAGGCACACAGATTCTTCAAGAAGCACCTTTTTTCAGGCCATAAGAGTAAAATATTTCTGGAGATTCACCCAGAGACTGAAATCTCAGTACAATGCCCATGCTTCTCCAGCCATTGGCACATACAGAGATGGGCTCAAAGTCCAGCTCTGCTCCTTCCCAGCTGTGTGACTCTGTGTAGGGGACATCACCTCTCTGAGTTTCAGCTTCATCTGTAAAACGGGAGCGATGATATCTCCCCCTTCTCCAGCTTTTCAAGCATGAACTCTTCGAAGCCTCTCAACAATCCTTGAGGTAGGTACAATTATCTTCACCATTTCAAAGATGGAAAAACTGAGGTACAGAGAGATTAATAACTTGCTCAGAGTCATACCACAAGCAAGTGTAAGAGCTGTAAACTGAACCCAGGGATCCTGACTCCAGAGCCCACACTTTCAGCTACAGTGTTACCCCGTAGATTCTCCTATAACAGTGGTCAGCAAACCGTGGCTCGCGAGCCACACGCGGCTCTTTGGCCCCTTGAGTGAGGCTCTTCCACAAAATACCACGTGCAGGCGCGCACGTACAGTGTGATTGAAGGAGTACCCTAATTAAGTTAATAGCAATGTACCTACCTATATAGTTTAAGTTTAAAAAATTTGGCTCTCAAAAGAAATTTCAATTGTTGTACTGTTGATATTTGGCTCTGTTGACTAGTGAGTTTGCTGACCACTGCCCTATAACATTAAACCACCGCCTTCCTCACTTCTTTATAAATTAGAGCTACCTTATTGCATGCCCCAAGGCTACCTAATGTGTCTCTGTGTGTTCGGTAATAGTAGTATACAGTATGTGTCCTTTACCCATTTATTAATCTATACAAGGAATACTTATTAAAGTGTTTTCCGTGTGCCAGCTACTGTGCTATGCCAAGGGGTTCCTAAAGAACGAGTGGTCTAACAAGGAAGGCAGATGAGTAAACAGAGCAGGACGTGGAGGGTTATGACAGAGAAAAACAGGGGACCCTCACTAGGGATCTGGCCAACATCAGGATGTAAAGGTGGAGATGGGTCCTGCCTGAAGAATAATTAGCCAAGGTGGTTTGCAATGAAGAGTTGGCAAAGAAGAAAGGGGACATTTGGGGGCAGAAAGGCCACCTAGAGCAAAAGGCTCGGTGAGGCCAGGGCAGGGCACAGCATGCAGGGTCAGTGCGGCAGAAGCCAGGGTGAATTATGGGGGTGGAGGACACGGCTGGAGTGGCGAGCAAGGGTTGGACTATGAGCCTTCCTGAAGGGGATGGAGGCATGGAAGAATCAGGGGTGAGACCCCATCAGATTTATGTTTCTGAAAACTCTCTGGCTGCAGTGGGAAGAATGAATGGTAAGGGTAAAACGGAACAGGGTGTCTAGTGCAGAGAACTTGGCCTGAATTTGGACAATAAATAGGGAGGGTCTGGACTACGGTAGGGGGATGGCCCTGGAGGGGAACTGGTGGGTTTGAGCATCAGAGGTACAGGGGGAAGGTGTAGCAGGGAAGGGGGAGGTCTAGGCTGACACCCAGGTTTGTCCCTCGTTGGATGGCAGGTCATTCGTTGAGCAGGAGTGAACTGTCCAGTGAGGTAGAAGAGAAGGTGAAGAATCAATCTTTTAGACAAGAGGATTTTGAGATGCTTGTGGGACACCCAGAGAGCTGAAATGCTCCAAGGCAGCTGGGTCTCTGGATGCAAAGCTCAGAAAAGAGATGCAGGGAGGAGACAGGGCATCTATCCGGGAGAGTCTGAGGCTGCCTGGGGAGTGCAGAGAAGGGGAGGAGAGGGAAAGGGTCTATAGCAGAGCCCTGGAACCCTGACATCTAGAGAGCGGAGAGTGGCAGGGAGGAACCCTTGAGGGAGGTAGAGAAGGGTCAGCAGAAAGGCAGGGAGCAACCAGAGAAGGTGGCATACCCTAACACAGAGGGAGGGGAGGGGCATTCCAGCAGGGGAAGCGGCCCATTCGCCAAGCGCTGCAGAACAGCCTGGTGAGAGGGAGAGTGGGACCAGGCCAGGTGGGTGAGGCAAGGAGAGCTGCTCACCTGGTGGGCTGGACCTCAGATGGCAGGATAAGGAGGAGATGGGAGGTGAGAGCCTGGTGAGGTGGCTCTTTTGAGAAGTTAGGCTCTGATAGGTCAGAGACGTTGGTACCTCAAGGGGCCACAGTGCACAGAGCTGTCTTACTGACACCTGTTTTGTGTTCAGGTTGGTGAGACTGAGATAGTTAATGGGAAAGAGCCAAGAGGGGAGGGAGAAGTTTCAATTACAGGAGGGAGTTGGGGATAGGAGAGGAGAGAAGCGGGTAGACGTCCCAGAGAGGAGGCAGGGAAATAATCCACAGGTGAAGATGTTATTTCTAACAGACACTGTAGGGAAAGAGTTGGGGAAACAAAGAGTTGAGTTTAAAAGCAAACTCTGGCCGAAACCGGTTTGGCTTAGTGGATAGAGCGTTGGCCTTCGGACTCAAGGGTCCCAGGGTTCGATTCCGGTCAAGGGCATGTGCCTTGGTTGCGGGCACGTTCCCAGTGGGGGGTGTGCGGGAGGCAGCTGATCGATGTTTCTCTCTCATCGATGTTTCTAACTCTCTATCCCTCTCTCTTCCTCTCTGTAAAAAATCAATAAAATATATTTTAAAAATAAATAAATAAATAAAATAATAAAAGCAAACTCTGTCTACAGTAAGAGACCCTCAGAGGAAGGAACAAGGAGCGGGCAGTGGAGGGGAGAGTGCCACCTCTGCCACCCGAGAGCCTTCACCTCTCACAGCATTCAGTTCTCAATGGGAAAGCATTACTGTCCTCATTTTACAGGTGGGGGAACTGAAGCCAAGGTAGGGGAAGCAACTTGCCCAAATTGGGGCTTGAACCCAGGTTCTTCTGATGCCCTCACACCAGCTGCCGCACAGAAGCTGGCCCCTGAGACGTCTCTTATTCCTTGGGTATCACCCTCACTTCCCTCTCTGTCTCTCCCACACACAGGAAAGCTGAGTGTGGAGGGAAGGAGACTGCCTCACACCTGGAGTTTCCGTGCAGACACGCCGGCTTCCAGAGCCGGGGGTGGTCTGACTGGAGGAAGCAGAGATGGAGCAGTCCCTCCTCCCAGGGCCACCGCAGAGAGCCTGGGAGAGGCCCTGTGGGCACGGCTCCCAGCACAGCCTGGGGAGGCCTCATCTTCATGTCCTGCACGGAGCCGGCAAACACATCACCTTTCTTAAACCTGCCACAGAGGAGAGTGCTGCCAGGGACGCAGAGACCGCCCCAAAAGTTGGCACCGAGGAGCTGGGCTATAAATAGCCTTGCTCGGTCGTCCTTTCTGGTCTCCCAAAGCAACAAACAAACAAAAAAAAGGCCCATCACCAAAACAAATGTGCCTTCCCTGCCCCTCCAGAATCCCTCCGCCCTTGGGGTTCTGCTCACTTCCCTGGGAAGAAACAAGTGCAGGCCCCCAATTCACTCGTAAGGGGCCAGCTCCAGCAAAACCCACAGCGGAGGCCCAGGCCCGGAACCCAGGGGGACCCTCGAGGGAAGAAATGGAGGCTTCTGCATCACGCATTCCTCAGCAGATAGTTACAGGGTGCGAACCCCACGCTGAGTATCCTAAGGACTAGAGTTATAGCGATGAGTGAAGCAGCCTTGTTCTGCCCTCAGGGAGTTTGCCACCCAGGAGTATAAAGAGAACAGCAGCATGGACAGTGACAGCTGACATTTCCTTGAGGCTTACTCCTCCTGTGAGCGCACTGTTATTCCATTTCACAGACGGGAAACGTTTGGCTTAGGGAAGTAATATACCCAGGAAGGCAGAGGCAGAACCTTAAGCCACCTCTGTTCAGCTTCAGAGGCAGAGCTTGGGCCCACTGTCTCATCTCCGGGAAGATGAAACAGAAACATGTGTAGACAAAAAAGGGCCGCATGCTAACCTTAGGGAAGGCCTGCGTGGCAGCCTTGCAAACTTAGAGACCTAACGTAACCACAAGAATGGTCTGGAATTAAAACTTTTTCAGTTAACCTTTTGCACTCGGATGTTGAGATTAAAATTACTCTTTGAATGTATCAATAATTTGAAATACAAAAAAATCCAAATAAATAAGTTTGTATGAAAAGAAACTCCAGATTTTTATTCTACTGCCACGCTTTGTAAAATCTGGGGTATTTAACAAATTAAATCCCAAGTAGAATAAAGGAATCGAGAAAAAAGCAAGTGAGTGCAAAGGGTTAAAAAGCAGTCTATAGTGGGTAGTCATGTCCTAGGCTGGTATCCTCCCTGACAAAGATCAACTTTGATCTTAACGGAGCCTATTGTCTTTGTCATCTATGGAATATCAGGGTAACTTGTAACTTCCCTTTTTCCAGACTCCTCAGGGCACAGCCAATGCATCAGGGTGCCAGGGCAGAGACCACAAATTCCCTCATTGTTATTGTTATGGTGTTAATTGTTGACTGTTAACTATCCTGTACCTACCTATGTAAAAGAAGCACATGTCTATCATTTTACTTTTTACCCAATTCCAGAGGTTTCCCCTGCTTTGCTTCTCCCACCTCCCTAATCTATCACCAATGGATTTCATGTAACCCACTTACATCTCCTCCTTTGATGGTAATTTATAAAAATAGGTGAAAATCTGTCATTCTCCGGAGCATTATCTCAATACTGATTGAGATTCTGCTTCCTGGCAATTGTTGACAGTCTGGCTCAAATAAACTCACAAAAATTCTTTACAGGTTTGAATGTTTCTTACACTATCACTCAGGGGACACAATTAGGGACTTCCGTTGGCCTGAAGGTCCAGAGCTAAGGCTCCAGTTTCTTCCATCACTGTAGAAATCCTCCTCCTCGGCCACACAGAAGCCCCCACAGAAACACCAGCTCGAATAATACAAAGCCTCACAAAGGTTTCCTGGGCCCCATCTGGTACCCTTAGGACTAGTCCCTCCTCCCATCTAAAGGTTAAGTGAGCATCCACGGTGTACCAGGCACTAACTAGGTCAAGGGTCAGCAAATTTTTCCTGTAAAGGGCCAGGGAGTAAATACTTTAGGCTTTGCAAGGCCTATGGTCTCTGTCCCAGCTATCCACTTTATCCCTGCATTGTGAAAGCCTCCATAGACAGTTTGTAAATGAATGAATGTGGCGGTCTTCCAATAAATCTTTATTTACGGAAAGAGGCAGCAGATGGGATTTGGCTGGTTGTCTCCTGAACCCTGCCTTAGTCTAATGCTTCCCAAAAAAACACTAATCCTTCAAGACACCCTGAGTTCCCAGGTCATACTGGGACCTCATTCGAGAAAATGCTGTACACGGTAGTCCTCCTTAGAGAGTCTCAATGCTCATTGGAATATTAAAGTCTCTGAGAAGCCCTGGATTAAAGACACCTCTAAAGCTCTGTGTCACCCAATGTTTCCTACATTTATTAAGAAGCATTTCCCACTAAACCACAATGAGATATTGCTGCACACCTACGAGGATGGCTGTAATAAAAAAGACAGACTATAACAAGTGTCCTCAAGGATGTGGAGAAATAGAACTCCCATACACTGTTGCTAGGAATGTAAAAGGGTTCAGCCACATTGGAAAAACAGTTTGGCAGTTCCTTAAAAAATTAAACAGAAAACTCAGCAATTCCACTCCTAGGTTATTCATAATAGCCAAAAACTGAAAGCTGCCCAATTGTCCATTACGTGAAGTATAGACAGACAAAACAAAAAGTAGTATATCGGTACAATGGAATATTATTTAGCCACATAAAGAATGAATTAGTGATAGCTGCTATAACATGGGTGAACCTTAAAAACATTATGCTAAGTGAAAGAAGACAGTGACAAGGACACTGCATGATTCCGTTATACCCAGTGTTCAGAGAAGGCAAATCCACAAAGAAGTAGATGAGTGGTTGCCTGGAGGTAGGAGTGGAGATTGCATGAGGGATCTGATTATGGCGATGGAAATGTCCTAAACCTGTATTATGGTGATGGATTCATACTTGGCAAATTTATGCAAAATCACTGACTTGTGCCCTGAGAAAGATATGTAAATTATACCTCGGAATTATTAAAAAGGAGGTGCCCTTTACCAAGTGTCTGCCTTTCCAAAGTAATACTTCCTAACATTATGCAGAGCACACTTCGGAAGAGAGCACCAGGCACTCTCGTGTGTTATCTTATTTTACTCCCACTGTTCTGAGGAAACGGAGGCTCCAATATGTACCTTGCCTTGGATCACAAACTGGTAAGTTGCAGAGCCTGGCCTGGCACCCAGGTCTCCTGACCAGGTTCAGTGCCTGTCTTGGCCCTCCCTGGCCGGAGGGTGAGATCTGGGAAGGAGGAGGCAGTGAGAAGAGGAGAGTATGTCTAGAAGTGGGGACTGGGGGAGCTTCAGAACACAGGAAGGCCTCTACACGTTTTGCCTTGCAGGGAGATACGAACAGTTCTGCAGGGCAGGAGGCAAAGTGCAGAAGGGGCAGGCTGAGAAACAGAGAGGCTGCCATGGCCTGTGGGACTCCACCACAGTTTTGTAAGGCAGCCCATTCGCACATGTGGAACACGGATACCACCCACAGGAGAAGGACCTCAATGCCCCCTGGCTGAGGTCCAGGACCATCAGATGCCTGACCCTTTCTCCCCATCAGCACAGCCCAAAAGTGCTGCCCAAGCCTTCCCAGCCTTACGGGCTCCCACGGTACAGCAGCTCTGCATTACACAGAGCTGTAATGCCGGTAAACTCCCGTTGGCTAGTTTGAGATGGGTCCAGGTTCTGTGTGAAGGCTGGCAAAGAGCCACTGTCTGCCACAGAGGGATAGCGAGCAAGAAAGGCACACGTGCCATCAGGAAAAGCCCAGGGAGAGGAGGTCTGGGGGAGCGGGGGGTCTGCTACCCGCTCCCATGGACCCCACCAGGAGACCTCTGTTCTTTGAATGTCACCTTGTCCACATCAGCTGTGGTGTGGAGAGGGTGAACGGGCTGAGAAGGAGTGAGATGCAGGAGTGAGAGGAGCTAATGTTGACCAGTTACTTCCCCCCTACCATCATCACTTCATACTGACAGGACCGTGAAGGGTGGGAGAGGTACACCCATTTCACCCGCAAGGATACAGAGGCTCAGAATCACATGCAGGGTCCCCACTAGTCAGCGGGACAGTCAGATCCCTCGGGTCTGGGGCTTCTTCCCCATCCTGGATGTCTTCCAGGGACAGCGTGGAGCAGAGGTGCATGAAAGAGAGGAAATCTGGGGAGTTTTACATACTTTCTCATGGTTTCGTTAAAAATAATCTAGAATCAAAGTAAGGCACTAAAATTTGAAAACTTCCCAACTGTCCAGAAACAGCCCCTTCTGAGTTATTCTGAGCCCAAGCCTGAATTAAAGTCGTTCATTAACACCTGGTGCCAGCACCCGCAGGGCCATCAGCTGTACACTGGAGAGGCCAGCTTCAGTTTACATCTGTCATCCCAGCAGGCCAGAGTCTGCAGGTCTCTCACTCAATACCTGGCTCAGCTGGAAACCACAGCATTCTGTCAGAAGCAAGTCTAAAGGAACCCTCGAAATCCAGAGATCACATAACCCAACCGGTATTTTGTTTTGTTTTTTTGCAGGGCACTGGAGCCCTGTCTTCAGTCGTTTCTCATTAGCTTCTCCTGCCCAACCTCTCTCCATCAATTATACCTCCCCATCTGCTGAAAAACTCTTCCTTCCAGAGCCTAGGTCCATGGGGCTGCAGAGAGGAGGGTATGCATGCCAGTCAGCTTCTGCCCAAGATAAAACAGATAGCTGATGGCATTTCAGAGACAGGCAGATGGAGTGTGCAAGGGCAGAGGGAGTCAGGCAGGGATCAGGAGGCCTGCTTTCAGCCCAGGTCTGGCTCACACTCGCCAAGAGAGACACTATGAACAAGTCCCTTAACCTCTCCTGCCTTAGAATCCCCTTGCTTCCACTAATTAGCCTTGGGCTTGATACTTAAATCTCCCTGAGACTCACTTTCTTTGTCTGTAAAATGGGAACAATAGGAGTAGCAGTAATTGGGCTTAGTAAGTACTGAAAAGCTATGATCTCTTATTATCCACTAGAGGCCCAGTGTATGAAATTCGTGCACGGGGGTGTGTGTACCTCAGCCCAGCCTGTATCCTCTCCAATCTGGGACCCCTCGAGGGATGTTTGACTTCCCGTTTAGGCCCGATCCTAGTGGGATCGGGCCTAAACGAGCAGTCGGATATCCCTCTCACAATCCAGGACTGCTGGCTCCCAACCATTTGCCTGCCTGCCTGCCTGATTGCCCCTAACCGCTTCTGCCTGCCAGCCTGATCACCCCCTAACCACTCCCCTGCCAGCCTGATTGCCCCTAACTGCCCTCCCCTGCTGGCTTGGTCGCCACTAACTGTCCTCCCCTCCAGGCCTAGTTGCCCCCAACTGCCCTCCCCTGCAGGCCTGGTCACCCCTAGCTGCCCTCCCTTGCCAGTCTGGTTGCCCCTCACTGCCCTCCCCTGCCATCCTGGTCATCACCAACTGCCCTTCTCTGCAGGCCTGGTCCACCCCAACTGCCCTCCCCTGCAGGCCTGGTCCTCCCCAACTGCCCCTCCCCTGCAGGCCTGGTCCTCCCCAACTGCCCCTCCCCTACAGGCCTGGCCCTCCCCCCCCCAACTACCCTCCCCTGCAGGCCTGGTTCCCCCCAACTGCCCTCCCCTACAGGCCTGGTCTTCCCCAACTGCCCTCCCCTTCAGGCTGGTCCCCCCCAACTGCCCTCCTCTGCCAGCCCGGTCACCCCTAACTGCCCTCCCCTGCTGGCCATCTTGTGGTGGCCATCTTGTGTCCACATGGGGGCAGCCATCTTTGACCACATGGGAGCGGCCATCTTGTGTGTTGGATTGATGGTCAATTTGCATATTACTCTTTTATTAGATAGGATTCTTGATCATTATAGATATTTGTATGTAAAATCACCACCACCACCCTGACAAATACTGGATGTCTTACACTATCTAGTGAGAAGCAGAGATTTACTGACACAGAAGAGTTTTGTCTGAGGTTACTTTTATGTCCTGATGGGTGCAGTAATGAAAGTTACTTAACTGCAGATAAGAGGTGACTACTGTATAATCTGATATGCAAATGTATCACATTTATATATCTGCTGTGCTTTAACTGCTTACAACACATTCACAATTTTTGCAATCAGTTAAATATTAAACAATTAAAATAAAAAGGACACAACATCCTGCTCAGGCAACATAGTGCCAATTGGGATTTGCTTTGGTGCATCTGCCGAGAGCTGTAAGGGGCTGGCAGGCTCCCTCTCTCACAATGAGTCTGGTGTGGCAGAACCATCTACATCCTCAACTGGAACTTCTCTCTGTTCTCCTTAAATCAGGACCCAATGCTTCCCTGGTGGAAGGATTAAGCAAGAAAAAAATCTCTCTCTGAGAGGCAAGCTCCTCTGTCCATCAGGGCAGAACACGCATGGACAGGTAGCCCCAAAGACCAGGGCCTTCTGGAGAAATTGTGGCTGCCTGGGGGGCAGTGGGAGCCAATGAGGCTGGCTCTGAGTATATGAGGGAAGCAATCCCTCACTTCTCCAAAATTATGTTTGGATAATGGGAAAATGAAGATTTTTTCCTTCTGTCCCTCTCCAAAGGCTGATTTAAAAACTAAATAAGATGTTAACAAAAATGACTTGTAAAAACAAATAATGATTAGTAAGGTGAAACCAGAGCTGTAAATGGGATTTGTCATTTAAACAGAAGGATCATTACAATCAATGACAACTTATTCAGAGACCCCAGGGCTTCTACTTTTTTACTAGCATCAAATAATCATGTTCTTGGTTTTTTGTTTTTTTTTAATTCAGATAGTATAAAAAAGTATAAAGCAAGAAGTAAAATTCTCTCTTTCTATCCCCTTGCTTACCCCCATCAGGTGATCACCACAGTTAATAGTTCCTTATGAATTCTTCCAGAAATGTTCCATGGGAATAAGGCATATGCACATATATTTTTAAAATATACTTTTATTGATTTCAGAGAGGAAGAGAGAGGAAGAGAGGGATAGAAACATCAATGATGAGAGAAGATCGTTGATTGGCTACTTCCTGCATACCCCCCCACTGGGGATCAAGCCTGCCACCTGGGCATTTGCCCTGAATGGGAATCAAACCTTAACCACCTGGTTCATAGGTTGACATTCAACCACTGAGCGACACCGGTTGGGCCATACATATATATATTTTTTCATACATATATTTTTATATACATATTATTATATGCAAGATTCTATACCTTGCCTTTTTTACTTAATTTTATCTTAGATATCTTTTCCATATTGACACCTTTTCTGCCTCATTCCTTTGTAGTAGTTGTGCAGGAATATACCATAAGTTATCTAATCAGTATCATACTTAAGAACATATTACACATATTTTTTTTCTTACCTATCACATACAATGCTATCATCAACAAGGTGTACATAAATAGTGTGGTCATGCCTACAGAACAGAATGTCAGAAGTGAAATTTGGGGACAAAGCATATGAGCAGCCCAAGTAATGGGGGTTATTGCTAAGTTGATTTCTGCTGCTACCTAAAAACCATGAGAATTTAGGCACATTTGAATGGAGCTTCCTATCCTCCCTTGTCAGGAAAAGCCCACCCAGGAAGTGCAGAGATATCTTAGTGCAAGTGGGAGGCTGAGGAGGCATTAAGAGATCAAAGAGGTGGTTCTTTAATCACCTTGGTGCATAGCATGGCCAGGCAGAACTACCATCATCCTCCCATCTTTCCCGACAGGTGAGGGCACCAATTCCCACCCGCCTCTCCTCTCTCCAGGCAGAGGTCTCAGCTTCAGGCACCTAGACTAAGCCAAGTGTTCCCCTACCCCTGCCCCTGCCCCTCCAGATGTCTATCTTCCTCTCTCAGACATAATCGTATTACTCCATAGATGCTACTAGAGGCCCGGTACATGAAATTCGTGCATGGGGAGTGGGGGTCCCTCAGCCCAGCCTGCACCCTCTCACAATCTGGGACTGCTGGCTCCTAACTACTTGCCTGCCTGCCTGCCTGATCACCCCTAACCGCTTGCCTGCCTGCCTGATTGCCCCTAACCACTCTACCTGCCTGCCTGATTGCCCCTAACCACTCGCTTGCCTGCCTGATCACCCCTAACTGCCTGATCACCCCTAACCACTCTGACTGCCTGCCTGATCGTCCCTAACCACCTCTGCCTTGGCCCCACCACCGTAGCTTCGTCTGGAAGGTCGTCCAGAAGGTCGTTCAGCTGTCCAGTCTAATTAGCATATTACGCTTTTATTATTATAGATAGCCTTTGAAGCCATCCCACAGGATCATTTCAAGCCCTAAAGAAAAGTGCAAGGTCCTTCAGGCCTGGCTCCAGCCTCACTGGCTGCCTGCTATTCTCCAAATATCCTCCCACTTCAGGATCATTGCCTTCATGCTCCCTCAGCCTCAGAGCTAGATCCCTTACTTCTCTCAGGTCCCTGCTCAAATGCCACCTCCTCAGAGAAGCCCTCCTGAGCCTGTGACACTTTCTACTCCCTGCTTGCTTTTTCTTCAGAAGACCAATCCCAACTTAACCTAATGCTTTCTGCTTATTTGGTTAGTCTGTGCTGTCAGCTGCACCAGGCTGAGTCTCTGTTTCATTCATGTTGTTTTCCAGAACCTACAATGATACTTGACATACAGTAGGTGCTCAATAAAGACTTATCACTGAACAGATACCCAGGCCCTTGCCTAACTCCTCAGCAAAGTCCCCCACCATTCATTCCCCGGGCTCCAGATGCAGTCGTATTGTAGATAAAGTCTGCAAGCCTCAACAAACAACTTCAGGTGTTCTGGGCCCTGGCCTAGGCTACTTTCTCTACCTGGCCTGCCATTCACTCACTCCACAATCAATCACATGAACATCTTTTCATCCTTCAAAACCCAGCTAACATTGCTAATTCCAGGAAGCCTTCATCAAAGCCCAGACATTTGGGCTTCCTCATCTTGGCTCCATGCAAGCACCCTAAAGGTAATGTTGCCTTATATTTTAAAAATTCTTTATTATTATTATTTTTTACTTTCCAGCTTTCCCTACCAGGCTGTGTGCTTCTTCAGGAACAGAAAGCCCCCCTCTCCCCGCCCCATCTTACTGGCTATTGACAAGGTGCCCAGAACACAGTGCATAGCTGCTCAAAAATGTTGAAAGAACATTCAAGGGGAAATACACTAAGCGAGTTCTCCAGGCCCACTGTGAGGAGCAAACAGACCTGGCTGAGCCTTCCCTAAGAATGCCGAAAGGTACCCATGTAGACTTTCAAAGATCTAAATAAAGTGTTCCTTGTAAATTTAGCTACCATATTAAACATGTACCATGTTCAAAGCATACAGGCCTCATCTGATGTTCTCAGCAACCCTGACAGGTAGGTCCTATGACCATCCTATGTCTGGAGGGCTAGACAGAAGTTCAGAGTGGTTATCTAAGCTGCCCATGTTCATGCACTGGGCAAGTGGCGGAAGGATAACTGTGAATGAAGTGATATACTAGGAGTAGAGCAATCCAAACCAGCCGAAGCAGACAGTGCCACGGAGTGCTGGATTTTTACTTAGACACACAGGTCAGCTCTGGATAAGGCTCAGTCATGAATCTACACCAGCCGAGGCAGGGGCCGAGCAGGACACCTAGCCTCAGTACCAGGAACTAACTTGGGCACCTCACTTACAAGCCATCAAAGTTCTTAGTACTCGTTTTCTCCTTTTATCCTCACAGCAATCCGGAGAGGTGGGCAACGCAGGGAAGAGGGCTAATCCCCATCCCCAAAAGAGTAGAGTCAATCAGGAACATTCTCTTTCAGCATTCAAACCTTCCCAAAGGACCCAAACTGTGCTGGGCTTGGTACTGGTGAGGACTTCTTTAATCCTCATCTCAGCCTTGCAGGTGGGTGTTATCATCACCAGTTTATAGACAAGAAAATAAACTCCAAGGGATTAAGAAACAGCCACTATTCATTCATTTACTCTTCCACTCATCCATTTCAACTAATATCTATTGAGCACCTAGAAAGTGCTGGCAAGATAATAGGAAATGAGGGTTATACCTGGATGGAGGGAGAGAGAAAATAGACAAGCAAACAAAGGCATGAGGATTTCAGCTAAGTACTCTGTAGACAAAACAGAGTGATGTGGGTTGAGAGGGGCAGGGTGCTGATTTAGCTGAAGTGGCAGGGAGGACTTCCCAATGACATTTGAGTTAAGACTCAATGATAAGAAGGAGCCAGACACACAAGGACATGGTGAGGAATCTTCTAAACAAAGGGACAACAGAAGCCTGAGACTGAGGGTGGGATAGGCCCAGTATGAACAAAGGGCAGAAAGAAGGCCAGTGCAGAGGAAGGAGATGGGCAGGGAGGAAGAGGAGTCTGAGAAAGAGAGGCAGAGATAGGGCCTGGGCCCATAGAGAGAATCAGGGTTTCACTCCTGCTCTTCTGCCTCCCCAGTTTTACATCCAAAGAAAAGCAATTGCAGTGGCCATGTGATTCCGAAATAAACAAAATGTTTGGTTTGGGTTTTTTTTTGTGTGTTTTTTTTTGAATCCTCACCAAGGATATTTTCCCACTGATTTTTTAGAGATAGTGGAAGGGACGGGGAGAGACAGAGGGAGAGAAACATCAATGTGAGAGAGACACATTGATTGGTTGCCTTTCGCACATGCCCTGATCAAGTCTGCAACTGAGGTATGTGCCCTTGACCCGAATCGAACCCAGGACTCTTCAGTCAGCAGGCCGACACTCTAGCCACTGAGCCAAACTGGCCAGAACCCAAAATAAACAAATTTTGAAAAACTCTTCATGTACACAAACCAGAAAAACAAGACCTCATCCTTTTGAACAAAGATATAGTCCTTAGAGCTTAATATGGGCCAAGCACACAATATGTGCTCAAAAGAATTTGTTGAATGGACACCATGCAAAAGTGATTTCAACTGTATACATAGTAAGCATGAACTTGTTCACAAAACCCTAGACTAAAGAAACCCAAGAGACTGAGAAAAGAAAATGAAAACAAAGTCCAACTGATGCCACAATGCTGGTTACACACATAATAGGACTCAATCCCACCAGAGGACACAATCTCAAAATTTAGAACTGCAAACATATTTAAATAAATGCAAGGATACCAGATGCATAATGAGTTACTAAAGGATACCAGGATGGCCAAATTTTGAAATCTGCAATCAGGAAGAAAAGGCACTCCAACCCCATAGGTCCCCTGCTCGAGCCAGAATCCAGGACTGACTTAAGCCTGAGCTGTTTTCAGTGGCTAAGCTAGTAATTTTAATTATACCCTAAAAAAGGAAATGGATCCTCAAGATAGGGTTGGGGGCAGGAGCCCAAGGTCAAGATGAAGCCATGGCTGGCCATGGGCAGAGAAGCAGCACCTTATGAAGAATTTTATGGTCATCTGTGCAGGCCTGTCTCACCTCTATTTCTAGAGGGTTAGAACTGCATCTTACACTTCGCCTCCTCCCAAAATGCACAGCGTTCTTCCTAGGTGCCCTAGAACCTCAGAGACTTGCCAAATGAATGAATATGCCAATGCAGGCTACTCTGACCAATAATGTGGCCCTGAGTGAGGCCCCAGAGTGAGAGGCATTGAAAAAGGAAAAAAGGGGCCCACTGAACACGTGAACAGAAGTGAGGTACCCATGAGCCACAGCAAAAGAACTAGAGAAGAAATGTTTTTGAGGAAACCTGATCCAATACTTGAAGGGCTGTCATATAGAAAAGGAATAAGGCCTGTTGTTTCCAAAGCTTCAGAAGTCAACTGTCGGCTCAACTTAAGGAAGAACTTCCTCCTAGAAAAGTATTTGTCAGACGATGTTTAGTATAATGCCAGCATTCAGGGAGTGAGGGTGAGGGTGGAGGCAGGAAAAAGATTTCCAATGATGTCATTGGAAAATACATTTGGAAATTTGGATTAATCAAATATAACAAATATTCTTTATCTGTTAGGTAGCTTTCAGCCCTTCTTAAATTTATGTGGCCCAAATAGTTTTTTATAGGATGCTACGCACACCTCCCAGAGTCTCTACACTCCAAGCTCTTCTCTAGGGAAAAGATGAATTAGAGCTGTCTTACAAAAGCACCTTCTGAAGGGGTGAGTGTCACACCAGCATTTGAGGACTTTTAGGATGCAGAATTCAACACTGTATAGATGTTACAGAGGCAATATGAATACAAAACTAGAACCTTGGGTTCATTCTCCCATGGACTTTCACCTTGAATGATCCAGTCGCAGGCAAAAAGGTCCAGGGACACATGAAGACACAGATTAACTGTCCCCTTCTGAATCTCCGTGTCCAAATGGGTAGGTGATATGGATTGTAAAGGGATCCTGGAAGTAATCAGGGCTGTGGCTGGGGAGCTGAGTGACAAGATGAATTCTTGCCAGAGCCCACTTGGACACTTCTTTTGTAGCATTTTCTAGAAAATACTGCCTCCCTGCCTGTCTCTCATGCATCTATCCTGTAATCCTTCACTGGGGGCCTTCCATAAACCAGCAGTAGTGAGTAAAACCAGAAAAGGTGCTGCTTCATGACTGCCTATGGGAAATTCAGACAATAAACAAGCATGTTGCATAAATAATTATTTAATTGAGGTTTTCCATATATGTTACAAAGGAAATGAATGGTGCAAACAACAGTAATTACATCGAGACCTTGCCCAGGGTGGGATTTTAGGATGGATTCTCTAAGGGGGCACAGAGACCATGTTTTATAGATCCTCAAGTGTGCAGGTCCAAAAGGAGTTTCCGTGACAGTCCTCTGAGAAGTCATCACCTGATGGGGTTGGAAAAGGCCACACAGACCCACCCACCACAGCAGCCACCTCTCTAGCGCTATATTATATAGATCCTCTATTTGAGACTATGACTCATTTGGTCTGGGAAGAGCTGGAGAATTTGCATTTCTAACCAGGCGATTCTAATGCTGCTCCTCTGCAGACCACATTTAAATAGCACTGCTCCACCGGGCATTTTAAAAGACCTAAATACAGGCAGGGCCATACCATGTTCATGGACAGAGAGGCTCAAGCATAAAGATGTCAATTTTGCCCTAGCTGGTTTGACTCATCGGCCTGCAGACTGACGGGTCCTGGATTTGATTCCGGTCAAGGGCACATGCCCGGGGTTGTGGGCTCCATCCCCAGTAGGGAGTGTGCAGAAGGCAGCCAATCAATGATTCTCTCTCATCACTGATGTTTCTGTTTCTCTCTCCCTCTCTGAAATCAATAAAAATATATATATTTTTAAATGTCAGTTTTCCTTAGATTAATCTGTAAGTTCAATACACTCCCAACCAAAATTCCCACAGAGTTGTTTGTTCTGATTCCAAAATTCATCTGGAAGACTAAAACAATTTTGGAAAAGAACAAAGTGAGGAACTTGCCTTACCAGTTCAAGACTTACAATAAAACTACAGATGCAGTATCACACAATTAGCAAAAGAGATGAATGAAACAGAACAGCAAAACCCAAAAGAGACCTGTGCTTTGAAGAAACAATATATGGAAGATAGTCCTACAGATCAGTATGGAAAGATGAACAATTCAGTAAATATTGCTGGAGAAATTATTTATTTTTAAAACACTGGATTCCTACCTCATATCATATGCAAAAACAAAATTCCAGGTAGAATATATTCATAAATGTAAAAAAAGAAAACTTTAAAACTCTTAGAAGAAAATATTTTACAACTCTGGGTTAAGGAAATATATCTTAAGACACCAAATATGCAAACCAAAAAGATTGACAACTTTTACTTCAATAAAATTAAAACTCCTATATGCCATAAATAAATAAAAAAGAAAAGCCATACACTATGAAAAGCTATTTGCAGATAGCTTTTATATTCTACTAATATTTAGAATATATCAAGATTTTCTACCTATGAGAAAAGACAAACTATCCACAGATAAAAGGTTATGAGCAGGAAGTTCACAGACAAGGAAACCCAAATAGAGAATAAAAAACATGAATAGATGTTTGACCTCACAAGTAAATAGACAATGCATATATAAAATAGAGAGATACCATTTCATACCCATTACACTGGCAAAACTTAAAAACTCTGACCATTCCAAGTACTGTCTTAGCAAAGAAACAACATTGTAAAAATGTAAGTAAGGGGTACCGTTAATGTAAAATTTTAAAACATGCAAGGAAGACCTGGGTGCTATTTGGGATTCGTATATACATATAGCATTATGACTTCTAAAGAGAGAAGGAGAAGAATGGTACATGGGAAAAAAATAAAAATCACTCATAAATCACTGCTCCTCTATCAATGCTACTAGTAATGAGCATTAAAATAGGGGAGGTTTAGCCGAAACCGGTTTGGCTCAGTGGATAGAGCATCGGTCTGCGGACTGAAAGGTCCCAGGTTCGATTCCGGTCAAGGGCATGTACATTGGTTGCGGGCACATCCCCGCTAGAGGGTGTGCAGGAGGCAGCTGGTCGATGTTTCTCTCTCATCGATGTTTCTAGCTCTCTATCCCTCTCAGTAAAAAATTAATAAAATATATATAAAATAAAATAGGGGAGGTTCTTCAATGAAACAGATTTTTTCAGATGAAAAAGAGTCAGAAAGCATTCAGACAGCCTTTGACCCACAAAGGAAACCTCTTGAATACCGTGGGAAAGGGATCTCGCTTTTACTGCTGATGCTCCTAAATCAGGGTCACCGTGTGCGGTTACGCAGGTTGAAACTGCACAATTCTGGAGCACTCACTCGTGTTAATAATGCCCTGCTAGGGTTCTGCAGTGAACAACTAATACAACCCCATGTGGCAGCCCTGTAACTCTCAGGTCATAAACCCCTTTGGAACACGGATGAAAAATTCCCATCTCCCGGGAAATGTCCACCCACCCACACAATTATTGCAGGTAATGTCTGCAGATTCAGACACCTCCCCAACAACACTCGGCAGCGGCCTTACACTGGTCAGACACTTCCGGGGAGGAGTGCTCACAACTTTCAGAGGTACTTACAGACAATGCTGCGAGACTAAGCTCTTCCTTAAGCACATTTGAAACCTGCCTTTTGATAACCTCTATCCATTAAAGTTCATCTACTTCAGCTGTTGAAAGAAAGCTCACCTGTTCCCCCTGGAGATGTCTGCTTTCCAGGCTAAATATACTCTTGACTTAAGATTTTTGCAAACACCTTCTCTTTTGTTAAAAATAAATTTTTAAACTGGGCATCATTTTACCAATCACTTCTTGCCCTAATAAGCAACTAGGCATGCTGACATGTCGTCAAAGAACAAGAAAGCATTTCTCTCAGCTGTGCCTTTGGGGAACCTCTAAAGAGCTCCTCTCTGGCTCCCAGGGCCATTAAACGCCCACAGAAGCCAGGAAGGGCAAGACTGGAGGAAGGGTCAGGCTTTTTCCACGGGTGAGGGCAATATTAACTGAGCAGAACAAGGATGGTGCCCCCACAGGACAAGGGAGATGGGTCAGATTCCACTTACTCCCAAAACTCCATGACGGGAGAGGTGGCATTCTGCAGGGACACATGGCTGTGGTTGCTCATGTTCAGTTTCTGGAACTCCACACATTTCTCTACAGTGGAAACAAGACAAGAAATACAAGATTAACCTCCACAAGGGCTGGATCTTGGAAAACATTCAGAGCCGATGGAGCAACTGTTGTTCCAAGTAAACATGCCTCAAAGAACAGTGGGGGTAAAATCAATAACTTACAAACAGTTTGAGAGGCGTGGTCTGGTTGATTCAAACAGGAGGAAAAGTTGGGGGGCAGGGCAGGGAGCCTTTTCTCTCTTATTCTCACTCAATGTGTCCTATCAAACTTGCTTCCTGCCTTGTTCCCAAATCTCCTTCCCTTTTCCCACTTCCCTGTCAAAGGCTTGTCCGATTCTCTAAAGTTATGTTTCTCAAAGTTCTTTTTTTCTAGAGTAAAAAACATTCTCAGACACTTAAGTTTGACATGGTATTTTTATTAAGATAATCATTAATCATGCACAAATAAATAATGAGTTATAAAGTCTTTGTAATTATAGTATGCATACAACTATAAAACTAGAATTAAATTTACCAATAAATACCAACTAAACTACAGACCCAATACAATTCAAACTGATAGCATAAAGCAGGTGTGTAAGATAATGACATTTTGTAATATTAAATGGATTTCAACAGAAATGAACTGACAGGCAGGAGGCAGGGTCTATATTGGGCTTGGCTTGCCTATTCTCCCATGCACTATTTGAGACTCAACTCTATCACCATCTTTCTCTGTTCATGCTTTTGCAAAACCTTTATTCCTATAACTTGAGGTGTTCTCAACTGGAACTTTATTTAGTACTAATGCACCATTCATGAATTAAATCTCTCTGCTCTTTTCCCCTGGGCTGCCATCATCCTATTTACCAAGAATACATCTTTAATTGTAAACAAGAACAAAGTCAGGCACTGAAATATCCTGACTGTCCTGTTATAAGGTGTTGCGCAGATGATCCAGAACCTTTGCATATTTTTAGAACAGCCTCACAATAAATACACGCAATTAAATTATCATGGAGGGCTCACAGGCCTCCAAGAATATGTCCTTGAATTTCAATTTGATAAACATCTCTAAAAGATCCCTGGCCAAAGAAAGGTTAAGAACCAGGGCCCTAAAGAGACAGTGAAAAGTCCACAAAATGCCAACCAGAGAGGGAGCAGGGCAAAGCTATGCAGGGCTAGAAGCTAGTTCATAGCACTTTCTAGGCCTAATACCTGCTGTTCCTTCTGCTGGTGACCAACATCCTACCCAATCTAGCCATAGCTCAGCCTTTAGGATGACAGGCCACTTCCAGGGGCAACCTAACTACAGGGATGGTGAATAGCTTAAAGCACGTATGCCAGTTTCAGTCAAAAGGCAGTAGCTGCCTAGAGCACTGCTGAGAAGGGTTCTGAGGTCAACACTAACAATTGATTAGTGATATCTGCTCTAAGCATAGGTACCACAGATATGAGTTTATATGAATTTGCCTTCTCTGGGTTATGACTCGGTCCTGAAAGGATGACAAATTGAAAAACAAATAGCGAATTAGAACCTAAAGTAATCTAAAGTTATTTACTCAAGCGGTAGGGTGGGATAGTGAATTCAAATATCTACCTGTGTTGGACAGGTAAAGTAAATGAGCAAAGTGGACTGGGTGAGGATTGTGGTCTCATCCAAAGGTAACAGCTGCCTCTCTGCTGCAACCATTGCTGCCAAGCAAGAATGTGGGAATGTGGGTCTGGTGTTGCCAGATCTTTTCAATTTTTTTTCCAGAGAAGCTGGAAATCTGGATTTTCAGGTGAAGTCTTCTGATATTTCAATTTGAGCTATCAAATAATTTTTTTTATATTTGCTGGTCACTGACCTAAAGCCTAATTGGCTTACTGGCCCTGTCTGCAACCCCTAAGCTAACCCCTTCATTTTACAAAGGAAAATCCAATGCCTAGAGAAGCAGGGCTGAAATTGGAGGCTGAATCCCTCATGTCCCCACTCTGCCCCCAGAGGGCTCAGTCTCTGTATTTGGCAAAGCGAAGAAAAAGCATCATCATCTTCTACCCATGCTGATTCCTGGACCAGGGCTCAGCTTAGGTTTCAGTACTACAACCCACAGAACGGACCCAGACCCAGGGCATAATGACCTTCAGTTTCAGTGGAATCTGGACTCACAGAGAGAGGCCAGAGGTCAGGATTGATCGCCAGGACAAAGATACACCCCCAATTCCAGGTCCCCCACCAGGACCAGAAGAGAGACCTTCCCTGAGGGCATACCTGTGTTCCACTCATGCCCACACGTGGCCCAGGGGAGCTCGGTGGTGAAGCAGTTGCACAGGTAGAAAATGGCCCATGCCAAGATGATAATGTAATATACATTTAGATGGGCCTCAATCACCTGTGTTGCATAGCCAATGCCTGAAAGAACAAGGAAAGGGAATGACGTAAATCTCTGTCCACCTCACATAAACAGTTCAGCTACTCTTCATAACCTGACATCACTCAGGCATAATTTTATTTTCTGATTAACTCAATCTTTACCTTCAAATAAAGGGCAAATTTTTCTCCAGCATGTAATGCCACCTTCACTCGTGAACTGTCCCAGAGCCGTTTCCAGGAAAAACACGGGTATTCCACAACAAATAAAAAACACCACATAGGGAATCAGGAATGCTCCTGCAAGAACGCAAAATATGGGAATGAGGTTAAAATTGCTCCCACCATTTTTATGTTCAGCACAAGAAATCTTTAATAAGCACCTACTACAGGCAAGACAAAATATTCTTTTGTCTGAGCTTGAATTCAGGTGGCCAGGATGAGGACCAGAGTCAGAAAATGTGGGCCTAGGCTTGTGCCCTCGGCTACCTGTTACCCTGGGTGATCTATCTCACATCTCCCTGCCTCAACTTCTTCCTCTGTACTATGGGGCTTTAATACCTCATGTCTACGCCACTTATCTCACAGAATCACTGTGTAGATAAGATGATAATGTTAAAGAAAGTGTTTCATTGCTTGATTCTTTTGTTTTTACATTTCACCCTCCAGCATAGGTCAAATTCATTCTCTCTGAATGTTGCGTCCTTCCTTTTTATTCTAAAGTAACTTCCAAAGGCCAGGTGAGGGGACCCCTTCTTCTATTTACTTTGGAAATGACCTGAAAAACGGCTTTTCCATAAAGAAAAGTACTCTTAAGGAGATATGCCATATCAGGCGCCTATACCCGAGGCCCAGGTATGAAGTTGAGTTATAAAGAGTTTGCAGCAAGAATCTGTCCAGAAAGGCTGGCTTTGGATCAGTCTGAGAAAAGACCACCATAAGCCTTAGTGCTCCTGTTTTGAAACACAATACCCACTGCCTGTGCCTTTCTGTAAAACAAATTAAATAACTGAGGTGAACATGAGCTATTATAACCAGAAAGGGATTTTTCCAAATCCCTCATTCTCTCTCTCTCTCTAATAACAAAGCATGAAAAACACATGCCATTCCCCACCATCTGATCTCACAAATGAAGGCTTTAACTGAAATTGCTTTTTGCTAAATGAAGTCTCTCTAACTGCAGGATCAATAGCAACAATTTTGATTAATCCTGATAATAGAACCATATCCACCAGGTTTTGAAAGGTTCTTAGCTTTTCTGTGCAAGACACTATTTTTAAAGTTTCACATTAGAAAAGAAATACTTTAAACTACCATTAAAATCTATGAGTAGAGCTGTGTGGATATTTTTTAAAAAGGTAAACAGTTGATAAGCAGATACCCCAACAATATTAGAAGGCCAAAAGTGTTTGAAAGGGGATAAGAGGGTGTTTGCTGCATTTAAACTTAAGTGATTAAAACATGCTGCAAGCAGCTTTCCTAATATGCTATCATTTACCTATGAATCCTCTAGAACCTAGCAAATGACACTATTTTAAAAGCATTTTGGCCTATATATCCACAAAGCTAGTAATCCTTAAGGTGACTGTCTCAATTAAATCAGGATATCTGTGTACCCAATGGAGAATCTTGGAAAGCTTAGAGTTTTTTTTTTTTTTTTAAAGACTAATTTTAAACTTTACTCACCACAACCTTTTAAATCTGTGGCAGAATTTGTTAATTAACCCAACTTATCCTGTTTTCTGCTTTTATAAATGCTTTTAGTTTTGGCATAAAAATTTCTGGCATGAAAATGTTATGCTAAAACAATTTTTGTCTGGGGCTATTCTGAAGGGTTTCCACGTGTTTCTAAGCAGACA
The DNA here is from genome assembly GCF_027574615.1 of Eptesicus fuscus. Classification (NCBI taxonomy): domain Eukaryota; kingdom Metazoa; phylum Chordata; class Mammalia; order Chiroptera; family Vespertilionidae; genus Eptesicus; species Eptesicus fuscus. Next base: position 36,273,297 of record NC_072490.1, read on the forward strand.
TGTAGCTTATGATGGCTGAATCTGAAGAGAGAGGTGGGATCCACAGCTAAGGGTGCAGGGCACATTCAGGGTCCCCCAGTCCACGGCTTCTCTGCCCCTTGCCAAGCCACTACACCGGCAGCCACGTCATTACCAGTGTAGAGCAGGCGTGGAGCACCCTGTGCCTTCAGGATGAATGTCTCCAAAGAAAGCGTTCAGGCTAAGCAGTACCCTTACTGCTTTCCCTACAGCTGCTCACACATCAAATCCTGCTCCACACAGCCTAACAGCATGGTCCCTGCCAGCCAACTCTAAGCTACTTTCACTGTGGTCTGGGGATCTGCTGGAGAGGCAGGGAAACAGCAAAGACAGAGGAATACATAGATACAGGCTTTGCCTTGGGGGAACTATGCCACCCAATAAAGTTTTACAAGGTCCTTTGCCTCAGACCTGCTGGCTGTTCTGATAATAATGACAGGTGGAGGTTCCTGAAGTCTGGAGCCCATTTCTTAAACTGAGAGATTTGAGGATTCACTGCTGCATCTCCACTAAACTTATTTGGAAATGTTGTTACTACAAAGGATTATCTCATCACCGTCCTTTCCCGGGCCCCAACCCCCCAATCTCTAAGCATCTCCTAAACAATAAATCAATGTTGTTGCTATTTGTCGTGGGTGGTTGTGAGACCAGTAAAAGAAACTGCTTGGTGCCAATTCTTCCACCAGAGAGGCCCAAAACGAGGCCATAGAAAGGGCCTTAAGAGCAAATGAAAGACTGGGCAGGAAATCAAACAGCAGTGCCTAACCAAAAAGTACTCCCTGTTATCCGTCTAATCCTACTTTAAAAACAAGGCCTTTGGTATCAGAACGCCGTCTTTATCACTTACTGAGTGACTTCTCTGACCCTTGGTTTCCTCATCTGCAAAATGGGTGCGCTGAAAGATTAAATGGGAGGCTCAGCATGGAGCCTGGCGTTTCAGTAAGCGCTCAAAGGCGAGCTCCTTTTCCTCGTGGAGGTTTCCGGTTAGGAAAGCTGAGGCTCAAATGGGGTTGTCTCCTGCCCCCAAAAGCAGAACAGGTCGCAAATGCAAAGGCTCCCGGTCTGGGCGGCAGACAAGCCATCACGTGCCAGGCCGGCAGGCGGCTCATTGAGGTGCGAAGAGCACGTGCGCATGCGCGCTGGGAAGGTGAGCCTGGCGGGGGGTAAGCTCCCGCGCCAGGTGGCCGAGAGCGGGCATTCCCCTCAGGGTCCCGCTACACGCAGGCGCGGGAGGGGTCTCGCGCTCACCCCTAGCTTCCCCGCACCCACCGGGCTAGTTCCTCCTTCCTGCACCCTCTCCAGTGCCGCGCGCCGGCCACCTCACCTCCTCCGTTCTTGTAGCACAGGTAAGGGAAGCGCCACACGTTACCAAGCCCGATAATCTCCCCGGCCACGCTCAGCACGAACTCCACCTTGTTGTTCCAGTGGCCGCGCTCGTGGACCGCCTTGTCGCGCGGGTCCCGCACGGTCGCCGCGCCCCCGCCGCCCCCTGGCGCCTCGGACTCCCGCGCCTCCTCTGCAGCCTTCCCGTTACCCAGAGGCAGCGCCTTCTCCGCCGTCATGGCCGCACTGGCTGCCTGGTGCGCCGGGCCGGCTCTGCGCCGCCGCCCGGGGCTGGTAGGCTTTTCAGGAGGCGCGAGCGGGCGGGAGGGGGAGGCAGGGGGTGGAGCTGAGGGGCCGGGCTGACCCGGCCCGGCGCGGGGAAGGGGGCGCGGCGCGGCGGCCAGGCCCTCAGGGCGCCCACGCCGCCTCCGCTGGGCTCGGCCCCGGAGCCTGCGAGCACCTCACGCGCACCGACAGCGCTCCGCGAGCCGAGCGCCATCGAGCACCGTGCGTGCTCTGAGCTCCGTGCAGGCTCTGAGCACCTTGCGTTCCTTCCCGTTCGTTGTCCCACCCGCTGGCCGCCTAGGGACAAGAGTGGGACCGCCCATTCAGGCCTAGGCTGGGTTCCTAAACCAAGCCTTGAAGTTCCACCATCTCTGACCTCCAAAGGCTTGAGCCACGGTGTCTCATCTCTAACCAGAGCAGTGGGCTCTAGACCAGGCTTCTCCCCCTTGAAAGTGCACACGGAGCACCTGCGGGTCTTGTTCCACTGCAGTCCGTCCCCTGGTCCAGTGGGTTGGGCTGAGCTGGAGCTTCCGCCTTTCCAACAAGCGCCCGGGTGCTGCGGATGCTGTCGGTCCAGGGACCACACTTGGAGGAAAAAGGGAGTAATGAACTCTTGGTTTCTCCCCCGTGCTCAGGGACTGGGAGCGCTCCGAGGGTGGGGACACCAACAGATCTTGTTCATCCTGGTGCCCAACTGCTCTAAACACAACGAGTCAGGGCAGTTAAGTGCTCCTGCCAGAAGGCAGGCAAATCTAAGTTGATCTCATGCTCCACTTATCTTCGTGGTGTGAAGTCATCTGACCACTCTGTGCCTCTATTTTCTGATCTGCCTTTCTTATGGGGTGAGAAATAATTATAAGTACTTATTACTTTGGAAGTGCTCGGGGACTATCATACAATGTGTAGTCACACACATACACTAGTTGTGCATATTCTTGTTTAATGCTGGTCTCCCTACTCAATTGTGAGGATGATATACAGGGTGGGGCAAAAGTAGGTTTACAGTTGTGAGTACTAGTACCTGGAACACAGAGCTTATTCTTGTATTCTTATTTATTGTGCACTGGCGGGGGGATGGGGGTGTCACTCAGCCCGGCCTGTGCCCCAGCCCGGCCTGTGCCCGTCCCCCGGCTTAGGCAGGGAGCGGGCCTAAGCTGGCAGTCGGACATCCTCAGCGCTGCCACGGAGGCGGAAGAGGCTCCCACCACCATCGCACTCGCCAGCCCTGAGCCTGGCTTCTGGCTGAGTGGGACACCCCCTGTGGGAGGGCACTGACCACCAGGGGTCAGCTCCTGCATTGAGGAGCTGACCGGTGGTTCTGCCGTTCGGTCTATTTGCATATAAGCCTTTTATTATATAGGATTGTATTATTTTCCATACAAACAACTGTAAACCTACTTTTGCCTCACCCTGTACATTGTTTTGTTTATTATACTAGCCACAGAGCCTAGTACAAGACCTAGCATATTCACTGAGTAGGTGTTCAGTAAGTATTTGTGGAAGAGCAAAAGAGGAAGGAGGAGAGGAAGAAAGAAAGAAGAAAGGGGAAAGAATGTCAGATCTCCAAGGGGCTATAAAGATAATCAGATCCACCTCCGTCATTTCCCAGCCCTGGAGAAGTCCAGCCAAGTGAGTGCTCACTAAGCCACCCACTGTGCTCTCCATTCCCGGGGGCTGTGTCAGAGAGAGCCTCCCTGTCTTGCAGCCTTTCCTATCCTTCTGGCTTACAACTGCTCAAGTCTCTTCCCATCTCTATCCCCCTAGAGAGCCCTTCCTGCCATCATCTTCCCCTTTCAGGTCTCCTCCCTCCCCTGCCCCTCACTATCATATTTCTTGAAAGAGTAAGTTTACATGCTGCCAGCCTTGTCTTCACCTCCCACTCATTTCTCAGCCCACAGCAATCTGGCACCCACCCCCACCACTCCTCTGAAAATGCTGTCTGTGAATCCCGGAAGCCCTTTTAATTTGGCAAAGCCTAGAGTTCCTTGTCCATCCCCATCTTGCCTGACCTCTAGGTAGCGTTCTGCACTGTTACTCCCTTCTTTCCTTCTTAAAATTTGCACTTGCATGATTTCTTTAACACTGCCTGCTTCAACTGCAGTTTCCCTGCTTCTCTGGTCTTCCTATCTCTGCTCTTAAATTTGGTCTTCCTCATGCCTTCAACCACCCAACTAAATGCTGGTGGCTCCCTAACCTATATCCCCATGTGTTGTCCTGGATGTGTTCAAAAGCAAAGCTGCTGCAGAGTGTGAGGGTGAGAGTAAACAGAATTTAGGTAGACGTGGGTTCAGATTCAGGCTCTGCCCCTTATGTGTTATCTCTTGTCTTAGGCCCCTTCTTTGCTAAGTAGGGTTAATATTAGTTCCTACCTGAGGGGCTGGGTATGAGGGCTAAAAGCCTTGGGCAGCAGCAGGTGCTCTGTAAATAGTAGCTATTACTTTTATTGTGAATATGATGACGATGATGTCGGTCTCTTACTAAAAAGTCTTCATTGGCCATTCTTCTCCTACAGGGTAAAATCAAATTGACGACCCTGGCTTTCAGAATTACCCCACAGTCTGACTGTCCTTGCCTTCTATATTAGTGCCATTTTTCTCCCATGCAAAATTCCTCATCAGTGTTTTCATTTCCTTTGGGGTGATTCTCAATGCTGCATACAGAATGGGCAATAAAGGAAGGAATTCATCTTTGACCTTGACAGTCCCTGCACACTGTAGGTATTTAGTACCTAGGGGTTCCTTTGTTAAAATGAACAGCCACATCAAAAGTTAGAAACACATTCCCAACTCTTATTATTGCAATGTTAGGCTATCACCACCGAATCAATGTAAACCTCCTTTGAATCTAATTACATTTCACCTTGTACTGCTGCTCGGCACAATTAGCTCCAGGAATTGACTTCCTCTGAACAGCTGTGATTCTGTGAGACCTGCTTGGGAAGTAACATTGAACCAGCATGAGAAGGTGGAGGCTGACCATACTCTGGTGGGGACCTGGGCTCATTTATGCCAATGGGTAGTTCTGTGGCCTGGGTATATCCCTTAACTTCTAAGCTTTGGTGCCCTTGGTTCATTAAAACGGTCCTGACTATCTTCATCTTTTAGGATGGTCTTAGAGGGGAAGTGAGACTACATTTAGAGGACATAGTGCATTTACTAATGTCCCAAATTCACCTCTCAAGTTTTAATATTTCTCTTTATGAAAGTTGACCAGGTCAAGTTCCTCCTATTAGAATTTAGTAAGTATATAAAACCCACTTCTTGAAAAGCCTTATCTGTTTACTCTGTCCTCATCCAGAAGAGTCCACATTTCCCAACATGTTGGCACATTTCTGGACCCTTTCCATTCTATTCTTTCTTTGTTGAGGTGCAATGACCTGAAAAATCACATACTCATGTCCTCAGGGTAGAACAAGGGTAATATGGTGGAATATAGCTCTCATTCCAGAGCTAGTCCTGATGTAACACAGCATAGTGTTTAGGGATGTGGACTCTGCAGTCAATACTTCCTGGGTTCAAAGCCCAGCTGCACCGCGATGGCAAATTACTCTGATCCTCAGTTTCCTTATCTGTAAAATGAATAGAATCTACCTTTTAATTATTAGGAAGATTAAATGAGTTAGTATTTATAAAGCACTTGGATTTGTGCCCAATATAGACATGTTTGTTAAGTAAAAACCTAAATAGTCCTCTGAGAACAGAAATGACATGACTCCCTTATTCTGTTCTTGGGCATTCAAAGTAGTCAAAGTCTTTTATCTTCTAGAAAAAAGCAATTGTCATCCTGAGGTTCATTTAAATTTTAGCATTGCTCATTCCTTCCTTCACCAAATATTTATTGCCCTTCAATTATCTTATTGATCATAGAATACAAGGCCTGCCCCACTGGTATCCTAAAGCTAGCTCATGAGAGCCAATTATTAAGTTTTCAGGGATTTTGTGAGCCACAATTGTTGGTAGCTTGAAATCTGCTATGGTTGCATTTACACCACTGGAGTCTTGCAGAGCTACAAATCACTCCTACTCCCACATCCAGCCAGTGTACTGCCCACCATTACAGAAGAGTGGAGAGGCAGATGCTGCAAGTAATCACAGAAATTAATGGAAGGTTGGAGATTCTGATACATGCTGCAAAGGAGGGGTCTGTAGTGCTAAGAAAGCTTGTTACTGAGAGATCTGACCTTCTCAAGGAGACCAGGGAGGGTTCCCTGAGCAAGCGACAGATGAACAGAAGCCTGAAGGGACAGGCACAATTAACTAGATGTAGAGGGTGTTGGGGGTCCTGAAAGATGGTCACAGAGGTGGAGGCTGGGTGCAGAGTGTAGAACAAGATGTGCCTAAAGGGGAAACATTTTTAGCAGTGGGTGACAGGAGCATATTTGCATTAAGATACTACTGTGGTCACAGTGTGAAAGATAGATTATGGGGCAGGGTCGGGGTAGTGGAGAGGCTACTCAGTGGTCCAGGTAAGACATGATGGTAGCTCAGACAAGGGAGAGAGCAGTGGAGAGGGAGAAACGATGGTGGAGTAGAGTATAGGGATGGTGATGAGACTAAACCCATTGGACTTAACCCGGAACTATATATGGAGGGTAAGGGCGGGAAGGGGTCAAGTATGTCTCTCCAGTTAGGGGAACTCTAGCAGCCTGTTGCAGGGGTGATGGTCCTGCTCCACTTTGGATTTATTCACCCACTGATGGCTCACTCAGGGACTGAGAAACCAGAACCACTGGACCAGTGTACTCTCCTCAGTTATGTGAATGGCTGCTGGACCGAAAACCTACATGTCAGAACCAGGATCAAAGAGAGGAAGCAAAAAGGCATCAAGTACCAGAAAGAACTTTTTCCAATCTTCCAGTCTGAATAATCTGCCCCAGGAAATGGAGCGATCCTCAGCGCTGGAGATGCAGAAGTGGAAGCTGGTCTGGACATGGCAGGGAGACCACAAGGGGACTTGGGGTAGGGAATTCCCAATCGTGAGAGTCTCTGAAAACAGTTTTCTGCCTTATCTTCCCTCATTACTACCACCATACTTTTTTTCTGATATATTTCCAATAATGATCTCAATTTTTCACTCTTCCCTGTGTCCATGCCATTCACCATATAACTCTGTAGTATCCTCCCAGCACCAGTTTTCAGGCATCTGACTTGCTTTGGCCACCAAAATGAGGAAGAAGGGATGATGTGCCAGTTCCAAGCCTCAGTTCTTGCCATCTTCTTGCTTCTGCCATCACCATGTGAAGGATGTTCTAGGTTAGTCTGTTGCTCCAGGAGGAAAACAAGACACACACATAGAGCAGAACTGCCCCAGCTGAGGTGCCCCCAGAGAAACCCAGACTGAAGCAGAGGCCCCAGTGATCTACGGATAATGAAAATAAAGCTCAGAGAGGTTGAGCAACTTGTCCAAAATCACACAGTGGATCCAAAATTCAAACCCAGTTCTCTGACTTATATTCTATGACCTCCCAGATCTAACTAGGTTATCTTGTAGCAAGTGGTTTCACCCACATGAATGTTATCTTTGCCTGTTTGATCTCGGTATAAAAAGGAGAGGACAAAAGAGGAAGTTCACAAAAGAGGAAGCCCAAGAACATTAGCTCAAAAGTTAATCATCATATCATGGATGCAACCCTGGGAAGAGCAACCCCCATCTGGACCCTGGATCTGTGAGAGAATGCTGTCCAAGTTCCAAAATAGTGATTTCACACTTTGGTTCTGAGCTGCAGTCCTTCTGGAGTTGGGCAGCATCTATGTTTGCGAACACACGTGGTTTCTCATGTTCTGAGTTTTCCTGTGTTTATATCTAATCTCCTCAATATTCTGATTCAGATGTCTAATGTGAGTGGCATGTTACAAACATTCACACTTACCCACAGGTAGGGCTTTCAGGACCACTGCATCTAGCCACAAGGGCTGTGTGCTCAACTCCAGAGCACTATTCGCAAGGTTACTCTGGACTTGTGCAGCATGGTGGCTCTGAGCCTCTTACTACAGATGTCAGCACTGATCCTGAGTTAGCCAGCTGGTAATATGCCATACTCCCCGCTGGCCCCAGATATACAGTGCCTTGTAGCTATATATCCAGGTTGCTCAGATATTTCCTGAGAGGATCATAAACTAAGAACTGAATGATTATTAAAGACTAGAGGCCAGATGCACAAAAATTCGTGCAAGAGTAGGCCTCCCTTGCCGAAACCGGTTTGGCTCAGTGGATAGAGCGTCGGCCTGCGGACTGGAAGGTCCCAGGTTCGATTCTGGTTAAGGGCATGTACCTTGGTTGCGGGCACATCCCCAGTAGGGGGTGTGCAGGAGGCAGCTGGTCGATGTTTCTCCCTCATCGACGTTTCTAGCTCTCTATCCCTCTCCCTTCCTCCCTGTAAAAAATCAATAAAATATATTAAAAAAAAAAAAAGAGTAGGCCTCCCTCCCGCCCCCCCCCCCCCCCCCCCCCCCCCCCCCCAGCTGCTGGCACAGCTTCCCTCCAGCACCGGGGACCTGGGCTGGCTTTACTTGGCCCCGGCTTCGTCAGGAAGGACATCTGGTCTAATTAGCATATTACCCTTTTATTATTATAGATACATATAGCCCAAATCATAGCTCTCTGGTTCAGTGTTTCTCTGGTAACAGTGCCACTCCAAGTAATGTTTTCTACCACTTTCTTTATTGTGACCCACTACAAAAAAATAATGGGGGGAATTTTTAAAGAAATTTTCTTGGTGTCCTAACATCCTCCTCCCAGAGAGAAACCCACAATTATCTCTAAAACCAACAACTGTGATTGTGATGGAAGGTCTGCTGTGTGTGTGTGTGTCACACAGTGTGTTAAATGCTAGTGATGGCTCAGAAGTGGTCTTGGCCTCAGAAGTGGTTTGTTTCAGTGAGATAACAAACAATAGTTCATCATGGTAGGCACGTGAAAAGAGTTGGATATGTCTTATGGGAACACAGAGCCCATGAAGTACAAGCTGGAGTTGAAGTCAGGAAAGAAGAGGAGGCTGTGCCAGGCAGAGGGCACAGTTTAGGCAAACGTATGAAGTTGTGGAAGTTCCCAGTGGGCTTGAGTGCCAACTACCTACAACTGCACTGTTTAGTAGAGTAGCCACCAGACACATGTGGTTACAAGTGCTTTAAATAGTAGCCACCAGACACATGTGGTTACAAGTGGCTGTAAAACACTCTCTGGATCTTGAAGACGTAGTATTAAAAAGAAGAATGTAAAACCTCTCATCAGTGATTTTAAATATTGATTACATGTTGAAATGCTAATATTTTGGGTGTGATATTGTGCTTTGTAAGAAATTTGGTCATCTGAATGACCAAATATCTATTTCTCATTACTATTCAGTCTACAACCATGATTCCTGGCTCACAGCTCTCAAAACCCTCAGAATTTCTGGAGTAAAAGAGCAATACCAGCATCTTTTGACATAATATTTGGTCTTGTCCTCAATTCCTGAAGTCTCTTGAACACTATTCAGGTCAAATGGGTGTCATGTTATTCATAACAAGTTCCTTTCCACCACAACTGGGTTTATGTTAATGAGATTACTTTTGAAGAAAGAAAAAAAAACTAAGGATAGGGTTGGCTGCCAGGATAACCAACTATTAAGAGAGGGTTGGAACTTTTAGTCCCACCTCCTGATTTTGGGAGAGGGGAGAGGGGTTGGAGGTTGAATCAGTCACCAATAGCCAATGATTTAATCAATCATGCCTATGTACTGAAGCCTCCTTAGAAACCCAAAAGGACTGGGTTTAGAGAGCTTCTGGATTAGTGAACACATGGAGATTTAGGGAGAATGGCATGCCAAGAGAGGCATGGAGCTCTGTGCCCCTTCCCCATACTTTGCCCTATGTATGTCTTCTATCTGGCTATTCTGAGTTATATCCTTTTAGAATAAACCAGTAATCTAGTAAGTAAACTATTTCTCTGAGTCCTGTGAGCCACTCTAGCAAAATAATCAAACGCAAGGAAGGGATCGTTGAAACCTCTGATTTAGAACCTGTTTTGTCAGAAGCATAGGTAACAACCTGGACTTGCAATTGGCATCTGAAATGTGGGGAGAGGAGGAATCTCGTAGGACTGAGCCTTTAACCTGTGGGATCTGATGCTGTCTCCTGGTAGATAGTGTCAGAATTGAGTTGAGTGGTAGGACACCCAACTGGTGTCTGAGGACACCCCCCTCCCCCCCCCCCCCCGCCACACACACACACATGCATTAGAATTGGTGATTAGAACATTTATTGGGTTGAGTAAAATATATTATTTCAATTAATTTCCTCTTGTTCCTTATACTTTAAAAATATGCCTATTAGAACATTTTAAATTTCTTATGTGACTTACATTATATTTCTATTAGTAGTGGTCTAGAAAAATGGGGCAGTATAGCGCAATGCATTCAGATTTGAGCCTTTAGTTCACTGTGGGCTGACATGAGCCTTTAGACATGCCCAGTTTGACACACAACTCACAGTACTAGCCACTTCTGTTATATGGCACTCACCCTCTTCACACTGCTAGGTTCTCTGCCTGGCCCCTGAAGCATCTATGCTTTTGACCTTGCTATGAGCACCTGTGTGGTTGCCACCCCCCCCCACCCCCCGCCCAGAGTGGCAACCAGAGCATTGAGTGTCCCAGCTTTTCTAGACCAGTGCTTTCTAGTTGAGATATAATGGGGGGTGGGGAGTCCAAACTCTCATTCCTGGGCTGCCTGGGGAAAATGTTAGACGATGCTGAAAACCCAATCTGACTCCCAATCAAGTAAGTTCTCAGGGGGCTATTTGAGTTCTCGAATCGAAGCTATTGCAAATCCAAGTCAGACATTTTCTTGCCCAAGGCTGTGTATTCAGCCATAGCTTAGAGATCAGGCACCCCCAGTGAGCCATTTATTTGCTTCTCATCAAGACTCAGTTACAATGTGCTGTGCCCATTTCTAACCTCCCATCTGTTCTCCTCTTTGGCGAATGGCAAGGAAACAGGTGTCTGTTGCTGCTCCAAGCAGATCTTTCTCAACTGTCTTTTTGCAGATTCCTTCACTCAGTCCACACCACAAAGAGTGTGTGGTTTGTATTATCATTTCCAATTTACATTTGAGCAAATCACCTGAAAGAGTTTGAATGGCCCACCTAGCTTCTAAGTGGGGTTGCTGAGGTTTGGATTTGGGTCTCTGGGCTCCAAAGCCTTCTTTCCACTGCCCAACCTGGCCTCAGTCTTATTGTGTTATCTGATTTCCCAAGCTCCAGTCATGAAGCTCTGTGTTAGTTAAGAGAATGCTGCAGCTGTAACAGAAAAACTCTAAAATCTCAGTGCTTTCACACATTTGAGGTTTCTTCTCATTTATGCAAAGCTAAAGCAAATATTTGACAGGCAGCCTTCTATGCAGTGATTCAGGGACCCAGGTTTCACCCATGTGTGTCTTTATCATGTTCAACATGGGTTCCCAAGATCTCTGTGGGGTATCTCTCCATGGCTGCCATGACAAGTTAGAATGCAGTTGACATCCTGTTGGAGGATGCAGGGACAGACAATACCTCAGGTGGCAATTGCATTTCACTTCTAGGACAGAGACTCCAAATGACAATGTCTTAAAGAGAGGAGGCAAGCCCCTTCTCCCCTTCCTTCTTAACCCTGCTGCTCAGGGCACAGACATGGTGGTAAGCCACATGGATGAGAGAAACACTCTTAAGGATTTCAGAATATAAGAAAATATCCCAGCCCTAGCTGGTTTGGCTCAGTGGATAGAGCGTTGGACTGCGGACTGGAAGGTCCCAGGTTTGATTCCAGTCAAGGGCACATGCTCAGGTTGTGGGCTCGGTCCCCAGCTGATCAACGATACTCTCTCATCATTGATGTTTCTACACTGATGTTTCTATCTCTCTTTCCCCCTTCCTTCCTCTCTGAAATCAATAAAAATATTTTTTTAAATGAAAATGAAATGCATTTTTTTAAAAAAGGAAAGAAAATATCCCAGTCCCTGAATGACTGCACAGAGCACAGTCACCACTGCCCACCTCCAGACAGTATGTGAGAGAAATGGATTTACTTCTTGTTTAAGCCCTTGTTGTTTTGGGTACATGTGTCCTATACACAGGAAATCCAATTATTTTTGTCCACAAAGGGCTCTGTTCTGCAAATAGTGGCTAGAAAAAGAGTTAGTCAGCCCAAAGCCGCAGCCCTCCGCACAGAAACTTAGTTGGAGGTGGGGGACAGCAGAGTGAGCAACTCCTTTGGGTACATGATGACATTTTTAAATTGTGGCAAAACACACAAAACATAAAATTTACCATTTTAACTATTCTTAAGTGTACAGTTCAGTGGCATTAAGTACGTTCACAATGTTGTGCAACCATCAGCACTATCCATCTCTAGAAAACATTGATCTTCTCAAATTGAAACTCTGCATTCATTCAACATTAATTCCCAATTCCCCTTCCCCCAGCTCCTGGCAACCACCATTCTACTTTCTGTCTCTATGACTTTGATGTCATATAACGGGAATCATACATATAGTATTTTTCCTTTTGTGTCTGGCTTATTTCATGTAGCATAATGTCTTTACATGTTGTAGCATGTACCAGAAGTCCCTTCCTTTTAAGGTTGAATATTTCATTGTATGTATAGATACCACACTTTGTTTATTCATATGCATTCATCCATTGATGGACACTTGCGTTATTTTCACCTTTTAGCCATTGTGAATAATGCTGCTATGATCATGGGTGTACAAATATCTCTTTGGGGGGGGGGTAGATCTCTGTAGGAAGGGGACAATAATGTAGAAAAGGCACCCCCATATTTTTACCACATGGACCTGGAGTGGCATGTAACTTTTCAGCTTACATTCCATTGGCAGGAGCTAGTAAAAAAGGTGTGTGTGTGTGTGTGTGTGTGTGTGTGTGTGTGTGTGTGTACATATATAAAGCCTAAGCGACCAAATGACTGCTCAATGCAGGAGCTGTCCCCTGGTGATCAGTGCGCTCCCATAGCAGGAGCACCGCTCAGCTGACCAATGGGCGCCAGAGTCAGGGCTCCTGGCTGGCAAGCGCTTCTGCAGCGGTGCAAGCTTCTCCCGATTGGGACTGATTGGGACTGATTGGGTGCGAGCCTGTGGCAGGCGCAGCAGCCAGGATGAGCGGGAGTGGCAGGCAGGAGTGGCAGGCGGTGTTGGACTACCGGTTTCTGCCCGATCCCCACTGGCCATGCCGAGGGACCCCACCAGGGCAAGAATCCGTGCACTGGGCCTCTAGTTATCTATAACAGATTACACTACAACTTAGTGGCTTAAAACAATATGCACTTACTATGTGTGGTTTCTATGAGTTAGGAGATAAGAAGCAGCTTCACTAAGTAGTTCTGGCTCAGGGCTTCTCAAGAGTCTGCAGTCAAGATGTGGGCTAGGGCTACTTTCATCAGGAGACTTGACTGGGGCTAGAGGACCTGCTTCCAAGATGGTGCACTCACTTAACTGTTGGGAAGAGGCCTCAGTTCTTTGCCATGTAGATCTCTCCATAGGGTTGCTTGAGTGTCCTCAGAACCTATCAGTGAATTTTCCCCAAATTAAGGATCCAAGAGAGCAAGGTGAAAACTGCAGTATCTTTTATGACCTATTATCAGAAATTATACACTATTATTTCTGTAATATCCTATCAATCCTATTCAGTGTAGGAGGAGACTATACAAGGGTATGGATAGCAGGTGAAGGGGTCATTGGGAGTCATCTTGAAGTCTGACTACCACGGAGCCACAAAGATAAAAGGGCATCTGGGAAATGACCCTGGGTGGGCAGCCATTTTCCAGCAATAATTACATAAATAAGAGGTGATATTTGGTGGACCTCTTGGTCATCTTGGCCATAGACTGCTGTCCCAGAATCTCAGTGGTGCCTCTGACTACTTGTGTGAACTGGTCCACAGTTCTCCCTCTGTTTAATGCACATGTTCTTTCCCACTACCTGGAAACCAGCACTAATATGTTTTCTCTTGGCTCCAAGCCCAAGCCAAGGCCATAAGTGATACTTATTGGTTTAGGTCAAACCCCAGTCTCAGAGAGGCACTACTAGGGGAGGGGCATCGTCAAAAAGTATGGGTGGGAGCTGAATTAAAGGGCTAGGGGCCCAGGAAGCATTTTAGATAAGAACACTGGTTTGGGAGTCAGTAACCTGGGTTAAATCTACTTGAAATTCTTTGTCCTTCGATGAGCATTCACCTCTTGGAGTCCAGTTTCCTGTACAACAGGAAAACAACATTGACCTCATATGGTTATTAGAAGGATTGCTAATCTAATCCAGTGTTTCTCAAGCTTGTATTTGCCCTGTCTCCTTAATGCTTTTTCCATATCTGTATGCCATCTGAAGTATTATATGATATTTTATTTATATATGTTATTAATAAAGATGTTATTTGATAACATCTTTATTATAAATAATTCATATAATATAATGTACTCATTTAAAGTATATAATTCAATGTTTTAATATATTCACATAGTTGTGTAAGCATCACCACAATCAATTTTTGAACATACTAATTTTCATCACCCCAAAATTCTTTACCCTTTAGTAATCATTCCCCATTTTCCCCCAATCTAGCCCTAGGAAGCCACATATCTAATTTATATCCCTATGGATATGCCCATTAGGAACATTTCATATAAATGGAATCATAAAACATGTGGTCTTTTTTTCTGACTTTTTTTCAGTTAGCCTAATGTTTTCAAGATTCCTCTATTATGTAGCATGTATCAGCAGTTTATTCCTTTTTCATAGCTGAATAATATTCCATTGTATGGATATTCTGCATTTTACTTATCCATTCATTGATTGATGGAAATTAGGGTTGTTTTCAGTTTTTGGCTATTATCCTATATAATAAAAGCCAGTGACCAAAACGGTGAAACGACCAGAATGACCAGAGACCAGAACACCATGGCCCCTCGCTTTCCCTTTTGTCATCTTTCGCATCCTTTGGGAAACTCCTCAGATTCATGTAAGCTTTTCATGGACATATGTTTTCAATTCTTGGATATAACTTAGGAGTGGAATTTCTGGGTCACATGTTAGCTCTATGTTTAACCCTTTGAGGAGCTGTCAGACTGTTGTGCAAAGCAACTGCACCATTTTACTTTCTCATTAATGGTGGATGAGGTTCCAGTTTCTTCATCTGCTCATCAACATTTATTATATGTTTTTTTAATAGACATTCTAATGTGGTTCGTGCCAGCAGCACCTAGGAGCCAGTTAGAATGCAGAATCTTTGGCCCCATCCAGACCTACTGAATCAGAATCTGCATTTTAACATTACACCCAATGGATGTTAAAGCATTTTTTTACATTAGACGGTAGAAAAAATAATTCTAAGTTAACGATTCAGAAACCTGGACTAAGATATTACACTTGAGTTTATTAATCCAAAACCCTTATTTGAGCAACTGCTATGTGCCAAGCTCTGGTAAGTGCTAAGCAGGAAGAAATGAATAAGTCCCCATTCTGCCATCAAGAAGGTCTAGGCTGGGCAGAGAGATAGATGAAAAACCAAAGATCACAGACCTCTCACTGACTTTTTCTGATTGAATAAGTACTTGCTTTATCAATTTTTCTAAAAACGAAATGCTAAGAATTCCATGGTGGCTATTGAGGGTGTTGTTGAATGTCTGTCCAGCATGCTTTCCCTTTTGTCATCTTTCACATCCTTTGGGAAACTCCTCCCCTGCTTATTTTTTTTTTTAATTCAAAAATATTTATCGCCTTGGCCTGGTTGGACATCATTCTGTGCACCAAAAGGTCGCTGGTTCGATTCCTGGTGAGGGCACATGCCAGGGTTGTGGGCTTGATCCCCAGTAGGGGGCATGCAGGAGACAGCCAGTTGATGTTTCTGTCTTACATGGTTGTTTTTCTCCCTCTTCTCTCTTTATCTAAAATCAGTAAAAACATTTTTTAAAAAATACATTTATTGACCACGTTTATATGCCAAGTCCTGTTCTAGATACTAGGGATACAGTGGTCAAGAAATCAGACGAGGCCCCTCTTTTCAGGATGCTTCTTTATATTCTAGTGAGGAAGGAGAAATAAGTAATATAAAAGAGTTATAAGTATTATGGAGAAAAAATAAAAAGGGCAGCAGGATCAGGGGAGAGGTCTCTTTTTGGTAGAGTTGTTAAGAACAGAATCTCTAAAGAGGTAGCATTCTTGCCCAAAACCTGAGAAGGAGCCAGCCTTGTGGCAACTCAAAGAATGGTGTTTGTTTGGTTTTGGAGGCTCTCACTCTAATTTGCTTTTCCTTTATATTGACCCCGTCAGTCCTGATCAAGAGAGAGGCTTGCGCTGTCACAGCAGCCCTTGCCAGCCGTGAGCCCCACATCTGGCGCCCGTCAGCTGAGCGGTGCTCCCACTGTGGGAGTGCACTGACCACCAGGGGGCAGCTCCTGCATTGAGCGTCTGCCCCCTGGTGGTCAGTGCGCGTCATAGTGACCAGTCTACTGGTCATTCCGTCATTTGGTCGTTCAGTTGCTTAGGCTTTTATATATATAGACTAGAGGCCCGAAGCACGAAATTCTTGCAAGGGGCTCGGTCCCTGCAGCCACGGCGGCTGCCTCTGCCTCGGCACCCCCTCCCACCGCGGCTTCATCCGTCCGGAAGGTCGTCCGGTCTAATTAGCATATTACGCTTTTATTATTATAGATTTTTTAGCACTGGGTAATCAATCACTTTACAAGAGATGGCCTATAGGGGAGAAAACATGATATTTAAAGAATACCAGACCTGCCACTTCCTAGCTTCCTGACCCTGGGCAATTCAGTACAGTCCATCTTGAAGAGCTTTGATTTCCCCTTCAAGGGAGGACTTGATGGCCATCTTGGAGCATGGAGTGTGATCAGCAAGCCACCTCCAGCTGTCAACTCCTCAGTGTTTGCTTCAGCTGGAGAGAATCCCTTTGCTAAGGTCATGTCCTTCCCAGGGCAGTCTGCATGTAGCATGTAAACGAGGTGGGGGTATAAAGGTCCAGTAATTTTGGCCAGTTCAGGATGCACTGATGGTCAGGCTGGGACCAGAACTACCCCCAATTGACCAAGGCTTCATCAGGTTTTCATCAGACTTCCACTTCTCCCTCTGCCCAACCCTGCTTTCTCCTTCTTCCTTCACACGTATTGATCCCTAACAAACATCTTGCACCCAAAACTCCATATGTCCATCTACTTTTGTAGCACCCAACCTCCAGTACTGGGTTCCAGGACTGGTCTGAGTAAGCAGGTGGGAAGATGTGCTTTTGGAGCTCAATTATTCACAGCCTGGATGGCAAGAGGGCCCAATCACTAGCGGCTGACTGAGCAGAGACAGTGCAATTATTAAAACTGCCATGAGTGGGGAATTGGGAGGGTGGACCTGTGGAAGGAAATGCACTAGCAGGCATGGTGCCTCTGATATTTGACATGAAGGGAGAACTCAGTGGGATAAATGAGATTGATGGCTGTGGTAAGCATCACTGATGCTCTGTACCAAGGGTCTGCAAACTTTTTCCTCAAAGGGCCAGATAGAAAATATTTTAGACTTTGCAGCCCACACAGTCCTCTACAACAACTCAGCTCTGCTGTTGCAAAGCAGCTGTAGACAATATGTAAACAGATAAAGCTTTAGAAAAACAGCCCATGAGCCAGATTTGACCCGTGGCCTATAATTTGCCGATTCTTGATCCATAGAAAAATAATGAACAGCTAAGAGTAACAGACAGTTGAAAGCTAGAGTTTCTTTTTTGGCGCTTTCAAAAAAGCTTTCATTTTTTTTTTTCTAGCAGAAGAATGAAGAAAAGTGAGGACCAAAATCAGTCCCCCAGGATATAATAGAGTTAATTTTAAAGACAGTTAAAAGGCAGGTCTGCTCAGCTAAGATTATCACCCTACAGCCAATGGTTTCCAGGGGAACAAAGTCCTGATTTATCATGCTGTCTATCCATGCTGTCTATCCATGCTGTTCCTCTTGCCTGGAAAGCTCTTCCCCACTGCTCCTCTCATAGCAGCCTCCTCCTCACCCTCTAGCTCTCAGCTAAATTCCTCTACCTCTGAGGATTTCTCAGGCTGACCAAATTCCCTTTCCAGCACTCTGTTGGTTTCCATTCCACACAGTAAGTCGACCTTTTCTCTGAAGTGTGACCTACAGAAGTGTACAAGTCTTGATTATACAGATGGGTAAATTTTCACAGGGTGAACCCTTCATAACCCAGATCAAGTAACAGGGCCCCCTCTCAGTCACTACCACTCCTAAGAGGACTACTACCCTGACTTCCAACACTATAGATCACTCTTCTCTGCTTGTGAACTTTACAGAAATGGAAGCCTCCTTATATATACTCTTGTATGTCTGGCTGGATCTTTTACTCAGCATTACCGGGTGAGCTTCATTCATGTGGTTATTGTTTGTTCTTATGGAGTGAATATACTACAATTTATTTGGTCTGCAGTTGATACACATTTGAGCCATTTCTACTTTAGGCTATTAGGAATAGTCTGCTGTGAACATATTATGTCTTTTGATGAATGTATGCACATATCCCTATTGGGTATATTCCTAAGAAGCAGAAACCCTATGTTTGGGTTTAGCAGACCCTGCCAAAGAGTTTTCAAAAATGGTTATGCAATTAACACTTTTACCAGCAATGTGTGAGAGTCGTTTTATTCCACATTCATGTCAACACTTAGTATTTTTTACCTTTTAAATTACAGCCATTCTATTGGGTGTGTAATGGTATTATATTGGGTTTTTAATGTACATTTTTACATTTCTTGGTTAAGTAATGATGTTTAGCACTTTTCACATGTCTGTTGACCATTTTGATATTCTCCTTTGTGAAATGCCTGTTCAGGTTGTTTGCCCATTTCCCCCCTCGGTTTTCTGTCTATTTTATTTACTTGTAGGTGTTTCTATTTGAGTTATGGATATCAGTCTTGTCATGTATATGTATTGCAAATATCTTTTCCCAGTATTTGACTTCCCTTTTTAGTATCTCAACTTTAATGTTGTGTGCTTTTGTTTTCAGTTTAAGAGTTATTTACATACTTAAGGGCATATAAATATTCTCTTCTGCTTTCTCCTAAATGATACATTGTTTTGCCTTTCATATTTAGATCTATGCTCCATCTGGAATTTATTTTTGTGTATGATATGGGCTCAGAGGCAGGGTTCTTTTTTCCCTATATAGTTATCACATTGCTCTGGCAATTTCCTTACTAGATAAAAGGCTATCTAGGATATATATTTATCCTTAAGTGAGCTTTGGTAATTTGTATCTTTTAAGGAATTTATTTAATACAAATTGTTGAATTTATTCATATAGATTTATACATAATTTTCTCTGTTAACCTTTACTGTATGTAGTATCTGTAGTTGTGTTACCTCTCTCATTCCTGATATTGAAAATTTGTGTCATTTCTATTTTTTCCCTGATTAGTTTGGCTAGTGGTTTATTAATATTTTCTCCTATAACCAGTCTTTGATTTTATTATTTTTCTGTTTCTATTTCATTTGTGGGTTTTTTCCTATATTTTTTCTGCTTATTTTAGGTATAAGTTCCTGTTCTTGTTTTAGTTTCTTAGAATAAATTGGAATAGAATATAAATTAGAAACCTAGATTATTAATTTGAAACTCTTCTAATATAAGCATGTATTACTATAAATTTCCCTCTAAGCATAGTTTTACCTGCATCCCACAAATTTTGATAATTTGTGTTTTTATTTTCATTCAGTTCAAAATATTTTGTAATCTCCCTTGTAATTTCTTCTTTCATCCATAAGCTAATTAAGAGTGTGTTGCTTAGTTTCCTATATTGAATGAGTTTTTAAATATTTCTGTTACTGATTTCTGACTTCCATTGTAGTTCAGGAACATAATTTATATTATTTAAATCCTTTTAAATTTATTACTTTTTATGTTGGTACTGTATCTAGTGACTTTGACAGCTTCACTTATTAATTTTAATTGTTTGCTTTGCCCCTAAAGTTGTGAGCTAGATAATGGGCATTCTTGTTTCCAAGTACAGGAGTAAAGAATGCAATAACTAGGATGTTAGCTGTGCATCACTTTTACATTTTCATTACCTAGTTAAAGAACTTCCTTTCTATGTATAATGCTAAGATATTTTTATCATTAATAAGTGTTGGTTTTATAAAATGTTTTTTATAAATCTTTGAGATATGATTTTTATGTTATTGTGGTGAAGTGTATTGACTGATACTTGAGTATTAAACCATTCTGGCATTTTTCAAATAAACCTCACTCAGTCATGATATATTATCCTTTTAAAAAATATATCACTGTATTCAATTTGCTAATATTTTGTATAGGAATTTTCATATCTCTATTCATGAACAATATTGGCCTACAGTATTTTTTCTAATGACATCCTTGTTTGATTTTAGTACCAGGGTTATGTTGGTTTCAAAATAATATGTTAGGCAACATTCCCTTTTTATTTTGGAGATATGATGATGTAAAATTGGTATTTTTAATGTGTAGAAGTTGTCTCTTTAAATAAAGAGCATGGGACTATTTATTCTTGTTTTGATGTTGGCAAATTGTGTTTTTCAAGTAATGATAGCATAAGGGTTCCCTTTTCAGCACAGCAGCATGCACATTAGCTGTTAGCTCACATAAGGCAGAGAGTATCTGACTTAGCATATCAACACACACTGCCTGTGGCCAATGGGCAAGGCCAGGAAGGCATCCCACACTTTGGAGAAAAAAATATGGTGGTATGTGGCAACACTTTCCATGTTGTTAAGTGCATGTTTAAAGATAGTTGGTTTTAGCAAGGTGGGGACATATTTTGGAATGCCTGAGGTACTCTTTTGCTAAGCCTATCTGCTGTGCAAAGATGAGGTGGAAACCATAGGTTGCTAGGCGTTTCCCTGGGTCCAAGGAAAACTGATGTACATAGTTGCATTACCAGGTTCAGAGTAGTCAGGAGTTGAGCTGCTTTTAGATGGTGAAGACACGTCACTGGAGATCACTTTCTGTAATCACCCAAGATACTCAGACCAAGAGCTTGCTGGAAGCTGAGACCAGGAAAAATAGTACATGAATCAGAAATATGAGAAATCCTTCAGAATCTTGGTATGGGGCTAGATGTTGCACTTTGGACCCTGAATAGCAGCTTGCCTGTGCCTCCCATCTTAGGGACCAGAGGCTGCCCTAGGTTCCCACAGTCACCAAGCAAGCCACCATCTCTGGCTGGAGTGGGGCAGACATTGGACATTAATTTACCCAGTTGCTCATCGTGGGTCACAACTGAGGTATCAGGGCACTGATGACTTCCAGCCTGGTGGACACAAGGCTTCCCTCCCTGCCCTTTCACCCATCTCTTTCCTCTTTTCTTCATAACTGCACGTTTTCTCTCCTGTCTCATTATTCCTGATTTTTCTCTCCTTTCCTTCATTTTCCCCTTCTCTCTACATTTTCCTCACTTATGTCCACCCTTCTTTCCTCTCCCACTCCTCCCTCCAGGCCTCTTTTCTTGGAGGCGGTTGCCAGGATATTAGACTAAAACAGTGATAGAAATGCGAACTAGGTGTTGTTGGAGCAGAAAAGAGAATGAAAATAAATTCAGATTAATAGATGTCAAGCCACAGATCTTTCAGGTGGAGCCAGCCTTATCTGGGAAGGAAGGTCCAACAGCTTTCTGGCCCTGTAAGGGACTTAATGCTAGTGGGTGTGGTTCTCCCCTTGGGACACAGAAGGGGCATGTACTTCTGGTGTTGTGCACCTAGAACTCAGGAAAGAAAAAAGAAATTGGGAGAGTTGTTACCCAGAATTAGGGAGGAGAAAGGCCAATGTCCTTCTAGATCCAAAGGTTCCACTTCAAAGTGGAAGTCCCGGCATGTGATAAGGACATTTTAAAAGCCTATTCATTTGAACCTTTGGAACATTTGGTATTATGTCCCTTTGACAAACAACAGACCAGAAATCACTGGAAAACCAAACTCACTGCCCTTGCCAAGGGAGCAGTGGCACAGGCCTACAATTATGGAAATGCCCATTAGGGGAGGTAGTGATTACTGCAGATTTGGGGCAATAGACTCTGTGGGTGTAACTAAGATCACACACACACACACACACACACACACACACACACACACACAGTAGATCTATAGCAAAACAATATCAAATATTATTCAACTACTACTAAAAACGTTTTGATATTGGATTTAGAATAAGATAGGGAAAATTCCATGTTGCAACTTTTCTTGTGTTAAAGTTCAGTTGGTTTCCAACATGATGAAGAAACAGAAGCTTTCTGGGCCTCCTTGGTCCCCAGCTCAACTTCTTGCTTTTCTGTATGATGACTTCAAATGGATTATTTTAAAAGTCTTTAATTATTCATTTGCTCTTATCAGATAGAACTAGGTAATTACCCTTTTCAAACAATTTCAACTTGAGGACTTCCTATGCTAGTAATCTCTCCTACTTCATTCCCCCCGCCCCACCCCATTCAAATAGAAGAACTTTTCTTTCCACCCGAGGACAAAGCCACATTCTCCTTCATGTTAATTCAAAAAAGGTCTCTTAAAACCTGGAATTACATACCCAATTTCCTCATATCACATTCTTCAGGACTCCTTTCCTTTTTAATCTGGAGAAGGCATCTATTCCTTACCACCTTCTTTCCTCCCACTTTTCAAGTTCAGGCTCACTATCATGAAATGCAAAAACAAATTACTTATTAAAACTCTATTAGCAACCCTTGCCCCCCAGGCCTAACATTTTGTATTTTTCTTCCTCTGAATATTTAAAGACCATTTTAAAAAACATTTGACTAACTGGGTTTTTAACCAACAGTTGAACAATGACGGATTCTTGAGAACAGAAGCCAATGTGCAGTGCAAAACGGCTCCTCTTCTGAGCCAGCTCATTTATTTGCTTGGGACAGTGAATGCTCTAATTACAACATATTTGGTTTCCTTTGTAATATTGGAATTTTCTTAAGTGTCTTTGGACACTTTCCCACCCCTCAAATATTAGTCATGCCGCTTAATGCTCAAACAAATCCTGAAGTCAACACTCTTAAACAAATTCTTTCCTATTTGCATGGAAATTAGATTTTAAAAACATCAAAATGAAAACAAGTTTCATAGCCCGTGTCCATAAAATGCCTCTCCATCGGTAAGTGGACTGTAAACTTCGCTTCCAAACAGCAGCCTTCAGTTCCATTAGTTTATGATGCTTGAGAAGCTAAGTGGGAATTGCAAGCTGGTGCGCTTCACTCTTGAGGGGAACGTTTCCCTGGGTGCCAGCTTCACTGTGCTTGGCGTTGCTTGTCTGAGTTGAAGCACCTTTGGGTCTTTTACCTTGGTGTTTTTATTACACATAAACAAAGTAAATCTACGTTTGATCTCAAGTCCGTAAGATTTGTTTGATTTTTAAATATCAGTAAATAAATAAAGCCCTAACCATCTTTGGCTATTGATAGAAAAACTAACTGCCTCCGGTGTGGGCATTAGGAATGATCGTATCTCACAATTTTACCCTATCATTTTAAATTAACTGATTAGTTAACAATTTACTGAGCACCTAGTATGTACCAGATGCTGGTGTATAGAGATAAATATGATAGTGCTCATGCCGGTGGAGAGAGAGACTTGTGAAGAGATTTTAATAGAAAACAATGCATAATATAATCAAAGCAAGTTAGGTTGGTGGGAAAGTGGATAACTTTCCAGGGAAGTGAGGGAAGGCATCACAGAAGAGATAGCATTTGAAATCTGCTTTGGATAAGGAGCAGTAACCTAGCCGGAAGTTGAGCGTAGGATATATAGAAAGGGAGTTTGAGTCAGACATGGGAGGGTCTCCAAATGCCAGCAAGAAGCCTGGCCTCTGTCCTCTTCACATTCATTGGGAAACATTTATTGATTCATTGGTTTATTCAACTATCTGAGTAGTTGGTCCCTGGAGGCAGGAATACAGTGGTTTGCTGGGATCTTCTTTGGCTCCTCCAGTCTACCGGCACCTTTCTCTGAGCCTCTGTATGCCCTGAGAGGCTGGCCCATGTCCTCGGGTTCTGGTTAGAGGTGACAAATTAGAGGCACTATCAAGAGAACAGCCGAAACCGGTTTGGCTCGGTGGATAGAGCGTCGGTCTGCGGACTGGAGGGTCCCGGGTTCGATTCCGGTCAAGGGCATGTACATTGGTTGCGGGCACATCTCCTGGTGGGGGATGTGCAGGAGGCAGCTGGTCGATGTCTCTCTCTCATCGATGTTTCTGGCTCTCTATCCCTCTCCCTTCCTCTCTGTGAAAAATCAATAAAATATATTAAAAAAAAAAAAAAAAAGAGAACAGAGGGCAGGGGCGGGGGTAGGTATTTACATCCCTGTTACCTCCCTGTGGAGTTACAGTGCCTGAATCTCCCAGGCCACAGCTGCGGTCAGTCCACCCTCTCCAGATAGCTCTCTCAGGGTCAAGGAAACTTCTCCCTCTCCTTAATCTTAGGCCTGTGCTAGTGATGACCAGCGAGTGGGCAAGAATGGCTGGTATCTGCCTCCTCCCACCCCCAGGCACTGCACCATCTTTGTTGCTCTCCTTAAACTCTGCCCGCACTGTTTTCAGTCTCTTTATTAAGTTTTCTTCAATTACCCTGCTTGGGGTGGGTGCCATCTGTCTCCTCCCAGGACAGTGACTCATAAAAATGGCAAATGAGGTCCCAACTCTCGTGCAGCTCATCATCTAGTACTCTTGAACTTGTGTAAGCAGGAGAAGACTGGATCAGATATTTGTGTTTTGGGAAAATCACTGGATTGAGGAGAAAGATTTAAATGGAGGGGAAGGGTTCTGAGGGAAGGGGCTGTTACTGTTGTCCAGGTAACAGATGCAGGTGTCCCACATCAAGGAGGGACAGGGAGGGATGGGCAGAGGGAGAGGGGCAGGGGATGAAAGAATCATTTGGAAAACCATGAGGTTTTGGCAGGATCTGGTGAGTAAGAAGAAATAGTCAAGGGTAGTGCTTATGTCCTGGCTGGGGTAACTGGGTGGGTGTTCTATCCCTGACCTGGAGAACCCAGGAGAAAGAGTTAATAGGCAAGGAGAGACAATGAGGGCTTTGGCATTAAACACATTACGTGTATATTGCCAGTGGGACATCCAAGTGATTGTGTCTGACCAGCTATTAGATATATAGGTTTGTGGGAGAGGTCAAGGTGATAAATATGGATCTGGGCATTCCTGGGAGTCTGGGTGGGCATGAAGTCAAGGAAGTGTTTAAGACAGACAGGAGAGAACATGCTGAATGAGCACCCTAGAGGGCCCCTGAGAGATCCCGTGGAGCTATGATTTGTAAAGAGCAGATCAGCACTAATGCAAGGGCCTGAAGCTCCCCTCTGTCAGTGATGGGTCCCAACATCTCAGCCCCAAGGTGGCAGTTTGGGTCTTACACCACTTGAATGTCTAGGAAATGCCATTGAAGCTGCCCTTGATTATTCAGGTTTGCCAAGCTTCCCAGGCTCCTGTTCCCCTGA
Source organism: Eptesicus fuscus (assembly GCF_027574615.1). Taxonomy (NCBI): domain Eukaryota; kingdom Metazoa; phylum Chordata; class Mammalia; order Chiroptera; family Vespertilionidae; genus Eptesicus; species Eptesicus fuscus. Next base: position 36,298,408 of record NC_072490.1, read on the forward strand.
ATGTGGAGATGGGTAAGGAAGAGATAGGACAGTGTGAGTCTTAATTAACCCCAGACATAGTCTGAAAGTGGGATTTTTAGAAATCACTGGTATGTTTTGGTAATGTGGCTGAGGTCACCCCTCTGGTCTGCGATGGCACTGGGGTTAGAGCTGAGGTCTGCTCTCGAAGCCATTATCCCTGTCCTAAAGAGCAGAGAAGAACAGGGTAGGGGCTGGCTGGAAAGGCCAGGTGGAAGAAGGGCAGAAGCCATCCAGGTGGAGGTAACTGCTGGAGCAGAAGCAAAGGGGCAGTTTGCCCGCTGAGAAATGGCAAGTCATGTGTCTAGAAAGGAAGGTTTAGCCCAAGGAGGCAGGGTCTCATGTGCCATCTGAGGTAGGTCTTTGTGCTTAGTCATTGAAGCTGCATGGGGGGAGTAATGCAGCCTCCTTCGTGCTTTGGGAAGAGTCACTCTTGTATAGAGCACCTCCTTGGGCATGAGGCGTGATTTTTCTACCCACATGCTGCAATCCTTTTCAGACTTCATAACAACCTATATTCCTCACTCTGAAGGCACAGGACCACCATGCAGAGAGTGAGTAGGTTCATCGAAGAGGTGGAGCTGGGTCCCCTATTCAGGCTTTGCATCTCTCATCTCTAGTCCCCCAAAAGCTCCTACCTCAGCTGGTGGGAATAATAAATATAGGAGTGCTCTGGGATCTATGACAATACTCCCCAGATATGGCGAGTGAGCAAAAGAGGCTGGTATCTGCCTCCTCCCACCCCCAGGTATCCTCATACCCAGGAGCAGGATCCCTAACTAGGGTGTCCAGGGTCATGAGCCATAGAAGGCTTCATCTATGTCAGTGATGGGCAACCTTTTGAGCTTGGTGTGTCAAACTTCGCCAAAAAACTGAGCATAACTCGGGTAGTGTATCACTTTGAGGAAAAAACTAACTCTAAGACTCTAGTCACAAATGTTTCATCCTCAGGAGCAGCAAATGTTTCATCCTCAGCATGCGGCCGCTTGTCATCAGAAATGGCTACGCGTGTCAGTGCTGACACGCGTGTCATAGGTTCGCCATCACTGATCTATGTTATTTTTCCCCCTGCTCTTGCCTCTCATTTTGGTCCAAAAGTACCTGCTGTTCTTTGGGAGGGATTAAAGGGTTTGAGTGGCCTGGGTAGTACCCAGGGGAGGGAAAGCTGAGCCTGTTCTGAGTTTAGTATGAGGGAAACCTTGCTGCCCGGCCTGCCTGGCAGATGCTGTGACCCAGCAAAGATGTACCTGTGCTGGGATCTCTCAGTCAGCTGGAGTCTCAGGGAGCTGCACATGAAACCCCACATCATAGAACAATGAGTGGGATTGAAAGGTGGTATAGGCTGACTTGTTTTCCCCAAAATTCATATGCTGAAGTCCCAGTCACCCAGTACCTCAGGATGCAACCTTATTTGGAGACTAGAGGCCCTATGCATGACATTTGTGCAAGGGTAGACCTTCCTTCCCCTGGCTGCCAGCACTGGCTTCCTTCCGGCTGCCGGAACCTGGGACACGGGCTTCCCCCAGCTATTGGCAGCCAGCCCTGCCCTCTGCCCACACCCGCCTTTGCCTGGTGTTGCCCGGGTCCACCGGCATCCCCCTTCCTTCTTTCCCAATTGATCATCCCGCCAGCCGGTGGCCAGGGCCTCCTTCTGCGGGGTGATCATGGGGCCCCTACCCGCCCCCTCCGACCAATTGCATCACACCCACCTTGGCTGGCCTGGCACCAATGCGTGTCATAGCGTGGTCGTCCGGACGGTCATTCTGCTGTTCAGGCCGTTTTGCTATTCGGCTGTTCGGTCGATTTTCATATTACACCTTTATTATTATAGATAAGGCTTTGTAGGGTTGTGTGTGTGTGTGTGTGTGTGTGTGTGTGTGTGTGTATGTGTGTGTTGATTTCAGAAAGGAAGGGACAGGGAGAGATAGAAACATCAATGATGAGAGAGAATCATTGACCGGCTGCCTCCTGCATGCCCCTACTGGGGATTGAGCCTGTGCTGTGATGGGAATCGAACCATGACCTCCTGGTTCATAGGTCAACGCTCAACCACTGAGATAAGGTTTTTAAAGAAGTGATTTGGTTAAAATTAGGCCGTTAGGGAGGGGCCCTCATTCAATAGGACTGGTGTCCTTATAAGAAGAGAAAGGCATACCAGCAGCACCCACATAGAGGGACACCCATGTGAAAAGGGAGCCAAGGAGAGGCCTCAGAGGAAACCAACCCTGCTGAGGCCTTGATCTTGAACTTCAGTCTCTAGAAGTGTAAGGCATAAATTTTTGTTGTTTAAGCCACCCAAACCTGTGGCATTTTATTATGGCAACCGAGCAGACTAGCATAGAAGGCAAGGTGATAGGATGGTGAAGGCCTGGGGCGGGGTGGTGGAGGCAGGCCAGAAGAGGTCAATGGGGGGATAAAGAGGGACATATGTAATACTTTCAACGATAAATATATTTTTTTAAAAAGAAGGCAAGATGATAATAAAATTAGTGAGTTATGGTATCTCAGAATCATGCTGCTACACCTACTACAACCATTCACTCCCTGCATCTGCTTTTCACCCCCTAAGTATAGAAGTTGTTTGAAGGATGAGGACATGCCCTATGCCTTCATACCCTGACATATTCAAATAAATAAATAATTTAGACAAGAAAAGTGGCTGATTAGGAGGAAGACTGGACCGTGGACAGTTACGATGTATGGTGCAAGTGCCCTGTGCCTTAGGTATAATCTCACTCAATTCCAAGAACAGCCATTTGCCATGTACCTTATGAACCCCTGGGCTGCAGGCAGGGCAGGTAACTTGCCCCAAGTCACAGTCATAGTACTAGAGCTGGTATCAAACCCAGGCCCGGCCAAGTCTAGAATCATGGTTATTTCCATTATCCTCTGTACTTAAGTTCCTAGAGCAGTGGTCGGCAAACTCATTAGTCAACAGAGCCAAATATCAACAGTACAACGACTGAAATTTATTTTGAGAGCCAAATTTTTTAAATTTAAACTTCTTCTAATGCCACTTCTTCAAAATAGACTCGCCCAGGCCATGGTATTTTGTGGAAGAGCCGCACTCCAGGGGCCAAAGAGCCACATGTGGCTCTCGAACCTCAGTTTGCCGACCACGGCCCTAGGGGATTAAAAAGAAGACAGGGGCCCTGTATCCTCCTCCCCCAATCTCACATTCAGGCCCACAAAACAAGTTATACACAAATGAAAAAGTGATGAGCAGTCAGTCCCAGGTGATACACCTACTCACCATAACATGGAACTACTGGACTCTGCTCTCACAAACACCCACATGCTTGCCAGGTGGCACTGGGCTTCACAGAGAGGCCCACAGTAAAGATTTTGGCCCTGGGGGTTTTACTTGCAGACATCATCCCAACACTTGCAGTTTTCTTGGTTCACAACACCCAGTCCAGTTTTTCCCTAACAACTGATTAACTGTGGCTGTGGCCCTGCATCCTCAGCTAAATATTCCTAGACCTTTGACCTTGGGCTCTGACCTCCCCATCTGTCCTGGTTGCAAACTGAGCACTCCTTTCCACACCCATTCTGACTGGTGCTTGCAAGTTCCTAGGTCACCAGTTCTTGGATCTGATTCCAGGTGGTGATAAGAAGCAGAAGTCATTCTGGGCAGGTAATGATCAAGTGTAAGAGGAAGAAACACCCCTGGGAAACAGAACCTTTTAGACATAAAGCGAAAACACCTGCCATGTCAAACAATCTCAGTAATGGCTTTGGCATTTTGATCGGCTGCGCAATTCTCTTCTTTCCGAAAATCCATGTACGCCCTCATTCTGACTCGCTGACTTGCTTGTAAGAAGGCATCAATACACACATCATCAGTCAAAATGCACACAAAACAAAGAGCATAGAGGAATTTGAGTTACTCTAAGTGGAGTAAGCTCTGATGAGTGGAAGCAAAAAAAAAAAAAAAAAAAAAATACAAAAGACCAGTGTGGAAAAGAGGGATGAGGGAGCAAGACCCCCAGTATCAGGTGACAGACTCCCACTTCTCACACCCACCTCTTCTCCAGGGTTCATCTATGAGTACAAAGGCAGCAAGTTGATTTAACTTAATTTGGCAACTCTCATTGAGAAGGATTTGGAGACTTCCAGGGGAACTTTTTGTTATGGATTAGTTATGTCTGCCAGAGCCACAGGCTGCAGACTGTGGGGTGCAGCCCACGGATTTGGCATCCCAATTAAGCCACATTCATTGCATGCTAGATTTCAAGTATTACTGCAACCTGAGTTCTTCTGCTCCCTACCCATACAAAGCTGCCCCCCACTGCCATAGATGCTGCAACCAACCCCATGTGTGGTATGCCCACTGTCCCCTGATGATCACTCCCAGGACTCTCCCTTCTGGGTGATATAGTTCATCCAGTCTTCACTTCTACCTGTCCCTAGCTTCCTGCTTGAGAGGAATAAACAAGCAAATGTATAGATCATTTGGCATTATCAGCACATAGTAGGTACCATAAATTAATCTTATATCACAACAGTCAGTCTTCCTTAAAAAATGATAATTGAGTGCTTACTATGTGTCAGGAATTTTCTATTGCTTCTCCCATTTAATCCTCCTGACTGCCATAGAAGGTAGGTACTACTATCATAGTTCCCATTTTACAGATAAGGAAACTGAGGCTCAAGATGTGCAATCACCTGGTCAAAGTTAAATAAGCTGTAGGTGATGAACCAGAGATTCCATCCTAGTCATGTCTGGTTGAAAGCTCAGTCCCTTTTCAGTGTTTGCCATGTAGGCTCTCTCTAAGTTGATCCCCCACCCACAGTCAGAGCATTTCTTCCTTCTTAGCCCCCTATGCACTGCCTAAGGATCTTCAGTACTCACAGTGCTGGGTGTCAGTCTGCACTTCTTGTCTACAGAGCATGGAGGTAGCTTCTGGGTGTCCTTGTGTAGTTTCAATAGGACAAAGTCAAGAGCTTGTGCCTAGCATCCATTCCTACTCCCTGAAACTCTCCAAAAACTCTGGCCACACAAATCTGAGACCTCAGGAGTAGGCTGGTAGATGCTGGCTCCCAGCTGCCTTTGCATTTCCAGCAGGGAAATTACACTTAATTACCTTTCAGTACATTTATTTGAGCATTCATTCTGGCTGATGTCTTCCATGGAACCTTTTGAAGCAGGGGAAAGACTTTAAGAGGTGTGATTACAAGACCTTTATCCCTGGGCTGAACTGGTTCTGTGGGGGCATTGCCCCCTTCAGAGGCAGCTGCCCTGGCCACCCAGTTGCCGGCTCACATGGATACCGGCTTGGCTGCCCTGCTGTGCTGCAGGTGAGTTTCTGTGCGCTCTCAGCTTCCTCCTCCGCTTCGCCCCTCCCCTGTTGATGAATGTGAAAGAGGCAGTCTGGACGTGGACTTGGAAAGGGCAGAGGAGGGGAAAGAGAGTGGGAATGGACACGTCCTGCAGAAGGTGAGCCTTGGGGCAGTGGCTGGTGCATCTCAGGCACCTTCTGTGCCTTAGGCCCCCATCTCAGAGAATATAGTTATGTCTCTCCATTCCCACATGGTGGAGTCATACCTGGCCTTTTGCTGCCCACACATACACCCATAGACTCACTCCAATTTCCAAGCCAATCCTGACCAATGCAACAAATGCACCAGTGGCCCTGGCACCAACATCCAGTTGTGCCCACAGTTCTGAGCCCCAGGATAATATCCAAGGAACAGGTGCTGTGGATTCACCACCTGGACCCCATCTGTGTGCTGACAGCGCCTCCTCTGGAGACCTGGTGGGTAAAACCCCTGTTGGGATAGCTCTGAAGCATGTTCTGCGCTGTGCCCTGGAGGTCTCCTGCAAGCCAGGCTATAGTTGCCTACAGAAACAGTGTGATTTATAACAGCCACCCCCTCCCCTACTGGTATTTCCTAGGATCACATGCCAAATAAATTATTTTTGCTTAAACACTTGCCTCCAGTCTGCTTCTGGGAAAACCAAACCAAGAAATTTCACATACCATTCCCAGCGTCGTCTGCTGCCCCCAGATTGGGTGAGCTCTCCAGAAGACACATACTGGTTCAGCCCAGCAGGCTCAGCCTTCCTCTCTTCCCACACTTCCTTTACTAACTTTGTACTCCTCCTACTACCACCTTCAGGACTGGGGTCTGGCTGTCTGGGACCTTAAATATTTACCAACATATGAGTTTCCTCTACTCTGCTCCATCCATCCCAGTGGCAGAAATCTCCATCTGCTAGGACCCTTGAAGCTGCTTGCATCATGTGCCTGGTGCAGTCACAATTTCAGAGTCAGGTCTTTATTCTTTCCTTCCCGTGAGTTGAAGGACCTGGCTCAGACAGGAGGAGAATCAGTGCCCTAGGCAGAGTCAGGACAGCTCAATACAAAGACCCGAAGTGTAGGAGGCAGACAGATATATGTTCAGATCTCAGCACAAGTTGCTCTGCCTTGTGCGAGTTCATCTTTGAGATTCAGTATCTTTATCCTTAAATGACAGGTGGTGGATGTGGTTTGTGCTCCCTCTTCCAGAGTACAAAGTTAGATCATGGCTGTCCAGCCAGGGATGGCATTTCTCAGCCCTTTGCTCACTCAGTGACTAGTTCTCACCAGTGGAATATACGTGGAAGGGATGTGTGTCACTTCTGGGCCAGTGCGGTTGAGGAGCAGATAGATGTATCTTCATCATCTCTTTCAATTTCCTCCTAGATGCGGAGAACTCCAGAGTCTAAGCCTGGGTCTCTGAATCACCATGTTGAGGACAGCTGCGTGCCAACCAGAAACACCAGCTTTGGGGCATGTGAGCAAAAAGTATTTGCTAAACTACTAAATTGTGGGGGTTTATTTGTAACTTCAGGCCCGGTGCACAAACTTGTGCATGGGTGGGGTCCCTCAGGATGGCCTGTGGGGATGGGGCCCCAGCTCGCACCTCCAGGCTTGCAGCCCCACAGCTCCGCCTGGCACCTCACCATGGCCTGGCACCGCCCCTTCACCTGCTACACCATCCTGTCTGTGCGTGATTGATTGGAGCCGAGGCCCCCTACCCGGCTCTCTCAGCATCTGGGAGCCTGGCAGCAGCCTTGCCCCCTGCCACACCACTGGTTGCCATCTGCGGGGTGATCGGCAGGGCGGTTGGGTCCCCGCTTGTACCTGCCTTGGCCTGGCACTGCCGGCTCACCTGCTCCACCATCTTGTCGTGGTCCGCTCTTATTGGGGCCTGGTAGCGCCTCCATTGCCGCCTGCTGCCAGCGTTCTGTCATCCATGCCCACCATGTTCTGTGCTGCCCCCTCGTGGTCAGCGCACATTATAGTGTGAGCAGTTGAACGCCTGGTCCAACTCTCAGTCAAACAATTTGCATATTAGGCTTTTATTATATAGGATAGCAACTGGCATGACCTTAACCAATACATAATGTTATGTCCGTGTTGTCATGACCTAAGAGATAATACTGATAGCTGCTGTGTTAGCACTGATTGTGTGCCAGGCACTATTCTTGATATGTGCTATTATTGTATCCTCAAAGCAGCCACATTTTCCACATTTTTTAGCTGGGGAAACCCTTGCCCAGAGATGTAAAATTATATGGCCAAGGTCACACAGCTAAGCAATGCTAGATCTGAGCTCTAACCATCAGGCAAAACTGCCTCCCACGCATGCACAGCATTGACACAGCGCCTGCCATAAATGCTTCCTAAATGGGCATCATCTTGGTTAATCAGGCCAGGGCCACTGTTCTGAGGGCAGATGAAATAGACAAGGCTAGGCTTTTAGGGACACGGGAGCCCTCAACCAGGGTCACATGAAATGCTGACCTTTCATTGCTCCCCAGACATGCACCTGAGTGATTCCTCAATTGGACCCCTTGCTGGTGGGTAGCATGAAAATAAACCTAGATTTCCTGGGGCAAAAACATCCCCTGGGAGCCCTTCCCTGGAACTAGCAGGCCCTCAAGGGACTGGACAAGCAACACTCCTGTTCCCCTTGGAGGGGCCTTCCCAAGGCCCCCTGGGATGGCTGCTTGTCCCTTGGCCTCAGTCCAGCTTCCAGCAGGACTATTTCTGGCCAGGCGGGTAATAGATTTCTGTCTCCTTTTTGAGGGCCTTTTGTGTGCCCTCCAACCCAGAGCCAAATGCTCACCCTCCAAAAAAAAAAAAAAAAGAAGCCGTGTTTTCCAGTCCCTGCATGAGGCTTGTGGAGCAGGAAGACCTGGGAGAGAGCTGGCCCAAGGTTTTATTTATGTTAATTGCCCACCCTTCTTCCTGGCCCCTCACTTCACAAAGCTCCCTTGTGGGACACCAGTGAAGCATCTAATGTGTAGTGTATATCGAGGCAAGGGTGCCTGCCCTGCATTTCCTGGCTCATGATTTATGAGGTGAGGCTGGGCTTGCCTCCCTCTCTGCTTCCCACCCTGCCTGGTCCAGGAGATACAGCCTAGAATTCTCTCTGATGGGGTCCTGGATCGGACACCCTGCCACACCACTCCAGGAACCTACTGTGTCTCTGCCTGCCTGTCAGAGGCTCCACAAAGCCATGATTTCCACTTTGTACACAGAGAACTGAGGCACAAATTAGGTAGGGTGCTAATTAAGAGAGCGTGGACAGGCAGAAATTGTCTTCACTAGAGCCCAGTGTTTTCCACACTGATCTACTCACGGAAATTTCTGCGAGGTGTTTAAAAATAGTAATTTAGTCATGTTGCGACCTGTGGTCCCAGAGGGTCAACTTTAATAGGCATCAGAGACTTGCTCAGGGATTATGTTGAAACACTCCAAGGCCCTAGCCCCAACCTGAACCTGGACCCCATCTTGAATCTCCAGGGATGGCGCCTGGGTGTTTTGCCTTCAATGAGTCTGAGAAACTCCCAAATATGAAAGCTGAAAGGGTCTATAAAATCCATAGAGTCCAGATTTTCCATTTTCCAGATGAAAACACTGAGGCTTGGAGGAAAATGGGATCTTGACAAAGGTAACACATCAAGGGTGGTTGGGTCTTTCTCTGAGTGTCTGCAGGAGGTAAGAGGAAGAGCTTCACCAACTGAGGAGTGGATGGACTTGAGTAGTGAGACCTCTTGGAGGCCGATGCTGGCACCTGATTCCAGGCATTCTGTGCCCCCATCACGCGGTCTCAGAAAAGCCTCCTCCACTTTCTTGAGGTGTGACAGCCCTGCTCTCTAACTTCGTCAGGACTTGGCATCCACAGAGTTGTTCTGAAGACTGTCAGGCCCCTGGCAGGAAGTCTGGGCTGTTCTAGAGGAGGGAGCCACAGCCATAACTTAGCCTATGTGACATGGTCCCAGTCTGCCTTTTCCCATAACCCACCCCAACAGCCTGTGGGTCCCTGGGACACCTGTTCCTAGGCGCGCAGGCAGACTGCTTTGACAGTGGCTGCATGTGTGTTTGTGCGAATTAAACAGAAATAGGTGGGCAGAAAGGAAACAATTTATAATTCATGGAAGATGGTGCCTGATTTAGAATTTCCTTTCAAGTTTGAGAATTTTGGTCCAATGTAAACAGGCAGCAATGCCCTAACAGAGGAATAAGGACTCAGAGCCAGATGTCTTACATCCCAGTTCTGGCACGTGGCTGTGTGCCCCGTGAATGCTATCCAGCCCAGGAGTCCTTATCTGTAGTGTGGCTCGTCATCTGTCCTGCACAGCTTGTGGGGACTGTGACATGAGATAGGAGGTAAAAATTCCTGGAACAACCAGGTGCTGGGTAAATGATTGTTAAATAGGAGCCTAAAACAATTCACAGAGTGAACCCTCTCACCTGTCCACGTGGAGATTCTGCACACCAAGCACATTCTTTTCTGAGAGGCATATGTTAACAGACTTCATTGTTCCTGCAGTGCTTCCAAAAACAGTGAGAATGTAGTTGGGTAAATATTTTTCAGGAAAATTATATTTTTTGATACTTTTTCTGCCCTCAGACACATGTGAAAATGGATGGAATTAACACAGAAATATCTTCTTAAATGGTTTTCCCTTAATTTTTATTCAAGTGTTGCAGAAAGATGCACAAATTGTGTTAGTTTCATGGTTTTACTTGCTGATGGCATCCATGAAACCAGCACTCAGGTCGAGAAGCGTCTAGTGCCAGCTCGCAGCCTCTGCTGTGCCCTTCCCAGCCGCTTCCTACCCTTAGCTTGCACAGCCACTGTCCTGAGTCTTACCCGTCTGCCTTGGAACTTTATAGGAACAGATTTGTATCTGTGTCTGGCTTCTTTCCTTCATCGTTGCATTAGTGAGATCCATCGATCCTCTTCCAACATCTGAACGTTTCAGGTGATCCACATCCTCGAAAACGCCTGTTTTGTCTGTCTTGCCTTTTAGTGATTCTGGTGGGTGTGTAGAGGGATTTCACTGTGGCATCAATTTCCCTTTCCCTGATCAGTAATAAGGTTGAGTCTCCTAACATATACTTATTGGCCATTTGGACATTCTCTTGGTAAAGTACACCTTCAAGTCTTTTACCCAGGCCTCTAGTGGGCTACCTGTCATCTTACTGATGTGTAGGTGCTTTTTTGAAATTCTGAATACTCTTTATTTTTTTAGGGCCTTTTAGAAGACTTCCCCTCTCACCTAGATATTTCACCCTGAGTTCTGTGGTTGCTCCGGTGTTGCTGGAAACCTGTTGAGTTTAAGCATTCAATAGACGCACTCTTCCCCAGCTCTCAGTAACAGCTTAATGCTGCAAGTTCCCCTGCAGAGGGCAGGGCAGCTCCTCTGCACCCAGAGAAGCTGGAGAAGTTTGTCTCTGGCCTTCTCCCTCCTCCACCTCCTTCTGTGCCTCTTCTTTACTTTTCCTTTACCTTTGTTTACTTCTTTACTTTACTTTTGTTCCCGTATGTTGTAACTAGCTGCTGTCATTTTGAATTAAAGCTTCGCAGCTAGTTACAACATAAGGGAACTATTTCAGTATTTTAACAACAGGTTTATGTGCTCTAGAACATACCAGCTGGATACCGGCCACACTCATTGCTAAGTCCTGACCAGGTCTGTGGTGTCAGGCTTAATCCCATCTTAGCCTCACCCTTGCCTGGTTGCAGAAGAAACAGCTCCCAGAGACTCCTCTAGCTTACTTCCATCCCCTATCACTATCCTTTAGATCCTCAAACCTGATGCTAATCACACATCCCTAGTCATAAGTCAGTAGCTTCATGGATTCCACTTTGCTATGCTCCATAATAGAGCATTTTGGGAGGCCAGAGAAATAAAGGTTTAATTATGGAATTACAGGCACCATGAGAGGTGATTAAGGGAGATGTTTTCATAGGGGGTCACTCCAGCTAGCTTAAGTGAACCAGTAAAAGGCTGTTGTTGGACATCCTTCCAGAGGGTGGGTATACTTTACTCTGTGCTGCCTGTCTCCAGAGCAGGAAACTGAAAGGGCTTGTGGAAGTTATTGCCTTGACATTTTGACTGAGCCATTTCCCTCCAGGTGGGTGACCCAGAGCCTATTTGTGTTGGGCAGAGACCAAAAATAACATCCACTAGTTCTTAAAGCCATGTCCCCCAAAGCATTCTCTTCTGCACATTCAAGTCCTAAAAAGATATTTTAAAAAGGTTAGGCATCTCCTCTGGGAAAGTCATTTTGTTATCTTGCTTGAGCAAAGAATGTGCTTAAAGCCCCCAATTGACCCTGCCGGCCTGGGCAGAAGGACGATTTCATCCATGAGGGTCAATATGAGGGTAAAACTTGAAACACTTTTAGACCAGTTATTTTTTTTTAATGAAATATATGCTCAAGAGCAAAAATTCAAGTAATACAGAAGATCTGAATACTCAGCCTAAGTTTTCAGCACTTGGTGGAAGAACAAGCGTGTTACCAGCATCATTTCCATGAGTGCACCAGTCAGCAAAAGATATGTTATGCTGTGGTAACAAGAAACCCCAAGATCTCTGTGGCTTACAACCACAAAGGTTTATTTCTTACTCAAGTTACTTGTCCACTAGGGATTGGTTATGGTCCTGTTTCATGTTTCTTCCACTCTAGGACCCCAGCTGGCAGAGCAGCCTGTTTCTGAGATGTTGCTGTCTCATAGTCAAAGGGAAACAGAGAACTCAATGGCGCCAAACAATGGCTCTTAAAGCTTCTTCCCACAAGAGACACTTGTTACTTCCTCTCACATTTCATTGGCCAGAACAAGTCACATGGACACGCCAGAGGTCAATATGTATATAGAGAGAGCACATATGTTGATCAATTCTACAACCTTTCATAATGGACAAAGGTCAGAATGACCTTCTGCTTCTCTAGACCATTTATTCCCTCTACCTGTGCACCCCTGTATCATTGTCCCCAGCATGTCCTAAAGTGTGTTCTGCACAATGCCATTTCCCTGATGTCTATAAGTGTTGGGAGATGAAAGGGTTCCATTGTTAAATAAGTTTGGGAAACATTGGGTTAAATGGGGATCTTTACTGTAGGGGCTCTCAACACCTTTAATAGAAAGTGCATTGTTGATTTTAAAGGAAATAATCAAGTGGGCCCACTACCTGGTGCTTCTAGGTCAAGGTTCATAACTGTGGCTGCACACTAGAATTAACTAGGGGAGATTTTAAAGACATCCTGATGCCCAGGTCATACCCTAGACCCGTGGTCGGCAAACTGCGGCTCATGAGCCACATGCCGCTCTTTGGCCCCTTGAGTGTTGCTCTTCCACAAAATACCACGGCTTGGGAGAGTCTATTTTGAAGAAGTGGCATTAGAAGAAGTTTAAGTTTAAAAATTTTGGCTCTCAAAAGAAATTTCAATCGTTGTACTGTTGATATTTGGCTCTGTTGACTAATGAGTTTGCTAACCACTGCCCTAGACCAATGACCTGAGCATCTCTTGGATGTGGGTATTTCTTGAAGCTCCCCTGGCAATTCCAATGGCAACCAAGTTTGGGAACCATTTCTAGAGGGATGATAAATCTGAGGAATTGGCTTACCATAGGCTCCATCCATCAGCCAATACCCAGAGGGGCGAGGGTTGATTTGTAGCAGTTTCTTGCATATATTGAAGAGACTAACTATAGCCAGAATGTTCAGCACAGTCTAGATGAACCAGAGGAATGCAATGAACCCAAATAAACAAGGTTCTGATGTTGGCAGAGATCTCCTACTTTATAAATGGTAGCATTGCCGACCTCATCTCTCTTTGTGGACTTAGCTATGCCAGAGGCCTGAGCCCCTACCCCGGGGCTTACACTGGAACATCACCAAATTTGTCTGTGATCACCACACCAAACAGGAACATTTCTATGGTCTGCCTTTTCCCTTAAGTAAACATTAGACTCTTTAACAAGGTCACTAGTGTCTTAATATCAATCTCCATCTATCCTGTCAGGACCCTTGCAACACTGTGCATGTTCTCAGACTTACCGGATCATAAACCTTTTCATAAAGGGCATCTAGGCACTGGTGTCCCATGGACCCCTTCACCCCATAAAATAAGCTTTAACTAAGGTGTGTAATATGGACTTACAGACCCACTTAAAAGAGACACTCTTCTACCTCCTGAATCATGTCCCTTCCTCCTCTGAAGGAATGATGAAATGTGTACCCGCTAGGGGCTGATGTGGGTAATTACATACCTCTCTGGTTGGAAGGAGCTTTACACTGAGCCCTGCTATTGCCAGGACCTTCCTGTTGAAGAGAAAAGTTTTAACCCTTTGCACTCGCTTGCTTTTTTCTCGATTCCTTTATTCTACTCGGGATTTAATTTTTTAAATATCCCTGATTTTACAAAGCGCGGCAGTAGAATAAAAAACTGGAGTTTTTTTTCATACAAACTTATTTATTTGGATTTTTTTATATTTCAAATTATTGATACATTCAATACAATTCGACATACGAGCTGCTACCGATGCTAACCATGTCGAGTCACACTCGACATCCGAGTGCAAAAGGTTAAGTATTAATGATACCTTCGCTCCCAACTGGGGTGTTCTCCCCAGTGCACGCAGAAACTGTGAAAAACAGAGAATGAACCTCCGAAGCATTGTGTGCTCTGATTCCTCTCATCAGTGTTCTTTAGAAATGAGTCTGGAAGGAGTGAGACAGGGGCTAGTGTAGAAACTGCCAGAGCCATAGTCTGTATTTGTCCCTGAGTGGGGTGATTGAGTATGTAACCACTGCATCCCTAGGTAACTCATGAAGCCAGGACACCACGGTCAGAGTCACACTCTTGAATCTTGGACATCCCCCTATTGGTCATTGCATGCATGGTATGGTAAGGAAATCCACTCCATCTCTCTCCCCAGCCACCCTGAGGTTCCCCAAGTCGGAGCTGATGTTTACTCACCTCTGCATCCACATGATCCAACACAGTGCCTGGCGCATAGTAGACACTCAATAAATGTTGTATAACAGCATGCAAAAATATCTTCCATCTTAAAGGACCCCTAATGGTCTCAAGGCTGAAGTTGCCCGTGTCTATTTTACAGGTTAAATTCAGATAAACCCCAGGGGAGCGAGAAGAGCATTTAGATTCCTTTGACATTCATACTGGGGACTATCAGCGCAGGCTTAGAGATTAACAGCTTTACTGTGGCTGCGAAGGAAATGGAAAATTAAGGCCTGTGTTTTGGGTGATGGAATAGAATTGGTTCTCTTTATGACTCCCAGTGGAAGAGAGAAACATTTCCATCATCTCAATTTATATAAAGCAATCTTAAGGCCAAGAAGAGATAAGTGGAGTAATTTCAGAAACCCTCAATTTAGGCACTTTCTTAAATCCCACAAGTCTGAAATTGCTGCACATGAACTTTTCTGCAAGCATTGCATCTCCCAGGGCCAGCTTATCCTCAGAGAACTAATTGAGCGGGTTAAGGGTGCTGTAGACTGGGGCCTGGGACAGGAACAGGAAGGAAAGGGTGGGAGCTGAGTGTGGTAGCGACTTTGAATGGCAGGCCAAGAGTCTGGGCTTTATCTCCTAGGCTGAGATTTTAGTGTATTTAAAGATTATGTGGGATGGTATTGAAAACACATCTGCCTGCACTTTTCTCCTACTCTTCATGAAATTCTTCTTCAGTAGGGAGCTACTCAGACAAGCAAATCTGAGCAAGTAAGTGATATCATAGTGTAAGAAGTCCAGCCACCTGGGTTCCCATGCACAGCAGCAGACAGTCATCTGTGTCCTGCTCCATCCTCTCTCCTTGACCCCTTTAGTGCACACCTGCCTGACTTCTACCTGCCAGCCCTGCATTCCTTTATTGAGGGCTCTCTCTGGTCCCAGAGCCACTCTGCCCTCACCGACAGCAGGCCAGAAATGCCAGGGGGAATTAACACCTCCTGGAGCAGCCTGGGAATGCTGATGGGAAGGATGTATGAACTCCTGGCTCCCTCATCCATAGAGCAAGAGAGCTTAGAGATGCATGTTCTATGCTGTCCCTAGCAGGGCAGAGCTCCAGCTGTCCACAGGGGCCACTGTTGGTGACACACCCTCTATCAGTTTCCTTCCCTTCCCTGTTTCACTTCCCACCCTGCCTGCACCCCCAGCTGTTTCCAGAGATCACCTCCCAACCACCTGCCCTCAGACCCTTGTCTCAGGCTTTCTGGGAGAATCTAAACCACGGCTGTCAGTGAGAGCTGTGTGACCTTGGACAAGTAGCTTAAATCCTGGGAGTCCCAGTTTCCTCAGCGGTGAAATGGGGATAATGTTACCTAAGCCATAGGGCAGGTGTTGCAAACAGGAGGCCTAGGGACTAGATGTGACCTGCAAGTAGGTTTTATCTGGTATCCAAGGGGTTTTAAAATACTTTACTATGGAGTCCATGGATTGCATTCCAAGGAAAACATATAGTCTATAATAATAATGCTAATTAGACCAGACAGCCAAAGGACCTTCCTGATGTCATTCTGGATGAAGCCACAGTGGTGGGGGCTGAGGCAGAGGCAGTTAGGGGTGATGAGGCAGATAGGTGAGTGGTTAGGAGCAACGAGGCAGGCAGGCAGAGTGGTTAGAGGTGATCAGGTAGGCAGGCAGGTGAGTGGTTAGGAGCCAGTGGTCCCAGATTGTGAGAGGGATGTCCCCTGTGAGATTAGGCCTAAACCGGCAGTCAGACATCCCCTGAGGGGTCCCGAATTGCAAGAGGGTACAGGCCAGGCTGAGGGACCCCCCCCACCACCTGTGCATGAATTTCGTACACCAGGCCTCTAGTGTTTCTGCATAGAGAATCATGTAATAAACATCTGTGTACCCACCTTCCAGCTTGTGAAATAGACCAACCCCAAGACTGCTCAGCCTGTCTCCCCTACCCCCAAGGGTCAATACTATGCTGAATTTTGTGTTTCTCGTCTCCATACTTTATCCACAGTTTTACTTTAGAAGTAAATGATATAGTATTTCATCTTGCATTTTTATAAATTGAGAAGTTTCCAATCAAAATCCAGATTTCCAACTACCTTTCAAAATAATCAGAAGAGCCCTGGCTGGTGTGGCTCAGTGTTTGAGCGTCGTCCATGCACCAAGAGGTTGCCAGTTTGATTCCCGGTCAGGGCTCATGCTTGAGTTGCAGGCTCAATCCCCAGTAGGGGGTGTGCAGGAGACAGCTGATCAATGATTCTCTCTCATCATTGATGTTTCTATCTCTCTCTCCCTTCCTCTCTGAAATCATTAAAAATATTTTTTTAAAAAAACACACAGCAATCAGAAGATCTGGACTTACACTTTCACATGTGGTTGGGGACCTAGTAGGTGGGGCCAGGATCCCTATGTGCCCACAGTGCCCACCACCCACTGCTGTCCTGCCCTGGGCTGCATCATTCCTTCGTGTTACCTGCTTGTTGTTCCCTGCAGACATCTGAGCTGGTAGATTCTCATCGAAAGAACCTTTCCAGTGAGATATCCCATGGGAGCCCTTTGCAGAGAGCCTGACACAGAATTAGTGCTAAATGAAGTGACTCCTTATCACTGTCAATATCAGTGACATCCAAGGAGGCAGCAGCCTCAGCACCCTTGTCTTGAGGATGATGAGGTGACATGATGAGGCCAAGGCCACCCAGGTGGACAGAGGTAGGATCAAGATTCCACCAAGCACCGGGCTTGGGACAGAGCATCTGCAAGGCTGCTGGGCCTCAACTCTTGGGGGCAAATAGTCCACGGTGACCTCCCTCAAGCCTCATGTGGGCATCAGCTGAGTTCTGCCAAGACTGCCCCTAACCTAGACCCACCTGCTGCTTGCATAGCCCCCACTAAGAAACCAAAGGCTGGGGCAGGTGGGGAGAACTTTGGCCAAACAGTTCCTATCTTGGCTTCCCAGATGAGAGAGAAAGGGATGCACCAGAACTCCGCCTCCCCGAGCAGATCCGCCATCTCGCTGGGCACCGAGGTGGACATTGGGGCCTGTGAATCGTCGCCAGCGGATGGAGCTTTGTTTGCCTCACTGAGTCCTGACCAGGGGCCGGCCAGAGAGAGGGCTCTTTCCTGAGGGGCTGGACTTTCCCACAGGAACAAAGTGGGGCTTGTTAGTCGGGCATGAATCTTGGCGTGGGGCGGCCCGGGCCAGGCTCTGCGCTGCCAGGCGGCAGCTCAGCGATATCAGGCAAATTCCGCCTTCCGCACAGCTGGGGCTGACAGCAGGAAGCCCCAGGGAGGCTCCAAACAAAGGCAGAAAAATGGGCCACGTTTATTCATTCACTGACCAGCCCAGGCCTGGCTGGCCCATGGGCCCTGTCTCCATGGTGATGGGCAGCCTTTGGAGCGCTTGGTTGGCTCCTCCGTGACCAGTGCCTCTTCATTCCCGTACCCCCGACACATAGGCACCCAACACCCTGTGGCTGCCTCGGCACAGCTTTGCTCCATGTTGTCTTGGGGCACATGGGCTAAGCTGATGAAGAATCAAGGGCTTGCAAGAAGTCAGGAGTGAGCCTATGTTTTCTGAAAGCCAGACACATGGCCAGTCTTTGGTAAGTGGGGTGAAGGTGATGGGTGCAAGTTCATACACTAGCTAAGCACCTACTGTGTGCTGGGCCAGGGGAGCATGCATCAAGCCAATTCAGATTGTCCTCTCCAGTCTCATTTTAATACAGCATGCAAAAGTAGAGGTCTGTTTGAGCCCAGTGAGTAAGATACTGCTTCAGCCTGGGAAGGAGTATCAAATAGGGAACTTCCCAGAAGAACTGACATTGACATTGGGTCTTGAGGGATGCACAGGAGTTTGCCAAATGGGGAGGAAAAGGGCATTCCAGGTGAAAGAAACAGTGTGAACAAAGGCCCTGAGGCCTAAAAGTACATTGTGTGATTAAGAGTAATTGTCAGTTTATATTCAATTACTAAAGTGAACTGGATGTAGCTGGAATGAGGCAGGAATGGGAGTGGGATGACTATGTGATATGACACACAGAAGCAGGGCCATCACTCCCTAGTCACGGCCCAGAATAGGCCTCTGGGACTTGCTTTGAGTTGTGAATTTTGGGGAGGACACAAATTAATGTAAATCCAGTACTTTGCAGTGGACAGAGCTCTTTCAGATACACACACTATCTTATTTAATACTATAACCACCTTACAGGAGGGAACCTACAGATGAGGAAACAGAGGCCCAGAGAGGTGCCAGGGGTCTCTGAGCCAGGAAGTGGCCCAGCTGGACTGGGAGGCAGGGGCCCGAGTCTGACATTCATGCTCTGCCCACTCTTCTTCACCTCCCTCCACAGCAGCAGGGATGGGGAACCTTTTTGCTGCCAAGGGCCATTTGGATATTTATAACATCATTCACTTAATATAAATTTATGTTGCTATAAAAAAAAAGCTCCTAGATTTATTGAATTTCAACTCCCACCTGCGATTGCTCTGGAGGGCCAGACTCAATGATTTCGGGGGCCTTATATGGCCTGCGGGCCAGACATTCCCTATAGAAAGGTTGTGAAGGCACCTTCTCCCCTCAGGATAGGTATTTAAAGCCCAGTAATGTCAGTGCCACCTGACTCTCAGGAGCCCTGAGATCCTGAGAAAGGGCTGGGACCCGACAGATGATAAATGATCATGAGCACCACCTGGTCAGTACTCTGGAGTTCTAGAACAGTTGCAAAGAAAGGAACCACAAATCTCCTTTGGGCACCATTCCTAGCTGGTACCAGAAGGAGCTAGAAACTCCTGGGCAGGGATAGGTCTAAATCCTAGAACAACTTGCAATCTGGAATATTGGGGACATGCCAGGGCCTGGTGACAGGGACGAGAGAGGCCATCAGTGACTGATGACTAGAGAATACTTCCTGTCTTTGACAGGCCTGCTCTGTGTCTTTGGTATAGGGTCTCCTGGTTTGAGCCAGAGGGCTGGGTATTCAGGGGTTAACTTGGGACCCAAAGGCTGTCAGGAGAGGGAGTGCCTTGAGACCCTGGGACACAGCCCGGTTATCTTGTCATGGAGTCATTCAGTTTTCACAAGAAACCCGAGGTAGAATCGTGGTCTCCATTTTACAGGTGAAGCCACTGAGTCTCAGAGAGGCGGTGCTCTTCCCATGCTCGAGGGCAGCACTCTTGCTGAAAGGTTTGCTCACTGTGACTGAGTTTCCTCGTGCTCTCGGCCCCTCCTGACTGGATCTCTGGTTCCCTGACCTTCACTCAGAGGACAGGTCTCTTCACCTCTGTGGCTCCTGGTGATTATGCCATCGGCTGCCTCTGTGAGGTGCCCTCAATGCGTCCAACCTTTTCCAAGTGAACCATACCTCCAGCTCCTTCTGCTCTTCAGACTTGGCTGGATGTTATTGATCCTGAAATCTGCTCTGAGCCTGCTTCACCTGGTAATACTACCTGGAAAAAAAGGAGAAGGAGAAGAAAATGGAAGGATGGAAGGAAGAAAAAAAAGGATATGAGAGATGAGCACCAAAAGCCTCCTGCATACTGGCCTCTTCTCAGAGTGGTTTTGGGTTTGGACTAAAGAAGAAATGAAAATAATATCTTACCACTATTTAGGATGAAAATGGCAAATACATAGGCTAGGAGGGGGTGCCCTCCCATCTTGGCAGACGTAGCTAAGTGATCATAGCCCTCTTTCTGGCTCGGCTTGGCCTCAGCTTCAGAATCCTTCTCAACACAGTCACCCCTGGTCATTCACTCTTCGCTCTCTGGAGAGCTTGCTCACCGTCTGGGCAGATGTAACTATCTTCCCTCCAGAGACAAGGAGACTGCAGGCTGGATTGACTTCTTCTGCAGCACTCAGCAATTTCATAACAGAACCAGGATGAGAACTGAGCGATCTCCACTCTTACTCTATTCAGGTCCTGTTTAGAAGTCCCAGTGCAATCAAGGTAGTGGCATTTGAGTAGATTTCTCTTTAATTCTTTCCCACCCCCTGGAAACCCACCCAGTCCCAGCTTTGGCCAGGAAATGCATCCCCTGATGTGGAGATATGAAGCATCACTAAATCTGGTCATCCCCTGAAGCGCCCAGCCTCAGGATTTCCTGGGGCATGCATGAACGCTGCTGCCACAGATTTGCTCTGACAGCGCTGACAAGGAGAGGCAAGCGATGTTTGTACAGCTCTACTGGACCAGAGGGAGCTGCTGGGGAAGCTCCCAGGCTGGTGGGCCGGGGCACCTTGAGAGCCATAAGGGACATCTAGGGGGTGAGTTCACAGCCCCCCCAGCTGACTGCTGATTCTGGGTGCAGGCATAGATGACCCAGCTCCCTGACCTTGCATGTTAGTTTGGCTGCTGAACTGAATGAAGCCTCGTTCTTTGAGCCAAGCTTCTGCTGTATATTTTACTCTCTTGTTTTTCTGTGACCTTCCTCTGCATCTCCATACTCAGTGGGTACCAACTGTCTACCACCTACCTGCCTGGATTCCTGCCCGAGGCTTGCTCCCAGGTGGCTGTGTTTTTCTACTCATCTGCTAGGACACCCACTGCTCACCTTCTCCTTGCTGTCTGCCTTGCAACTAAGCGAAAATGTCTCACCAGTCCTCATCCCACCTGCCAGACTTACCTTCTTCCCCATCACCTGCAGATAGGTACTTCCCAGACACACCTGACCTGCTCTGGCTCATTGGCATAGTGAGGCTCTCAACGCCTTTCTCTCCTGGGTACCATTAGCCTTCCAGACACAAATTCACCTAAATCTTTCTTGACCTAACTCTGTCCCAGAAAGTGTCACCTTTGCTGTAACAAATACCGATATTAGCTGCCAGGTAAAGTGAAAGTACTTGTGCATTTACGTGTCTCAGGCAGTGGAGAGTGTCCTTTTTTACTATGTCTCCACTGAGCAAGTCTACTTGTAATTTTTTAAATCCTCACCCAAGGATATATTTATTGATTTTTTTTAGAGAGAGAGGAAGGGAAAGAGAAAGAGAGAGAGAGAGAGAGAGAGAGAGAGAGAGAGAGAGAGAGAGAAGCATTGATGGGAGAAAGAAACATTGATCAGTGCCTCCCATACGCACCTGGACCAGGAATTGAACCCACAACCATTTTGGTGTATGGGATGATGCTCCAACCAACTGAGCCACCCGGCCGGGGCTGCTTGTAATTTCATAGACTTGGCTCACCTTCTCCTTCCTCCACCTCAACAATCAGAGTAATGACACAAGTCATTATTTACTGAGCACCTGTTCTGTGCCAGGCCCTGTGCTAGGGGTTTTGCCTACATGGCATCTTTATGATATTCTTGCAGGGGAGCCAGCATGCTCCCTCATTTTGAAGATGAGGACACAGCTTCAAGGATGGAGAGCACTTTGCCCCCAGATCACCAAGCCTTTAAGTGGCAGAACTGTGTCTAGAAGTCAGGACCATTTCACTCCAGGGACCATGCCTACCTTGGCACATTGCCTTTCCAGCCAAGGAGGGAGCTTAAGGACATCTACCATCCAGAACACTTGGAATTTTGTTGGAACACAGACAGGAATCATGCATGTCCTATCACCAAAAAACTGATACTTTATCTGGGGAAACAAAACAACTCATATTGCAGCCAATATTCATTGAAATTTCATAGCAAGGAAAATGGCAAAGAGGTTTCATTTCACCTGCCAGTGCCATTCATTTGGTGATGTCTGCTTGAGTACTGTGTGGGATAGGCATCTAAGGCAGCCATAGACCCAGTGGGGGAAAAGCTCAGCAATCAATTATTAATGTCTGTTTGGAGCACAGGAGTGGGCATTGGGGGTACATGTGCCACAAAGTTCATTACTCTGTGTCTACACAGTAGAAAATACGGGAATTTCTATTAAGTTCCTAAATGTGTAAAGTGGTATTAGGAGGAAGAAAGAAACTAGTGTGATTAGGAAAGACTGCCTGAAGGAGGTAAGATATGAGCAGTTTAGGGTCACTGCACACCCCTTCTCCTGGATCTGAGGTATCATCTGGGCCAGATTGAATATATTCAGATGTGACAAAAGTTTGATTCTTTCCTATGCCTTGGTTTCCCTTCTTTAAAGTAGTTATTGCTGTAAAAATTAAGATTTGGAATGTTCTTTCTGTCTCCAGTGTTCCTAAACAATCCTGTCATAAGGATGGAAGGCTTTTTTCTCACCTCCTGACTTTCTGTGCATGAGTCCTTCCTTCTAGGGGCAAGAGTAGGAATCCCTTGCCCTGGAATCACTATGACCAGAGCTGGGCATTGTATGGGTGTGTGCTGCCCTCGTGTGGCTAAGATGAACATTGCACTAATGTTAAAAGGGTTTCAGTCCCTTAAGCAGTACTCGGGGAGATTTGGATGCTGAAAAACCAATGCAGGGTCCGGAGGGACTGTGTCTCTAGGCCTAAGGTCACTTGTTGGCATGCTCCATCAGCTAATGGTTCTCCTAATGTGGGGGTCTCCCATTTCCTCATTGTTATCCCAAGATTTGGGAGAAGTGACTGCCATGTACTGGGCACATACCTGCTAACACCCTTACCTAGTCTGTCTGATTTGATCATCACTTGGACCCTGCCAGGTAGTTGGCATGATGGCTCAGAGAGATCAAAGCTACACAGCAAATTGAGGATGGGAAACTCACTTGAGGAATTCCAGAGTATGGCAGGGAGGACACCCTCCTTCCTCTGGTGGGGTTTAGAGGACTCTAGCTCTGGAAGGCTGGCAAGAAGTCAAGGAAGTTTGGAAAGGCCCCAGCACTCACATACACACAATCTCTTCAGCTTTTCACCCAACCCCTTCCACACCCTGCCAGCCCCGACTTTGTGACCCAGGGGAAAGTTACTTAACCTCTCTGAGTCCTGACTCAGTGTTGCAAATAGGGATAATAATACCCTTTTTAGGGTTGTCATACACAGAATTGATTGAATATAAGTTAAGTACAGTGTCAGGAAGACAGTGCATGCTCATAAATTACTCCCCCAAGACTGCAGCATCCACAAAGGCAGGGGTTATATCTGCTGTGTTCACTCCTATAACCCCAGCCATTTGGATGGGTCAGTTCCCAAAGAAGAGAAAGCTCAGCTTTAATAGCGGGGTCTTTGCAATTGGATGCCTGGGTTCCAGTCCTGGTGCTGACTCTTTGGTCTGGGTGGCCATGCCAGGACTCAGTTTCCTCACCTTAGGATGAGGATAACCATTTGCTCTATGGGATAGTGTAGATGAACGGGCGAATGTGAATAAAGAGTCTGATAAAAAAGCATCCTTTCTTTTGCTTTAGATTAGGTTGTGACTCCAGGAAATTAGTTTTTTCTTGCCCTTAGAAATTTGGTTGGTAGTATGTAGCTAATGTCCAAATAAATGCTAGCGAGTGGCCTAACATGGGGACTCAATATTAGCTGTTGGTGCTGTGAGGAGGAGGAGTGATAGTCAATGGGTTGTTCGAATTTCCCCTCAAGGCTGCACCGGCTGCATTTCTAACTTGACCTCCTCTGAATTCATGTGTTCGGTAGAAGAAGGGCAGTGATGGAGTGCCCTCCTGGTCTCCTAGAAACTACCGCCAGCACAAGGTCACCAGCCCTCAGTAGTGATGGGTTCCCAGTGGAGGGGAGCGGGCTGTAGACAGGCACTCTTTCCACCCTGGGCCTCTCTACCTGACCTGGGATGGGGGCTCAGGGCTGGCACACAATGAAGGGTTCTTTCCTCTTCTTAAACAGATCAAACTGGTCTTACAGATTAGAGCTGCAGTTGGAGCTGGCCTGAAAGGTAGGAAGAGAAAGTGGCACAAGTGTGGAGAGCTCTAAGATAGAAGCCTTAGATGGCAACATGCATAAGACCTACCTGAGGATCTTGCTGGAATGTAGACTCTGACCTAGTAGGGCTGGGGCTGGGGGAGGAGGGGTAACTGAGATTCTGCATTTGTAACAAGCTCCTAGGTCACACCGATGCTGTTGGTCCGAGGCCATATTTTGGTTCTAATATCTCGTGTGTGTGCTTTAGTGCAGTGATGGCGAACCTATGACACACGTGTCAGCACTGACACGCATAGCCATTTCTGATGACACGTGGCTGCTGAGGCGGCCGCATGCCAAGGATGAAACATTTGCTGCTCCTGAGGATGAAACATTTGCGAAATAATGTTTTTTCCTCAAAGTGACACACTACCCGAGCTATGCTCAGTTTTTTGGCGCCACATGCTGCTTCTCCATCAGAGAAATGGCGTCCCACCCAGCTCCCAGCTTCAAATCTATCTCTGTATCTTGTTTCTTTATTTCTAATATTTCTCAATCCCTGGCCGCCTCCCCTTAGAACCGGTTCGTTCATCTCTCTTTCTGCGTGGGGCGCGGAAAAGGGAGATCCCCGCCATGTCTGGCCCCGCCGCATCAGGCCCCTGCACCTGTCAGTTTTTGTCTTTTTTTTTTCCCCCAGTGGAATCCAGATGAGTTGCCACCATTAGTGCAACAGGCCTGTACATACTGATCCCCTGTGGGTGGGGCACTGTGCTCAGCGCCATGGAGAGAGAGGAGGTTAAAACTCGACTCTGTTCTCTCAGTAGAGTTGTGATTCTCAGCCTTGGCAATATATTGGTATCCCTGGGGAGCTTTAAAAGTATTGGGCCTGGGCCCCATCCCTAGAGATTCTGATGTAATGATGATGGTCAGGGGGTGACCTTGGCATTTGGGTTTTTAAAAAGCTCTGCAAGTGATTCTAATATGCAGCCTGTACAGCATGAATCACTCACATAGATCATGCAGCAATAATATTAGAAGGGGAAAGTGCTGAGTGTCGGTTGAGAAGGGAACTAGGCCACCATCCATGTCAGGGTCATAGGAGAAAGGGCCCTTTACCAAGTCTTGTCCCGGGGCGCAGTTGGTGTTAACTTTCCCACCTGTGATGGTTAATTTTATGTGTCAACTTGACTATATCAAGGGGTGCCCAGATGAAACCATTTTAGGGGGGGTGCATCTGTGAGGATGTTTCTGGAGGAGATCAGCATTTGAATCAGCGGGCTCAGTAAATTAGACTGCCTTCCCTAGTGTGAGTGGGCAACATCCCATCTGTTGAGGGCCGAAGAGAACAGAAAGTGCAGGAAGGAGGAATTTGCACTCCCCCCTTTTTTTCTTCCTCACAGCTTCGGCTGGGACATCTCATTTCATCTAATTTTCTCCTGCCTTGGAATGGGATTTATACCATCAGCTCCCCTGGCTCTCAGGCCTTTGGACTCGGACTGAATTATATCACTAGCTCCCCTGGTTCTCCATCTTTCAGATGGCAGATCATGAGACTTCTCAACCTCCATGTAGCAGGGCCAATTTGTCATAATCTCATATCCCCCCCCCCCTTTTTCACACATTCTATCTATCTACCTACCTACCTACCTACCTACCTACCTACCTACCTATCTATGCTGGTTCTGTTTCTCCCTAGAATCCGGACTAATACTCCACTCAAAGTAGAGACCAGCATGGAAGTCCTGCATTTTGAGATACTAGTGGCATTCTGAATGAGGGCACAGGGAGAGAAGACAACACTGAAACCCAAAGAAAGGTTGTCATCTGCAAGGTCTTCTGACCCCATCACACTTGGGTGAGGGGACTCTTGGGGACATACGTCTCATGACACACACCAGGAGTAAAACCCAATGCAGACACACAAGAGTGTCACTCACAAGTGACTATAGTTCGTCTCTCTCCCAGGGTCTAAAGCAGCTCAGCTTCTCTGTCCCTGTGCAGGGCTCTGGGTTCCAGAGGTTGTGTGTTTGTTATGACCTTGAGTGAGGCCTTTTCTCTCTCCAAGCTGTGTGTGATTCTTGCTTCAGAGAGTTGGCATCAGGATCCCACTACCTGGTATTGCTCTCGTCATCAGGCCTCACAACTCTGCCTACATTCACAGACAATAAACCTGTCAGAGAAAGACAAATATCACATGATCTCACTTATAGATGGAATCTAGTGAACAAAGTAAACTGGCACCAATCTTTCAATATGCAGAAGGGGCCTGGGAGGAGAGCTCTCCGCCTGGCCTGGCTGGGTCTGCTGGGCACACTGAGCTCCTCCTCTCAGCCTCACGCAGGCTAAGCGCTCTCCAGGGTCCTGACCTGAGCCTGAGTTTGGTTCTCTGTCCTGGATGCTGGCTCCTCAGCCACAGGTTCCCCATAGCAGAATCCAGGGCTCAAGGGCAATTTTACCACATCACCCTGGAACAATTTAGAAATTTATTTTTAATCAGTTTTAAAACCAATTTTTAAAATTGGTTTTACCTTTCCCTGCCAATATTTTAGAATGACTTATTGAAAAAATGTTTTCAATACAGATCTGGAACGTTTTTGGTTTTTATTCTTGGTTTGCCTTTGTCCATCAAGTCAAAACTTTCCCACTCTTATTTCTCTCTCCACCCTCTCTCCTTTCTTTTTTCTTTTTATTCTCTCTCTTTTTTCTCTCCCTTTTATCTCTCTCCTTAGACTGAGTGTCTCCTTCTTCCAGGGGTCAAGGAAGTACATTCTAATCATCTTCTTTAAAAATGATTGCCATTGACTTCTCTTAATTTAGAGCTCAAGTTTGAACTTAAATAATTCTGAAGTTCTCCAGACTAGGAAACCCTTAATTTTCCACAAGCTGTCGTGTTGCTAGAACATTTTCTTGCCATTTGGGGATGACTTGACCCCACTTCCTACACCAGCCCCAAATCACAGTGGAGAAACTTGGTTGCTGCATTCGTTCATTCAACAAATATGTACTGAACCCTTGCTATGTGCCTGGCATTGCTCTAGATGCAGGAAATGCAACCTTGAAAAAGACAGATACACATTCCTGCCCTCAGAGAGCTGCCCTCATTAAGCTGGTAGAATGAAGCCTTCCCATTGCTGTATGAGGCTGAGAAATCATACAGAAAAACAAAACAAAACAAAAAAAAAACAGAACCAATAACAAGATACTCCCAAACATCCAAAGTGAACTCAACGGCTGCTGGTCTTGGGTGCAGTTTCAGATTGCCATCCTGGTGGGTGGGAGAGACACCAAGGCTGTGGGCCTCCTCATTAGAGGAAAGGGGATGAACTGACAGGTCCACAGGAGAAAAAGCAAGGAAATCCTTTACTTGTTCCAGGAGTCAGAGAATTGGGGAAAAAAAGGAGCTAAGATTTGGGTACAGAGGAAGAAGATTTGAGGCCTCTGGGGCTTTCAAGGGGTGAACTCTGAGCCAAATCACAGTTTTGTCTGAAGGTAGACCTGCTCTATCCTTGAAATGCACATATTTCTAAAGCCCTAGACTGCCCAATATGTCTGAAAAGTTTCCAGATACTCCTACTGCTGGCATTCATGGCCAATTCCAGAGCACACTCCATCACTGTGTGTGCTGTGAAACAGCACAGGTTGTGAAATGCTACAAGCTTTGGGAGGAGGGAGGGGACATTAGCCAATGGGGATTAGATCCATATACTTTAATCCAGGAAAACCAATTTTGGAAATTTATCCTGTGAAAACATTTAAAAATAGAGAAAGTGCTTTTCAGGGGCAAAACATATTCGAGGCCATGGAAATTAGAACTGGGAAAGACCAGAAACAATATAAATGCCCTCTCGTGGGGTTAAGTGAGCTGTGGCGTATTAATTGGTGGGGTGTTCGATTTATTACTAAATCATAAACATAAGGCCCCAACAGATTATAAATGTCAGAAATCCTCCAGGTCCCCTGCTCTCAGAGATGAGAAAACTGAGTTCTGGCAAGCAAGAGTCATTTCTGAGATCGTGTGTAAGGCTAGACCCTGGCCAGGACCAGCCTCAGGGCCACCTTGCAGTCCAGCTTCCTCTCCACCATTCCAGAATTCAAAGGGAAGCTTATACTTGATTCTGAAAATGAGTTTGAGTTTTTGGGGAACACAGGCAGGACATTAAGTGCCATGAATTTGAGAGCATTGAGTGCCTTTGAGTGACACTGAGAACGTTGGTGCATCTCCAAGGCCCTCCAATGCTGATGATTCCACTGCAAACCTCAGTGGGGAGCTCCTGGATCTTTTCTTTAAAAAAAAAAAAGTGTGGGTTTTTTTTTTAATTGACTTTAGAGAGAGAGGGAGGAAGAGGGAGAGATAGAAACATCAATGATGAGAGAGAATCATTGATTGACTGCCTCCCACATGCCCCCTACTGGGGATCAAGCCTGCAACCTGGGCATGTACCCTGACCAGGAATTAAACCGTGACCTCCTGGCTCATGGACTGATGCTCAACCACTAAGCCTGGGTCTTTTTATCTCTCCCAGTTTTATTGAGGCATAATTAACAAATGCAACTGTATATATTGAAAGCATTCAATGCTTTGATTTGATATACATTGTGAAATGATTACAAGTTAATTGACTCATCCTTTGTCTCACAGTTACCTTTGTGTGTGTGAGAACGTGTAGGATCTATTCCCTTAGCAAACTTCCAAGTATACAGTACAGAATTAATCACTATAGTCACCATCCTCCTGGTCTCTAATGTCTCTCTGATGGTGCTGAGTTCTCTTTTCACAAAAAGCAAAGGGGGTGAGGAAGTCCCAGACCAGATGAAAGTCTCTCTGTCTAGAATTTAATCACATTATTTTTGTTTTTATTTTAAGTTTAGAGTTACATTCCAATTAGGGGGAGTCACAGTGATGTCTCATTTATGGCAGTGTTATAAGACTTATCTAATCTAATAATAGACAAATATGCAAATTGACCATACCTCCGACACACCCATAAGACACGCCCACAAGCCATGCCCACCATCCAATCAGAGCGAGTATGCAAATTAACCCAAACCAAGATGGCTACAGCCACAGAGAGCAAGGTTTCCTAGGTAACAGAGGAAGCCAAGCTTTCTGCCAGCCCTTGCAGGCCTAAGCCTCCACTCAAGCTACAAAGTTTCAATTATAGAAGGTAAACAAATTCAAACAAATGGCGGCAGAATGGAGCTTGAGAGAGCAGGCCAGGGTTGCTGCTGGCAACAGGGGAAGCAAAGCTTTCCACACACCCTGGCCAGGCCCACCCACTTAAGGCAACAAAGTTTCAATTATAACCCCAACACAAATGGCTGCGGGCCTCGGAGGGAACCCCAGGCTTGGCTCTGCTCCAGGCTACAAAGTTTCAATTGTAGAAGGAAAATAAATTCCAGATACCAGAGCCTCTGCTTGCATCGCCAGGGGGTGTGGCCCGCCTGCAAACCACCACAGGCCCCTCGCTCAGGCCGCCCCATGCCCCAAGGGAACCCCACCCTGATCAGGGACACCCTTCAGGGCAAACCAGCTGGCCCCCACCCCTGTACCAGACCTCTATCCTAGCTAATAAAAGAGTAATATGCAGATTGATCATCACTGCAGCACACAATATAGCTGCCCCATGTGGTCAAAGATCCTGCCCTCATGTGGACACAAGATGGCCACCACAAGATGGCCAGCAGGAGAGGGCAGTTGGGAGGCACCTGGCCTGCAAGGGAGGGCAGTTGGAGGTGACCAACACTGCAGGAGAGGGCAGTTAGGGGTAACCAGGCCGGCAGAGGAGGGAAGTTGGGGGCAAACAGGCTGGCAGCAGAGTGGTTAGGGGGTGATCAGGCTGGCAGGCAGAAGCGGTTAGGGGCAATCAGGAAGGCAGGCAGGCAAGCAGTTGGGAGCCAGCAGTCCTGGATTGTGAGAGGGATGTCCGACTGCCCATTTGATCGGGCCTAAATGGGCAGTCGGACATCCCTTGAGGGGTCCCAGATTGGAGAGGGTACAGCCTGGGCTGAGGGACAACCCCCCTCCGTGCACGAATTTCGTGCACCGGGCCTCTAGTTTTTATATAACTTTATTTAAGTAAAAAGGTGAGCTGTTTTAAATAAAGCTATTGAGGCGTGTGAAGGGGTGTACGAATGTGGCAGAAGTCGGGAAGGGAATCCAGAATGGAGAAAACCTGGGAAGCACTGCTTTGAGCCACCTTGCATTTAGAACATTTGTCAGCGTGCACAGGGAATGGTTAGGTGAGAGAGAAGATCTCAAAATTGTACATGCACATTGGTGGCAATTATATAAAAAAAGAATTATGCCATTGGTTTGTGGTGAAAGGAAAGATGATAAGCTAAACAGGCAAGGAAAGATTTTTTTGTTCTGTTTCATTTTTTTTTTAAATAGAGACTTGGACATGTTTGTAGGCTGAGGGGAAGAATTCGGGACGGACATGGACATTTATTCATAGATACATTCATTCATTTATTTCACAGTAGGTATTAAGCACCTACTTTGTGCTAGAACTTTGCTAGTTGCTGGACACACAGTAGTGTACAAAAACAGAAAAAAAACACTTTGCTTTCAGGGGTTTGTATTCTCATGGGGGAAGACAGCAACAAATAATACACAGGTATACTATGTGTCCAGTGGTAGAAAATGTCATGTGAAAAAAAATCAGTCGGGGAAATGGAGATAGAGAGTGATGGGGAGGGGTGGAATGCTGTTCTTTAATGGGTGGTCAGAGAAAGCCTTGCTGATGAGGGATATTTGAATAAGTCCCAAATGAAGTGAGAGTGTGAGCTGGGGAGATCTGAAAGAAGAGTGCTTTTGGTGAAAGAAAGAGCAAGTGTGGTTGTGAGAAACAGCAAGTGTGGTTGGGGTGGAGTGAGTGAGGGGAGAGCAGCAAAAGAGTCAGAAATCATGTGGGGCCAGATAGGACAGTGTAAGGACTTTGGCTTTTACTCTGACTAAAATGGCATCTAGGGGATTTGAAGCAGAAAAATGTCAATTATTGACTGACCCTTCATGTGAAGGACCTTGGATATTGAGAAATGACTGAAGGGGCGGGGAGAGATATGGATGAGGGGGCTATTGCAGTAATTCAGACCAGAACTCTCAGTGCCTCAGACTGAGGTGGTAGTTGTTGGTTATAAACATCAAATAAACAGTAGCTGAAAAGTAATTAATAGGATGATTTATGGTAAGGCAATGGGCTACAGAAGCAGGTGGGAGTGAGACCAAGAAGATTGAGGTAAGGGAAGTGAGGAATTATCCTGGAAAGGGAGGTAGAATATTCTTTCCCCTGGGGAGGACGGAGATGCAGACCATTGAGCAACAGACATATTGAGGAGGAGCTGAGAGAAAGTGAGAAAGCTCATGGGCAGGTCCTGGGGTACTCCAGGAAACAGGACCCAGAGTTCCCTGTAAATAATGACAGAAGAGGGAAGATCCCCAGGCAGAAGGAGAGCAAGTACCTGTTCCCTGTCCATTTTAAGCCCACAAGTTCAAGTCTTTCCATGCTGGGCTCACCACTATCTACCAAACCCCCAGCAATGGGTCTGGCTTAAAGTGGGTTCTCAGCCAATTTTTGAGGGAACTAATGGATAAAATGGATGGAGATGGATGGAAGGCTCCATGGAAATATAGATGGAAGGAAGGAGGAATGAAAGAATGAAAGGATAATATGCTAGAATAGGTGTCAGAACTTCTAGCTCAAAATTACTTTAAAATGAAAGAATGGACAAAATAGTAAAAAAGTTTTGAGTGGTGCATTGGGGAATAACAGATTTGAATCAGTTTTGAATAGATGAAAATCAATTTACAAGTCAAAGTTTCCTTGGAGGATCAGAATTAGAGCAGAAGGAGCTGGTAATCTGAAGGGATGTTTTAATCAGGCTGCCTAGCCTGACAAATGCAGTTCTTCACCCACTATGGAATTAGGAAAACTGCACTGTTCTTGAAATTAGGAAATCTAGGTACAAGTGAAGCAGTTGTTCCCCTTAAGCAGGTACAGAGCGCAGTCTGACAGAGTTTAGTGCCCTGGGGGAATATAAGCTGGAGAGACAAGTTATCAGGCCCGCAGCCAAGTAGAGCTGCACTCCAGGGTTGGGTAGAATCAAAGTTTCCAGCATAGATTCAGTCATATAATATACAACCTTTCTCTTCCCTACCTCTGAACTTGATTCTTTTATTTCTCATTCCTTTAAGATGTTCCTCGGAAACCAAGCCAATCTGATGGGCTAATTCATACTAAAGTATTGGTGGCCATTGGGAAATCAGCCATTCCACTACATTACACCAATTTGTCATTGAAACTAGAATCAAAAGCGAGGAAATGACTTGATCAACCTGGAATAGACAGCAGGGTCATGGAGAGCTGTTTAGAGATGACACTTGAGCTGAGTCTGGAAGGTGTTAGAGAATGAAGGAGGAGAAGAGAATTACAGGCAGAAGGAACAGAGTGAATGAAGGCATGGAAATATAGGGCTCTTTAAGCCATTCTAGTTGCCTGGTGCAGAGATGAGACTTGGAGGACAATGAGGCTGGAAAGCTGAGATGTATCAAATCACATATGACGTTGTGTGCTTAGCTAAGGAATTTGGACCTGATCTTGTAAGCAGTGGGAAACTCCTGAAGAATTTGGAGGCAGTCATCTTAGAGGCAGCAAATTTTAGTGGTTAAGAGCATGGATTCTAAAGCCAGACTGTCTGGGTTCAAGTCTTGCCTCGGACACTCATTAGTTGTAACCTTGGCCAAGTTACTTAACTCCCTGGATCTCGGTTCCCCATCTGTAAAACTGTACCTTTGTGAAGGTAGTAGGTGTTATGTAAGAGCTAAGCACCATGCCTAGCATATACTAAGTACTCTGTGTGTCTATGCTAGCAGCTTTCTCCTCCTCCTCTTCCTTCTCCTCCTCCTTGTCGTCGTCGTCGTCATCATCATCATCACTATTAGGTTTTTGAAAGGTTTTTCTAATAGCTAATGTTTTGGGATGGATAGCAACAGGGTCAGCCTCAAATAGGAAGACCAGGTGCAGTAACTCAGGGTGAGGGGGGTTGGAGTAGACTATGGCCTGAAGGCCAAATCCAGCCTGCTGCCTGGTTTTGTAAATAAAGTTTTATTGGAACACAGTTACATCCCCTTATTGACATACCAGCTACTATGGCTTTCACACTACAGCAGCATAATTGAGTAGTTGCAACAGAGACTATCTAGCCCTCAAACCTGAAAATATTCACTGTCTGGCCCTTAACAGGTAGAATTTGCTGACCCCTTAGCAGGGCACATGCTTCTGTGCTTCTCCAGCTATCTTCACCAGGGCCTGCCCACTCTTTCTAGGCTCAGAATACATATGGCTCTGCACCTCCCAGCCATCATCCCGAACAGATGCACAAGATGCTTAGATTCTCCTAACTCAATTTCCTCTACAATTAGTTTGTACGTCTTTATTGTTCTTTTGCAAATTAATTCTTTGATCTTCAAATCTGTAAAGGAAAGAAATATTGAGAGCAGCCCATGACCTCTCTGGCAGTTTTCAATTTTTTTCTCCTCATTTTTAGCTTTCATTACCCCCAGGATGGCATCTAATTATTTCTTGAATAATCATGTCTCCTGGGCTCTGAGGAAATTTGAGAAGTTTGTTCCCTATTATGTTTTCCAAATTAGTTTCTCTTCAGTTTTTGTGCGCTCTCTTTTGTCTCTTCATCTTGGTTCAGCCAAAAATAGTTTCTCAAATTGAGTGCTAAATTCTTCAGTATTTTGTTCACTTCAATTAACTTTCCTCGAGACTCTCTTTGGTTTTATAAATGAGGTCTCTGCTGGGCTGACTTTTAATGCCAGCCTCGCCTCTTGGCCTATTCAAACTCTGTGAAGGCTGGGGCCTGGAGGGTATGAGGGAAGGGTGGGCGGGGGGTGTAGAAAGAAGCAGAACATCTGGTGTGTCTGGACACTGCTACTTACAAGTTGATGGATACTGGGCAAGTTGGCCTTTGATTTCCTCATCTATAAAATGGGAGGAGGTGCCTACTGCATTGAAAAGCATATCGATGAGAGGTATCAGTATTTTAAAGATGGATGCTGGGGAACAATCACTGAGAGAATAACACTCCTTCTTCACTCTTTCTTGGCCTCTAGAGAGTTATCCTCAATCAAGGCCACTCACATGCTTGAAGTCCAATCACCAAGCCCTTAGCAATAGCTTCACTCACAGGAGGAATTCAGGAAGCAATTGTCAATACTTTATTAACATCATCATAATATCATCTATATAGCAAAATGCTTTTCAGTTTACAAGTTTCTTCCACATGCATTTTGTTACTTCACAGCCTCCTGGAACCCCATGGGGTAGCCTGAACCAAGGCATCAACTCATTTTTTAAAGTCCTACAGAACTACACGCATACCTCATCTTATCGTTCTTCACTTTATTGTGCTTCAGCGATGCTGTGGGGGTTTTTTACAAATTGAAGGCAGGATCAGCAAAAAGATTATGACTTGCTTTATTATGATACTCACTTTATTGGGGTGGTCTGGAACCCAACCCACAATATCTCTTAGGTATGCCTGTATTTATAATGAACAACAAAAAAGAAAAAGTATGTATAAAACTCTTTCTTTCTTTCTTTCTTTCTTTCTTTCTTTCTTTCTTTCTCTTTTTAGATTCAAGTTCAGGTATATTGGATATTTTATTTTAATATTTTTATTGTTTAAAGTATTACATGTAGTAGTACATATATCTCCTTTTTTTCCCCATTGACCTTCCCCCATCTTTTTTTTTAAAAATATATCTCTATTGATTTCAGAGAGGAAGGGAGAGGAAGAGAGAGATAGAAACATCAGTGATGAGAGAGAATCATTGATTGGCTGCTTCCCACACGCCCCCAACTGGGGATCGAGCCCGCAATCCAGGCATGTGCCCCTGACTGGAATTGAACCCGGGACTCTTCAGTCCACAGGCTGACACTCTATTCACTGAACCAGACTAGCCAGGGCTAAAACTGTTTCTTAATAGAACTTTTAAAAATGATTTTTCTCAAGGAAGTGTCTTTTCTGCTAGGATTTGTATTTATGACCCAAACATACTTATAGGACCAGGAAGGTGGCTTTGGGGGTTAGAAGCACAAGCCTTGGGCCAGGAGAACGGAGTTCAAACTTGGCCTTAGGTTGGTTTAGGTTTATGACTCTGGACCAAATACCTCACCTCTCTGTGCCTCAGGTTCCTCATCTGCAAAGTGGGGGGGGAATGATGGTTCCTAGATCACAGGAAGAGAGAGATAGAAACATCAATAATGAGAGAGAATCATCCATTGACTGCTTCCTAAACTCCCCCTGCTGGGGATCAAGCCCACAACCTGGGCATGTGCCCTGACCAGAAATTGAGCCATAACTCCTGGTTCATGGGTCTATGCTCAACCACAAAACCACACCGGTTGGGCTCAAGTATCATTTTTAATGGGTGCCTGATACTCCATTGAGTCTCCTGCTTGCAAGCCAATGTGGGTGTTAGGTCAATTTGCTGCTATAAAGGCTCCAGCTGTACTAGACCTTCTTGGCGCCTGCATGACTTCCCTCCTGGAGTCTCGAGTCCCTCTGTTGATCTGCTAGCTGATGACTGAAGAATTGGGTGTAAGGAAGACTTCTCAGGTCGGGAGGGAGAATGGCAACTGTGAGTCATCACAGAATCCTAAAGGCCACTGAGGTTCCAGGAGCTGGGCCCAGGCTGAGGACATTGGCGTTGAGCTAGGAGATGCAGTTGCTCTGCCTGGCTCCTGTGGTGGCACCTAGCAGCACTGGGTGGCAGGCTTGTCCTGCTTTTAAGGACACCAGTGTTCCCACAATGCATCCCAGAGCGAGCATAGAGGAGGCTTTGCTGGTGGAATCCCCTCCCCTCCTCTTCTCATGCCTTGTCCCTTCTCATGTCCTCCCCCACCTCTGTGCTCACACTGTCTCAATTCCTAAGAAAGGCTTGGAATGGTAACAGCCTTCACCACAGGACAGGCACAGGGCTCACTCAGCATTTCATCCTCCCTACCAGCCACAGGTTCCATTAGTGGATCCATTTCACAGCAGAAGAGATTGAGGCACAGAGAAGTCAGGGCACTTACACACCTTGTTGAGAAACCCAGGTCTGGTTCTAGAGCCTGCATCCATGTCTGCCAGAATTTCCCTATTGGGTCACTCACCATGTTCACTAGTCTTGACTCTAAGTGACTGAAGATCATCAAGGATTAAATCTACTGCTGAAGGGCAGAGGTCTGCATTTCTGAAATATATTCAAAAGGACTTGAATTTGGTGTCATCATTTATTGGCCTGAATGCTCCTATCCACCAGGCTGTGCAATCTGTTAGTCAGGAATCACATCAATGTACCTTTGGTCTCAAGCACCTGTTATGAGGAGCTCACATATCTGGTATAGGAGCCGATGCTCCAGCCCAGTTCTG
Source organism: Eptesicus fuscus (assembly GCF_027574615.1). Classification (NCBI taxonomy): domain Eukaryota; kingdom Metazoa; phylum Chordata; class Mammalia; order Chiroptera; family Vespertilionidae; genus Eptesicus; species Eptesicus fuscus. The sequence goes on from NC_072490.1 coordinate 36,334,835, forward strand.
CAGGTGCTTTTGGGAAGGGAGTTCTCAAAAGAGAGTCACAGCAGCTTCTTGAGACGAGCAGGTGCTCTACTCTAAAGGTCATTTTGGAAGTTGTGGGTCAGGGACTATGACGGGACTTTTCATATGTCCAAATTGCCTAGTGCTCACCACGCCCTTAAGTCTGGGATCACTGTCTCATCTCGCAGATGAGGAAACTGAGGCAGATGTGTATATGTACAAGGAGGTATGGAAAGAATGGGCAGCTTCCACCAATGGCCAAGCAGCTGTGGGTCTTGCTATTTCTGCTCCCAGTTTCCTATGCTTGCATCTGGTACCAATCCAGTTCCAATCAAGTCACTATCCGTTTCATCTCGTCTTTTCTTTGCCTCCCAGGATGATATCCAGGTCAGTGTCATCCTGGCAAACCCTGCATTGTTTCCTTTTGGTTCTAATTTTTATATTCTCCATTGGGGCACCTTACCATCTCTTTCCAACTTTCATCTAGATACAGTTGTCCTGGCAACAGTTGCCCCATGAAACTTCTGACCCCACATTTGACTTGGAGTGGAGAAATCCCAACCACTCTCTCTTGCCTGCCTCTTGGGAACAGTGTTGTGCCCTGGGCTGCCCTAAAGTCAAGATACCTATGACTTTTCTCTGTACACCTGTTGCTCCAGGATGTTTCCGAGAAGTAAGCATCTTTCTTCCCTGAGAGTTCTGCCATTCCCTCTGCTGGTCTGGCCAGAAGATAACAGTCTAGCAGTGGGGTTTGCAACCCCCAGTCTTGGCCTTTGCTGACATCCTGTGTCATACACCAGCTCTACCCAAGTCCATCCCAGGTGGGTAGGGCCATGTCAGCAGTCAGGTCCATAAATCATGTGTGTGGGGCTTGTAAAGGTTGGGGCCAGCCCAGCCTGACTAGCCTTGGTCGCCAGGCAGTCTCTAAGAGTCCCTCCCCATTCTAGGGGACTAGAGTTTTGCTCCAAATCCTATCCTAAGGACTGCCTAGGGCCCTGATTTGTCCCTCAATCTTCCTCTAGGGGTGCCCCCTAGATCCTGTGTAACAGTCACCCCATGCTGTCTGACCCCCAAGTTTTGACCTTCCACCTGCACTCTATCACTGCAGGACTCTTCCTTCCTGGGAAGCACCTCACCTGCATTGAGCCCGACCTGAGCTACCATCAGATAACCACTCATGCATGGGCCTGGAGTCACACCAGACTTGGGTTCTTGGCCCAGGTTCCCCTTATTGCTATGTGACCTTGAGTAAGTCAATCTGCTCTCTTAGCTAAGCAATCATCACATTACATAGAGGGCAGTAATTCCCGCTTTGCAGATAGGAGGGAGGAGGATAAAAATGTAAAAACATCCAGCTAGTACACACAGTCTCCTTCATTGGTGGTAGCATTCATTCATTCATTCATATTTATTGAGTATCTCTTGTGATGGGCAAAGGCCAAATATGGTCCTTGCTAGACACATACCAAGTTTAGACTATGTAGGTAATGACTAGTACTATTAAAAAATAAGGCTATGTGGAGAATGGTGGGGGTGTCTGGGAAGGTAACATTTGAACAGAGATTTGAATTGTATGAAGCACCAGCCATGAAGCAATCTGGAGTCAGGAGTCCCAGGTCCTGAGATAGGATCATGCCTGGGGTGCAGTTAGAAGATCAGTGTGGCTAAGGGGAAGGGGGCTGGGTCAGTGAGGTTGGCTGGACTGAGAAGGAGTTTTTGTTCTCCTCCAGGTGCAGTGGGGGTAGTGGGAGGTGGAGAGCAGGCTGTAACATGATCTGATTTTCATTTTCCAAGGTTGCATTGAGTCTCTGTCACTGGCCTGTGCTGGGGCCATGGACAGCTCCACCCAGCCACTAGGATGATGGGCCTCTGCCAGCTATATACCTGGAAAGGGAAATCACCAGGTGGGAAGGGGGAGCCAGACAAGCTCCCAGTGGGTCCTGGACCCTGTAACTGTCCTGGGAGGCCTATCCTGCCACTGGCCCACGCTACCCTGGCTGGAGCACCCCCCAGAACCCAGCAGCCAGGGAGATGGTGTAGGCAAGGAGGAAGGCTGAAGACCCCAGTGCTCATGGTGGATAACAGGCAGGTTTCCAACTTCTGGATTTCATTCTTGGGTTTCAGTGAGGAGGCTGGTGAATGGGAAGAAGAAAAGGAGGAGGGAGGTGGAGGAGGTAGGTAAGGAGAGAGATGAGGAGGAGGGGGAAGGAGGAAGGTGAAGAGGAGGAGGTAAAGGAGAGAGCTGAGAGGAGGAGGAAGAAGGTGGGAAAGAGAAATGTGAGGAGGAGGGTGGAAGGAGGAAGGTAAGGATGAGGAGGTGAGGAAGAGAGTGTCAGTGCACTTGCTTTACTGGAACAACTTCAAATTCACGCGTGGGGGAAACTATGTCAGAGCCCTTCTGGACCCATCAGTATTAGATGCCCATACATTTAGGAGTTAGAAACGAAGTAATTTTAGAGAAAGAGAAGAAAAAAAAAGAAAAAAAAGCTGTCCTAGTTCTGTAATTGGCTCCCAAGGCTCTGCTCAACAATTATTAAAATACTGGCATGAAACCTCCAAGAGAAACTGCTTCAGGCCCTATCATTTGCGTAAGACAAGCAGAGGCCTTTCCATGGATTGTCATTTGTGGTACGTTTCAAGGTCAGATAATTAACTTTATTAAGAGTCAGATTTGCATGGGGAATAGGGACCAAGACTTGGGTGTCCCTAGCTTAACGGAATCTTGCTGAACAGAACTCGCAGCCTCGGGATCTGAGGGATCGTTTCTTTGAACAGTGGTTCTTAAGGTGAAGTCCAAGGGCCCTCCTCCTTCCCAAAGTGCACAAGTGGCTCCAGGAGATCCATGAGCCTCCAGAAACTGGAGACAAAATTTCCCTAGGTCCATGGTTCTTGCAGTGAGACCACAGCAGCAGCCTCACCTGGGAATGTATTGGCAACACAGATTCCCAGGCCTTACCCCAGACCTACTGAGTCACACACTCAGGGATTGGTCCAGTCATCTGTTTTAACTAGCCTCCAGGGGATTCCGATGTTCACTCCCGTTCAGTGCTGGCCAAAACCATGCTCTTTACCAGGACACAGCAGCTGAGAGTGGGGCCTTGGGAGTCACCCTGACCTGGATTCAGATCCCAGTGTTGCTACTTAGTTGCTGTGTGAGCTTGAACAAGCCACTTAACCTCTCTAAGCTTCTCTTCCCCCATTTATAAAATGAGATAATAAAAACCTTGGGACATTGGAGGAACTTGTAATACAGCAATGATGACAGCTTTAGTCTTCATCAACAAGAGTCCTAATGAGATGTGATAAGGTCTTTGAGGAGGGGAATGGTATGAACAGAAGTGTGGATTAGAAAGACAACTCTGTAGGATGACTCAAATACCTGAGTGGCTAGAGGTAGTACCACTAGTGATTAGGGTCATAGCTATAGTGGCAGCAGTGAGTGGTGTGGGTGGTGGGGGTGAAAGGGTCATCAGAGGTCAAGTGGACAGGGCTTGCAAGCAGTTTGATTCATTCAACAAATATCTATTTGAGCATCTACAAAGTGCCAACCCCTCTTCTGGACCTGCCCTCACAGAGCTCATGTGCTTACAGAAAATAAAGTCAGTGAGCAAGCAAAGGAATACATAAGGATTTCAGAGCATGGTCAGTGCCATGAAGAATGCTGAACAGGGTGATGGGGCAGAGAGGGACATGGGAGAGGTAAGGTGGTCAGTGTAAGTGGCATTGAGTAGAGACCTGATAACAAGTAGGAGCCAGCTAGGAGAAGATTCTGGGGACAGGCATACAGGCAGAGGGAAGAGCGAGTGCAAAGGCCTGGAGGTCAGAAGAATGTGGTGTGTGAGAAGAACAGAAGGAAAGGCAGAGGCCTGAGAGTGCCCAGGGCACTGTGCCTCTCACCTCCCTGAGACTCTCCTCTTTCGCGAAGGGCCATTGTGAGGAACCGATGATACCCTGAATGTATCCAAGTCTGGCACATAGCAAGCCCTAGAAAAGTGTTCACCATGACCCTACAATGGCCAGCTTAATATTTCCTGTGGCCTCATATGAGGATTCTAGCCATCTATCAAGACCGAAATCAGCATGACCATTAGAAATAAAAGTTCTGATGGCTTTAGACCAATATCAGGTGTTAAAACAAGAGGCAGTTCCCTTCAAGCAACAGATATTGAGCATCCACCGAGAATGATGAATTTGGGGTCACAGAGGAGTGTAAATGCCCCATCCCTGGCACAGTTTACCACCTCATGGCTCACGCCAGTCACCTCTCTGAAGGGAGGTGAGATATCCAACAATAGTTTAGCATTATAAATACTTATTGAGTCAAGCCTCCTAGAACCGTGGTCGGCAAACTGCGGCTCGCGAGCCACATGCGGCTCTTTGGCCTCTTGAGTGTGGCTCTTCCACAAAATACCATGGTCTGGGCGAGTCTATTTTGAAGAAGTGGCGTTAGAAGAAGAAGTTTAAGTTTACAAAATTGGGCTCTCAAAAGAAATTTCAATCGTTGTACTGTTGATATTTGACTCTGTTGACTAATGAGTTTGCTGACCACTGGACTAAACCAATGGAAAAGTAAAGTGAAGAATGAATGACTAAATGAATGGGAGTAAATGCGCTGGCTTGTCCAAAAAGGAGCAAATTTGGGGTGGAGAGGGGGCTTGTCCAAAAAGGAGCAAATTTGGGGTGGATAGGGTGAGGAAAAATGCCTCTCCCCTGGAATGATTTTGGCTTGAGACAGCTGCACCTCTTTTCTTGGACACAAGGGGGCGCCATCACTGCAAAGCCCACCAAGGAGAGACTGCAGGAGTCACAACAGTTCCCAAGAAAACTGACCTGATGTTAAGTCAGCTTCCCTGAGACCTGAGTGGTGGGTTACAAGAGAGGAACTTGCTAACAATGACAAGTAGAGGTGGTGAGCTCTGTGTTGCTGCAGGTGTGCAAACAGAAGCTGGCCTCCAGTCCTGGTCTCTGAAGTCAGCCCTAGGCCTTTTCCTGAGATATCCAGGGGCCTCCCACCAGCCTGAGAGGGGGAAAGGAAAGCCTTTGGCTTTCATCACAGAGTTCTCCCCTCTCCCTCTTGCCACCAGTGCACACCTTCATTAGATAACAACTGAGAAAAGTTTCCCCAAAAGTTGTTCCATTTTTGTTGTTGTTTGTTTTTAATCATATCAAATGTACAGAAAGTTGTAGCAGTAGTACAAAGAGCTTTTCCTCCTGAACCATTTGAAAGTAAGCTGCTAACATGATACCCTAACTTCCAAATATTTTGTTTGTATTTCTTACAAACAAAGACATTCCCTACCTCACCACAAGCACCCAAATCAGGAAGTTAACATCAGTGTACCATCTAATCCTCAGACCTCATTTATAGTTCACCAACTACCCCAATGGAGTCCTTTATAGCGAAGGATCCCGTCCTGGTTATATCTCTTTAGTCCTTCGTCTCCTTCATTCTAGAATAGCTCCTAAGTCTTCCTGAGGCCAACATGACCTTGACACTTCCAAGATTGCAGCAGGCCAGGAAAGTTGTAGAATGTCCCTCAACTTCAGTTTGGCTACTATTCTTCATTATTGGGTTCAGGTTGCCCATTTTTGGTAGGAATATCACAGAAGGGATGTATTCTTCTCATTGCATGCGGTTAGGTAGCACACAATTTCTATTTGTCCCATTACTAGTCATGTGAACTTTAGTCACTCGGTAAGGTGGTGTCTGCCAGGTTTCTCTGCAGTTAAGTCCCTTTTTTCCCCCCTTTATCACCAGAAAGTATTTTCTAGAACAGGTACCTTGTAATTATGTGAATAATCCATTCCCAATCAAACTTTCACCTCTGCTGGATTTAGCATTTATTCATGATTCTTGCCTGAATAAAGTGTTATCAGCACTGTGGCCAATTGGTGATTTTCTGATCTGACCATATGTTCTAAATGTATCAGTTGGCAACCCAACTGTAAGGAAAAGCTTTCTCCTCTCCCATTTATTTACTCATTTATATATGGACTTATGTATTCCCATTTTATTTAATGGGTTATAATTTATTACTGTGAATATTTATTTTGATGCTCAAATTATATTCTATTTGGCCAGCAGGAACTTTTTCAAGCTGGCTCCAGTGTTCTTTTAAAGTGCCCCCAGCATTCTTTGAACACTTTCTTTCTCACACAAGATAGTGCAGGCTCATCTTGTGTTCCTGCCCCGGTTCTTCCTGTTTGGGAGGAGCCTGAGTTTATTTTCCTTCAGAAGGGCATTTTGCAACCTCATTGCTCTGACTTCCAGGCCCTGAGAAGCCTCCCTATGCAAGAGGTCAGGGATTGGAATCTGCAGTCCAACTGACATGGGTGCAGATCCCACCACTTACTAGCAGTGTTTCCTTGGGCGAGTCATTAAACCCTTGTAAGTCTTTTCTCATGTGTAAAATGGATATAATAGTCTCACCCCCTCACTGGGGAAGAAACGAGGGAGACCACTCCTAAAGATGAGTGGTCAGCCCCTAGAGCTCACTTTGCTACCACTGGCTTAACACACCACAGAACTGATCACATGGCCAATGTTAGAGACCCTAACTCTGTTGAGCTCACCTGGTGGTACAGCTTTCCCTGTTTGAGTTGCCACTTCATTCCTTCCAGCAGGACTTGCAATTTATCTTGTCTTCCAACACATTATTGGTGAGGAAAGTTGAATGTTTGTAGGAATGAGACACACATGCAATTGGAGTTTTGTGAGGGGAGCCCTCACATCTTAGAGATGCACCTTAGGAAAGTGCTTAATAATTGATAACTCCTACTATGCTTCTGCTCTTCAAGCAGTTGAATGAGTTTGGGAAATGCTGCATTCCAGAGCACTCTTGGAGATTCATAATGCAGGTCAGGATAATACAGATGCTGGTAACGCAGACATACTTTGTTTCTAGAAGGCAGGAGCTTGTCACATAATAGATGCACAGTAAATGGTAAATGGATTATCTCCTCACCCACCAATCATTCTTCCTCCTCATTTTTCCATCTTTATGCCATGGACCATTCAATCCCTCAGTCTCAGATTCTCTCCTCCCTCTGCTCTGTCCTCCACCTTCTGTCTTTCGGCCCCTCTATGGTCTCTTAAACACACCATGCATCTCTAACTGCTTCCGCAGAGGTCCAAGCCTTCATCATTCCTTGCCTCTTTGGGTCTCAGTCTCCAGTCTGCAGCACCATCACCCATGCATTTCACACCCTTCAGCAAATCTGTTGCCTGCTGAAGTCCATGCCAGCTCCTCAGCCTGGCATTCAAGACTCATAGCCTTCCAGTCCTTGGGGTAGTCAACCCATATCAGTTGGACTGCAGATTCCTGCCCCCAGGTAGAACTAGGAATGCACATTTTAACTAGGGTGCCTGTCCTAGGGAATCCTGCTTCACTGCAAGATATTAACATAGCCATCCAGTTTCCTTTAGATTAGTATTTGTATGGTAGGTCCTTTTCTCTTGTTTTCCTTTAAACTTATTTGTATCTTTATATTCCAAGTGGGTTTACTGTAGACAGCATGTAGTTAGGTCTTACTTTTTAATCCTGTCTGACAACATCTGCCTTTTAACTGGTGTGTTTATGCCATTTAAATTTTATGTGATTATTGATATAATTGGATTTAAATCTACAATCTTAGAATCTGCTTTCTATTTGTCCTACCAATTCTTTATTCATTCCCCCCCTCTCTTTTTTTTCCCACTCAAGTATTTTTTTATGATTCGACTTTATTTCCTTGTTGGCTTATTATATACCCATTTTTTAGCAGTTGCTTTAGGGTTTATAATCTTACTAGTGACCCACATTAAAAGGGAATTAATTAGAGGAAATAATTTAATATTGCTATTTGCTCTTTCTCTATAATAGAAGTGTCAGAGATGAAAGAAAATTAGTAAAATGTATATGAAAATCTTCCTCCTGTGAGAGTCTGGGGTGCGCCACAGGAATCAGAGTCCAGTCCCCGCCCACTCACATGCACCTCAAAATCGCACGAGACCCAGACCAGGCGGGCCTCACCCCCATTGGGCTAGATCCGGACCCAGCCGGCCCCACCCCCATCAAGCCCCGCTGGTGGGGGGTGCAGCCTCAGGTCACCTGGCCTGGCCCTGGGGCAGGGTGTGTGGCCTCAGGTCCCCCGTCAAGCTCGTCAAGCCCCGCATGGCGGTGGGGGCACGGCCTGAGGTCCCCCATCAAGCCTTGCCAGGTGGGGGGCGTGGCCTGAGGTCCCCTGCCAAGCCCTACCAGGCGGGGGTGCAGCCTCAGGTCCCCTGCCCTGGCCCAGCGCCACACAGCCTCAGGTTCCTGCTGATTGCTCATTAAGGCTCATTATGGGAACTTGGCCTCCACTGTGGGCGCAGCCATCTTGTGTTATGGGATCCCCGCCTCTGCTATGGGCACAGCCCTCTTATTACGGCATGATGGTTAATTTGCATATTCCCTCTTTATTAGATAGGATATTTAACTTACCACAGACTACATTCAAGTATGCCACTTCTCATGGAGTGGAATGTAAGAACCCAGACAGAACACTTCAGTTTCCCCTCTTGGCTTTTGTCCTATCACTGTCATGCATTTTACTTCTACTTATATTATAAAACCCACAATAAATCATTACTTTTGCTTTAAACAGGTAATTATCCTTTTTAAAAATATGTTTTTATTGATTTTAGAGAGAGAGGAAAGGAGAGGGAGAAAGAGAGAGAGAAAAACAGAGAGAGACATCAGTGAGAGAGAAACATCAATCAACTACCTCCTGCATACCCCCTACTGAGGATTGAGCCCACATCCCAGGCATGTGCCCTGACTGGGAATCTAAACATCAAGCTCTCCGTGCATGAAACAATGCTCAACCAACTGAGCCATGCTGGCCAGGGCGCAGTTAATTATCTTTTAAAGAGATCTAAAAACATTATTTCTTATTAATCCATCTGTTTCTTACTTCCAGTATTCCACATTCCATTGTGTAGACCCATATTTTCCATCCTATCTAATAATAGACAAATATGCAAATTGACCATACCTCCGACACACCCACAAGCCACGCCCACAAGCCACACCCACCATCCAATCAGAGCGAGTATGCAAATTAACCCAAACCAAGATGGCTACAGCCACAGAGAGCAAGGTTTCCTAGGTAACAGAGGAAGCCAAGCTTTCTGCCTGCCCTTGCCAGGCCTAAGCCTCCACTCAAGCTACAAAGTTTCAATTATAGAAGGTAAACACATTCAAACAAATGTTGGCAGAATTGAGCTTGAGAGAGCAGGCCAGGGTTGCCGCTGGCAACAGGGGAAGCAAAGCTTTCCGCACACCCTTGCTGGGCCCACCTGCTTAAGGCAACAAAGTTTCAATTATAACCCCAACACAAATGGCTGCCGGCCTCGGAGGGAGCCCCAGGCTTGGCTCTGCTCTAGGCTACAAAGTTTCAATTGTAGAAGGAAAATAAATTCCAGATACCAAGGCCTCCGCTTGGGTTGCCAGGGGGTGTGGCCAGCCTGCAAACCACCACAGGCCCCTCGCTCAGGCCACCCCATGCCCCAAGGGAACCCCACCCTGATCAGGGACACCCTTCAGGGCAAACCAGCTGGCCCCCACCCGTGCACCAGGCCTCTATCCTATCTAATAAAAGAGTAATATGCAGATTGATCATCACTGCAACACACAATATAGCTGCCCCCATGTGGTCAAAGATCCTGCCCTCATGTGGACACAAGATGGCCACCACAAGATGGCCAGCAGGAGAGGGCAGTTGGGAGGCACCCGGCCTGCAAGGGAGGGCAGTTGGAGGGATCAACCCTGTAGGAGAGGGCAGTTAGGGGTGACCAGGCCGGCAGAGGAGGGAAGTTGGGGGCAAACAGGCTGGCAGCAGAGTGGTTAGGGGGTGATCAGACTGGCAGGCAAAAGCAGTTAGGGGCAATCAGGAAGGCAGGCAGGCAAGCAGTTGGGAGCCAGCAGTCCTGGATTGTGAGAGGGATGTCCGACTGCCCATTTAGGCCCGATCCCAGTGGATCGGGCCTAAATGGGCAGTCGGACATCCCTCAAGGGGTCCCATATTGGAGAGGGTACAGGCTGGGCTGAGGGATAACCCCTCCGTGCATGAATTTCGTGCACCGGGCCTCTAGTCTGATTATAATTTCCCTTCTGCTAAAGGAGTTCCTTTAACATTTTTTGAGGGGCTTCTGATGAAGTGTGTGTGTCTAAAAAAAAAGTCTTTATCTCACTGTTGTTGTTGTTGTGTATTTTTTTGAATAACAGCTCCATGGAGATATAATTTACATATAAAGTTCACCTTTTAAAAATCTACAATTCAGTGTGCAAGTTAACTGTCACCACTATCTAATTTTAGTACATTTTTATTACCCCAAAAAGAAACCCTATATCCATTTGCATTCACTCACTCATTATTTCCCCCTCCCCGTAAGCCTTAGGCAACCACCAATCTATTTTCTGTCTCTATAGATTTTCCTACTCTGGACATTTCATATAATTGGAAACATACAATATGTGGCCTTTTGTGTCGACTTCTTTCACTTAGCATGACTTTGAAGTTCATCCATGTTGTAGCATGTTATCAGTACTTTGTTTTTATGACTGAATAATATTCCATTATAGGGGTATTCCACATTTTGTTTATCCATTATCAGTTGATAAAGGCTTGGTTTGTTTTTACCCCTGGCTATTACAAATAATGCTGTTATGGATATTTGTGCACAAGTGTTGTGTTTTTTTTTGTGTGTGTGTGTGTAAATTTGTTTTCAGATCTCTTAGGTATATACCTAGGAAAGAAATTGCTAGGTAAATTGATAAGTCTACATTTACTCTTTTGAGGAATTGCCAGACTATTTTCCATAGTAGCTACACCATGTTACAGTCTAACCAGCAATATAGTAGGGTTCAAGTTTCTCCACATCTTCACCAATCTTTCTGGTTTCTTTTCTTTCATTTTTGAAAGATGTTTTTACTATGTATAGAATTCTAGGTTGACACTTTTCTCTTTTAGTACTTTAAAAATGTTGTTCCACCTTATTCTGGCTTTTATTGTTTCCCATTAAAAATCTGCTGTTATTCTTTTCTTTCCCTCGTTTCCCTATACATAATGTGTGCTTTCTCTCTGACTGCTTTTAAGATTTCCTCTTTTTTAGCCATTTTAAGAAGCTTAATTATGGTATAGTTTTTAAATATTTCCTATGTTTGAGCTTCTTGAGTCTGTGTATGAATAGTTTTCATCAACATTTTAAAATACTTGGCCATTATTTCTTAGCATATTTTTTCAGTTCCTTCCACAACCTCTTTTTATCTCTACTTTGGAGACTGAATATTGGGCCCTTTGTTTCACAGCTCATGGATACTTTGTTCATTTTCTTCTTTATTTTTCTCACTGTATTTCATTTCTCCCTGTATTTCATATTCACAAAATTCACTAATATTTTCTTCTGCTGAAGCTAATGCTATTAATCCCATCCCTATACCTGACATTCTATTTTTAATCTCTAAATGTTTGATTTGGGAGTGTTTTATATTTTCCACATCTCCTCTTTATATGCCAATGTTTTCCTTTATCTTCTTGTGTATGTAGAGTATTTTTAAAGTAGCTGTTTTAATGTCATTCTGCTAATTCCACCATCTGCATAATTTCTGGACCTGTTTCAATCCAATGAGTGTCTCACTATGGGTCACATTTTTCTAGTTCTTTACATGCCTAGTAATTAAAAGAACATTTTATTATGGATTTAATGTTGAGTAATAGATTGAAAATTCCTTCAATTTTCTTTAAATATTCTTTAACTTTGTTCTGATGCAGTTAAGTTACTAGGAAACAGTTTGATACTTTTGAGGCTTGCTTTTAAGCTTTGTTATGGGAGAACAAAACATCCTTTATGCTAGGCTTAATTTGGCTCCACTACTAAAGAAATTGCCCTCTGAGTACTCTACTTGATGCCCTGTGTGTTAGAATGTCTTCCACTCTGGCTAGTATGAATACAAACCATTACAGACCCTGTGTGAATTGGGGTGTTGGGAATTATTCTTTTCACTCCTTTTCAGTGGCTCCTTCCCAACCCTTTGGCAGTTTCCTCACATGCATTTGCTAATCGGTACTTAAGACTTGAGGGGAACCTTCTAAAGCTCTCCAGAGTCCTCTCTGTGCAGCATTCTACTCTCTTTGCTCTTCCCTGCAAATTCCAGCCTCTTTGAGCTCTATGGATTCTCAGTTCTACCTCCTCAAGAAGACTACTAGGCTCTTGGTGGGTTCCTTTTTTCTGTCCCATGGCCTGGAGACTCTCACCAGAAAATAACCCAGGGCATTCATTATAGGGCTCTCCACTTGTCTCCCTTCTCCCAGGAATCACCATACTGCACTCCTGTTATCCTATACCTATATTACTTAGTATAATCCTGTCTGTTTTTCTTTTTAGTTGTTTAAGGTGGTGTGTGTGTGTGTGTGTATGTGTGTGTGTGTGTGTGTGTGTGTGTGTGTGTGTAAATCACTCCTTTGTGGCCAGAAGTCGAAGTCCCCATTATTTGTTATTAAATCTCTTATTTAAAAATTTGTTTAACTTGTTTCCTTACTACCAAGGTTAAGGATTTGTTCAAGTATATGCAAAGCCATTTGTAACGCCTCTTTTATCATTTGTTCACATCTCCTGTGCTCATTTTCCTACTGAAGAAGTCTTAGTATTTTCTTATTGATTTTTCTCCACTCTTTATATTTTAAGCTTTTACACTTGATGAATAACCACAGTGAAAGCCCCTCTGTGACCAACACCAGGGTCCATAAAGAGAGTTTTACCAGCATTCCAGAAGCTTCCCCCTGGTGGCCCTGCTATTCATGACCCCACCTTCTTCCCCAAGCATAACTGATATGCTGACCTCTAATGATTAGTTTTGCCTGTTTGAATTCAATGTAAATCGAATCATATGGGATATGTCCTTTTGTGTTCAACTTCATTCATTCAGCATTCATTATGATTGTTGTATACAACCATGGTGTTGCATGTAGTAGTAAGTTTTTTTCTTCAATGTTGTATGAATATACACAATATGTTTATGTGTCCTACGGATGGTGGACACATAAACATAGGTTGCTTCTATATTTTGGCTATTTTGAATAATACTGCTTTGTTTTATTTTCACATTTAGATCTAAAGTCCACCTGTGTTTTCTGATCTGTGTTTTAATACCACATTGTCTCAGTTACTGCAGGTTTAAAATATACCTGGATATCTAGTGGTGTACATGTTCTAACATTCTTTCCATTTGTTACTTTTTCTCATCACCCATGACCACATACATGATCATTGAGATGAGCACAGCTTAAACTAAAGCTTGGTCCATTTTTTGTTCAGCCCACCATGATCAGGGAGATCAGCTTCTCCCACTTGCAAACAAAGAAAGACACTGATAACACAAATCCCGTCTGGAATTCTCTGCTATGGAAGCCTCCCAGTGCACACAGCTAGACTCCCCACATACATCTGTTTCTGAGTCTGAGACTCTGGAGTCTGACAAGCCTGAATTCAAATCTCTACTCTGCCACTGTGAGACTTGGGTACACATGAGACCTGGGGCAAGTTGCTTTTCTTTTGTAGCCTCTGTTTCCTCATCTATAAAATGGTAGTAGTCATACTACTTAACTAATAAGGTTATTGTGAGGAGTAAGTAAAACTATGTAAAATATGTAATACATGCAGTAATAGACAGATATCATCATCATTATCATCCTTATTATTATTGCCCCATAGTCCCTCCCAGCCTAGTAGCCAGACCCAAGTCAAGCATCTTGCTGCATTCACACTGATCATGTGGCCTCTTCTGAGAACTAGGCTTCCACCTTCTTCTTGGGCCAAGACCTGTCTTACCTGTGACCCTTCTCAACCCCCTCCAACACACCTCCAGTTATCCAGCCCTGGGTCCCAGATATTCAGTTCCTGTCTTCTTCCATATGGTAGGGCATATTGATTTTGGACTTTTATTTTCTAGAACTAAGAGAGGATAAATTTCTGTTGTTTTAAGCCACCCAGTGGACATTAATATGGCCTCCCTCTCTCTGCTCATTTGCCTGATAGACACCAAATCGTTGCTCCTGCCTGGACTTCCCTATTCAATCAGCATTCTTGATTTCCAGTGACAGAATCCAGGAAAGGATTAAGCAGAAAAGGACATCTGGCAGTGTAAGGAATCTCCTATGGGGCTGTAGAGGGGTTCTTGGGAGTGGGCTGATATCAAGGAGGGAAGACACTAAAAATAGCCCAATCCCAACCATAGGACCCATTGAGTGTGAGGTAGGGAGATTCTACAACAGATCCTTATCTCTTTGTATTCACACCCGTATGTGATCCCCCTCTCTTGAGTGTGCATGGTTTTAGTGTCCTACTTCTAATGAATAGAATACTGTAAAAAGTGATGGGGGCATGTTAATTCTTATACTGAGTACAAAAAGGTTCTTGCTCCCTCTTGCTCTCTCACTTGCTTACTCTCATGGAAGATAGCCGCCACGTTGAGAGCTGCTCAGTGGAGGGACCCTGTGGAGAGACCTGTGACCAACAGCCAGTGAGGAACTAAGGCCCTTGGTCCAAAACCCAATGAGGAACAAAATCCTGCCAGCAAGCATAGGAGTGATGTTGGAAGCTGATCCTTTCTTGGTTGATCCTGCAGTCCTGGCTGACAACTTGATTGCAGCCTCATGAGAAACGCTGAGCCAGGGGACTCAGCTAAACAGTGCTCACAGGAACTATGAGGTCATAAATGTTTGTTCTTTTACGCTGCTCAGTTTGAGGGTGATTTGTTACACAGCCATAGATAACTAACACAAGGGGCAATCACTAGGAGAGGACCTGGTCACTAGACTGGTGATTTGTGTTTACCTGCAGGATGAATCACCCACTGTCCCCACCCCTTTGGTCCTTCATTCTAGATAGAAAAATTCCTAGGTGGGAGCATTTGATTGGTAGGATTTGGGTCAAGTGCTGAAACAAAGGGCTACGGATGCTATATGGACAAAAAGAAAAAAATCAGTCTGTTTAGGCTTCCTGTTTGTATGCTTATAGTAATCCTGACTTCTTAGCATTTATCTATGTCACCAAGTCATTAAAGTCTTATCCACTAGACTGTAGGTTCCTGGAAGGCAAAAACTATCTGTGTTGTTCATTACTCATTTCCTTGCACCTAACACATGGCCTGACCCATAGTAGGTGCTCAATAAATGCTTGATAAATGAATGGATGTATGGATGGATGAATGAAAGCTTGGCACTATTTATTTTAGTTTATGCACATTGTCTTTTCAATATTTCCTAAGCTTTTTTTATCATAAAAATCAGCTGCAATGCTTCTTAAAAATTCAGAATTATGGGGTTCATCACAGTGTTGGAATGCATCCCAGGGAATTATATTTTAACAGTGCCCATGTTACTTAGATAACCTAGAACTAGGGGCATCTGTATGGGGGACATTTGTCTCTAAGGCCTTGTGCCCCTCGGCTCAGCCCACCACTAGCTGAAACCCATCTGGATATTTATAGTCTTTTTCTCTGGGACAAATGACCCTTGTTCTTTCATTTTTTAAATAATTTTTTCTTTTCTTATATGCATAACCATAGACACAGACAACAGTATGGTGCTGGCCAGAGGGAAGGAGGATAGGGGTCTGGATGGAGGTGAGTGAGCAATTATTTTGGAGGACCTGCTGGTCTCCCCCTCTAGTCATCTGCAGTGTCCTCTTTGCATTCTTTCTGCTTTCTCTGTGACCTTCAAACATCAGTCCTGTCATTGGACACGGAGGAACTTTTGTGCAGCACTGTGTATGGGGCATCTCAGCCTCTTTAGCACCCATAGGCAGCATTGAGTTATGGGTCTCACATCTCACTTAGTATTATGGGGCTATGGGGATGGCGAAAATAGACATGACCCCTTGAAGATGCGCTGGAAAATGAACATTAAAAGGTGATTATAAAAGAGAGCCATCTGTTAAGTGCCAGATGAACAGTAGAGATGGTGAGTGCTATGGGGATTAATGTAGGGAGTAAGGCCAGGAACTGAAGCATTCAGGGACATCTGTATATTGGAGGAGTGACTTGAGCTGGGCTTCAAAGAAAGATGATTGAATCCAGTGAAGTAACCAAAGGAAAAAAGAAAAGGAAAGACTATACCAGGCAGGAAGAATGGAGTGATAAAAGCTGTGGAGGTGAAAATGGCCATAGTGAGTGTTCTGGCTATTACAGTCATCCCCCTGTATCCATGGGCGATATGTTCCAAGACCCCCAGTGGATTCCTGAAACTGTGGATAGTACTAAACCCTATATTCAGGGTGGGGCAAAAGTAGATTTACAGTTGTGAGTATGCAAAACAGAGTTTATTCTTGTGTTATTCTTTATTAATTATTGTATTACTAGAGGCCCAGTGCATGAAAATTCATGCACTGGAGTGGGGTCCCTCAGCCCGGCCTGCCCCCTCTCATAGTCCGGGAGCCTTCAGGGGTGGGAGGTGACCCGGCAATCAGGGGAAGGCGATGCCCCTATCACACCTCTGCTGCTTCCACTGCCGGCAGCGCAAGCCTTGGCCAGCCCTGGTTACCTGAGCCTCAGGCAGCCCTGGGCGGCTGGGCAGCTACCATCCAAGGCTTGCCTGTGCCTTGAGCATCGGCTGGGCAGCTGCCATCCGAGGCTTGCCTGCACCTCGGGCCGGCCCTGGGTGGCTGGGGGGGTGAGGGAACTGGGCGCCACCATCTTGTGGCTGTAGGCACTGTCATTTTTGAGGGCAGGGCAGTCAATTAGCATACTCCCTCCTTATTGGCGGTGGGCACTGCCATCTTTGAGGGTGTGACAGTCAATTAGCATATTTCCTCCTTATTGGCTGTGAGCTCTGCCATCTTTGTGATGATGTGAGGGTCAATTAGCATATTCCCTCTTTATTAGATAGGATTGTCCATATGAACAACTGTAAACCTACTTTTGCCCCTACTCTGTATGCTCTGTTTATTCCTGTACATATGTACCTATGATAAAGTTTAATTTAAAAATTAGGCACAGTAAGAGACTAAAAATAATAAGTAATAATAAAATAGGACAATTATTATAAAATACTGTAATAAAAGTTATGTGGATGTGATCTCTCTCTCAAGATATCTTACTGTGTTGTACTCACTTTTTCACTTTAAAGAATCACTTTATGGCTTCTCCTTGGCATATCCAAATTGCCAGCATCACTACTCTTGCACTTTGGGACCATTATTAAGTAAAATAAGGGTTACTTGAACACAAGCACTGCAATACCAAGACAATTGATCTGATAACCAAGCAGGCCATTAAGTGACTAATGGCTAATGGGCAGAGAGCGTGTGCGGGGGGGCGGGGTGGTGGGGTGGTGGGGAGGAAAGATACGCTGGACAAAGGGATGATTCACACATGGGCAAGGACGTAGTGAGACGGTGAGAGATTTCATCACACTGCTCAGAACTACATGCAATTTAAAATGTATAAATCATTTATTTCTAGAATTTTTCATTTAATATGTTTAGATCATGGAGGACCATGGGTAACTGAAACCTTGAAAAGTGAAACCGCAGATAAAGGAAACTACTGTACTGTGTAATAATTCACCCCAAAATTTAGTGGCTTAAAATAACAACAATTAATATATTATCTCTTGTGGTTTCTGTGGGCCAGGAAATCAGGAAAGGCTCAGCTAGATGGCTCTGGTTTTAGGTTTCTCATATGGTCACAGTGAGTCAGTGGCTGAGCTGAGATGGGATGGGGGTGGGGTGGCTGAAGCATCAGGAGCTAGCTGGCAGGGTCTCTTTCTATCTATCTCTCTCTCTCTCTTTCTCTCTTTCTAGTCTCAGGGCCTCTCCTGTGATCCATCTGTGTGGACTAGCTTGGGCTTCCCCACAGGTAAGTCAGCTGGCTTACATAGTGGCTTAGGTCTCCACAGGTGAATGTCTAAAGAGACCCAGGTCTAGTCTAGCCTCAAAGTCAAATAATGTCATTTCTGCTGAATTCAATTGGTCAAAGCCCACCTAGTTTGAAGGGGAGGGGACATAAAACCCACTTCTCAATGGGAGAAATGTTGAAGTCACATTATGAGAAGAGCATGTGGGTGAGAGAGATTGTTGTGTTCCTCTTTGGAAAATGCCATTGATCTACCACAGCAAGTTTGAGGAACGTGTAAGAGACCATCTTGGCTTTACCAAGAGATCTGTGATGATTCATTTTATGTGTCAACTTGACTGGACTAAGGAATGCCCAGATACCTGGTAAAACTCATGTGTGTCTGTGAGTGTGACTCCAGAATAGACCAGCATTTGAATTTGTGAACTGAGTAAAGCAGATTGCCCTCCCCATTGTGAGTGGGCATCATCCAATTCTTTGAGAGCCTGAATAGAACAAAAAGGTAGAGGAAGGATGAACTCTCTCTCTCAGTTTGAGCTGGGACTTCTGCTTCTCGTGCCCTGGGACATTGCTGCTCCTAGTTCTCAGGCTTTTGGACTCAGACTGAATTATACCACCAACTTCCTGCGTCTCCAGCTTGCCAATAGCAGATTGTGGGACTCTCAGCCTCCATAATCATGTCAGCCAATTTCTAGAATAAATCTCTATTATATATGCATATACATATATATAATCTCATATATATGAGTGTATATATATATATATATATATATATATATATGTATATATGTATATATATATATATATGCTACAGGAAAAGTCTAACATTCAGTGGGCCAGGAGCTGGGCTGAACACTTCACATATATATATCCTGTGTGTGCGTGAGTGTGTGTGTGTATATGTGTGTGTGTGTGTGTGTGTGTGTGTGTAATTGATTCTGAAGAAACCTGACTAACACAGGGTCCGTATGGTGGTTTGAGGAATTAAGCTCATAGAGATTGGAAGGGGTGAGCTTTTTAGGAGGAATGAATTTGGACTTGGTCTGAAGGCAGGAGAACAATGAAGGTTTGTGAAACAGGAGTGAGTTTTTGGGGAAAGTAAAATTTGGTGCTGCTTGAGGAAAGTATGGAGGAAGGAGAGAGCCATTTAGGAATGGGAGCAACATCACATTGTTGACTCAGCTTGTGAGCATCTGTGACCCCTGGGTCTTTTTCTTCTATGCCTGGGTGCATTACTACATTGGAATTGCTTTTCCATCTCTCCCAATGTCAAAGTCAATTGCTTTTTCATCTCCAAAAATTTTGTAGGGTTTTTTTTTTTTTTTTTTTGGCCAGGTCATGTTTTTCCATAGGTCAAGAGCACTCTGAGGGTCTCTTCCTTTCTCCTGGAGTATTAGAAACTACCCCAAATGCAGTGTTATTTGCAGTTTTGATGCACACACTCTAGGTCCCTCTACCTGGGTCGTGAATTGACCTAGATGAATCTGGCTCTGATTTCAGTAGGCCTCGTCTGCCCTAATGCCAGACTGTGAGCAATCTCCCGCAGAGAGATCCCCTGGCACTGGCCCTTCCTGACTACCTGACTTGGTAAAATAACTTAACCTCCTTGAGACTAATTTTCTTTGTCTGTAAATGGAGATTATAATGGAGTTGTGCATTATAATGGAGTTATAATGGAGTTATAATCTCCATTTAAGTCCAGGCACCAAGGAGGAACTCAAGATGTGTTTGTTGATTGAGAAGGTGAGCAAAATCAACCTAAAGCACAGCTGAGTTAAACAGAGATGACTGTCCCGATGGGCCTGCAGCATTGAGGCAACTCCACAACTCCATAGAGTTGTGCTGAGGCTTTAGCAAGATAAACCATGAAAAGCACTCAGCTCAGAGCCCAGCCTCTAGTAGCCTCTCAATGAGCATGAGCTGTTATTACCAAGATCTGGACAGTATCGTCCAGGATCAAAAGCTCCATATGGTGTGGTAAAAAGAGAATAGGGTCCACAGTCAGATATCAAGTTCAAAGTCTAGCTGGGCCATTTGCTAGGAGTTTGACTTTGGGAAAATCACTCTCTCCATCCATCCATCCATCCATCCATCCATCCACACAAAACCTATTTTTTAGTATTTTTCTGCCTGGAAGTGAGTTCAGTGCTCAGGATTTATAAATGGATAAAGCCATCCCAGCTCCTACCTTCATGGAATTTACAGTCCCTTGGGGAACACAGAGGTTGAACACCTAGTAGCCTGTAGGTTGTGTGCTCATGATGGAGGAACAAGGTGCTAACCCAGTGATTTTCAACAAGGGATGATTTTGCTTCCCTCAGCAGACATTTGTTAATATCTGGAAATATTTTTGGTTGCACAACTTGGGGGTGCTACTGGCATCTGTGACCCTTGGGCCAGGAATGCTGCTAAACATTTTATAATACACTAGAGGCCCGATGCACGAAAATCGTGCAAGAGTAGGCCTTCCTTCCCCTGGCTGCCAGCACAGGCTTCCCTCTGGCACCCAGGACCTGGGCTTTGCTCCGGCCGCTGGCAGGCACCCAGGACCCGAGCTTCCCTCCAGCCCCAGCTTTGTCTGGAAGGACGTCCGGGAGGATGTCTGATCTAATTAGCATATTGCCCTTTTATTATTATAGATAGGTTAGCCTCCACAACTAAGAATTGTGCAGCCCCACATGTCAAAATTGTCGAGGCGGAGAAACACTATAGGAGCTCATGGCAGGGAGTCCTCAACTAGTAAGGGAGGTGGAATGTCAGAGTAGGCTCCCTTGAAGAAGTGACATTAGAGATCTCAAGGACAAATTAACTAGTCAGTGTGTATGTATGTGGAAAGGGAGCTTGTGGGGTGGAATAGTGTTCCTGGCAAGAGAGAGCAGAAAAGTTAATTGCTCCTGGAATATAGAAAGTGCTGGGGGTTGGGAGGTACTGATGAGATTGCACAGGTGAAGCATATGCTACAGGAAAAGTCTAACATTCAGTGGGCCAGGAGCTGGGCTGAACACTTCACATGCATTATCTCATTGAATCCTCACTGAAGCTCTCTAAAATATGTGCAGTTGTTTTCCCTTTTACAGCTGCTTTATAGAAATGAAAGTTTTAAGGTCACGATGCTTTTGTTGCCACAGAGCCTGACACCAAACACATCTAAGTCCAGGCACCAAGGAGGAACTCAAGTTGTGTTTGTTGATTGAGTAGATGAGCAAAACCAACCTAAAGCACAGCTGAGTTAAACAGAGATGACTGTCCCGTTGGGCCTGCAGCATTGAGGCAGAGCCACACCTGTCTGTCATTTAGGCAAGTGAGGAAATGTCCCTGTACCTGCATGGCCCTGAATATCCTGTCTTCTCTTGTTCCTTCTTACCCCCTCAATGGAGAACACATTCCAGAGGCCACCTTCATTCTCAGTTCCCTGTCCTGTCCCTCATCACCGAAGGATGTGGAATTGGCCTGGCATGATCTGCTTCTCAAAGGCCACTTCATAGCTGTGGGATAACTGAGGATACATCTGTTGACCTACATTGTGCCTTTTCACAGCATGGCCTGTGGGATCCACAGCAACCCACAGGGAGTTCACAAAAACGTAGGTTCCCAGATTCCATCCCAGGCTCTGAGGGCGGGGTACAGGAAGATTTAACAATCTGTAGGTTGTAGATTTTCACAGCATCCTCAGATGACTTTTAGGTAGGCTAAAGTGTGAGAAATGGCACCACGAACCAGCAGAACAGCCAGCATTTTGGTATGCAGCCTGCATCTACACAGTGGTCCCAGCATGTCCTACATTTGTTGAGACCTGACTGTGTGCTGGGCTCCACACTAAACCCTTCCTTGCATGGCTTACTCAGGGATCTGTGTGATGTACTGGTACTACTCCCTTCATTTTACAGATGAGGAAACTGAGGCCCAGAGCATTGACGTGGCTTTCTTCCATCTAAGCAGCCTGATCTGTGGTACAGAAAAATACCACCTCATTAAATACAAGTGCTGAAATCTGTTTGTGGGCTGGAGGAGTTCATGTGGTTGGGTTCACCTTGCTGGTTGTGAAATAGCCCAGCTTTTTCTTTTTCTTTTCTCTCCCTGCCCCCTTCTCCCCCCTTCCCCGCCCCCAGTAATTTACCCAAGAGAAAGGCCCCTAGATGTTATTGAAATGAATGAACTGGGGGAGATGTTGTGTGAATCCAGCTCCAAGGGAGGAATGAGAATCAAGTAGAGGGAGATCAGAAAAACCCAGTGAGGAGCTAGGACAGTGACCTGGCAGGGCTGGTGTCCTGTGCAAGGGGAATTGATTCTCTGAGACCTCCAAGCAAAGCAGTCTTGCACCCAGCAAGAGTGATGCCATTAAACTTGTCTGTAAACACTGGATCTTTGCTTAGCGGGGCTGAGTCCTTTCTCTAGCACCTGTCTGCAGCCTGTTGACCCTCCATCCTCCAGGCCACACCACCTGGTTGAGTGTCCCAGCTTCACACAGCATCTCCTGCACTCTCATCTCTTCCATTCTAGCTCCTGCAATGCAGTCAGAGGGGTCTTTCCACGACACAACTGGAACCATTGTGTCCCTCCTTGCCCATCACCTGCCCACTGGCTCCCCTGGCCAGGGCCTCTGCATTTGGCCCCAAACCATCTTTCCCCACCATTCTCTCCAAAGCACAGTCCCAAGGGATTTCATGGCTCACATGGAGGAAGTTGGGAAGAGCAGGGTAGGATGAGGTCACTTCCCTATGGGCCATGTCCCCCGATAGCTTATGGCTCTATGGCATGAAGAAGGGCAGATAGACTAATCCACGAATACATGTAATGTGCATCAACAACCCTTCCCTATGTGCAGGACATGTCACAGTGTCACACCCAACCATGGGTGAGGACAATAGGGGCAGGTGCAGGGAGGGCCTTGTTGAACCCTTCTATGGCCAACCTGAAGACAACAGGAGCATAGTTCTGCAGGAAGAGCAGCCAAGGGAGCACTAACTCCGTTTGCTGTGACTGCTCCACTGACTAGCTGTGTGGCTGTGTGAGTCACTCGGAACCTCATCTGCACATGGAGCTGGTGTGACTCCTCTCCCACAGGGCTGCTGGAAGGATTTTTGTAAGATAATGTGTGTGAAGGTGTGTTGCATACTCTGAATGCTTGGTGCATACAGCCTACTATTATCAGGCATTATCAAAGCGAGCTGGCCCTCTGTCCAGAATCCGAGATCTCCAAATCCTTTCACTTTAGCTGCTCCCAATAATGGCCTGCCTGGTAGGGCCGGCTGTGTTTCTGATTTTGACTCTGAGGCAAACATCGATCTGGGGTGTGCTTTGTGAGGATGGATGAGTGGACACCCAGCCACTCTCCAAACTGGATCTGAGCCTTTAAATGATTAATGTATTCAGGCTGCAAATAGTACCTTACATCCCAGTGCCTCCAGGATGCTTGGAACATCCTCAGCACTTTGGAACATGAGGTGAAGCAGAGATGTGGCTCTGTTTGCTAAATTTAGGGTCGGGTGCTCCTTTGTATAAACAGGATGCTACAGTGTTGGGGGCAGGACTGGTCTTCTCTATTCAGGTGGGTGTGAGGTTTTGTTTCCTTCCTGGTAAACTGGAAAGAAGCATGAGTTAGGAATAAGAGATGTGGGCTTGGGTCTTAACATTCTCTTCAACTGGTTGTGTGACTTCTCTGAGTATTGGCTTCCTAACTTGTAAAATGGAGACATCACTCTCACATGGTAAAGCTCTTTGGAAACTAAGAAGCAAGCACCCAGCAGGCACAAAGCTTCTGAGTTTGTTTGTAGACTCTGTGTCTTGAGGAAAAATTGCATGGTGGGATATATATGCTCTTAGGCTCACCTATGGAGCATAATGGGATGTTGATTTGCTCCAAGTTCACCCTTGTCTCTGATCCCAGGGCAGCTGACTTTGGGCATCTGGATCTAAATGATGCTGCCTTTTTTTCTCTTCACCCCTTAGTTCCCAGGTTAGGCCTGCCACATAGTAGGCTTTCATAACAATGGTCGTTGGATGGATGAGGGCACCACCCAGTGATGAAAACTGAATCACCCACCCAATCCCACAAGGAAAGTGTACTGGATAGGAACATCTCAAATAGACTGCATCTTTCCTATCAGTGACCACTGCTTCTGATCCCCCTGAGGACAGGGGTAGTGGTGTGGAATTACATCTTATTAATTTCATTTATATGTCAGTTTGGAGCCTGCCTTGCCTGAGCTCCACCCATGGAAACATCCATGAACGTGAGTGGCACCTGGAACGTCATCACATGAGAACAGTTGCCCGTACAGACTAGCGGAAGCACATGAGTTGTTATCATGACCTCTAGGGCTATAGTCATCACCTCAAAATCTTGGAACAACCAGACCCCTGTGCACACACTTGCCTTTTGTTTCTCCCTCTAGTCTGGTTCACTGTTTTTCACACTTGACTGGACCTAAACCATTGCAAGAGTAGGATTTTTCCAGGGCAAGTTTGACCCTGCCTCATTCACCCACCTTAGGTCCTGTCTTCCCTACCACCACAGTACACAGTCCTGCTATACACAACTTGATCACTGCTGTGTCCTGGGCACCTGGTGCAATCCTTGTATAGATGATTGATTGATAGGTAGGTAGGTAGGTAGATAGATAGATAGATAGATAGATAGACAGAGACATAATTATAGACATAGGTATATATAACTGTTCAATAAATGTTTGTTACTTGATTTACTAGGTATTAATTAACGGAACAGACAGATCTTTGAAATCTCAGGGGCTTGGTATTAAAAAGGTATATTTCTTGTTCATGCAAAGTCTCTTCTCCATCCAGTGACTCAGGCTCTTCCTAGTTCTGTAATCTGCACTTGTAGCCCCACAAATCTCCATGGCACAGAGGGAAAAGAAGGAGGAGGTGCATCAGCTCTTATCTGTGTCAGCCTCGTAATGCACACATCCCCTTGGCTCACAATCCATCAGCCAGAGTAGTCATGCAGCCCCAAGTCAATGGCAAGGGGAGCTAGCAAATGCAGGGGAGCCCCTGGACTATTTGGAGCACCCTAGTTACTATGCCATAGAACTAAGGCTTGACCAGGAGGAGTAGGCCCTGGATAAACCCAACCTGACTTACTGAGTAGCTTTGTGTGCCAGGTACTGCATGAGGGGTTTTTCCAGCTTTCCACTCATGCCCTCCTCCCAACACTGCAGAGAGGCAGAAATTAATAACTCCACTTAGCGGATGAGGAAACTGAAGCTGAGTGTAGTCAACCATTTGTCCAAGTTCACTTAGCCACCAAGTAGCAAAACCATCATTCAAACATGGGCTTGCTTTTTAACTCCAACCCCAGTGCCTTCTCCACTGTGGTCTAGATGTTCTATGAGCACAAATGGTCAAGGGGCTTCAAGACAAAGAAGGGGGGCGGGCCTGAGAATGTGCGGGAACATGGGCTGGGAGAAAGGATGTAAAGGGTCCGATGTAGCCAAAGGAATACATGTGCTGCCATCTTTGTGTGGTATTGCTCAGGAAGCAAGCACTGCACTTGGAAAAACAGCTACTTTTGTAAAGAGAGGTGAAGACAGGAGATGCCTTATAAATGGGACTCAATTTATTGACTGACTCTCACAAAAGTCCCTTGGACACTCAAGAGAGTCATTTAGATTTTGCCTCATCTTTGAGAAATGAGGACTGTCTCACCATGCTTTCAGGTCATTTTTTGAAATGAACATTTCCACTACCCCACAGAGAACTCATTATTCAGAGTTCTTTTTTTTCCTTGTCAACTTATTTTTTGGTCTATTGGAATCCCAGAGGGGATAATAAATATAAACAGTAGGAAGCAAAACAAAAGAAAAGAGAGAAAAATAAAGGGACAGCTTCAGTATTCAACAAACTACCTTTAATAAGTGGGTTCAGTATTGTTAACAAGTCTTCATCTGCTCTCAGCAAACCTTTAAGAGGTCTGTTCTGAATACAATGTCCTCAATTTGGAGTTATGGAGTTGGGGGAGAGATGATCCATTTTTATCTAGGAGAGCCCTGTGGTTTGGATCAAAACTTCTGATATGCTACTAGAGTTGGCCAACAACTACTAGGCCCAGGGCTGTTTGAAAACTTGAGGAGGCAGCTTCATTAAGCAGCTCTGCTGAGTGACTTAAGGAAGACCATTTAGTCACTGGGCAGCTCTGACCATGAGAATGTTCACATTTCTTTCGACTCCATATCTGCCTTCCTGACCCTAGCACCTAAGTGCCCTAGTTCTGTCCCATTCTTCTTTCCTGGGACAAACTATAGGGGCACTTGTTTTATCAAATTTCTCACAGACATAAAAAGTTGGTCACTGAATTATTTCACAGGACCTGAATGAAGCCTTGAACTTCATTGAATGAAGACTTCAGGTTGTGTTACATCAGGTTGTAGGTGGCAGCCACTGCAGGGCAGTGTGAAAACCTAGAGGACAGAACTTTGGTCCCAGGGCCACAAATGTGGCCTGCGCATTCAATGAGTGTTGGTTGCAGGGAGCGGCATGGAGTTGCAGAAGCTCTTAAGAAATGCATCTCTGTCACTTGGTCGAAGTGACAGCTACTTAAGCCCACCCACGGCTCCCTGTTACCTTCAGATTTCCTCATGCAAGTTGGTAGAAATACAGGGTTTAGTCCTGGCAATTCTCATGTTGAGGAAGCAGTGCTGCATTCCACAGTCTGAAGGAAGATGCCCATATTGGGCAGAAAGTACAAAAGGAAGCCCGAGAGGACAGAGGCCATCACAATTCATTCTCTTCTGATTTACTTTCCTTCAAATGCTAAAACGGCATTAAAGGAAAAAATGAAACAAGACAAAACACAAAAGTGTTTTCATTCTCTTATCTTTTTCATCTCCTCCACATGCATACCTAATTTTATGTAGTCATATCAGGGCATTGGCAAATTTTGCATTTCTCCTCCTAATGAGGTTTTCCTCCAAGGCTCAGCCTCTGGCTTAGTCCCAGAGGGACTCTGTGCTTGTGCTTGGGCTCTGTCCCCACTCCAAATCCCTCCTCAACTCCTTCTCCTGTCTCCACACCCTCCGACATCCCCTATACCACCCCACCATCCTGCCATAGGAACTTGGCCTGTATGGGGCATGCTTAGTATTTCACTGTCCTGCAAGGTGAGCATAATATCCCCTTTCCTACAGATGTGGAAACGGAGGCTCAGAAGGGAGGCAGCTTGTTCACCAACCAGGCCTTCCCACTCTGAAGCCTGGGGTCTTGGCTACTTCTGAATCAGTCTATCCCATGTTTCTGCTCCAGCCACCTGCCTGGTACCCCTGTTCTCACCTGACCAACATAGGGCCAAACAGAATGACTGACGCACAGCCCCTTTAGGATCCAGTTCTTCATCTCAGGGTTGGAGGTGGGCCCTATACATGATGGGTGTATTTACCAGGAGAAAGTCATGGCTGAGAGCATGGTTAGGCCAGTTGCTTACAGGCTGTGATCTTGGGCAAGTTTCTCAACCTCTCTCTGCTCAGTTTCCTCATCTGTGAAATAGAATCTATCTCATTTGGCTGTTGTGAAGAATAAATGAGCTGATAAAAGCAAACCACATAAAACCGTGTGGCACATAAATACTATATAATTGCTATTGATGTTGTTGTTGGTATTTTATTATTATCATCATCATCTCTGACTGTGACATGTCATTTCTAGGCAGAATACACTCACCCCTGCCCCACTGGCCTCTCTACTACTTGTTTTTTTTTTTTTTAATTTGGGTTCTGAGGCCTCACAAGTCATAGGGTTTTCTGATAGAAAACATTTACTGTAGTCCTACTGTATGTCAAGTCTTTTATATTCATTATCTCTACTCCTAACAACTAAAACAGGTATTACAACCACCATTTTTCAGAAGAGAAAACAAAGATTCAGGCTCGCACGGCTGGTCAGAGGCACAGCCAGGCATTGAACACGGGGCAGTTTGGTACCAGAGCCTGGTTCTCTCTTGCGCCGCCACTTTTCACTGGCAGGATGATTACATTGGTCTCTCCTCCTTGGGGGTTCTTTCTGAGGAAGTTCGGTTCTTACTTTGATGGCATGCCATGCTATTCAGCAAGGAATAGTGGCTTTGTGGAGATCGTGTGAACTAGATCTTCCAGACCATCCCTGCTATTGGCCAGGAAAAGCTGGGAAGACCAGGACCTTGTCCCTGACCGGAGCCCGTGTTCTCAGCACGGCACAGCATGCCTCCCCAGGTCTCTGGAAAATTCTCTTGGCGATGCTGGATGTAAGAAGCTTCTTCCATTCTTTCCTCCTTTTGCCTTCATTCATCACCAAATATTTTTTGAGCCCTACTAGGTGCCAGGCTCTATGATAAGTGCACAGTATGTCTCTGACCCCCGACCTAGTGCGAAAGCCCTGAGGTGGGAGGAAGTTTGGTGTGTTGGGATAGAGGGGAGGCCAGCGTGAGTGGCACTAGCTGAAGCTGGGAAAGTGGGAGAAGACAAGCCTGGAGAGGTGGGCAGCGGCCAGACCTTGGCGGCCTCCTCTGCTCTGAGGTTATGTTCTAAATGTAAATGCCCTCGGTTGTTCTGAGGCTGTGAGGCCCACTGTGAGCTTATTAGTGACCCCACCCATGCCTGCTCCCCTCCTCCCCCCCACCCTGGGGCCCTCCATTCATGTTCCCACCACCCCTTAGCTACTCCAGCTAGAACTGCAGAGTCCTCCTCTCACTTCCCTCACCCTCATTATCCATCAACTTATCTACTTCCCCTTCTACAAGTTTCTCCAATACATCCCTTCCTATCCAGCCTTGGGCCCCTCCTCTGGGTCAGGGTCCCCACTCTCTGCATGACCTTGTGATAGTCATTCTCTACCGTCTCCATCCTTCACAAACTCCTTCAAACTGAAATCAAGCTGTGTCACTCCCCACCTGCAAAACCTTCCAATACTCCCCAGAGTCTGTGCTGTGCTGTGCTGTTCAATACAGTAGCCGCTAACCACAGGTAACTACTTAGATCTAAGTTATTAAAGTTAAATAAAATTTAAAATGCACTTCCTTAGTCACATGAGCCACATCTCAAGTGCTCAACAGTCACATGTGGTGCCATATTGAGCAGCACAAATATAGAATAGTTGCCTCATCACTGAAAGTTCTGTTGGACAATGCCAGACTTTATGAGATAAAATCCAAACTTGTTAGCCTGGTATTTAAAGCCTTAAACAATCTGGTCCCATTTGGCTTGTCCCAGTTCATTTCCCACCAGACCTTCCTGTGCACTCTCAGCTCCAACCACATCACACAACTCTATGATTCCCAATCATACTTGTGTTAGTGTTTCTCATGTACCCTTCTAGAGTTTATGCAAGTATGTGTTGTATGTGTGTGTGGATATGTCTTTGTGTGTGAGTATATATACAGTATATGTGTATACGTATATGTGTGTGTCTATTTTCTTGTCACCCCCCTTTCTTATACAAAAGGTAGAGTACTAAGGCTTCTTTTGGGGATGTTGAATATGTTATAAAATTAGATTACAGTGATGGTTGCACAACTCTGTAAATATACAAAAAGCCATTGAATTGTCACAGTTGAACCTTATGGCAGACAAATTATATCTTAATAAAATTTGAAATTTTTCAAAAAAATTAAAAAATGTTTTAAAAGATAGAATGCTGCATATGCTGATACAGACTGTTTTGCATCTGCTTTTTAAAAAATTTCACAATATAGCCTGGAGCTCTTTCCCAATCACTGTATACAGTGCTTCCTCATTCTTTATACAGCTGCAGAGTATTCCATTGTGTAAATGTTCCATCTGATTTACCATAGCTCCAGCTGATAGACATTTGGGGTCATTCCAGCCTTTGTTGTTCTGGACAATGCTACAGGAATAATGTTGCATGTGTGGGCTGCTGTATTTGTAGAACAACTTTCTACAAGTGGGATTGCTGGGCCAAAGAATAGCTGCATTTGTTATTTTGACAATTATTGCAAATCTCCCGTCATAGAATTATATTGAGAGTACCTATTCCCCAAGATTCACCGACAGACTTTTGAATGAATTATCAATTTACTTTTAAATTACATTTATCTTAGGAGTGGGACTAAGCAGCTTTTTCATATATTTAAGAGCCCTTTGGGTTTATTTTTGGGGAAACTGCCTGTTCATGTCCTTAGCCCATATTTATTATGTTGCTGTTGCTGGTCTTTTTTATCTTGATTTCTAGAAGCTCTTTGTATATTGCAGCAATTACCCTGTCTGTGATATAAGATACACCTTTTTCCCAATTTGTCATTTGCCTCTTGTAATTTGACTTATGTTTTTGTTTTCCCACATAGAAATTTAAAAGGTTTTTTAAAAATCTTGATAAATGTACCAATTTTATTATTTCGGCTTTTGGATTTTGAATGCTAGAAATACCTTACCCATTCAAGATCTTAAAGAAATTTGTTTTATTTGGATACTTTATGGATTTATGTTTTTGCTACTAAATTAGAATTTTTATCTACTTGATCCACTGAGTGTATGGTGTGGTGTATGGATCCAACCATCTCTTTTTCCAAAGGACTATGCATTCATCTCAACCTCATTTATTAATAAGTGCATTTCTTCCCCCACTGATTTGAGATATTGCCTTTATCACGTACCAACCTTTATCACATACCAACCTCCTGTAGAGATTTGAGCTTATTTCTGGACTAATTTGTTTCATTCGTATGCCTATCTCTTTATGTGCCAGTACCAAACTGGTTTAATGGTTAAGTTTTATGTATAAATATGATTTAAACCCACCTTCCCCGTGATATTTGCCAAGATACCCTTAAACAAATAAAGCCGACTTCCCCCTCTGCTCTGAATGCACAGTATGTCTCTGACCCCCAACCTACTGCAAGCTCCTTTAAAACAGGGCCTTGCCGTTTATGACTGTGACCCCAAAGTGCTTGGGGTGGGCCCTGGCACAGGGCAGATCACCAGCATCACATTCATCCCTCTCGTCACAGTGTTAACCTTCAAGCACACAGGGCTCTGGATTCCCAGGTGTCACATGTTTCTGCGTTTGAAAATGAAGATATAACTTCCCTGCCTCCAACCTTCTGGCATTTCTACCAGAGTCCCCCCGGATGTCTCAGGACCCAGCCTGTGGCTCTGCAGAGAATGTGGGCATTTTCAGAACTGGGTGCTCCACTTTAGACCCTGGATGCTCAAGAGCCCTCAGGGACTGGCCTCCCCTCTCCTCTCTTGGACTTCACGGCCCGTTGACCCCACTGTTTCATGTCCATTGGGAGGTTCCTTCCTTTTGCAGAGAGAGTGGAGTTGGAGTCTTATTACTCTTTCTTTTGTCAGTAAGACAACAAGGACACTTTGCCCTGCCTTTGTTGTCCACTCTGCCCTGAAGACTCTGCAATGGAAAAAAACTTTTCTGTTGACCCTAGAGGTATTTTTACAAGTCTGGGCCAGTTCCTGACTATCAGCTCTTCTTACACATCAGGCCACTTTTAGGGGCTGACCAGCATTTAACAAACAGTTCTGAAGCCTATCCTCATAGCAGACCCTTCTTTCTGTCTCAGACATTCATTTTCAGCAAGGAGCCTGCATGGACACAGAAAAACAACACCAGTAGAGCATTGAATATGATGGGGTATGCAATGTGTGGTCTTTCTGGGTTTCTGATGCAGCTGGTAGCACAGTGTGATATTTTCTCAAGCTAAGGTGGACCTTAAACCTGTCTAGGCCACTTCATCCTCTCATTTTGTCCATGACATCACTGAGCTTCAGGGACGTGACAACACTCCAGATTCCCAGGAAGCCAGACACAGGGCTGAGAATTGGGACATGGTTCTCTGGCCTTTCACCAGCCTTACTGTTCTCTCCCTGTCCCTCACTCCTGTGGCTAGTTACCATAAACCTCCCAAACATTTCCTTATTCCCTGTATTCCCCACCACCTCCACTGCTGCATGGGGGATCCAAGCCAGCACCATCTCTCATCTACATCATCTCAGTTTCTCCTCATTGCTTGAGACCTTTACAAAATGCCATTCTGAGCAGATCACCTTCTTGCTTAGTAACTCTCAAGGGCTCCTTATTACTTTTTGCTAATTATTTAAACTCTTTATTTTTGAAATAATTATAGATTGGCATGCAATTGCAAGAAATAGTAGAAAAGTCCTGGATACCTTTAGAAACCTAGTTTCCCCCAACATAAATATCTTGAATCACTGTTCCATGTTGCTTTTAAGATAAAGATAGAGTTTACTATTCTAGTTCGGCACTGGAATCAGAGAGATCTGGAGTCAAATACTGGCTTCGCCACTGACCAGGTGACTTTGGCAAGTCATTTTGCTTCTCTGAGCCTCAGATTCTTTGAGTACAAAATGTACAGTAAAGGTACTCACCTCAAAAAGTTGTTTGAGGCTTAAAGAGATAATGCTTAAAACGTGCTTAAAACAGAGACTGGCATTTTGATTGGCATTCAATAAATGGTAGAATGGCCTGGCATGATATGGTCCCTACCTACCTCTTCCTGCCCACAACCTCCCTTGCTCTCTCTGCTCTAACCACACTTCTTTCTGAATCTTCTTCTCTTCTTGCTCCTTCCCCACCCCAGGATCTTTGCTCATGCTCGTCCCTCTTTTCCTGAATATTTTTTACCTCTGCACATTATTAACTCCGCTTTAGTCTTCAGTCCAAGCATCCCCTCATCAGAGGAGCCTTTGTGACGGTACAAACCTACTTGAATTCCTTCCTTCACAGTGCTCACAATTTCCCCTTTCAAGGACTTATTTCAGGATGCAAATATATAACAATATTTGTTTTTATTTGTTGTTCTTCCCCACCATACTATGAGTACGGAAAAGTCAAGATAATGTTTGTTTTGCTCATCAAAGTATCCCCAGCACCAAGCAGAGGGTGTGGCATTGAGGATGGACAAATATATATTTCACAACTGAATCAATAAGCAAATGGCAGGGTTAGGTAGGGAGAGAAAGTGATGATGAGGATGATGGCGAGATTTTATTAGCAAATATTTATTAAATGTTTATTGTGTGCCATGCAATACACTTAACACTTGGTATGAATTATTTCATTTAATTACTAACATTTAAAATAACCTCAGTCATTCTCTATCCAGATTTATTTTTTTAGTTTTATTTTTTATTTCTTTATTGATTAAGGTATTACATATGTGTCCATATTCCCCCATTACCCTCCCCTCCTCCACACCCCCACACCCCTGTTGTCTGTGTCCATTGATTAGGTAGACTGGTGCAGCCATTATGGAGAACAGTATGGAGTTTCCTAAAAAAACTAAAAATGGAACTCCCATTTGACCCAGTGATCCCACTTCTAGGGAATATATCCCAAGAAACTAGAAACATGAATCAAAAAGGATATTTGCACCCCTACGTTCATAGCAGCACAATTCATCATAGCTAAGATTTGGAAACAGCCTAAGTGCCCATCAGCAGATGAGTGGATTAAAAAACTGTGGTACATCTACACAATGGAATACTGCGGTAAAAAAGGAGTTCTTACCATTTGCAACAATGTGGATGGAGATGGAGAGCATATGCTAAGTGAAATAAGCCAGGCAGATTCTTTTTTTTTTTGCTTGGCTTTCTATCACTGCCTGATATATGTTTATTTAGTATCTGATTTCCTCACTAATATAAACTTCGAGAGCTCAGAAATTTAGTCTTTGCTCCATTCTCTGTCTGTAGAACCTAGAATAGTGTCTAGCACACAGTAGGTGCTTAATGATTATCTATGACAACCAGAGCTGATTCCCACAGAGTCATCTGGGAGCTGGTATAGACAAGCAGGTTCAGAGTTCTACCTGAGGGATGTGGAGCTGGAGAACTTGCACACTACCAGTTGCTTGTTGAGGGCTGCTCCCAGGGCAATACCTCTCCAACAGGTCTAGTTTGCTCTGGGAGGCTTCCAAGTCAGACAGAAATTCTCAGGCAAACTGTGGCATGTTTTTGCCAAGGGCAAGTAGTGGGACACTAGCCAGTGCCTTTTTCAGATGCCATTCAGAATCTCACCATCCAAAGGTTGCTGTATTTTCTCCCAAGATGACATTTTAGAACCACATATTTATAGGCAAAAAGTCATTCCTCCTCTCTCCCCAGATCTGCTGCTCTCCCCACCCACACACTCTTCCTCTCACTTGTTGGGGTCCTAACATACTTCAAGGTCTGGTTTAGATCCCTTTAGGTCCAAGCTGGAGGAAGCCCCAGAGATTACTTGGTGCCCCTTCCGACTCAGTGAAGGGGTTCAGCCTTACTCTATGGGAAGGCATCCTTGTCAGGGCTACAATCTGATCTCTGGGTGGCCCTATTCTACCCTCCCTAGTCTCACAGAATACACCCTAGTCCATAGGCAGGGCCTGGAAACCATCCACTCTCTCCGCTGCATTCTCCACAGTTCCTGACGTGACAGGGTTCCCTGCCTCCAACTGCATTCGTTTTTACAGCAGCCACCCTGGCATATATTAAATCCACAG
Organism: Eptesicus fuscus; assembly: GCF_027574615.1. NCBI lineage: Eukaryota > Metazoa > Chordata > Mammalia > Chiroptera > Vespertilionidae > Eptesicus > Eptesicus fuscus. The sequence continues at coordinate 36,369,158 of NC_072490.1, forward strand.
TCAATTTGAATCCGCAGCATTTTCCATCTAACACTTGCTTCCGAGTGAGATGGCGACCCCCCATCTGAAGCTGAAGGATTGCATCTGCAGAACCATAGGACAGAACAGGCTCTTGGTCCAGGATGAATTTCATCTAGATAAACACAGCCCATGGAGGCATCTGTTTTGTCTCTCCTCGCAATGTTGGTCGATGTTCAGCCCAAGAGTCATTCACTTTCATGGAGAAATGGAGTTGAACACATTTCCCTTATTTCCATCCTCCCTCCTTTTAGTTCAAGGAGGGGCTCTGTGCCTACCTACTCTTACTATAGAACCCAGCTAAAATCGCCACTTTTGCTTTCCTTAGCATCTAGGTCTGTGCAAACCTGAGCTTGTTGTCAGTAAGACAACAAGGACACTTTGCCCTGCCTTTGTTGTCCACTCTGCCCTGAAGACTCTGCAATGGAGTCTTCCTATCCCACCAGCCCTTTCAAAGGAAAAGAATTTGTACACACTCATCTTCAAATCCTTCACACCGTGCTAAGGCCTGGCTCACTATAGGTACACACATGTCAAATAAATGAATGGGTGAATTCTCTGCCTGGGACCCAAGACCATCTATGGTCATCTTCCTTCTTGCCTCTCATTCCATGTCGCACTTCACACACCCGTACTCCAGCCACATCAGATCCCTCACCTCTGCTTCTCATCCCCCGTCTCTCTTGTCTTTCCCTGAAATGCCCTTGCTCCTGCTTTCTCCTCCTCTTGAGGCATCTTCCTGGGGATGGAGAAGCGGTAGCTGGCCTGCTGTTCCTCTCTCGATCAGTGTCTTCGCTGTCCATGCCTTCATTTGCTCAACTACAAAATGATCTGAGGTCTGGTTCCCCAGAAATAGAGCCTGAAATGGGCATTCTGGTGCATGGAATTTAATTGAGGGAGTGCTCTCTGGAGAAATCTATAGGGGAAAGAGGGAGAAGGAACTCAGGAAAGGTGTGGTTACTGTAGAAGTCCACACTCAGCCTGATCCCAGGGGGAGCTGGAGGATGAGTTGCTCCATAGAGGTTATTGCCACCTAGGGGTTCCCACCCACCAAAGACAATAGCTGCAGAAAGGGGCAGGTGGGAGAAGCCATACCCACAGAGCCAGAAGCTGGGTGTACCTGCCAGGTAGAGGGCAGGGGAGCATCAGTAGCATCTGCTAACAAACACCGGCCTTATAGGATTGTTGGGAGAATGAAATCAGCACATTTAAAATACTAAGAATAGCCCTGGCTGATGTGGCTCAGTTGGTTGGGCTACATCCTGTGCACCAAAAGGTTGCTGGTTCAATTCACTGTCAGGGCACATGCGTGGGTTGTGGGCTCAATCTCCGCATGTAGGAGGCAGCTGATCAATGTTCCACTCTCACATCGATGTTTCTCTCTCTCTCTCCCTCTCTGTTCCTCCCTCTCTAGAAATCAATAAAAAATCTTTTAAAAAATACTAAGACTAGTCATCAACACTTAACAGAGTTTAGCTCTTGTTCCTATTATTTGTACACTTGCTTCAAAACGAAGCTAAAATTCCACCCCTGAAGTCCTCCTCACTCACTGTCTAGAGGATTAATTGTTCCTCCCCTGTGCTGCCTCAGCACTTGGTGTTTTTCCTTCTCATTTAAATTTTAAAACTGCACAAGTTAAGCATGGTAGCATTGTTATTGTGTCCGAGTCTAACAGGGCCTGAAATATACTAGTATAGGGTAGACTATTCTGCTCTCTGCCTGCATCCTCCCCTGAGGAAATCCCTGTTAAGTCTCCACTGGTTGCACTTTTGGTCTCAAGTGTGTCTGGCTGCCTTGTTTTGGGAGAGTTGGGTTTTCCTGGCTGCATTGAGAGTCCCTTACTGGAAGGCATCTGGCTTGTTCTTTCCTTTATCCCCTGCTCAGCTCAGAGTCATCCCAACTTTCTAGATCATTGGATGGGGATGAGTGGAGTAGGTGTCAAATACACATTTCCAACCTCCTTTCTTGGGAGATTCCAACTCTGGAGACATGAGTCAGCCTCAGGAATCTCTTTACAGATTCTGCTAACATGTTCTCCAGGTATGAGGTAATATAGTTTAGGAATATTGTTTTCAAGGTGGCTTCCATCTGATGAACACCTTGCTCATTGATTTATTTTGATGTCTCCTCCTTTTTGCTTAGTAGGATGATCATTTTGAGTGTATGCATTTAATGACTTTGTGACTAAAATAGTAAAACATGGTCATTATAGAGAATTGGAAAGTAAAGTCAGCTTTATTTCCATCCCATCAAAAATACTTTTGAGGGACTCTCACAGGCCCTGAGCTGACACCATCATTCCCAGTTTTGCTGTTGGCCATTTCGGACCCCTGCCCCTCTAACAGGCCAGCAGGGACCCATGCTTCTTTCTCTTCTTATAAACTCAGAGATGACATGCTCACTAGCTGTCCAAATGCCAGTCACTTCCTCATATCTTCTTTCTCTTCCCCTCAGAGGAAAGAGGCTGTTTCCCTCATAATTTGCTGCCAGTTACATCTTTTAAGAAGTCTCAAGTTCACGAGTGTTGTCAGGACCCTGTTTTTAGTGGAGTGGGACTTCTCCTGGGTGTCCAGGTTGTTCCAGCTCCCTCACTCCCAAGTGTGCTTCTGAATGATCAGTGTGACTGCCTGTGTCCTCACTTCACACCCCCATCACCTCACATAAACTTGGCCACATCTGAGTAATTCCTCACCCTCCCCTGCCCATTATCAGATGAGGAAACTGAGACTCGTGGTGGAGAGGTAGCTTGTCTAAGTTCCCACGTGTAGCAGTAGGCCTTCCACTCTGGTTCTGATCCCAATGCCTCAGCTGATTCCACCTCCCCCCGCCCTCCGCCACACACGCGCGCGCGCGCACACACACACACACACACACACACACACACTTCTGTCAGCTACACTGAAGTACTACTTCCACTTCATTCCCATGATCCTTTGTGCCTCTGACGTGGCCATGACCACATTCTGCCAGAGAGAGAAGGGGGAGTGTGTGTCTGTGTGTAAATAGATAACATTGATTTTTCTCCTTCTAATCCAGAGGTCATAAGCTGCCAACCTGCTGGCTGGAGATCTACCACAGCTATATTGTTTGGTCCTCTCAGAGCTCTAGATTTTTAAAAATTAGTTGATAATATTTAAAGATCAAGAATATTCACATAACATTTTAGATGTCAGCCTTCTCTTGAAAAAAATAAAAGAAAGAAAACTGGCAAGCTAGGCTCTTATCCCTTCTTGGCCACATTAAAGTGGACCTAAGTAGTAGCTATAACAGGGTCAGTGTCACAATCCCCACCGCTCCTTATCACCTCCCCAAACCGAGCCAGTGTCAGCTGCTATTTGTCACCTCACTTACATTATTGCTTTTTCTTATTGGTAGATTCCAGGGAAGAAAGCCATCAGTTAGACCAGCCCACCTCAGTATTGCCAGGTCCTTATGGGCATTTGAGTTTGCAGTTCTTACCAGATCATCCTTGCAAATCCTAGAACCTTAGCACACAGTAGGTGCTCAAGAGTAACTAGAGCTACCATTTGTTGAGTGCTTATCCTCAAGGAGGCTATGGAATTTTTCACCCTTTTACCAGATGAACTGGTAGGCTCAGAGAGATCAAGGGCATGTCTAAGGTCACATAGCTGATGAGTTTTGTCACTGTGACTTTTGTGTGTCATTCATTTTTGCACTGAGTTGTCTCATGTTTTACAACTTTTCACACCCATTCCTTTTGCCTTTTCAACTTGCCTGCTGGTTTCTGAAGGTTTCATAAAAGAGATAGTAACTAAAGCTAAACCTTGGCACCATGACTGGGCAGAGACTGATTGAGAGAGGGAGAACAGCATTTTCATCCAAGGAACAGATGAGACAAACATGGTAGAGTGCTAAATGTGTATCCAAAAGGGGCATTGTGAACTAAGGTGGGAAAGGGGCCAGAGCATGAAAGGCCTTGAATGGCAGCCTGAAACTATAGTACTTCTGAGGGCAGTAGGGAGCTATGGAAGGTTTTAGAGCAGGAGGGGACATGATCTGCTTCTGGCTTCATGAATGCTAGTGTGGCAGTAGGATGAGGTAGAGAGGATGACACTGTGAGAATCCAGAAGAGAGGTGTTAGGTGCCTGGAGAAGAGCCCTTCAACAGAGGGCAGAGAGCAGATTCCAGGGGACTGTGGGCCAGAGGGGACATCAGTAAGGACTTGGTGATGGGAGTGCCTGGAGCTGGCCATCTGGAGGCACTGCAGTATCATTAGCTGGGATGGGGGAGGTGGGAAGAAATGTGGGTGGGTGGGGCATCCATGGAGAGATGTCCTCTGGGCACCTCAGAGAGAGGACAGGGCCACAGCAGGAGTTGCAGAGCCACCTGCCAAGCCAGGTGTGGAGCAGTGAGAATGGAGTGCTCTGAGCCAAGAAGAGCCTAGAGATACTTCCTCTCACACCTGTTGGATGTCCTTCTGATCACTGATCTCCAGGCTCCCCCTCTTTTTTCTAAGCATAAGCCCCCAAGAGTGAATATCCTCTGCCCCATCCCAGGGCTGCAGAGCACAGGCCATGATGAATTTTGGCTTCATGAATAGTGGCAAGATCCCAGTCATTTTCAGGAAGCAGGTGATCCAGACACCCAGAGCCCAGCGTTTCCCCAGGCTCCTCATCCACCAGACCAAGGCCTGGGGAGGGGGATTCCCATCGTCAACCCCTCCTGCCCCCCTCCCACCCCCATGGAGGCCCTTCTTCTTCTCTTCCTGCCAGCAGAGCAGTGCATTTGGCTTTTTATAAAGCCAATAAATAAATAAAGCAGGCATGATTAATTGATAGCATGGAGCAGACCAAGGCGCTGGGAGTCAGGTGGCCCGGCTTCCTGGTGGAGCAAGGCTTTTCAGCGACCTGGGGCCTGTGCCAAGGAGGGGAGACCTGCTTTGGGGAGGTGCTTACAGTGTGTGCCTGGGTTTTTTGCTTTTCTTCTCAGGCTGGGACTCTGTCCTGGGCTCCTCCAGGCCCTAGGCCCTAAGCCAGGTTAGAGGCCAGAGGCCAGAGGCCAGGAGCCAACTGGTACCCCTGCCCTACCCCCATCCTTTCTCAGTGTCAGTCCACCAAAGCTTTGTCTTCCCATATCCTGGCTCCACACCTCAATTCACCCCACACTGTGTGACCTTAGCCACACAGGCTCCAGTTGTGTTGGGGAGCCGGGATGGGGCTGGGGCACCCTGAACCAGGGGAAAAGGTGCGGAGAGGTGTTTCCAAGGGCCGGTCAGATTGGGGGAAGGGGAGGGTGGAGTGGGGTAAGAGGCAGGTTCCGATAGAGGTCCCTGGAGAAGACATCCAGGAGAGGCCAGAGACCCCTGTGCCGGCCGCCCCACGTGTGCGTTGGTGGAGGGAGCGGGCTGGACAACGCACTCTAGTCCTGTAGAGCGCTCTCCATGCAGAGTTTGGGGAGGGCAAAGGGGTAGTGCGCAGGGAGGAGGGAGCGGGGAGGAGGGAGCGGGGAGGAGGGAGCGGGGAGGGGAGGGAGGCGGGCGGAGCGCAGTGCAGCGGCGGCAGAGGCGGCGGCGGAGGGAGGAAGGCAGGCGGGCGGCTGAGGGGCCGCGGCGAGGCAAGCGCGGGCAGCCACGGCAGAGGATCGCAGCCGCAGCGGGGCCGGGCCGGGCCGGGCGCGCACCAGTGGCGGCGGCAGCGGCAGCGGCAGCATCTCGCTCGCGGAGCCGGCGCAGGTGAGGCAGGGGCGTCAGGTCCCGACTCTGGGCCTCCTCCCCTCTCCCCTGGCTTCCTTCCCCTAGGTACTCAGCCCCGGGAATCCCTGCGGGCCAGAGCCCCAGCCTACGCCGGTGCACGTTCTGGGTCCCCCTTGCCCCGCGCAAGCAGGCGCCTTGTCAGCAGTGACCTTGAGCGGGCACCAGGCGGCGGGTGACGCGGGCCGGGGTGGGCGCCTGTGGACCCGGCGCCTGTGAACGCCGGGAGGGGACGCTCAGCGCGCCTTTAGCGCGCAAACTTTCCGGCTCCGAGCAGCCCTGAACTGGGGGGCATCCAGGGTGCTAGAACCCTCCTAATTTTCTCCTTCCCAGTTGGCTGGACTTCTCTGCCTGGTCTTTCCCCAGTATTGCGCCCCCCCCCCCGACCCCCTTTATCCAGGCCCCGATTCCTGCAGGTCAGTAACTGACTAGAGCTGTGGACTGTGACCCTGGGCTGGGGGCTTCTCTCTCCAAAGGTCTTCTCCCCTGAGTCCCAAGTGTGCGCTGGTGTACCCTCCACCAGGTGCTCTGCACATCTCCAGCTTTGCCTTTTCCTTAAGCCCTTCACCCTGCCCATCGCTCTTCTCTAATCACAATGGGGGTGGGGGAGGGTTGCTCTTGGGGGAGTCCCTCACCTAGTGACACATAGCTCTGAAGCCCCACACTCCCTTGGGCTCTCAGATCCGCAGCTTAAATTTTCAGCTCTGCTTTAAAGGCTCCTTCAGAAAGTGGGCTCAGGCTGGTATCCAGACCCGGGCCCCCATGATGGATTTGATATGTTCCTGGACATCTGGACTCATCCAGGGCTTGGTTACCCTGCAGCCTCCTATGGTCTCAGGAGGAAGGGATGCCCTGGCCTTGGGGTGTGACCTGGCCTCCTAGAACATTATTAGCCTTGGAAAAGGGAAATGAGGCTCAGAGAGAGTTAGCCAGACTCAAGGTCACACAGCCAGCCCGAGAGGAGCAAGAACTGGGCTTTCTCATTATAATGGATTGGGAGTGATGGAGAAGACTTCTGTTTGGTTCCTACACCTGGGGATATGGCTCTGAGGACACTCCGTCTCTTACTATCTCTGTGACCTCTGACAAGTCATTTCCCCTCTCTCACTTTCTCCATGTGTCAAATGAGGGTAGCTACCTCGTAGAGTTGGTCTGATAGCTGAGTTAATGTTCTTTAAGTTCTTACCATTCATGCCTAATGCATGGTCTGCGTCCAAAAATTTTTGGCTACAACATGTGGATTTCCTTTCTGAGCCTGGAAGGGAAATAAATCTTTCCCATCCTTTTCCTTCTGCTTCTGGCTCCTAGATGTATGTGGGTTCACCCCTGTGGCTCTGTGGGCCGCTGGGAGGCAGGCAGTGCCTGTTGGAACCCTGCGCACCTGTGCTCTACTAGTGTATGGAGTGTTGGGTGGAGGCAAGGGTTCCTGCACACTCAAGAGCCTGCTGGCCCACTGGTCAGGCTAACTTTAGCTGTGGCTTCCTGCTTCGTCAATGGGGAAACCAATCTCTAAAGTCTATCTGGGAAATGAAGACAAGGCTCTGCTGCGGCTCCAGGAAAAGACCCCCTTTCCATGCAGTACCATGGGAGGAGCATCATTCTCACCTCATCCATCTGACCCACTCTTCTCCTACCTCTGTGAGATGTCATTTCTTCCCCCAGAGACACTATTGGCAGCAGAGGAGATGATGTGGGTTGGGGGAATGGGGGACTCATTCATTCATTCATTCATTCACTCACCAAACCTTGATTTATGCCTTCTCTGAGTCAAGAGGTGCTTAGAAATACAGAGAGATTGGCCATATCTGGCAGCTATGACATATCTACCAGGTGCCAGACATTTGCTAGGCACCAGAGACACGTTCATTCATGTGATAAATTTTATTAACTACTTAATATGTGCTAAGCACAGTTTGACATGCCAGGGACATGGGTAAATAAAACAGACCTCCTCCCAACTGTCTAGGATGACCATATAATTTGTCATCCAAACTGAGACACTTTCAAGAATGAGAAAGGGCATTATTAATAACTAGAGGCCCGGTGCATGGATTTGTGCACTGGTGGGGTCTCTCAGCCTGGCCTGCTCCTTCTTGCAATCCGGGACCCCTCTGGGGATGTTGGACTGCTGGTTTCAGCCCAATGCCTGCAGATGGCCTGCGGGAATCGACCGAAACCGGCAGTCCGACATTCCCCGAGGGCTGTAGCAGTGCTCGAAGCAGCAGGTAGCCAGGGAGGAGCCTGAGCTAGGGCCCAGGCACTGCCCTTCTCCTGCTCATCCCGGCCTCTTCACCTGCCATTGCTGCCGGCCCGCTCAGTGGTGCTGCTACAGAGGTGGGAGAAGCTCCCGCTGCCACAGCTGCACTTGCCAGCCATGAGCCTGGCTTCTGGCTGAGCGGTGCTCCGCTGTGGGAGTGCACTGACCACCAGGAGGCAGCTCCTGCATTGAGCGTCTGCCCCCTGGTGGTCTGTGTGCATCATATCAACTGGTCGAGCAGTTGATTGGTGATAACAGTTGCTTAGGCTTTTATTATATAGATAACACCAGAACCATTCAACCAAATTGGGATATATGGCTATCCTGTGACCTCATGTGTCCACACCAGTGTTCAGGGAGAACTGTTAATATTTTGAGCTTGTTTTTTGCCAGGCTCTGTGCTAAGCACTTTAGGGTTATCATCTGATTGAATCCTTATAGTGTTGTGAAGCTAGCTAGTTTACCATCTGTGTGCATCTGGCTACTAGTGGAGCCCCTTCTGCAACTTAATTCCTGGGCTGCACTGCCTCACCAGAGATAGGTGAGTCTCTGCCTCACCAGAGATAGGGCCCAAGGCTACTCTCTTTCTCTCTCAAAGAGGCACATAGACGACTGTTAAGCAGGAATACAAATGCTGTCATAGATATGCCATGGGGGTGCAGATGGAGGGACAGATTCTGCCTGGACGAATCAGAGGCATTTTCCTGGAGGGAGGACTGTTGATCTGGACCTTGAGACATGAGTTAGGATTTTGACAGACTGTGCAGATTAAAGGGAACGCATTCCAGACCCAGGTTGCTAAGGCTTGGAGATGTGGGGTATGTGCACTGTTTGGGGATACCAACTCAAAATAGATCTGGATCCACTTGTGACCAGACATGAGTTATGTCTGAAACAGTAGGAGACAGTGAATATTCAGTCCAGGAGTAGTGTGCTATGGCATTCGATGAGCTCGGCATTTCAGAAGGATGCTCTAAAGATGGGCTATTCTGTGGGCCGGGAGCAGAGAGAATTTGTTGTACTAGATTTCCCTTTGACAAGATTTTCTAGTGTCTGATCTATACCAGAGATTGCCTGCAAGGTCAGGGAAATCATTTTGTTATATAGAGTCACTGCAGAAGAATTTTACCAGCATCTGTAGCAGCAAAAAGGTTTCACCCGGCAAAGTGATTGCCAACAAGAGAAATATTAACCTACTTAAGGGAGAGGGTTTTTAGTAGCACCATTTGCAAATAAAGAATATGCTTATTATATGTTAAATCTTTTCTCTGTTAAATTACATATTAAAAAGCTCTAACTTCCTTTCCTTTCCTCCTCTCTATGTCATCGCTGTCACCATATAAATCTGGGAATAATAAAACTATACTTTTTAGTAATGTCTCATTTCTCAAATTTTCATTAATTCAGATTGGTCTCCTTTCCTCCCTCCCCAATGAAGTGGAATTATCAAATCTTTATGGTATCTAAAAATTTGAACCCATTAATAGAGAGCCCAAAAAGGGGGTCAATTTTTGGGGTCTGGGGATTGGAAAATCAGACTAGAAAGGTCTGAGAAGTGGAAGAAAACCTGATGGAAGATGGGAAGGAGGAAGGAGTGTGTGGCTTGTGCAGTCATTCACACAGGGGCCTGTGTTGAGAAGGGCCACACACGTGATTTAATGCTCTGTGGTTGCTATATTGAAATGCTTAATAATTTTTCGCTAGGGGTGGGGGTGGGGCACATTTTCATTCTGTACTGGGTCTCACAAATTATGTAGCCAATCCTGGGAGGGAGAAAAAGATAGAGGTAGGAAGTGGTAGAGGAGGAGGGACACCACACAATGGGGAAGAGGGAGCACATGGGAGGAAGCACTGGGTGGGGTTGGTCACAAGGCACAGGGAGCAGGGGAAAACATGGGCAGGAGCCTTTATTTTGGTTTCTTCAGAAAGGATTGGGGAAGGTGGGTTTACAGATTTAGCATCACTTGGTTTGGGACAGAGGGGCTGTCCCTAGTTGTCTAGTACCTGGCGCTGGGGTGATTAGGGCAGGAGAATAATGAATGGCCCAGCGTGCAAGAGCCCCATAAAGGAAGAGGTGAGGAGGAGTATGGAAGTATGTTGTCTCTGCCCCTTCCCACCTGTCCTCACTCCAGCAAGTCATAGAATTTTAAAGTTAAGGTACCCCTTCAGGAGTATCTGGGCCAACTCCTTGATTTCACAGAAAAGGGGAAAGATTGGCCCATAAAAGGAAAGCAACTTCTCCAATGTCACACAGCATTTTAAGGGAGCTGAGCTAGAATTTGTTCAAATCACTACTTGGTTAGTATGTACTTTTTCTAGAACAGAGTTATAACTAAGCCAGATCCATCAGACTGAACCAGTTAGGTTCTGAATTCCTGTTTCATTTAATGTCATCCCCAGTGAGTCTGGAACATAGTAAATGATCAGTACACAATTGTATAAGTTTCCTAGGGCTGCTGTAACAAATTGTCACAAATTGAGGAGCTTAAAACAACAGAAATTTATTCTCTCACAGTTCTGGAAGCTAGTAATCCTAAATCAAGGTGTCAGCAGGTCCACACTCTCACCAAAATCTGTAAGGAAGAATTTTTCCCTCTTCCTAACTTCTGATGGTTGCCAGCAACCTTTGCTGCTCCTTAGCTTATAGCTACATTACTCCCATTTCTGCCTCTGTCTTCTTTGTATGTGTGTCTCTATTTACAAATTTCTCTCTCCTTATAAGGACACCAGTCATATTGAAATAGGGCCCACTCTAATCAAGAATGACCTCATCCTGATTACATCTGCAAAGACCCTATTTCCAAATAAGGTCCAATTCACAGGTACTCCCATATGTCTTTTGGAGAGGACACAATTCAATGTACAACAACAGTGAACCAAAGAGTAAGTGAATGTTTATGATTTCAGATAAGAATGAGTTCCCTTCCCCCAAAGTTAATACCAGTTCTGAAGAATCAAGAGTCCTTTAGAAGGTGAAAACAAAAACAGTAACAATGGTTCAATCCACATGTAGAGAGAAAATAGTCCAAGTGTACACAACAGCCTCTCCCACATGCGCCAGCCTGCTGGCTTATAATGCTGGCACCATCATTTTCTGATTGTGTCTGTGTGATCTTGGGTAGGTGGTGTCAGCTCTCTGTTTCCTTATATGTATCACAAGAGACTAACATTTTCTACCTCATGGGAGCTTTTGTGAGGAACGACAAAAATTAAGACAAGTTCTTCGAGCAGTGCCTGGCACACAGTAGGCACTTTCTAGATGTCAGCATTCATTGCTACCATCATCATCATCTTGTAACTTACAGAGCACTTTTCACATATCTTTGTATCTATCTCCACAGCAAGCCTATGATGTGGCTCAATAAATATCAGTTTCCACTCTAGTGGATAGAGCATTGGCCCTCAGATTGAAGGGTCCCAGGTTCAATTCTGGTCAAGGACATGTACCCTGTTTGCAGACCTGATCCTGGGCCCTAGTCAGAATGTGTGAGGGAGGCAACCAATCGATGTGTCTCTCTCACATTGGTGTTTCTCTCTGTGTGTGTCTCCTGCTTCCTTCCACTCTCTCTAAAAATCAATGGGAAAATATCCTCAAGAGAAGATTAATGTAAGTAAATAAATAAATAATAAATAAATAAATAAATATCAGTTCCCAGCCCTCTGATGTGAAGACATTGCTATCAGATATTTTCTGGTTTCATGGGGCTGAGAGGTTGGGGAGCAGTGACGCGTCAGGCTGTGGTAGGGATGGATGTGAGGGGAAGTAGCCAGTACCCAAAAATGGGAAATGGCTTCAGCATCTGTTGCCCAGTTGTCACTGTGCTTCCTGGAAGGTGGGACTGATTAGGTCTTTTGTAACCTTGTATCCTTAGGCCCTAACATGTAGTAGGTGGTTGATAAATGTGTGATGGATGAATGGATTTCTTATAAAACACAAATAGTCACTTCCTCCACTCCAACAACAATAACAAGACCCTAGGATGTGGCTACCTTGCCTAAGTAGTGGTTTCTGTTCACCAAAACTCACAGGTGAGCTGTCAACATATGATCAACTTGAAAAAAATCTGCTTTTGATGTTATTTGAGGAAACAAACCATTGAGGTGAACCGCCAGTGGTCATGTTATAGAACTGAGTGAGTTCTGAAGGGCAGAGGTGTATAGAGGGTCCAACATGTAGGTGGGATATATGAGTATGTAGTGGATGGACATTGGAGAGAGATGTCACATTGAACAGAATTTCCCAAATGTTGCCATCAAGGGTAGATAAGAACATGAGGCTAGGAAAGTTCTCTCTCAGCAAATCAGTGCAAAGGACAGCCAGCTGAATTAAAAAAAAAAAAAACACAACTGAACATTTTTATTGTTCAGTAATATAATGATGTTTAAGAGTGCATAGGAACACATTCTGGACAGACCTCTTACTAGTTGTGTGACTTTGAGCAAGTGGCTTAGCTTTTCTGTGCCTCCATTTCCTCAGCAGTAAAAGAAGGAAAATAAAAGTAGTACATAGGATTGTTTTAAGGATTAAGATTTGTGAAGTGTTTAGCAAAGAGCATGGGTCATAAATATCATCTCCCTCCTTTGCCCTCTTCTTCATCCTCCCACTTCTCCTTCTTTTTAATATATTGATCTGGTTAGTCATTAGTGATTTAAAAATACTCCCAAATTTCTTACTCTTTAGGCACATGATAAATTGAACTTTCTTACCTCTTTTGACATTAGTTGTAGCCATGTGTCTTCCTTTGGCAGTGAACTTTGAGAAGTGATATGTGTCATTTCTGGGTGGAAGCTCCAATAACCAGCAGCAGTGCTGTTTACCACTTTTCCCTTTTTCTCCCTTGGCAGTTGAGGCACTGGAGCCTCCTTCACTTTGATTCCTGAGTGAGAGTGATACAGAACAGAACCTCCAGCCAATCCATGATGGACATGTAGCATCACTGGGCAGTAAGCCTTTGCTTTAAGCCACTGGCACGTTGGGCTTATTCATTATTGCAGCATAACCTGGCCCATCTTGACTGATAACAGGTAGGGAGTGAGTTGAAATAATTGCAATTTGTTTAGAGATATCCATGAGTCTTTTAATTCTTTCAAGTGTGATGCCAAAAAGTTTAGTGTTTGAAGGTGTTATGACTACAAAATGAGTAAGAACCACTGTCCTATGAGTTTAAGGCCACTCTCCCTAGCATGACATATATGGACCTTTCTAATTTCACCCTGGCCTCATCTACTTTTGTCTCCACGTGTTCTCTGAGCTCTTCCTGACAAATCCACAGCATCCTTGAAATGGGCCACGTGTTTGCACATCTCCAGGCCTTTACTCATGCCCTGTCTAGAATGGCTATGGTGGAGTGGAACAAGTGAATGGGGGGGGGGGGGGGTGCGGGGGGGAAGGGGAGCACTGGGCTTGATCTGTGAGGCACAGAAGGCCTAATTAGGACTGAGAATGAGATTCCTGTTCAAGGTGAGTTTTCTAGCCATTAGAGCTTGGCCTGGCAGAGGTGGGGTGTCATCAAGGGGGTTTCTGATTAGCAGAACTAGTGCAAATTCTTCAATCCTGTCACACATGACTTTAGGTGAGATTGGCCAAAGAAGGTGGATCTTAGCTGTAATTCTGTATCTATTTTTACCTTTTAAAAATAAAAATAACTTTCACCCCCTGATTATAGACATGTTACATAATGATTATAGAAAATTCAAATGGTATTGAAAAGTACAAAGAAAGGAAAACTCAAATAAATGCCACAAAATAGCCAACCTCCAAAAACATTTTATCAAATGTCCTTCCAGACATTTTTCTAAGATTGATAGGTAAATAGAAAGATTTTTTTTTATCTTTCTCACTCAGTAGTAATGGACATCTTAAATATCAATAAATATACCTCTAATTCATCTTTTATAAGTAGCTCTGCCATAATTGATTTAATGGATCCCTTCCTGATGGACACTTAGGTTGTGTTCATAATTTTGCTATTATAGACAACACTGTAACAAGCATTCTTATATGTGGACCCCTGGGCATGTGTCCAGGCATTTTCTGAGGATGAATTCCTAGAAGTGGAGTTGCTGAATCAGGCAAAACTGTTTGGAATGAAAGAAGAAAAGAAAGCTGTGGTATGATTAGGTAGAGAAATCATTTCCGGCTTAAGGGCAACCTGAAAAGGGTCTGAAGGAAGAGGGAGATGAGTGGGAGATTGCAGCTGGGCTGGAAGGTTGGAAGAAGTGGATGTGGAGGGAGCTGGTTCAGAGGACCTCACTTCCCAGTTTGAAATGATCCATTCCCCAGACAAAGGCAAAATGCATATGGCAGTTATGATTTATGTAGATCCAGACAATTATAAGCACTTGGTGTACTCGGTTCTATTCGAGCTTCATCACCACCTTGCGAGAAAGACCTCTGTTCTCATCTTACAGAGGAGCAAAGTGAAGCCTGGAGAGGATGTGGTGAAAAGAGCAGATAGATGGCCTCATTTTACAGTATGTAGGCTTCTTCACAGTCCTCACCTTACCTTCGCACACACCATAGGCTAGCTCATGCCTCCAGTCTTTGCAGATACCATTTTGTCTGAAAGGCCAACACTTTCTCACTCTTGGGAAGGAAGACTGGTCATATGTGACTTCTTTATGACCCCCCATTCACCCCTCCCACCCCTGAAAGCAAGACAGAGTGGGTCAGGGCTCAGAAAGCAGGCCATCACCAGAGCATCAACTATTGTGTATTAACTGTTGAACTAGGGAGTCCACTTTTGGCTTCAGTGAATTGGATTCCCTGACTCAACTGAAAAACAAATAAGACCCTTTCTTATTGCACGTAATCAAAACTTTGCAGGTGGGTAATTCAACAGCCCATCCAGCCAATGAAACCCACAGTCTTTCTTTTCTTCTCCTCTGCCATTAGCAGCCAGAAGAATTTCTTATATCCCAAGCATCCCCTGTAGATATCACAGTGCCCAGAGGGCAAAAGGCATCTGTGTGTCTTTTTTATCAGGGAGGATGTCCCAACCAACTTCCCCTGTGTCTCATTGGCTGGAGTTGGGGCACATGGCCATCTATGCCTAACCCAATCACAGCTTAAAATGACCAAGACTGCCCGGCCACTGGCCACTGCCACCATGGCTCAGTGAACCAGGAGGTGACTGTTCAATTCCCAGTCGGGGAATATGCCTGGGTTCGGGGTTGGGGTGTGCAAGAGGCAGCCAATCAGTGATTCTCTCTCATCATTGATGTTCCTCTCTCTCTCTTTCTCTCTCTCTCTCTCTCTCTCTCTCTCTCTCTCTCTCTCTCTCTCTCTGTCTCTCTCTCTCTCTCCTTCCCTCTCCCTCCCTCTCCCTTCCTCTCTGAAATCAATAAAAATATATTTTTTTAAATTTTAAAAAAAAGAGGACCAAGACTTATCTCTGAGTCAGTTGGGATACAGTCAGGACTCTTCCAGCCAAAAGGAGGAGAGAATGGCCACTGGGGAGGCCACTCTTGCACTTGTGTACTTGTTATAGGACCCAAAGCCCATCCAACTATGTGCTCACTCTCCTGGCTCCCCTGCTAGGTTGGGTGATATGAGAGAACAGGGGATTGGGTTTATTTCTTCCCCTGTCCTTTGCAGGTAAGCAAATAGTTTTTCACATGTAGATATTGAGGAAACTATTGGTTGAAAGAAATTAATCAGTAGGTGCTTCAAGAGACTCCATCAGACCTTGAGATTTAAGGATTCTCTGGGTACCAGCAATGCCGATGCTCTGTTAATTTGATGGGTGATTTTGGTATTTTGAAGAGTATATAGGAATGGCTTACATTGTCCTCATAGTTGTGGGGAAAATACTAGAACTTTAAAAAGATGTAGAATAGATGCCCAGAAAAGCAGAACAAGGTGTATTAGGGACTAGATACCATGAAGAGCAGAGGTAGGTGGTGGAGAAAAATATTTGTATACTCCTCAGAGAGTGGACATGAGTGTGATGGATTCACGGCAGTGAAGACACCGACTAGGCCTGAAGGGGACTCGTTCCTGAGGGCCTACTCTGTGCTGGGCATCATACTTGTACCTATTTTGTCTCACCCTTCTTTGTCTCTATGTAAATGGGGAAGCTGAGGCTCAGAGGATAAGGTTGCTTATCCAATACCACTGAGCCAGGAGGTGGTTGAATTTGGCTGAAAAAGCAGATCTGTTCTGTAAAGCTGGCTCCCTTCTGCAAAGGGGCCATGATGGCCATAAGGGGCCTACCTAAGTCCAATGGGAAATGGAAAGGGGAGCCTGGAAACTGACAAGAGGGCCTAGAAAAGGCTTGGTGCAGTGAAAACACAAGAGAAAAATCCCAGTGGAAGAGGTGTTTATACCAGAATTCAGGGTGGGCTTGAGGAGCCACTGTCTTTGGTATTGAACTTGACTTCAAATCCCTGATCTACCAATTAATAGCTTTGATCTTGGGCAGGACACTTCCATTTTCTATACCTCAGCTTCTTCCATTATAAAATGATGATGATAGTTAACTGTGTGCCCAGTGACTGGCATATAATAAGAATTTAATAAATGGAGTGATTATAATTATCATTACTGTTGTTGCTATTCTTTTAGAACTTGGTGGGTAACCAGATCTAGAGGTGACTGGCTCTCAGTTATGTCTTGGTCACCATATGTATTGGACCTTGGTTTCATCCCTCCCAGCCTGACTCTCTAAGCCTCACCTGTAAACTGAGGGGGTTGGGCCCGTTGACTTCTAGCATCCTCCCTCGTTCCAAAACCTGCACTTGTGTGAGGTGGAAGGGGGAGGCTGTGAAGACAAAAGGAATCAGAATAGAGTGAGGGGGGTGCCTTTATTCTGGGGAAGCAAAGTAAGGGAAGGGCAGAGAATGGAAGGAAGAACAAGGGGAGCCAGAGGAGGCTGAGCAGCCAGAGAGGACCAGGCAGGTGTGCAAGCCCCAGGCTGGGCAATTTGGAGGCAGGCACAGAAGTAAACGGCTAAAACTAAATGAGGCAGAAGCACATTGAGAACAGCTGCTTCTAAAACCTGCCCTGGTTGTGGGAGAACCAAATGGAGAGGAATCAATCACAGCTCTTCCTGATGCTTAATATCTGAGGTGTGGGGGGCAGGGCTTTGAAGCATGTGTGTTCAAAGACTGAAATTGAATTTCTCCAAAGTTTGCAGGAACACTGCAATTATGCCTGAGAACATGGCTATGAAATCCCCTTGAAATCTATTTTTGGGCACAAGGTTTTATAATCAGAGTCAGAAATTGAGTGGAAGTGTGTGGGAGGCTGACCCTGGACAGTTTCCATGTTTGAGAGGAGGGGAAAGAATATTTTTAACTGCAAACACCATGTCTCATAGGGTGAGACTGGGGAGGAGGCAGCCTTACCACTTTGGGTTTCTTACCCACTGCCATGTTAAGACAGGAACTGTCTTTGACAGAAGTTACTAAAGTCTCTTACTCAGAGTGGGTGGCTGGAGGCTTGGGATTGAGTGATGGAACTTGTCTGGGACTTTTGCATTTAGGAATAGAGATATCTGAAACTTAATTTTCTAGAGACTCCTGCACTTGTGTACTTGTTATAGGACCCAGGGTACTTTGTCTGGCCAGAGACTTTGCTCTTACACTATTATATCAGTTAGCTACTGCTATGTAACAAAGTGACCAAAACTTTGTGTCTTAAAGCAGTGAGTTTGTATTATTGCTGAATAACCCACAGGACAGCTGGATGGTTTTTCTGGTCTTGGCTGGGTTTCCTCACATGTCTGTGCTTAGCTGTTGGTCAGGCAGGTAGCTCTGCTGATCTGGCTGGGCTCTCTCACATATTTGGGGGTTGGCTGGCTCTGATTGGCCTAGGATGATTCAGTTGGGATGGCTCATCTCCATTCTGTGCTCATCTGAGTTTGTTCACATGGCAGTGGCAATGGCAGGGCTGTGTGAGCCAAGGACAGAAATACGCAAGGACTCTAGAGACTCAGGTGTAGAATTGGCACAGTGTCACTTTCAATGCATGCTGTTCGCCAAAGCAAGTTAAGAAGTCACCTCAAATTCAAGGATGAGGAAATATGATGATACCTCTTAATGGCAAAGTCAACTGGAAAAGGCTTGGATCTAGGCAGGCCTTTATCTAGGACCATTGATGCCTTCAATCTGCACAACCGCCAGCTTCAGTGTTGACCTCCAGAGCTGTCACTGCCACAGTGAGTGTCCAGCCCTCCTAAAGATCCTCCTGAAGCCCAGGATTCCCTTGTTGTGCAAAGAGTTTTTCACAAGAGTCTTATTTGTGGAACCAGGGAAATGTATGCCCCCAAACAATGAGAGATTTTCACTCATGAGACTGACAGAAATTAAAAAGTGTGATCCTCTCAAGAATTGGTGAGAGCGTGGGGAATGTAGATACTATAGACACTGCTGGTCAGCGTTTCCATGCCATGGCCCATTCTGCAGCATCTGTTAGAATTGAGAATACACGTAAGGGTTTAACAGTGGAATACTACTCAACAATAAAAGGGAATGAACTGTTGATATAAGCAACCACCTGGATGAACCTCAAGGAGTGAAAAAGGCCAATTCCCACTGCCCCACTGCTTACATACTGCATGATTCCATTTAGGTAACATTAGTGAAATGACATAATTACAGAGATGGAGAACAGGTGAGTGGCTGTCAGGGGTTAGGGATGAGGAGAGGGGCATGCAGCCATAAAGCGGGAGTAGGAGGAGGCCTTATGGTGATGGTACAGTTGAATATTTTGGTGGTGGTAGTGTGGGCACAAAGGTACACATATGATAAAATTGCCTAGAGTTACACATAGGCACACAAATGGCTATACAACTGGTATAATCTGAATAAGCTCTGTGGATTGTACCAATGTCCTTTTCTTGGTTTTGATATTGTATTCTATTCATGCAAGATCTTGACTTTGGAAGAGGCTGCTGGAAGGGTGTGTAGGTCTTCATCATACATTTTCTTGAAACCTCCTGCAAATCTACAATTATTTCCAAATAAAAAGTTAAATGTAACTACACAGGTTTTCTGGCCTGGCAAGCCCACGCTATATTGTTAGTGTCCATCACAGAGACATGATCCTGTGCCCTGGGAGGCTTATGCAGATGGTCACTGAACACTGTTTAATATTGAAGCGTTGAAAACCACTGGAAATAACCCAAATGTATTCTTTCACCTAATAATCATTTGTTAAGCTCCTACTATGTGTCAGGCACTATGCCAGGCTCTGGGGACATAGCCATGAACAAAATAGTTCAAGTCCCTGCCCATCTGGGGTTCATGTTTTAGTGATTGTCCTATAATAGGTGATTAAATAAACCACCAAGTAGCTGCACTGAGGAATTCCATAGTTCTATCTCCAGAACATATTACTGTGAGGAAAGAGAAAGAAGCAGAATCAGGCATTTAATATGCCATTTATTTAAAGAAGAACAAAGAACCTTGATAGATATTTACAGAACATTCCATTTAAAAAATAGCAGAATACACATTCCTTTCAAGTGTACGTGTTCCATGTACAGGATAGACCACATGTTAGGCCACAAAACAAGTCTCAATAAACTTAAGAAGACTGAAATCATATTAAGCATCTTTTCTAACCACAGTGGTATGAAACTAGAAATCAATTACAAGAAGAAAAGGCTTGGGGGAGAACAAAACACAGTCAAATAAAGGAAGGGCCAAGATTTGGAGTGCACTTCGTTGGCTATTAAGCTAGCCCACCTCACTAGAATTTTGAGCTGTTTTGTTCCTTCAGTAACCCCCACATCAGAGCAGGCCTGTCACATAGCAGGAACTCAAATATCTGTTAAAGGAAAGAGATCATTGTACCCATTTTATAGGTTGGCCAATGAAAATAGGAAGTCCTTAGCAATGATATATTGCTTTATTCCCAAGAGAGCTGTGAAGTATTCATTGAATACCCATCATCTTGAGGATACCATATATTTTTCTTGCAACTTTGTCATCATGAGCACATTTCCTGCGGCTCCAAGAAGCTGTGGTTGTCAGATCTTAGGTCTTACTTGTCCACACTGGTAGGTTGTGGAATGGTTTCACACTCCTGTGGTTCATGATACAGTGTGTCAGGCACACCTGCCTGCATTATCTCATTTAATCCTGTCAATCCTGTTTGGGACAAAATTGATATTCACGCATTTTCTAGGTATCTCAGGCCCCAATCCCTCATGTATGTTTTTATGTACACAGAGATAGATGGCTGGAAGCAGAAGGGTTAGTCTGGGACCCAGAAATTCCCTGGAACCTGCCTGAGTGCCTTAGAGGGCTGGGATGCATTCTCTTTTCTCTTTGCCCCCCACTCAGCTTGTTAGAGAACCCACCGTGTCCTGTGGTCCACGGGGAAGGCTCCTCACTCTCAGATGAGGGGCTTCTGCCACCCACTGTGTCGCTCCCTCTCTGTAACCTCCGTGTGTGGTTTAGAACTGAACACAGAACAGACATCTGTGAACTGTTTGCTGGGTTGTTATGAGCTGAGAATGTTTAAAAGCAAGTGCTGAATTTTCAATCACAAGTAACACTTGTACAGCACTTAGCTTTTACTGTAAGAGAAAAGAGCATGTTCATCTCCTTCAAATCACACTAGAGTTTATGTGGTAAGATAACTTACCAGCGAGGAAACAAACACTCAAAGCAATTCACTCATTCATTCATTCACTAAATATGTCTTGAGGGCCTCATTTGAGCCTGTGACTGGTCCTGGATGTGTGGCTTTGACCCAGCACCATCCTCAGGATGAGGAAGCAGACATGCAGGTTACTCAGTGTCCCTGGAAACCTGCATCGTGGGGGTTCACAGCAGACAAGTGCCGCCATGCCTTACTGTCCCCGTCAGACCACAAACCATCTTTCCAAGTGTCAGGCAAGCTGCTGAAATATGAAGATGCTCTTGGGGTTACCGAGGGAATCATTTCAAACTCAGGGATCCCCCAGAATGTGGGCATCAGTAGCTGTGATCATGACCTCAACCTGTCCCCTCATCCGTTTCCTTGCTGGGTCCTTGCAAATCATTTATCACTGTGCTGCAGAAAAAAGCTTGCGAGGCCAGACGACTTGTCTGCAGCCCGAGAGTCTCGGCGCCCACAAAGCAGAAATTAATGAATGATGGTTGGGGAGAGAGTCGGGGAATAGGACAGCAGCTATTTTAGGCTCCCGCTGCCAAAGCAGATCCTAATGCCTGCATCTGTGTGTTAACTCTGTCCGCCCTTCGAGCAGAAATCGAAATCACATTGGCTTGATTTTGTTTGCTTGCCTACTCCAAGCTCCTCAAGTTTGTATGTCTTGTAAAAATATGCAGATTTTGAATTAATAAAAAGAAAATAGAGCTACTGTGAAGATGGATTCTCGTTCTCTCTTTCTGACTTACTATGAGTCATCAAAACTTTCTCAGAGCCAGCCAGTAAAATAGACCAAGGTCAGCATGACCTGAGTTCCCATCTTTACTTTTTCACTTTAACTGTCCCTCGACCTCTCTGGGCTTTAGTTTTCTCAACTGTAAAGTGGGGACCAGAAGGTAGCATTGTTCGAGGATTAAGGGAGATACTGTATGGGAAAGTTCCTGGCACCTGTAATCCCTTCTTTGATGTTTACCCCTTATCTATAAGGAAAACCATCACCTCCTTTCTTCCTAGGAAGAATGTGGCCTCGGGGTATTAAGGTTTGAGTGTGAGCTGCTGTGTGATCCTGGGGTTTTTGGCATTGATGGGTTCATGAGACATGGGAGAAGGAAAGTCTCCATCCTTCTGCCTCAGGGTCCATGTCTGGGACAGAGAAATGGAAATATAATATTAATTGATTATGAGAATTTTGCTGAGCATCTCCTAAGTGCAGTCCCGATCAGCCAAACCCCAGCAGCAACCTAACCTTGATGATGCCTGTGGGGACTTCCTTGTGACTTCTGGTGCTGGTCTTTGGTGCTGGGCCCACGCATCATGGAAATGGATCTGAGTTCAATGTGGTTGTTTTCTAAAAAGCAGCAATTCCTTTTCATGTATAAACCTGAGCACTACCTTCCTGGGGCTTGGCCGTGTCAGGCTCCAGGTGGAGGACCAGGAGAAATAAATGTGAGCTCTCAGGGTGAAGCCCTTGGCGGGGGTGGGTCCAGAGAACCACAGCTGGAGCACTCAGGCCCTCTCTTGGCCAGATGGGGCTGCTGATCTTGTCCTCCCAAAGCTGCTGGGACATGTGGGGGCCTGGAAAATAGCAAAGGGAATGTAACGTAACGTGGTAGCCAATCGGGACCCACCTCATGGCGCTCATGGCCTGGAATGCTTTCCTTCATGGCACGGTCTGTTGTGGTTATTAGGAAGGTCACTCTCTGAACAGTCCTGTGATGGAGAGATGTCTCTATCTCCACTTTACAGATGAGACCCTCAGGCTCCAAGAAACTAAGGAAACTTGGAAATTACATAGCCAGCAACTAGAATACGGTCTGTGCTGTTTCCATTCTTATGTTAAAAGAAACATTCCTATTTTGACTTGAAAGTATCTGGTTATGAAGAACTGGACTCTGAGTAGGCCTTCAGAAAGTGCCTTCCACATGGGTAAACAATTCAGTAAAGACTCCGCAGGTACCTGTCGAGCACCAACTATGTCAGTACTGTACTAGGCATTTGGGATTCACCCGTGAGCACAGCGCTACACAATAGGTAATTATGGATTGAGTTTAAGAAACTTGATTCAAAGGCTTTTCTAAAATGGATTTGGGCATCTTTTAATTCAAAACCAGGTGAGAATTATCAAGCCATGATCTTTCCCATAATTAAGTGAATGATTTTTCTCCGGGAGTCAATTTTGCTGCTTCTCACTGTTGTATGCAGGTGGGCCCTGGGTCCTATCAAAGCCACTTTTCTGTCTTGGGGGGTCATTATGAGAAAAGTTTTATGCATCTACACTTCACACAATTTAATCATTAAAAGGTAGAGAGTTTAAATTCATTTAACAGCTTGAGTGAGTGACTAGAGCAAGTGACTTAAGTTTCAGGAGCCTGTTTCTTTATCTGTAAAATGGAAAGAGTAGAACCTTTTGTAAGAAGAGACTGAGATATGGAAATATATAATCTACTAGAGGCCTGGTGCACGGATTCATGCACCGGTGAGGTCCCTTGGCCTGGCCTGTGGGGATTGGGCCGAAACTGGCTCTCAGACATCCCCTGAGGGGTCCCAGATTGCGAGAGGGCGCAGGCCAGGCCTAGGGACCCCATCGGTGCATGATCGGGGCCAGGGAGAGATGGTGGGAGGGCTCCAGGGCGTGTACAGCCCGTCTCGCCCAGTCCTGATCAGCCAAACCTTAGCAGCAAGCTAACCTACCCGTTGGAGCAAATGCCCCCTGATGGTCAGAAAGCATCATAGTGACTGGTCAAATGGTCAGACACTTAGCATATTAGGCTTTTATTATATACTAGAAGCCTGTTGCACGAAGTTTCGTGCAATAGACCTTCCTTCACCTGGCTGCCGGCACCAGTTTTCTGCCAGCAGCAGTTTTCCTCTGGACACCCGATCGATCGGAGAGCCTCCCGCCAGCGCAATCGGCCACCCCGAGAGGAACTCCGATCGGGAGGCGCTCGGATCAGCGGGTGGCCAGAGGAAAACTGCTGCTGGAGGAAAACTGGTGCTGGCAGCCACGCAATCGGCCACCCCGAGTTCCGCCACCAGCACCTTCCGCCAGCTCCTTTGGTCCTCCAGCAGTGCCAGCCATTGGGGCCTGCGGGAGGAATGGGGGGCGGGGACTCATGAGTCCCTACCCCCCGCTCATCCTGTCAGCCCAATTGGCCACCCCAAGTCCCGCCCCCAGCCTGCTGCCCACCCAGTTGTGGGCGTAGCAGAGTGATGGTTATTTGCATACTTCCCTTTTATTAGGTAGGATGTCTTTTTATCTCCATCCATCCATTCACCCACCCATTCATTACTTAGTCTATATTGGCACATGTGAGTGCTCTGAGTCAGCTGTTAAGAACGTGACAGTCCAAGGTTCTACAGTATCGAAAGCTCCCCTGTTGAGCCTCCTATTGATCTTAAAGGGGCCTTGTTCCAGAATCTGGGTGTATACTCTTCTGTGTCAGTCAAAGATGGTGACCAAAGTCATGGCTGGGACTTAGCTCCCTCCCAGTCCCTTTTCCGCTTTGCCTTTTCAAAATGCAGACTTGCATTCTTTTGACATTAACATTATTGTTGCAGTTTGTCCCCAGCGCCTTTGTGTCTGCTCTGCAGTGTGAGGACAGAATCCTCTGTATTTGGGGGATGGCAGGAGTGGATTGGTGTGTGTTGCCCCTCCCCACTTCAGTTTTGATCTCTGGGGCAGGCCTTCTGCTATCTCTAGGATGTTGTTCCTTCTCTCCTTTGAGCACTTACTCTGCCCACACAACACCCACTGCTGGGTGGAGGATGTGCAGCAAACATCTTAACAGCATGGCAGAGTGTAACAAATAAGGAAGGGCACTAATAGCCACCAGGCTTCCTCCATGTGCAAAGTACATCATCTAAAGTGGTTTCCCAGCAACCACATGAGCGCCAGTGCTGGTCCACAGCAGGGTTCTCTGGTCCTAGGAATTGATGGATGGTGGGGGAGCTTTCTATAAAGCCAAGAGAAAAGGAGGCCCGTTTGTCCTCAGATTACCACCTTCCCACTCTTTCTGTGTTAAAATGGCCTTTTCTCTATGATGCTGATACAAGAAGGCAGTCTTTTAATTTATTTATTTACTCATTTATTTTTTGTTTGGCAACACTAGATTGATTTGCCTAATGTTATTTTGTTTGTTTGTGTGGTTGGTTGGTTGGTTGGTTAGTTTTGTTTTGCTTTCAATTTTACTGGCCCAGCACATCCCTAAATGTGGGAAACACTCCCTTATCTTATTCTAGGAGGGGTTTTATCTTAGTTAATAGTCCTAACAATTTTGTGAAATAGATATGATTGTTCCCATTGCATGGATGAGAAAATTGAGGTGCAGAGAGTTCATAATAGCAAAGACAAGTCTCAAACCTAGTCTGTCTCATGCCAAAGCCCTCACTTGTCCCCCTCCCTAGCCCAGGGCTACTCCCAAGTGGCTCAGGATGGTCAAGGTGATGAACTTCGTAGAATATATTGAGATCTGTACCAGAAAACTCAAGGGCTACATAGTGCTGACAAATGGGTAGGTGGTCTTGAACCTTCAAATCTGGTATTCACACACAGCTCAAAGTGGGTCATCTCCATTGGTCATGGATCTGTCCTTCTCCCTAGCACCTCACACTAAGTAATTGCAGCATGAACATGGTCCACATCAGTACAGGAAAGGGGAAATCTTTTATGATCCTTTTGCTGTTCCATTGTTTTATTTATTTTTAATCCTCACCTGATGATATATTTATTGTTATTTTAGAGACTGCGGAGGGAGGGAGAGAAAGAGAGAGAGAGGAACACATCTATGTGAGAGAGAAAAATCCATTGGTTATCTCTCCTACATGCCCCGACTAGGGATCGAACCCACAACCTAGATATGTGCCCTGACTGGGAATCCAACCCACAACCTTTTGGTGTACAGGATGTTCCCACCAACCGAGCCACCCGGCCAGTACTTTGCTTTGCCTTTTTAAACTGAGGTCTACACTAATACCTCTCAGGGCTATGTCCCTTTCTCTCTTCACTGCAGTTCTGTCCTCAAATCAGCCAGGGTTTCCATCTTACCCATCTGATGCCACAGGAGATTAATGGCCTGGCATTCTGGCGAGTAAGCACTTGGCGGGATTTATAAAATGGCTTTACTGGTTTGGCTTCTGCTGGCTATAAGTGGTTTGGTGAAGGATAAATCATGATGAAATGGGAATCTGTTTGCCTTAACTTTGTCCCCTTCTGAAAATGAATTTTCTTTCTCTGGTGGCTGTCTTAGAGGACTCAGGTCATTTGGCACAAACCAACAAGGACAATCTATAACTAAAATGGACTCTGACTCATTTCTGAATAAAATGTTTTTCCTTCTGATCTTGGACAGTAGGTAGTGGAGGCAAAAGACGTATAGAAGAGTGTTGATAAGTAAGACATACCTGTTATTTTAGGTTTGTGCTCTCAAGAGTCAACGTGCTGTTGATGACAGGTTCCATAGCAGCAGGTGCTACACCTTAGAATTGGGATGTCCTTCCCACCGTGAGCCACTGGGGCCCTCTCTGTGGCTGGAGGTCCTCAGAGAATGGCTGACATGTGGTAGCAGGGATCACCCCTCAATGTTTTGGATCTGAGGAGCAACTTCACATATCTCATCTTCTGGGTGTTCCTGATAACCCCACAAGGTGGGCCATTGTGCACTGGCCTCTCTCAGTGTTAGAGAAACTGAGGCTAGGAAAAGTAAATAGCAAAAACACCTAATACTTTCCTCACAGGGGTTGTGGGAGAATGTATTGAGTATATGATATGAATAATGATAACGAATATATATGTGTGTGTATATAAAAATCAGAACCAGTAGTTGGCACATAGGAAGTATTTAATAAATTTTGACTATTGACCATTATTATTATTTCTAGGGCCACACAACTAATAACAGGCAGATGTCTTGAGTCCCAATGACTCTTTTGATTTCCACTGTTTTATCACCTTCTTATTTGTTGTTCCACTGAGACTAAAATGTCTGATTAGAGCAAATTTCCTCGAGAGCTGTTCCCAGAAGTTTCTGAAGTGTAGAAAACAGTGTTGGCCTGAAATGCCATTGGAATGCATCTTCTATTCGATTTGTATATTCAACAGAAGCATTAAGATCGCTCTTTAGCAAGATGATACAAGTAGACAGTACTTGAGTACTTGGTATATACCACACATCATGCCAAGCATTTAACATGGATTATCTCACTTAATCCTCACAGCAATACTTTGAGCAACTTATTTGTATTGTCCCCATTTATATATGAGGAGACTGGGATACAGAGGGATTAATTGTCAATCAGAGGAGGTCGCCAGTAAAAGGCAGAACTAAGTCCGAAACCCATGCTCTTTATTTCCTAAGGCATATGTGTATTAGAAGGTCTTCCATGTAGAAGCAATTTCTCTATAAAACCCCTTTGGGTCATGCATAACATGTCAGCCACGGCCCTATGTTCTTAGCACCAAATATGCTTTCAGAAGGTTCCAGTCCTCACTTGTGCCTCTCTAACATCCCAGACTCCTCTTTGGGCCTCAATCTCCCCATCTGTATAATGAGCATGTTAGGTGGTTTCAGTACTGCACCCCACCCCCATCCCAATGTTCCAGAATTAGAGGCTTCCATGAATGGAGTCCAACTGCTTTTGTTCTGAGTCTTATCTTTTTAGGGCATAGAAACTACTATTTAGAAAAAGTTCTCAGTTTACTTATCTGCAAAATAGCGTTGCTGTGAAGATTTACTAAGAATGCAATAAGCACCTAGAATGGTACCTGGAACATAATGAGTGCATAATAACTACTCACTTTAAGGAGACAAAAGTACTTCTACTCTATGGAGACACTTGTCACATACTCATGGGAGTCCCAAGACATAGTCCCTGTTCTCCACAAGCCTAACATTTGTTTGAGGAAACTATGTAGAGTTGACTGATCTCTTGGTGCCTTTCTTTGGAAAAAAGATCATGCTGGGCTGCCTTTTTTCAGAGGCATTTAGCCACTCTCTACTTAAACAAATTAAAGTTCTCATTCTGCATGGCCCAAATGGGGCAACCATAAGAAAGCAAAAAGGAGGGGGAAGAAGACAAGGGACACAGGAAGGTGGATAAGATGGGATAAGCATTTTACAAGTTAGCCATCAGAGGAGAATGAGTGGCTCATTAAAACAAAGTCACCCATGCTCCAGATGGATCCATCTGATTGCATGTTGTCCTTTGGTGTCTTTAGCTAAAAAGTCCACATGTCATATAAAAAGAGACTTTGTTTTATAAATGGGAAGCCTTTGAGTTGGGGCTTAAAAGACAAATCAGGGAAGAGTGGAACTAGAATTCTGGTTGCCCAAGATTTGTCCATCACAAAGGTCACACGTGTATGCATTCATGTGTGCATTTGTGCGTGTACACACCCACCACGAGAGCATAGGCACCTTTGTGCACATTAGGAAAAGGTGCCCCCTCTGGACAGAAGCAGCCCTAAGACACCTCGGTTGGCAAGCAGTGTGCTGGATGTAAACCCTACTTGCCTCCTGAGCCAGGTGCATGTGGCTCTGCACAGAGGTGAGTGCAGCCACACACATAGCTACACATATTCCCAGGCAGGAGAGGAGACTGTTGGCTGAGGTCTGGTAATCTCACAGTGAAGTGGAGACACCTCAGCTAGAGTCTCCACTGAACATGTGGCTTGCTTTCCAAGAGTCACTTCTACAAAACCCACAGCTTTGCTTTGCTTTCTCAGCCGCTACTTGAAGATAATCAGTTTTGTTCTGTGCCTCTTCCCAACCCATTTGGTCCCAGCAAGCACACTTACTTGGGCTGACTCCAGAGTGTGGATTTTATTCTTCATTAGGTACCTTCTTTCACTGGGAAACAAGTTTTGAGTACTGCCATTTATAGAGTGCCTCATTTGATCCTTGCAGTAACCCTGAGGATTAGATAGCTGAGAATTAATACACCCATTTTACAGGAGAGGAAATGAGCTCTAAAAGAGGAACCTCAGAGAAACAAAATGTCATGGGTGATCTGGATTTAGAGAGTGTGTCACGTGGACTTGAGTGAGTCCATAGCTCAAGTTAGCTTCTGGTAAATTCTCGTGAAAGTGTAAACCTTCACAATCTTTCAGGCCTAGCTTCCCTTTCCCATCTCCTCTGACCTGAACCCCCATCCTGACCAACTATCTTCTATGATGAACTCACAACAACAGAAACTCAACAGTTGTCTTGATTTTGTCATTGGCCCAAGTAAAATAGCCATCCAGTTGCTATTGGAACTTGTTGCCAGTCAATTAGTGTATTTTGTTAGTGTGATCCCTGCTGTGGTCATCATTGCTACAAAGCTGCTTCTAAGAGCTGGACCTGGACCCAGACATGTTGAACACTTCTCTTTAGAAATTGCCTTCAGAGCCTAGATCCCATTGCCACAAATATCCTAAGATAATAAATCTTCTCTAATTTCCACTTAGACAGATAGCATATCAGTGCCAGGCCTAGAGTGAGTACTAAATAGATCATTGATGAATGAGGCAATTAATTGATGAACCCTTTGAGGGTGGTATTTAATAGAGTCTTTCAGTTGCCAGTGGCCAAATCACAACACAAATTAATTTAAGCAAAAAAAGAAAAAGAAAAAAAAAGGATGTATTGGCTCACACAACTGCAAAGTACAGGGGTAAGGGCATCAGGTACAGCTGAATCCAGAGGCTCAAATCATATTACAAAGACTTGGTTTTCCTCTCTTCTCAGCTCTGCGTCCAGTGTTGGCATTATTCTCAGGGGTTCTTTCTTCATGGTAAACCAGATGGCTACCAGTAGTTCTGGCCTGACCTGATTCTTACAGCTAGTTCACAAACTTAGACAAAGGATAATATTTTCCATTCCCTGTCCACAAAGCAAATCTCATAGATGAACTGAGATGGCCCAGCTTAGGTCATGTGCCTTCCCCTTTAAACCAATCACTGTGGGCAGAGGGATGGGCTGCCAGGGTTGGCCAGGGGAGGCACAGTGATTGACAGCTTCACCCAAGTCCTATAGGATGGGGAAGAGATCATTCTCTAATGAAGACTGGGGCTCTGCAGACAGTAGGTGCTCACTCAAGGGCAGATGAAGATTCTGGAATGGGTAAAATGTCAGTAGGATTATAAATTGGGTGATAAGGCTTTAGGTCAAAATGAGAAATAAAGTAAGGAAACATTTTCTTGGATGATTCACCACCGACCTTGAAAGGGGTGTTGGCAGAGATGTTCTCAGTGGTGGCAGCCAAAAAGAATAAGTCATGCTTCTCCCAGAGACTTCTTTGATGGGCAGAGAATCTTAAGGTTGGAGTTCATATTAGCCAATCAGTACTCCCCCCCACCCCCATTCTATAGGAAGAAATGGGCAGAGCCATGAAGTCAGCAAAACTTGTCTTTAGTGAACATTCACACCCACTCCCCTCTTCCCAGCCCATGAGGAAGTTTTCCACTATGGTAATTTAGTAGCAATATCTTCCCTCATATTTCCCCTGTGTGTCTTTCTCTGGCTCATCCTAGGCATTAGAAAGTATGGTTAAGAGCACAGACCCTGCAGCCACCTGAACCTGGGTTCAAACTCCAGGACTACCCCTTAATGGTTCGATCTCTCTGAGCCTCAGTTTTCTCCTGTGTAAAATGGATCTAATAACAGTACCTATCTGGCAGGGGCCTTCTGAAGGTCAATGAGATCATGGAAGTGAAGTGCATACAGCAAAGACTCAATGGTCATATATATGATCATTATTAGTAACCACATTCATTTTGTGCCCCCATCTTTTAGCGTGCCAGATTCCATAGAAAGAACTAATGTGTGCACAACGCTTACCGGTCTACAGTCTAAGGCAGTGGTCGGCAAACTCATTAGTCAACAGAGCCAAATATCAACAGTACAACGATTGAAATTTCTTTTGAGAGCCAAATTTTTTAAACCTAAACTTCTTCTAATGCCACTTCTTCAAAATAGACTTGCCCAGGCCGTGGTATTTTGTGGAAGAGCCACACTCAAGGGGCCAAAGAGCCGCATGTGGCTCGCGAGCCGCAGTTTGCCGACCACGGATCTAAGGACTCTGTGCACACAAAGAATAGGCCGGTCTCACATTCCAATCCTCATTCCAGTTGCAAAACTGCTTCTTGCCAGATATGCTGTGGTTGCCTTATCAGAAGCCAGTGGAATCTTGAACTGACCCTTGAGGGCTCCCATCCTCAGTCCTTCTTTAACCAGGCCCCAGGCTTGGTATGGAGGATTCTGAAATTTCTTGTGTTTCTCTTGGATTTATTCACCTGCCTCTGCCCTAGGGGAGAAGTCCTCATACTCAGAGTCCACAGGGACCCCTTGCCCGAGTCTGTCCTTTTTATGGGCCTTCATGCAACTTCTCTTTCCTAGAAAGCTTCCAGGTTTAGAATATTAAATTAATTAATTTTATTTTATTTAAAATATAGGCTGTGCTTACTAAGCATTCCCCTTAGTGCTTTGTAAATACTTCTGCTGACTTATTTAATCACCGCTATAGGGTAGGTGTTATTGTTATCTTCTTTTTACAGGTGAAGAAATTTAGATATAAAGGAGTTCAGTAGCTTACAAGGTCACATAGCCAATTAATGGGGAGTTTGGATTTGAATCCAAGTCTCTTTGCTCCAAGGTCATGTTCTTGGCCAGTAATCTGATTCTGTACCTCTCTGATTCATGCTTCCTGTCTTAGGTTTTAATTTTAGGGTCCTCCATACCTTCCAAGGTAACACATGCATTTAAATGGGACTTAGTGCTCCAAACATGCTGTCAGATGCAAAGCAAAGAAGACTTCAGACCTGGTGATAGCGGCAGATGGGAAGTCCTTAATGGCAGACCTTAGTAAGGCATGGATGGAAGCCCAGATAATCCTAAGATTCCTTCCCAGCAGTCTCTGATTATTATGAGAATTAGTGTGATTCGTTGAAAGAAGGGAATCTGGATGTGGAGTCCTAGTGAACTCCTACTCATTCCTTGATGCCCAGGTCCAATGCTTCCTCCTCAGTGAAGCCTTCCCTAACTGCCTCAAGCATTTGTGACCCCCCTATGCTGCCAATCATCCTTTTATCTAGCAAGTACTTTCTAAGCACCTACTGTGTGCCTGGAGATCATGAATTTTCCACACCAAACTGCAAACTCTCAAGGCAAGGACTAGATTAGCAGAATAGTTACCTTTGCAGGTTTTGGAGCTAGACTGTGTATTTGAATGCTCATTCCTTCGTTTACTAGTAGTATGACTTTGGGTAAATGCCTTAACTTTGGTCAGTCTCAGTTTTCCCCTCTGTTAAATGAGCCTAAAAATAGTACTTGCCTCTCAGACTCTCCAAGTATGGTTGTAAATATTACTTGAGTTTATATGTCTGAATATGGTAAGTATGTAATAATTCTTGCTATTAGCAGGTGCTTTATAATTGTTAGCAGTTGTTATTGATGCTGTTTTTCATATTTGTATCCTGAGGATCAAGCACAGTACCTACACCCAATAGGTGCCCCATGAATGTTTGTGTGAACAGGAGAAGGAGGGAGAGAAGAAAGAAAGGGGGCAGGGAGAGAGGGAGAGAAGAAAAAAGGAAGGGAGAGAGAGAATTGGATACTTCACCCTTCTGCACGTGAATCCTCTCACTGTGAAATAGGGAGACATGCACCTGCCTCCCAGCTTGTTGGGTGGATTAGTGGGGTGCACAGAATGTGACAGCACCTTGGAAATGGGAGGTGCCTTGCATAGAGTGGAGAGATTGTGATCATGTTGGCTGCAGGAATAAATAACCTGGGGCTAAGCCTCTGGGACCATAGCATGGGACCCAGCCTGGGGATGTAGTCACTCAGGAAGGGCTGGAAGACCTGTAGGAATCTGCCACCTGGGATATCCCACCTATAGTGGGTCAGCCTCCGATGAGTTCTGAGACCACCATCTGTTCTCCAGGAAACTTGCACCTTCCAAGAGAAAGAATATATGAAAACTAGTTTTTGCTCATCAATGAGAAAGGATTAGCATACTCACCGAAGTTCTTGTATTTGGAGAGACACAAAAAGGGCTGTCACACTGGTCATAACCTCTGATTGGCAGCTTGAGGATGGATCACAGTTCTTACTTTTTGGATATGAACACTAAAGTATCAAGAGGTGAGCAATCTGTTTATGTTCACACTGCTGCAAAGGCCAGAGTTGGGGCTTATGGCCACACAACCAAGCAAAGTCTGACCCCAAGCCCTTAAAAGAATGAGGGTAACTTAGGTTCCATAAACGGGGAAATTTCATAGGGATAAGATACCTGTGCTGGTCTGTGACAACCCCATCCCTCCCTCACTCTCTGTTCACACAGATATTCATGGGACACCTACTGGGTGCAGGTACTCTGCTTGGTTCTCAGGATACAAATATGAAAAACAGTCTCAATAACTACTGGTAGCATTTATAAAGCACCTGCTATATGGCAAGAGTTATTAGGTACCTACCATATTCAGACATATAAACTCAAGTAATCTTAACAGCCACACTCAGAGAGGCAGGTACTATTTTTAGGCTCATTTAACCTAACCGAGGGGAAACAGAGTCTGACCCTTCTCACTGGGGCCTCCAGTATCCTCAGAGACCACAGACTCCTGCAGCAGAAGGAAATGGAGGCCAGTCCATGCAGGGCTCCATTTTACAGGTGCCAAAGTGGAGGCACCAAGAGGGGCAGTGATCTCTCCCAGGGCCACAAAGCAAGTTGGTGGCTGGCAATGGGAATCTCTGGTGCCAGGGGGTTTTCAAGGTTTTCTTTTAAATATTTCAGGATCTAACAGAGAATAATGTAACCAACATCATTTATTTATTCAACTAACATTTATTGCATACCTACTATGTGTCAGGCACTTTTCTAGGTGCTGAGACTCCAGCAATGAACAAACCAAAGATCCCTCATAGAGCTGACATGCTACTAACGTTCGTGCACCATTAACTCACCACCAGCAAGAAATAAAGTATTTTTCATATAATTGAACCTTTCTGCTCACTTATTCCACACACACCTTACCATCCTGGAAATGCCACAATCCCGATTTTGAGGTTTATCGTCCTCCAGGCATCTTTTGATACTTCCAGTACATATGCATGTTTCTATACTTTACGTAAGTGGATCGTACTGTTACCAGACAGGGACCAGCCCAGAGAGGGTCTACTTCAGGCTGGCCTATAGCATGTGGGTTCGTGATCTCCTGTAGGAAAGATTTCATAACACGTGTCCAGGTGATTTTGAGAGTATGTTTTATTAAAGCTGGGGACCGTGAAACAAAGGAAGGACTTTGGGTAGAAGAAGCAACAAGGGAGAGCCTAGGCGGTGCTCTGCTTTGGCTCCATAGAAGTGTTATAGGAAAGAGAGCCACATCGGAGCTGCTTACAGGAAAGTCAGAGGAAAAGGGGGCCTTAGAAACAGGATAGGGGGTTAAGCCTGGGGTGAGCTGCCACTGCCACTGCTCCTCTGGTTTCAAGTCTCATGGGGACCCTTAGAGTTTAGGAGGAAGTGCAGAAGCGCCATGGGTGTGCTCTAGATAGATCCTGCATTGAGTCTTTGTGGGTTTGTGGGTTTTTTTTCCTGTGAGCGAGAATTTTAGGGAAGGGTTTTAATAGAATACTTACCAGCTTTCCAGGTGTGTTTTTAATAGGCTGATGCATCGGAATGAGCATATAGGATAGTTTGGAATTATTCTTTGGTCTGTTTTACTTTTATCTTGGGTCTGTCTGGCTTTAATGGGGATTTTTCTATTTGTTCCCGATTTCATCTGTCCTTGGGTTTAGCTGGCACAAATGGCATTAATTGGCTCTCTGCTTTATTTTCCCCAACCTGGGTGATTTAAGCTATGTATTTTCTGGTTAGGGAGGAGAGGTATAAACCATTTGCTCTCAGGTGTCCTTGGTTAAGGTAGACAAGGTCTTGCGATTCACTAGCGGCTCTAAGATGTTCAAATTGCTTGGCCTTGTTCAATTTTCTTATCTGTTTCCCCATTCCACTTGCCCAGAAATTTTCCTAGCTTCTTACTGCCACAATACTGTACATACCATATTTTTCCATGTATAAGATGCTATTTTTTTCTAAAAACATTAGACTGAAAATCGAGGGGCGTCTTATACATGGGAGTCAGCTGAGGAGGAGCTGCTCAGGTACTTAGCTACCCATACCTTATCAAATAGGCTTCCTCCAATCACGAGCCTTATTGTTACTGATGTCAGCTGATGCGGTAATTGGAGGTGGAGGTGGAGAGTGCGCAGATGCAACAAGGGCCAGTGTGTTCTGAGCCCATAAAGATGTCAAAAAATAAAAAGATAAATACTGGTAAGCGATTGTCTTACTCTGCAAAATTCAAACTGAATGTTATCAGCTATGCAAGAGAGCATGGAAATAGAGCTGCAGAGAGACAATTTGGACCTCCTCGCACTGAGTGTATGATCAGACAGTAGAGAAAAAAGGAAGAACAACTCCTTAAGATGCCAAAAAAGAAGAAGGCCTTAAGAGGAAAACCAGCAAAATGTTTAAAATATTGATTTCTTAATTTTAGGTTGGAAAAGTGGGAGGCGTCTTATACACGGAAAAATACAATAACTTTCTGCAACTTACTATCATTTGAGGATATATTTAGATCAATATATGTGGCACTAGTTCATTTTTTTACTGCTGTGTAATATTCCACTGTATGGAGATCTGACCATTTATTTGTTCTGATATTTCACAATGACAAGAGTCCCTTCAACTTCAGCCTTGGCCCTCTTGATTATTCCCCAAATTGGACAGGACCTGGAAGCCAAAAAGTATATCTGCTCCTTCTATTTAAAGTAAATTGTTGGTTACCAAACATCTACCATGCAAGGCCTTGGTTAGCTGTGATTAGGGGTAAAATGATGATGGTGGCCTCCCCTGGGGAGGGTATCCTCCTAGCTCCTTCAAGCCTATTCAGGGGTTCCTGATTGGGATGCTAGGTTCAATGGAAGAGCATTGCTGAACAGACCTCCCTAGAGTCCCTGACATTTAGAAGACGGGAAAGGAGATCAAATAGCTGAGCATAGACTTAGTGTGTGTGTGTGTGTGTGTGTGTGTGTGTGTGTGTGTGTGTGTGTGTGTGTGTGTGTGTGTGTGTGTGTGTGTGTCTGAGAGAGAGAGAAAGAGAGAGAGAAATGGCATGTGCATTATCTCATAAACATCCCTGTGACATAATTTATTAGTTTTCTCTTGCTGCATAACAAATCATCACAAACTTAATGGCTTAAAACAACACACATTTATTATCTCACAGTCTCCATAGGGCAGGAGTCCAGACAAGGCTTATTTGGATATTCTGCTCAGGGTCTCACCAAGCTGCAATCCAGGCTGGGGCGGGGTCTCCTCTGTGGTTCAGGGCCCTCTTGGCAGAACTCATTTTCTTGCAGCTATAGAACTCATCGGTTCTCCAAGGCCAGCAGGAGAGAGGCTCCAGACCAGGAGTGGGGAACGTCTGGCCTGAGGACCATATAAGGCCCGTGAAATCATTGCTCTGCCCCTACCAAGGCATTAGGGGCGAGTTAATTAAATGTTTGACCAAATATAGCAGGCTAATATTTAAGTTCATAATTTTGTATGGCTCTCAAATGATGTTATAAATATTCAAATGGCCATTGTCAGAAAAAAGGTTCCCCATCCCTGCCTAGACCCTCTTTTAAAGGATCACCTGATTAGGTCAGTCCCACTCAGGATAATCTCCATATGACTTTAACTTAAGGTCAGCCGATGAGGAATCTTATTTACATGTGCAAAATCCCTTCACCTTTGCTATATAACCTAACATGATCACAGGAGTGATATGCCATCATATGTACAGGTCCTACCCACATGCAAGGGGAGAGAATTTTTCAGGGTGTGTACACCAAGAAGTGGGAAACTTGAGGGCCACTTTGAATTCTGCCTACCACAGGTTGGTGCTATTGTTTCACCATTTTAACTCAGCAAAGTGAATTGGTTAGCCAAGGTCACACCTTAAGCAGGTGGGTGCTGGGATTCAAATTCTAGCTTACCTTGAGAGCACAAGTTCTCTCACGGCTCCCAGAAGCTCTCAATGCTTTTGTGAGAGGGGAGAAGGAATCTCCTCCCCATGCTTCACAGACATGTGTTCCCTTGGGTACCACCCCTTCCCAGGCCCCTTCTAGGAGAAAGGCCATCTTCTCAGCTAGACCTGGATTCACAGAAGCCAGGGTCAATCCCTTAGCCACCAAGCTAGCCCCAGCACACAGTAGGTGCTCAACAGATATTTGCTTGCTGTGGGCAACTTGTATCTCCTTTCCTTCTCTTCCTCTAACCTGGCCACTTCTGGGACTGCTGAGCACATCTCTCATTTTTCAGGGAACACCAGATTTAAGCTACAGAATTTCATCTCACCGTTTGGCAAGGACACGATGCTCCAGTTAACTTAGGGATTGCCCATCCAGATTTCATGAAACGTTTTTATAGTTTCTATTCTTGTTATAAAAACAATAAAAGTTATTTTCAGCATGGGAAATACCAATGAGCAAAATAGAAATAATAATAAAAAGTTAAGCACCTGGAAATCTAGCCTGCTGTAAGACCACTGTGAGCACCTTCTTTCAGCAGGCAGTGTAGCCTAGCAGTTAGGAGTGTAGATGCTTGGGTCACTGGCCTCGTTTTTAATTCTGGCATCCCTGTCACTAGCTCTGTGACCTTGGGAACAAGCTGTTTAATTTTTCTGTGCCTCAGTTTCTTCACCTATAAAATGAGTGTGTCACTAGTACCTGCTTCATAGGGCTGTGGGAGGAGTAAATGGGGTCATGTATGGAAAGTACTTAGAACAGGGCCTGGCACACAGTATGTTTAATGTAATTGTTTGTCATTAATATTTTTTTGATAAAAAGGGATCATACTTAATATGCTATCTTATAACCTTTCTTCACATCACATGTCTTTCCTTGACAGTAGATATTTACCCATGACATAATTTAAAGTGGATAAATCCCCTTCCACTTCATGTATTCAAGCAATCCTTTATTGTGGGCCTATATGTATTTGCATTCTTTAACTACTATAAATAACACTGTAGGGAACTGTCTTGCAGCTAGATTTTTGTGTAATCCTTACTTTTCTCTGCTCTAGAATGGCTTTCTCAGAGCATCCATGGGCCAAAGGCCATTCAGTTCCTTGGAGAGATCCCCATTGTCCTTCTGTTGAGTGCCAGGTGGAGTCAAATTGACCTCTGGAGCCCTTGCCGATTTGGCTCAGTGGATAGAACATCAGCTCTCGGACTAAAGAGTCCTGGGTTCGATTCTGGCCAAGTGCACATACCTCCGTTGCAGGGTCAATCCCCGGCCTCAGTTGGGGGAACGTGAACAAGGCAACCAATCGATGTGTCTCTCTCACATCGATGTTTCTCTCTCTGTGTCTTTCCTTCTCCCTTCCACTCTCTCTAAGAATCAATGGAAAAATATCCTGGGGTAAGTATTAACAACAAAATTGACCTCTGGAGACATTTTGCCACCAATTTAGTCCTCACCAGGAGTCTGTGTGTGGTTCTGTCTCCCATGCCAAAACCTGCCACACAGGGGATTAGTCTTTATATTCACTACCTAAAGGTGAGTGAGGGGCTGCTCCAGGACCAGCTCTTCAGACACCATGGGCTGTGCCTGGACCCTTGGAGGTATTTGCTCCTCAATTATGAGCAAGGAGGTGCCCCAGTGTGGAGCAGGCTAGGCCAATGTAGAGGGCCAGAACAGCTCCAGACACTACAGTTTGTTCTTATGACTGAAAACATATGATGCCTATTCATTCTTTATTCCTATGAAAATAAATCCATAATAAAAAATGCCTTGAACTACAGATATATGTAGCGACATGCCTGAATCTCAAAAAGATGATGTTGAGTAAGAGAAGGCAGACCCCAGAGGGAACTTGCTGTCTGATCCCTTTTGTGGGAGGGTAAAGAATAGGCAGGACTCCCTGGCCGGTGTGGCTCAGTTAGTTGATTGGAGCATTGCATCATCCTGTATATTGAAAGGTTGCAGGTTCAATCCCTCGTCCGGGCACATATGGAGGGCAAGCAGTCGATGTTCTCTCTCACATCAATGTATCTCTCTGTCTCTGTCTCTGTCTCTCCCTTTCTCTCTCTCTCTAAAATCAGTGAGCATGTCCTCAAGTAAGGATTAAAACAAACAAACAAAAAAAATAGGCAGAATTCATCTGTGATGGCAGAACTCACAGGGAGACTAGGATGGACAGGAAGGGGGCTTGTGGGAGGAAGGTTATTTCTGTGTTTTGACCAGGGGCTGGACACAAAGGTGTGTTCAGTTTATAAAAATGCAGTACCTGGTATCTGTGTATTTCTGTGAGATTTAATAAAATGTTTACTACAATTAAATCTGATTGCCCTCAACATCACCTATGTAGTATTCCTGTCTGGAATGTTTACTGAGAGTCTAACTGTGAGAAATAGTAAGACAATCCAATTAAGGGACTTCCCCAAATACCTACACTGCAAGAAAGAAAATATCTGGAGAACTGTTCTAAATTAAAGGAGACTAAAGTGACATGACAACAAAACCGAATGCATGATCCTGGGTAGAAAAAGAAGTTGTAAAGACCAGGGACAACTGGGGAAATTTAAACAGGACTGTGGATTAGATGATGCACTGTGTCAATATTGAACCTCCTGGGATGGAAATAGGATGATGGAATTGTGCTTGTGTGGGAAAATGTCTTTGTTCTTAGGAAATTCATGCTCAAGTACTTAAAACTAAAATGGACTGATATCTCGGGGGAAAGGGAGGGAGATAGGGAGAGAAACAGAGCACAGATGAGGTTGAATGTTAACAGTTAGTGAATGTAAGTGAAGAGTACTTCTGGCATTAAGATATTCTGGCAAATCTTCTGGGAGATTGAAATTTTCAAAATAAAAATTTGGGAAATAAAAAAATACTATTTCCTATTTTTTTTAAAAAAAAAAGAAAGAAAATTTACAAATCATCAAGTTATGGAACTGTGTCTTTTACCTTATATAAGGCATTTAATATGCATTATATACAATCTCGTGAGTCCTTTAGGTCTTTACAAATAATACAAATCCAACCAAATAACTAAAGTGGACATTTATTGGTCCACATACCTGAACAATCCAGAGATATCCAGCTTCAGGTCAGGTTCGATCCTTTCAGGGTTTGAAAGGTTTGACCCATTTTCTCTCCCTGTTTCTCTGCTCTGGTTCTTCTAATTTGGCCTCACTTTCAGAATATTCTCCCCTCCTGAGCATTAGCTGGCTGCCAGGACCAAAT
This sequence comes from Eptesicus fuscus, assembly GCF_027574615.1. Taxonomy (NCBI): domain Eukaryota; kingdom Metazoa; phylum Chordata; class Mammalia; order Chiroptera; family Vespertilionidae; genus Eptesicus; species Eptesicus fuscus. The sequence goes on from NC_072490.1 coordinate 36,409,018, forward strand.
GGATAGAGGGTAAACTTCCCACAGGGAGGAGGGAAAGGATGCTGGAAAGGCTTCCGAAATGGCTTCCACACCTGCATGTAATCCATGAGGCAGATGGTCTTACCCCCTTGCGTATATCAGGAACCCTTGACGCAGAGAAGTTATGTAGTTTGTCCAAGGTCTCACAACCAAGAAAGGAAAGCTGGCATTTGAACCTGGGTCTGCCTGCCTCCCCTTCCCTCTTTTTTATACAAGTACCTATTTATTACAAAAAGTCTGCAAAATGGCAGAGAAAAGAGCACCTGAATGCCATCCTGACACCATCACTTTTGTATGTTTTCTTCCAGTCTTCATCTCCCAAGGTTTTTTCTCTTTTTTTTTAAGGGAAGCACATGAAATCAGATATTGATATGAGAACCCCTGAAGATCCCCCAAGCTACCAGGACACCCTCCATTTGGGAGCATCTAGGGTCAGATGTTCTAGCCTGTATTTAAGGCTAACCCTTTCCAATGCAGGGTTCCAGATTTGCCTTTATCAGGTGGCAAAATCATCTATTCAGGCAATGGGCAAGTACTTGGGAAATGAAAGCAATGGTAATGGAATTAATGGAAGTGCTGCATGTTCCCATTGGTTCATATTGTCAATCACAACATATCTTAACCCTCACAACATTCATGAGTATGCACATTATGACCCCTGTTTTTTTAGAGGCTCTGAGAAGAGCAATGACTGGCCCAGGTCACCATCAGCATGTGGCAGAGGCAGGAGCCAAGCCACGCCCTGTGCCAACTCTTCAAATCACAACCTTGAGCTTCCACCAGGCCTTCTCTGAATAATCCTGGGAGCATGTGCCACCCTCACCCCCACCCCTACCATGGGTTATAAGAACTTGAATCAAAGGCCCCTCTGTTGTTGGAGAAGTCCTCCGGCTTTGCTTCAGCCCAGGCACTTTCTTTCAAGGGGTAGGATCTGCGCTAATAAAAACAAGTGTCATTTTACAGTGCTTCCTATAAATCTGTTAGTGACCTTTAATAAAAATGTATGACCCTAATAATCCTGTTCTGAACACCCTGGTCAGATCATCGCTCACTGACCAGTAATCTGCAAACCTTGAAAATTTAGTGACTGGACCTGGGCCCATGCCAGGGGTCCCGCTCCAAGTGTTGGGAAGGGATGAATAATGATTAATCCAAACTACTTGATGCCAAATGCAAAGCTGTTTTTTTTAAAAAAATAAATCAGGCCATTGGGCCGGGAATCCTACGAAGAGCAGTACTGGAAGACACCTGGGCTTCCCAGAGAGCCCATAAACCAAATTTAGCCCCATCTGCCTGATCTGTTCCCAATGCCTTTCTCTCCCTCCATGTCATCATGGAGCCAAAAATAAAGTGTGACCCTCACTACCCAGCTGTAGTGGACAAAATCCAAGGGCATGTCCTGAACCCATGAGTGTGTCCACTTTGCTTACAGGGTTGGAAACCGGAGCACCGCAGGGAGGTTGGAGAAGCTGGGATTGACCTGGGTTTTCAGCGTCTCATTTGTTCATAGTTCTCTCAGCAGAAACCCAAGTGGGTCATTGAACCAGTTGGGACTTATGATCTAGAAGAATCGCCAAAAGTTTGCAGGCCTAAAACACCTTATCAAAATAAAATCATACTGCTTTTGCTCTGAGGCTCTGTAACAGGCAAATACAGATATTTGCACAGACAGTGCAGTACCTTGGGGTTCCCTGTACAATGCATCCTGCAGAGGTCCTCAACAACTTTCGCCTTCTCTATCACTCAGGATTCGGGGGAATGATGCATCATGGGGACTTCAAGATATATTTTCCTTCAGCAAAAGGGCTCCTCCCAGGGCACCAGCATCCTTTGGGTCTTCCACCTCAAGTTCCTAAGCAGCTTTGGAGCTTCTCCACCAAATTCCAAATTTGAAGAAGGGGTATTTGTAAATCACATGGACACCAGCCACAGGCACTTCTCTTTCTTTGTGGAGGAGGGAGCACGGATTCTGGAATCCCAGACTGTCCAAAGAAAAGGCACTGGAAACCGCTGGATCCTTGCTGCTCTAAGTGCGCCCCTCCCCTCACCAACAGCAGCATCAGTATGGGAACATTACATAAATGCAGAATCTCAGACAAGGCTTCCTGGGACCTGGAATTCAAGGCTCAAACAGGATGGGTACCAGGTCTACTGAGTCGGAATCTCCCGTTCAATAAGAGCCCCAGGTGATCCATGTGCACATGGAAGTTTGAGATGCATTGACCTAGCCCACACTTCCCCACTGTGTATTTTGGAAACAGAGGCACAGAGAGGGCCCCAAACACACAGCAAGTTGGTAGCTGAACTGAAGCCAGTTCTCAAGATTCTCAGCTTTCTGCTGCTTTCTTCTGCCCCATGCCATCTCCTTTACCACAAACCGTTCCAACTGTTTTCTGCCATGCTCGTGGCTTGCTGAAAGAACTGGAGGGATGCTGACTATTGGGGTGTCTCTAGGGCAGTGTGCTTCAGATGTACAGAGGATAATCATTCAGATGAGAAATGACCACACTTGCACCTAAAACATTCAGGGATTTCAGAAGTAAAGGAACCTTAAAAGTCAGCTGATGCAGAAAACCCTTTATAGACTCCCTGCATCAAGGCCAGCCAGCTCCACTTGGATGCCTGTAGTGACAGGGAAGTTACTACCTCAGAGGGCACCAACTCTGTTGTTGGAAAACACTAATTGCTTTTGTATTCATTTCCAATATTATATTTAATTCTGCCTTGCTGAGCTTCTACCCACCAATGCTACTTCCACTCCCTGGAGTAGCTTAGAAAGGCCCAGGCCCTCTTCCATTCAAGACTTCTTTAGACACCTAAACACTAATATCAGGACTTACCTTCCCTGTTTTGTTATTCCTTTCCTGCATCCTCAAACCACCATCTCAGTCATTATCTTCAGAGCTGCCTGTCAATATCACTCTTCAAGGGAGTTGAATATCACACTCTAGCTCAGGATGGCCCGGTCCAAAAAGAGGGGCACTATCACCTCTTTTGATTATATTCTACCTCTTTTAATGCAACCTAATTTTGATTTTTTTTTAATTTTAAGCAGCAACATCACACTGTTAACTCCTATTAACCCTGTCAAATATGCCTCTCAAAGCTTCATCACATGAACTACTACCAAGCAAATTCCCCCACTGATTTGTACTTAATTGTCTAAGACCAGATGCCTGACTTTCATCTATCCTTGAGTATCATTCTCTCTCGGTCTGGGTTTCTGCCTGTTGGGATAATTTTGGCTCTCAAGTCTTTTACTTTGTGAATTAGTCATCCTCCCAGCTGAGCTAACCTCAGCCAACCCTCAAACATTTATTGAGCACCTACTGAGCATTCAGGGTCAGAATTAGAAGATAAAAGTGGGACATGTGTCCCTGTCTCTTAGGGGTTTTATAGTCTGGTTGTAAAATGAGGACTCATCTCCAGGGCACAGAGGCAACTGCAAACCAAGGCCAAGGTTGGGAGGCAGTCTCTAAGGAAGCTCTTGTTCAGGGATGTCTGTGAATCACCCACCTTACAACTGCCCAGGAGCTTGTCAAAAACACAGGTACCTGGACCCACTCAGCTCAGGGACCTAGCCCCTTCATGTTCCTGTAACTCCATAGGTGACTCTGACACAAGCCAAAGTTAGAATCCACAGTTTAAAGGGCTGAAGGAGGTGAGCCCAGAACACAGGGATCAGGGAGGAGCTGGGAGAGGGGAAGGGAGGGGAAGGTGGGGCACTCTAGATGCAAAATAATGGGGCATGGGCACAGGCCAGAGGGGGCTCTGGAGACTGTGCTGGGTGAGACAGAGATTAGCTGATGGGCCGTGCCCCAGCCCTGCTCAAGAAAATTCTGCAGCATCTCCATGCTGTAACCCCAAAGATGTGGCCCTGAGTTGAAAAACACCTCAGTGCCCTGAGCGGGGTCCCAAACTGAGTCCTCTTTTTGACCAGAAGAGAAAAGCATTTGGCAAATAGCCCCACACCCTGTTCTCATGAGTACTGTGGCTTTCCACAGGTTCCCCACCCACACATTCTGAAAAGGGTTGTCATCGCCCCACCCCCAACCCCCATATTATAGTCTTAGTGTCTCAGTTGTTGGATGTTTGCTTCCTGATGCTGAATTTAGCATTTATAAGCAGTGTGACTTTGAGACAGGGTCTCTAACATCTTTTATAAAAGGGGGATAAAATAGTACCTCTTCCTCAGGTTGCTGTGATCTAACATGATCCACTGAGTGCTTGCTGCTTACTGTGTGCTGTACTCAGTGCTCAGGGCTGGGGATACAGCCAGAAGGAAGCAGATGGGTGTGTGTGTGGGGGGGGGGGGGCGCTTTCCTGAGCAAAGACAAATTCTCATGGAGACAGATAGCAAACAAAATACACTGAGTGTTTTAGATGGTGAGAAGTGCAATTGATAAAAAATAAAACAGGACAGAGGGATCAGAAATTTCGGGTGAAGAAGAAGGGGGTGCAATTTAAAATAGGAGGTTGGGAAGGTGACATTTGAGTGAAGACTTGAAGGAGTTCAGGGAGGGAGCCATGAGGATAACTGGAAAAGAGCCATCTAGGAATGGGAACAACCAGTTCAAAGATCCTGAGGCAGGGGCATGCCTGGAGGCGTAGAGGGTCAGTTTATGGTGAGTACATAGTATGTGATTTAATTGCTCAATATTATCACTGATATACTTAATAGTATTTATAATCTTGGTAGAGCCATAGAATTTCACTTGTGAAGCTGTGGCAGTTAGAGCATGGATCAGGAGTTAGATTAGTCTGGGTTTGAATCCCACCTCTGCAATTCTCAGGCTGTGTGATTGTGGCCAACTCACTTAACTTCTCTGAACTTCCACCCAATGGAAGGTGACAATAATAAGACCTAAAGTTCAAATTTGTCATGGGGATCAACCAAATGCACAGAAGTATGGAGTTGACCCTAAAGTGCAGGGCACTGGTGAGCTGCTCTGAGCACCCAGCATCACTCTTCCACTATACAGGCTGTGAAGCCACGCCCCAATGCTGCCACACAAGGTCACATGGCACCAATAAAGCCTGAGAGTTCTCTCACCCATGCCCACCCCCACACTTTCTATCCTAGTTCAGCTATTTCTTTTAAAAAGTGAAACTCAGCCTTTGATTTTAAAAATAGATCACTCAGAATTCTCCTCCCTCTAATTAGGTTGTGTCAGTTGTTTATTTTGCATAGTGAGGCCGGGAACTCGAAATTTCCCTGGAAGACTGGAGAGAGACCTAAACTGACAGAGTTTTTTGGCTACCAGTTACATCTCTCCATCCTGTTCTTTCTGAATGTAGCTTCTGTTCAGAACACACTGGATCTGGGGTCAAAGGATTCAGGTTTGAATTGGGACACACTTTACTTAGCAATGGGTGCCCCAATTCAAACCTCTCTCGACCTCATTTCTAAATCTATAGAATGGGGTCACCAGTCAAGGTGCTCTGTAGAGCTCAGGGGCTCTTTGTAAAGATCAAAGGACGGGGACATGCTGAAGTGCCTCGGTGTTGACCGGCTGAGTGTTCAGACGGGGTGGGACTTCCTGATGCGGCTGCAGCCCAGGTTGACGCGCTAAGATCAGGGAACCCAGAATGGCCATGTACTGAGCCACCTTTCCCCACTGCCTTATTTCTGGGGGGTGGGGGGTGGGGTTTATACTAAGAAAGGTCAGCCTCAGGAACCCATTTGGGTCTTCCAACCCCTAGAGATGTCTCGGATCACCCAAGGGCAGCATGTCGTGGTGTTTGAAAGCAAGGACAATTCTGAATTAAATAGGCTCAGACTGGAATACCCCCCATGGCTGACCAGCTAGGTGACCTTGAGCTAGTGACTTGGCCTCTGCCTCAGTTTCCTGATCTATAAAGTGGGGAGAATAAATAACTTCTGGCCATTGCAAGGTCTTCTAGACAGTGCCCAGCAAAGAGTAGGTGTTGGTAGGAACTACTTTTGAAATGGCCCTGCCCAATCTCTTCATTTTCCAAAATGGGGAGACTGAGGCCCAGCTGGGAAGAGAGTCTGCTCAATAACACAATGCCAGCCAGTGGCCATGCTAGGCCTCTTGGGTCTCTAGGGCTCTGTCTTGCTGGAGCCCCAGTGAGGGTGGAAACCTTGCCTGGATCCTCACAGGAGTCTAAAGTGGGGGGAATAGTCCCCATTGCCTGGTAATCTGTTAAAGTGGGAAACCAGGAAAAAGGTGGTGGAATTTTGAAGCTCAGAGAGTAGTTCAGGAAGAACTTCATGTTCCTGAAGGGGTGAGAGACCCTCCCCTCTCCTCCAGCCAAACCCACTAATCTCCAGAGGAAAGCAGATCTGGGTGTGGGGACCTGTGCCCCGCTGCCCTTGTGGGCTCCCCTCCTCCAGGGCAACAAGATTAAAAACATGCAGAGTCTCCCCATACCAGGAAGGGAGTGGGAGAAAGATGGCCAGGGGCTGGCTAGGGATTGGAGCCTGGTCAATTCATCCATTCACTCTTCCTCTGAGCTTCCAGCAGTGCATCTTTGAAGGGTGCTGAATGGACAGGGAAGACCATCGGATGTGCCCAGACTTCCTTTCCCTGGAGGGGGAACAGATGTACACATGGACATTCCTAGTGAACAGGAGGCCGCAAGGACTGTGAGCCAGAGAGAGCTGGTACCATCAGTAGTGACCTGGTGGACTGCCGGCAAGAGGTGGAGATTGGAGAGCTCAGTGGGACTTGGTGAAGAGGAGGGAAAGGCCCTGGTTACTGGCCTACAGCTCTGTGCAGATCAGCATCAGGGGTTCCAGGAAGGCAGGGGAGAGCCTCCTAGAGAAGGATGGAGAGGGACTCTGGGTTCAGAGAAGGTGTGTATCTAACATGGGGCACAAGGCCACGGGGTTGATATTTTACCCACATTTGGAAGAGTTGCTTCCCCGGACCCTTTGTGATCTCTCTGAGTCCCTGCCAAGTCTCTGCTTTCAGAGGCAGCACCGGGTGGGGCAGTCCCTGACCAGCCAAATCCCTCTAAGTAAATGTCTTTGGGGGCTCAGGCCAAGCAGCCAGGGGCACAATGTGCAGCGGGAAACCACAAAGCCATGAACTAGATTTGATCTACCACAGGCTTCTTTTAACCAAAAGCAAATCCTTAACTGTGTCTGAATTTTGCTTACTTTCTCTGTGACGTGGATAGTGGGGGCCATTCAGGAGGCTCTCGGAAGTTCCTTCCACCCTGAGGAATCCCTCACGGGTGTGCCTCACAGTGAGGGCAGAAGCAGAGCCCTTCACCGGCGGGTTCAGGCAGCAGCCCTCTGTCTGTTTTTCCTTCTGTGGTTCATTTCTCTCTGCTCCCAGCTCTGACACCTGCCAATTCCTGTGCTGCGTGGATGGGACCCCCAAAGTAAGAGCTGATACCATGCCTGTCACTCCTTCAGGAGCTTAAGTTGTCAGAAGAGGATGTGGAACCTAAATTTTAGGAAGAAATTACTCTTTGGCAAGCACCAAAGTGATTTCAATGACAAGTTCCCACACATCTTTGCTTTCATTCACTCATCCAGGCAATATTTATTGGGGGTCTACTATGTGCTAGGGGTACAACAATGAGCAAAATCAGATGAAGTCTCCTCCCCATCCAGCTGGGAGACAGACCTTAATCAAGGAATCATAGAGCTATGTCTATGTGTCAAGTTGTATCTGTGGTGAGAGATGCACACAGGGCATACATGGAGCTGTGGGAGGGTTGTAGGGGTGCAGCCTGTGCAGCATGGTCAGGAAAGGCTTCCCTGAAGAAGTGATGTTGAGCCACAGCCTACAGGATGGGGAGGAGTTATTCAGGCTAAGGGAATAATGAAGAAACAGAGAAGTCGGCCTGTGCAAAAGGCCTGTTGCCTGAACTCTGAAACAAGGAGATGGGTGGGGCTGGACCTGACCTTGGCCAACCCCCTGTGGAATTTTTTCCTCACTCCCAAGGCAAAGGGAAGTTCCATGGATATTTGAAGCAAGGGAGCTAGGGAGCAGGTGATGAGGTGACAAAAGAGCAATTTGCATTCCTAAAAGGTCAGGTGGTAAGGGGCTGAGGTGGATGGGGAGCCTAGGGAGGAGCTACCTCAGTTATCTGGGCAAGAGGCCCAGAGAAGGGCAGCAGCAACAGGAATGGAGAGGAGTGGCTGGACTGAGAGGACACAGAATGAAATGACAGGACTTGGAGATGGAGCACGTCGGGGGAGGGGTGTCTTGATGAGTCCAGGTTTCTGGTTTAGGTATCTGTGCAATTGCTCGTGCCTTTTTGTTTGTTTGTTAATCCTCACCCAAGGATATTTTTTCCACTGATTTTTAGAGAGAGAGAAACATCAGTGTGAGACACATTGATTGGTTGCCTCCCACATGTGCCCCCACCAGGGTCGGGGATCAATTCTGCAATTCTTGACTGGAATTGAACCCAGAACCATTCAGTCCTCAGGCCAGTGCTCTATCTACTGAGCCAAACCAGCCAGGGCTGCTCATACCTTTTCCTGAGATGGGAGAGACTGAAAGGAGACTAAAATTTGTGGGGAAAAGATTAAATTTTTCTTTTTCCCCATACTAGGCAAATGTGGCCCTCTCCATTTCCTTTCCTTTTCAAGGCACCAGGGAGATCAAATACCTTTGCTCTTGTATTTCCAACGATCTTTTATCATCTCTCTTACCTCTGAGAAAAATCAAATTAAAAATATGCTTCACAGACCCAGGTCTGAGGCTCACAAAAGAGTTTTGGTGAATAGGATTAGTCCCTAAGTCCCAGAAAAGCTGTAGGGTCACGCCAGGCGGAGAGGGAGATCCAACCTGCAGAGAAGCTGAATCTCATGACCAGGGAGCCTTTCAGAGGTGCCCTTGGTGACGCCCACTTGCAGGACCCAAATCTTTCAGGAAAGGAGCTCCGGCCTTTGTAAGTAACTCGACCGCCCTGGAGTTGGGGGCTAGGCAAAAGGGGCTTTGCTTTGGGGGGAAAGGGCCATGTGGGCTTGGGTTTCCTTGGGGACCCCAGAAGCCACTTTATTATTCGGGCAAATCAAGTCCTCACAGCCACGGGGCCCCAGTTGCTTCTAAGAAGGGGCGGTGGGGTGTGTGATCTTCCCCCAAGAAACCTGCCAGGGAGGCGACAGGTGCACAGGATGGAAGGACTCAGGGTCCCGGCTCCAGAGTGAAACACTCAGGGTTTAAATTCCCTGGCTGTGGGCCCCCGTGCTACCTCCCAGGGCCTTAGTTTCCCCATCTGGAACACAGGCATGATGCTATACCTGACCTTTCAGGGTAGATGTCAGCAATCAACAAGACCCCTTATAACATGCTCACTTTCTTGCCTGGCACACAGGCTTTGGGATAGGGTGGTATCTTTGTAAAACAATACTTTTGACCACAAGACACTCTCTCACTCAGTAAGGTCCTTCCGTGGGTAAAGATGAAGGGGACCCAATCCTGTCCTCAGAGAGCCCGGAGTCTCCTAAATAAGATGATCGTATCTTAGCCTCCACTCCTCATGGGGGGTGGGAGGGTGATTCTTGCCAAGTCCAGACCCAGCGGGTGGTGTAGTGAGTACAGCGCATGTCCCCTCACACCCCTCCTGTATCTGCACTCTCCTCACCTAGCTGGGGTGAGCTTATGCCTCAAATGGCCATATCTGGGACTCTTCTTTGGCGGCCTACCCTCAGGTTCCTGGAGCTGCCTTGCCAGCACCTGCAGAAAACCAAAAATTCCTGGGAGGTTCTGTCCCCTCTGGTGTGGAGGTCCTTATGTGACTGGTGGGTGGGAGAGGGTGAAAGCCCAGCTCCTCTCCCTGTTGGGCAGCCGTGAGTATGATTTATCCCCCAGAGCTTTCAGCAGCAATGGGTTGGAGCTGCCATGGAGAGTTCTGCCTGAATCACACCCTTGCTTGTTCCCTTCCTGTTCCTGGCCGGTTTCCCCCTCTCCCTTTCTGTTCTCCCTAGGAGTGCTCTCTTTATACATCACTGGCACAGAACCCTCATCTTAGCAATAAGAGCACCTGTTTTTCCCATTCCCCAGATGAGGGGACTGGAGTGCAGGGAATTTCAGCCACTTCCTCAAGTGTCTCACACCAGGGGTGGCTGAGCTGGGCCTTGGGCCAGTTGTGGTGTGACTCCAAAGCCCAGGTTTTTTCCACACTGCAGCATGTATGTGATAAGCGTTAAAGCAGAGAGACAGAGAGGGGGCGGGGGGGAGGGGAACAGCAAACTATCATGTTTGGTCATGAGCGTAGATGGTGTATGGCTGACACTGAGCAGTCTGTGGAAGCACGGTGAAATTTGTCAGATGGAGATGATGGGAATGGCATTGTGGGAAGAGGGAACAGCATGTGCAAAGGCATAGGGGTATGAAAGACACTGCTTGTTGGGGAAGCATATGTGCCCTCCTCTTCCACCTCATCATTCCCCACCTCCTGACTGCCTCCCTATTTCCACCCCAAGCTTCTCCAGTGTATTCTCCAACAGAAGCAGCCAGCAAGGAGGCTTCTTAAAATGTAAAGTATAAAAATGTCTTTTAAAAATGTAAATCTGATCATGCCTCACTAAGCCTCCTCCAAAGAAACCCTTCAGTGACTTCCTCTTCCACATAGAAAAAAAAAATCTAAACATCTTTCCATGTCTAACTATCCCTGGTGATCTGGCCCACCCAGGCTCACCCCTCGTCTCCTGCCCTGCTCTCCTTACTCTCACCAGCCACCCTGGGCAGGGTCTAGCTGTGTTCTCTTCTAGAGGAAGAAACTTTCTTCCTTTAGAGAATGATTTTTAACCGGTGTGCCACAAGAATTTTTAAAGCATGCAATACTTGACTATTTAGTCAGGGGCACTGACTTCTTTTCTCTTAGATTGACAAATTTAAAAAAAAAATGACAACTGTTAACACAATAGTCATCTGGTGTGTTAATCAAAATTATACTGATTTTTTTTGTCAGATTGGCAAAAATATATTTTGGTGTGCCACAGAATTTTAATAACTAGTTTATGTGTGCCATGAGATGAAAAAGATTGAAAATCGCTGCTCTAGACCTTCCCAGGGCTGGCTTCTTCTCATCCTTGAGGTCTCAGTTTATGTCAGTACTGAGAGAAGTCTCACCCCAGCATGTTGTCCTGTTGGATTCATTTGTAACACCAGTCCTCAGGCTTGACTGTTTCCTCTCACCTCTTTATCTCAAGTGCCTCTAGCAATGCCTGGCACTTAGTGGGTGCTTAAGAATAATTGCCACCCTACCTTGTTTGGCTCAGTGGATAGAGCATCAGGCCTGTGGACTGAAAGGTCCTGGGTTCGATTCCAGTCAAGGGCACATGCCTGGGTTGCTGGCTCGACCCTCAGTAGGGGGTGTTCAGGAAGCAGCTGATCAATGATTCTCTCTCATCATTGATGTTTCTATCTCTCTCTCCCTCTCCCTCCTCTCTGAAATTAATTATATATATATATATATATATATATATATATATATATATATATATATATATTTCTTAAAAAAAAAAAAAAGAATAATTGCCACATTTGCCTGGTGTGTGTGGAAGGATCAGAGGCTGAGGAGAGGCCTTGAATGGCAAGGTAAGGCATTTGGACATAATCCTTTGAGTAATAGGGAGTTACCAGCTAATGAAAATTAGGCACTTTCAAGTCTTGAAAAAAATATTCCCTGGGCGGGTTGCTGGACAGCAGCAGTATGATAAGAGTCATTACATGGCCGGCTTTCACCCTAACTGCTTTGGGGAACACCCATGGAACAGAAGTCCGCACCTAGGAGCTCTGCCAGCCTGTTGCTCTGAGTGCTTACCTTAGAAATACCCAGTAGAAGACCCTGCCTTTATTTTTTTTTCTTTGATTTTTTTTTGTATTATAGTAAAATATACACAACATAAAATTTACCATTTTAATCAATATTAGTTATTTGGTGAAATAGCATTAAGTACATTCACATTGTAGTAGAACCGTCAGCACCATCCATCTCCAGAACTTTTCATCTTCCCAAACTGAAACTGCCCATTAAACACTAATTCCCACTCCCCTTGGCCCGAGCCCCTGGCAACCACCATTCTACTTTCTGTCTCTATGAGTCTGACTGCTCTGGGGACTGCATATACCTACCAGGTGTACCGGTTATTAATGCAGATTTTTTTCAATAGATGGAGTTACACATATGTTGATATATATGCGATTTGATATGTATGCTATTTTGTTGTATTGACAACAAGCTTCAAAACTTCATATGACAAATTTTCTGAAGGTGTTAACATCATAGATATTTTTACGCTTAAAAATGTCGAATTTCATGCCAAAAAAAAAAAGAGCATTTGCGGGAAGTTTTAATTCATTACTTAATGTTGAAGAAAAGTGCTGCTGAAAGTTATCGTATACTTTGGGAAGCTTATGGTGAACATGCTCCATCTCAAGATACTTGTGAACGCTGGTTTAAATGCTTTAAAAGTGATGATTTCAATGTGAAAGACAAAGAATGTCCAGGTCAACCGAAAAAGTTTGAAGACCAACAATTACAAGCATTATTGGATGAAGAAGCATGTCAAACTCAAAAACAACTTGCAGAAAGATTAAACGTTGCTCAGCAAACAATTTCCAGTTGTTTACAAGCAATGGGAAAGATTTTAAAGGAAGGAAAATGGGTGCCACATCAACTGAACGAAAGACAAATGGAAAACCGAAAAGTCATCAGTAAAATGTTGCTTCAACAGCATGAAAGGAAGTCTTTTTTGCATCGAATTGTGACTGGCGATGAAAAGTTGATTTATTTTGAGAATCCCAAACACACAAAATCATGACTTGATCCAGGTCAACCATCAACATCGATTGCAAGGCCAAATTGCTTTGGAAAGAAGACAATGCTCTGTGTTTGGTGGAATCAGGAAGGTGTGGTGTATTATGAGCTTCTAAAACCAGGTGAAACCGTTAATACTGATCACTACCAACAACAAATAATCAATTTGAACCATGCTTTGATCGTAAAATGACCAGAATGGGCCAGAAGACACGGCAAAGTAATTTTGCTTCATGATGACTCACCATCACACACTTCAAAGTAAAGACACGTTAAAGACACGTTAAAGCAGTGGTTCTCAACCTTTCTAATGCCGCGACCCTTTAATACAGTTCCTCACGTTGTGGTGACCCCCAACCATAAAATTATTTTCGTTGCTACTTCATAACTGTAATTTTGCTACTGTTATGAATCGTAATGTAAATATCTGTGTTTTCCGATGGTCTTAGGCGACCCTGCTAGTGGTTCTCAACCTGTGGGTCGCGACTCACAGGTTGAAAACCGCTGCTGTAGAGCCTAAGACCATCGGAAAACACAGATATTTACATTACGATTCATAACAGTAGCAAAATTACAGTTATGAAGTAGCAACGAAAATAATTTTATGGTTGGGGGTCGCCACAACGTGAGGAACTGTATTAAAGGGTCGCGGCATTAGAAAGGTTGAGAACCACTGTGTTAAAGGATCTTGCCTGGGAAGTATTAACCCACCCGCCATATTCACCAGACCTTGCTCCTTCAGATTACCACTTGTTCCTTTGATGGCACATGCACTTTCTGAGCAGCACTTCAAAACGTACGAAGAAGTGGAAAATTGGGTCTCTGAATGGTTTGCCTCAAAACAAGAAAAGTTCTATTGGGACGGTATCTACAAATTACCTGAAAGATGGGAGAAATGTGTAGCTAGCGAAGGACATTACTTTGAATAAAGCACTTTTGATGTTTCTCTTGAAATTATTGTGTTTTCTTTGATTACAAAATCTGCATTATTAACCGGTACACCTGGTAGGTGGAATCATTTTCCCTTTGTTGCTGGCTTATTTCATTTAGCATAATATCCTCGAGGTTCATCCATGTTGTAGCATGTGTCAGAACTCCCTTCCTTTTTAAGTCTGAATAATATTCCACTTTTTTTTGTCCCCTCATATCTGTCTATTCTTCAGTAAATGGACACTTGGGTTGTTTCCACCCTTTGGCTCTTATAAATTATGCTGCTAATTAACATGATTGTACAAGCATCTATTTAAGTCCTGTTATGTATAAACCCAAGAGTGTAATTCCTGGAACACATGGTATTTTACTTTTAATTTTTGAGGAACCCCCATACTGTGTTCCATAGTGGCTGCACCAAGAACATTGCCTTTTGCTGCATTCCTCCATGTACTTATGCGGGCAAGACCTCCTTGGATTCAGATCACCCTGTAACATCTATGTGCAGTGTTACTATAACAACTTAAGTGACTAAGTTAAAGCTGATGTCTAGTTTGCTGAAGTGAACATAACCAGAAATGGGACAGGTCTGCTTTGTGAGTTTAAAAGATCTTAACTTATAGCTTCACCTCATGTCTGACTCCTAAAGGGACTGCCCATTCTTTATTTTCCTTGATGTAATTATGGATGGGTGATAGATTTCATCTCGATATGATGGAAATATTCTACTTGAGGATGGCCCAGAGTATCTGTCCCTGAAGAGAGTGTGTGGGATTGCCAGCCTTCAGGGGCAATTCACACCAACCAGGCCACATCCAGGGATGGAATGGACACAAGAAGATCTATTTATTCATTTATGATTTTTAAGAAATAGCCCCCAATCTCATGACCAGAATATTTTCTCCTTGAAGTCCCAGAGCTCCATGGGAAACCAACTCATAATAGAAAGCCATTATATTGATTTACTATTGAATCATTACCCTGACCAGAAACCTAGAACTATCATGATCAATGCATTCTCTCATGGTTTACCAAGTTATGTGGGCATCATAAAATAGCCCCAAAATGAAGCAACAGAGTAAGAGGGAAGGAGTGTGGGATGGCATCGTGCTAAAAAATTCTCTCAATGGGTAAGGATTGGTTAGACGATTACAGTTGTTGACACTAGCTAAATCTATCATTACCTTCACCCACTCATTTACCCACCCACTGATCTATCCATCCATCTGTTCATCCATCCATATATCCATCCCTGAGCTAATAAGTTTAATAGTACAGAGAAAAGTTATCCAAGCTGAAGAAATATCATGTGCAAAGGGCCTGAAGAAGTCTATTGGCCAGTAGAGCTGGATTGTGACACAAGATGAGGCTGGAGGGGTAAGCAGGGGCCAGACTATGCGGGCATGTGGGAGACACTAGGGCGTTCTGACTATACCAATGGTATCAATAGAACTGCCTGTGGTGATGGAAATATACTGTATATGTGGGTCCAATTTAATAGCCACTAGCTACTTATTGCAACTGAGCATTTAAAATTTAGCTAGTATGACTGAGGAACTGAACTTTTGTTTCCATTTCATTTTGATTAATTTAAATTTAAATGGTCACATGTGGCTCATGGCTGCTGTGTTGGACTGTTCAGGTCTATACCCTAAAAATACTGGGAGGCCACATGAAGGGTTGTAGCAAGGGGTGAATCACCATGATCACGCCATGTCTGGCTGCCATGTGGAGAATGGATTGGGAAAAGAGAGGGTTTGGAAACATCCAGTGAGGAGGCTTCTGCCATGGTCCAGTAAAGAGGAGTGGCCACCTGGACTGGGAACAGGGCAAGATGGAGGTAGGGAGAAGTGAAGAGATTTTGGAAATCAACAGGACTTGGTGAGGAGGGAGATAGTGATTTTGAAGTGCATCGAGGTAACCTGGTCGCTGGCAGACACAGTGAGTTGGAAGAAGGGTGCTTTCTCTGAGACATGGAACCCTGGAAGAGGGCCATATTTGGGGGAGTTTGGAGTTCCTGAGTTCTGCTTGGGCCACATTGAGCAAGAGTCGTTTTTGAGTTATCTAAGGGAGTATGTCAGTTGGGAGCTGGAGCTCTGAGAAGTGTGAATGAGTGGAAATTAAGAGCATGGGTGTGGATGGGCAAGGAAAAGGCATGGGCCCAAGTCTTAATTGCCTCCAACTTCGATGCTGGGTGGAGGAAGATGCAACTGCAGAGGTGATGTCAGAGGAAACCAGGATGGTGTGAG
Organism: Eptesicus fuscus; assembly: GCF_027574615.1. Taxonomy (NCBI): domain Eukaryota; kingdom Metazoa; phylum Chordata; class Mammalia; order Chiroptera; family Vespertilionidae; genus Eptesicus; species Eptesicus fuscus. The sequence goes on from NC_072490.1 coordinate 36,424,968, forward strand.
ACCATGCAAGATCATTGCAAGGACTTTGTTTTCATTCTTGAAGACAATGGGGAACCATTTGAAGGTTTTGAGACAAGGAGTCAAATGTGGCTTGGGTTGAATAGGACCAGTCCTGCTAGGAGGAAGCTTGGGGCAGAAACAGAGAGACCAGTGATGCCATAATCCAGGACAGAAATAATAGTGATGGAAAAATACAGTAGTTGGCAGTGGAGATAGTCAGATTCTGGATTACTTAAAGGTGGACTGAATGTGGGAGAGGACTTAAGGTCACCGCCAAGGTTTTGAGCTTGAGAACTGGGAGAATGAAGTTGTCTTTAACAGAGCTAGAGAAGATAATCAGAAAATCAGGGTGGAGAGGAATGTCAAGAGTTTGGCTTTTAAATATATTAAACTTGAGATGCCTGTTAGAAATCTCAGAGGAACTGTCAAGCGGACAGGTGGATACAATGGTCCAGGATGGAGATATAAATTAGGGAGTCCTAACATGGAGTGAGATAATCTAGGTAGTAAATGTAGACAAAGAAGAGGACCAAGATTCTCTGACTGATTCTGCGTATTCTCTCTCTCTCTCTCTCTCTCTCTCTCTCTCTCTCTGTCTCTCTTCCTCCCCCCTCCCCAACTGTCTTTCATCTTTTGTTCTTACCAACAACTGCCCTCTATTGTCCCTCACTCCACCCAGCCATTAACAGCTCCTCAATTTACCAGTCCTCAGTTTTGGCCACAAGAAGAGAGAAACTAACTTCTCTTTCTCAAGTGAAGTTCTAAAATCTCAGGGAAGGAATCTGATTGGTCTAGCTGGCTCAGGTGCCTACCCCTGAACCAATCAGCTTTGCCAGGGTGTGGCTCCCTAAGTAATCATGTGGGAACAGTTCCCTGAAATGGCTGGGCATCCTGGGCAGGCACAAATCCAGTATGGTTTTCAAACATGGGTTTAAGGGCATATACGTGACTCTTTCTTAAGGGAAGACTACCCAGCAAGACATGGACCAGGAAATGCCTGTGTGAGGAGTACCTCCTGTCTATAGACCAGCACAGTCACTTTCCTCAGTTCCCCAATCAAGTTGCTGAAGCTGAGTCATGATTGACTACTGCTACATCTACTACTGTCATCTTCTCAGCCCCTCCCATCACCTCAGTCAGCTTGGCAGTTTTGAGTTGATTTCCTTGCTGATTTTCTGAGAAAACTGTTTTCAACCTTCTCCTCACAACTTAGACCCCTAAATGCTCCCATGTCTGTATTCAAAGGCACCCTCCGCTCACAGCCAGTCCTTTGCTTCCAGGTGGTATGCCATCTTTTCAGGAATAAGCCATGGAGGAAAGTAGAGAGCAGCCTGGAATCAGGTGATGAGGACCGTTGCATGTGAACTTCATCATCTTCCCTTCAGGCCTTGTCCACCCTCCCTTCTCTCCGTGAAGAAGGGGGGCTCCTTTGTGCACTTCCCAGGACTTCATTCACCCCTGACTTTTACTTCCCCATCTGACTGTTCTTTTATCGATCACCATCAACTTTTCTTCTCGGACATGTTCAAGCTTCCTCTTTTGATGCTTTCACTGTCCATGGATCATCTTTTAACCTCTCCTTCCTTTTCCAGTCTGAGTTTCCAAGAGAGAGCTCTACACCTGCTGCCCACCCGGTACCCCATCCTCTGAAACTCTAGCAGGGCCCCCAGCCTGTCATGGGCAAACCCAAGGGGCCCTTTTCATGCCCATCCTCCCCACTTCCCCACAGCAGCTGTGGTGACAGATTCTGGACAGTCTGCCCAACTTCTTCCTCATGGAACTCTGCTGCTCGGCTTCTGTGTCGGAAAGTTTTGTACCTAGATGATTGTGGGGAGGGGGTGGGGGAGAAGAAAAACAAAACAAAGCAAAGAGGGGAGGACTATTCAGATTTCAGTCAGATATGAGGGCACTTTCCCATCCACTGCGCCTCTGGATTCCTGCCACTCACCTTCCTCTCTCCCAGACTTACCTACCCAAGGTGAGCACACCTTCTCTCCCCTGTTTTCACTTTTATAGGCTCATATCCCCTGTCAGTTATGCCTTCCCCTCATCTGCCCCATGGAAACCCCCTCTATGGGCTGACACAACTCAAATTCTTCTTTCGCCTCAATCCTGCCCCTTCCCAAACCCTCACCCTGTGGAAGGGGCTGCCCATTTGCTCTCACCCCATCACCAGCTATGCACAGAAGCCCCATGGCTTTGCTGAATCACAGCATCATATAATGTTCCTTTGTAGTCTGTCATTCACCTGGCAATTAATCACATCCTGCTGTGCCCCATCTCTGATGCTGTTGATTTGCAGGATGCTTCATGCCTTGTATTATTATGTAACTCCCCACGTGTTGTCTCATCAACCTGAATTAAGTTCCGGTGGGGTTGGGGGAGTAGGCAGGGTGACTTATCTGTCTTTGAATTCTCCAAAGCTCTTAGCAGAATGGCTCACACAGGAGATGCTCAATAAATGCGTGACGATTGATGGGTTTGTTGTTGATTTTTCTCCGGCCCATGCTTTATGCTGCTGTCAGAAAAATCTTTCTCAAGGATTGTGCTCATTACATAACTCATCTAGATCCTTCAATTCAGTCTGCCAGCATTATTGAGTGTTTGCTGGGTGGGTGGTACTGGGTAGAGACTTTGAGGGTGAAGAAAGGGTAAATGAAGAAACAACTGATAGAGGCCCCCCGGGCTTGACATACTCAGGAAATGGTCACAAGTGGAAGGTGCATATGGAATTAGGCAATGAATAGAAGAACCTTGAAGGCCCTGGGAAGTCAGAGCAGTGGGGGTATCCTAATAGCTCCTCTGGTCATAAAGGCTGATGTTGGGAGGGAGAGGTGCTTGAGCTGGGTCTCTTGAATGAGGAGATTTGGGACAGGAAGGGAGAAATTCCTGGCAAGGAAAATTGGAGGAGCAAAGTGATGCAGCCAGGACTATGATTGCAGCGTTTGTGTCCTCTCAGCCATCCCCAGGACAACGTGAGAAGGTCAGAAAACAGTGTGATTTGCAGAAACCTCTGAGTCTTTATAGATTTCAGGAGGGTCACCGATGTCCCCAATAGGCAATTTCGCTCAGCTCATGAATGCAAACTGACAAACAGCGAAATCAGCCAGAACTGTCTCAACATCCACCTGCTCTCCCATCTCTTGCCATTTTAGCTCCCCTCCTATCAGGTGGAAGCCCTCTGCCCCTGATCTGGCATCTGAATCCAGGGAGGCAAAGGGTGGGCTTTGGGTGCTTGTCTCTGGGTAGGGTGGTCCACTAGTTCCTTAGTCGCCTGTGACAGCACCTAGCAAGCTGCCCTGAGCAAGGCTCCGTGCGTCAAGATTTTTTGCAACAGGGAGGTCAGGTGGGTCCTCCCAGGTTCCCTGGAGCCACATCAAAGATCCTGTGGGCACCGTGATGCCACGGCTTTATGTTGTAACACAGGAGGGTGAAGCCTCCCACTCTTCCCTTTGACTTCTATTCTAGTCACATGAGGAGACTCTGAATGTTAGATGAAGGGAGACCCAGACTATCACCCCAGGAACTAGCCGCAAATGAAGTAGAAATGGGGACTGTGGGGGGATGTGTGAACCAAGATTCCAGGTTTCACCCAGGGTGGTATTATAGGAGATAAATACAAACCCATTTCCTGGGCCTTGTTTCTCACACCTGTCTCCTATGGCCTCTTTTTTGTCTTTTTGTAGCGTTTTTCGGGGGTGTAATTTCAACTGTTATTCACAAGCACTCACTGTTTACATTTTCCTCCTGTGCTCTGTGTGTGCTCACGTGTGCACATCTTCTGAGCAAGTTGCAGACCTACTTATACTTCACCTCTAAATATGTCAGTGTGTATTTCCTAAGAACATAAAGCCAGTACAATTATCAAAATCTGGAAATTTAACATCAATCCAATGCTATTGCTTAATCCATTGTTCATCACATACCATCAACTGCCCCAATAACGTGCTTTAAAGCTTTTCCCCTGGATTCCTTGAGCACACACACCCTTTTTTATTTTTAACTTTTTGTTTGCAAAATATTTTAAGATCTCAGAATAGTCACAAGAATACTGCAGAGAACATTCATAGATTGTATCTAGATTCACCTACTGTTGACGTTTTTCTCCACTTGCTTTACCATTTACATAAATTCTTGCTTTCATTCTTTCTTTTTCTTCCTCCCTTCCTCTCTCCCTTCCTTTCTCCCATGTTTCCTTCCTTCTTTCCTTCCTATCCACATACATAAGATTTATTTCCTAAACCATTTGAGAGTGACTTGCATTCACATATCCTTTTACTCCTAAATACTTCAATGGTATTTCCTAAGAATAGAAACATTCCACAGTACAGTTATACAGTCCATAAAATTAACACTGATATAATTCTTTTTTTATTAAGATTAAATTCACATAACATTAAATTAATCATTTTAAAGTGAACAATTCAATGGCATTTAGTACATCACAATGTCATGCCACCACCACATCTATCTACTTGCAAAACATTTTCGTCACTCCAAAAATAGACCTTGTACCCATTAAGCAGTTTCTCCCCATTTCCTTCTTCCATCCCCTGGTAACCATCTGTCTGTGCTCTGTCTCTATAGATTTATCTGTTCTGGGTGTATCAATAGAATTATATAGCATGTGACCTTTTATGTCAGGCTTCTTTCACTTAGCATACTATTTTCAGAGTCATCAACATTGTAGTATGTATCATCACTTCATTCCTTTTTATGACTGAATAATATTCCATTGTATGGACATACCACAATTTGTTTATCACTTCATCCATTGATGGACATTTTAGGTTGTTTTCACCTTTTTGGCTATTGTGAATAATGCTACTATGAAGATACCTGTACATATATTTGTTTGGATACCTATTTTCAATTCTTTTGGGCATATGCCTAGCAGTAGAATTACTGGGTCAGATGGAAATTCTATATTTAACTTTTTGAGGAACAACCAAACTGTTTCCACAATAGTTGTATCATTTTACTTTCACCAACTACATACACAGGTTCTGATTTCTCCACATGCTCACCAACACTTACTATTTTCCATTTTTGTTTGCTTATTTGTTTATTAGAGCCATTCTAGTGAGTATGAAGTATGGTTTTGATTTGCATTTCCCTGATGGTTAATGATGTTGAGTATCATTTTATGTGCTGTGGACCATAGGTACATCTTTTTTAGAAAATATCTGTTTAAGTCTTTTGCCCATTTTTGAATGGGGTGTTTGTCTTTTTTTATAAGTTGTAACAGTTCTTTATTCTGGATACCAGACTTTCATCAGATAAAAAAATTATAAATATTTTATCCCATTCTATAGGTTGTCTTTTCACTTTCTTTTTTAAAAATATTTTTTATTGATTTCAGAGAGGAAGGGAGAGGGAGAGAGAGATAGATGCATCAATGATGAGAGAGAATCAGTGATTGGTTGCCTCCTGCACGTCCCCCATTGGGGACTGAGCCCGCAACCTGGGCATGTGCCCTGACGGGGAATTGAACTGTGACCTCCTGGTTCACAGGTTGATGCTCAACCCCTGAGACACACCATTTGGGCTTTTCACTTTCTTGATAATGTCCTTTGATGTACAAAAGTTTTATTTTAATGAAGTCCAATTAATCTATTTTTCTTTTGTTGCTTTTACTTTTGGTGTGTGCTATAATTCTTTTATCTAATTTGCTGCCCTGTTTCAAGGGGAAAAGATAGGTCACTTGCATTTGGTTGACATAACTCCTTAGCTTCCTTTAATTTAGAACGTTTACCCAACCTTTCTTTGACTTTTATGACACTGAAATTTTTCAAAGAATACAGTCCCTGTACTTTTTTATAGAATGTTCTTCATTTTGGGTTTGTCTGATATTTCCTCATGATTAGCTTCCAGATATGCCTTTTCAGCCAGAACACTGCCTAGGCAATGCTGTCCTTCCCAGGACATCGAGCCTAGAGGCACATGATGCCCAGGAGCCCTGCACTGGAGATGTTAATTTTGATTATCTAGCAAGGTGTCATTTAATTCCTCCACTGTATCCTTACCAATTTGTCTCCAACCTCAAAGACCATGTAAATATCCTGCTTCTCCACAAAGTTTTCCTAGACGTAGCATCCATTGATAACCGGTGCCTGATCCATTCTTTACTGTGATGGTTTCCAAATGCTGATTTTGCAACTCCAGCACTCTCACTGCATTTACCAGGTGGGTCGTGGCACTCTAAACAAGAGCTCTCCCTTCTCTCCATTGATTCATTGGTTTATCTTTTTTTCTGATGTGTTCATGAATTCCTATCTTTCCCTCAGTGGTTTATAATTCATTACTGTGTTTAATTATTTTGGTGGTTAAATCATCTCAGAATTGGCCAGTGGGAGCCCCTATGTGTGTGTGGCTAACAAGATGTTCCTCCTGGCTCACCATGAATCCAGCCCTGCACTTAGCCATTTCTCTAAGGATCTATGGTTCCTGTTAGAGGAAAATTGCATTAGAGAGCAAGATCTTTGCCCCAGGTGGCCACACACCTTTGCCAGGCCTCCTCTATATATAGGTGATGTGGGGGGATCAGAGCTGCTTCCCTCCCTGGCCGTGGCTCTGCATGGAGCCCCTGCAGTCACAAGTGTAAAACACCCAGCCCACCATAGCAAGTACTCAAAACAGATTGGCCTCAGACATTATTTCATGCCGCATCTCTTTTTAGGTAAATCTTTGTGTATACCTGTGATAATTTCCAGAGGAGTGGGCCTCCTGCATCATGAAAAATCATGTATTCTTTAAACATAAAAATGGATTATTTGAGCACAGGGCTCTGTAGAGTTATACAGGCCGGACACTTGAGTCTATGTACTTGCTGTGGTCCCCATCCATCCTTCCTTACTCAGCATGTACTTGGCCCTAGAGGGCCTGAGTTTGCAATCCCAGGTCAAGACACTGCCTCCCTAGTTAACCAGTCCCAGGTGAGATTCGCTTTCTTGGCTGCAGCGTTCCACCTTTGCACCCTTACTGTAGTGGATCCTGCCCTGTTTCTGTGTGTTTCCTTTTGTTCAGATATGGTCCCAAGGTTGTTGGTTGCCCTGAATTCATTTGAGACTCTGAGGTTTCTTCCCACCCTAGGGGTTCCCTAGTCCTCCCTGCTTTGAGTCACATGTCTATACTGTCGGTCAGGAAGCCATTAACATTCTCATCCAGATCACTGATCAACATGTTGAAGTCCCCTTTGACAGAAACATGTGCTGTCAAAGATGCCCCTCTAGTTGACAGTTCCAAATTCATTAGGTCATCCAAACACTGTGAATCCCTCTGTTATACTGTGACCTGGTCCTCCTCTCTGCAACATTTCCTCAAAAGCATCAAGAGAGACTCCCCCCGACCACCACCACCACACACACACTGTTCTTGTTTCTCTGCTCAGAGATCCCTGTGAGAGACAGCAGGAGGCAGGAATATTCCAGGCAGAGGTGGGGCGGGGGGTGAGCTGAGGATGTCCAGGCCTTGCTGTCCTCCTCCATTGCTGAACCTCCCAGGAATCTCCAGGAAGGTCACTGCTTCTCCCTGCAGCCTCTGGCCTCTCCTGCCTTCAGACCCTCCCACAGTTCCTCAGATCCCAGACAACCACTGGGAGGTCATGTCACAGGGCCCTCCCTTCCCCTGGATGACCCCTAGAGAAACCAATTGTTCCCAGGCCAGCACCACCCCCTTGCCAACTCCCCTCTGTGGAGTATGATTCTCCTTGACTGGGAAGACAAAAGCCAGTCCTCAGGGGAACTGTTTTCTCCCCTGGGGCCACCTGAGTCCTCTGTCCTAACCTTTGGCACAATGGCCAAATCATTTCCCACCTTCAGAGCGAGCCCTATATGGTGAAAGAGTCCCTTAGATGTGAGATCAAATCCTGCTGCCTTGCTGTATAGATAAGTGACTTAGCCCCTTATCCCTCAGACTCTGCATCTGTATAAGGGGAATGAGAACAATTGCCAGTGTGCTGATTCCTCACCATTTGCCAATCCACCAGAGTACCTGCCCTCCCCACCCCCGCCACCCCATCCCAGTTAGCCTGAGACTAACAGGATTCCTGGGATGCAAGACTTTCAGTGCTAAGATATGGACATTCCCTAGGAAGATCAAGATGGTTAGTCACCCTCTGGCCCTACCCAGATCCACTCTCCACCCTGCTCTGTGATGTGGGAGACTGATCCCCAGGGACTGCTCCTGTGAGCTCCTCTGCCCTCCAGCTTTAGCTTGGGTTCAGCCAATAGGAGGCACCAGCAGGAGATGGGAGGGTTGGAGAAGAGGAGCGGGGTGGTATTTCTTCCTCACTCCCTCTCTGCTTCCAGGCTTCTGCCATGGCTCCAGCTGTCACTGGGCTCCATTGATCCTATTTCTCCTTGTCCCTTCAAGTTTAGGTGAGGTAGTAACCTTCCACCCAACTGCTAGCCCTTTGGGTACCTTAACATCCCTTCCAGGACCCCATCTACTCCTTGCAAATATTGCCTGCATTCAAGTGTCTCATTTCTTTTTAAATTCACCTTTATTGTTGAAAGTATTACAGATGTCCCCTTTTCTTCCCCCGTTGATCCCCTCCACCCTGCACCAACACCCTAAAGTCTCTCAAGTGAGCCATCTGAGGTAAATGCTGCTGCTGTGTGTGGCAAGGATTCAATTATATACTGTGTCTGAAGGACCCAGTTCAGTGGCTGACACAGATGAGTGCTCTGTAATCTTTTTACTGTTTACTCTTATCATCGTGCTAATTTCTAGCTGTCACCTTTTTTTTTTTTTTTTTTAAATCTGGGTGGGATAGAAAGTGTACTGGGTTTGTAGGTCCTGAATATATGGCCTTGGGCAAATCCCTTCATCTCTCTGAGCTTCAGTTTCCTCATCCTGAAATGGGGTTAATAACAGTATCCTCTGCTGTTGACTGGTGGGTGTTTTGAATCTGTGCTTGGTGTCATCTAAAGCCGTGATCCACGGTGCAAGACCCTCCCCATGACCTCCACTGCCCTGTGACCAAGAGGAGGACCATCATCTTTGCCCACAAAGACCTACTAGTATATCTGGATTAGAAAATGCTGCTTCTCTGTCCTTGTTTGTCCCCAGGTAAGCACTGGTGACAAAGTACAACAGTCAGAGGTTGTTTTCAAAGTTTCTCTCTTGGCCTCTGGCCCTGAAGCAGCTCCTTCACTCAACCTTTCCATCTGGCAGATCGAGAGGAGGATGCAAAATGTGGGTTTTTGCCAGCTCCTCAGTTGGTACAGCTTCTCATCTGCCAAATAGGGATGGCGCAGCACCTCCCAGGCACTCCCTTTGTGGGTTGAAACAGAATGTGAACAGCCATCATTGAGCTCTGCCAGTGTGACTCCCAGGGGAGGTGGGAGAGAATGGGGGTACAGGACTTAACACTGGTTTAGAAAAGACCCTTCTCAAAGCGAATGGCCCCGATGTGGCTGGAAGGTGTAATGATTAGCATAGTACACACTTAGAACCCTAAGATCCCTTCCAGCTTTGAGATTCGGAGGCTCTTGTGTCCCTTATTGCAGTGCTCAATGGCCTGTTGCATTAATTTTTGTTAGGAGCACCCTGTCTTGTCTTTGATCATTTGGGTTGCAAGTTGTATAGGTTCAGTTTTGATGGTGATATATCTTTTTCCATCTTTTGTTTTGAACATATTTGTCTTTATGTTGAAGTGCATTTCTTGTAGGCAGCACAGAGTTGTGTCTTGCTTTTTTACTAATCTGACAATCTCTGCCTTTTCATTGGGGCTGCTTAGACCACTTACATCCATTGTGATCATAGATATGGTTAGCTTTAAATCTCTCATCTTGCTATTTGTCCCATTAGTTCTTTGTTTCCCTTTTTCTCTTTTTCTGCTATCTTTTGAATTCATTGAATGTCTTCATGATTTTATTTCCTTTGTTAATTTATTAGCTCTATTATTTTGTTCTTTTAGGATTTATAGAATAGATCTTTAACTTATCACAGTCTATCTTCAGGTGATATGTTACATTACATGTTGTATATAATATATCTTATAATAGTATACTTCCATTCCTCCCCCAGATCTTTGTATTAATATTGTCATATACTTTACTTTTGTGAATGTTGTAAACACCACACTACTTTTTATTATTTTTGTATAAACAGTCAATATATTTTTAAAGTTTTGAATAATTTTTTTAAATCTTCTATATTTGCCTATTTATTTTCCATTTCTAAGGTTCTCCATTCCTTAAAAGGATCTGTATTCCCATTTGGTATTATTTTCCTTCTGTCTGAAAGACGTCCTTTAGCATTTCCTATAGTACGACTGTTGGTGATGAATTCTTTCAGATTTTGTGTGTCTGAACATGTCTATTTTGCCCTTGTTTTTGAAAGATATGTTTGCTGATAGTTTGCAATTTTTCTTTCTGGGTTTTAAAGATATTGCTCCACTGTCTTCTCACTTATGTATCTCACCACAATGAGAAATCCATCATCATGTTTTGTTGTATCTTTTATTCTGGCTGTTTTTAATATTTGTCTTTATCCCATGTTTTGAGAATTTTTACTTTGATGAAACTTGGTATAGTTTTCTTTATATTTCTTGTGCTTGGGATTCTTTGGTTTCGTGAGTGAGTGTGTGTGTGTGTGTGTGTGTGTGTGTGTGTGTGTGTGTGTTTATAGTTTTCATCCAATGTTGGAAATTTTTCAGCCATTATTTCTTCAGATTTCTTTTCTGCACTCCCTCCCCTTTCTCATCTCCTATGAGGACCACAGTGAACGTATATTAGGCCACTTAACATTGTCCCACAGCTCACTGATGTTCCGTTCAGTTTTTTATTCTCTCTTCTCATTTTTGTTGCTGTCTTCAAGTTCACTAATCTTTCTTTCCACACTGTCTGATATTGATCTCATCCAGTGTCTTTTTCATTTCACACATTGTAGTTTTCATCTCTAGAAGTTCAATCTGTATCTTTTTTTGTATCTTCTTTATCTCTACTTAACTTTTGGAACATGTAGAATCCAGTTATAATAACTGTTATTGTGTCCTTATCTGCTCATTCTGACATCTGGGTCAGTTCTGATTGACTGATCTTCTCATTATGATTGTAATTTCCTTCTTCTTTGCATGCCTGAAAATTTTTATTAGATTCTAGACACTGCATTTTACCTTGTTGGGTGCTAGATATTTTTGTGCCCCTATCAATATTCTTGAGCTTAACTGAGATGCAGGTAAGCTACTTGGAAGCAGTTTGATCCTTTTGGGTCTGGCTTTGAATATTTGTGAGATGGGCCCAGAGCAGTGCTCAGTGTAGGGCTCATTATTTCCCTCTCCTCAGGCAAGAACCTTCCTTAACTCAGTGTCCCACAAATCCTGAGATTTACCAGTCTGGCTGGTGGCAACAGTCACTACTCCCAGCCCTGCCGGAGAGCCAGGCTTTGTTCCTTCTAATCCTTTGGGTGGTTCTTTCCCAGAAGTTATTCCTGATCTCCCTGGGTCTTAGGCATCTGGGCCTCTCTGCCTGGGTGAGCTCATTTTGTAGTTTCCTCACACACAGACCCTCTGCTGATCTCCAGAGATCTCTCTCTGCACTGCTCTCATCTCTCTAGTTCTCAGTCCTGGACTCTCAGCTCCATCTCCTCAATTCAGAGAGTTCAGTAGGTTCCACCTGTTTTCCCTCTTGAGCACTGAGTGGCCTGGAAACCTCTTAAGGTAGTAAGCTGAGGCTGTCACTGGGTTCACCTCATATTTTCCATCTCTCAGTTATCACTTACTGTCATTGTCTGATGTCTAGTTGCAAACAAATCATCGTTTTGTATGTTTTGCCCATTTTTAATTATTTGCAGGCATGAGGATGAAGTGGTCTTTGTTACTCCATCTTGGCTGGAAGTGGAAGTCCACTGAGCAGTTTAAATCAGGAAAGCAATGAACCAGCTTTGTTTTTAGAACAATCCCTGTTCTAGAAGTTATTCCTGATCTTCCTGGGGTCTTAAGCATCTGGGCCCCTCTGCCTGAGTGAGCTCATTTCCTAGTTTTCTCCAGCCCAGGGAGGTGGTGTTGGCATGAAGCCAGCCCTTGAAGACCAGCCCTGTGCATTTCCTGGGAAGTGGCCCAGCCTCCCCTGCTGTCACCTCACATTCTTGTCTGCAGGTCCCTGGCAGTCAGAAGCAGAGAGCGTTTGGGTGAGCAAAGCAACTTGTCACTGTATTGGCAAGAGTGAGGGAGTTGATGCCAGGAGAGCCCTCATGGGCCATGAGAAGAGGAATTAGGCTTTACACTGAAACAGCACTTGCGCCTCAGACTCATCCACACCCTGACCCCCATGGGACTTTTAACTCCTTCCTAGAGGCTGGAGTTGTGGGAGGTCTCCCAGATGCTAAGTGGTATAATTTGTGTCTCTGAGCACTTGTGCAGGTTTTGGGGCCCAGAGCATTGATTTGGGTGCCTCCAAAGGGTCCTCTGCCCTTGCCCATGTGCCCAGGAGGCCAGCAGGAAGACCTGGGAGTGATTCTAAGAGCCGCCCCACAGCCTTCCTGCCAGCAGGAATCCCTTTGAGCTGAGGCTGGAGCAGCTCAGTGAAACACGCCCTGGGGACCATTTACAGAGGCAGGCCTTGCCTGGTCAGTGCAAAGCTGGCAGGGATTGATGAGGACGGCTGATTGGGCGGGGGGGGGAGGGGGGGCGCGGGGGGGGGGGAGGAGGACATCCTTGTCAGGGAAGAGCAGGGCCTTGTGGCAGGATGCCTGTGGCTGCTGTGTTGTCACTGCATGCAAAATGCTACCTAAGAGGAGCCAGTGGAATTTTCCACCAAGGCTAAATTATGGCAAACTGTGCTAGACAGCAGCCTCTGATTCTTGTCTGTCCCTGTGATGTCCAGTGCTCAGAACACTGGAGAAGGCAGAGGACACAGGAAAAATGGCACAGGGGTGAGATGAAGAAGCTTCACTACTGGGCACACACCTAACAGCCAGAGTTAGTTGTGTTGTCTGGTGTCCTCAGATGTCATCTGTGGAGGAAAAGGAACTGCATGTGGTTCCAGAGCTGCTTCCCAATTACTTGACCTGCAACATTCCTAACCATTGAAATTCTTAATCAGAGCCTCCAAACTGGGGTAGGGGCTGAGGGGAGGGTCTTCAGGCTTATTCTGTGAATTTGTGTTTAATCTTGTGTGTATTACATAATCTCACCTACTGGTTTAGTTACCCAAATTGGGAGATGTCATGGGAAAACCTGAATTTCCAACTTCTCTTGGAAATTTAGAAGCTCAGGCATCCCTGAGCTGAGGGGTGACCACTCTCCAAACCCCCACAGTGCCCACAATTCCCTATTGCCTTCCACATACCAGGCCGGCGAGCACCCACTGATTCCTGTGGACACTCACCTTGTGATCCTGTGAGTGTTGGAAGACCCTGTCCTCTGCTGTGTAGAGCCTGTCCCCCTCTAGTTTCCACTCAAGGGGTCCCTGGAACTACATGGAAGGATCATCTCCCTTTTCATTTGTAACAGCCTCATGCTGCTTTGTCTAGCTTACACACTCAACTCAAATCTCCCAGCCTCCTGACAAGAGTCTTGGATCCACATATAACAGGGCTTCCTGATCAACCTGCCCCTTGACAAAGTGACCTGAAGCTCATTCCTGGGAAAGTGGAGCAGTTTGTTTTGGCAAAGGGCAAAGCCTTACACCACAGGCATGACCTGCTCATGTGGCATTCAGGCTGCTGAGGGGCTCACAGGGGAGGGACTTGGGGGACAGGTCCTTGTGGGTGACCTGGCTAGTCTGAGTTGGGGGGAAGGGTGAAAAGACAATCATGTACTCTTCTCGCATGAAGAGGACAGTCCATCCCTCTGGAGGCAGGGGGCTGAGCCAAAGCCTATGATTTGGAAGCTCCCAAAGGGATGCATTTTATATTTTCTTTATGTCACAGTGACCTCAAAGACATGTTTCCTCAAGGCCACAGAGAGAATGTTTGGGGGCTCTTTTGAGTATTGGGGAGCTTGTTCAGTTGGTTGGCATTTGGGCACTGGCCTGGAGCTTCTATAAGAGGCCATGGAAGGTACATTTCTTGAGGGGAGGAGAGGCTTGGGCTACCCCTGGGGCTGTCTCCCAGGTTGAGTTGGATGGGGCCCTCGCAGGGTCACCTTGGGATACAGTGCTATGGCAGATATTTAAACTATGGAAACCAGGGTCTCACCATGCAGCCACCACCGCCAGCTAACAGTGAGTTGGCCATAAGCAAGTCATAGGGCCTCAGTTGCCATGTGCACCTGGAAGGAGCATTTTGCCTGCAGGTAACACTATATAGCTAAAAGTACTAAAGTAGTAAGCACCTAGTAGTGGAAGATCCCAGGTTGATTCTGTAAGGATTCAGGTGCCATCTCATTGTGTCAAGGAACAGTCACGCTCAATGCCATCCAATAGTACAACAAAAAATCATCTGCAGGCTGGATTCAGCTTGTGGCTGCTGTCCATGCTCAGGAGGCACAGAGAAGGATAGGATTTTCCTGAGGTCACACAGCAAGATAGTGGCTGAGCCCAAATCTTCTGACCCAAGCAGGGACCTCCTGGGCCTGCTCCACATTAACTTCAAAGTTCATTCTCTCTCTAGATGTTGGACAATATTTTAGCTTTGGGTTCAAACCATGTAGGGTGAGAAATACAGCACTCCAGAAATTTCTTCTATAAGAAACAAACAGGGGAATTGACAGCAAGTCATATTAAATCTTCTGGCACCATCTGAAGAATGGCCAGCAATTTTAATCCTGAAACTGTGTATGACATGGAGCCTTTTCTGTCCTCTTGTTTAGAAGGCAGAGGACCCAATGCCTCCCCTTTAATGGAGTCAGAGCCCATCATTCATGGAGTTTGGAGACCCATTGTTTTTTTTTTCTGAGCTGCCTGGCCCCATGTAGGGCTAGGGGAGGGGGCAGTGGGTACACTCTGTGTGATCTGTCCTGCTGTGTCCACAGCAGACCATTGACAAAGACCTTGTCTCCCAAAGTCTGACCTCCAGGAGCAGGTCTCAGTAGGAGCTTGTGTACCACTGATTAGATGGGAGGCAGAGTGATTAACAGCACAGGCCTTGTTGCTGGATGGAACTGGATTTGAATCTTGCTCTGTCACTTACCAGCTGTGTAAATTTGAGCAAGCCACTTCACCTCTCTGTGCCTCAGGAGTCTTCATCTATAAAATGGGTCAACAATACTTATGTGAAGAATTGGAATACAACTCTGTTCCTACTTAAAGTTCCTATAGGTAGGAAAGACAGACTTGTCACTCAGCTATTAACAGTAGTGTTAATTACAACAAATCAAAATGTAGTTCACTGAATTAAGAAACAAAAAATTTGGGGTAGCAACAAAATTGGCAATTGCTTTCCCCTTCTGATTTATGCCTAGGTTAATTTTTTTAATTTTAAAAATTATTTTTATAGCATTTACTATGTGGAAAACTCTGTGCTAAGCAGTTTACAAATATTGACTCATTTAATCCTTACACCCATTCTCTGAGGCAGATACTATTTTACAAATTTACAGATAAGGAAACTGAGACCAGAGAGAGGAAGTAACTTGCTCCAGGAAATGAGACCAGAGAGAGGAAGTAACTTGCTCCAGTAGCAAGCTGCAGGGCTGGGCTGCAAAACCAATCCATATGGCTTAGGGGCTGTTCAAGTAACCATTACTTCCTCCTTTGCTGCTTTATTCCTCTGAAATACTTTTTCCTATTTGGAATTGATCAACTAAAAGGAATAAACCATTCTTCTTCAACCTGAGGAAGTAGTTGAAAGACTGTGATGCTGGGAGATAAAAGACATTGATCAAATTTCCACTCTGCCTCCTGCCCAGCTGTGTGTGTGACACAGGCCAAGTAAGTCCCCCGCCCCTGAGCCTGTCTCTTCTCATCTCTAAACTGGGCTGATAGCCCACCTACTCCTCAGTTGGAGGGAAATGGACTTAGCCAATGGATATGAAAGTGCTTTATAAAGCCTTAAATGCAGTCTTTGGGGCTTGGGGAAGTTAAATAGAATCATAAAGCTGGTTTTCACTAAAAAAGTGTCCAGCACTTAAGGGTTGCTCTCCATTGTCTATGAGGGTCCAGAGGCTCACAGTGAAACCAGCAAACAAAGAGTGGTCATTCTGACCTTGGACTTGTCCTATGACCCTGCTTGGACTCTCTGCTCCAGAGTTCAGGAGTATTTAACAATCAGCCACTGAGAAGCTCAGCCCTCCCTCAATGCACAACATCAATACCCATGTGGGTTGTAAGAGGATTTCTGCCTTTGCGTTACTTGGCAATATTTTGTTTAAATGAATTTATGCCATGGATTAATATAGTTTGTGAGCTGAACTGCTTACTTGGCAAGCAGGGGGAAATGAACAGGATTTTAAGAAACCTGGTGTGAAATCAATTTTTAGAATGAGGGTGTGCCTGCGGTTGTGGATCTGAACTCCAGAAGAAGCACCCTTGTTTTCCACCTACCCCTCCACCCCCCGGGCCAATTGGGACACTCCACCTGCAACCAGAGCTCTCCCTCTCCTCTGGAAAATAACAGTGCCTACCACAGGGTGGTGGGGTAAGAGGATGCACGTGGGAGGCTGCACAGTCCCTGGTGTGTAGCGCCGCTCAGCTCCATGAGAGCAGACTCCGTGCCCCTGATGGGCACGTGGCACATGGGAGGCCCTCAATGAAAATGTGTGGACTCAACAAATGAATGCTAAATACAGTCATTTGTTATTCTTCACAGATTCCATGTTACTTATTACATTCTCCTACTTGCTTAAATTTATTTCTAACCTCCAAATCCATACTCACGGTGCTTTCGCAGTCATTGTAAACATGTGCAGAGCAGTAAAAGTTTTGAGTCACCCAATGCACACGTTCCCAGCTGAGGCCAGACAAGGTGTCACTCTGCCTTCTTATCTCAGCTCTCATATGTAAACAAGTACTATGCTGTTTTTCAGTCTACTTGGTGCCACTTTTTTTCCTTATTTTTGCACTTTTTGTTGGTGGTTTTGCTATTTAAAATGACCCTATGCTGTCTAATGTTCCGAAGCCAAGAAGGTTGTGATGTGTCTGATGGAGAAAATGAGTGTGTCAGATGAGCTTTCTTCAGGTGTGAGTTATAGCACTGTTGACCACGAGTTCAATGTTAATGAGTCAACAGTAGATATTAAATAAGGTGTCTTTACACAGAAACATAGATAAAACAAAGTTATGTGTTGGTAAATTGATGAAAAGGCTGTGAATAGAGGTTCTCAGGAACCTAATCCTGTATTTCCCCTAGGAACAGGGTTTCAGTATTCACTAATTCAGTTTTGTAGAACATGATTACTGCAAATAATGAAAATTAACTGGATAGCAATGGTTATATGATTATTATTGTTTTTATTATTCAAAAGGGAGTCCATTAGTTGGAGCATCACCCCGTTCACCAAAGGGTTTTGGGTTCAATCCCCAGTCAGGAAGCATACAGGAGTCACCTGATCAATAATGTTTCTCTCTCTCTCTCTCTCTCTCTCTCTCTCTCTCTCTCTCTCTCTCCCTCTCCCTTTTCCTCTCTCTAAAATAAATAACATGTCCTTGGGTGAGAATTAAACAAAAAAGGAGTCAGGAAAGAGGTTGGAGTTTGGAGTTCTCTCATCTTGACCATGGTTATGAGGATCACATATTATAACGTCTGTGAAAGGTGGTTGTAAACTGTGAAGTCTTTGGATGGGCATCACATTAACTATTGCATGGACAATACTATTCCAGGGAAGTTGTCCTGCACGGAGGCCTCTGGGGAAGGCCTGCCTTGGTCCATGGGGCTGAGATTGAACTTTAGGGCCTTAAGAAACTACACTGAAAGGAACAGGAGAAATCCTAGTGGACTTCACAGGCATCACTTCCCTGCATATGCCAAAACTTGGATAAGCATCCAGTCTGGGCCACATTGTCTCTTTGCCTGGACAGTGGCATGGCTGCCTCACTGCTCTCAGCCTCGCCTCTGGGTTTTCTACATCCATTCTCCACATCACTGTGACTGGCCTCCTCACTCTTCCACTTTATGCCCTTTAATGCTTCCCATTTTCCCAGGAAATAAACCCAAAGCCCTGCCTGTGACCCATGAGTCTCTGGGCAGCCAGGCCCCTGCTCATGTCTTCAGCTTCCCTGATACTATGCTGTCCCTTACTCTCTGCTCCAGCCATACTGGCTTCCCCTCAGAGCCTTGAATGTGCTGTGCTCCTCCTGCCACAGAGCCTTTGTACTTGCTAAAACTCTGTTTTTGTGACCCAATCCCCCACCTCCACCACTTTCACCTGATCACAGCCTGCACATCCTTCAGGTCTCAGCTCAAGTCACTTCCCTGATGATCCTGCCCAGGATAAAGTGGGCCCCTCACAGCCCCCACTCTACCCCACTTTCCCTTTTACTGAACCTGACACTTCACATTTATTTGAGTGACCATTTGGTAAATGACCATCTTCCCATCCCTTCCCCTAAACTTTAAACTCTGTAAGGTCAGACACTAGGACTGCCTTAGCTCACCACTGAGTCCCCAGAGCAGAGGAGAGGGCCTGGCACATTGTAGATGCTCAATAAACACAGTAGGTGAGCAAGCATCCATACTCATGCTGCCCGCTGGGGGAAATCCTACTGGACTAGATCCAGGCTCTCCCTGGCAGTTCACAAACAGAAGGACAATGAGCTGACATCTTTGGAGTCCCCCAACCATATATAAGGATTATCTCCTTCAATTCTCTCAACTATCCAATGAAGTTGAGAACTAATATGCCCCCTGTTTTGGAAGAAAATGATGATGCTTCTTAGAGAGACAGGGAGAATTGACCCAAGGTCACAAGCAAAGAAGGGGCAAGGACAAGATTTGTACTCAGGTCTGGCTGACCCAGGAACCTGTGCTTTGAGCCTCTACCTCTGACCCCTCCCTTGTCTTCTCACCTTTGGTTTGTCTACACCCTGTACATGACAGTTTTATATGCAAAGAGATGCATTATTCAGGGATTGAGAACTTGACCTCATGTCACAGCCATTCAGATGTTTTCTCCTTTATTTCTTTTTTTAATATATATTTTTATTGACTTCAGAGAGGCAGGGAGAGAGAGAGAGAGAGAGAGAGAGAGAGAGAGAGAGAGAGAGAGACATCAATGATGAGAGAAAATCATTGATCAATTGCCTCTTGCAGTCCCACCCTACCCCACCTCCACCACCACTGGGGATTGAGCCTGCAACCTGGGCATGTGCTCTGATCAACCATACCGGCTGGGCTGTTTTCTCCTTTGTATACTCTGGGTCCAAAGGCAGAGCCTCTTGCTGATTCTGTTCTTGGGGGGCGACTTGACTGGCTGCCTTCAGCATATCACTTTGCAGAAGCCAAATCTGACTGACAGATTAAGTGCCTACAGTCAGCATTGGAGGTGCTTGGGGAGGCTTTGGCCTCTGGAAGGCATTGTAGGGCCACAGGATGCTGAGATAGTAGGACTTATTTGACTCAACCCCTTATTTTACACATGGGAAAACAGAGGTCCAGGAAAGGGAGGGAGTTTATCCAAGGTCAGAGAGTTTTAAAAACAAAATGAGAAGCAGAGACTCTGGGCTTTCTGGGCACTGTTGCTCACCTTTGCCTCAAGGCCTTGCTGGCAAAATGGAAACTGGGGAAGGTTATCTCTACCAGTCTGTTGTGGTACCTGAAATTTCACCATTAATTCTTTTGTCTTAGAGAAATTCTGCTAGTTCTCTAACAGAATGAAAATACCCTTGGATGGGTGAAGTGGGGAGAGAGATCCTAAGTCATCAGTCAGACAATTTATTCGTGAACTCCCCTCATCCCCTCTCTTTCCATCTATATCTCCATCTATCCACTTATCTGTTTCTCCAACCATCCTTATAGCCAACCATCCACCTATCCATCCATCTACCCACCCATTCATCCATCCATCCATCTACCTACCAACCCCTTCACCCATGCAGCCCTTTTAGCAGATTCTCACTGAACACCAATTCTGTGACTGTCTCTGTGGGATAAAACAATGAGTAAGTCTCAGTTTTGGCCCCGAGCCCCCAGTGTCCTGGAAGCAGCAGAGCTATGAGGCCACATTTTCCCTGCACTGTGAGGACCACACTGAGGGAGGTGTTCACAGCTGGGCTTCACAAGCAGAAAGAATCTACTGCCCCTCACCCTGAATTCTTCATTCCAGCTCTTGCTATGTGTGCTTGGGCAAGGTCGCTCCCCTTTGGACTCAGTGCACCCATCTGTGATGTGGGCAGATTGGACTAGATTCATGTTTCCCAGACTCCAGTCATTCATACACCTCCCTCCACACCTGTAGATTAGATCACCTGCACTAAAAAAGTACTTAATGTCTTTATTCAAATGAGCTCACTTTTTTTTAACCTAAATAAATTTTAGAATGAAACCTTACTGATACCATAATGGGAAAATATGGTAATAGCTGTTATAAATAAAAAGTAACTGTAAAAATAATTATTGAAAAAGAGGCAAACTGCTAGTGTGGTTAAATTCTAGGTAGACATTGCTTCCCACTAGTGTGGTTAAATTCTAGGTAGACATTGCCTGTTCTTGGTTAGGAGAGAACTTAGCAAGTATTGGAGAGGTGGTAAAAGTCACCTCGGACTCTCCCCTGGGAGTGTTTTCCCTGCAGTGTGCCTCAATATCATGGAGTGATGGTGGGGATGAGGGTCACCCCTGAAGGGTCTGAGTATAGATGCCACTCTTGTGCAGGAGGGGAAACATTGCCCTGGAGGAAGCTTCAGTTCACATGCTGTCCTGGCCACTCCCTTCTGAGCCCTTTGCATGTACCCTGGGCCTGAACCCTCCTGAGAAGTCACACCTCTCCCGTAGGCCTCCCAGAAGGGTCAGGAAGCCATGAGCCAGATTCTGTAACTCAAACTGGGTGGTATCTACTTCAAATCCTGACTGAGGAGGGAAACCAATATGGAAATCTGAAGCCAGCCCATCGGTGCTTAGCAGGCGTCAGGTGCAGCCCATCACTCAGAGAGGGCCCTGACCTTTTCCGGTTTTACCTTCGGCCACCAGACTTCTCCATCCTGTCTCTATCACCCCTCACCCAGGGTCCCTAAAGCCCATGACAGTATAGACCCCACGGTGTGATCTTTCTGAATTTCCCTGTGGCATTATCAGGTCTGATCAGAAAACAATATGTCTCTTAGATATGCCAATGCCTGAAGTGTCTCACTAACTCTTCATGCCCCTGGAAGGCAGGTGATCTGGCGGATGGAGCCAGAAGGTCCGGGGTTTGGGTTACCTTGTGTTCTGATGGCTCCCTGCGTGTCCTCACCTCTGGGTTTGGGGGGTTGCTGAGCCTGCTGCAGCAACACTAACATCAAGGGTATTATTTTCTTGAAAAAAATGTTCCATTTTGGACTCAGATTTCAGAAGGATATTTGAAATACTAACGCTGCTGCCAACTCTGTTGAGGACAGAGAAAAGAACTTGGCTCCAGCTGGGGCCCATGGCAGGGAGGGGTGGTCTTTGCAGCCCCCAGACCCCACGCCCAGATCTGAACAGCCAAGTCAGAAAAGCCCCGAGTAGGGAAAGGTTAAAAACACAGCTTTGGGTTTTGCCTTAGGAAGTGCTTTTCCTCTCCAGGTAATAGGTATATTCTCTCATGCAGTTCTTGCAATTCTGATCTTCCTTCCTTCCTTCCTTTTTTCCTTCCTTCCTTCTGTCCTTCCTCCAGGCTGGTGTTCAACTAACTGGCATGGTCAGGAGAGCCCTGTAGGTTATTTATAGCTTGTGGCCCTCTTGGTACATGCCAGGGCTATACTATTTGTCAAATAGGTTAAATCTCCTTTATTCAAAAATATTTATTGAGCACACACTGTCAAGCCCTGGGACACCTCAGTGTCCAGACATGGTCCCTCCCTCAAATGCGTGTGGTTCACTGCAGAAGGAGACGTACCCCCGACTGCAGTGCAAGGATTGTTGTGGTGGAGATCCAGACAGGTGGCTGCTGTGGGAGCTGGAGGAGGGTGTACTCCCATCTTGGCCAGAAATGAAGCAGATATTTTGGAAAAGTTACCCAGAGAGTAAAATTCCACACCCCAGACTTTTATTAAATCCCCTATTGACAGAACAGGAAGGTACCTGAGATATCTTTGAAACTAGTATTCCCTCCCACGGTGGGTTCTGAGGAATGCTAGGTCAAGGTAGTTTGGGGAATGCTGAGTCAAGCAAAGAATCTAAGCTGGTTTCTATGTTACAGGACTTAGCAGAGCCTTGATCTATTTAGACGTTGCTTTCTGAAATCTACCAGGAAGGCGATGGCTCCAGCATGAAACACGGTGTTGTGTTTTCAGGAGCCTCTCAAAAGACTAGTGCTCCCTGGTGTCACCTGGGAAACTCTAATCTAGTCCAACTCCCTTGTTCACAGATAAAGGAAACTGAGGCCGAGAGAGTGGCTGGCACTTGCCCAATATTTTACAGGGAGCAGGGGGCCAAGCTAGGACTAAAACCCAGGGCTCCTTCCCTGCAAGAAGGCTCTTTAGGGTGTGTGGTTTGGGCTTTGAGTGCTAGTGGCACCTGAGAAGAGTGGGATCCACGTGGGCTGAAGCAGTCCTGGAAAGATTCCTGGAGGAGGTGGGATATGAGCTGGAAAGTCTTGGGCCCCTGGTTGCCATTGACTCGTGACTTTATTGTCTAAACAGTAGTACTACTGCAAATCAGATATATACTCACTGATGCCCAGTCTGCCTGGAAAGGACTCCAGGCTGGGCAGGGCTTCCCACCAGGGAGATTTCAGTCCCTGAACTCACAAAGGATGCAAGCACTTGCAAGTGCACTTTCCAGGTCCTCTCTTCCTGGAAGCCTTGCCTGACTGCACTGCAGCCTCTAAGTCAAAATGGTCTCTCACCCAAATTCTTGCCCTGGGTGTCATTTTATTGTGAGTTTTGTTTTTAGCCAGTGTGAGAGCAGAGCTGGTGCTTTAGTCTTCTTTGTTACAGTTAATGTTTATCAGGAATTTACTGCGTGCGGGGCACAGCACTCAGTGTTTCCCCTTCTCATTTACCTTCTCCATTCAGTCGCTGTTTCTAACCTCATTTTATGGAGGAGAAAACTGGGGCTCAGGAGGTTGAAGTGACTTGCTTGAAAACATGGACCAGCAAATGATGCAGAGACTCGAACCCAGGCCTTCGTGTCTCTTTAAGGGTCTGGCTTGTGAAGTTGGACAGAACTGAGTCATGGATAACCTCACAAGCATCCTGCTCTCCCTGGGGCAGTGATCTGAAGCCTGCCTGGCCTCTCCTGTGTTTACGAGGCTGGAGTTGGGGCCCCTGCCCAGCGACCATGCTCCACGCTCAGCACTGTCTTAGCTTGTTGACTGTAAGAGGATCCAGGGTGTGTGCCCTTCTACACCTGCAATGTAGAAGGGCAAGAATCAGACTGACAGCTGGCATGGCCCCCAGGCTCCCAGACCCACTGCCCCTATGTTCGACCTTTAGGAGTCCTGATTTCACTCTCCCTCATGTCTCTCCAGAACTTTCCATGCTGGGGGCCCGGCAGTTTTTCCACCAATTACCCCATCTCAATCCCTCACCTTTATTTATGGACAGGAAAACTTGGACCCAGGGTTCACAGCTGTTGTCCGTGTGGATGAAATTTAACAGTGGTGACACCCAAGAAGCAGCCTGCCTTGGTTTAGGCCAAGGGCTGGGGTCTTCTTTCTTCCATAATTAAAAATTCACCAGTGAAGACAGATTGCTCATCAATCTTTCATCCCAGCAGTTCCTGCTGGGGAGGAAAGGGGCACCGGCCTCGCTGCCCACAGCCCAGGACCTTGCTCATGTGCGTGAGTTCAGGGCCTTGTGTGTGCAGCAGGCAGGCCCACCCAAGCTGGGAAGGCCCCTTGAATATCACAGGGTGTGACAGGTGGCCAATGCTGAGCTCTCTGCCCCCCATAACCTGAGACTTAGGGAAGAGGCCCACAAAGGGTCAGAAAGTGAGTGTGAGGAGCAAAACAGTCAGGAGGCGCCTGAATAGCCACATGGCTAGTCCTATCCGATTGACACTAGGGGAGATGCACACTTAAAGTTGCTAAGAGAGTAGATCTTAAATGTTCTCACCACAACAAAGAAATGGTAATGCTGTGATGTGATGGAGGTGTTAGCTAACACGATGGTGGTAATGACATATAATGACCTGATCATTACTAAGTATATCAGATCAATACATTTTACACCTTAAACGAACACAGTGTTATATGTCAGTTGTACCTCAATAAAACTGAAGAAACACACACACACACACACACACACACACACACACACGCACAAACACACACACGCGCACACTCCATGTTTTAGCCAAGTGGAAAAAGTTAATACAAACAAGCGAACAGTGGGATAAGGTGTTGGAGGACCTCAGCACAGTGCCAGCCTGGGGAAAGCACCCTCGTGGGCAGTGGTGTTGCCTCTGCCTCAGGACTCACCGACTGTGCTGGTCTAAGGATGTTAGGTAACTTCTCAGGGACTGAATTTGCTCATCGGTAACACGGGAATCTTAATAGTGCCTGCCTCAGGGAGTTGGGGTGAGGTGTGAATGAACTGGGGATCACTCGCCCCTGACCGCTGGCCCAGTATGAGGTCATGGCACTTGGGCAATGGCCAACCTACCCTGTGGGGAGCCCCTGACAGCTGTCCTTGAGGAGGGCCCAGCACTTTTACGGCTCTTTATAAAGGTTATAAAATCGAGTAAGCCCAGCCTGACATCAGTCGCCTCACACAGCCAGGACCTCATGTGTCCTGGGCCAGGAGGAAGAGGCAGCCTGGCGGACAAAGCACTGGCTCTGTCCCTATCCGCTTGTGAGGCCTGCGCAAGCCCCACTCATTTCCTGGCCTGTTTTCCTGTCTGACCAAAGTAGGTACCAGAGCAGATGATCTCCTGGGTCACTTCCGACTCTGGGTTCCACGAAACCCTGCAAGTTTCCTCTTGTCAGGCTAGTGCTTTTCCCAGAAGAGATTTGGGGAGGGGAGCCCTCCGCGGGCCACTTCGTGCATCCTGTGACCACTGTGTCTGCCTCGTGCCGGCAGCTGTGCTCCGGGACCTCTGGGAACCTGGGCTGGGCTGTCTTTCCCAGAATGGAACAGCCTGCCTCCACAGTGAGAGGAATTTGAAGGGTGTCTAGTGGAAGAGAACAGGCAGAGGCAGTGAGGGGGACTCAGGACCTGGGCTAAGCTCCAAATGCTGGGGGCCAGGGCAGGGGCAGGCACTGGGGGATATGGCAGAAAACTGGAGTTCAGGCCAGGTGAGCAGGACAGAGGCTCGGCACCGACTACTAGGCCTTGGGGTAGAACTGAGCTCCTGACACTTGGGAGGACCTGGTTAGCCTTGCCTTGGGGCCTGAGGCTGCTGTGGGTGAACAGAAACAGGACCACTGTGCTGGACATCTGCCATTTGCCCCTTGAGATTCACTCTCCACCCTTTCTCCCCACCTGTGCCCCAGGAGGTGTCTTGTATGCATCAGTGCCCCTCTCCCCCTCTGGCTTCCTGTTGGCTTTGACCAATGTGGAGCTCTGGCAGGATATAGAGTGAGGGGGGAGAAACGTTAGGGTATTTAGTCTCTCGGCTCGCTCTCTCCCTCAGAGTCACCTTAAGTTGGCTGCATGCCTTGACCACAGGTGACAACTCTGTTGGGCTCTCTTCCACGCAGCCCTCTCTGTGCCTGGGTCTGGAAACCATTCTCTCCTCCCACCCTCTTCCAGACTAGGGGTGGTAGCAAAGGAACCCTCACTTCTCCTCTCCTGCTACAGGCCTTTGTCAAAATGTCCTTTATTAAACACTCAGGACCCTGTCTGATTCATCTCCACAGCTGCAGAGCAGGAATATTGGAAAGGGACCCTGGAGAGGGGGCAGCAGGGCTCCCCATCCAAACTTTGTCTGGAGTCTGCCCCAATCTTCTTTCCCTGGATTTCTCCAAGGGACGGTCCTGGCATTCTCCCTCCGGACTTCTCAGTTTATGTGTCTGGAGCAGGAAAAGGGAGGGGTGGGGTGGGAGCCCAGGCAAACCCAAAAGGCGAATATGCTGGGCTTCCAAGTCAAGGGCAGACACCAGAGCAGGGGCTGAACTCCAGATAGGGGGCAGAGGGAGATGGCAGACAGGATGGGATAGAGGAGCATTTGTGGGTCTACAGAGGTAGCCCATGTGGATCCAGCCCTGCAGCATCCTGCTGGCACTTGGCCCAGAGGTGCAGCTCTCCCCAAGGGATTCAGAAAGTGAGACTAATGCATGAAATCCCTTGGTTTATAAATACTGGGATCAGTTCAAGTATTAAATTTTCAACCAAATATTAAATTTGAAATAGTCACATCTGGATCCCTGGCCACCAGTTTGTGACCTATAAAATACAAGCCCTTCTGATGGGCCTTTCTGATCTCTTTGCTTGTAGGTTTCCCACACCTGGAGCCAGACTGAGAGAGCAGCCCAGGAGACAGGTGAGTGTTTGAGCAAGATCCTTGGTTCACTTGGGGGGACTCAGGATCCTTACCCACAGCTGTGTGCACACTTCAGCGCCGTTAGTAACCCCAGATCTGTTAGTGGTTTGCAAACCACCTGTCTGTACAGTCAACCACCCCTATCTCCCCATCCCTGCTGTTCTGACCACCTTTCCAGTACTGGAGCTCTCAGCAGCCACTCCCAAAACCTGTGGGCCTGCAGGTAGCAGGGTGGAAGAGGGAAGCTCCAAGCTGATTGGAAGCTGCAGTTTGGACATATTTCCTGCATGTATGACTTCTCCCCTTTCCAGTCCCCACAGAGCCTGGGTGTTGTCATCTTTACTTCGGTGTGATATCCTAGCCAAATAGAGGTGCACTCGGATTAGTAAATGTCCTTTTGAGATAAAGAGCAATATTTCTGTGCAGACTGGCTATCATATCAGTCATTCATCCTTTACTATCTTTTAACACTATCATGGAAGTTTTGTTTGTTTGGGGAGTGGGTATTTGAGAAGGAGGAGTAATGTGCCCAGGACCTGAGTCCAGTCTGGGAGCATGAAGAGGCCTATCCCCTGGAGCTTAATGACTGTGAGTCCATCCATTTACAAATGAACATTTGGGGACACAGCCCCCCTTGCCTGGGGCACTTCCTGGGAGTTTTGCCAGTGGCCCGGGGCTACTATTTCCCCAGCAACGTCTAAGAAATTGTCCTTCACGGTGTGTGCTTGTGTGGACCTGGCTTCATTCCTAGGTGGAATAAGCTTGCTCCCAAGTTTGATAGAATAAAGCCTTCCCCAACCAGTGCCCCTCCCCATGACCTGTCATAGCACCCAAATTGCCACCATCTGTGTCACTCCTTAGGAGCAGATGAGAACGCTTTAAAAGCTTCCTTCAAAATGTCATCTGTAGGTTAGTAGTGGTTATTTCTAACTCATGAGAATATGAGCAATTTCAGTTTTCTGTTTTCCAAGTTTTATGTAATAAGTATGTGTTACTTTACTCCCCAACCCCCACCCCTGAATGCTATCTGGAGTGGCCCAGCAACCCATGGGCACCCATGTCCATTGTAGAAATTATCTGACCAGATCTAGCAGGGTTTGGGGAACTGGGACATGGGAACAGGTAACTTTTGATGGTGAAGTAAAAGGTGATACTAGGGAAGGATTAAAGATCTATCAAAAGTGAATGTGGCCTCCTTCTCCGATTTTCCTGTGGTCATAAACCAAAGAGACAAATTATTTTCTGAAAATAATGTAGCCTTGGTTTGTCCCTTTGTTCAAGTGCTTATCACCTCAGAATATAATTGTTTCTCCCTCTCCACACTCTGCTCCTCCAGGAGTGGGGCCCTATCTACTCTGCATTTCCAGGGCTCAGCAAGGTGTTAATTGTATGGGAACTTGTATTTGCTGAGTCCCTGTCCCATGACAGGCACAGAGCTAAGGATGTGATGGGAATCTCTTACTTCAGTTCATCCTGAGAACAAGGCAGAAGGCTTCTCCCCACTCTGCAGGTAAAGAGACTGAGGCTCAGAGAAGTGAAGCAGTTTGCCCAAGGTCACAACTGGTGAGAGGCTGGATAGGAACCCATGTCCATCTGACTTCAAAGACCTAATTTTTTCCACCACATGCCTGTGAAAGCAACGTCACTTTTTTAAAAGGTTGGAAAATACAGATTACAACTGATTCACAGTTTTACGTCCTTGTTACCACAGGGTTTTATTCTTCCTCTTTTTATCTACCTGTGCCTGCTCTGACATGCTACTGCATTCTTCTCTAGGCAGTCACACCACTGTGGCTGTTCTCAAACAGTTAGTGCGTCAGTGGGAATTTGTGATCCAGATGAGCAGGTGGAGCATCACCTGGTGGGGTCAGGTGGGCCTTGTTGGCTCATGTGCCTGTGAGGCACACACAGCCCTGCCTCCTCCCATCCCTGCACACCTGTGCCTCATGTTGCCAGTGAGATCAGAAGGTGGAACAGGACATCTGGGCTGGATCTGGGAGCCATCCTGGAGTCGTCCTGTCCCCACAGACCCTGTCCTAGGGTAGTGTGTGTAATGGTTAAACTCTTGGTGGTAGAGCCAGGCAAAACTGACTTTCAGTCCTGACTGCTTCATTCCCAAACTGTAGGTAGCCTTGGACAAGTGAGTGACAGTACTTCTCTGAGCCTCAGTTTCCCAATCTGTAAAATGCATACCCACTCCATCGAGTGTTGTGATTATAGCCAGACCACCTCCTTCCCTTTCCTTTCTAAGTAACCAGGCTTTAACCTGAAGGGCAACTTTGTCATAGCCAGGGATGGATATCACTTTCTGGGCATTGACTATAGCCATATAGTGTAGGTTTTCTTTGTTCTTCCTTTTGTATTTTTTTAAAGATGTCTAAAATTATTACATAGATTCTAGGGAGCTTTTGATATGTGTGATTAGAAGCTGTTACACCCCCAGAGTGGCATAACTTTATAGAACATTTTAGGAATTTAAAAAAGTTTTCTCTTTCAAAATGTGAGTAACCAGTAATTCCACTTTTAGCGAATTTGCCCTGAGGAAATAGCCCAAGACACATACTAAGATTTATCTACAGGGATGTTTATGGCAGCATTATTTTTATCAGTGAAAAATGGGGAACACCATCAGTGCAATAGCAGGGATTGGGGATGCCTCTTACAGCACATGCAGAGAGTGGAAGGTTCTAGGCAGCCATTGTATACGATGGTTGAGATGAATTTTTAATAACTTAGGGGGAAATATTCAGATTTCAGTGCTGAGTGAAAAGGCAAATTGCCAAAATTAATCCTAACTGCATTTTTAAAAATAGGTACAGCCGAAACCGGTTTGGCTCAGTGGATAGAGCATCGGCCTGCAGACTCAAGGGTCCCGGGTTCGATTCCGGTCAAGGGCATGTACCTTGGTTGCGGGCACATCCCCAGTAGGGGGTGTGCAAGAGGCAGCTGATCGATGTTTCTCTCTCATCGATGTTTCTAACTCTCTATCCCTCTCTCTTCCTCTCTGTAAAAAATCAATAAAATATATTTTAAAAATAGGTACAAAGGACATAAGTAAGCAAAGTAGAAAAAGGAGAGAGAGAATAGGAGGTTGGGGAAGTGTGGGAGGGTAACAGGTAAGTTATTTTCTTCTCTGTGCTTTTCTGCATTTTCTATGTCCCACAGTGGGATGTTCACTGTGTATATTATTATCACAAAGAGTAGTTATAGTTAAGAAAAATTCTCTGCCCCCGCCATATGCGTGTATGTGTGCCAGTCAGCAATATATATTGGCATTTTCCACTCAAAAGAGTTCTTTTTCTCAAAACATTTTTTTATCCAGAGCCAATGCCAATGTCATGTGGTCTTCCATCCCTAGAACTGTCTTTGGGGTCTGTATTAGTTTGCTAAGGCTGCCATAACAAAATACCACAGACTATGCGGCTTAGGCAATAGAAACTTATTTCCTCACAGTTCTGGAAGGTAGAAGGCCAAGATCAAGGTGTAGGCAAGTGTGGTTTCTTCTGAGGCCCTTTTCCTTGGCTTGTAGATAGCCACCTTCTCCCAGTGTCCTCACATGTTCTTCCCTTGTCTGTGTTGTCTGTGCCCTAATCTTCCCTTCTTATAGGGTCACCAGTCATATTGGATTAGGTCCACCCTAATGACCTCATTTTACCTTAATCAGCTCTTTAGAGACTCTGTCTCCAAATACAGTCACATTCTGGGATGCTGGAGTTGGTGCTTCAACAAATGAATTTTGGGGTCACAACTCGGCTCATAATAGGGGCAGCCTGCCTACTTCTGGTGACTGTGGCTATCTATTTTGCAGAGCACGGAGCTTGAAGCTTGAGTAGGAGCAGGGGAATGTAGATGAAAAAGACATTGTCCCTGCCTAGGGGTCCCCAGGGAGGTATAATGCAGACACCTAATTCGAGGAGTACACCTCCTCTCTCCAGCAGGACCCAGAGCAAAAGTATAACCCTTCCTAGCTGAGCCCATCCATCACCAATTGGCTGCTGAAGGTTAGAGCAAAAGAATTCAGCCCACAAAAATTAATTTTACTAAGAAACTCTCATGCACTTCTACTATGCTAAGAAGTAGTGAGGTAGCTATAAACAATTAAATCACTCAAATGGACTTCAAAAATAATTTTTCTTAGCATAACTCAAAAACGATTTTGATTTATAAAATCAATGGTGGAGAGAAGGAATAGGATGAGCAAGTCAGGTACGGAAAGTTGTGGTTGTTGAGTTAGTGGAAGCAATGCTGATTATGTAGTGGTAATAAGAGAAAAAGTCACTGAGAGTGAGAGCGATAGGGAGAAGCTGAATCAGGCATCCAGTGGCCAGCAGGCACTTTAGGTTTAAGGTGAAAGGAAATAGGGAGCCACAGCAGGTTCTTGAGCAAAGGTGGAACAGAATGAGAACAGAGCTAAGAGAGACTGCAGCAGAAAAATCTAGTTAGGAGGCTTTGCAGAAGTGCTGCGATGAGGTACTAGATATATAAGTGGCACTCCAGAGGAAGATTTGGAAAGATGTTATTAGTACTATTTCATTTTTCTGGGCCTTTTTCCATGCCTTTTCCTCTAATCACCCCCAACCTGGTAAACTCTTAGGCACCCTTTAAGGCCCCATTCATGGAGCCTCTCTGCCCTGAAGCTTTTCTTGACCTCCTAGGAAGTCACTCCTTCTCTTGGGCTTCCCCCCAGTTAGAGCACTGGCATACCATATTATGGGGACCTGTCTACACATCCTCCTGTTTGCTCTGGGCCTCACTCAGCTAAGAAGTGGGTGCTCAGCAAGTGTCTGTGGGGCAAGATTGATGATGTAAGGGAAACCAGTGATTGGGTATAGGCTGCAGAGGAAGGTAGGTTAAAATATGATTCCAGGGTGAGTCTATAAAATTTTACAAATTATCAAGTTCCTATTATGAGCGTGGCACTGGTAAGAGAGGAGTAAGAAAGGTCCCTACCCTTGCAGAGCTTACAGCCTAATAGGGAAACAGATGATAACATAACAATTATAATGTGATGAATGCTAGGAAGCCAGTTGGCTATGAGAGCCTAATAGTGGGGTAGGATGGTAGAGACAAAGAAGGCTTCCTTGAAGAAGCACTTATTTACGATGAAAATTGTTTCCAATTTTCCATCTACTTGAGTAGGGAGGTCACAGATGTTAGATGATGGACCAAAATGGAGGTGAGAAAAAGGGAAGCCTACAAAGGGCACAGCCGGCGCAAAGGTCCTGTGGTGAGTGAGAAGCATTGGAAACATAGAAACTGAGATTCACTAGGGAGCAAGAGGGGAGGCTGCTGAAGGAAAGAGGACAGCATCGTGAGGCCCCTGTTGTCAGGAGCATTTAGATTTTAGCCTAAGAACACCAGGAAGCTACTGGAGGGTTATAGTCAGGGAGTGATGGGAATAGATTTCTGTTTTTAAGACTTCCCTGGCTGTTGCGATGGAGTGAGTAGATGGCTGGGAGCAGGAAAGGGCCAGTTGGGAGTCTGATGCAGTTGTTCAGGTGAGAAATGGTGGTGGCCTGGACTCGGTGGTTGTGGGTGGTGAGAAGTGGACCAAAAAGAATGACAGTCAAGATGTGGGCAGAAAGGAAGAGTCAAGAATGACTCCAGGTTTTGGATTTAGGTGAGGGCAGAAAGGAGGACATTCACAGAGATATTTTGAGGGGTGCCTTTGCCAAACTCACTTCATGTTGAGCCCCAGTAGTCCTATGTCAGCCCCTCAGAGGGGTTGTGACTCACATGGACCCCAGCAGGTCCGTGGACAGGAATGGCAGAACCTCTCAACGTCTAGGGAGGTGAAGAAGCCACTGGCCTGAGGCCCAGTATCAGGGCCCAGACTGGGTCCCAGGACTGAGCCCAAGCTCTTGGAGTTGTGGAGGGGGTGGGTAATTGAGAAAGCTTGGCCCCACGATGCATGATAGCTTGGTTTTCAGCATTTTCCTCTGATTCAGCAAAATATCTTCTCTCAGAACCTTTCCTGGGAAACTGACAATTGATCGTTATTCCTAGAGATTTGCTTGGTACTCACTTTTTATTTCTTGCTCAAATGTCCTGGGACTTCCTGCCCTGGTAGAGGTTCACACAGGAGTAACCTAAATAACATCTGATGGGTCTGCTCCATCCACTTCTCAGATAACTCTGGCAGTGACTCTGGGACATAGGCTGGGAGGTGTTAGCATTCTCCCATTCTTCAGGTAACAAAACTGAGGCTCACAGAGAGGAGCCACTTGTCCAAAGTCACACAACTCAGAAATGGGAGAAACAAGATTAAACCCCAAGTAAGGAGTTTCCATGTCCAGTGCATTTTTCTCAATCATGTTTTTTTTTTGTATTTAATTTCTTAGTAACTTTTGATGTAAATGGTCTGCCACATTTTGCTTTCAAAGCATCTGTTTGTTACCTGCTAACAAAGCATGTTTTTTGAAAGGATTTAAACTGTAGAGCCCTATTGTGATTCCTTCCACATCTATGTAAATAAGAATAACAACCAGCTGCAAAGCAAGAGATTCCATAAGATACTAGATCATTTGTATGAAACCTTTCCCTGCACCTGGCCAGTTTTCTTGGCGGCATATATTTATTCATTTGACAAATATTTATTAAGCCGAGTACTGGGAATACAGCAGCAAACCAAGTGGCTGTGGGCCCTGTCCTCAGAGAGCTGCAATTCTACTAAGGGAGATGGATGATCAGCAATTACAGTCACATATAATTAACGCCATAGAGGCTCTCGGGGAGAATAAAGCCAGTGAGAGGAGAGAGAGGAGGGGAGGGGCTAGAGAGTGGGCAGGGAAGACCTCTCTGAGGAGGTGGCCTTTAGGACTAGAATGAAAGGAATGAGGACCTAGAACATTCCAGGAAAAAGGAAAAGCACAGCCCTAAGGCAGGTGAAGGCTTGGGCTGTCTGGGGAATATGGAGGAGCCAGGATGGCAAGAAATAGAGCAGGGAGCAAGTGGTAGGAAGTGAGGTCAGGGAGGGAGGTGAGCTGTCAGACAGATAGTGAGGACTTCGCTTCATTTCAGGTGGGATGGGGGCATGTGAGAACTCAGGCAAGGGAGTGACTCGGAAGCCCCCTGGGCACATGAGTGGAAGCACGGAGACCAGGAAGGAGGCTGTTACAGTAACTCAGGGGAGAGAGGATGGGGCTGGAGCAGGACAGCATCAGAAGGTGGAGAAAGGGGCCCCGTATTCTTAGTACTTGTGAAGGTTGAGCTGATTAGAGTCACTCTTAGAGTGCATTTGGGGGAAGAGGGAAGGCGAGGAATCATGGGTGACGCTTGAGGTGTATTTCTGACACCAACTGGGGTGCTGAAATTCAAATCTGACGCTAACTCCCCAGAGTTAGCACAGACACACACACACACACACACACACACACACACACACACACACCCGTTAAAGAACACAGTTCCCAAGGAGACCATCTCCACTTCAGGTGCTAGCTGCAAGTGGGGTCCCCAACTTACCTCATTTCTGATGGGCCAGCTACAAATCTGCGTTTGAGAACTTGGGAAAGCACTATACTTACAATTGCTGTTCTGTTATAAAGGTTACAGGTCAGGACCACCCAAATGAAGACAGACACAGGGTGAGGTCTGGCAGAGTCCCATGAGGGACATGGCCACCCTGTGGCACATCGATTGTTCACCAACCAAGAGCCACTGAATCCCTGAGATTTTAGATTTTTTTGGGGTTTCATTATGCAGGCACAGGTGATTGAAAATCTCCATTCTCCCTCCCCTAATTCAGAGCCTGTCTTCTAACCCCTCAACTGGTCTTTCTGGTGATCAGCCCCCATCCCAACTTAACTGGTTAGCATAAACTCATGGGTGGTCCCCGGGGCTCTATTTCAAGGATATAGTTGCCCTCCCAGGAACCAGGGGCAAAGAACAATCAAATTCTTTATTATACAACAGGATCTAGAGGCAAATGAGTCTGAGGATGCCTGGCCCCCTCCTACTCCTGCCCATTCTCACCAGGTAGCCTCAGGGCCAGTTCTTAAAAAGCCAGTACTTGGCCGGTTACCTGCTACAGTCCTATCTCATAGCTTTCTGGAACTTCCCTACCTAGTTCTTGGTATCTTCCATGAGCCCCTGGGAGGGGCAGTTAGGAGAGAGGAAAGCACATCTCTTGATCAGTTGCCATGTGCGAGTGCTGCTCCCAGAGCTTTGTGGGCACTACTTCACTTGAGACTTGCTCCACTTCTGAAAGGGGTGGGCATCCAGCGCTCTCTCCATTTCACATGCAGGCAGACTGGGGCTCAGAGAGGCCAAGTAACTTACCCTGGATGACCCAGTCAATAAGCACCCAGAGCAGGATGGGAAGCGGTGTCCGTGGCACCGCAAGCCTCAGTCTAGAGTCTGCCTCCTGCTGCCCGGTGTGCGCGCCCTCTGGCATGGCCTGTGAGGCTGGTGCGACATTGATCCTGAGCTAGTCTCTCAGCTGCTCCTTTCTCCTCCATGTCTTTGCAACCCTAAGGGCCTGCTATCCTCAAAAGCAGTTCACATTGGACTCCACTTTGGAAATCCCTTGGGCAAATCTTGGGAAATCCCAAGGTCCTGGAAATGCCCCTAAATGAGGCCACTCAAAAACTACGCAAAGAAAATGAGAAGCTTTAAGAGTCTAGAGGACAGAACTGATTGGTCAGTGCTAGAAGGAAAGCTTGGGCCAGAGCCTAGAATAGTGGAATCTTTTCCTAAGGATGGATGCATAGATAAATAGATGAGAGAAACATAAAAAGGTCAAAAAGCAAGGACAGGGAGAAACAAAGGAACCAGGAATGGTCAGAGAGGGTAGGCTGAGTCACAGCTTTTTCCAGACCTATAATGAGTCCATTGGGAATATGAGATGACATCAGAAGCAGCAGTGTGGGAGGTTGAGAGGGAGGGAGCTCAGTTGGTTGAGGAGTGACCTAGCACTATGGGGTCATTCACTGTCTGGCCATGAACTCACCCATGAACAGACCAAAAGCACTGTAGTGTCCCAGTGATATTCACCTCTCAGCCCTGAAACATCAAAAGATGCTAAAATTGCAAGTGAGTTCTGCTGTTCATTATGTTGTGAATTTTATACCGATTCCCATTAAAACAAAACCAAAAACCTGGTAGGCAAAGGAGTTAACTCTCCTAGGGTTCACCTTCAGCTACCTGGAACTCCCTCCGCAGCCCCTCCCCTTGCATAGACCGTCAGAGGGCCTGCCTGCACGCTGTCCAGTGACATTTTTGTGTTGGCGAATGGTTTACATCCGCCCTCACCAATGACCTTTAGTTATATGTGTGTTTTTTTAATTTAGTTTAGTTCTTTAATTTTCTACCTCATTTTACACAAACTCGTGAAGATCCCAGCTTCAGCCAGGCGTGCCAAGGAGGCTCGTAGTAGCAGGACTGATCAATGCCGGGAGGCTGCTTGCGGCTGCCAGAGCCGCAGTCCTGGGTGGGGGTGGCTGCGGGCTCTGCAGCAGTGGCTCTGTCCGCCTCTGATGCTGGCAGCCAGAGCTCCAGACAGCTGCTCGCTCTGCAGAAGAGCCCAGGGCACCGGAGAGATTTGCTCCTCTGTCAGCACTGGCCCAGGACACACTTAGAAGGGTAAGTGAGGGGCTGCAGGTGCTGTGGACAATGGAGACTGGGAAGGAGCCATGGGCTCTGGGACTTCTAGAGAAACAAAGCTGATAAAGCTGTTGCTGCTGCGGTTGAAGGAGGAAATAGCTCAAGAGCTATTCCTGGTGATTCTATGAAGTAGCAGCAGGACTTGGCTCTGTCTACACTTGAGGTGGCCCAGAATTCTGGGGAAGGAAGGTTGCTATTGGCTTGCACCCAAAGCAAGGCGGTTATAGGACTTCCCCGAAGGAACTGTGCTCCTTCCCTCATTCTTTGCCAGGACCATATACATGCCAGGCTCCCTGCTCGGTACCAGGGGGTTCGAGGAGCACTAGAATGAGGCCTCTACCTAGAAATACTCCTGGTCTTGCCAGGAGGATGGTTGTTTAGATAACTGTAGTGTCATGTGATATATGAAAGGAGACGGTCTGTCTAAGTCAGGAAGAGATTAACTGGGCTTCGGGGAGCAATATATTACAGATAAGGGGCCATTTGGGTTGGGTCTCAAAGGATGAGTAGGAGTTCCTCAAAAGGCAGCCAAGATGTTATGGGCATACAAAAATATAATAATGTGTGATAATGGGCTCATCAGGCCCGAGCAGAGGCTACGGAAAGTTAGCAGAAGAGTCCGATAGGGCCATATCATGAAAGGCCTCAAATGCCAGGTAAAGGAGTTTGGACTCAGTCCTGCAGGTAGGTGAGAGGCACTGAAGACTTTAAAACAGTGGTGTGACATGGTCATTTTTGCATCTTAGAAAACTCAGTCTGGCTATAGCATGGACAGGGTGAGGAGAAACACCGGAAGATCCTGAAGAGAAAAACATGACCTCAAAGTCATGGAGACCAAGGCTTTAGACTGAGACCGTGGAGTCAGGAAGTGGGACCGGGGAAGCACTGTTCTTTTCTGAGATTAAGTGGCAAGGCTGGTGAAGGATCAACTGTGAGGGAAAAGGAGGGCAGGGCACTGGGTGGGCGAGAGGGCCTCTTGATGAGAGGGGACATGAGGGAGGGAGGAGCTAGTGGAGGGGAGAAGGAAGGAATGAACTCCATGGGAAAATCTCTGGAGGTTCCTAGTCAAAGCTGGATTCCTATTACTCCACATGTGGACACTGAACTTGTGATATCAGCCATCAGTCAGACAGCAAGGTCTTACCCTGAACCTACTGTGTGCTTAGCCTCATATTGGGAATCATATGGAGTACAAATATGAAAAAGAGGTGTCACATCCCCACTGTGGGCACATTTTCCAAATATTGAAAGGGAATGCAACTGTGCAGAGCCTAAGCTTGAAGTTGGGCATTTAAAATGACCTCGTGTCTTGGCTAGATGCCAGGAGACCCTGGACAGGGTGGCAGAGAGGCAGGGGAGGGGTGACTAGAGACTAGTTAATTGAGCATTGCCTCTGCCCACCATTGACCCTTCTGCTAGGAGGCCAGAGATTCTGCTTGGCTTTGGAAAAGACCCCAAGGTTAGTAGAAAGCCCCAGTGCTGGAGGTGTGGGGGATCTCCCAGGTCAAAGTCACCAGGACAGACAATTTTATTGTACTGTGCTGGGCATTCCCCTGTCTGGACATATTCAATCCTCACACAAGAGGATCGGAGAGGCAAAGCATCTAGCCAGTGTCATACAGCCAGTACATAGTAGAACTGGATTCCTGCCCAAGCCTGGCCAACTTGGGTGTAGGGTTTCTCCTCTCCCTATACCGACCACCACACTAGGGGTGCACTTCAGTCTCTGGGTGAATTGAGACAGTACATGTAAAAACAGTATGAGCCCTAACTGGTTTGGCTCAGTGGATAGAGCATCAGCCTGTGGACTGAAGGGTCCCGGGTTCAATTCCGGTCAAGGGTTGCGGGCACATCCCCAGTAGGGGGTGTGTAGGAGGCAGCTGATCAATGTTTCTAACTCTCTATCCCTCTCCCTTCCTCTCTGTAAAATATCAATAAAATATATTTTTAAAATATATAAATAAATAAATACAGTATGACATTCGTCCCAGAATTATCGAAATAGAGGGGTGTGTGTGTGTGTGTGTGTGTGTATAGACTTCTTCATCATACTTACAGTTATTGAGCACCTACTATGTGCCAGGCCTTGGGGATATAGCAGTGACTGAGACTGACATTGTCCAGGCTCTCAGGGAGTCATGGGTGGGCATATGGGGAAGGCCTTTTACATAAGCAGAAATGTACAAACACAAGCACACACATAGGCATGCCTTGGTGTTCTAAACCAATGTTAGGAGGATAGACACATTCACCTCACCCAGACACACACAAATACATGCCCCCATGCTCACACTCACAATATCCACCGCTCTGTGCACACCTGTTCACCCACAGGAGTTAACTAAAGAGAGGGATCTAGAACTATAGCCTGATACGGTAGCAGGAGGATTTCAAGTGCCGCCCGCCCTACTTCTCCACAAAGGCCATCGCAGGATCTCAGTGCAGGCTCCTACATCCACCCCCCTCCTCCCACCAGTCACAGTTGAGCTCCTGGAGTTAGATGGTGCAGACTGCAGCTTTGCCCAGGGACTCTGCTGGGAGTCGTCATCACCATCTGTTAAACATGGGCATAGGCGCTTGGTGTGCATCGTCTCCTATCACCTTTACTCCAGCCCTGGAGGTGGATACAGTTGTTACCCCCGTTTTATAGGTGAGGAAACCAAGGCTTACAACACTGGGGAAGCCAAACAAAATATACCTGGGGACTGCAGTCTGCAGCCTCTCCTGGACATCTTGCCTAGGGTCTCATTCAGCTCGAATGACAGAGCCTGGACTTGAACGCTGAACTCCTCCACTGGAAACAGCAGCCCTGTGCGAGGGCTGCTCAGGATGACCTGGATGCCAGGGGCCACTTCGGACAGTGGAGTCCTGAAGTCTTTCCTGTCACTTTCTGAAAAGCTGAGACCTCCCAAGACATGGGCACTTTCCTGACACTCCAGGCCTGGTTCCTGGAGCCACTGTCCAGTTTCCTTCCAGCATGGCCCCTTTGGGCAATGACTTATCATGTGAGAAGAAAGAACTCTGAGCCAAACAGAGAGGCAGAAGACTACTGCTCAGGGTGGTGATCAGGCCAGCTTTGCACTCCCTACCACAC
Source organism: Eptesicus fuscus (assembly GCF_027574615.1). NCBI lineage: Eukaryota > Metazoa > Chordata > Mammalia > Chiroptera > Vespertilionidae > Eptesicus > Eptesicus fuscus. The sequence goes on from NC_072490.1 coordinate 36,464,086, forward strand.
TCCAGCCTGTCTCTCCACCATACAGTGGGGATAATAATTGTATTCCACATTGGGTTCTTTTGAGTGTTAAATAAGTTTACACATGTGAAATACTTAGCCCAGAGCTTGCACACAGGCCAGCACTGTTGTTTTGTTACTATTAGCATCTGTCCGTCCACCCACTGGTGATTTCCTGTGGGCCTGTCTGGTGGAGGAGTCAGTGTGTTATGCTTTAGAGAGATGGGGGAAGCTCACTTTCTAATGGGGAGATGGAAGTATGAATAAACAAGGGTGCTTTGATGTTGCAGGAGGGGTGTTTCCTCATCAGACAGGGTGAGGAAGGAGATTCCAGGAAGAGGAACCAACAGAGGCAAAAGGTCAGGGCAGGAGCAGTCAGATGCACTGGAGAAACTAGACATGGAACAGGAAGAGCAGGTTCTAATATCCACAGGACCCAGACACATGGGTATAAGGCAATATGGAGGGGTGGGAACTGTGGCCAACTGGAAAGTGCTTGCTGGCTCTGGGGGAAATAGGACTCAGCTCTAGGCAATTGTTGTGAAGGAAAGCTGCCCCAGTATTCCCAGGTCTTCCAGGTTTTGAAGAGATGCCAGGAACCTAGGTTTTTATGTGAAATCTCATAACTTTGAAACATGGGGCCAACACTAGGGAAACCAAACAAAATATACCTGGTGACTGCAGTCTGCAGCCTCAACTGTAGACCCTAGCTGTGGGGTGGATGGTGAGTGGTGGCAGCAGAGGAAATGTAGCTGTGGTTCCAGACTCTACATTGTGCCGGCAGGCTGGGTCTGACATTTGGGGCCAGGACCTGCCACATAGGTGATGCCTAATCCACACTTGCTCTACAGATGAGTCAGGGAATTTGGACTTTATCTCGAAGGTCAGAGGAGAATCTGAGGTTGGGAGCAGAGGAGTGAGGTGATGGGAAGTTTGTCTTAAGGCTATCACTCCACATCCACAGGGAAGCTGGCTTGGAGGGGGGCAGATGACAGGCAGAGAGGCGGGTCAGGATGCTTAACAGGACTCCAGGCAGAAGGTCATACTGCCCAGGACCAAGACTATTGGGTGAGAGGAGAGGAGTCCAATCTATGCAGAGATGAACTTGGAGAGTGCAGGAGAGGAAAAGCCAGAGTGTGCCACCAGCTCCCTGACCCACCTGGTGACCCAGTGGTGCTTCTCACTAAAGTAAGGAATTGGGGATGAGAAATGTGCAGGGGCAGTGAGAGGAGGGATGATAAGTCTGGTTTGGGCCAAGTTAAGTTTAGATGCCCATGGGACACCCAAGGAAAGATGTGTCATTGCCAAACATGCAGGTCTCAAGAGAGGGAAGGCTGAGGACTCAAAGTTACATTCCCATCTGGCTCTCACTGGCTCTCCAGGGACCCCTAAGCTCATTGTGCTCTGTAGTCTGAGTTGAAAAGTTTATTTCTTGGGGTTTTGGTTTGTGTTTTGTTCCTAGAAAGGCTGAAGAGGGAGAAGGTGGATTGATCCTTAGTGCCAGAACAGATATCTGTGAACTCATCAACTCTGATAGATTCTCCCCACCCACACCCCGTGATGTGGGTAGCTAGTTGTGGGTTACCCAGGCCCCATAGTTACTACATAATAATACCTTATTCCCAAAAGCCAGTCTCTGAGCCTGGCTATTCTGAACTCTTGCAATGGGATTTTACCTGCCCTTGAGAGAAGAAAAGGATTTGCTAAGCAGATTGATGATTTAACAAGCCCACTTAGGAAAGCAGGCTTTTAGCAGCAGCATTTGCATTCCAACAATGAGTGTACAAATTATAAATGACTTCTTGTCTATTTTTAAAGCAGTTTTAAGACGTCTCTTCTGCTGTCAAGAGTGTCACTGAGTGTACCAAGGATATTCACAACACCCCTGTGCTCCTTATGGGAAAGAGAGAGAGAGAGAGAGAGAGAGAGAGAGAGAGAGAGAGAGAGAGAGAGAGAGAGGGAGGAAGGAAGGAAGAAAGAAAAAGAAAGAAAGAAAGAAAGAAAGAAAGAAAGAAGAAAGAAGGAAGGGAAGGAAGGAAGGAAGGAAGGAAGGAAGGAAGGAAGGAAGGAAGGAAGGGAAAGATTATTCTATTAGAGCAGTGATTTTCAACTGGTGTACCACAAGAATTTTTCAAACATGCAATACCTGACTATTTAGTCATGGGCACTGACCTCTTTTCCCTTAGATAAAGGAGAGGGAACGTCCAGCCCCAGGCCGTATAAGGCTCTGAAATCATTTGGTCTGGTCCTGCCAAGGCATTAGAGATCAGTTAATTAAATGCTTGACCAAATATAGCAGGCTAATTTTTAAGTTGATAATTTTGTATGGCCCAAGAATGATGTTATAAATATCCAAATGGCCCTTGGCAGGAAAAAGGTTCCCCACCTCTGCTTTAAATTGTTAAATAACGAAACAACAACAGCCAACACAGCAATAACTGTCTGGTGTGAATGGATCAAAATTATACCCTTTTTTTTTTTGTCAAATTGGCATAAACTATATTTTTTGGTGTCACAGAATTTTAGTAATTAGTTTATGTGTGTCATGAGATGAAAAAGGTTGAAAATCACTGTATTCGAGAACTAACAGTTATTGAGCATCTGCCAAATACACCAGGCACTGTGCTAGGCATTTTAGTGTCATTTAAGGCTCACGGTGGTACCCAGAGAGGTGACTGTTTTGTCAGTTTTTAGAGGAAAGGAGGCGAGGCCCAGAGACAGTGCTGCCAGTGCAGGTATGCTCAGCTTGCAAGGACCAGGCACCCCGGTCTGAGTTCTTTCTAAATACACCTCACAGTGATTTCTCACTAATTCAAGTTTCTGTCACTTGACCAGAGCAGGAATGGTCTGAAATTATAGCTTCTCGGGATTTGGAGAGCTGGGGCGGTCGGGGGCGGGGGGTGGCGGGGGGGGTTGGGGGGGAGCGTCTAAAGGGAAGGAAAAAGTGGGAGAGGGAGCTAAGTCAAGAAAAGGACTTGTCCATCCACCCATTAGTTCAGAGAGAAGAAACAGCCGTAAAAATGGAGAAAGAGGGAGTCTCTGAAGGAAAGGATCAAATATGACCTGGTTCAAATTCCAGCTTTGCCAGAAGCACCCCTCGGACAAGTCCTTACCCTCTCTGGGTCTCAGTTTCTGCATCTGCAAAGAATGGAGTTTGTCCTCCTTATCAGCTTTCCCCGCCCACAGTCATTTGTGTTGTGCTTCACAATTTTCACCACATCTGAAAACCACCTGCACTATTACTTTTATCCATTCATCATTTAACTTGCTTATGCTAGTATAAAGATAAACTTTATTATGCAACTTAAATGGAATAGAAATCACTTGTCAGTCATAGAAGCTAACCATCAAATTAATACCAAAAAATAAAAATAAAAATATATTATGATGTTAAATTCTACCCATCTGTTGTGGCCTGAGGTCTGCTCCCCGCCCCCACCACTCCCATCTCTGTCTCTGTTAGAAGGGTAGGGGTTCAGCAAGTGCCAGCAGGTGGGTGTTAAAGACACACTGGCTTTGAGCTGAGTCATTTTTCCTGGAAAGAACCAGCATGAAGAATGGGAGCTGGAACCCTGTCTCCACGTCGTGGGGCAGCGCCTCATGAAATTGCCTCCCCAGCGGTCTCCAGCGTCTGAGGTCATGCTCTGCAGAAAGCCAGGCCAGATGTGGTTATAACCCTGCTGGCACTGACACAGCCTGGGGAAATCTGGGCTTGAGAAGTCCACAGAGGGTCACGAAAGAGGACAGGAAGTAGGCAGGATTCCAGGACAGCCCCCTTTCCTGCTTCCTCCCTTTTGGTGAGGCTGGGGAGGGCATAGCTGCTACAAGGGGCTTCAACCCAGCAGTCTCTCTGCCTTCCTGGCTTGCTGCTCGAGCCTCGGTTTCTTCCTCTGTCAGGTGGGAAGGACATCTGGAAGCCCCTCAAGCTTGCCCTGGGTCACCTTCAGGGTGGGGCAGCCTGTAATCCCTGTAATCCCATATTAATGAATTTATGTGCCCAGGATCAGGCTTAGTGGGGAGAAATGGAAAAAACTAATCAAGCTCCTCTCCCTCCTTGGGAGGCTAGGGGGAACCGGCAATGCTCATAATGGAGTCAGAGTGGTGCTAAATCCCTCATCAACCCTGAGCCCCAGTCAGACTCCTTTGGGCTCTGACCAAATTCTGGGGTTGTGGGTCCCCTCTGTGGCCTTCTCTGCTGTCGTGTGAGCTTGTACAGTACGTGCATACATGCATGAGTGGATTTTCCCCTCCTTGCCTCTAATGGGGCCTTCCCTACTTGGCTTCGCTCAGCTACTGGCCTTAATGAGGAGGGAGGACAGGGAATGGGAGGGAGAGACTTACTCTGAGCCACCAAGAGCAGACAGAGAATGTTAGATTAAAAGAATCTTAGAGACTTCATAGTGTATTGTTACTCCACAACCAGGGTTCAAATTATGACCTCCATTTCACAAATGAGGAAACCAAGGCCCAGAGAGGGAAAGGTCTAACAGCCTGTCTGGGGCAGAGCCAAGCCAGACCCGGGCTTCCTGACTCTGGCCCAAGCCTCTCTACCTACATTATTCCTCATCTCGGGGAAGCTGATGTGGGTGGCTTCCGTCAGAAATGCCCTGCCAAGTGGGTGTCCATTATATGGGCCTTGTGCTTGGGGTTTGATCCAATTAGACTCTTATCTGGGCTAATGCTAAGTGTTTCAGGAGCGTCTTTGCTCACACTCACCTCCAGTCGTGGCTTCTATGGCCACCTTCCCCTTGAGGTTGTAGTCTGTCCTTTGCCAAGCTTGACACACAAAATCTTACCTGGCCAGGCAGGCAGGGCTGCCCAGGCTCCCAGCACACATAAGAGGACTGCTCCCCCCCTCCAGGGTGTCCTCTCTGTGTGCACCGGGACCTCTTCTTTCAGAGCATCTGGCTTGTGCAGGCTCAGAGTATGTCCGGGTCTGACTACAGGATGGACTCCTTAGCTGCTGGATGATGAGTCACAACTACAGACCCAACTTCTCTCTGGGGGACTTCTCAGTTTTACCCTGCCCCTCACACTTCATCTGGTCTCTGTCTGACCTCAATCTGTTTTCCATGGTCACCCTGCTCATTCCAGCTCATCTTCCCAGGTCCTCACCAACTTTGCAGGGAGGGAAGAAGTTGGCTTTCTGGTGAGTAAGGTACCTGTTGTCCCCCAGGTACCTTACTCACCATGGGACAGTTGCATGCAAGCCCTCAGAGCCCCCTGTCCAAGTCTGAACCAGAGTTGGCACGGGTTGGGCCAAGAGCAGAGAGAGGGCTGTCGATCCTGCTGATGGAGAACTAAAGCACCAACCCGTCTGGAGTTTGAAACCAGAAGCTTGTGAGTAAAGCCATAGCCGACGCCACTAATGCCACCGAGCCAGTTCCCACCATGAAAGGGCCTTTTGTTTTACTCCCTGGTTCCTGGGTGAGCAGTGATTCCATTTTAATTAAATACTCAGCAGCTGAGGTTGAGCAAGCTTCCAGAGCCCTCTGCCCCGGGGCACAGGGGGAACAACAAAGAAGAGGTGAGGGGCCCCCACCCTGGCTGGAATTGTGAGCAGGAGCAGTGGAGCCCTGGGCAGGTAGTTCTGTGCTGGTCAGCAGCTGGTTAATGTTCAGTACAGAGGAATTCACCCTGCAGGATGCCAACCTTCCTTGGGTGTCCGGTTAACGGTACCTTCAGGGATACACTTGGGAAATTAAACCCAAGAACAGGAGGAAGATTTTTTATTTTTATTTTGCACAGGCCCAGGAGGGACTCAGGGAAGGGCTGATGGAGGGCTGTGCTGGGATGGCAGTCTTTCTACCCCCTGCTGACCCCAGCCCCTCTGCTCTCTGATACCATCTTCTCCGCCTGCCACATGCTTCTTGCTCAGAAACAGTCCACTGTTCAGCAAGACAGCACAGACAAAACTCTGAATCAAGAGACCTGAGGGGAAACTCAGCCCAGTTACCTTCTGCTCTTACCTCCACCTTGATCCATGTCATTGAGATTCAAATGTCTCCTCCCCTGAGAAGCCCTCCAAAATCTGGCTTAACTCCTACCACCCCACACTCTGTGTTACCCATCATGCTGAAATCATCTTGTTTATGTATTTGAATTCTTGTGTGCTGGCTGTCTCTCCCCTGTAGAATGTAAGCTCTGTAAGGGCAGGGGCTTGGTCTACTTTAGTCACTCAGTGTCTGGCACAGTTCAAGTGCTCAGTAATGGTTGAATGAATGAATATACTTAGGTAAAGTGTATTCTGCCTGATGGCAAAGACTCCACCTAAAAATGAGACATAGGGTAAAAGTCCATTGTGAACACCCTGATTCTGGGGCTAATCAGCAGAGTTTCCCTGAGCCCCTGTCCTCCTCTGTGCCAGTCTCTGTGCTGGGCAGTGTTGGGGTACAGAGATGAAGCCAGCAACATGCCTACCCTCAAGGAGCTGTAAGTCAAGGGGAAGACAGACACAGAATCACAATTCAGTGGGATACAGCTGTGATGGAGGGGAGACGCTTGGAGGAGCCGACAATCAAGAAGGATGAGCAAGAGTCCCCTGGCAGAGAAAAGCCCACAGTTAGAGGTGGAGTGTCCAAAAGGGTGGGGCCAGTTCTGAGAACCAAAGGTGAGAAATGGCAAAGCCTGGAAGTGGAGGATAAGTGAAGATCTGTCTCTAAGGGGCTTCAAATGCCACACCCGGGCTCCGACTGCAGTGGGAAGCCACTGAAAGTTATTCAGCAAAGGCAGTGTACCAGCAGAGCTGTGTGTTAGGAAGATGCCTCCAGCAGGAGCTTGGAGTGTGAACTGCGGCCCCAGAGGATGCAGGGCCTGCCTTTGCTCCCTCTGGGGAAAGGAAATATGATCCCGGACACTGGGCCACTCTCTGAGGACGATGGAAGTGTAGGCCTCTGCAGAGGGTCTGGTGGTAACGCAGGGGTAGGGGGATCACTTACCTGTTATAAGATATGCTTCCCTCTGAAAGGGATAAATGTCTTCCTAGACCTGAGGCCAAGAGGGCAGGTACCACGTCAGTGTTCCCTGGTATGATCTCTAGGCCTGAGACTGCAGGTCATCACCCTGCTTAGTTTGTTCCAGGACTGAGAAGCCACCTCGGAAATGTTATCCTCTTGTTTAAATGCATGTTGTGTGGTCAATCAACAGACACTTATTTAGGGCAGACCAGGTTTTTGTTTGTTCATTTCCTTGCTTACTTTTTGCTTTATTCTATTCAACCACAGATTCTCCTTGGATGGGGAGTGAGGGGACCTGCATGGGCAAAGGCTCAGAGGTCAGAGTAAGTTTGGAATAAGTTGAAGAGGAGGTTAAGAATATTTTCTTTTAAATCTCTGTAGGCTTGGGGTGGAGTTCTCTTTCTCTCAGTGAACAGTTGGGAGATGTAGAAACACATTTCTTTGTGTCCTCCCCACATTTTTGTCATTTAAGAACAAAGTTTGTGTCATTAGGCTACATGCCTGATGACATGTAGACCAAGCCCCTATCCTCATGGTGATGGCCTTCTCCAGGGGAGAGATAGCCAGTACACAGGAATTCAAATAATTAAGGTAGGTTATCTCTTAATCTTGATGACAATCCGTGAAGTAAGAACTGTAATTACCTCCATTTCACAGTTGAGTAAGCTGAGATGCAGAGAAGATAAGTCACTTGCTCAAGGTCACACAGTTTGGAAGAAGAGTAACTGGGTTTTGAACACAGACCCTTTGTGCTCACAAACCCTGTTTTTATCCACTACAGAAGTTCCTTGTCCATTACATATCTCTAACCCCAAATTATGCTTAATTCACCTTTTTTTATTTTTTTATTTTTTTGAGGCCTTTCTAAAACACACATCTCAGAAGACCTCATACCTTCCCATGAATTCTGGGGAGGCCTGTGCATTCTGAAGGGGCTAGTTTGCTGGTGGGTTTCTCACTTATTTTCTCCTGATATCTGCCTTTCCGAGTAGCCCTACCTGGAGTCTAATCCTTCCCCTCCTAATTATGTGCCCTTCACTGTTTGTAAGTCCTTTTCCTACTTGATCCTTGCCACGTCCTTTGAGAGTTGGTGGCTTGAGGGCCATTTGACAGAGGAAGTGACCAGGGCACAAAGTCTTGAGGACAATGACAATAATAAAATTGCAGCAGCTAAAATGTATGCAGGGCTTTCTTATAGGTAGTAGATACTGTTGTTGTTGTTCCCATTTAGCAGATGGTGAAACTGAGGCACTGATCTCTAGAGCAACTCATCCAAGTTCACAGCTAGTAAGAGGTGGAACTGAGGTTCAAACACAGGAAGTCTGGCTCCAGAATCCATACTCTGAACCATTTCACTCAGCTGCCAAACATCTGGCTCATGGGGAGAAGGGCAGAAGCAGTGGCAAATATTTGGGCATGACTTGATTGGCATTACTGCTCCCTACTTTAGCTCCATCGGTGGCTGCCTCTTTCATTCCATCTCAACCTAGGGTTTTGGACTGCCCTGGCAGGTTTCAGACTGCCCTGGCAGGTTTCATGCTGCAGGGGTTGGTTTTAAGTGCTATTAGTCCTGAGAGGATGTGTGTGTGTGTGTGTGTGTGTGTCTGTGGGTGTGTGTGTGTGTGTGTGTGTGTGTGTGTCCTTGCTGTGCCACATGCAGGTTTGCTGAGATTCCTTGTAGAGTGTGTGCCTGGGGAAACCTAGCTCTCTCTGACTCCCTGCAGCCTCCTTCACTGAGGAGGAAGTCTTTCTTGACTGTGTTTCTCCCATCCCTGGATGGCAACTGACTAGAGTTTTCATCTTAGGGACGAAGAGAAGTGGCCTTTCAAAATAATTTGAGCCTTTAGGAAACTCTGGTTTCCTTTTGAAACTAAGCCATGCAGGAATGACAGCGAAGGAATTCACAATCCTGCCTGAGACTGTTTTTTCCTCTTTAAAGAAATATGGGCTTTTTTAGCTACTGGAGTGACTCTTAACCTCTTCTAAAGTGACAGCCTCTCACTCTACAACTGTGATATGGGTCATGCTAATTTTAAAAAATGTTTTTAAGAACTTGTTTCAAAGCCTTGGCATCTCTCTCGAGGTAATGAGAGACACCTTTTTGAGACCTGAAAAATATAAATGTGCATGTGCATGATATAAATGATAAACTTTATTTACTCAGCAGACATTTCTTGGGTGTCTACACTGTGCATGATGTGGGACTTACAGTGATGTTCAGACCCACATAGTCCCTGCCTTCATAGAACTTGGGTTCCATACAGGGAGAAGACAATGCACTAGTAAATCAAGTAGGTCATTTCAGATAGTGGTGAGTGCCAGGGAGCATATGGCACAAGGGAATGTGATAGAACGACGAGAGTCTACTTAGCTCATGTAGTCAGAGAGGCCCTCTCTGAAGAGGAGGTCTTGGAGCCGAGAGTGCAGTGACAAGCAGGCAGCTTTGCAAAGATCTGAGGGGAGAGCATCCTGAGCAGATGGTACAGTCAATGCAAATGCATCAAGTTGGGAATGAGCTTGGTGAGTTCAAGGAGCATCAAGGAAGAGGACATCAGTAGGAGATGAGGTCAGAGAACTGGGCAGAGGCCATTTACGTAAAGCCTTGTAGGCCAATCAACGAGCTTGGATTTTATTCTATTAATTAGACTACATTTTTTTAAATTAATAAATGATGTTTGACTCCATGAAAGGTGATAGATTATGGTTATTTTATTGTTTTGCTCTCAAAACAAATTTTTTAAACATCAGGTAAACATAATTTTGATTAAGGTATGCAGGTTTTCTTTTTTATTGTAGTTTTATTTTATTTTTATCTTTTTTATTATTGTTTAAAGTATTACATATAGTATTACATGTCTCCTCTTCCCCCATTGACCTGCCCCCAGCCACCCCGACCCCCCAGCACATGCTCTCAGCCCCTAGTGTCTGTGTTCATTGGTTATGCTTATATGCATGCATACACGTCCTTTGGTTGATCTCTTACCCCACCCCGCCACCCTCCCCTGCCTTATGCAGGTTCTCTTTAAATGAGTCATGGCAGCTTGATGTAATGATCACAGGGTTCAAGTTTCAGCTCTGAGATTTCCTAACTGTGTGACCTTCGGCAGGCCATCTACTATTCCCGAGCCTCTGTTTCCTTATGTGCACAGTATGGTAATATTTATAAACTTCCAGGTGGTGTGTCACTAAAAATATGTATTATTCCATTGAAAATTCTCCTCTAAGACACCCCTTACTAATTAGGACCTTAGATTGCACCTAGGGGAGGAGATGCTTACTGGAGTGGTAAGAAAAGGTCTTGAATTACCTCAAGAGGGGTGATATCTAAGAAGAGTATCTAACACCCCAGCTTATACCCTGATGACCTCCACCACGCCTCCTTCCCCCAAAGGCTCCCGACACCTGACAGTGCCCTGTACCTAAAGACCAACTTATAGCAGAAGATGTCAACCCTGCAATGGCTTCCTGGTTAGAGTGGGAGGGATCTGTCCAGGACGGGCCTATGAGAGCCTTGGAGTGTACTGAGATCAAAAATCCTGGAGCCAATCAGCACAAGGACTCTTGGAGCTCTCCAAGGTCCTGGCAAGCAGGGAAATCCCAGAACATTTCAGTCACCTCCAACTCCAGTTGCATTGTTTTAGAAATGGATTGTGGTTACCACAGCTGGACCAAGAATGAGTGTCTACATTTAGGATCATGCAGACCTGGGCACAGACAATAGGGTGGCAAGGGCCTGGGACAGGGTGGGAACCAGGTGGAGGGGAGGTATGGAGGGGGTAGGGGGGAGAAGAGGGACACCAGTAATAATCTCAACAATAAAGATTAATTTAAAAAAGATATCTAACCAGCCTTGGACGGGTGGCTCAGTTGGTTGAAGTGTTGAAGTGTTGTCTCATGCGCCAAAAAGTTGTGGGTTCCATCCCGGTCAAGGCACTTACGGGAGGCAACTGATCAATGTTTCTCTTTCACATAGATACTGCTCTCTCTCCCTTCCTCTCTCTATTAAAAAAAAAAATCAATTAAAACGTATTTTAAAAATAGCTAAACAGCTGATGGCCTTATCCACTTAAACCTCCATTTCCTCATCTATAAAATGGGAATTGTGATTCCTATTTCTTATTGGCTGTATGAGTTAGTGAACTAAAGCATTAAAAGAACCTAATGCAATGTCAGACAAATATAGATGCTCATTAAATAGATGTTTATCTCCCCAGGTAGAGAACTCTCAGAGAAGCCTGTTTCTGGGCCAGAATATTGGTTATAAGAGTATGAACTCTGGGGTCCCTCAAACCTAGTATAAATTGCAGCTTTGTTTCCTTCTGGATGTGTGAGTGACTAAACCATTATTAGTCTCAGTTTCCTCGCCTGTAAAATAGGGCTAGTCCTGCATAATTAATAGGGTCTAATAGCTAGAATTTGGTAAGTACCCAACAAAGCCTTGTGATTTGTATTGAATTTTTAGGTCACCTCCCTTTCCCTCTCTCTTATAAATAGAAGTGAATTTGGAACCCACCTCTAACCTGACATCAGGTCATTGATGTTTCTCTGAAACCCATTACGAGGGGAAAGACAGTAAATGGAAGCAAATGGACATGTTCCATTGTGACCATGTGAAAGGAAATGAAACCTGAGTTGTTTGAGTTGAGCAGATATTACCACCAGGGGAACACCATCAGTCTTAGGTGGAGTCTAAGGCACATGACCATCATTGTTTCATAGACATGACCCCAAGAAAAATGTGTGTGTTTTTCTTACACCCTTGGAATGTAAGAGCAAAAATGTCTGTGAGGTTTGTTACTAAAGTTTCATATTCATTGAGGAAGAAGAATGAAGCTGTGGTCCTTTGAATGCCTAAAACTTTTCCAACAGAAAAGCACAAAGTTGGGATGGGCAGAAACCTTGTGGAACAAAGAGGAAAGCACATGGGTGCGAGAAACCACAAGGCTTGACTTCCAGTGTCTCCTACAACCCTTAGCTGAGCGACTTTATTTATGTTTAACTTTTAATTATGGAGAATTTCAATCATATTGAAAATAGAGGCACACTCTCCCTCCCAGAACATGCCAGAGCCTTTCCCTTCTTCCTCTTCTTCCTCCACAAGCGTGCATCTCCTAAACTCTAAGGTACCTCATGAGACTTGCAACCAGGGGAGCAATGGGCAGGGGCAGCTCATCCCAGGCCAACCCCCTCAACCTTTCCCCAAGGCCCCCTTTTCTCTGACTCTCCCGTGAGCTGACAGCAATCCTGCCTTGGCTCACTTCTTTCCGGTAACATTTCTAGAAAGCCAAAGCAGCCCCGCCTAGTCTTTCTCCTGTTGCTTCTCCTGTCATCGGCCCTCCTTGTTTCACTGTCCCCAGCTTCAACAAATGTACCCTCAAAACCACCTGGAAAAGAAAAAAAGAAAAAATAAAGCCCCCTGTACTCAATACCCAGCTTCAATAATTATCAACCATTGGTTAATCTTGTTTCACCTCTCCCCCATCCTTTTCCCTTCCTCTTGTATTGTAGTGAGGCAAATCAGCCGGGTGCAATAAGTGTTCACCTCTCTGAGCCCAGTTTCCTAAGCTCTCAGTTGGGGTGATAGTGACATCACAGGGTGTCTGGGAAAATAAAGGAAGAGCATAATGAAGTCCTAGCAGTGGTTGTCCTCAGTGCCTGTGAGTGCCCTTGTCTTCCCAGCCTCCCGCCTAGTTGAACCTAGGACCAATGCAGACTGGGGGGCCTCAGACCTCCTTCTCCATGTTGACTTTCTCTGATCTGCCTCCTACTCAAACCTGACTTCTGCGTGTAGACCTTCTGGAACTAGGCCCCCATTATTCTCTTTGCTCCTCACCTTTGGGAATGGAGGTTGCCTCTCAATCCTCTGGTCTGTTTTGATCCAGGGCTGATGAAAATGCTGTGGAATTGAAAGTCAGGAATTTCTATCACACTAGTTAAATGGCTTTCACCAGTGCAGACCTCAGCTCCTTCGTCTGGAATAGTACCACCTTCATGTTTGCAAAATTTAAGCAATGGGGACTGTTGCAAAGCTAATATTTGTTATTCATTCACTTTGGAGCAAGCATTGCGGAAAGGGATTGTAGCCATCAAGGAATACAGAGAAATGGAGCAAGAGGAGATACCTGAGATCAAGAGAAGTTGTGTTTAAAGGATGGGAGCGAGCACAGCGTGCTTGGAAGCAGTAGAGAGGGAACAAGAAGAATGATTCAGGGGAGAGAGGCAGGGGTAGCCACTGGAGTGAGCTCTTGTGTGAGGCTTCAGTGTCAGTGGGCCTTCGGTCACAGAGGCTTTAGTGATCAGCTGGTGTGTGACCCTTATCCTTAAATCTTTGGGGCCATTGAAGAGCTTTGAGAAGGGGAAGTGACATCATCATGCCTGCTAGGTGGAGGACAGATGGTGAGGGCAAGACAGTTTGAAGAGGCCCATCAATGGGGGTTTGAGGAATATTCAAGTGGAGGAGACCATAAGCTCCTTGCGGAATCCCCAGTGCCTGGCACGTCCTCTGGAGGGATCCAGTGAAATATTCAATGAAGGAGCATCAGCACTGCTTCTGGGACATCTGCTGGGGAAGTTCATGCATGGTGGGAAGCACAGGCGTTCTTTTCAGAGGAATGTGTTGACTTGGCGGTCACCAGCACTGTGGTTCAGCTGTGGGAGGATTCATCAGATAAAATATATCTAGCCAGGACTTGTAAACTCACATGCCAATAGGGACCGAACACATTGTGTAAATACAGATGTAATTACAACAGTGAGTTGTCATGCAACAGGGAGTGGTAGAGACTGTGGCAAACTGGTGACACGTGCCATCTCAAAAGCTCAGCAGCTACTCAGCCCCAGCTCAGGTATCTCCTCTTGGTCCATTTCTCTGTATTCCTTGATGGCTACAATCCCTTTCCACAATGCTTACTCCAAAGTGAATGAATAACAAATATTAGCTTTGCAACAGTCCTGCAACAGTTGCCTGCAGACCCAGTGTTGCCAGAATTTTCAAGAGGATACAGAAGTTTAGATTTTTTTCTTTCTGACACTACAGTCTGGTAGCTCCTTCATTTTTTAAATATGTTTTTCTTATTGATTTCAGAGAGGGGAAGGGAGAGGGACAGAAAGATAGAAACATCAATGATGAAAGAGAATTATTGATTGGCTGCCTCCTGCATGCTCCCTTCTGGGGTTTGAGCCTGCAACCCAGGCATGTGCCCTGACCAGGAATCAAACCATGACCTCCTAGTTCATGGGTCGCCTCTCAACCACTGAGCCACACTGGCTGGACCAGAAGTTTAGATTTTTATGTGAATTCACCCATCCTTTAAACCAAAGTGATGCATAAAAATACAATTTAAGCCACATGGGTAATTTAAATTTTTCCAGTAGTTACATTAAAGAAGGTAAGTTGCCTTGGCCAATTTGGCTTAGTGGATAGAGCATCGGCCTGTGGACTGAAGGGTTCTGTATTTGATTCTGGTCAAGGGCATGAAACTCGGTTGCTAGCTAGGTCCTCAGCCCTGGTTAGGGCACTGTATGAGGCAACCAATTGATGTGTCTCTCTCACACTGATGTTTCTCTCTCTCTCTCTCTCTCTCTCTCTCTCTCTCTCTCTCTCTCTCTCTCTCCTCTCTCTCTCCTCCTCCTCTCCCTCCCTCCTCTCCCCCTCCCTTCCACTCTCTCTAAAAATCAATGGAAAAATATCCTCAGGTAAGAATTAACAAACAAAAAAAAGGAAGAAATTGAATTTTATTTTGATATATTTTATTTAACCAAATATAGCCAAAGTATTATTTCAACATGTAGTCAACAAAACAAAACAAAAAGGGGGAAGACATTTCTATCCTCTTTTTTTCACACTAAGTCTTTAAAACCCAGTATGTATTTTACTAAAGCACAGCTCAGGTAGGACTAGTCACATTTCAGCTTAGTGGCTCTAATTGTTTTAAAGCACAGTGAGGCTCAAACAGAAGAGGGCTCTAGGCATTGGTGCCCAGCTTGCTGGTGCTGGAATGGAGTAACTTGCCCAAAGCCCTGTAACTTGCTCAACCCTCCTGCTCTGGCATTTCTGCACTTGGGCTTGGCTGGCACTCCTCCCACTTCCCCTCCCCATGCTGAGTTGTCTGCCAGGGGAAACACCGGGGATAATGAGGCATTTTTTAACCTTCAGCAGGAAACTCTACTTGCCTGGTATCACCACTCTACAGCTTGTGCAGTGTGGAGACCAGGAGGGGTGTCCAGGAGCCAAACCTTCATGTCAGTGGACATGGCCAGCTGGTCTTTGAAACCTGATCCCCAGTCCCTCAGTCCAAGGCATGTGCACAGGGGCACATAGACCCTCTTTCCGGATGCCAGGGCTGTGAGCACAGCTGCCTTCCCCTCAGCTTCAGCAACTTCACCTGGGGAGGAGGGCTCATGGGGGCTCCACACAAATGAACTGACAAAATCCATAGCTCCCACGACCCTGGGAAGCTGCTGAGGAAAGCAAATGCTAATGATGAGACAGAGTAGATTCAAGAGCATTTCTGCCTCCCTCCCCACTTCGGGGTGGAAAAGGTTGGACTGCCAAGCAGAAGGAGGTGAGGACACACCACCTGGGCGGTCCAGGGAAGGAAGGATTGGTTGGAAGTGGTCCTAGAACCTTGAGCAAATCAAGGACATTTTAGAAGTTTCTTCCCCCCTATTTTATTAAGGTTAATTTTCTTACAGTAAAAGTAACCTCTTTTAATGTACAGTTCTGTGAGTTTTCACAAATGCATACAGTTGTGTAACCATCAAGGTATAGAGCAGTTTCATCATCCCAAAAAATTATCCCCTATCACTTTGCTGTCAACTTCTTTCCTCTCTTCAATCTCTGGCCACCATTAATCTATAGATTTGCCTTTTCCATAACACCATATTGATGGACTCTTTCACTCACCATAGTAGCCTTTGAGTCTATCTTCTTTCACTCACCATAGTGCATTTGAGATTCTGTAGCATATATCAGTAATTCATTGAGTAGTATTCCATTGTAAGGATGCCCCAAAGTTTGTTTATTCTGTCATTCAATCATTGATTGAGAGTTATTAGGATTGTTTTCAGGTTTGGGTAATTATTAACAAAGCCACTTTATTTTTAACACTTAGGATTGGGATTGCTGGGTTATATGAAACTGATATTTAATTTTATATGAAACTGCCCAACTCTTTTTCTGGAATGGGTACCCCATTTTGCATCCCCACCAGCAATGAGTGAGAGTCCCAGTTGCTTCACATCCTCACCAGAACTTAGTATTGTAATCACTTTTGTTTTTAGCCATTTTGATAAGTGTTGGGGGCTATTACTAAGTACCTCCTAAGTGCTAGGCACTGAGCTAAGTGCTCCACCCACATTATCTCATCAAATGTTGGGTCTATGATACCATCTTGCAGGTTTGGAAACTGAGGCCTAGAGAAGTCTCTGAGGTCCCTCAGGACAAGGGCTGGCCCAGAGCATGGAATCACAACTGTCTGATTTGAAGCTGAGCCTTTCCCCTGGGCCATCCTGAGAGGTCATGCCCAATGTGGGGATGAGGTCACCCCACAGGAAAACCGGGTTCAGCACAGACTTGCCTCTCCCTCTGCTCTAGCACGACTCTCAAGTCAGTCACTTCTTAGCCTGTCTGCCTCCTTTAGGTCTGTCAGCTCTTTGAGGGGCTGTGCCATAGTCAGCTATGTATCTCCAGGCCTGGGTCAGACCCAACAAAAGAGCCAGCCAGCAAGTGTAGGAGCTCCTGCTGCAAGGCTGACTCCCAGGCTGGCCCCTGCGAGGCTTCTATCTTTCTCTGCATTCCAACAGCCTTTCTGGACCACTGGTCTCATCCCCTAAAGAGGGAGCGACTGAGAAGATGGGGCAAGAGGTCAGGAGGACCAGGCCAGGCGTGGACAGTTCTGCCAGCCCTGACCCCGCCCCCCCTCTCCCCTGCCAGCCCCACAGGTCCTCTCAAGGACTGGCTTCTCAAAACCAGGTGCACAGCCCCCCTCCCCAGTCTGTGGGTTTCTTTCCTCATGCCTAGAAGAGAAGTCAGGATCTAGGAAACTTCGTACTATCTCCCAATTCCTCCTAATATTTAATATACAGGTGCATGAGGCATTGCCAGCAATGGACAACTCTGGGAATCCATCTAGACTTGAAATATAGACGGGAAGATTATTTCCAGTTGGATCTACATCTAGTTATTTTCTTCTTAACAGTAATTTGTATTTTTGATTGTCATGACTAGGTAGGAGCTACTGACATCCAGTGGGTAAAGGCCAATGTACATGGCAGTCCCCACAAAAGAATTATGCAGCCCAAAATGTCCACAGTGCCATGGTTGGGAATCCTGCTGTAGTCAAAGAGTTCCTAAGAGCCCAGTACTTAGCACAGCTCCTGGAATACAGTGAATAGGCAATACGCCATTTGTGAATAAGCGAGCCTGTGAAAAGACACATCTGTCTGTGATAAGTAAAATCTGGCAGAGAATAAGTAAAGTAGCAGTGGCGTGGTGGGATTACTAAAGATTCTTATTTTCCTCTCTGCTTATCTATATTTTTAAAAAATTCTCCCACTATGAATTTATATTACTTCTATAATTAAAACATAAACCTTAGCCGGTTTTGCTCAGTGGTTAAAGCGTCAGCCCTAGGACTGAAGGGTCACAGGTTCAATTCTGGTCAAGGGCACGTACCTGGGTTGCCGGTCAATCCCCAGCCCTGGTCAGTGCATGTGCCGGAGGCGACCAATCGATGTGTCTTTCTCACATCAATGTTTCTCTCTCTCTATCTCTCCTCCTTTCTTCCACTCTCTCTGAAAAATCAGTGAAAAAAATCCTCCAGTGAAGATTAACAAAAAACCCACAAAACTTTATTTAAGGAAGAAAAAGACAGGCATACAATGTGTACTGAATATATACAGTAACTAAATTCATTCACTTATTTAACCAATATTTATTGCTCCCTCACTACATACCAGGCATGGTTCTAGAAACTGGGGACATGTAAGTCGGGGAGGGGGGAGGAAATAAAGTTGCCCTCTTAGAGATTATGTTCTAGCAGAAAGAGACAACAAAGAACTAAACAAATAAATGTATGGTATTTATAATACAACAGAATAGCTAGTGGTACCAAGTGCTATGAGGAAAACTGAAGCAGGGTTAGGGGAAGAGTGTGATGAAGAGCTGATCAGAGGAGACCTCTGAGGAGGTGACTTTTGAGTAAGGACCTGAACGCTGCTGGCAAGCAGAACATGACATGATGAATGAACCAAGTGTGGATGTCATGTGTGTTTAAAGCAAGACATGCACCACCCTTCTCTGGAAGGCCTCTCTCCGTCAAGCTTTGAGAAATGGCAGGAATTCTTATTTTGGAAATGCAATCTATCAAGATGCTCCCTCCGACACCTCTGAGAAGAGGCTGATGGTGTGTTTCTAAGCAGTGCCTTCCTCTGAGAAGGACAGGAAGGATGCACAGGCATATAAGGTATGGACTTTCAAAGATGGGGAAAAGGTTCTTTCGAGGAACCTCCCAGGTCCTCTTTCTAGGGGGGCAGTGTAGAGTTCAACTCTCAACACTTGCCTGCTGTGTGACTCTGGGCAGGTTGCTTAAACTCACTGAGCCTCAGCTTTCTCATCTGCAAAATGGCAACACTAACACGTGCCCCACTGGGGTGATGGAGACTCGGATGAGATAATACAATGCAGTGGGTATCCCTGTGTGTTTGCTGAATGGAAAAAGGATGCAGAATCTCTCTCTCTCTCTCTCTCTCTCTGAATCTCCAGTCTAGAGAGGAGAAACAGAGTGATGGTTGTCAACTTGGGGAGTTAATCAAAGACCTGCAAAGTCTCTGCAACTCTCAGGCATGGGCGCTCACAATAAGCTCTGCAGCACCTCTGGCTCTTACTCCTTTGTCCCCAGAGCTCAGGTCCCAAAGAATACAGTGACCCCAAAACTAAGGGTTTCTCCCTGGACCTGGTTGCCACACGATTCTGCTTTGGAATGGGAAAAGGTATTTTTAAATGTTCTTGCAAGTGCCAAAGTGTGTCTTGTTAAAAATAAGGTTTGTGTTCATTGAAATGCTGTTCAGGTTCACCACTCTGCCACAGTGTTTAAATTAACCACATTGTGCACCGAGCGAATTCCAAACAGCGTGTGAATCATTTGAGTTAAAAAATTTGGGACCTGCTATTTGCTAAAGTTGGAATTTATTTGTGTTCTGTATTTACCTAACACACTCTTTTATAGCACTAACTCTGTGCCAGGCACTGTTCGATGTGCTTTGCAAATATCAGTGCCTTTAACCCACACTAGCCCATGGTGTTTCCAGTTTTACAGTTGAGGAAATCAAGGCAGTGAGTTAAATTACTTGCCCAGATTCCTACAGCATGCCATTGGAGGTTTTTGCTAATGTTTTGGCCACAGGGAAACCTTGCTTATAACCTGCACTGCCAAAAGCCGCCCAACTTTCCCTTGTGTCCTTTTTAGGAAATTAGGAATTCCTTGCAATGCCTAGGTAAGGAATTTCCTGCAGCATTCCCTCCTTACCTGCCTGTGGACTTGGCAGCCTTTTGGAGTCCTGCAGATAAATCACCTATATGCATTATTTTAAGTGTCCTTTTGTGGTTCCCCATCACCCCGGCTTTAAGCCAGCCTTCCCCAGCTGGCTCATGCCCCTGCTTTGTCCCAGTTACCTGGCCCAGGCTTCCAGATTTTCTTATGTGCTCTTCCAGATCTCTGACCTCCCCCCTCCAGCTAAATCTCCTCTCCCTGAATGATTCAGCTCTGTTTCTGCCTCTTCCAAGAGCCTTCTGGGCTCTGCTGGCCCCATTTACCCTCATCTACAGAACTTCTCTTGTGCTTCTAGAATCTACTTGCAACATGCAAGCTAATCCTGTTGTGCTTTTCTTGTGTTTGCAGTTAGAGACTGTTCCTGGAATGTGGGACATTGTTGAATTCAAATCCCAGTTCTGCTGCTTACTTGCATGACCTTGGGCAGGTCCCTTTATCTCTGAGCCTCCATTTTCACATCCATAAAATGGGCATAACAGTAGTTCCCAAGCTCCTATAGTGTTGTTGTGAAAAATAATAATGTAAATCTCATAGTCTGCACTTAATCTATGGCAGAGGTCAGCCAAATTTTTTTGTAAAGGGCCAGATAATAAAGATTTCAGTCTTTGCAGATTGGACAATTTGTCACAACTTTTCAGCTCTGTTGAGGTGTGTAAACAGCCATAGATAATACATAAACAAGTGAGTGTGACTGTGTTCAAGTAAAACTTTATTTACAAACACAGATGGAAGCCAGATTTGGCCCACAAACTATATTGTTTGCTGACACCTGGTCTATAGAGCAGCCTTTGTTATGATTATCTCTGAAATGCTGTAGAAGATCAGAAGAGCGGAAGCTCCCACTCTCCTGACAGACATGACAGTGAAGAGCAAGGCATGGGAGCAGGCAGGCGGGGAGCGGGGAGTCGGGGAGCAGGTGTGCTGAGGACTGGGATAAGACCCAAAGATAAAGAAGCAGAGGCGGGGAGGGGCTCAATGTAGAGCATGTGTGCAGGGGTATTATGAGAGGGGGCCTGGAGATAGCAGTTCAGGCCAGGTCAGGCTGACCTTAAATGCCACACTCATTCACAGAATCACCAGTTCTCTCATGTAACAAGTATCGACTGAGTACCTACTAAGTGCCATGCATCGTGCTGTGTGCTGAGGCCACAGGAGAGCAAGACACACAGAAAACCTGGCCTCATAAGAACTTAGGTTCCCTCGGAGGAATTGAGGCCCAGAGAGGCTAATGACTCTCCTGGGGTCACAATAGCCATCCTTTGGTTCAGTGCATTCCAAAGTTATTGTGGTTGCAGTGAGATAAGCACAGGACTCAGGTTCACAGTAACCTGGAATTGACCTCGCTTCCCCTGCCGGGCAGTCCTGTCACCTCTGTGAGCCTCAGTTTCCCTATAGGCAATATGAGGCCCATGATCCACACTCCCCCATTGATGCAGTATGGTTGGGACCTCAGCCTGTCCTTGCTGTCAGAGACCTGTGTCATGGCTTCACAAGTCCCCTGATGCCTCACTGTGACCAAGGCACTCAGAACTCCTACTTGCTGGGGAACATTAGCAACGTAGTGAAGCTAAATGGAGTGACTTGTGCTATGATTAAGGAAGGGCATGGGGAGGGGTGGCACTTTGGGGCAGACTTTCTGGTTCTCCTTCTTGGAGCATCCCAGAGTGAAGGGCAGCTGCACAGACACCCACCTTGGCCACCTGGATGGCAGGCCCCATTCTGTGTGCCTTCAAGAGGAGCCCCTCCTTATTCCCATTTTGCAGAGCAAGAAACCAAAGCCTGAGAGAATGAGAGATACTCCCCGACTAGATTGCAATTTAACTGTAGTGATCACTGAGAGTCCACTAGGAGCTGGGCACTTTCCCTTCTGTAATGTAATTCTCAGAGCGCCCCTGTGAGGTGGGGGCGACCCTTCCCATCTCTTTCACTCTCTGAGTAAGATTGCACAGTAAAATGAAGAAAGCTGATGTGTAGCCAGATAGATTTTTACCTCTGTTTATACCTATGTGACCACCACCCGGATTCAGTTATAGCATATTCCCAGCTCCCCAGGGGCTCCCCCATGCCCCTTTCCCATGATTCTCCCCTTCATCTACCCAGAGGTAACCACTACTTTGACTTTATCACCACAGACTTGTTCTGCCTACTCTTGAACCTGTATCAATAGAATCAGATGCTATATTCTTTCTTGTGTCTGGATTCTTTTGCTTGCCATGTCTCTTAAGATTCATCCTGTTGTTAGGGGCCTTCATGGTCCCCATTCTATTTCAGTGCTACGTAGTATTCCTTTGCATGATTGCATCACAGGTTCTTCTGTTCTCCTGTGGGTGGGTGGATGTTTCTAGGTTTAAGTCTCTATGAATGTTCATGTCAAGTCTTTGGACATATATTTTTCATCTCTCTTATTCAGAGTGGGATTGTTAGCCATTGGGTAGGTATAAGTTTAGCTGCCCCAGAAACGGCCAAACCTTTTTCCAAAATGGCCATTTCATTTCCTACTCCCACCAGCAATTTATGAGAGTTCCTATTGTGCCAGGTCCTCATCAACTCTTGGTACAATCATTTTCATTTCAGTCATGCTGGCGAGGGTATAATTATACCCATTTCATGGAAGCAGAAACCGAGGCTCAGAGATGCTAGGCCACTTGCCCCAGACCACATGGCTACTGATGTCAGAGCAGAGATTCAGGTTCTGTAAGATTCTGAACTCTGGGACTGTTTCATAGCCAAAATTCAAGACATGGAACTCAGAACAGAATCAGAACGGCAGAGGTGCTTGTAAATGTGTTCTAAACATGAAGCAGATGGTTGAAAACCAGAACATTAGTCAAGTGGCAGTGACAAGCCATGCCAGTGCTCATCCCCCCGTGGCATAGTGCCTTGGGTCCCCTCCAACATCCCCAAGGAGAGCCCAGGCTCCCTGGTAACCCTGCTCTCCCAGGCCACTTTGCCAGCAATGAGTCGCCATGGGCTTGCCAGGAAAGACTGTTCTTTTGGGGGCTGGCAGGACACAGTCTCCATTCTGCAGCCCAGGGCCCTCTCAGGGCCCCATCTCAGGGGCTCTGCTGTGCCCAAAGGCACTGATTGTTCCTCTCAGGAAAACAACCCGTCTGAGGTTGGGAGATTAATGGGACTGCGGGGACTGCCGAACATGGACATTCCTGGTTGGCTCTGGCACAGCCTCAGATTTCTAGAGCCTGTGTTCCCCTGCGTGTGCCTTGGGAATTAAAGCTGGGGCCTCAGACACTAAGAGCCCAAGATCCTAGACCAGCTCTACTACTGTCTTACTGGATGACATCAGGAAAGTCACCTTCCCTCGCTGAGCTCCTGTCACTGTGCATAACATGGAGACACTGGCTAAGAACAGGCTGGGGCTTGGAGGCCTCCCTCAGGATTCCCTATGGCAACTTGGTAGCTTTGCCACAACTGTGGACCACCCAGGCCACGTTCTAATGTGCATATGAATCTCCTGGGGGTCTTGCTAAGTGCAGATTCTGACTCAGTGAGTCTGGGCTGGGGTATGAAATCTTGGATGCTGCTATTCTAAGGACCACACTTAGGGTAGCCACAGCCTAGGCACCCCTCCCCCAATCCAATCTTTTAATCACCTTTTCCAAAACTTAGATTTATCCTAACCAGTAACATAGATGAACCACTGGTTTGAAGTACCAGGCATATATTTTGCCAAACACACAATGAAATGGACACATTAACTACTGACATAAGGATGGTTTCCCAGGTTACACCAAGCTCATCTCCCTGGCCAGTTCTTTAAATGGACTCTGGCCCTTCAATCATTCTGGTTGAAATTAGCCTGGGTAACGAGGGGAGATCCAGTCAGGACCACCCATGCCCATGTGGAGGGCATTCTGCCAAGAGTGCAGCAAGACCTCCTCAGTCCCTGCCTTTTCTCCAGGTCTCTTCACTCAAAGAAGTCATCACAGCATCTTGGGCACCTCTGGAGGCTGGATGCAGTCAGGAGAACTGGGTTTGAGACTTTGCTGTGCCAGCAGCTAGCTCTAGGCCTGGGAGGAGCACATTACAGCACTCAGGGAACCATCCTTTGTGTGGAGAAAATTAGACAACATACAAAGAGCTTTTAAGCTGGAATGTGTGCCTTGTGAATAAGGGATGATTTACAATTTTTCTACCTTGTTTGGAACCAAACACATGCAGTCTATAGAGCCAGGCTTTGTACTGTTTTCAGAAGTTAGATTCTCTCTCAAGTAATCATCCCTCCCCTTGGTTATCCTAGAGGGCTATAGATTGGGGCCAAACAAGCACACGTGGTCTAGTCAGAAATCCAGAGATTCTCTCCTGCCCAGCTTGCCCAGAGACAGCTCACCAGCCCCGTAGATTCCCCAACCAACCCCCACAGCTACCAGTGTTAAGAACAAAGGACTTTTGTGCACCTTCCCCAACCTCCCTACCCCAGATGTGATCTGGCCTGCACCTGCTTCCAGCTAAATCTTCCTGAGCTGGTACCCACAGATCATTCACTTGCTCAGGAACCTTCATAGCTCCCCACAGCTCTGGAATTCTATGCAGACCCCTCACCACAGACAAAGCTCCATAACTTTGCAGTGTCCCTGTTCTCAACACACAGACCTCCTCAGTCCCTGCCTTTTCTCCAGGTCTCTTCACTCAAAGAAGTCATCACAGCATCTTGGGCACCTCTGGAGGCTGGAGAACTGGGTTTGAGAACTGGGTTTGACAAACACACACACACACACACACACACACACACACACACACACACCCTAATATGAGAAACTTGCTCTCCCCAAAGCATTCTCTGAGCTTTCCCATTTCCAGTTACTGCTCCTCCTCCCTCCAGTTGGACTGTACCTTTATTCCTTCTCTCAATTCAAGGAATGTCATGCCCAACCCCCATAGCCACATATGTGTTCTCTGACTTTTACATATGCATATACTAGTATACACCCATGTTTGACTCTGACTTACACTCACCACTGGTGTGTGGTGTGTGTAGTGATTCTAGCTCCTGCCAACTATAAAGCTAGTCCTACCTGGCACTAGGACCATACTCAGTGCTTTTTCCAATGACCTTTTATGGTCATTATCTCATTTGAACCACATCTGTCTCCGTTTTCTCATCTGCAAAATATGTATAATAGCAGGGCCCATAGGCTCAGCCCTCTCCCACCTTCCCCCAGGACACCTTCCACCCAGCAATTCTGGATTCTGGTTCTGACAGCTTTTGCTGGGAGTGAAGCCTGAGTGGGAGGGATGGGGAACCTAGCCTGACCCATCCCTTCCCCTCAGGTACTCCCCATGGAGGGCAGGTTACACTGTGAACCCAGGCACTGAGCAGTCAGGAGGGGGTAGCTTAGCCAAAGATTCAGAAATGCTGTTGTATAGTCAGGGGCCTGTGGACATAGGGCCTGGGTGTGTCCCAGCCCTGCAGGCCCTGAGAGGCAGGCCCAAGAGGCAAGTTAGTTGGCAATAGGAGTTGCTCCCACTGTAGACAAGCCAAGTCTCCCACCCTCATATCCACCCCCACTAGGTCTCCCATCCCTGCACATCCTCCCCCATCCCCTCAAGTCTCTTACCCCTGAATGATCTGCCCTCTCCCTCCCCACACTGTTTAAGACCTGTTTAATCTTTAAAATTAATATTTTAAGCTTTGCCAAGTTCCTTACACTCATGACCTAATTTAATCTTTAAAATAGGCAAGTAGTTATTATTTTTAAATATCTTTTCTCCATTTTATGAAAGTAATATAGGTATAGTGAAACCAAAAGAACAGTTAGAAGGTAGAGGTAAGAAAAAATTTAAAAAATACAAACTCATTTCTCAAATAAGAAACTGAGGTACAGATACATAGAGTAATTTATCGACGGTGATCCATTTGGCAATGCCAGAGCTGGGGCATGGATCAGGTCTGTCTCATTATTTTCTATGATTCCACACTGCCTCGATTTCAAACTGCTTTTTAAAAAAGTAATCAAACAATGTTATAAAAAGTTTTTTTTAAATCAAAGGAAAAGTATGGCACTATCATGTTTTGTATTCCCTTATGGATTTTTTTTTTTTTTGCATTCTATTATTACAATATAATTGTGAAGTACAATCAATTTTATATTGTATTTTTTAATTGATTCATTTTTCAGTGTTCTTTTCTATAAAAGTGGATGTCACCTAAGGTTGGAGTGAGAAAGAGACATTAGCCTGCATGCAAAACACAGGGCCTAGCACCTATTAAGTACTCAGTCAAAATAAACACTGTATGCTGTATAGAAATTATAATCATGATTTTAAATAGCCATGCCCTAGAACATTGAGTCAATGTACCGCAATTGACTGAACCATTTCTGTGTTTCTGGACAATGAGGAGGATTATAACTTTTTGTTATAAATAACAGTACAGTGAGCTGGATTATGGCCTCACATCTGATTCACATCACTGCTTCCAGCATCCAGCAGAATGGCCAAGTTCTCCCCATCAAGGGCACATCAAAGGCATACTTGAGGACTCTATACACCTATGTTGAGGAAGGGAAGAGTGAACATTCATTGACCACCAATGGTGTACCTAGTATTAGGCCAGATACATTTATACTTGCCTTCCTTAATTCTCACAAGTCCCATTTTACAGGTGAGGGAAATCTGAGGCTCAGGCAGAAAAAAAAAAAACACAAAGAAATAACCTGCTTTCTATTAGCTAAGACTCTTGATTAATTATAGTGTTATTTTTCTTAATATGGCACTTTTAAGGGAAAGCAAATAAAACTCAAGAACTCCTTTTAAGTTTTTAAAGAAAAATTCCACTTATGTCCAGGAGTAGCTTACCCCTTAACCTTCTCCATTCCTAGTCCTGACTGGCAAGGACTTGGAGGGCTGGAAGAGGGGTCAGTTTTGAAAGCCTGAAAAGCCCAAAAAAACAGAATTCCTATGCAGCTTCTGGTCCCCTGAGACAGGAAGATAACCAGTGCCGGGGTGGGTGGGCAGGAGGAATCCGTGGAGGCCGCGTGGGGGTGGGACTGGGATTTGGGAACCCCTGCCGCCCTCTCCCACCTTCCCCCAGTACACCCTCCACCCAGCCCATTTGTCTCTCTGGTCCTCAGGTTCCCCACTTTTTCAGTGATCCTAGAAGGGACTTCCAGCTCTGAAATTTGGTGAAGTGAGTTGACATTTTTAACAGTGAGTTAACTTAAACAAAATGGTTAGAGTTATTTTCCTTCAAGTTCTGTATTACTAAGAAAATAGAAGAGAGAGTGGGATGAGGAGACAGGGAGTTTTCACAGGTATTGCATATATTTGTGAATTTTTGGATATGTTTATACAGTAAACAGAAAAAAAGTCATTACAAGAAAAGAAAGCAGTCTGGCCCCTGCTCAGTGCTTCTGAGGTTCTTTCTGAGGCCCCCCATGATCTCAGTGACTTCATTGGCTCCCTCCTCTTTCATCCCTAGAAATGTAAGCAGCAGGACCCTTTGACCCTATTCCTACCTGGGCTATGTCCACCACCTTCCTGCACCAGGCAACCTCCTTTCCACTTAAGGCCCAGTTTGAATCAAGAGCATGCTCAATTCAGAAATGTAGTAACAGCAAGAAGAACTAGCATTTACCAAGTGTGTGCCCTGCACCAGGCACTGTGCTGCGTGTTCCACACATTCTCTCCTTCATCCTCTCAGGGGGAAGTGCTGCTATGATGCCTTTCACAGGGCAGAGACTAGACTCAGAAGGGCCAGCACTTGCCAGGCCCCAGTAGATCCTGAATTAGGGCAGTCTGGCTCCAGAGCCAAGACCATGGCCTTCTTGCTGGGTGCATGAGGCTCAGAGGAAAGGCAAGCAATGCTGGGAGTGGGGACATGAGGCTTGCAAGCTAGGCCTTTAGGGGGCATCCAGCAGGGCCTGCAGGGGAAGAAGAGCCTGCGCCAAGGTGGCTAGAACCCGGCAGTCTCAGGGGGTGGTCTGATGCACTGGGTGAAAGTGAGTTGAAGGGCAGCTGAGGGTGGCGGCAGTGTTAGAGGCCACGTTAAAAGCAGGGTTTGGAGTAAAAGTCAACAGAAGAAAAGGTCAGTATGGGGAAAGCGCCTTGCCCTGTTGGCTCTGAGAATGCCTGCAGCCAGGCAGATCCCCCAGGCAGAGGACTGGGCAATTCTTCTCTAAGGAAACTCACCAGCCCCCAAAGAAACCCCCATGGACACTGCCATGTTAGTTTCCTAATGCACAGCCTACCTCAGCCACCTCCAGTGAAGCCCAGCCTTCACGGATCACCCCCACCCCACAGAGCTCCCAGTCAGCTGTTTAGTGCTTATCCCCTAAATGGAAATAGACATCCAGGCTCAGCAAGCATCTGAAGGAAGCAGGGACCAAAACAGAGAAAAAAGCAAGTGGGAGAAAATAGAGATGATGCAGAAAGCAGAAGATAACTTCCCCAAACCACTGTAATTAACATCTCAGAGAGAGAAGGAGAAGCTATGCATCCATGAGACAGAGAGGCAATAAAGGAACTATTGGGAGAACAAAAAGAACTCTTGGAAACCAGCATTTTAAAGTCTCAAATGAATATTCCAATAGGATTTGTAAAAGGAGGGGAAGGGGAAGAGACTGGAAAGATCTGGCTGCTGAATGGACGTTTGGAGAAGGGCTGGTGAGAGACTTCTGGGTTCGAGCAGAGCCCTTATTTGCTGAGCTGGCAACTCACAGGAGAAAAGCAGGTTGTGGGAGGCCAAGAATGGATTCATTCTAAATGAGTTGGGCTGGAAGGCAGTCCACCAGCAAAGAAGCAGAGGGTTGAAACCCTCTGAGAGGAAGCCATGGTTCTCAGAGTTTGAACCCTGGTGTCTCATAGGGCATCTACTTCAGCCAGCGCTTTTCAAAGGGAACCCAAACCCAGCCTCTGAGATACTTGTCAACAACACAGGTTCCCAGCCTGCCAGATCAAAACTTGGGGCGCAGAAATAAGCATCTCAACAAGCTCCCCTGGAGTCAGATAAAGGCCAAAGTTCAGGACCCACTGATCTCCGGAGCGAGTGGTAGACGGATCCAGGGAAGAACTAGAGAAGTTAGGATAAAAGGAGCGAACAGGAAGCATGGGTAGGTTTAAACACAGGAGGACACTCCACTGGTGCACTCTGCCATCCCGGTGCAAAGAAATTATTACTAATTTCCAAATAGCAACAGCTCTTCGGTATTCAGTAGCAAAATCACTGATTCAGGAAGCAATTAACATAGACATTCAATCAATTATTCATTGCATTACTAATGTGTAGCAGTAATCAAATTGGCCTTTTCATATGTATTTTTTCTTTTAATTAACTCTGTCCAAAACTGGAGTAAAGATCCCATGCATAAATGCATTCAGCTAATTTTAAAAAGGAGGGGGGGGGGGAGCATTTTATCTCCTTATCACTCTTCCAAGAACCCTCTGGCAGGAATTGCTTTGTGCGCTGGTTGATGTCATGCTCACATAGTTTGAGATGCACGAGGAATTCCCAAATCCCTGTAGGTACCTGAGATTCCACCATTAGTGATTAGATGAAGCCTGATTGTGGCAGAATAGAAAGAGCACTCAACTAGGAGTCCAGAGACTCAGCTTCCAATTTTAGATCTGCTATTGATTGCCTCTCTGAGCCTCAGTTTCTCCCACAAAGGGGATTAGACACTGCTAAACAGTCTTCCAGCTCTAACATTACTCTCCTCGTGTTACCACTGCTACTGACCCCGTTAGTCTGAATGAGTTTATGTCCCTTCTTTTAGGAATTGACCAGAGAGGTCAGGCCCAGTCACTCCAGAGCCATTCTCCTGGGAGACTTGATTGACCACCACACACCTCCTCCTGCCTTCTAATAATTGCTATCAATTGTCAAGTGCTCCTTATGTGCCAGGCACTAAGTGTTGTTGTTTTTTAACTGTGGTAAAAATATACATAATGTCAAATTTACCATTTTATCTATGTTTAAGTGTAGTTTAGTGGCAGTAAGTATATTCACATTGTTGCACAATCATCACCACCTTCCAGCTCCAGAAAATTTCACCTTCCCAAACTGAAACGCTTGTGTAAGAGTTTTATGTGGATTATTTTCATGGACTCCTCACCACAACTCTGTGAGATAGGGTCTGTTAACTATCCCTGTGTATCAGAACCACAGCCATAGCCATACTGTGTAATAAACATCCACAATACCTTAGCCAGATACAATCTAAGCACTTCTTTAGCTCAGGAGTCTGCAGGCAGGCCAGGGGTCGGCTGATCCAGGCTGGCTTCGTTTGTCTCTGAGCTTCTGCCTGCAGCCAGCCAACTCATTGAGGGGAATGTTCTTCTCATAGTGATGGCAGAGGCACAAGGGGGCAGATGGAAACCCACAACACCCCTCAAGGTCTAGATTCCTATCGGCCAAACTGAGTCACACAGCCAAATGCAAAGCCAATAGAAAGGAAATTGACTGTACTCCCTGAATGAGAGTAACAACCATGTTACTTAGCAAAAGGCATGAATCGGGCAAGCTCAAGAATGGGGGCCAGTGATGTATATGGATCTCCCGTAGCTCCATTGTAGAGATTACTCATTCCTACCTCACAGGATCATTTAAAGGAGTGGCCAGGATGCCATGGGAAGTCATGCAGGACACTGCTGGGGACAGAAGAGCCCAGCTCATTTTCTTTAGGTAGGGATTCATCCGAAATGTATTTACTTAAGGGCACACAGCCTCCCGACCCCCACCCCCATCACAGAGATTTCAACTTTCTTCCACAGTTTACAACTCCATCCAAAGCTTACAGCTTGGCATCCGGTGCTTCTGGGAGCAGAACTTGAGCAGCCCAGCCAGATTTATCTGGCCCACCCCGCCAGGCTCCCAGCACTTGCTACCTTGTTCACCACACACCCATGTTTGTGCCTTTGCTCATGTGGACTTCTTCATGGAAACCAGGTCAGGGCTCCCTTCTCCAAGCTGTCTGCCACTAGAGACTCCAGGCAGAGAGCTGGCTCCCCAGCCTTGTGTGGTACTGCTGGCTTTCATAGCCCATAGCGCCCAAGGCCACAGGTCACCTGCCCCATCTCCTTGCACCCTGACAAAGGCTCTATCTCTGACACCGCTGGGTAGTCCTCCTGCCCCCAGGCAAGGACCTTCCCCAGCTTCTGCCCATCTCAAGAGAGCTGGAGAAGCCAGGGTGATGGCATTGACCCTGTGGGCACCACATCCATCTTGGGAATATTCTTCTCTTTACTTGGGGTAACCACAGCATGAGGAACTTCCAGAACACCGCCCCCCTCCTCAACCCCTAGAGTTTGAGAATTGCTGTTGGAGCAGCTGGAACATGGAGAAATTTCTCTCTTTTCATTTGAGGCCCTAGGTAGATGAAAAATATGAAGTAGGCCAGCTCCTTGACCCAGAATTTTATATTTAAACATAGCTTTCCATATGCACTTTAGTAATGACAGTGAGAATTTATCTTCATTAAGGACCAAAGGACAGGGTGGGCTCAGGGGGGCAAAGTGGGCACGGCAGACAGCGGGAGGGGCCTTTTAGGCCTGGGTCAAGACGGCAGGATGCTGATGGGGCTGAGAAATCATGGGAAAAGCGGTCTGTCCTTGGAAGGCACAGGAAGCCCTTCGCTTGTGTAGGACTGGGCTCCAGCGGGGGCCGCCCTGTGCCAGTTTATCACTCCACATGCCAGGGGTTTTCTATATGTAACTCTTCACCAAGAAGGCTTTGTGTTCACATAATTTTGGCTAGAGAAAGTGAGGAATCTACCTTCTTACCCTTGCCTTAATTATGGGATAAAATCAGCTGTGATAGTTGACAACTATTTCTTTGTTTCAAGTACAACTAGGACCCATTACAGCTCTAGCCCAACCTACTGGGAAGACATAGATTTCTTAAAAGCACAAACAATGGACCAAGCTGACCACATGGTCACTAAGCAGAGCGGGGGTCACCTTAGTGATGTGACTTGAAGGTTGCCAGGAAGCTCTCCTGCTGAAAATTGCTCCCACTCACCAAATTGCTGCTGCCTGCAATTCCACCATTAGCATCAAATCATAAAACATCATGTTGTAATTAGCCTAGGAACCTGTCTAGTTCAGTGTCCTGGCTCTAAGTACTCTTGGGGAATACCTGAACAGGCCCCTTATTTTAGAGTGAACTCATGGCAGAGCTGGGATTAGAGTTCAAGGGATGAGATTCTCAGTCTAACACTAAATTCCCGACGCTGGTGGTCTCAAACTTTGCTGTGCATTTCAGTCTCCTAGGGATTTTGTTAAAAGTGCATATTCTGGGTCAGCAGGTATGGCATGTGGGCTAAAATTCTGCATTTCTAACAAGCTCTCTCATTCAGTTCTCAGAACTATCATGAAAGAGATGCTGTTATCCCCATTTTATAGATGAGAAAAATGGAGGCTCAGAGAGTTAGGTAATGTGACATGCAGAACAATAGCTCTTTTAAAATGGTAGTGCTTTTATTCTAGGAATCTGTGAATATGGGACCTTACATGGCTGAAGAGACTTTGCAGATATGATTAAGGTTAAGGAACTTGGGGCAAAGATTATCCTGGATTTTCTAGATGGGCCAAATCTAATCACATGCATTCTCAAAAGGAGAGAAGCTTTCCCAGCTGTAGTCAGAGAGAGCTGTGACGATTAAAACAGGTCAGAGATCAACCAAAGAATTTGTATGCATATATGCATAACCCATGGATACAGACAATAGGGTGGTGAAGGCCTGGCGTGGGAGATGATGGGGACAGACTAGAAGGGGTCAGTGGGGGGGAAAAGGAGGACCGATGTAATACTTTCAACAATAAAGATTTAATTTTAAAAAATAAAAAAGCGGGTCAGAGACATGTGATGTTTGCTGGCTTTGAAGATGGAGAAAGGGACATGAGCCAAGGAATGCAGACAGCCTCTAGAAGCTGGAAAAGGCAAGAGAATAGATTCTCCCCTAGAGCCTCCAGAGAAGAATGCAGTCCTGCCCACACCTTGATCTTAGAGTGAGGCCGGTGCTGGAATTCTGACCTTCCAAACTGTAAGATGATACATTTGTGTTGTTTGAAGTCACTAAGTTTGTGGTAATTTGTTATGACACCAGAAAAAAAAAAAAAAAAAGCAGATTCTGGTGCCCAGAGCGGGTTGTTGCTTTTATAAATATTTTAAAATGTAGAGTAGCGTTAAAACTGGGCAGTGGGCATAGGCTGGAAGAATTTTGAGAAGTGATAGAATTTTGAGAAGTATGATAGAAAAACCCCCGAGGGCCTTCAATATGCTGTTAGTAGAAGTATGGCTATTAACGCCTTGCTTAGTGGTGACTTAGAAGGAAATAAAGAGCACCATGTAGAATCTGTCGGTAGCAATATGGACATTTTAAGGCACTGCCAGTGAGGGCTCAGGAGAAAATGAGGATGGTGTTATTGGAAACTGGACCCCCGTCATCCCCCAAGCCAAGCCTTCACCATCCTATTGTCTGTGTCCATGGGTTATTCATATATGCATACAAGTTCTTTGGTTGATTTCTGCCTTGTTATACAGGGGCAGAAATCTTAGCAGGATTGTGTCCTGTGGTTATGTGGGAAACAGAATTTGTAATAATGAACTTAGATATTTAGCTGAGATTTCTAAGTAAAGCGTTAAAGGTTGTCTGGTTACTTCTCGCTGCTTATAGAAAAATATGAGAAGAAAAAGACAAATTTGAGGGAAGAACTGTTAAACAAAAAGGAAGCAGGACTTGATGATTGAGGAGTTCTCTGCCTATCTCACTGTGAAAAGATGTTAAAATAAAGAGGCTCACTCTCAGGAAATCACATTCTAGAGAAAAGCCTCAGTGTGGAGCTATACAACTTTCTGCTCATACCTTAGGAAGATCAAAAGTGCAACATGTTTAGTCACACAAAATGCTCTTTAAAGAGATTAAGGGAGTGAGTCACAGATCCCCTCCAGCAAGCCAGAAAGTATGTTTGAGGTTGTAAATTCCTCAGCCATCTCAGGAAATACCAAAAATTAGGAAGGGATTATCTAGGAAAGATATGGCCATAAGCCTCTTGTCTGATGGAGTGAACCTCCATGACATATACAGGAGACCCACAGTTTTTTGAGAATGTTATACTGGCAGAAACACTGTCATCTTGGGCTGAGATAGAATATGAAATGAAAGAAGGCTGTCAGACCCCCTAAAATTCTACTGCCAGTACACAGGCTGGTAAAATTAGTCATCCACAAACACATGCTACCTTCCATGAAAAAGGAAGGAAGACTTAGATGGTGACGTGGCAAGCCCAGAGGACGAAACCCCAAGTCACAGAGGTTTATTCCCAGACCTTGAGACTTAACGGAATTTACGTGGCTGGATTTCAAAATTGCCTGGGAGCAGTGACTCTTTTTTTTCCTTCTATTTTCTCATGTTTTGAATAGGAATGTCTATAACTGGTATCTTATATCTGTCTCATCATCATATTTTAGGAACAGATAACTTGTTTCTTTAGAGCAGTGGTCGGCAAACTCATTAGTCAACAGAGCCAAATATCAACAGTACAACGATTGAAATTTCTTTTGAGAGCCGAAAACAGACTTCTGCACATGAGCCACGAAGTTTCAATCGCACTGTACGTGCGTGCCCACACGTGGTATTTTGTGGAAGAGCCACACTCAAGGGGCCAAAGAGCCGCATGTGGATCGAGAGCCTGCTTTAGAGGAATTGGACCCCAGGAGGAATCATACTCAGAGTCCCACCCATTTCAATTTACATGGTTTAGTTGATGACATTTGGGACTTTTGAGCTGAAGCGATTCAAATGAGATTTTGAACTTCAAATTGATGTTTATAATAGGGTGAGAATTTTGGGGACCTTGTGATGGAGGGAATGTATTTTGCATGTGGGATGGACATGAATATTAGGGGGCCAGATGACAGTTTGTTGTAGACAGAATCATAACCCCCAGATCCATACCCTAATCCCCAGAACCTGTGAATATGTTACCTTACATGGCAAAAGGGACATCACAGATGTGATTAAGGTAAAGACTTTGAGCTGGGGAGATTATCCTGGATTATCTAGGTGGGCCCAACACCAGTTCTTAAAGGTAGAGAAGTTTTTCCAGCTGTGGTCAAAGAGAGACGTGATGATGATGGAAAGAGGGTCATAGAGATGTGATGTTTGCTGGCTTTGAAGGTGGAGAAAGGCGTGTGAACCAAGGAATGCAGACCACCTCTCGAAGCTGGAAAAGGCAAGAAACAGATTTCCCCCTAGAACCTTTAGAGAAGAACACAGCCCGGCTGACACCTTGAGTTTAGCCTAGTGCGGTGATGGGCAACCTTTTGAGCTTGGTGTGTCAAACTTCACCAAAAAACTGAGCATAACTCGGGTAGTGTGTCACTTTG
This sequence comes from Eptesicus fuscus, assembly GCF_027574615.1. Classification (NCBI taxonomy): domain Eukaryota; kingdom Metazoa; phylum Chordata; class Mammalia; order Chiroptera; family Vespertilionidae; genus Eptesicus; species Eptesicus fuscus. Next base: position 36,498,930 of record NC_072490.1, read on the forward strand.
AGGAAAAAACTAACTCCAAGACTCTAGTCGCAAATGTTTCATTCTCAGGAGCAGCAAATGTTTCATCCTCAGGAGCAGCAAATGTTTCATCCTCGGCATGCGGCCGCGTGTCATCTGGAATGGCTACGCGTGTCAGTGCTGACACGCGTGTCATAGGTTCGCCATCACTGGCCTAGTGAGACTAGTGCTGGAATTCTGACTTGCACAACTGTGAGATGATACACTTGCATGTTTTAAGCCACTAACTTAGTGGTAATTCATGACCGCAACAGAAAACTAATACAAACAACTTCCCAAAATGGTACAGCTCACAGGGAGGTGGTCGTAGAATTCGGGCTGCTTTGACTCCTGTGCTTCTGCTCTTTCCCCTATAATGGACTTCTTCCAGGTGGAAGTTAAGCTTTGACCTCTTATTCTAATTGTAAATGCCCCTGGACAAGTAAGCCACGAAGTGCTAGATCTGCATGGATTTTAGACTGCAAACAACAGATTGATTCTGGATGATTTGGGCAGGAAAGGAGTTTATTAAAAGCACCTGGGGACTTATAAGAACCCTCAGCGAGGACTGGGAACTCGGCTCAGGGATGTTTGACCAGGATCAAGACCCCACGCTCTGCAGCAGAACCAGCCTGCAGAGGACCCCCCACCCAAGGTCACTGCCTCTGTACTCACCAGTTCCCAATGCCAAGTCTGAGAGAGCTGCTTCTGTAGCGTGGAGCCTAACCCTGAGCAGCAAAGGAGGTGGGGAAGCCAGTGACAGGCATTTTCAGCTTGTTGAGTGGGGAAGGAAGCATGCTCTGAGTCTCAAGGTTGGCAGCTCCCCAAATAGAAGAAGGGGTTCAGACACGAGGTAGCCAAAGTATATGACAAGAGTCCCAGGGACAATGTGACAGGCCAGGCTGGATTTTAAACATTCTTCCTGTGGTCCAAATAAGCCATAAAATGGCCCCCAGTAGACACCAGTTTAGCTTCCTAATTTCATTTCCTCTCTTTCTACTCCTGGAGATTCTCCAAAGTCCTTTTGCCAAACCATGTGTCCCAGTTTGTGTGTGTCAAATAGAGTCAGTAGGTAGGCGCAGCCTCAAGGGATGTAAAGAGCAGTCTCCACCATGAGCCCCACTAGCCTGGCATTGCTGACCCCTGGTGGGACCTTTCACTTCTGGGCCTCGCCTCCTCCACTGTCATCACAGAGGGCTGAGCCTGAGCCCCTTCTAGCTCAGATACTCCCCAAAGGCTCCGAATGGCTCAGCTTAATATTTTTTCTTGAAGTCACTTACTTTAACCATTTAAATATCATCCTTAGCTTTGTCATCAGGAATAATATCCAGCAAGTCAGCGTTTACATTCTAGTTATATATTTTTTTCTGCTTCATAAAAGTAACCCATAATTACTAAAATAAGAAAAGCTATTTGTCAGGGCACCTTCTAAAAGCATCTCTACCACTTTTTGGGAGAGGAAAGGAATCAAGTCAGTCCTGTTTCCACCACTTCTTCACGTGGGACCCAGGGCAAATCACTTCACCTCTCCAAACTTCAGTCTCCTCACCCACAAAATAGGCTGAATTCTTCTAAAATATATCACCTGTGAAGCCTGGGCCATTCCTTGCACATAGTAGGTGCTCAGTAAAGAGTAGCTATGGTTTTCAAGATTGCCACCTTGGTCACATTGCTCTTGGGTGGAGCATGGGCTTTGGAGCCACATGAGGATTTGACACCTGGCTCTGATGCTTCCTGGAGTGTAAACTCAGGTAATTCATGTTACCTCTCTGAGCCTGACTTTCCTCATCTGGAAAAAGAGGACAGCAACCCACGTCACAGAATTAACGGGAGGCTCAGTCGAGATGGAAAGGACTCTGCAAATAGCGGCTGTGGTTATATTTGGCCTGATTGTTTTTCCTGTTGATGGCAAAGCTGGATCCTTTCTCTCTCTCTCTCTCTCTTTTTTTTTTTCTTTCCATGGACACTGGTCAGTCTGCAGGCTTTTAGTTTGCCTGTCTGTTGTTCAAACAAAAATGAGGCAGGGACAATGGAAAATTGAGGCTACGTGTCTGCATTCTAGATAGTGGAACCACATAAATGGAAAGAGATTATTTTAGGGTTGGAACGAGTGGCCAAGGCTGGGAATGCGTTATCTGAATCATTTGAGCAGCTAGTAAGGGATGTTGCCTGATCTTATTGGGGAAGTCACTCATGATACTCAAACCAAGCCAATGGCTCCTCAAGACCCCTCTTCCAAACAGACATTTCTGAAGCAGTGGGAGCCAAAAATAGCTGGTAGTAAACTGATTGTCAGCAGTCAGAATGGAGGTGTGGGAGGCAAACTTTCCCTTGCGCTCCAGCCACCTAATCCAGCCATGTAAACCTATGTCTGTCTCCTTAGATCTCAAAAAATTTAGGCTTTCTCTGGGCCTTATGTTTGGGAGGTTGTTTTTATCCTTTTGAATGTCAGGTGTATGGATATATCCACACTACAAGTCACCCCTAAACCCTGATCCTGCCAGTGGCCTAAAAGCCCCGCCTGCTTTGAATATTGCTTCCTGGACTCACATACCTTTGGAGTGTGGGTGGTGGAAGGGTGGGAGCAGGCTGGCTTAGCTCCACCATCATGGTCCAGGCAGGCCCTCCGCCGCCCTTCCCAGTGTCCCCTGTGTAGGCTGAGCAGAGGAGAGGGCCGCCTTTCATTCAGCAGCAGCTCTGCACCTGATGCTGGCATGACTTGAACCTTAGTCCCCATCCCTAGAAAGGACCCTTCCTGGTTCTCCTTGACTCCCCTGAGAGACAGAGCCTGCCTTCAGCAACCAAAGGCCTCTGCATCTTGCCTTCCATTCACCTGGGGAGCAGGGGTCAATTTTGGAATTGGCCAAACAGGAAATACTATCTTAGCCCTTCACAGAAGACTATCAATGCTTCCTCTTTCACACAACTCACTCCATCTTCAATGGCCTCTGGGTACAGTAGATCAATTTGTTCATTCTCATCATGAACCCAATAACCATTCATTAATTCCTGGAGTACTTACTAGGTGCTGTGGATAAAACATAGTCCTGACTGGCATGGAGTTCCAAGTCTAGTCATTGTTTTCTATCACGATATCCCATTCCCCAAGGCTAGCACATAATCCTTATCTATAATAATAAAAGCATAATATGCAAATTGACTGAACAGCCAAACAGCACAGCAGAACCACTACCCGGACGACCATCGGGACAACCACACTATGACACCCACTGGCGCCAGGCCAGACAAGGCAGGTGCGATGCGATTGGTGGGGGGCCTGGCCATCGCCCCATGAGGGCCCTGCAGAGGAAGGCCCAGGCCACCAGCTGGCAGGCCAATAGATCAATCCAGGACTCCACAATCACTCCAAAGAGTAAGGCCCAGGCCACTGACCAGTGAGCTGCGGCCGGTGGGTGGGGCCTCCCTCTGTGGGGGTAATCCATCACTGAGCCCCGGACAGGTGGGCAGGGCCTACCTCTTTGGGGTGATTGACTGCAAGGCTCCCTGACTGTGAGAGGGCACAGGCCGGGCTGAGGATTTCGTGCACTGGACCTCTAGTGTTCATAGTAACAATCAATAGAAATAATCACAATAATCTAACTAACATTTATGCTCTGGCTGAAGCACCTCTGCAAAGCACTTTGCATGAATTTTCTCATGAAAATCTCACAATTATCTTGTGAAGTAACCTCTGGTATTCATTTTACAGATGGGGAAACTGAGACTCAGAGAAATCATGCATCTTGCCCAAGGCCATACCCCTCAGATTACAAAGCCAGACTGGTGGGTTCCTGATCTTCTTCCCATCATGCCTCTCCTGTCAGTGTGAACAAAATCAGCATTAGTCAATTCAGGTTTGATTTGGCCTCCTCCTTACACAGGAAATATTCCCATTGTGGTGATTCCTAAAGTTAAAGCTCAGAGAGGTCAATAGACTTTCCTGAAGTCACCCAGCTGAGACTTTGGTTTTAGCACTTCTGGTTGCAAATCTACTTTTGCTGAATTACGTAGCCCCTAAATTCCAAATGGGCATTTTGTCCTTCAACTAGGTTTTGATTAGCTAGGGCTAAAAGGACGTCTTGTAAGTTTATAAAATACTAGAGGCCACGCACAAAATTCGTGCATGGGGAGGGGGGGGGCTGTCCCTCAGCCCAGCCTGCACCCTCTCCAATCTGGGACCCCTCGAGGGATGTCCGACTGCCCGTTTATGCCCGATCCCGGTATGATGGGGCCTAAACGGGCAGTCGGACATCCCTCTCACAATCCAGGACTGCTGGCTCCCAACTGCTCACCTGCCTGCCTTCCTGATTGCCCTTAACTGCTTCTGCCTGCCAGCCTGATCACCCCCTAACCACTCCCCTGCAAGCCTGATTGATGCCTAACTGCTCCCCTGCCAGCCTGATTGCCCCTAACTGCCCTCCCCTGCAGACCTGGTCACCCCTAACTGCCCTCCCCTGCAGGCCTGTCCCCCCCAACTGCTCTCCCCTGCAGGCCTGGTCGCCCCCAACTTCCCTCCTCTACCAGCCTGGTCACCCCTAACTGCCCTCCCCTGCAGGCTTAATCGCCCCCAACTGCCCTCCCTTGCAGGCCTGGTCCCTCCCAACCACCCTCCCCTGCTGGCCTGATCGCTCACAACTGCCCTCCCCTGCTGGCCTGATCCCTCCCAACTGCCCTCCTCTGCTGGCCATCTTGTGGTGGCCATCTTGTGTCCACATGGGGGCAGCCATCTTTGACCACATGGGGGCAGCCATCTTATGTGTTGGAGTGGTGGTCAATTTGCATATTACTCTTTTATTAGATAGGATACCTTGGACAACTGGCCCCTGTCACACTCTGGCTGGGAGGAGAGACTGGCATCAGGAGAATCCATTCTGAAAGGAGGGGGCCCACCTCCTCTGACTGTCAGTGGTGGGAAGGGGGAGCATTCCCGGTTGTCACGATGGCTCTAGACTAGTGATTTTCAACAGGTGTGCCACAACATTTTTTAAAACATGCAATACCTGACTAGTCAGGGGCACTGACCTCTTCTCCCTTAGATTGTCAAATTATAAAATGACAACAGCCAACACAACAGTAGCCATCTGGTATGGATGAATCAAAATTATACCTATATATTTTTTTTGGTCAGATTGCAAAAAATATATATTTTTGGTGTGCCGCAGATTTTAGTAATTAGTTTATGTGTGCCATGAGATGAAAAAGGTTGAAAATCACTGCTGTGGACTGCTGTCACTTGTGAGCAAGGACCAGGGGTGCTACAGGCCCTGTAGTGCACATCCAGGACCTGTCCTGAGTCTGGCCAGAGTCGAATGTTTCGTTGGATGTTGATATCAGTGAAAATTCTGTTGGTTTGTATCTATGCTCAGAACCCAACTCTGCTACATATTAACACAGTAACATATGCTGGAATTTCCAGGAGTAGAACTACTAAGTATATTGGAGGAAAACCGTACTCACTGTGTTCAGAACTTCACCAAGAACTGTTACCGTTTTAAAACTCAGAACCAGCAGCAGCATCTGTGGTAGTTGATATGCAAATAACAGCCCAGTCTGTGTTAGTGGCTGTCACCTTTCCAGTGATTCAATGTATATCTGTGAATATATTTATTTAGCCCTCACTTCAAAATGTCAAATGTAAAAAAAAAGAGTTGACAATACTCAGTTGAATATTGTCTCCTCTTTCATCCAAACCAGTTCATCCCAACTGGGATCCATCATCTGACTGCCTCATTATGTCTTCTAGTGTCATCACACCCAGGCATTGAGACGTGGAAATGAACCTTGTGTTGTTACAGATAACTTTCCTTTTATTTCTCCTCTATATTACAGTTGAGGCATTATACACCTTTTTAAAATTATGTGTATTGGTAGGTTACATTACCTGTGTGTTTGCTTTCAGGGTAGTCAAAGGAGTATTGGGTCATACAGGACTGCCCTGTCCCTAATTGCTGGAACTTCAGAGCATTAACTCTTACCCCAGGCCTCTGAAGTCTGTTCCCCCACTAGACTAGTGGGTAAATAGTGGGTGTTGACAGAAAATCGGTGATGGCCATTTGGGTGGACAGACAGGAAAGTGAACGGAAGGATGCAAGGACAGGTGGGTGCACAGAGCATTGAGGAGATGGATGGACATAGTAAGTGACAAGACAGATGAGTGGCCAGGTGGGTGGATTGATACAAGAGTAGGTAGACAAATGAGTGAACTGATGGGTTGGATTGTTTCACAGACAGGCTGGTGGTGAACAGACAGACTGATGGGTGGATAGATACATAGTTGGGCAGACACAGATGGATGGGTGGATGGGGAGGTGGGTGGGTAGAGGAATATATGAGTGGGTGGTTAGGTAGGGTGGGTAGAGGAATAGATGAGGTGGGTGGGTAGAAGAATAGATGAATGGGTGGTTAGGTAGAGGCATGGATGAATGAAATGAGGAAAGGTGGGAGGAGAGGCACAGAAAGGTTTATTCACTTGTCCAAGGTCACACAGATAGTAGAATTTGGAACCCATTCCTTTAATTATTGTATTACATTCGATTAAATCACTTGCCCAAGCAGTCAGGAACAGGTGAAACCAAACTTTGAACCTGGATTTTTCTGACTCATTACTACTCCACTGGCTGAAGACTGGAAAATATGAGGGGTCAATTGTGACACAGGAGCCTGGACCTCGTCCTCAGGCAACCAGGGAGCTGGCAAAGGGTTTGTTTAAGCCTGGCTATCACATAATCACTTCTGAGTTTAGAAAGACAAGTCACCCAGAAATGTAGTGGCAGGTTTTAAGGGAGCCCACTCATCAGGAAACTGTTGTACTAACAGTCAACAAGTCAGCCAGAGATATGACTGAGAGGGCAAAGAAGCAAGAATGGGTTCAAGAGACTTCTAGAATTTGAGCTGTCAGAACCTGGTGATTAAGCCCATGTGAGAGATAAGGAACAGCAGAAATCACAGAGATCTGTGTGACGAACATAGTCACTTCCCCTTCTTGATCCTTGCCTCCTGCATCAAATGTGTTAGTTATGGCAATAAAGGCTAGGCTGCTATAACAAGGAAACCTCAAAATACTGTGGCTTAACCAAGGTAGAAGTGTTTTTCTAGGATAACACTTGGCTGCTCTGGCCTGACATAGGTGCTCTGCTCCACAGTGTCACTCATTGACTCAGGTTCCCTTCACTTCATTGCTCTGCCACTTAGGATGTTGCTCTCATCAGCACGGCAGAAGTTGGATCCAAAGCATATCACATTCCAGCTCACAGGGAGGGGGACCAGATGGAGAACACACACACAAATGTTTTAAGGCAAAGTCTAGAAGTAACACACATTTGTTCTATTCATATGCCACTTGATGAGGATTTGGTCACATGGCTACACCTAGCTGCAGGGGAGGCTAAGAAGTATAGTCTATCTGAGCAACCATGTGCCCAACCAGATCTCACTTACCCTGAGGTAAACATCTTTGGGAGGACAACAGAAAATCTATCATATCTTGGAATTGTTGGGGTACAGAGTTATTACCAGGACAAAATGAGATACTGTTCATGGAGTATCTGGCACAGGACTGGCATGAGGTGGAAGCACACAAAGGAACAGTAAGGTGCTCCCAGAACTGTGAGGTATGGTCACAAAATCAGGATGTGGTGAAAGAGATCAGACATATCTAGAGGCAGTTTCAAAATGGAAAGTCTTTCATGCCAGAATCTGGGTAAGGTGAGGTTGGGTGAGGGAATGTCATAGGAGAAGAGGGAAACAAGGTCAGCCTGGAGACAGGATGGAAATGAAGGAAGAGGGATTTTGGCAAGACACATGCTCCCCCCCTCCCCTTGGGGAGGAAGGGAAGAGGGGCTGCTGGTCTAACAGCCCACCTGTGGAGCCAGCTTAACTCAGATGTAAACATGGAGGTTCAGGAAGCCAACTGGGACAACAGAAACCACTCCAGGTACTTCAGACAGAGGGAATTTAATGCAGGGAATTGGTGGCATGGTAATAGAATAGAAGCCACGTAAAGGACAGGGAGGCAAACCAGGGATTAGCAACAGCAGAAAGTTGCTGCCACCCTGTGGCTGTTGTTAATCAGTCACCAAGAGTTTGGTTAGCATGAGTGTTCCCAATGGACAGATCCACATGGCCTTAGCTGCCCTGGTCAAAATTCCAAGCATCGGAGCCAAGGCTAGACCCAGAATGGAGATCTGGCCGCATCCTTGACACTTACTTCTCACCAGAGTTAGGGGAAGTTTCTGCAGTGGCAGCACTATGGAAACACACTCCATGTAGAACTTGTATGTGTGTGGACACCAGCTGCTATCATCTATCATCGCTACTACTCTTCCCCTTCCACCCATTCCTGCCCTGCCTCACCATAGCTCCTATGCCCAGGAGACAAGAGATCAATATCCAAATATCTGAAGAGCTACCTTGGTCAGAAGTGTGGGCTTGTTTGCTGTGTTTCCTGGATGGTGGAACTGGGCTCCACAGGTGGAAGTGAAAGTATAAGCAGACTTGGTTCTCAACTTGGCTCTACTACTTAGGAGCTATATATCCTTGAACAAGTTGCTTAACCTCTCTGAGCTTCAGTTTCCTCTTCTGCAAAATGAGGATGTTAATACTGCCCCTGGAGAATTGTTTACAGGGATTAAATGAATTAGTCATAGCAAGGAGGCTAACACAATGGCCTGGTTTTCTTGTTCATTGTTATTAATGATATCTAGTTACAGTGAGGCAAATTTCAGTGGAAAGAAGTGATTTCCAACAGTCTGGGACAACCAATGTTGAGAAGCTGCCTTGGTAGGTGGTAAGGTCCCTTTCACAAAAGATATGCAAGTAGAAAAGCCTGGCAATTGCTTGTCAGTGCTCAGAAATCCACTGCATATAGGGAGGAGTTGCTCTGGATGTCCTCTGAGGTCCCAGACAGCCTGAAACGCAATGATTGGAGTATTTCCTATAACCTTACAGGGGCAATCTGGGGGTCACCCACATTTAAGGAGGTTATGGTTCTCAGACTTTGACAAGTTTAACCAGCAATGCCTGGTTATCTCGTCTGTGATAATAGGAGGAGGAAAGCTACATAAGATCTTGGCCACCCAATCGATGAGGGGCAGAGTGGTTCTATGATGGCTTAACTGGTTTATTTACCTGTCAGGAGGTAGTATGGAATAGTGGTTAGGACTTCACTTCTGGAGTCAGGCAAAACTGGCCTTAGTCCTGGTCCAACTGCTGAGCAGTTGACCTTTTAAATGTTGCTTAACCTCTCTGGCTTCAGTGTCTTCATCTGTTAAATGGTGATGAGAGTATCTTCCTCATAGGTTGATGTAAGAATTGGATGAAATAATACATGCAAAGTTCTTAGCTCAGTTGTTGAGCCATAGTCAATACTCAATATAAGGTGCTTTAAGAATTTTTTTAAAAGGATGTATCAGCCTATGTATACAATAAGATTGAAGAGAAATGAGCTAGGGAATAAAAAAACAATGGTAGAAAAATAAGATGGAACCATGGGAAGGTTAGTTCACAGCATGTAGGCTTTGTATTTGGTTTTGAGTTTCCTAGAAGCCAAATCAGAGGGAAACCAGATTACTAGTGGATACATATATAATTGTAACAATACCTAATGTAAAAACAATCATATTCATTATAGAATACATGGGTGGGTATTACATAATTTATTTAATTAATCCCCATTTATGGGTATTTATATTGTTTCCAGTTTTTTTCTATCATAAAGTGTTACAATGAGTATCCGAGTACCCACATGTTTGACTGATTCTTGAATACTTACCTAGCACTTCTATCAATTCAATGACCTTCCAGAGTCTTTCCAAAGAGAAAAGAGATGGGCTAAGGGTCCTGAGAAGAGATTAGGGACTAGAGATGGAGAAGAGCTGGTGGGAGGAGAGGGCAAGGCAAGAAGTGATTCAGGAAATCAGACATCCAGCCATTGTTGCCTGCTGAGTATTCACTACTCCCCCAATGCCCAGTGGGAGAGATCCTAGGGACTGAAAAGGGAAAATGAGGCAAAATGCCCACCATAGCAAGAGTTCATCATGAGCTCATACTAGATATGATACTGAGAATAGCAGCTCACTCTCCCACCGACACACAGATGCATGCCTCACTCTTCAGCCATGCCACTCTACTCGCTATTCCCATCATGCCTCTGCTCCTGCTACCCCTCCAGTCTGGAACACCCTGTCATTGGTTCTGGCTCCCAGTAAGCCTCTCAAGATGCGGCTCAAATCATCTCTTTCAGAAAGACTTTTGTCCCCATAGCACTAAGAGTAGCACAGTTCCTCCTACAGTGTAGCACCACGACTATTTATGTAGTGGTGAGCCCCACCCAACACCCAGCTCTGATGTTGTCTTATTGAGACCCTCACAGCAGCATGTTCTAGAAATGAACAAGGGACGCAGCTTTTGTATGAGGTGACTTGCAGGTTCAGGATAGCCTAGCAGTTAAATGCAGCAACTTTAAAGTCAGAAAGCGTTCAGAATTATGACTCTGCCTCTTGCTAGCTATGTGACCTTGGGCAAGTTGCTTTACCTCTCTGAGCCTCAGCCTTCTCATCTGTAAAATAAGGATAATAATAATATAGCTGACATATTCTGATCCATGTGCCACACATTGCAGATATTTGCTTACTGTATTTTCCAGCGTATAAGATGACTTTTTAACCCAGGAAAATCTTCTATACGCCCAGTCGTCTTACATGCCAGAAAATACGGTATTTAAATGTCAGGGGACACATGGAGAGTTCATCACTATGAAGAAATACAGTACTTAGCATATGTGCCGTGAAAGGCAGGTGCTGCCATATGCCTCTCTGGCAGGGCATTCATAGACCAGCTGACTTCCCTGTCATTCACTCAGACAATCAGTTGAGCACTGACTATGGACAGGGTACAGTGTTAGCCTCAGAGTATGAGTTTAGACAGTACAAGTGTTCTCTGCTCTCACGAGCTCTAAGCCTCGTGGGAGTGACAAGTATCAAACAAATCATCGTGCAGATAACTGCACAGTTTCCATCCCAGGTAATTGCTACGAGAGACATGTGCATAAAGCTATGCAAGCCCAACAGCAATGGCTTCTGATTTGAGGGTAAGAGAAGACCATTCTGCAGCGGTGACCTGGCTGATCAAAAGGATATGCCAGGAAGAAATAAGTGCAGACGTGGTCCAGGTAGAGGCCCTGAGGTAGGAAGGGGTCTTATGCACTGGGAACTCTGAAGGCCAGTGTGCTGGAGCCTAGAGAGCAGGAGATGGTGCTGGGAGGAGGGTGAGTAGAGAGGGGCTTGCAGGATGTGTGTGGCGTTTGGACTTCATCCTGATTGCAGGAGAGCCATCAAAGGACTGAAACTTCATGTGATAGGATTCAGCTTCCAGAAGACCTCTCTGTTGGAAAATGGATTACTGGGTGGTGGGCTGGTCGTGAGTGGGTGATGGATGGCAGACAACTGGTTGACTGGCTGAAGAAGCCATATCCTGAGATGGGAAGACTGGAGGAGGAGCAGGCTGGAGAGAAGGATAGGACTCAGTTGGGGCCAGGAGACATTTGAGGTGCTTTTCAGTTTTAAAGGCCTGGCACTCAGAAGAGGGGCCAGCCATGAGGAGGTTTCTTTGGTTTTTCAACACATTAGAGAGCCTCAGTGAGACACCACAGGTTGTCAGCTCCTCTCTTAAACACCTGCTGAGCACCATGCCTCCTAGGAGGGCATGTCTTGGCTCTCCATGGCCTTCGTCAGAAGCTTGGAGCATTCCCACTGCAGAGTTCCCACTCCCAAGGCTTCCCCATCCTGGCCCACCTGTGACACCTCGTTATAAAGGGCGTCCACGACACAGTGGTTTTCCCTTGTTTGTTCAGAAGCCCAGCTGCTGCCTTTGAGTTGTTCCCATCTTATTATCCCCGGAGTTTCTACTTCTTTTTGTGAAAATTTAATTTTCTTCTAGATTTGAAAGGGCTTGGTCCAGCTGTTCAGGTTTGGGAAGTCAGAGTTAAATGCACCATGATCAAAGGCTGGAAGAAGCCAGCAGCATCCATCTCAGCAGCTCCTTAAATCAGAGCAACTTTACTCCTCCCAAAATGGAAAGCAAATCGCTCAGCATGGACACTTGAAAGCAGGAGTGTTAGGCAATTCCCAGCCTTCAAACTGCCTGCTGCATCTTTAAACCATTTTGCTTTAGAAATGGAATACCCAGGCTTCGTCCTGAGCTCCCCATGAGGAGACATGCAGAGATGGCATTTGTGGGCCTTGTACCTCCTTGAAGTTTCTTTCAAATCAAGCCCAGGATAAATCTTGAGAAGCCAACAAGCTCTGAGAATTATCTCCAAGCTCCCTCCTACCCAGCCCACCCCCAGGTCTTCTCAGCAGGATTAGAAATCAGGCCACCTGGATGCAAACCCCAGCATCACAGGCTGGCAACCTTGAGTATGTCTGTCTGTGCCCTGGGTTTGCTCATCTCTAAAATGGGCTGATAACTTCCATGTCTGCCTCACTAGGTTTTGAGAGGCCTTAGTAAGTCACAAACTGTGAAAGTGCTTTGTAAACAGAAACATCACCCCTATCAATGGTTACTATTGTTGAGCTTCTTATCTACCCAGTGATACTTGCATTTCAAAAAATAAGGAACTTTGAGAAGCAGGCAGTGTTTCTCAGGGAAGAAAAGCATTTCTGAAATGCTGGAAAACAAATTAGTGTTTGAAGGGCAGGGACACCAGGTGTGAAGTTACCTTGAGAGCCATGAGGTGTAAAAATAGCAGAGTAGGTGACAGGAGCAGCTGGCCTCCCTCCTGGAGGCTACAGGGCCACCGTCTGTTACTCTCCTCCTTCCACTCCTCTCCTCTCTTCCCCTCATCTCTCCTGCCTTCCTGTCCTCCCCTTCTTCTCTTCTAATGTCTTCCCTCGCCCATTTTTATTTTTTAGCTCACTGGGTTTTTTTAAATTTACCATCTTAACTATTTTAAAGTGAATGTTTCAGTAGTGTTCATTATATTCACATTGCTGTGCAACAAATCTATAGAACTTTTTCATCTTGCAAAACTGAAACTCTATACCCATTAAACACCAGTTCTCCTCTCCTCCACCTATCTTTCTCCTGTTTTTTTCTTCTAAGTGCCATTCTCCCTTTTGGTTCCAAGAAAGCTATGTAAATTAAGAATCTTTCTGTTGAAAGTGACTCAAACTGGCTTACACCCAAAAGGAATGGATTGGCTTGAGTAACTGAAAAGTCCTGGGGTAACAGGCTTCAGGTACAGCTGGATCCAGGGACTGGAACAATAATCAGAACTTATTCTCTCTTCTCTCTGTCTTTCAGCCCCGCCTGTGCTGGCTTTATCATTAGGCATCCTCTACTTACTAGGATCCTGTTCTTCCTTCCCAGTTTTGCCCAGTATTGCATATGGGGGAAATGTCCCTGTATTATTTCCTTGCCACAGTGCCTTCATAGTACCATATTCAGCCAGGATACAGCCCTGCCCCACCCCCAGCTTTGGGGCATACCTGACCCCACTACTGGCCCTTCTGGTCCCACTTCCTCCCAATTACATTGGTCCTGCCACCATGATGGCCCACCTTCTAGTTCCCAGAAGAATGAATAGAAACAGCATAGGCCTCAGACTCACACAGATCTGAGTTCAAATCCCTCCTCTACCACTTACTGAGATGATGATGGGGGGAAGGATAAAAACAGAATAATTATATAGAACATTACCATCTAGTACAAAGTTCATTCTAGCCATTTATGAGCACTCTCCCTATCTTGTGCACAGCCCTCCGTGACTGCCTTGCAGTCCATTTCTCCTTCTTCCCAGGGGGCCAGCACCAGTGCCCTGTCCCCTGGGAATCTGTCCCCTCCACCCCTGCCCCCTGCACCCCAATGCAGCCTGGTCTCTCCTGCAGGCCTCCCCTAGATCACTCTCTCCATTACTCTCATACTGAAAGGTTCTCCTGCCTCCTTCCATTTCACTGCTGAGCACGACTGCCCTGGGAATCCCGCCTCGTCCAGGCAGCCCAGATGCTGCAGAGGCAGTGAGAGTCTTGAAACGATCTGACATGCTTTTCATAAGTCCTTAAAGGCTCACATTTCCCAGACATCTGCCTGCCCTCCAGCATCTTCATTTACCTCCTCAGCAGGCAGGCAACATCCCAGGGGCCATGAACTGGAACTGCCTTCCAGAGCCTACAGTGACCACAGTGGGCCTACATCCCATGTGCATCTCTGTGTCTCAGAACAGAGCCCAGCCCAGGAAGCCACAGATATCCTTTCTAATAAAGAGGGAATATGCTAATTGACCCTCACACCATCGCAGAGATGAAGGCGCCCACAGCCAGTAAGGAGGGAATATGCTAATTGACTGCCCCACCCTCAAAGATGGCAGCACCCACAGCCAATAAGGAGGGAATATGCTAATTGACTGCCCCACCCTCAAAGATGACAGGCACCCACAGCCACAAGATGGTGGCGCCCAGTCCCCTCAGCCCCGCTGGGGTGGCAGGCATGCAGCAAGGCCAGGCCTGCCTCTAGGTGGGCCCAGCCACTCTGTGCGCCTGCCTCTGGAGACCCCCAGTCCCCTCAGCCCCCCAGCTGCCCAGGGCCAGCCTGAGGCACAGGCAAGCCTCGGATGGCGGCTGCCCAGCCACCCAGGGCTACCCGAGGCTCAGGTAACCAGGGCCAGCCAAGGCTTAAGCTGCCAGCAGTGGCAGCAGCAGAGGTGTGATGGGGTGTTGCCTTCCCCTGATCGCTGGGTCGCCTCCCGCCCCTAAGGGCTCCTGGACTGTGAGAGGGGGTAGGCCGGGCTGAGGGACCATCCCCTTCCAGTGCATGAATTTTCATGCACCAGACCTCTAGTCAATAATAAATACCCAGCCAGGGAGGGAAGGACAGAAGTCACCTCTGGAGCCAGGAGTGACTAACGGTGGAAGAGCAGGAATCCTGGGGTGAGAATACCACCCCAGTCTGGTGTGCCAGGAGGAAAAGCAAGAACTGAAATATCAAAGTCCTGGGTTTAAATCCTGCCTTAGCTACCGAACTGCTGTGTGACCTTGGGCAAAGCCCTTTACCTCTCTGAGCTTTAGTTTTGCTCATCTGCAAAATAGGGACAATTGTGCCTACCCCAGAGGATGACTGTGAGCATTCAGTGACACAGTACATGAAGAGGATCAATGAATATGAGTTTCCTATGAATAAGAAATAATAAATAGGCATAACTAAATATTACCTATAAAATAGTATAAATGATATAACATTTCAGTCCTGCATATGTCTTCTGAGTACACACTAGGTGGCCTCCCTCTGTTCCTCAAACCTGCCAAGCACACTCCCCTCTTCAGAGATTTTGCCCTTTCAGTTTCCTCCCCAGAAATGCTTTTTCCCACATTTCTGTGTGGCTCATTCCATCCCTCTCTTCAGTCAGGGCTTAAATACCACCTCCTCAAAGAGGCCTTCTCTGCCCTCTTATCCAAAATAGAGGCTCTCCTGTTACTCCCTGCCCTTTGCCCTGCCTTTTTAGCTTCATCGGCGAGATCCCTTCCTGATACATCCTTTTTGTGTGTGTGTGTGTAGATTGTTCAGCGTCTGTCTCCCCTGACGCTAGAAAGTCAGCTGTTGGGGACAGGGACCTTGTTCCCTCTGTCCTCCCAAAGCTAGAGGAAAGCCTGGCACATAGTAGGCACTTGATAAAGATCTGCGTTCTAAGATCTGAGTTCTGTCTAAGAGATGCCCTGGAGACCTTGGTTTTGCACCACGTGGCATCTAAGATGACAACCATTCTAATGAAACCAAGTGCCACTTGCTGCATGCCACTCTGCACCATCACTGCACTAAACCCTCCCCATGTGCTCCTCACCCAGCCCCACGATGGAGGTCCTGCCACTGTTCCCACTGAACAGAGGAAATGAAGCTCAGAGAAGGGGTGGAACTGGCCCAGAATCATGCAGGCACAGCCAGGATTGGAGGCCAGGTAGGTCTGCCTCCATGGCTTAGTCCCTAAACACAAAAATCAGGGCACCACCGAGAAGTCAGAAGCCCAGCACAAAGAGAAGAGCATGACCTTTGGGTCAGGAAAGGCTGCCGGGAGGAGAGGGCATTTGAGCTGGACCTTGATGGATACATAGGAGCCTTCCAGGCAAAG
The DNA here is from genome assembly GCF_027574615.1 of Eptesicus fuscus. Taxonomy (NCBI): domain Eukaryota; kingdom Metazoa; phylum Chordata; class Mammalia; order Chiroptera; family Vespertilionidae; genus Eptesicus; species Eptesicus fuscus. Next base: position 36,515,041 of record NC_072490.1, read on the forward strand.
AGGAGGCAGAGGAGCACTCAGGTGGCAATCCTGAGTCCATTCCACAAGTATTCATTTAGTGCCTCTGTGTGTCAGGCAGAGATAGCACCTTTTGGGACCAGGGCCTTCAAATTCCGAAGGAAGCTGAGGTGTTAGAGTCAGCAGCCTTGGGAGAACCAGGGCAGGGCCTGGACCTCACTGAGAGAAAGGGAGGAGCAGGCATTGAGCACCCACTGGGTGCCCGACGTGGCGCCACAGGCTTCCCTTTATCCTCTCACATTATATCCTCACCATTTGATGTGGAAGGTGATGTGCCCACTTTCAAATGAAGAAACTGAGGCTCAAAGGCCATGCACTGTGAGTTCTGGCTCCAGACCACCTGTGTTTGGTGGGGAGGACATAGGAAGAGAGTGCCTTCTATCTGCCTCTGGCCAACAGACACAGAGGAGCTGGAGTTTGCGGCCCAGGTCCTGATCAGGCTGGCTGTTGAGAATCAGCAGAGAAATGGCCTGTAAGATAGTGGACAGTCTTGGTGGCCTGCAGGAGATCCGACCCACACCCGGAGGTCTCAGCTGTCTGTGCCACTTGCTTTGTGACCCTGAACAAATCACTTGATTTCTCCCAGCCTCCTGTTTTCTTAACTCCAGGGAGTTAAATGTCTCCCAGGTCCCTCCTCCGGCTCAGACCGTGCAGATTTCGAAGCTTGGTGTGCTTTCTGACGAGTTACCACAAACTGAGTTGCTTAAAATTTACCGGCTAACATTTCTATAAGGTCAGAAGTCTGCTGCAGGTTTTCTGGGCTGGCATCACGGCAGGGCTGCGTTCCTTCTGGAGGCTCTCATGGAAGATGATTCCTTGCTTTTCCCAGCTTCTAGAGGTGGCCATGTTCCTCATAGGCCCTTCCTTCGTCGTCAGGCCGGCCTTGGTTTTCTCACACGACATGATGACTTCTCTGCCTTCCTCTTCCACTTTGCAGGACCCTTGTGATTACATTGAACCCACCCAGATCATCCCACATCATCTACCATCTCAAGGTCAGCTCATGAGCAACCTTAATTCCATCTGCAACCTTCATTCCCCTTTGTAACCCAACATAGTCACAGGCTCCAGGGATTAGACCATGGATATCTTTGGGTGGCCATTGTTCCACCTGAAAAACAAGACATTTGGGGGAGGCTTTGGGCAAGCTGCTTCTTGTCTTTGGACTTCAGCTTCTATGTTTAGAAATGGGGGTGATCATTATGACCCCCACCCCATACAGCAAACTGCGATGATGTGTGTTCAGGTGGGATTGCAGAAGGTCAGGCACTGTGCACGGGGTTCAGTCTATATTTCTGGGGTGTTTCAGGGCTGGTAGCATCAGCTGATGGCTCTCACTAGGTACTCAAGCCTTCTTATGCTTTGCCCTGAAAGGCTGCACCCCCCACCCCCACACCCGACCCTGAGAAAACAAATGTGGGTCTGTCAACTGCTCCTGCTTGTTATAATCTGTCTTCTTTTCACAGAACCCCAGGGGGCCCTGGGATTTAGGAGTTGGGGAATGTCACTCAAGGATGCCTATTGAGCGCTGAACAATAGCCCCTCATGAGGTCATACGGCCTCTTAGCAACCACTCAGGCCCTTAGTAACCAGCCCAGAAGTGTTGATATTTACCCAACAGAAACTTTGCGTTATATGGATAACGCCCAGTTCCTTCCAGAGAGCCACAGGCCCTCAAAAGCAAGTTCCACCCACTAGTAGCTGCTGTTCTGGCTCTTCTAAGAGCAGGCCTGGGAGGGATCAGGGAGCTGTTCCTCTCCTGGGACTCAGTTTCCCCCACAATATGGGGATCAAACTAAATGATCAACAAAGAGGGTGCCCATGCATCCTGTTTGGCCTGGAACAATCCCAGCTTATCATGATTATTAAAAGTATCCTTTTCATTCTCAATAGTGTCCCCAAATTGGAAGATCCATTTTCTGCTAACCGTAAGGTCATTCCCAGCCCATGATTCTATTTTCCTTCCCCTCCAGTCTCTTCCCCTGAGCTGAACTAATCCTGGGACTCTTTCTGTGTCATGCTGTGAGCTTGGGAAACTGAGGAAAACCAGACATGGTGCCTGCTCTGGGGAGCTTCCAGGCCAGGGAAGAATACCACTTAAGCACTCTGCAGAACTCTAGGATTGAATCCAGGACCTTGTAATTCTCAGCCTCACTTGCATTCTCCCCACTAAGCTATTTTAGTAAATAATAATACTCCTTAATATTCGAGTGGCATTTTGCAGTTTCTAAAGCATTTCCCTTCTGTTGCCTTATTTAACCCTGACATCAATGATTTTCACATATCCCCATTGCTCAGATGAGGAGCTGGAGGCCAGAGGTCATTGAGGGCGGTGGGTTAAGACAGCGAGTGGCAAGGAATCAACTCACTTCCATTTCCTCACCTGTGAAAAAAAATGTCATCACCTGCTTCATAGAACTGTTATGAAAAATAAATGAGACAACATATACAAAGTCCTTTTAAAAAAAAAAATAGCAGCTGCCCTGGCAGTGTGGCTCAGTTGGTTGGGCCTTGTCCCAAGAACCAAGGGGGTCACTGGTTCCATTCCTAGTTGGGGCACATGCCCGAGTTATGGACTCAATCCCTAGTGGGGGATGTGTGGGAGGTGGCGGATCGATGTTCCACTCTCCCATCGATGTTTCTCTTTCTCTCTCCCTCTTCCTCACCTCTCTCTCAAAATCAATGAAAATGAAAATATAACAGCTGCCAAAAATGAACGCCTCTGCTGTGAGCTGTCGTGCCCCAGCAGTTGCATTTCTGGAACATTTGCCTGCTTCTCACGTGCCCGCAGACACCACTTTGGGGATCTCCTAAAACATTTCAGAGCACTAGAAACAGATCTTATTGGAATTCCAGCTCTGCCTCCAGGAGCTGTGTGACCTGCTTCCAGCCTCGGTTTCTTCATCTGTAAAATGGGCATGAGAACAGGTAGTTCTGAGGATGAAATAGAGAGAAGCACATAAAGGGCTTGCTATTCGATGTGGATGGGACTATACTACTTTTCTGATGTTCAGTGTTTGAGGAGTCTTTGAACCTGGGAGAGGGAAGGGAGTACCCACAAGGTGGGATTTGCCCCCCACCCCAGGAGCCAGTGCCAGCACACGTTTTAGGCCCTTAGCTTCCAGTGGCATTGACAGTGAGGGAGTTCAGCTGATGAAAGCTGTTCCCTCCATGCCCCATTCACCTTAGGGAGGAGAAGGGCGCGCCCCCCCCCTTCCCCTTTTCTTTACAGAGCAGCTCGACAGGGGCAAATCTGTCAGGTTCCATGGTGATGCCTAAGTGGTTTCCTGCCCACGCCCCTTGCTAGCGCTATGAGTCACCACCCAGCTCTGAGGTGGCGGCTGGCGTGGGAAGGGTGTTCCCTCTCTGGCTGCAGAAACGCTGTTGCAGGATTGCTCTAGAAAGCCAAAACCAGGCCCCATGATAAGCACAGCTACCCTTCTTATGCAACTTTTGACATTGTTCAAAAGCAATGTTAATGTTCTTAATTTCCGTTCGCCGAGGGCCCTAGAGAGTTTGCCCAGCCCTCAAAACTATCCCCACTGGCCATCCTAGTTAGCTTTTGGAACCAGAGACAGAACAAAACAGGTAAATTTGATACATTTTATTCTTTTTCAAATGAATGTAATTGTTAGCATTTATGTCCTGCTGCTGGGGTAGAAGTTTGAACTCCGATTTCTGATAAAGAAAAAATCTATTTCTGTCCTTTGAGCTAATTAAGAATCAGAGCTGAGCTCCAGGAGGCTGCGGGAGAGAGGGAGTATAAAATATCTGCATAGTCATTCGGGGGATTTTGCTTGTTGGCTGCCTTTGGCTGGAGTCCTCTTAACAAAACACTTGCACTGTCTTGCCCAGGCCAGGGAGAAACAGCCATAAGCAAGAGTGGATAGGGCAGAAAGGTCCACATGCATCCCCCCACCTCAGTCCTGTCTAAGCCTTAAACCAGCTTGACCCAAGTCCAGAAAAGCCAGACTGCACCTTTCCGCCAAAGAACCAGCAGGCTGAGTCCCATCCTGCCAGCAGCCCGGGCTGGTTGGGGTATCTGCTCTGCGTCAGGCCTTGGCCACTGTGCATGACAGCTTCCTTCTCTCCCAGAGCCACTGAGGATGCTTCCCCTTCGTCCGCCCCATGATCTCACCCAGAATAGGTTTCCTACCATTTAAAACTATTTAAAATTAATTCTGTAGATTTTGGGGTGACACTGATCCTCTCCATAATCAGAAAAGAGTATATGATGTTGGTGCCCAGGTAGCCTGGGTTCCTGGAATGGACACATTAAGTCTTGACAGGCTGCCTGTAAAATGAATTTTTTTTTATATCAGCACCTGTATTCTATAGACTTTCATTGGAGCACTCCGTTGAGAATGTGTCCGTCTGAAAGGGATAAGAGCCCTATACCTCAGATTATACTGGATTTTTTTTTTTTTTTTTTTTTGGAAAAAAGAACCACATAGAGAAAAGTATGTTTCTGAAAATGAAAAAAAAAAAATCTGATCTATAGAATGAGGATCTGCATAGGAAAAAAATAAAAATATTGTTCTGTAGTTGAGTTAATCTTGAAGTGACTGAAAAGAGAAACAACAGCCTACAGCAACGTAAAATGCTCTAAGTTCCAATGTGGTCCTTATTCTTCAGTAAAGTGTCTTGTCCCATCTCTGCTATTTGCTTAGGTTCTAAGTCGCAGAAGAAAAGTCAGTATGTGTTATCAGCTCCCCTTTGAGATAAATATTTATTGCTTTCACATTGTTCACAATTCTTCAGTTGCTCATTCAACGTTTCTGCCTCTGAGTTTCTAGACTTCAGAAGCTCTGTTCTCTGTGGGTAGCCAGCCATAAAACATTCACTTGGGCTGAGTCCCCAACCTGTCGTGCAATACAAGTCATTGTTATTATGGACTCCTTGGGGCTCTTAACATAATGTAACCACATAGCATGATATTAGAAATCATATAGGATTTAGAATCAGACCAACTTGGTATGTGGCCTTAATCAGGTGACTTAACCTCTCTGAGCTATGTGGCTTCCTCCCCTCAATTATAACATTACCGGGCAAGGTCAGTTGCCCATCCTCATGCACCCCTACACTTGTGTTGGCTTTTGTTCACCACACTGAGCTATACAGTTAGTTCCCTTGTAACTCCCCATTTCCCACAGGCTCCAAGAGTTCCCTGGGGACAGAGTCTTGTCATATCTGTGTCCCGGTGCCCAATACAGGGTCTGGCAAGGAGCAGAGGCCAGGGGTTGGGTGGGTGGGAAGAAAGAAGGAAAAAAAGGATGGAGGGAGAAAGGAATATGCAAACTTTAAACTCCAATGCAACTCACAGGTATTTATTATAACTGTGGACTGGCCTAAGTGATAAGACATGCTAAAAATGATAATATTGCTGCCACATACCACTTCCCAGTTTTCAGCACTGATATCACCATCATTTTATAGTTTACCTTATTGACCACTTATTTATTCATGTAAGTCTGTTTACCCTCCCAATAATCTGTGAGGCAGGTACTACTATGGTCCTCCATTTGACAGATAGCAGAGCAGAGGTAAGGAAAGGTTGAATCACTCACCCACATGACACAGCTGGTACATGGTTAGAGCCTGGATTTGAGCTGAGGTTCCTAAGATTCCAGAGCCAGAGCATTTAAACAGCGTGCACCCTGTACCTAACTCAAAGCTTGACAAGTAGTTAATTTCAATAAAGAGTCCTGAATGAATGAATGAATGAAGTGAGTTCATGTGCCTCCATGGACATTGACTCTCAGTCTTACTCTTAATTCTTTCTTCCTGGCATATGTGATTATTAAAACAAAAACTCTAAGCTTAATTGGGCCTGGGCTCAGATCTGGACTTTCCATGTCACCCTGGGAAAGTCGCTTCTCTCCGAGCATCAGCTTCATTCCCATCAAATGGGAATAACATTAGTGCCTTCCTTTCTCAGGCTGCATTCTCCCAGAAGCAGACCACAGGACAATAATTCAAGTGCAAGTAATTTATGTGGAAGGCACGGGAATGCTGATAAGGGAGTGGGGAAGTGAGACATAAAAGAGAAGGAGATGTTTTTAAGAAAGTTAATTACCACTGTGGGCAACTGGGGCTCAATCACGCTGGGGACTCTGGGAGCCATTGGAGAACCCATAGCTCACAGTGTCCACACCTGAGGAGCAAAGGAGCTGGGGTAGTGATATGGTGCACCGACTCCCACCAGTCATTGGCTGAGAGTGCTGGAGTGGGAGGAGTGGTGTCACTTCTCTAGAACTTGCACACCAGAGAAGGTCCTCAGGCAAAGAGGTGCAGATGCTGTGGGGGAAATTGCACCAAGTGCTTAGTTAGATCTGTGGAATTATGGGCAGGGCAATAGCAGCATCTCTGAACTCGTAGCATCACTATGAGGAGTAAGTGGGTTCCTTAACCCACTTGGAGTGCAAACTCTTGCACATATCAAACATTCAGTGACTGGCAGACTCAAGGGGCCTTTTTCCTCTGTGTGATAAAAAACAGATGCCCTTGGGATTTGCTCCTTAGAACCTTGTCACCAATCTATAAGCAGCAATATGATTCTACTGAGTGCCAGGGGCTGGGGTACAGCAGTGAGCATTGCCAGCAGGGTCGTGGCCATCCAACATTCATAACCCTTTCTGGCTGACAGAAGATGAGTGAGAAATGACAGGCTCATCTCTGGTAATGACCGGGGCAGTGCTCAGAGTGGTGAGGACCATGGGAGCTGCCTTGTCCACCGTCTTCACTTTACAGAGAGGGACTCAGCCCAGGGCACACAGCTGAGGGGGGAAGTGCCAAGACTGGAATCCTCATCCAGTGCTCCTCCCAACTTCCTTCAAAGTGGGTGTCACACATGTGAAGGGCATTGGGCAAACCCTCCAGCTGGGATGCCCAGCGATTACCTTTGTAGCACAGGAAGCATGTTCTGCATATGTCTAAACAGAAATTCCCTGTATGTGGATTCCCTCCCACCTTTGGCACAAGATGGTTTTGCTTACAAGGGACTTTATCTTCTCTGGACAGGTGTCCAGATAGTCCTTACCTGCAAGCTCCCTGGGGGACAATATTTTAGAAGTTTCATGAAACAAATGCATAAGAACAAGGATCTGACCTCCCTGTCATGGGTCAGCTGTGTGGCCTTAAGCTACTCTCCCTTTCTGATCCTGTTTCCTCATCTGTAAAATGGGGACTGTGAATGAAATGGTGGGCATGGGAGAGATCTGGTAGATGTAAATTGCCTACATTTTATGGGCAGGGGGAGTATTATTGTCATTGTCGTTGATATTGTTGTTAGGAATGGTGTCACCTTGGGCCAGCCAGTTCTTCTCTCTATGAATCCTCTCTTCTTTTCCCGCCGGCTGTTGTCAACCCCAACGGACCAGGAAGGCAACCCCCAGAGACCTGCAGCCATAGAATATGACCTTGTTAGGTTTGGGGGAAAACTGTATGTTCCAACCCCTTGTGATGGGGGAAACTGAGGCCTGGAGAGGGAAGAGGACTTGTCTAAAGCCACCCACCTTCAGTGGCTGTCAGCTTTTGCCCTCAGACTCACCACCCACAGCTCTCACCCACATCTACCAAAAACTTTGCCTTACCCCAGCCCCTCTGCCCCACACACCGGCCCAGGCAGGGAAGCCTGAGAGGGCACAGGCCTCTTGCTGTTCAGTTCCCAGCTGCAGGCATGTTCCCTTCTGCTGCAACTCAATGTTTCTGCCTCCGAGTTTGTGTGTGGCAGATGGCTCAGCAAAACTGAGCCTTGATTGCTGATGGGGGCAGCAGGTCTGGAGCATGGGAAGTAGAGCCTACTGGCTTTGGGAGCCACACAGTCTGGCTTGGCCACCGTTAGGTGTGTACCTTCAGATATGTGGTCTTACCTCTAAGAGTCTGTCTCCCATTTTTAAAATGGGGCAGTAGGGTGAATAGGCCGTTCCTCATCAATCTGATAGGCAGGTGTGGCTTCATAGTGGGAGAGGATACAGATACGGTGGAGGGACTTTGGAGGCTGATTTCTATCTCTGGAGAGGAGAAGTGGTGGGAAAGTGGGGACCTCAGGAAGGAGGAATCCCTAGCAGTCCTGGACTGGAGTGGAGCTGTCCAAGGTTCTGTCCCTCCATGCCCCCGGGCGAGGAGCTGAGTGGTCCTAGCTGTGTGGAGAGGCTGGTGGCTGGGCAGAGCCAGGCAAAGCCCAGGGACCTGGCCCCTTCCTCCGTTTTCAGAAGGTGACCCTGCACAGAGGGGCTGTGTAGGATCAGACTGAAGTGGGTGAGGGGGGCAACCTGAGGGGGTGTTTTAGTCCAGAGACTGAAGGCTGGGAAGAAGGGGGTGTGCTGAGGGGCTGTCAGATGCCTCCTTCCCTCCCTCTCTAGTCCCCTGGTGGAGTCAGGCTGATGGATAACTATCAGGCACTAAACTCCAGGGGGCAGGTGGGTAATCATTTAAGAAGAGGGAACTCTGAGGGTGGTACTAGAAAATGGGCAAGCTGGTCTTCTTATATTAACGTGCCATGTGCTAGCATGTTTTCCTACATGCGTGTTTACTATAGAAATGGGGAATATATATAGACTTTTTATAGAAGAATCAAAAAACTTAACTCCACCAGTGTTGATATTTGGAGAACACGATATCCTTCAATGTTATATATTTCAACATTATGTCTTTTTTTATACTATAAACATAGGTTTCTTATTGGGGTCAGGAAAATTGAGATCCTATTTTATTTCCATTAAGTATGTGGCTTTTTTCACTTGAGGGTATTACGAAATTTTCCTGGGTCATTCAAAATTAATTGGAAACATGATTTTTGATGGATGCATAATCTTCTATTTTGTGGTTGCTCAGTAATTTACTGAACTAACCCCCTAGGGTTGGATATTAAGATTGTGTCCAAATTATTGACATAATTTAAAAGGGAAAACACTGATGAACATCTTTATGACTAAGATGTTTGCATTTCCAATTATTTCCATTAAAATATGTTCATAAGAAGAAAAATTACTGGCTCAGAGACTGCACATTTTTCTTTTATTATGTTTTAATATCATATTTTGACACATGCCAAAGAAATTATGTAGCATAGATGTTAGTTTGATAATACAATGTATATCATGGACCTACCACCCAACTCAAGAACTGAATGATAGCACTTATTTTGCATATTCCTAAGAGTATGAGTGTCCCATCTCAACCTCTGCTTCTTCCACAGGAAACGATTATCCTGTTTATCATTTCCTTGCTTTTTTCCCCTATAGACTGTAATTTTAGAGCAGTTTTAGGTTCACAGCAAAACGGAGCAGAAAGCACATAGAATTCCCATGTGCCGTTTTTCTTAAACATTTTTATCTCGTGGGTGTATGCTTACACTACCTATAGTTTAGTTCTGCTTTTGTTTTAGTTCTTTGAAATAGCATTACATAGTTTGCAATCTTCTGAGACTTGCTTCTTCCAGGCAACATTGTTTCTCAGACTCTTCCATGTGGTGGCTGCTGCTGGAGCTGATGCATTCTCGTTGCTATATAATATTTCCTGGCATGAAGATACCACAGTCTCCTGCTGATGGGCATGTGGGTTGTTTCCAGGGTTCAGCTCTTGCAAACAATGTTGATGGGAACGTTCCTGGCCATGGTGCCATTTACTTAGAAAAGGAACACGGGAGGGAAAACATATTTGGAAGAGGGATTGAATCAAGAGTGGAGTATGCACAAGCTTGAGTTAAGGTGTCTGCAGGCCATAAACTGATTAGATTTTTGAGGAGAGTTGCAGCAAAGAACATCTCATGGGCTTGCCTGAGCTAGAGCAGCGGTTGCCAACAGGTGGTCGGTGGACCACTGGTGGTCCGTGAGGTCCAAAAGGTTGGTGACCACTAAGCTAGAGTATGCCGTTTCTCAAGCTTAGCTGCAGCAGTCAGTGATCTTGGGCCTGTGAGCACAAGTAGCACCTTCTGCCGTGCCCACCTTTGAGGAGGCAGGGTTTGTGAAGGGAACAGCTCCCCCACCTTTCAGGCTCTGTGCCTTTAAATCTGAGTGTCCCTAAGTGTGAGGTATGTGTCTCTGACGGTACCCAGAAGGATATTAGGTAGTATGCAACATCCGCCCATCACCGGATAGGAAAACTAGTCTGTTTTTGGTTCTCTTTCAGTCTTCCAGGTCACATCAAGGCAAAAGGAACTAGTGCATCTGTAATTACAGCCTCGTCCCCACTAAACATTGTCTAAACTCTGAGCAGAGAGCAAGCTCGGGGTCTTAAGGGGACAATCAGATCCACTAAATGGAAGGACATCTTGTTGCATTTCTTTGATGCAGTCATCTTTTATTTGTGGTGCATAGCATTGGTTTTCCATTGATGGTAGTGACAAAGTTTCCTTTTAAAATAATGTTGAAGTTTTAATCAATCAAGTTATTAAGAAAAAAAACACGAGATTGATTGAAGGACAGATACTAACCATCTTGACAGTATATTCAATTGACCCAGGTTTGGGAAACACTGACCTCAATCAGTTATTCTCAAACTTTCTGTCTCAGGACCCTTTATATTCTTAAAAATGATTGAGAACCACAAGAGTTTTGTTTATGTGAATACTTTGCATATTTACCATGTTAGAAATTAAAACAGGTTTTAATATTTATTAATTCACTTAAAATATCAATCATAAACTCACTATGGTACCATATACAACATATTTTATGAAAAATAACTGTATTTTACAAAACAAAAATAAATTAGTGAGAAAAGTAATGTTTTACATTTTTACCAATCTCTTTAATGACTTAATTGAGGGCAGCTGGATTCTCATCTGCTTCTGCATTCCATCTATTGCTATATGATGTGTTGGTTAATGTATATGGAGAAATTCCAGCCTCACAAGATATGTGGTTGGAAAAGAGAGAAGTATGTTAATAACCTTTTCAGATAATTATAGATTTTTTTCTTCAATACTACACCCAAACTCAATAAGTGATAGTGTATTAGTTTGCTACAGATGCCATAACAAAATGCCACAGGCCGGATGGCTTTAATAACAGAAGTGTATTTTCTCACAGTTTTGGAACCTTGAAGTCCAAGATCAAGGCTTGGCAGGGTTGGTGTTTTTCTGAGGCCTCCCTCCTTGGTTTGTGTGGGCTGTCTTCTTGCTGTGTCCTTACATGGCCTTTCCTCTGTGCACATGCCTCCCTAGTGTCTCTTCGTGTGTCCCAATTTCCTCTACTTATAAGGACATCAGTCCATTAGGGCCCACCTAACATGACCTCATTTTACCTTCATCACCTCTTTAAAGGCCTTATCTCCAAATGCAGTCACATTCTGAGATACTGGGGAGTTAGGACTACAACACATGAATTTTAGAGGGGACACAATTCAGGCCATGATAGCATCTTAAAAATTAGTTGCAATGAAGAATCTGAAGCCATCTCAATAAAGTTCACTTGCTGTGCATTAAAATCCATTTTCTCTATCTTACACTTCAATGAATCTGTTACCTATGCATGCATTCGTAACATCATTCATTGGCCATTTAGAAAATATTGGCTCATTGAGTTGTATAGATCTTTCTAATGTTTACACATTTTGTTATGTAAGATTTTTTAAAATCATATCTGTAATCTCACCACTGACCTCCTCAGAAGTGTTTTTGCAGCCTGGGAAGCTATCAAGCTCATGATACCAAATACAAGTTTTCCAAAATTCTGATTTTCACTTTGAAATCTCAAATTTTATCATTAGCAACAAAAATTGTCAGTTGTTTTCCTTAAAGCAGTAATCTTACTTTGTTCACTTTTTGAGAAAATTCTACCCAACACCCAAGTCTGAATAATCCTCATTTGTCTGTCACTCGTTCCCTTGGGTAAAACAAATAGCATTTCATGAAAACAGAGGCTAATTCAGCTCGCAACTCAAATGATCGCACAAAAACTTTTCCTCTAACACCCATCATAGTTTGGTGTGCAGCAGACATATTCTATGCATACTTCCCATTTCATGTTCCCAATGGTCAAGCTTTAATGAAATTAATCATTTTTCCTGCTTCACCCAGGATATTCCTAAGTGAGGCTGGCATTTTTGTACCGCAACTGTGTGGTGATGAAAGAGTAGAATAACTGCTGTACAATTTGGCGACACTCCCTTTATTTGCACTAGGGCACCAGCAGACTTACTCACCATTGCTTTTGCACCAGCAGTGTAAATATCAACACAGTGAGGATGGCAAATGGCATCCTAGTGTTATTAGGAAAATAATTTTGACCTTTCAGTCCACCTACAAGGGTCTTAGGAACTGTCAGGGGCATGTGGATTACACATTGAGAACTGCTGATGTAGATAAAAATACAGAGATTTGGGGCCAGACAGGGTAGAGCCTCGAAAATGACATTGGTGCCAGAGTCACGAGGCTCTTCTAGTGTGGAACTAAGTGGCTTTGGATAAGTCACGGTTCTCTTAACACACAAAACTGGTGGGTGCTTCCTACATCCCAGAGCTGGGGAAGGGAGGAGATGAGGCCCAGACTTGAGAGCCTCTTAATGCATAAATGGTAATGCACAGACCAGCGGCAGGAACCAGCAGCTTTGAGGAATGAGGCAAAGTTATGAACTTGCACATCCTGGCTTAAGCCATTTATGATTAGAAACACTGCTCGGATTCCTGTATTCCCCAGAAGAGTCAGAGAGAGCTAGGCCTGGAAACCCTGAAAGAAATCCAGTTGGGTTTCTAATTTTAACAAATTGACAACTTTGGGGCTCTGCTTCAAGTCACCCATTACCACATATAAAAGTCCACATTTCCTCTTGTCTCCTATTGGACAGGTAAGCTCTGACCCAAGTCAGGTAGGAGGCTGGAAGCTCACGAGAAATGGCAAGCATTTAAGAAAATATGATTTGATTAGCAGTGTCAAGAAGATAGGTGATTCTGTAAAACTCCAGGGAGCTAGGAAGTACTTGTTAAAAGGTTTTCAAGTGGACTTCCGCTTCCAGGAACATGGAGTAGAGGTACTTCTACTTCTTCCACTCACAAAGTGCAACCAAAACTCTTGAACATTATATATTAAAAAACAAACATTAGCCCTGACCAGTGTGGTTCAGTTAGTTGGAGCATCGTCCTATACACCAAAAGATGGTAGGTTCGATTCCTGGTCAGGGAACATACCCAGGTTGCAGGTTCAACCCCCAGTCAGGGCATGTGCTGGAGGCAATTGATCAATGTTTCTCTCTCACATCAATGTTTTTCTTTCTCCCTTCCTCTAAAATAAATAAATAAATAAATAAACAAACAAACAAACAAATAAATAAATAAAATTAGAAACTCTGCAAATGAACAACATAAACTGATAAACAAAAATAGATCCAGAGACATAGAAGCATCAAACAGACTGTCAAACCTCAGAGGGAAGGCAGGGAGGGTGGGTGGGTGGGAATAGATCAATCAATGAACTTGTATGCATATATGCATAACCCAGGGACACAGACAATAGGGTAGTGAAGGCCTGGGGTGGGGGGCAGAGCGGGCTGGGAGAAGTCAATGTGGGGAAAAGGGGACATATGTAATACTTTCAACAATAAAGATTTTAAAAAATAAAAAACTACAATTTAAAAAAATAAAATGCAGAACAAACAAACAAAAAAAAACCTCTGAAAGAGAGAGAGAAAGAAGACAGATCTGTTAGGGATCTGCAGACCCAAGAAACAACATAGTAGTGAGTTCCTGGGCTTTCTTTTGTCTCACATATCCCAGAGTTAGAGCTGAAGAAGCAAGAAATGAGGAAATGCCAATGAGTAAGCAAAACACACACACACACACACACACACACACACACACACACACACACACACACAAAACAAAAGACATCAACAGAAGTTTGCTCTCTCTAGCCAAAGAACAAGAAAGGGAGCAACATTTTAATTTTTTTAATAATTATTTATTGTTGAAAGTATTACAAATGTCCCCTTCCCCCCCCCCATTGACCCCCCTCCAACCAACCCCCACCCCTGCTCCAGGCCCTCTCCACCCCATTGTCTGTGAACACAGAGCCATGCATATATGAACACAAGGAAGGGCAACACTTTTAGATAAAAACTGCTCTACTAGCCAAACATCATAAAAAACACTGTGCCCCCTGCCCCCACCAGCAAAGATCCAGTAGAGAAACTAGACTTCTACTTTCATCAGGCTATAATGAGGCACCACTGGGATGGTGTCAGAGAAGGACAAGTACAGAGTCAGGACTTTCATTCCCCACTGGGTGGTAACAAGACCTCACCCCCCAGAACCCATGGTGTCAGTAGAGTAATAGCAAGGCACTCCTACCCTTCCCATCCAGGGAGGTATCAGTGGAAGCCTAATGGAGAGCTGGAGTTTCCAACCCCCCTTCCTGTACTGCCATAATGTCAGAGGAAGCCAGCTGAAATACTGGTAGAAGGTTTAAATATGATCCAGAAGCCATAACATAATATCCCAAATGCCCAGACTTCAGTAGAAATTTATTTATACCAAGAACTAGGAAGATCTGAAACTGAATGTCAAAAGACAATCAGTAGATGTCAACTTTGAGATTACAGAGATGTTATTTTATCTGACAAATATTTTTTTAAAGGAGCCATCATAAAAAAATGCTTTAAGGATCAGTTATGAACACACTTGAAACAAATTTAAAAAAGTAGAAAGACATAGCAATGAAATAGAAGACATAGAAAAGAACCAAATGGAAATTTTAGAACTGAAATATAAGATAACTGAAATTTTGTTAGAAACTCAGTGGATGTGCTTAACAGTGAACTGGAGAGAACAGAGAAAATAAATCATTGAACTAGAACTTAGGACAATAAGAATTATCTAATCTGGATAACAAAGTAAAATAGACTTTTACTTTTTTGTGAGACTATAACAAAAAAATCTAATGTGTATGTCATTGAACTCCTGAAAGAAAATGAAAAAGAGAGTGGAGCTGAAAAACTACTTGAAAAAAAAATTTCTAAAAACTTCTAAAATTTGGCAAACAAAAAACCATAGACCTACAGATTCAAGAAGCTGAGAAAACTCCAAAGAGGATAAACCCAAATTAATCCACACCAAGATACAAAGTAGTTAAACTCCTGAAAACTAAAAACAAAACTAAAATCTTTAAAGCAGTGAGAGAGAAATACTGTAACTCACTTATCAGGGGGAAACAATTTGAATGCCAGTGGATTTCTCACCGAAAACCATAGAGTCAAAAAGGAAGTGGCACAACATCTTTTTCAAACACTGAAAGGAAAGAACTGTCAAGTAAGAATTCTATATCCAGCAACAAGATTCTTTAGGAATTAAGGGAAAATCAAGACATTCTCAGATGAAGGAAAACTAAGAGAATTTGTTGCTAGAAAATCAACCTAAAACAACACTAAAAGAAGTTTTGCATGCCAGGACTGACCAGCAGACCCTGAGTGATGGATGAATTACTCTGACACACGTTTCTGTGAAAGAGAAGGCTAAGGGGCTGTTTGGCTATAGGCACCAAACATTCCCATTCACCTGCCTCCTTAGACTTTTATTGTAACAACAGCTTGAACTAAAATTAACCTCTAGGTACAATTAGCAGGGTAAGTGTCCTTGAGGAAGCACATGCTTCTGCACGGTCAGGTCTAAAGACTAAACATAGAGAGTCTAGTAAAATACCCAGGGGCTCAGACTTGTTTGGAAAAATCAAGGCAGGGGCTGCCGCCTTTGGCAAGGCCCCTCCTAGAGGCCCCCAACCTTTCGGAGAATCCTCCTTACAGACTTTCCAACTAAGTCCCATGCTTCCCCACATCTACAAACAGAAAGGGAAAACATTTTTAAGGAATTTTAGAATATCAGGAAGGAAAAAAGAATTTAGTAAGCAAAATTGTGGGTAAATACAATAGAAATTCTTTCTCCACTTGAGCTTTCTAAATTATGTTCGATGGTTAGAGCAAAAATTATAAAACTTTTAGGTATGGTTGTAGAAAGAACAGAAAACAAAAAAATAAAATTGTAGATTTAAATTTTAACATATTACATTAAATCTCCAGACCAGGTAGTTTCACTGGAGAATTTTACTAAATGTTTTAAAAAAAAAACACCACCAATTCTACACAATGTCTTTAAGTAAATGGAAGAGGAGGGAACACTTTTCAGTTCAATTCATGAAGCTAGAATTACCCTGATGTCAAAACCAGACAAAGACAGTACAACAAATAAAAATAAAAACTACAGGCCCACATCCTTCATAAAGATAGATGTGAAAATCTTGAATGAAACATTAGCAAATAGAATTCAGCAACGTAAAAAAAAAAATTATGCCTTATGACCAAGTAGGGTTTATTCCAGTAATGCAAGGTTGGTTCAACATTTTAAAATAAATGAATATAATCCACCATATTAATAGGCTAAAGAAGAAAATACATATTATCAAATCCATCAATTCAGGAAAAACATTTCATAAAATTCAACACTGATTTATGATATAATGCACAGAAAAATAGAAATAGAAGGGAGCTTTCTCAACTTGATAAAGAATGCCTACAAAAAAAATACATCTAACATAATATTAATGGTTAAAGACTAAATGCCTTCCCTAAAATTAGGAATAAGGCAAGTTGTCAACTCTCATCACTTATATTCAATTACTAGCTAGCCAGTGCAATAAGATAAGCTAAGACATGAAGATTGGAAAGAAAGAACTAAAACTGCTCCTATTTGCAGATAACTTCATTCTCTACATTAAAAATCCCAAATAATCTACAAAAAAAGAAAATCTCCTAGGACTACTAAGTGAGTTTGGGAAGGTCATAGAATACAAGACACATAGAAAAATCTATTGCATTTCTGTATATAAGATTTGTATACAGAAAACTACAAAACACTGAAAACAGAAATCAAAGAATACCTAAATAAATGAAGTGACATAGTGTGTTCATGGATTGGAAGACTCAGCAAAGTTAACATGTCAGTTCTCTGCAATTCCTACCAAAATCCCAGCAAAATTTTTGTAGATATAGAAATTGTTATTCTAAAATTTATACAGGAAATTTAAAAGAGCTAGAATAGCTGAAATAGTTTTGAAAAAGAGTAAATTGAAAAGAATCAGGATACCTGATTTCAAGATTTATTACACAAAAATCAAAACTGTGTAGTACTGAAAGAGAGATGACATATAGATCAATGTAATGGAATAGAGGATCTAGAAATAGACTTATACAAATAAGCCACACCATTTTTAACTAAAGTATAAAAGCAATTCAATGAAGGAAAGATGATAATCTTTTCAACCAATGGTTCTGAAGTCATTGGACATCCATGGGTTAAAACACATACACACACACACACACACACACACACACACACACACACACACCTTCTACCTAAGTCTTGCACCTTATACAAAAATTAACTCAAACTGGACCACAGATTTAAATATAAAACTAAAACTATGGTTTTAAAAATGTAAGAGGAAAATATTCAAGATCTAGAGCTAGGCAAAGCATTCTTAGACTTGACACCAAAAGCATGATCCATAAATGAAAAAAAATGATAAACTAAACTTAACCAAAATTAAAAGCTTTTGCTCTACAAAAGACTCTGTTAAGAGGATGAAAAGATAAGCTACAGACTGAAAGGAAATATTTGCAAACCACAAAATCTGACAAAGTACTGATATCTGACAAATATATTTTAAAACTCAACAGTAAAAAAAAAAAATCAAACAATCCAATTAAAAAATAGACAAAGGTCATGAAGAAACATTTCTCCAACGAGTGTATATACAGATGGCAAATAAGCACATGAAAAGACATTTGACATCATTAGTCATTAGAGAATTGCAAATTAAAACCACAATGAGATATTATACACCTATCAGAATGGCTAAAATAAAAAATAACACCACCAAATGTTGATGAAAAACTGGATGATTCATACTTTGCTGGTGGAAATGTAAAATGGAACGGCCACTCTGTAAAAGTTGGAAAGTTTCTTTTTAAAAACACACATAACTAGACATGCAACTACCATGCAACCCAACAATTACACTCTTGGGCATGTATCCGAAATAAATGAGAACTTATGTCTACACAAAATACCTATACACAAGTATTTATAGCAGTTTTACTCATAATAGCCCCAAATTGGAAATAACCCAGATGTTTTTTGTGGATGAATGGTTAAACAAACAGTGGTACATCTACCAATGAATAGCATTCAGCAATAAAAAAAATTAACTATTGATACACACAACAACTGGATAGATAAATCTCCAGAGAATTATTCTAAATCAGAAAAGCCAATCCCAAAAGATTACATATAGCTTGATTCCACTTATAGAACATCATTGGGTGAGCAATATTCTAGACATGGAGAACAGTTTCATGACTGCCAGGGTTTAGGATTGAAGGTGGGGAGGAAATGAATGTGACTATAAAGGGTTGGACTCAGTAGGCATGTGATGGAACAGTCCTGATTGTGGTGGTATTTACATAAAACTACTTATGTGATAAAAGTGCATAAACCTACACAACCACAGACACACACACACACACACACACACACACACACACACACACACACGTGTGATTGCTCATAAAAATAGATATTATCTCTATCCTGAAGTTGGGGAAATGGAGATTCAGAAAGGTTGAGCCACTAGGCCCAGGGACTCTGTCTTTCCAAAGCATACTCACATGACCACTTTACCACACCCTGCCCTGGCAGGCTACCCCAACCAGCAGACAGAGGACAGAGACCCCAGCTTGACACCCCTGACAGCAGGTGGACTTGCTTTCCCAAGACAGGGCCCGAGAGGGGTGAAGCCCGTCTGGCAAGTTTTGATGGGGGAGGCAGGGGCTGGGTCCCCATTTGGTTGGGTCAGCCCCTAGGAGGTAGGTGAGGAGAAGGGTGCCCCTGCTTCTCTTCCATCTCCATCCTTACCTACCTCTGGCCCCAGCCCAGTGCCAGCACACAGAGGATACTCCACACCAGTTTCCCTTCCTACTCCTTCCTGACTCAGGTCCCCATCAAGTCACCCGCCCCTAATCAATGCCATCTCCCTTTTCCACAGCTGAACTTCGTCACCCAGTCCCCAGAGCCAGCAAGACATGGGCCCCACTTTCCAACCCCCCAACGCCTTTCATTTAACCAGACACATGGAGGGGTGAGTTGAAGACTGGGGTTTTGCTGGGGGTGGGGTAGATGTGGGAAGAAGGCACTGTTGGGGGGCTGCTAATGGAGGTTCAACAGAACAGGAAAGCAGGGTTTGACAGCAGTGAACTTTCCTGTGCCACCCTGGCAGGGACACATGAATTACTTATGCACCATTGTGCTGCTTTGGGGAAATTCCCTTACATCCCTTTTGCGTTTGCAGAGGGAGTAGGCACAGAACGCAGAGGAGGACAGCATCACTTCACACAGTGAACCGAGTCTCAGTTCTCTCACCTGTAAAGTGGGGACAGTGCAGCATCTTCTTGTGTTAGTCAAGCAAAGGTGATCCATGTAAAGTGCTTAGCAGAGTAGCTGGAACATAGTGGGTGCTCAATAAATGCTTGTGGAATGAATAGGCATGCGAGGTGCCCAATGCAGGTTAGTTATGGGCAGCCCTCTCTCTGAGGTCAAAAGCCACTCAGCCTTCCAGAGCCAGCTGACATGGCAGCTCTGTGAGATTTCTCTGGCTCCTAGCTGGATTAAGCACATCTTCCTCTGTATCCCTAAGCCCTTTGGGAGGGCCTCCGTTATTGCCTTGCTCAGTTTACTTTACATTATATATCTCCGAACCCCCAAGTCCATGCCCCACACCCCCATCCCCATCCCTGTTGAGGACCAGAGCTCACACTGCTTATCTTTCAGCATCAGACCCAACTTACCTTCTGCAAGAAATCCTCTGAGTCAGAGCTCGGAGTCATGATCTTGTCTGACTTCCCAGGAGGCGTCTATAACCCTTTCACAGATGAGCAAACTGAGACCTCCCTTCCCAGCCAGGAGGTGGGAGAGCCAGCATGCAACTCCAAGATCCTGAGCTCGCTTCCTATTATCCCACACTGCCAGGTCAAGGAAGATAAGTAACTCCAGACTGAATCAGGGAGGGAGCAAACAGGCAGACTGGCCAGGCGTCTCTGTCCCCAGTCCTGGGAGATCACCCAGACCTCTTGCTTTGCTGAAGTTTTGTTTCTCACCCAAGCACTCTGGGACTAACCCAACTGTTTGCAAACACATTACATAATTGCTCACATATTTATTTAATGCCATCTCTTGAATATTAAACAATTGATAATACAGCACAGAAACATGGGCATTTAAACCCAGCAGCTTTTGACAGGCGTGGGTGAGTAAGGAGGTTGAGGCGAGCCATCGATGAGCCATCCTGTCAGAGGGGGAGGTGACATCTCCCCTCTCCTCCTCCCGAGATGAGTGAGAGGCTTCTCAGGCCCATGGCTGGCAACCACAGTGGAATTTTCACCGTGGGGCTCAACCTCTTTCATTACATAAAGAGATGCATTCTCCCTTCCCTGAAGGAGGCTTGGAGCCAGGGTTTATTTGTTTACTAGCGTTTATAGAGGACCCTCTATGTGCAGTCACTGTTATGCTTTTATTCACCCCGGGGTGCCCTGGGAATGAAACAGACAGACAGGACCCCTGTCCTCATGGTGCCGACACTCCAGCAAACAGGTGACCAAATAAATAAACAAGATAGGTTCAGGGCATCACAAGACTGTGAAGAAAACAAAACAGGGTGGCAGGTGGGGAGTGATTGGAAGTTGCTGAGGAAGGAACTTTGACCAGAGCTCTCACTGGTAGAAGGAGCCAGACATGCAGAGGTCCAGGGCTTGAAGAAGAGCATGGAGGGCAGTGGGCTGGGAGGAGTGAGCAAAGGCCCTACATGGGTGATGCATGCAGAGGAATGCCTGCCCAGGGCCGATGGGGCCGGGCCTAGAAGCACCCCATGCAAAGTTTGAGTTATAGTTTATGTGTAGTGGCAAAACTATTGGAGGGTCCTAGCAATCTAATGAATGTTTGGAAAACATTTCTCTGCATCTGGGAGAGGACTGGCAGGTGACAGGTGTGCCAGGAAGAGCTGGGTCAAAGTTCCTGGTCTACAATGCTGGGGAGTGGTCAGGGAGAATCTAGGCCAGTGATGGTGAACCTATGACACGCGTGTCAGCACTGACACGCGTAGCCATTTCTGATGACACGCGGCCGCATGCCGAGGATGAAACATTTGCTGCTCCTGGGGATGAAACATTTGCGACTAGAGTCTTGGAGTTAGTTTTTTCCTCAAAGTGACACACTACCCGAGTTATGCTCAGTTTTTTGGCGAAGTTTGACACACCAAGCTCAAAAGGTTGCCCATCACTGATCTAGGCAAAGCACAGGAATGGCTGCCTAGGCCCCAAATGCTAGTAGATCTGTCCAAGGTTAAAATGAGTTTCTCCCAGGCAGCAGTGGAGGGCCTGGCCTGACCCAGGAATCATAGTAACACTAGTGATATAGATGATAACAGTATCTAGGATTTACTAAGTACTTACCATGAGCCAGGAAAGGACATGCCCTCTGTCCTCACCACCAACCTGCAACATATGCAGTTTTATTGTTCCCGTTTCACAGTATAAAGGAAACAAGGCACAGAGTGGTTAAGTAAAGCACCCAGGATAGCTCAGCAGGTAAGTAGCAAAGCTGATCCATCTTGACTCCACACATATGGTCCTTAATCCATGTTGACTGAAAGAATAAGAACAATAGCAATAATGATGGCAATCACTTAAGACAGGGTTGGTTATGTGCCAGGCCCTATTCTAAGTGCTTTAAAAATATTAATAATTTAGTCTTCACAACAGCCCCATAAGGTAGTCATAAACACTATCCCTACCTTATAAAAGGAGAAACTGAAGCAAAGAATATTAAACTCACTTATCCAAGGTGGTATTCAAACCCAGGAGGTCTGGCTCAAGTCCATGATTTTAGCAAAATGCCGTGGGAGTTGAGGAAACTGGGGAACCAGCGATCCAACTCAGCTATGTCTGCATTTCTAAGTCTGGGGTTGAGACCACTTGCCAGCAAGCATTCAGCAGCACCCATCCTGGGCTGGGCCAGGGGATGCAGGTGTGTGAGGTGTTGCTCCAGGAGCCAGGAGCAACCATGACTGGCAGCATTGGCCTCCCCAGAGCCACCTGGCTCCCCATTGGCCAAAGAAGAGTCTCCCAGAGCCTGACCTATAGCCTGCAACTGAGGAAATGAGCCATTGCAACCTAAGTGGAGAAATGTCACCTCCTAGATCCAGGAATGGGGAAATCCCTTCAAAGCACCCAGAGAGAAATGAACTGAGAGAGGTTAATGGACTCTAAGAATATTTATGGGAAATGTTTTACTCCAAGTCTGTGCCACAATAACACCCAAAACATTCTCAGTGGAAATACCTTATAAGTAAAAATTACAGGCATCCTTTTTTACAAATAAATGTGATTAGTAGAATTTCCATGTTGGACCAATGTATTAGGCGGTTATAACTAACACCAATGTATAAAGCAACTCATCCCCCTTCAAATGTGGATGGTAATTCCCACTTGAGGGGCAGTGGTGGCGAGGGGTGAGGGGGAACAGTACATAGGAATTGCTCTGAAAAAGGTGAAAGCTTGCACAAATGAGGGCTTTAAAAGCACTCCAGGCTTCTTAAATGCCTTATCCTCTTAGGCAGTTGGAACATTTCCTTCCTTTCTGTTTTCCTCAATGAGAGAATGGAGAAAACCATACACCCTCCCGCCTGGCCAGAGTCTGAAATACAGGGGACAGAGCAAAGAGATTGGGCCAATGCATCCCAAACCTCTGGTACTAACCGTTAATTCCAGGGAGCTCTTCTGCACAGGTCTGTCTTGAGGTTGAGGGTCGTGTGGCACCCTATTGACAGCCTGGCCACACAGCTCACAGTCCTGGCTGTGCAATCCTGCAGTTATGTGCATGCTCTCCCACCTCAGTGTTCTCTTCTTTTAAATGGGAGTCAGAAGCCCTTCCTTTAGAGCAGTGGTCGGCAAACTCATTAGTCAACAGAGCCAAATATCAACAGTACAACGATTGAAATTTCTTTTGAGAGCCAAATTTTTTAAACTTAAACTTCTTCTAATGCCACTTCTTCAAAATAGACTCGCCCAGGCCATGGTATTTTGTGGAAGAGCCACACTCAAGGGGCCAAAGAGCCGCATGTGGCTCGCAAGCCGCAGTTTGCCGACCACGGCTTTAGAGGCTTTTGGAAGGATTGAGTGGGAGAGAAATCCTGATGTGTCCAGCAGAGGGCCTAGGATATCAGGCACTGCTTAGTGGTCCTCTGTTCTCCTGGTGGCCCCAATGGGAACAGTAGCCTCAAATTGTGGGGACTCCGGGCTCCTTTCCACTGGGACCGTGTCGGTCTCTCTCACAAGTACTGGGAATAGACAGTTTGCCATCCGTATTGCTTGCTGAGACTGCTGTAACAAAGCACCTCAAACTGAGTGGCTTAAAGTAGCAGACACATGTCTCATGGTCCAGGAGGCTGGACGTCCAACATCATGGATTCGGCAGGGTTTGTTTCTTCTGAGCATCATGGCAGGGAATCTGTGCCAGGCCTCTCCCCCAGCTGCTGGTGGTTTGGTGGCAATCTTTGGAGCTCCTTGGTTTCTGAGTGTGCTGCCCTCATCCCCCTTCACACCATCTTCCCTCCATGAGTGTCTGTCTCTGTGCCCACATTTCCTCTCTAAAAGGATACCAGTTACATTGGATCAGAGCCCACCCTAATGACCTCATCTTAACTTGCTTGCCTCTATAAAGACTCTACCTCCAAGTGAGGTCATGTTTACAGGCTCCCCACATATCTCTACAAAAGGAAGGGATACAATTCAACCCATAACACCGTCATAGTTGTTTGAAGCTGATTCTAAACAGGCTGCCCATTCATTCATGACATTTCTCAAATAGACTCAAAGAATATTTTGTGTCATTTTCCAAAAGAGCAATGTCCTTCTTCAAAATCATAGACTCCTTAGCTTCCAGAGATTCCCATTGACTCTTGGCCTTTACAAACTCCAGTCTGGGTCTTTGATCTTTATCTTACATGAAGAGGAAGTAGGTTTGAACTCAGGCTCTTTGTCAGCCCAGTTATGTGCTGAACTCTGGGAATACGGGGAGCCAGGGTCCTAGCCTTCGAGGTCACGGGGAAGGCCACGAGGAAAGGCAGATGACAGGCAGGTGAGCAGCTAGCTGGCTGTTACTGGGCAAGTGGGTCAGGGGCCACCAGGGCCCTTCCCAGCAATAATCTACAAGGAGCAGGAGAAAAGGCTTCCTTCCTGGGCCACTTCCTGCCTTGAAGGGAGAAATGTCACCTTGAAGGGAGAAATGTCCTTGCTGAGTACTCCGAGGACCACGGGAGAACCCCAGTCACTCGTTGTGTGGTCAGATCATTGATCCGTCACTCAGCTTTCATTCTGGAATGAGATCTTGAGTCCCTGCCTACACAGCAAGTCCAGAAGTGCACAGGAACCCAGAGTCCATCACCCCCCTAGTACCCCCAGCTTGGCCAGGGTCCCTGAGGGGTCTGTGGTAGACCACCCTTCTTGCCAGATCCTCGTTCTTAAAATAAACTTCCTAACTGTGAATATTGGAAGTTCCCACATCACTTGAACTGAGAGCATGATCACCTACATTTCCAACGCTATAGTGACCACTGAGGACAATGCACTATGAACTGGTCGGAGTGCACCAGACTAGGCACACTAGGTGCTGGGTTCGAATCCCAATGCTGCCAGTCTGAGCTTTGTGATCCTAGGTGAATGTTGCCACTTTTTCTGTCTCGGTTTCCCCTTGTGCAAAGTAGAGATGGTTCTCACCTCACAGATGAGGGAAGTCTATAAAGGGCCTCATGTGATGCTGGCCCCCCAGCAGGCACTCTCCCTCTTCTCTCTCTGGGCCTCAGTTTCCTCCCCTGCAGACAAGGGACTTGGACCAAGTGGATTCTGGCCAGCTCTGTAGGGCTTTGGGGAGTGGCCTCCAGGAAGTCCAGCATCTGGCAGGGCAGAGGAAACCTCCCACACCCACAAGCCTACTCTGCCAGAAGCTGCTGTGGGACCTGGGCAAGTGCTCCCTGCTCTGTGCAGGCCTGTGGCTCAGGCGGACTGGTGAGGTGCCCCTGACTCGGGAGCTCCCATGGGGGTTGCTGAGGGAACCAGCACCCATGAGCCTAGTAGGCATTTGCTGAAAGCTATTTGTTACTTCTGAGTCAAAGGCTACTGGGCTCCAGGTATCACTGAGCTCCGTCAGGTCTTGCCCTCAGCCTTGGCCTGCCTGGGGTTGAAGGCTCCCCTCCCCAGGTCAGTGGGAGAACTAAGAGGGGACCTGCCTTCCTTTCACTAGGTCAAGACTAATAAAACATACAGGATCTTATTATGAGAAGGAACCAATGAACTCCTCCACAATCCCCCCAATGCTAAAAGCTTTATCCATAATCTTTGACTGGTAACTTTTTAATTTCTTCCTAGTTACCTCCAGGGTTGGGGACCTCATTACCTGTTATGTGCAAAGTGGAGAGATGGCGCACCATTCATGAACTTCATGTTTAGGCATTTTATATATGAAGAACTCCTCACTCAAGGCCATTTGACTCTTATTTTAGGCACAATTTTAACAACATGAGTTATCTGTTTCTTAAATTAGAGAATAGAAGACCCTTCTCAGATTTTGCCTCCCCTGGAACAGTCCCCAATGTAACGTCCACCCCCATGAAAATCAACCACTTTATCCTCTGTCCGGCCTCTTCAGATGTGCCTCTGTAGAATCTATCATAACAAGTTTTATTTGGTTGTTTAGTTATATCTCTCCCACTAAACCCCAAACTCCCCAAGGGGGTAGGGACAGTGGAAAGAGTTTGCTTGGGGCTTTGACTCAAATAAGTGTAATGTTCATGCCCTATTTCCTCCTACCAGTGTGACCCAGAGGAAGTGATCTAATCTCTCTGAGCACACGTATCAACCAATGTGTTCACAATCTCCCTGAGCCCAGAGTCCAGGTCTTGGTGATCTCTGTATCCCTAGTCCCTGACACGCAGTGGAAGCTTAGCACTTGTTGATTAAAGGAAGTACCAGGAGGCCTCTGGGTGGGGTACATTATGAAGTCCCAGGAGAGGGAATTTTCTACTAGGAGCAAACACAACACAGGCATAAAGAGCTTGCAGAGTTAAGCCAAGAGCAGAGACAAAACAGGAAAATAAGATCCACGGGCTTAAAGCATGCTGCTTAGTGAAGGGACAGCAGAGGTAAAGATGCTTAGGGGAGCCTCCCACCACCACCCAGCAGTCACCCCGCAGGAACCGCCAGCACTGTGGTCCCTGCACTAGCTTGGACATATGCATCTAGCACCTGTGTGACTTAAACTGGGTTTTAAAAAGCAAAAGAGGCTGGGAAGCAAAGGAAGTCGCTACATTGACTAAATAGTATGTTTGCGACATAGATGTTCAACTATTTGTCAAATAGGAGCTGTTGTGATTAGCAAAATATCAATTCACTTAAAAATGAAATAAATAGTTGGGTTAGTTCCTCACCCCTGAAAGGCTTAAAATAAAACACGTCGGCACATGAAGAGGAAGATATGGGAGCTGGGAAACCACTCGTGTGGAAACACTCCCTCTCTAGCGATGTTGGAGAAAGGATGTGGGCTCTGCTTCATGGAAAACAAGAAATGGTTTTTGCCTGTTCAGGCATGTTATAAGGGAACAAGCAAGGCGTGTCATGGGGCCAAGAGACAGGGTGGATGGGAGACTGTCGCCATTTTCCCCTGTAGTCCAGGAGGCTTCCTGAAGGAGGTGAGATCTGGGCTGTTGGCCCAGGCCCTCCCCACCTCTCCTGGCCTGGCCTCTGCCAGTGTTCACACCCATGTGTCCTGATTCCTTGGAAACCTCCGTTCTTGGGTCCTGCCAGATGCACACATGGCAACTGCCCTTTCCTCACGTTCCCAGGGCCACCCTACACTAGCCAGCGTACAGGGAGTCCTCAGAACAAAGAGCACTTCCAGGTAGTCTGGACTAGAGCCAGGGCACGGCTGATAGGATCAGAAACGTCAAGTGAACAGTGGCCCAGGAGGAAACTGGGGCACAGGAATGCCCACCACCCACACTGCTTTTGGCAGAGGCCACTGTTTCTCCAATCTCATAGCCCTGCGGAAGCCAGCCCATGGCCACCCTCCCTTTCCCCTCCCCACCCAGCCTCCCCCCACTCGCTGATCCCAAGGCCAAAAAGGAAGGCAGCCCTACTGGCAGCAAAACCCAACCAGCACCGTGGCTACCACACAGGGTGCAACAGCAGATGCAGACTTCTGCAATGGCTGTTGGTGCTGAAGCCGAGAGGTCAGAATAGGGGTTTGTGTCTGTGGCTTGAGACCCAGCGGGGTCACTGGGGGATTTGCCACCATCTCAAGCCCAGGTATGGGAGGGCGGGTTCATTGGGCACTGCCCATGGCTCTGGACTGGCTGATCTCCTCAGGGGCCTGGATCTCCAGGGCACAGGGTTGCTGAGATGGAAACAACTTAGTGTAAGGTGAGGGACCTGCAAGCCTTTGAATTCTGGGCTAGGAGGGAAGGTGGAGGGTGAGGCCTGTTCACAGGGCCCTTTGGCATTGAAGAGGAGCTCGGCTGGGGAACAGTCTCTGGCCCACACAGTTTATGGATGCCCGTTCCTCCAGAGGGCTGTTAGAGTGTGCAAGAGCGTGAGCTCTGGAGCCAGATTGCCCAGGTTCAAATCCTGGCACCTGTGTACAATTTTGCACATTTGCCTCAGTCTATCTGTGCCTCAGTTTCCTACCCTGTAAAATGGAGGTGGTGATAACAATACCTATTTTATTTGGCTGTTGTGAGGATCAAATGAGATGATAAACACAGCCCCTTAGGGCAGGTAAGTGTTCCATGGCTCTGAGCATCCTCACTGGAACTGGCTTTCAGAGGCCACAGGGTCAGTCTGGAGGGAAAGTTAAAAGACCCTTTAGGCTACCTGCCCATTTCACAGATGCAACTACAAAGGAGACCACCTCAGACTTTTGAGCATACAGACCAGGGTTTGAATCCTCTATCTGTAAACTTGTCAGCTAGGAAGTCTTAGACAAGTCCTTGCCCTCTGACCTACTTCATGGGATACTTATAAAGATGAAATTAGGCTGCAAACACATAAAGGGCTTATCCTCTACCTCATACTTAAATTAGGAGCCACTCTCACCACACCACCACCATCATCATCATCATCACTGTTACTACTTATTGGTGTTGTTGTTATTGCTATTGTTGTAATTAATATCAGGAAAGGGAGACTTAGAGAGGGAAAGGGACTTTCCAGTGGCCACACAGCAAGTCAGAGGGCAGGACAGGCCCCAGCATGGCCTTCTAACCCCCATCCCTATTCATTCTGCTCCCCTCACCATCTTAGTGGCCTTTATTGGTCTTCATTGTCTCTCAACACATCCTGCCTAGAGCTTAGTTTCTCCTTGTAAGAGGTCCCCCTAAAGCATCTGAGAACCCTAGAGCACTAACTGCATTGTTTCTGGGCACAGATCTTGGGGCATCAGACAGGGGAAACTGGCATCCCCCAAGAGGCTGGGCCAACAGCGGGCAGGGTGGGAGGGTACCGTCTTCCATGATTCCCACAGCCCCATCCCAAAGCCCTCCAGCTTCCCCACTGTCCCAGGGATCCTTAGCCAGGATGCAGACAGAATGCAGCTTTTGAGGGCAGATGTCGGAAGTGCAGAACTTCTTGCACTCCAAGGAGCTCCTTAAGAAGGAAAGGATTGGGACTCCAACTTTCACCAAAGTTTCCTTGGACACTGAGGTAGGTCTAAGGGTTATCCTCGGGGTCTCCTGGTTCTATTAGTAGAGGTAGGCCCTCTCTGCAGGCTTGTCTCTGTCTCTTTCACCATCTGGCATTCAGAGTTTGGATCTTCCCTAGCAGGGAGGGATGGAGACACAAGAGGAGTCAGAGAAGGGGGACAGTCGGGTTTGCTTTAAGGAGAAATAAGAGCGTGTACCTGTTTTAATAATATAAATGTTACATGAGCAATTTATTCAACACTTACTTATGTACCGGGCACTGTGCTAAGAACTTATGTATGTTATCTCAGTTAATCTTCACTATAGCCTCATCAGGTAAAAAATATCAGTATATTCATTTTACAGATGCGTGAACTAGAAGTGGCTTACTTATACACCACATGGTGACTACAGATGCCAAACAAATGATATCAAAGAATGATGGACTCAGGGTAGAATGTAATAGGGAGTGCTGCGGACTGTGTGTGGCAAATTGAAGAGAGACATTCAATTGTTTTTTGTAGAGACATGATACACATTCATTAAAGTGGGTAAAGTGCTCTAATCTTAAATGTATTACTTAATGATTTTTACATATATTTGTAGATGTGACCACAACCCAGATCAAACTATAGAATATTCCTGGTACCCTAAAACATTCCTTCTAAGGCATTAATTTTTTTTTTTAATTCTGCAAAACTTTCACAGCCAAAAGGAACCTAAAGAGATATGATGACTAAATATAATGGGGTATTTGGAACAGAAAAGAGGACTTTAGGTAAAAACCAAGGAAATTTGAAGAAAATATGGACTATACTTAATATTAACATTTCAATATTGATTTAATTGTGACAAATGTACCATACTAATATAAGCTGTTAATAATAGGGGAAACTGTATATGGAGTAGATGAGAACTCTCTGTACTTTTCTTAGCAATTTTTTGGTAAATCTAAAATTGTTCTAAAACAAAACATTATTTATTTATTTTTAATGTGTTTATTAATTTTTAGAAAGAGAGGGGAAGGGAGAGGGATAGAGAGATAGAAACGCCAATGAGCAACATCATCAATGGGCTGCCTCCTTCACGCCCCCTACTGGGGGTCGAGCCCAAAACCCTAGCATGTGCCCTGACCAGAAATCAAACTGGTGACCTCTTGGTTCATGGATTGAGGAGCAACTACTGAGCAACACTGTCCGGGCCAAATTTTATTTTTTTTAAAAAGCATTCTGCAAATACTCAAGCAAAATATGTCCTTGAGCTGGGTCTGGCTTTTGAGCTCCCAGTTTGTGACTTCCAGTAGTCTAATGTTCTCATTTTACATTTGAGGAAATTGAGGCCCAGAAAGGGGAGGCCCCTTGTACAGGGCTCCACATAATGCCAGTGGCAGAACCAAGACTAAAAGGCCGGTTGGTACTCCAGCGGTAAAAAGTGGGTCTGGGGGTGTAGATGCGGGGGTGCTGAGGTCTCCCTGACAATGTGCCTTGCTGAGGACTTGCCCTGCAGGAAGCTGCCAGGGTCACCCACCTTCCCTCTGCTGCTTCCTCCTGAGCACTCCTGGGCTGTTAGTTGAAAACCAGTTCTCCCACTGGCCTCAGCAATAGAGGGAGTGGTCATGGGCAGCTCCTTTTCTGACAAGAGGATATCACTTTCCTGATCCAGCCAGTCTCAGTGCACCTTACAGCTGTCCCTCATGCCCAGCACACGGTCTGAGTTGAGTGCTGGATGGATGGGTGAGTAGAAAAATAAAGGAGGGAAGAAATAAATGTCAAGGGTGGGTGGTTGGGATGTTTATGGGCAGATAAAGCCAAGAGCACAGACTCCACGCCAGATGGCCTACATCACACCCTGGCTCTGCATGATCTTGGGCAAGTCACTTAACCTCACTGTGCATCACTTTCCTCGTCTTAAAATGGAGATAACAGATGACCTTGCAGAATTGTTGAGAGAATTAAGGAGTTTTGCAGAATTAAAAAAAAATTTAATGCCTTAGAAGGAATGTTTTAGGGTACCAGGAATATTCTATAGTTTGATCTGGGTTGTGGTCACATCTACAAACATATGAGGGAGGAAAGTAATCAATTAGGAGAGGAAAAATGGGGAAGGGTGATATTTAGTTTTCATATCAGGACATAGAAACTTGGACAAAGCCACAAGTCTGGCCACTAACAGAAGAAAGAGGATGAGTAGTATCATGCTGGTTAGAGCACAAATTCCAGAGCCAGGCTTGCCAGGGTTCAAGTCCCAAGGCCACCACTTACTAGCCATGTGATCTTGGATGAGTAAGTTAACTTCTCTGTGTTTTTGTGTCTTTATCTGTAAAGTGGTGACAGTGGCACTCACCTCACAAGGTTGTTATGAGAATTAAGTAATGTACTGGTATGTGATTAGTGCTTAGGACTATACCTGGTATGTTTAAGACAACACTTGGCATATAGCAAGTATTTGCTAAATAAGTGGGAAAGCCCACTCTCTTCTCTGAGGGGCCCTGACTCACCAGGCACGGTAAATCCCTTACCTCCTGAATCCAGGCGAGAACCACCCTTAATGAAGTCAGATGAGGAGAAGGCTGAACTGGTAACCAACCAGCTGCCCATCTCTATGGCCTCACCCACCTCCGGCCAATCCCAGCGTGGGCAGCACTTCCAATATTTTAAGAGAAACTGGAAATCTAGATTCTAATGCACGATCTCCCAATTTTTAAACATTGGCATTTGTTCAATTTTATATTAAGCTCTGAGCAAAACAAACAGATGTATTTTAAGCTGGCTGCTCTCCCAAGTGGCTGGTTTGCAGCTTCTACCCCAATCTAGCCCTGCTTTCTTTTATTTTTCTCCTGCATTTTAGAGAAAAGGAAACTGAGACCCAGAGAGAAGTGCTTGGACCAGCTGTGTCTGACCAATTAGTGAAGCCAAAAGCAGTCTCCTAGCTCCCCAGTCCTGGTGGCTAGTGACAAGGGAGTCCCTGTGTAATTGACCAGACTTTGAACTAGGTGAGGGAGGGGAATTTCCCCCTCGGCCTGGGGCTCTTCCAGTAGCATATTTGAAATACAATATTGGTTAATTAGGTGCCATCTGCACCATGTGTCAGGGGTGCAGCTAAATATAAAGCAGGGGTCTCCCCCATAGCAAAGATTCACAATGCACAGAGCCACAGATTCACTCCTGGCCCTGGCCCAGCAGGTGAGGGGCCAGGATTCCAAGGGGCTCCTGAATCTCAAGCTGCAAGAGGGAGCTATCAGTGAACTCTGTGGTCAAAAAAGTCATTACATGAGAGCTGGAACAGTTGAGGAGAGGAGGGCAGCGTGTTCTGGAAAGAAATTTTAGAGGGGTATTTTGGGGAAAGAGGATTCATTTATAGAAGCGATTTTCAACCAGTGTGCCTCAAGAATTTTTAAAAACATGCAATACCTGACTATTTAGACAGGGGCACTGACCTCTTTTCCCTTAGATTGTCAAATTTAAAAATGACAACAGCCTCTCAGGTCAGGTGGCTCAGTTGATTGGAATGTCATCCCGTACAGGTTTGATTCCTGGTTGGGGCACATACCTAGGTTGCCGGATTGACCCCCCGGTCAGGGCATGTACCGGAGGTAGCCAAATGATATTTCTCAAATCAATGTTTCTCTCTCTCTCTCACCCTTCCCTCTCCCTCTCTAAAATCAATAAAACATATCCTCAGGTGAAGATTTAAAAAGTGGTAGCAGCCAACACAGCCGTCCGGTGTGAATGGATCAAATTTATGCCATGGTGTTTTGTTTTGTTTTTGTCAGATCAGCAAAAAATATATTTTTTGGTGTGCCACAGAATTTTAGTAATTAGTTTATGCATGCCATGAGATGAAAAAGTTGAAAATTCCTGATTTATAGGCTTGTAAAACTCAGAATTTGAGTTGTTGTTTTCTTTTCTATTGAAAAAATGCTCTTTGATTCCCTCTTACTTAACCTGTCTGCACCTCTACTTCATCATCTGTCAAATGGGGATTAAAATTGTATTCACTTCCTGCAGTTTGTGATGAGGATGAAATGAGACAACACGTGCAGAGGATTAAACAGTACAAATCAGCAATTGTTTTCATTGTCCGCAGCAGCCAGCCTGCCTGCTTGCACTAGTGGTGGCTTGAGAACCTTCCACTCTTGGCCTTTCTTTACCCTGACTCTACACGTTTGTGGTCTTTGTTTTGTCTGGAGAGTCAAGTGCACATACCAGCTGAGGAGCAACTCTCGGGAGTCAGGTTCTGTGCTAGCCCCTTCCACCGTTTTCTCTTCCGTACCCTCAGAGCAGCCGTGGGAAGCCAACACCATCACCATCTTTTCAGATGAAGAACCTGAGGCTCTAGGAGGGAACTTCACTTACCCAAGGTCACCCCCAATTGGGGACATGACCTTGAGTAAGCCCCATTACCTTCCTGAGCCTCCCGCTTCCTCATCTGTAAAGAGGTTCAGGACACCTCTCCAGGGCTGCTGTGAGGATCTATGAGGTAATGAATTGGAAAGTGCCTGGTCAGCTGTAAATCCAAGCCAAACGGACATCGATGTGAGTCCTGCAGAGGCCTGCTCCTGTTTAGGGTTCAGTTCATTTTGGCAGCAAGAGCCATGGAGAAAAGTTATTTCAAGTGTCTTTTTCTTGGGTGGTTTCCAAAATGCATCATCTCCCTCCAGCTAACAAGTGCAAAACTGGCTTCCGCAGGGGCTTTGCTCAAAGCAAGTAACTTCCCATGGGATAACCTGAGAGCTGAAAAAGAGAAGGGCATGAGGGTCTCAGGGAAGACAGGGTCACAGAGAAGGCCTCAGGCTACAGAGTCAGACAGATGCAGGTTCAAATCCTGGCTCTCCCACTTGTTAGCTGTGTGACCTTGAGCCAGCTAGTTAACCTCTCTGGGCCCCACCCAGAGGATTGTTATGATGAAGGGGATGAGAACAGTAGTTGAGAAGAAGCAAAGCTTGGGGGTCTACTAACATCCACTGGGACCAATACCAAGTCCAAGGCTGGGGCTGCAGACCTTGCATGGGGTGGGGAACAGGATAGAAACCAGTCAAGGGGCCCAGAAAAGGGTCAACTACTGAACCGGGAAAGGAAGACTGGTCAAGTAGTGCTCAGCAGAAAACCTACCCTGGACCATGAGCAGCTGGAGGGCAGGCACTGTGTACTTTTCATCTCAGTGGCCTGGCACACTATAGGTGCACAGCATCCATTTCAAACACTGAATTTAATATTCACTTTATGCCTCATACCCACCCATTTAATCCTCTGTGACGTGTAGGAAACTAGCCAGTTCTGGTCATTGACAGATTTGGGTTCAAATCTAAGCTCTTCCCTTTCTGGCTAGGTAGCCTTGGGCAAGTGACCTCCCCTCTCTGACGCTCAGTTTCCTCCTCCTAAATGGGCTGATGCTGCCTCCCCAGCAGTTACTGTAGGAGTGAGAGATGATGTATGTGAAAGCACCAACATGGTCCGAGGCATTCTGAGAGGCAGCAGTAAATGCTGATGCTCCTTACAAGGGTATCCCAGGGCCACCTCTGCCTCCCCTACTCACACACAGGCTGAATTCCCGAAAGCGTTCAGGATTTGTCTTTCCATCGCAGGTGACACAATACAAGCACCTGGGCTGTATACGGCTAGGAAGAGTGAAGTGTCACCTCTGTTCCCACAGCGGCTTTATCTAATTTCCACACTGCACTGTGTTGGTTGGACATGGTGGGGTTAACAACATCCATGAAACACCTCAAAAATGAGCTACTACAGGCAAACCACTCAAGATCAAGGAACAAACTGCCCTCGGGGACTAAAACGCCCATCCTCCTTCGCTAGCATTCGCCCATTGCCGCAGGTTTATTAGTGTCTGTGGATGTTTTCAGGTTGCTAGTTCGAGAATGAAGGGCTTTCTGGTGCCACGTTCCATGTCTTATTCTCGAGGATGGCCTGTCAGCTCCGCACCCTCACTTGACTATTTATGAGTGCTTCTCTGGTACCTGCAGGTCAGGCTGAATTCCCGAAAGGTGGGACTGGCTCGTCTTTCCCTGTGGCAGAAAACCCACCAAGGTGGGGCCTGTGAGGCTGGGGCCCAGAGAGGGGCAAGGTTGGGATATGGGTGCCCTTGGAAGTCTGAAGCTGGCAAAGGTCTCCGGCAGAGCTTGTCCGCGTCTGCTGCATTCTCTCCCTGTTCATTCAGTGCAGACCCTGTCCTGGGAACCTCCTCCTCAGAACTGGGAACAGGTTTTGCCCTGTGATTAGTTGGGGAAATCCTGCTTTAGCTCCTGGCACCATTGGAGGATCTCCATAGCTATGTGCAAGGGCCTTAGAGAGTTTACCTGTAGCAATTTAGCCTCATCACCAACCTCTGAACCCATGGTGATGTGTTGCCTAAAGAAGTCACATAGTTTGGTCCAATACACGTCAAAATGCAAAAGCACCATCTCAGCTCCTCCAGCTCATACCTCTTTCTCTGCATTTATTTAGGATTTTTCTCCTCCCCTCTCCACAGGCAACAAGGGGTTTGCCCAGCCTCCATTAACTGGCAAGACCAGGACTGAGCTTGAAACCAGCCCCACCCCCACCCCCACCCTTTATCACCTGCTCCAGCGCTGACTCCCACCCCAGCCTCTACCTCTGGGCCCCAAAGCTAATTACAGGCTTCCCTAAAACACGCTAAGGTAAAGCTAATTAAACAGGGTCGGCCAACAATTTTCTGGCTTGGGGCAGGCAATCCAACACCTCTCTTCTACTCCAGGATCCTAAAACCACGGCTTGCAGCTTCATTCGAGTTTGAGAATAGGGTTTTATCACTTAGGACTGATTGTAGGAAGAGCAGCAAACAGGACATTTTCCCAACTGCTCCTTTGTACCATGTCAGAGTGACCATGTGGATCAGGTTGGCGGCTTGAAAAATTGAGGTGCAGCCAAATCTGTGCTGCTAGGGGAAGGTGTGTGCAGAGACAAAGTAGGTAACATCTTCTTCTTGGCAATTCCCCACCATGGGGGTGCCCCGCCCATCCACATCGGCATCTCTGTAGCGTGAGCAAAAAGCCCTGTCTTCAATCCCAGTCCTGCCACTTGCTACACTTGCTAGGTGAATACCCTTGGGCAGGAGACGCTGCCTCTCTGTGCCTCGGGCTCCTCATCTAGTAATGATAGTGCCTACCTCGCAGAGTTGCTGAGAACGAAATGAGAAAACATCTAAGGCAGCCAGTGTGGAACAAGTTTCTGAGCCAATGTTTGTTGAATGAACAAGTGCCTGGCACAGAGCCACACACACCAAACAATATTAGTTTTCTTGTCCTTGGATTTATAACTGTGAATATTCATGGGACAGGGTGGCTACGTTCCAAAAACCTTTATGTGAATAAATTGCATATTTTCCCCCTTTGAGATGCAAGCGTGAGGGCAGCAGGGGTGGGAACTGAGGGCTCCATTCTCACCACCTGCTCTTCCTTTTTCTGGGCCTCAGCACCCCCCTCTGTAAAGAGAAGCCATTTGCTCATTGTCACTCAGAATGAGAGACTTGTACCAGACAAAAGTTCCACCTGTGACTCTCAGTCCCTTCCTGCTCTGTTTCCTCGTTAGCTGTGTCCTCACTATCTTCCTAGAAGGGGCCAATGTCCAAGACCAGCACGTGGCCTTCACTATTTGCCACCACCACACCCCCAGCCACTTGATTACGGACAATGAGTGACATACCTAACTAATAAAGGAGACCCCAAAGGCCGGGAACATATGGGGGCAGGTCCACTATATGGCTGAGGACCTACTCTCAGCCAAGGCCAGCATAATGCTAAGGATACAGACTCTTTAGTCTGGTTTGAATCCCAGATAGCTGTGTGGCCTTGGGCAAGTTACCTAATCTTTCTGTGCTTCCTTTTTTTTTTTTTCTCCTGAAAAGTGGGCATGATGATAACTGTATATCCCTTATAGTGTTGCTGTGAAAACTGAGCTTAAAACCAGTTTATATGTGCCAAGTGCTTAGAACAGGACCTGGAACTTAGTTGGTGTTCCCCAAACATTTGTCATTACTCATATTTCAGAACCAGGATCTCCCTGAAACTCACCACCGCCAGCCCAGCCCGGGGGTCTGATGGCTCCCATTTTACGGGTAAGGTTCAGGGAGGAGAAGTCATGTGCCCTGGTCACCCAGAAATGAAACCCTTGCTGCAGTCCTCTGTCTCAGTGAGGACAAGCAGGGCGGGGGCAGCGCAGGGGTGACTGAGAAGAGGTGCAGGCAGAGTAGGGAGGTGGCTATAAATATGAGAGGCGAGGGGCTTTCTAACTAGGCCAGGAATGTGTGTTAGTCATTGAGGTCAGAACAGGCTGCAGCGGCTCTTGGCTGGGAAAAGAGTGTATCCAGGAGTGAGCTCTCCTGGGCTCAGGTACAACCTGATGATCCGAGGAGGAGGGTGACGAGCAGTGCTCAGCTAGGGGACACACTGGCACCACCCACCTTTGTGATAGGGGCAAGGGTGACCCCCGGGAATGCCTCTCCTACCCCTTCTAATTGCCAAGAAATCCTTCTATAACCCAGATTAGATCAGCCGCCCAAACCCACCAGTGGGCCCAGGCCACAGCTGCCATTCCCAAAAAGTAGAGCTAGCTACCATTCTGGGGAGTGAACAAGCTCATCCTTTCTATTTTAATAGCTGGGTACTTAAGTTAATGTGTGAGGAGGAAAATACAACTATGATCAAATTTATGTTCTCATGGCTATGAATGCTTAAGATGATGCTAAATAGGTGTATATGTTTTCAAAAAAGGGAGCAGATTTTTTAAGAATGTGAAGTATGTGCTAGTACATGTGGAACTGGCAAACATTATGACTGAGGTTTCATGGGTTCTGGGTCACAGTTGAAATGCTAACCTCCTTGCTGTGGGGTTCCAATTATTTTCTGTGACTCCCACCCACACCCAGCCCTGCCTTGCCCCAACATCCCAGGCACTTGCACCCTATCCCACCTCCACTCTCACTGTGCCCACCATCTGGGATGCCTTTCCCATCCACCTTTCAACTGGCAAGGACCAGGAGAAATGAGATCCTTGCTGGAACCTCCACGAGGCCAAATGGAGGCATCCTCCTCCAGACCACCCCAGGCCCTTGTCCATCCACTGCCACTCCCTGCACTGTGTGAGGGCTACCATAGCTGGGACCATCGCTCCCTCTGTGGCGATGGGGAAAGCAAGGTCTGGGTGTGTCTGTTTTCCTACCTGCTGTGCCCAGCTCAATGCCTGGCACTGAGCACAGGCCCAGGAAGCAAGCACCCGGTCACATTCTGAAGCTGTCACTGCCTGGCTGTAGGCCATGCATATGCAACCTCACCCTTGAGGCTTAGTCCACTCCCTCATCTCTCACTTAGGGGACAACTAGTTCCCTTCCTGGGGGAGGGAGTGGTGCATGAAGACAGCAAGTTACTCCACCTAAAGGTACCTAGAGGCATGTGCCTGGCAGGTTGTCACAGACATTGGCTCTGATGATTCACCTCACCAAGGCTACGGTCATTATCCGAGGCCAGGGGATATTCATTGAGTCCACAATGATGCAGGGTGGAGGGGAGGGAGATAACACTAGAGCATCTTTGCATTTAGGACCAGAGAAAGCTCTTGGCACCTATTTACTCCACCCCTCTCATTTTGAATATGGGGAAACTGAGGCCCACACCTCAGCCTGGAACCGAGCTCATGACTTCCATCTATGGTTGTCCCACCCTCACCTCCCTCCCCAGACTGGGGAGAAAGGTGACTGAGGCCAGGACTCACCTGCCCAGCAAGACCCTGTAGTCCCCTCTCCCCCAGTTCCCTTCACCTCTTCAGCATGGGCCAGCGGGACCCAGCGAGGAATTCCAGGGGCTATGGCTCGCAGTTCTCACGTCACTGAGGCAGTGAGTCAAAAGCCTTATTCTTTGTAAATTCCTCTGATAGGTGGGAGCAGACATGACCTTTGTCATTTGTTATTTTTAGCAGAGCAGGCGAGGAATGATAAAAACCTGTACGGGAGCTGACTATAAATAACATGTCTGTGGCATATTTTTCCAAACACATCTAAAAATTGTAGATCTAAACAAGTCTTGCCCTTCAAAGCAGAATAGCAGTATTAGCCTGGCACTTTACAATCAACAGAGCCAATTTCACAAAAGCCATTGCTGGGGATCACTACACAGGTCCCTGAGGGAGACACTGTTATTGCCCCCATCTTGCAGATGAGGAAATAAGAATGAGATTCGGCCAGTAAGCTGTCAGCAGAGTGCCTGCCCCAGGGCAAGAGCCCCAATATAGATCACTGTTCTTATTGTGGCGCCTTCAAGAGACCGAGTAGCTTGTCCAAGGAGAAGGAAGGGAGCAGGACCCGGACTGCAGTGGGGCCACCTGTCTCTAAAAACCATGAGCCAGTAGCCATTGGAAAGATCAGAGGCGTGGGCAGTGGGTGTTGTGGAACCTTCAGGATGAGAGCTTGAGTAAAAAGGTGGTGGCTAGAGTGCTGGAGGCAAAGCGGGAGGGGGGAGAGAGAAGGTAATTGGGCATCCGTTTTCTAGGGCAGTGCCCCACCAGAGTCACCTCATCTGACACTGAAATCCCTTTGGGCAGAGCAGTGATCCAGTGATCCGAGGCAAGCCCCATGCTGGGAGAGTAAGCGAGATGACCCAAGAGCAGGTTTCCAGCACTGGGTGGGCAATGGCAGTGGGCAGGGAGGAAAAGGTCAAAGGAAACTAGAGCA
This sequence comes from Eptesicus fuscus, assembly GCF_027574615.1. Lineage (NCBI taxonomy): Eukaryota > Metazoa > Chordata > Mammalia > Chiroptera > Vespertilionidae > Eptesicus > Eptesicus fuscus. The sequence goes on from NC_072490.1 coordinate 36,554,519, forward strand.
GAAAAGCAACCTGGGGACACAAAAGGCAGTGACTCCAGACAGCAGCGTTGAGCTCCTGCCCAGGGCTCAGTGGTGTGCAGTGAACTTGGAGTGACCGGCTCTCAGGAGATGAGGGCCCACTTTATAGTGTTCGCCAGTTTTCTGGCAGGTGGGGGTGGGGGGGTAAATGCTCCCACCCTGGCAAATTGCAAGCTACCAACACAAGATCGTCAATATGCACAGTCAGCTCTCCTGAGTCAACGCAAGCAACTCCAGAACACCACTGGGCGACACTGCTGCCACACCAAGCCTCCAGGATAGGATATTGAGGTCCTGCTCGCTTCAAGAGAGAGAAGGGGGCTCAGGGGTCATTTTCAACTACCACTAATTGTGCCTGTAACACATGAGCTAACTGTAGCATTTCAGTTAATTCTCAGCACAACCCTCCAAGGTAGACATTATCTCTAGCTGACTGCTAGAGAAACTGAGGTTCAGAGAGGTGAAGTGACTTATACAAGGCCGCACAGCCAGTGAGTGGTGGAACCTGGATTTGAACCTAGGTGTATGTGAGTTCCGAGCCCATATCCAAGGCATACAGCTGGCCTCAAGCCAGGATGATTCTAGAAACTGAGTTGGGGATGGGTTTTCAGGCAGGGGCTCATGGGTGGTCTCCTCTGTGGGACTGGCAGCTGAGAGCCCCGACCAAGTCTCAGAGGAATTGGTTACCCATCTTGGGGGAGGTCCTGAGAGGTTTGAGAGACCCCAATAGGGGGAGGATGCTGAGCAGGAATACTGTCTCCCCCTCATCTAGGGCAGAGCCACCACTTGGCACCTCACAGGGCTCCCTAAACCATCCCTCCCTCCTTCTATGCAACTGAGTATCCTATGGAGTCCTGCTCTAGGAGGCAGTCCCCATATTGCCTGGGCATGTAGTAGGTGCTCAATTAATGCTAAAGAAATGAACCAATGATATCTTCACATTCTCTGTCATTTTGTTTGAAATCAGAGACGAGATTTGTTATGACTTAAAGTGTTGTCACCTTTGCAGAACAGAGGTGGAGAAGCAGGACAGACTTTGCTAGGCACTGTGTTATGTGCCCCATACATACATGTTACTCATTGAAGCCTCCTAACACTCTCATAATTGCAGGTATTATTATTCCCACTTCACAGATGTAGAAATTGAGGTTCAACTTGGTCAAGTGATTAGCCCAAGGCCACCTAATACTAAGTGGAAGAATAGGGGTTCAATCCTGTATCTTTTTTTATCTCCAAGACCCTGCTCTATTGTGCTATGTCCCCCAGAAACAAAATAGCATCTTATATCTGAGAAGTTGCTTTCATTTTGCCAAGACCCATCCACATCCTATTTATATGTCATTTTTGCAAATCAGTCTGTGGGGTTGGCAGGGCAGAAAGGCTGGGGAGAGAGAAAGGCTGGGGAGAGAGGAGGCTGAGGAGAGAGCAGGACATCCCCTACCCCAGCTGGCTCCTGATCCAGTGTTCACCCCACCCCCTGGGGCAGCCTGTCAGTGGCCTTGTGGTGAGAGAGCTGGCCCAGACTTGAGGGCAGTCCCATCCACAGAGGGCCTGCAGAATGGAACAAGTAGGCCTGGAATGCCCTCTAGTCATTCAGGCCTCCTTTCAATCCCTTGAGAATTATTAAGCTCTTTCCAGCCTCAGGGCCTTTGCATATGTCATTCCCTTTCCCAGGAACATCACATTTACCTAGTGAGCTACAGTTCAGCCTGCAGACCCCAGCCCAGTCACCACCCCCTCGGGGAAACCTTTCTGTGATTCCCCCTTCTACTCCCACCAGAGGCAGCCATGTCCTCCTATGGACTATACTCGTGGCCTCTGCCCTTTCTTCTCATGCCCCTGTGTACAATTACATTGGTTTGTGTGTTCATTTATTTTCACATCAGTCTTTAAACCCTCTCGAGAGTAGACACCATAGGCTTTTCTGCTTACCACTGTATCCTCGGCACATAGCACAGAACCCAGCAAATACTAGGTGTTGATGGATGCTTGTTGAACAAATGAGCAGGCAGAGAGGCCGGAAGTATGCCTATCTTACAGATAAGGAGCTTGAGGCCAGAGAGATGAAGAGACTTGCCCAGAGTCATGGGGAAACAGGATTAGCACGAGTCCATTGGGTTCCAGCTCCCAAGGTCTTGTCACCCAACCTCACTCCCTTGTCACCTTTGAGTGCAATGGAGGACTGAAGTAGGTGAGCCCCTTCGCATCTCAGAGGGAGGGGGCTTGAGTGACAGGGCAAGGTCTTCTGTTCCTCCGAGAGCCCTGGCTGCTTGGAAACCTCTCACTGCACCTCTGCCAGTCTTGCAGGAAAGATCTGAGTTCTAATTCTGCCTCTAGCTATGTACTGGTCACCTCCACTCTCCAGACCTCAGTTTCTTCATCAGTAAAATGGGAATGATACTCTCCACGCAGTGGGTTAATAGATTGTGCATTGGCACACAGGAAAGCATTCAGCAGAGACAGCTGATGTTGCCCCTGTGGACTCCATTCCACCCTGATGACACATGGATAGCTGGGATGGCCACATTTTATTCCCTAACTTCCTATTGGTTCCAGTCCCAGCAGTGTCCAGCCATCAAGCCAGTCAGCTTGCAGCATTCTCAATTGTCACCCCCTCTTCTATTCTCTCTCTGGCATTGCTCTTTCTCTACTGGGTCCTTCCAGTCTCCTCAATGGGAGCACATCCAGAGAGATCACAGGCTGTGTGGCAGACAGTGGTTTGAATGCCCGGTCCTGTGCCACACAGCTGTGCACCCCTGACCAAGACACATACCCTCTAAGATGAGGACTGATAACACCAAATTCTCCTGGGGTAGTGATGAGGACTAGATGACAGCTCATGTGTTAAGTGGCTGGCACATAGCAGGTGCTCAGCAAATGTCAGGTTTCTTCCCCTGGATTCATCATACCCATTCCCTGTTTCCTTTTTCCTCTTCCTCTGTTTCCTCAAAGGAGTCAGCCTTCCAGCAGGAGTGAAAACACACACACACACACACACACACACACACACACACACACACACAACTGTTAACTAGGAACCCCAGCACAGAACCTCACATTCAGTGAGAGGTGACTATATATTTGCTGAATGAATAATGCAAAGGGATGCATTCGTAATGGTGAAATGTCAGGCTGTAGAGGGAGCATTTAGGGACAGGGGCTCTTCCCTGCGTGCTCAACTCACCTCAAGTCCAACCCTGGACTCAGGCCTTCTGGTCCCAGTTGAGACATTTCTGGTCTTGGGTATTGGAGTGAAGTTAGAGTCTTTCTTTCCTCTGCCCTTGCTGGGCATACAGAGTGAGCCTGGTTCATTGACAGGCTCAGGAAATTAAGCCAGGACTTCCAAGCAAATGCAAAGAACATTTCCAGAGCCACAGAGAGATACAAATACTAGTTTAAAACTACCAAGGGAATTGTTTTTTCATTCACCAAACCTACCCTCATCAGTTCAATCAATATTTATTGAGGCTCTGTGCCCAGTACTGGCAATACAACAGGCAGATGAGACCTATTCCCTATCCCCAGAGAATCCCCTAGCCTGATGTACAAGTCAGATGCATATAAAAAGTTCAATTACAAGAATCTCTTCTTAGGAGGGGAGGGGCAATGGAGGGGAAATCATTAAAGGCTTCATGGAAGAGGGGTTGCTGGATCTGACTCTTGACGGATGAGTAGGTGTGCTCCAGGCAGAGAAGTGGGGGGTGAGGGGTGGCCCCCAACAGAGTGAATGGTACATGCAAAGGAACAGAGGCATGGAAATGCAAGCGTGTGTCTGAGGAGCAAGGGAGGTTTGGTGTAGGAAAAGCAGACAGAGGACAATGGGAGGTGTCTAAAATAGTCATCTGGGCCTCATGATCCATGGTAAGAAATTTGGGTTTGATGCTGAAGGCATAGGGGAGCCAAAGAAGGGTTTAGAGGGATTGAGAAAGCTCTTTAAAATACAGGGGGTAGATAAATGGGAGGGAGATGCAGGAGAAGAGGCAGGGGAGACTGATGGGAGGAGTTGGGATTGATGGATGGGAGAAGGCAGTATGTATGTGTGCCTGTTAATAAGATGGCATTAACTAAAAGGGGTAGGATAGCTGAGACCTGGAAAAGGCAGCCTCCCCCAGGAAGTTCTCCCAGGGTAGCTCTTGACTCCTCAGGCTCTCCCAGGAGAGAAAGTGCCAGCTCCCTAATTGGCCCTTGTTCCTGGCCTCTTGGACTCTCAGAGGGGTTACAAGGTCAACCATCACAACGTACTTGCCCTGCCAGCTAGAAGGCTAGGATAGGCCCTCCAGGCTGAAGATTTATGACCTGTTCCAGTGAGAGAACACACCTGCAGCTGTGGGAAATTCAGGTTCCATGTGGCTCCCTGGACAACATAGTCTATTGGCTAGGAGTGGGACCTCATGCAGCACTGGTTTTGAGCCCCAGTTCCCCTACTCATTCTATGACCCTGGGCAACATTGTTTTACCTCTCTATGCCTCGGTTTCCTCATATGTAAAATGGGGGTAAAAATAGGACCTACCTCCCAGGATGTTGTGAAGCTCACATCATATGAGACACACAGTAGGATGTCAGTGTGAATGGTGGCTGGAGTTTGCCAGCAGTCAGGCCTGTACCCTCCTTATTGAAGGAGTAAGAACCATGGGGAGGAGCCAGGAATTAGGGCCTGGGTTCAAATCTCAGCAGAGTTGCTTGTGCCCTAGAGACCAGTCCTGACCAGCCCCAACAGGTGACATATGAGAGCCCTCATACCCCAGTGGGATGAGGGGCTGAAATAGACCCAACATTTCCCAGGAGATATCCAGAGAATCTTACCCCTCACCCCCACCCCACCATGTTTCTTCTATTAATAACAGCTGCCTTCTCCTTTAGCTTGCAACTCTGCCAAATAGGTATTATTGTCCCCATTTTGCAGATGAGAAAACTGGGATTCAGGGAGGTTGGATCATTTGCCCAAGGTCACATAGCCAGTAAATGAAGGAGCTGGAATTTGAATCCAGGTCTGTCTGGCCACGAAGTCCCAGCCCAAGGTTGGGTTGGCTGAGAGAGTTTGGGGCCCTGGTAGGTGTGGGGATGGGCCTGCAGACGGTGGAGGAGCAACTTGGGACAAAACAGGCCATGTGGTCCCCCAGGCACACATTCTGTGGCCTCTCAAGGCCATGGCCCTAGGAGAGCCTGAGCTGTGTGCCTCACATTTGGGTAACTTGAGGCAGGGACAGAGGGAAGGGTCTAGAGCTTGAGTGAGACAGATCTGGTTTCTAACCTTGCCTCTTGTCCTCACTGGCTCTATCACTCCCTGCAAGTCGCTCGAGATCTCCAGGCCTCAATTTTCTCTTCTGTAAAATTGGAAGAAGCCCAGTTTCTCCGAGGGTGACTTGTGGAGGTCAGACAAGGGAGGGATGTGAGCAGCCTTTGGAAATAGGTTCTTGTCCCCTAAGGGGCCCTGTCAGCATCTCTCTGTAACAGCAGCTGACCCAAGAGCTACCCTAAAATCCCTGCCCAGGTGTCAGAAGACCCTGAGCTGGGCAAGGTGAGGGCAGATGTAGCCCTCAATCCTCCTTCTCCTCAATAGGGGAAGCAATGGAGAGCCCACAGCTTACAGAGAAGACACAGCTGGCCTCTGAGTGCATCTGTTTCTGCCCCCATCAGATCTGTGTGGACCTACCTCATCTGTCTCCCTTATGCAGATTGCCTCCATCAGATTGGGCCAAGCTGCCCACCCCCATCCCTAGGCAGACTGACCCTCTCCACTCCCCACACTCCTCTACTCTAGGATATGTTCCAAGGGAGAAAACATGGTCTGGCCAACTAAACACCATCTGAAAATCAAACTAGGCTGGCTCTCCCCTTACCCCTGCCTTATTTCTCATGCCTTCCCCCAACCCTGACCTCGCTCCATATCCACCATAAGCCAAATCAGTAATCCTCCTGGCCAGCTTCCTGCCTCTCTCCCCCTCTTCCCTGTAGGTAACCCTGACCTGTCATTTCCAATCTTCCCGGAGTTGCAACACTAGCGCCATTATTTGTCTGATTTCACAACACCTCTGCCTGTCCAGTCGGCCCTGCCTCCGAACATATCCTGTAAGGACAGGCCAGACGCCCCAGGTGTGTCTGCTGCAGGAAGGGGAGGCACAGGAGGCAGGGAGGGGACAAATATCTGTGACCAAGTTCCACACTCAAGGATGACTTTGGGCAAGTCATCCTTTTCTTGAGGCCTCAGTTTACTCAACTGTAAAATAGGAGAATTGCATAGGAGTCCTGGAAGGGCCTTCTAGTTCTGGCATTTGACGAATCAAAATCACAACAGCGGATCCATTCAAGGTTTTACTATGGCATCTACCACATGCTGGGAGCTGGGACTCTGGAGACAGCTAATGTGGTCATAGGCCAATGAGAGAGACCGATGTGTAGACCATCACAATACGATGTGGTCAGAGGATGGACAGAGGCATGAACTACTTCTCTTGGTAGAATCAGGAAGGATTGTCTGAGAAAAGGACACTTGAGTTGGACTCTGAAGATTGAGTAGAAGTTCATGGGCCTAGCACAAGGAAAAACTTTCAAACTATGCTATTCAGCATTTGGGCTATCTCAGAAGTTAGCGGGGTGGGTATCCCGAAATTAGGGTGTGGATACAGAAGTACACAAGGCCTGGAAGGCCAAGGAGATGGAAGCTTAGCCAGGTGCCAATTCTAGCCTTTGATTCTGGGAACCAAAACCCAGGAATTCCTGAGAATTTGGTGTCTGTTGGTGAAGGCCCGGCCCACCACAAACAGGCCAGTGAGCAGGTAGGACTCGGGACTTCCAAGTAGATGAGTGTGAGGGCTCCCAGCCATCCCACACCGTGCTGACCTTCACACGGAAAGAGCCCTGGGCTTGGAGTCTGTCTTGGGTCACAGGTTTGGCTTACACCTTCCTAGCTGAGGGACCTTGTCCTGGCCACCACAAACCTCTGAGCCACACACAGCTTCCTCATCTGTAACTTGGGTGCTCAGCAGCCACTCCAGTAGTTGTTATGAGGATCAAGGGATTTACTGTTTTACAGGCAGGTGGCCTTTGAAAATGTAAACTGTGTTGGACATGGGAAGGATAATTATTGTTGAAATGGTGGTTCATAACCAGTCCCTTGAGGGGCTGTTTGTTTTGTAATCTAGGAGAGTGTTGCCCCCAATGATGTTATAGCAATAATGGTGGGATTCAGGACACAGACTCATTTGCTCAGACCAACTGCATATGAGCTGCAATATGCCTTTCACCCTCTGCCCTTCTTTGCCACCCTCACCCCAGCCATCTCAGATCAGTTTTATTTAGTCCTATGTTGGGGAACAGAGGCTGCCTCTAGGTCTTGGAGAAAAGGGGACGCCTGGCCTGGCCCAACCCTGGAATGGGGGCTGACTTAGAAGTCTGCCTGGAAGGGGCCAGTGGAGTCCCCCCATCCGTAACCCCAAGAAGTGGGCCAATGTGGGAACTCCCTGTCCTGGGCTGTTGGTGGGAGGCAAGAGGCTTTCTGAGAGCTGTCCTGGGCTGCTCTGGTACCCTAGCTAGGTACCTGCTTTGCCTGCCCAGTGAAACCCAGGGCCACCCAGTGCTCAGCATCCTTAGTTTCTCAGCATCCTCCCTGCATTGAGTCCTCTCTATCTGGCCCAGGGATAGAATGGGACCCTTGATGGGCCTTGGGGGTTGGGGGGTGATGGTGGAGGCAATAAAGAGTAAGGGGTTATCAGTGTGGTCCTGCTGGCAAGGGCCCTGCTGTGGTGCTCTCAGCACTCTGCTTCCTGTGCCCCTCTGCCCAGCCAGTTCTGATTTTGGTGCAGTGCAGACTTTCAGCTTAACGAGACAAATTGATATTCTGTGCCAGCCCAGGGATGGAGCGGCAGCTCGGGACACTCTGGCAGGCAGCTCAGAAGTGGGCAGGGGGTGGGGGCAGGGGAAGGAGGCAGCTTCCATCTGGAGCTGCCTCCTGGGGCAACTCTCAGCACTTCCCCCATCCATGCATCCCCTCCACACTGACAGGTGCCCTGAGACACTGGCCCTGAAGGTCCTTCCACCTTCAGTGCCCTCCTCCCAAGCAGAGCACACCCTCCTGGAGGGGGCAGGGCAGTGGAATGGGAGGCTTCTAAATCTAAGAGAAGCCCCTCCACCCACTGTGACCTCCTAACCTTGCTCCTAGGGCTGCCCCCACCATTCTGGACTTAAAGGAGCAGCAGCTCCGCCAGAGATGAGACAGGAAGATGTGGGAGTCCCTGAGGTGCTCTGGACATCATCTGTTCCCCAATATGGCCAGCCCCCGACTCATCGCAGTTGTCCCCATGGCTTATGTAGATGCACAAGACATATGCAGACATCCCTGCCAGTGGGCACCTGTCAGGAGAGAAAGCACCCCTTGAAGGGGTCTCTGCCAGGCCTGCAGCCCCGCAGGTGGGAGTGCATACCGGCCTGTGGCTGGGTTGCAGAGGTAGTGTTTAGGTGGCAGCAGGGAACTCACTGCAGGCTCTACTCTGCAGGCCCTGCAGCCACAGATGTGTAAGTCCACTCCAACCCCCACATGACCTTTGCCCCCAGGTATGGGAGTGTCCTGACCAAAAAGAGGGAGGGGCAGATCCCCTTCCCAGCCACTGGAGGCCCCCCAGAAAGAAGGGGAGGACTTAGACCCATTTTTCCCCTCTCTGCTATCACTACCCCACCCCTTCCACCACTGGAGGGATCCCTCCCTCCTGCTCAGCCCCAAACCTATCCTCACCATGCCCTTGACATTCCCTCCTACTTCGAGGGAGCCGGCTGATTCCTGGGACTCTGCCAGCTTTAGTTCCTCTTGATCCCACGGGAGGAATTAAAACCGCAAACAACACCGTGGTGGTTCGGTCCAAGCAACACCCCCCACACCGCCCCCTACTCTCCTCCCTGTCCGCCCAGCGGAACAAGCCCGCGCCGAGGCCCTCCCCTGTTCTCCGCCCCCTCCCCCAGCCTCCGGCAACGCAGCGGCAGGGGTGGCCTCTGCCTCCCCCGAGATCGCATTTTGCCGGTGCGATGCTCTCCTAGAAGCCAGCGCCGCGCCTCCGCCCCCCGCCCCCCCACCTGCTCGGGAAGGATGGTACAGTCTGCAGAGGGACCGGGCACGCTGGCTGGGCTCAGCCGCGGCACCAGCTGCCGCACCGCGATTCTGGGGCTGCCCGCCTGTAAACCGTGCCGGATTTGTGCTGATTTTCATAGCCAAGTAAGTACCGGCATCCCCCAGCATGAGAAAATAAAAAATAAAAAGCTCCCCACTTCGCTCTCCCCTTACGCCCTCACCCATTTTATTTTGTTTCATTTCATTTGCTTTTTCTCAGCGCTGATGGTGGTGGTGGCAGCGTGGAGGGGGGGGGGGGGGGGGGGGTGCGAGCTGGGCTTGTTTATCTGGCAGCAGCCGAGGCTGCATTGGGAGTTGCTGCTGAGAGAGACACTAGTTTGAGGGTCTGACCGTGTGTTGGGGCTGAGGGCTGGAGTGCCGGGGACACGGGCAGGGGAGCCTCGGACAGGCGGATGCCTGGGGTCTCAAGTAGATTCCAGCAGCCTCTAGACAGCAAATGCCCCAATGGATGTTATTATGCAAGGGCCGGCAAGCTGGTGGTGGGGAGCAGGTGTGTGTGTGGGGGTGGGGGGCGGAGGTTCTCCTCTCTGAGCTCCTGGACCTGGGTACCCTGCCTGCCCCAGCCAGGGTCCCAGGAAAAAGGCAGCAGGAGGCCCCCCACAGAGGGTGGGGTAGGCTGCCGGGTGCTGGGACTCACCAGGTCTGGCCAGCCAGCCTGGGCATGTGGCAGCAGGAACCAGGTCCTGAGAGGGCCAGGATGGGGACACGAGTAGGATGGCCAGGTCGTTTTGCAGCAGTCATGCTGGGTGGTAGAGTTGGCACTTTCTGCCAACTGGAAGCCCAGTTCCTCAACCAGCCTGGGTGTCCTCTGGCTGAGCACTTGGACACCTGGGCTTCTCCCTGCCCCCAGCAGGGTCAAAATTGGGAAAACCAGCAGGGGACTTCTGAACTCCCAGAGGATGGGCTGCTGTGGGCAGCCTTCCCTCACTAGCCAAGTGGCCTTTCCACACCACTTTGGTCCTCTGCTCACCCAGGTTGTGAAGGGAGGGGTCTCTGCACTGGCCAGCCCCAGTCAGGGAAGGGCCCCAGGAGTCTCAGGGTTCCCCACACAGAGGCCTGGCCTGGCTCGACCTTCAGAAGGGTAAGTGAGCAGGCAAACTCGGGCAGCAGATGCACACCCCTGGCCCAGTGCAGAAGGGGCTCCCCTCCTCACCTGCACTGCTCTCTAAATCGCTGAGAGGAGGCAGAGCTGATATTTGGGGCAGTTCCAGGAGTGGCGGGCGCCATCCAGAGAAATTCTCCTTTGACGTGTGCAGTAGGAGGGGGCTTGGAGTACAGACTGCCAGGGCTTCCACCTATTAACTTCCTTGAAGGGGCAGTGACAGGTTTGGGGCTGTGGCTCTGGGTCTAGGAAAGATACCAATGTTATTTAGCCACCTTCGTATGTCCAGTCCCATTCTCATCAGGTCCTATACATACCCACAGATTTGCACAGATGCATATATATGATAGAGTGCCCATTGCAATGCACGATATAGTCCAATCATAGACACTCATATGGAGTACCCTATGGAGTACCCATGCCCACAGATACAGTCCACTACATGGGAATATAGCTCACATCCCTATATACCATCTAGCTCACCTGCAAAATACAGCCTGCACATGAATGCAGCATGCATGCACACACACACACCTGTGAAGAAAGCATGCCCACATATACAGGTAGCACAAACATAGGGCTGCACATGGGCAGTCGGCATACATGTAGTGCCCTACAGCAGCCACAAGTATGGTGTGTGTCCATGTGAGGGCTGGCCCTGGTGTGAAAGCTATAAGCACACATGTGTGGGGTCCTGAATGCCAGCTGCATGCATGTCTGCACATTGGCAAATACATGGCATGCTTGAATGTGCCCACAAGTGAATGTAGGTTGCACATGTAGAAGACAGCCCTGGGCACACACAGATGCAGCACCTCTGTGAGATCCTATATGCACGCCCCAACTCAGCCTCCAGGCATCTTGTGGAATTGAAGGTGCCTCTAGGCACTGGGGAGAGGCTAGCCCTTCAGGGGCCTTCCCGTGAGGACAGAAGGACACTGGCCTCCAAGTGGCAGCCGCAGCCCTACACAAGCCTGAGGGGAGGGCCAGCCCACATTCCCAGAGAGCTGGGATTGGATTCAGCAAGGCCATCTTGGTTTATTGATGTTCTGCAGGGAAGGCTGCCCAGTGTTGGAAAGGAGACAGGAGGGGGCGGGCACAACTGCTTCCCATGGCCCAGACCACCAGAACCCCACAGGCCCCCTTCTCTGACACCAGGAAACCAGCACACTGGTGGGGGATCTCTGAGCAATGCGGCCCCAGATGCCTCCAGCATTCTCCAAAGTCCTCTCCAGACAGAAGGTCAGAAAAGCTGCCTGTGGCTTACGCTGTAGAAAGACAATCGCTGGGCCCCTTTATCTGTTCTCCAACTGCCCCCTCTCCCTTTCTCCCTACCCAGCACAATTATGGGTTGGGGGAATTGGGTAAATAATAACCCAGCAAGGATTCACTGAGAAAATTACTCTGCATACATCACTACAGTGGGGCCTCGCCTGGCCTTGTTATTCTCATGCACAGATGAAGCAGCAGCACAGAGAAATGTAGACACTTACCCAAGGTCACACAGCTAGAACATGCAGAGATGGAAGCCAGGCCATCAGGCCCCCTGCCTGCCATCTTAGACCTTCACTTCCCCTCCTGTGTGAGTCCAGTTCCAGTTTGGGGTGCCAAAATCTCGAGAACCAACAGGTCAAAAATGTGTGGGGGTTTTTTTGTGAGGATCCAAGAAAGGGTCTAGAGGGTCTCCTGTAGGTAAAGACAGAGCCTTCCCTGGGCACATGTGGACCTGTCTTAGGCAGCCAGATAACACTGCCACCCCTTTACTACATGGAATTGATGGCACCTAAAAAACCAAAGCAGATGAGTACACGCAGATGTTACCCTGCCTGTGTCTGTTTATTAGAGGGAAACTAAGGCCCAGCAGGTCCAAGGTCACATTGTGCTCTCTGGAGAGCAGGGAATCTTGCCAACCTCTCTCAGGTCCCGGCAAGAAGCAGCAGCTGCCTGTTTGGGCCCCTCGTTTTCTCCAGATGTCTGACTCCACGTTAAAAAGATGAGCACACCAGACCCAGCTTCTACTCCTGACTAGCTGTGTGACCTTGGGCAAGTCACTTCGTCTCTCTGCATCTCAGTCTTTTCATCTGTGATCAGGGCATGCCTGTCCTGCCCTGCTTCAACCCACAGCTGACTGAGAGCCTTGGACACTGTGGAAGGCTGTGCATAGAGGCGTGATTGGCGCCAGAACCTGGGACCAGAGCAGGTGAGCATCTTTCTTCTGCTATTGGCCAATGTCAGGAGGGGAATCAAGGAAGGAAAATCTCTAGACTGGTGGATCTCAAGCATCAATGGACATATGAGTCACCTGGTGAGGGCCAGGTTTCTGCTCCCTCCCCTGATTCAGGAGGTCTTGAGGGCTACATTGTCACAGGTGCCCCAGGGAGCCAAGGTGATTGAGAGTGGGCTTGAGGGAGCTCATGGGCTTTCAGAGCTGGAGTGACCTGGCCATCATGCGCTGCCCCCACTCCTGTCACATCTAGAGAAACTAAGGTTGCCTGGCAAGTTGGTGGCAGAATGAGACTGAAATTCAAGTCCCTAGCCCTCCAGTCCTCTATCCCACCCCTAGGCCCTGGCTTCACCCTGCATCACTAAATCAAGTCCTTCTGGGGGCAGGTCAACCTTCAAATCCAAAATGAGGCTATATTCTCAGCAATGTGGCTGAAAGGATGCTCCAAAGAGACCCACCGGGCCTTCTGGTTGGTCCTGGTGAAGCCTCTCCCAGCCATTTGACAGTGGGGAAATGACTCCCCTTCTATAAACCTTAGCCTTCATTTTTCTAGAAGGGGGTTAGATTTAAAGCCGGGATGTTTGGAAGATTTTAAATAATGTCTGTGAAGCAGCTGGCACATAGTAGGTGCAGGGTCAAGGTAGAGAATACTGGGGGACCGTGAGGTGCAGGATGTGGCTCCTCTCGGCTCCCTTAGAGGAGCTGTGTGGTGTGCAGGTGCTGGGCGCTACATGCACACACATGTTGTGGCAGAGGGTGGGGTGGGGGAGTGGACAGGCTTCCTCCCCGAGCCCCACCTGGAATACACAATTCTATGTGGGATGCAGGGCTGGGTCTCCTGCCCTCTCCAAGGCCAGGGCAGTGAACCTGCAGTAATTCATTTCTCCCTTCCAGTGGAAGTCTCAAACAAGAAAATAGTTAGGGAGAATGTTCTCCGGGACAGGTTCAGTTGGATGTCTATAAGAGCTGGTAGTAGATGGAGAAGATGGCAAGGGCCTGGCGTTCACAGCAGTAGGGTAGTGCCGCAGTTCACCCATCAGTAAAATGTATGATAATAGTACCCACCTCTCAGGCTGTTGTGAGGGGCAAATGGGAGAAGTAATGGGCATAAAGTGCTGAGCTCAGGCCCGTATTTATGGCTCAGTGAATGGAAGTTGTCAAGATTGACAATCAGAAGCTGTGAGTTCAGTAGCTACCTCTGCCACTTAAGGGTGCCCTTGTATCATCACTTTGCCTCTTCAAGCCTTGGTTTTTTTATCTGTAAAATGGAAATATGCCACTCCATTTGGAAAATGGAAGGCTGCCAATTCATAGGGCTGCTCTATGGCAACAATAAATAGTAGGTGACCCTTTCCACAGCAACTCCTGAGAACCTACTGGATGTGCTGAGGGTTTCACCGTGGTCTCTGGCTGGGAGCCCTGCAGTGGATGGAGGGAGTGTTGTTAAGAGCTTAGAAGCATCACCTGGCCAGTGTTGCTCAGTGGTTGAGCATCAACCTATGAACCAGGAGGTCACTGTTTGATTCCCAGTCAGGGTACATGCCCAGGTTGAGGGATCCATCCCCAGTGGGAGTATGCAGGAGGCAGCCAATCAGTGATTTTCTCTCATCATTGATGGTCCTATCTCTCTCCCTTCCTCTCTGAAATCAATAAAAAATTTAAAAAATAATAAAGATCTTAGAAACATCATACACAATCCAGGAAACCTCTGAAGAGTCAGAGTGGAGGGCAAGGTGGCTGGGCCTGGTGGAGATGGAGTGGGGGACCAGGGCTGGCGTCGCTGAGGCTAAAGAGATCCCCAGGTGGGGAGAGAAGGCCTTTTGACCTGAGGGCCAAAATAGCTGGTTCTGGGCCCAGCTCAGTCACTGTGGGTGAGCTTAGGCAAGTCGTGTCAGCTCCCTGGTCTCATGATTTCCCTTTGAAAGAGGGGGCAGAGATCCTGCCCACCTTGTGTCTTCAGTGAGCCTCCTACCATCTGGCTCTGGGGTGAAGGGGCTGAGACAATGCAAGTCTGCAATCGCCACTGTGTTTGTTTCCTATGGTTGCCATAACAAATTACCACAAATTGGGTGGCTTAACACAGCAAAACTTGATTCTCTCACAGTTCTGGAGGCTGGAAGTCTGAAATCAAGGTGTTAGCAGGGCTCGTTCCTTCTGGAGGTCCTGAAGGAGAGTGCACCCCTTCCTCTCCCAGCTTCTGATGGTGGCCAGCACTCCTTGGCATTCCTTGGCTTGTAGCTGCATCACTTCAATCTCTGTGTCCATCTTTACATCACCTTCTTCTCTGTATGTCTCTTTGTCCTCTCCCTTTTTTTTTTTTAATAAGAACATCAGTCATTAGATATAATCACCCTAAATCCAGTATAATTTCATCTCCAGATCTTTAACTAAATACATCTACAAAAACCCTTTTTCTAAATAAGGGCACATTTTGAGGTTCCAGGTGGACATGAAATTTTTTTTAATATATTTTTATTGATTTCAGAGAGGAAGGGAGAAGGAGAGAGAAATAGAAACATCAATGATGAGAGAGAATCATTGATTGGCTGCCTCCTGCATGCCCCCTACTGGGGATCGAGCCCGCCACCCAGGCATGTGCCCTTGACCGGAATCGAACCTGGGACCCTTCAGGCCGCAGGCTGATGCTCTATCCACTGAGCCAAACCAGCTAGGGCTGGACATGAATTTGAGGGGAGATGATATTCAACCCGCTATAGTCACTAATATTTATTTACTGCTAGTAAGTCCTTTGCACAGTGTCTTATTTCTTCCTTACTATCGCCCATTTTACAGATAAAGAAACCAAGATCAGGGAAGGTAAGAATATGCCCAAGTCATACAGCAAGTGAGGGACAGCTCTGGGATTTGAACCCAGGTCTCTGGTGGTCTTTCTTTATTCCACTTTTTTGGAGCTTCCTGGAGCTGCTCATAGCCAGGAACTCATGGGCAGGAACTCCAGCAAACCCTGTGTTGACTCAAAGAGAAGAGCTGGAGGTGGGCAGGGGAGCTTGGAGGTGTGAAGGGGGCTGCACAGGAGAAGGTTGAGAGACCACAGTCCTTTAAATCTGTCACTCACTCTCTGTGAACCTCAGTGTCCTCACCTGGAGAAAGGGGACAGCAACACCAAACTTGTGGAGTAATTGCCAAGTTCTAAAGTGTTCGTCATAGTACCAGTTACTAAGAGCTAAAATGTATCCATCCCCAAGCACTTTGCAAACACCTTTTCATTTGACATGTGGTACAGCCATTGCTTATTCCAGGCCACAGCCTACCTAATAAGTGACTTTATCATTAGAGAGCTGTGTGTTGTTGAACTAGCGACTTACCCTCAGTTTACTTCTCCATAAAATGAGGGTCACATTAGTACGCACCTTTCTAGTTGTTCTGAGAGACAAATGGGATTTAGGTAAAGTGCCTAGCCTGGGGTGATCGTCCAGGTAAAGGATCAGAGGGTGTTTCCTCATTTGTAAAATTGGGGTAATAATAGTGTTGTTGTTATTATTATTATTATTATACTATTTGTTGTGTGAGGTTTTGGTGAAGTAACCAGAGGAAGCACTTGGCTCGGGGCTTGTCCAGAGATCAGTAGTTAAGTGGCCTCCTCTCGTGCCATCAGAAATGCAACGAATTAAAATCCCAGCGCCAGTGATTACTGCTGTGTGACCTTAAGCCAGTAGCTTTGCCTCTCATAGCTTGGCGTCCTGACAAAGTGGGGTTGAGAAAACCTGCCTCACAAAGCAGTATGTATGATGTGATGTGATGAATAGAAACCTGTCACAAATGGAACCCCAGTCATCCCAGACATTCGAAATTTGTCAAGCTTCTGTCCTGCTTCTGGGGAGAGGCCCTCAGAACAGGTCATCCTCGTCCAAGGGGGAGGATTGGATTTTTGCAAAGATGCTGAGAGGCCATGCCTTACTGGAACAGGGGGTTGGAGGAGCCTGTGGGAGGAACCTGTGAATGGGTGAACATGGTTAGGGTCCAAGAGCCACAAAGCTTGGAAGGAAGGAAGCAGGTCTCTCTGGGGCTCCCATGCCAACCTGAGCAGTTTCCTGTAAAGTGGTGGCGTTCTCCATGCTGGCTTGGGCTGCTCCTCTGGGCCATGCCAGGCCGTCCCAGGGACCACTTTGCAGGAACCATGGGGAGCATCATCCAGAGGAGCTTTTCCAGCCTGGCTTCCTCAAACCCCTGCCTCACTGGGCTGGCTCAGGGAGCTAAGCTGTCAGTTTTCTGTTGAGGCTGTGGAGGGGTGAGGCATACTTGGGAAGCCGTTTTGGGGGTGTCCTCCAGCCTGCCTGATGTTCTGTGTTGGGTGTGGGCCACAAGCTCATTGGGAGCAAGGGGTGCTAGGCTCTGGCTGACAGTCTTCTCAGCATTCTAATCTGTGCCCGTGGGCAGGGCACACAACCCACGTGGCCTGACTCAGCCGTGACGTAGCATGGTGGTTCCAGACCAAGTCTGCCCAGCGTCAAATCCGAGGTCTGGGGGCTGGCCAGCTATGCATCCTTCATCTTCAAGCCTTGGTCCCCTCAGCTGCTAAATTGGGATAGTAATAGTGCCTGCCCTGTAGGGTTGTTGTGGTTAAAGCTGAATTGTGTGGATTCCCAGATGCATGTTTTGATATCTCTGAAACAGGGTGCCTGTTACAACTGGCAAGTCACAGTAGACCAGCCATGCATTTGTCTTACGTACACATAGAGTAGTGATGCATCTTACAATGGATGTATCTCAGATTCAGTGAAATATGGTAAGTAAGATAAAACCTATAAAGAACTTAGAACAGGGCTACCAGGCTGGTGAGAACAAGCCATTCTCCCATCTGCCTCCCAAGCTCAATCATGGTGAGACTTTAGGTATTTCTGTGTACCTCACAGGAGCCTTTGTGTCCTCTTCTGAAAGAATGGGCATGAGAATACCCACCTCCTAGGGTTGTTATGAGAAACCAGCACATTTATGTGTGTATTACATGCCTAGAAGAGTGCCTGTATGGAGTAGGTGCTTAATAATTCGCAGCTCAAAACAAACAGCAAAGATGATAGTACAGGGAAGAGTTAAAAGCACAGACTCTAGGATTCCAATTCTTGCTCCACCACCTCCCTGCTGTGTGACCTTGTACAAGTTTCTTAACTTCTCTGTGCCTTAGTTCCACTATCTGTAAAAATAGAGATAACAAAAGTATCCAATTCATAGGATGGCTGTGGGAATTAAATAAAATTAAAGTGCTTAGGGAAGTGCTTTGCAAAAATGTAGGCAATTATTATTTGATGAACTTTTAACGAGTCTCTTCTAGTTCAATAAATGGTAGCTAAAATAGACACTTGGCTCAATAAAATAATCACAATACAGACCACACTCATTTTACAGATGGGGCAGCTGAGGCCCAAGATGCATGTTGGTTTGTCCAAAGTCACACAGCTGCCTCCCCCCAGTGCTAGAACCGCACCCCAATGTCCAGGCACCAGCTTGATGTTGCCTCCTTGCCCGTGTTAGTCTAGGACTCTGTGATTCTTATGAGAAGGGGGTTCTTGACAGGGGAGGGATGGTTTCTAGAAGAAGCTGCAGCCAGATGTGGTTTCCTTCTTTCTTTGTGTTTCTCCCTATTTACCACAGTACAGGGGAAGGGGCTGGGCTGGGCTGTGCCCAAGGTCAGCTGAGCCGGCCAACCACTGCATAAGCCAGCACTTCCTGGCCTCTAAGTGTCTTCTCAGTGGCTGCTGCAGAGTTGACACAGCAAAACTCCCTCCTGAAGAGAGCAAAAGCTCCGGCTGGCCAGCTGGTCCAGCCACCAGGCAGTGCCAGGGCCACAAAAATGGGTTGGGGAAGGCGTTGAGGAGCAGAGACCTAGGTGCAGCCTGGCCTTGACAAACACTGGCAGTGACCTTGGACCTGTCACAGTCCCTCTTGGACATCTGTTTCCCATCTTTGAAATAAGGACTTTGGGGCCAAAAAGGGCCTCCAGGCACTTTAAATGTCTAAGATTCAAAATTGCTCTGCCATTAATGATCATCAGTTACAGGAAGGGACACAGTGAGGAGCTCATGGCTGAGTGTGTGTACACTTCTGTGTGGATCTAGGAGCAAGCCTGACCCAGCAGCAGCTGCAGTTCATCCCAGGGTGGTTCTTCAGAGAAGGAGGCAGATGGAAGGTACACAGCCCAGCAGCTAGAGTACAGGCACTGCAGTCTGGCAAAGGGTACCCAGGCAAGGCAAGACAGCGTCCAAGATGTCCTATTTATTTGCAATGCAAAAGTTGCTAAACCCAGTTTTTCCTAGCAACTATCCAAAGACAGGAGATTAAGAGCTCCTGAAGCCACTTTAAATTTATCAATTTATGTGACTTAATTCAGATTAAAATTCGGCCCTTTTCCCCCATCCCACCTCCAGCAAATTTTGGGTGTCTAAACTCAGAGGATCTTGAAGAGGGGAGAGAATGTAAATTAATAAAATCAATACTGGCTAAGGACTTGGTGTGTGCCGGCCATGTGCCAGGCTCCTCGCTGACCAAGACATGAATCAGCTCCAGAAACACCTCTCACTGGGGAGCCCAGGCAGCCCCAGGAGAAGGTAGCAGCTGATAGCAGATATGCAGCTGGGGGCTGGACCATGAATGACTTCCGTGGCCAAGACTGGGATCCTCACCAACTGGACCCCATAGGGCCTCAGTGTCTTCATCTATAAAATGGGACCAGTGCAGGGCGGAGTCTGTGGCCTTGGCTGCCCCTGTGCTCAGACAACAGAGCTACGTGTGGCTGGGTATTGTGGTCCAGGGCTGTTTCTGGGTGTTTCTCTGCCCTCTCGGAGACCTGAATCTTCTCCAATGGCCTCAGGGGAAGGGAATTCCAATCACTTCCCTTGCCCTGAGAACCTTCTCCAGGAAGTCTCTCTGAACTCCATAGTCAGACCTCTACAATGGGACTACAGTAGCGAAACATGAGTGCAAATGCTGGCATTGGAAAGGGGCCAACAGGCCTTTACACCACAATCTCCCTCAAGCCTCACTACAGCCTCCAAGGCAACCTGGAATAATAACAGCCATCGTTAACCGAGCACATTCCATGCTGGGCTCTCTATGCGCAAGTGTTCCTGCACCCCTACAAGTGTGAGTGGACCCACTTACAGAGGAGGAGGCTGGTCTCTGAGAAGAGCTGAACTCACAGGGAGATTGAGGCCCAGAGCGGAGTTGCCCAAGGTTGCCAAGGGAGAGCCCAGAGGGACTAGGACTCTGTCCATGGTGTTGGCTATTCTCCCTCTCCCCCTGTGCTCACATACCACCCAGCCCTCCAGGAGAAAGGGCAGGGCCTTGAGCCAGACCTTAAGCCAGGAACAGGGCCATTCATGCCCAGAATGTGTCCCCAACACAACTGCCCACAGGGGCACAGGGACAAGTTCAGGACACCCTTAAGCTGACCCCTTGGCAATGACAGGCCTGGGCCCAGGAATCAACCATGTCCTTGCTCTTCATCCTCAATCCCTAAAAGACATTGGGTAACCCTCATTAAGTTGGAGGTACACTGGGTCCACATTTCGGGGAGAGAGGTCTTACATTTCTTAAGCAGCTACAAGGCACAATTGAGGGATCTATAGTTCAAATACCTGTAGGTGAGTTACTGTTCCTTTCTGCCTCAGCTGCTTTACCTCTATATGGAGGAAATGACTGTAGCCATGTGGAGATTATGCACGATGCGAGTGAAAGGCCCTGTGTAGCTCCTATTTGATTTATGGTCACTGCTGTGATTATCACCTGACCAGAAACATTTCCATCTCATGTTCATCCTGTGAAGAAGGCATTCTTATCCTCACTTTACAGATGGGGACACAGGTCCCTCAGAGAAGTCCAGGGACTCACTCCTGGTCCCCCAGGTAATAATGATGCCATGAGCGGGAGCCCATCAGTTCATATACTAAGAGTTATAGTCTTGGAACTTCAGAGGGCAGCCAGGGACATACTATCTAGATGGAGATTGTTTCTGCCAGGGAGACAAAACCACAGATTGCAGAACTGTGGAATCATAGATGGACAAGACAGCACAGGTAGTGGTTAAGAGCAAACCCTAGACCTCAATTCTAAGCCTAGCACTTCTTAGCTGTGTGACCTTGAACTAGTGGCTTAACCTCTCTGTGCTTCAGTCTCCTCACCTGCAAAAGTGAAGTAAATAATAGTACCAACTTCTTGTGCGAATTAAATAATTTAATAGATGTAAAGAACTTAGAACTTAGAACAGGGCCTGACACAGGAAGCTCAATAAAGTATCAGCTGTTTATTATTATTAACCATGGAATCAGAATGGGAGGGGGAGCCAGGCCCTGCCCTTTCTCTCTCTCCCTGAATCTTGCCCCAGCCTTCTCCATGGACCCCCATGGCCAGCAAGGGACCATTCCAAGAATGTCATCTGGCTTGCCCCTTTCTGGTCAAGGTCTCCACTGTTCCCCATTGCCAAGCAGATAGGCCCATACTCCTCGGCCTGCATTCGGTACATCTGTGATGTAGCCCCTACCTACCCTTCCACATCTCCATGATTCATCTTCCTCAGTTAATTACTTCATCCACTAAGTCAGTCAAGAATTTAGTCATTCAATGGAAATTGGAGTATAGCTCTACCCTTTCATCACCTCTGAGCCTTTGCCCATGCTGTGCCCAACCCCAACACACCCCTTAGCCATTCTTCAAAGCCCCCCCTTAAATGCCTTTTTCTCCAGGAAGCCTTCCTGCCTCTCCCTTTATTGTAAGCTCCAAGGCTGCAGACCCTGGACCCCTGGGTCATGCCCCAGCTGATGAGCTTCGTTTGCTTTCATTTTTGTGTTTTTCAGAGATTTCATTAGAATGTTTCTGGATAAACACAAGGAATAAATGAAAGAATGAACTTCCTCATTGGTTCTCCATATCCAGTCCCCTCACTCCACCCCAATCATGTGTTCTCCCTAAGGGGCCAGGTGGATCCTTTTAACAATATAAATCAGATTGTGGTGCTCTCTGCTTAAAACCCGATAGACCACCGCATGATGCACAGGATCCAGACTCCTTTCCCTAGCCTGTGAGCACTTCATAGTCTGCCCCCACCCCCACCCCTTTTTCCTCACTCACTCTTCTCTAGTTTACTGGCCTCCTTTCCATTCCACGAACTCATCAGCCTCTTTCCTGCCTCGGGCCTTCGTGTGTGCTGTTTCCCCATCCAGAATGCGTTTTCTCTTTCTCCTTACAAGATTGCTTCCTTCTCATCAAGCTAAATGGTATTTCCCCACTTAGGCTATTTAAAGGAGCTTCTTCTGTCACAACACTTGTTTTTTAATAGAATTTATCACAATTGACATTCTTTTCAGTATTTATTCCCTTGTTTGTTGTCTGCTTCCCTCCATCACCTTCTTGACTGCTGGAAGCTTACTATCTCCTTTACTCTGTACTTAAGGGCCTAGGATGGGGGGCGGGGAGGAGGACTGGTGAGTTCTGTTTTGTGCATCTGTGAAGGAGAAAGCAGTGTCCTGCCTCAATGTCACACCTGACACGCTATCTGCAAGACAGGGAAGGAATGATTGTGGGAGGTTTCCCAGGAACCTCATGCTCACCCCACCTCCCTGTGGGGGTGGGATGGAGAGAAAGAGAGTGGGCAAGAGGTGCAGCCTAAATGACGCAAATGCAGTTTCTAGTCTCCTGCCATATACAGTCTAGCTGGGGAGAAGGCAGCAGACAGGTGGGTCTATAAATTGTCTAACACCAGGTCGCAGCACAATGGTTTGAGGCAGGGGAAAGCAGAGGAAGGCACAGGAGGAAGAGCTCAGTGGCATGCAGTTCTCTGGGAAATTGGGCTTCGCTGCATCGTTTGTAGTCCTCTGAGTATTTTTTATCTTGAGGACACCTTGTTTAGGAACCAGGACTTAATAAAGGGAAATTTCTGATGATTAAACCCATATAGAGCTGAGCTCTGGAAAGAGCACACCTGACACTTACCTATCCCCACCCCACAAGTCCCCAGCCTTCTCCCCCAGCAAGGTACCCCAGAGCTGCCCACCCATGAGATGTCCAGAAAACAGCCAGGCAACAACCATTTGGTAAACCCTATTTTCCTTTTTAAACTGCAAATTTATATCGCATGCTTGTTGAAACAAGGGAATGATACAGAAGGATCTATAGTAAAATAACTAATTTTCTTCTCCCCACATGTGCCTCACGTAACCTCTATTAATATCCTGTTTTGTCAATTCTGGGACGTGCATTTTTCCCACATTTTACATCCCTGAGATCAGGATATATGTGGGAGCTGATGACAAGTCATAGTTTTGCTGGAAGCACTCTATCTTTGTTAACGATACGAAAAATCATGGTGGAACATAGGATTCAACTTAGAGTCAACGAAATCTGGCAACTTGCTGTTTCTTTCTCTTGCTTGTTCTTTCACTTACTGGCAGATATAAATTCAGAGGGTTTCTGTTTCTCTTCTAGGAGATCATTTTATTCATACCCATGACCTTATTCTGTCCCTAGTGGACTGTGGCCACCCAGGTGGCTCGGCAGGCTTTGAATGAGAGGCAGCAGAGGTGAGTGCACATGGCGCTGGCTCCGGAGCTGCCAGTCCTGCCTTTTCCCAGCTGTGGTGTGCCCTCTCTGTGCCCCCATGCTCACATGAAGGCACTAGCATATGTGCACCTGTGCAATTCCCTCCTTTCCCCCGACATGGATGGTGTGGCATAACAGGACACATCATTGTCCCTCCCCAGCCAGGTAGCCCTGAGACCCAGAGGATGCCAGGGAGTCTGAGCTCAAATACAAAAGTTGGGTGCAAAAGGTTGGCTTCAAAAAGGCACATGCAAACAAAGGCAGGAGGTAAAGTCAGAAAACAGGCTCAAAGGTCAGAAGAGAGAACAGAAGGGCAGAAAACATGAACCTGAAAAGACATTTCCCTCAAAGCAAATAAGACATATTTTTAAATATCAATGGAAGCAAATAGAGGCTTCTTAGCAAGGAGAAAGGCGCAGAAAGTCCAAGGTGATCTACCGGCCTCGTTGGCTCAGCCCTCTTCAGGTGAAGGCCCAGCATACTAGGAGTCCCTGGAAGCCAGATGTGCCTGCTGGCCACAGACCCCTGAGTTCCTTCTAGCATTAGTTTCTGAATCAGAATGCTGCTGACTGAGCACAATGCCATTGACTTAGGCACTGTTCTAAGTGCTTTGTGGGACTTAGTTACTACAACATCCCTCTGGCTCTTATTGTCCCCATCTCTATATATAAAAGCCAAGCGGCTGGAACGACTGGTTGCTTTGATGCCCACTGAGGCCCCAGTTGCCCCGCCCCCACCCCCATCAGGGGTGGGGCCAGCTGGTCAACCACCCATGTCCTCTCCCCCCAGCCGGCCCAGCCCCAATTGGCCCCAATTGGAGCGGGCCAGCCAGACCCCACTGGTGCATGAATTCGTGCACTGGGCCTCTAGTTTTACATATGAGGAAACGGAGGCTCTGCAACATACAGTGACCTGCCCAAGGGCACCCAGCCAGCAGGCTGACTCCAGAGCACCCAGCTTAACCAAGACAACAGCAGCCTCACAGTCCCAGAGTGCTCAGTCTAGCAGGGAGATCAGTAAACATGAAGCAACATGAGCACCAGGCCGGGGGCAGGCACTTTGTTGGGCAGCCAGGGAACAACCTTGAGAGGGCCGCACACGGTAGCCAGCTGAGTGGAAGGATAAATAAGAGCTAGCCAGCTGGAAGGAGGGAGGAGGTGGGGAGGTTGCTCCAGGCACAGGCACGGCTTGAGCAGTGTGGAGGCCACCACCAGCCAGCAGCCTAGAGGCTCCAGGCAGGGGTGGCGAGTGCTCAGCTGGAGAGGTGGCTGAGCCAAGCAAAGGGCTGAACAGTTTTAAGCTGGGAAGTAATGTGATGGGATTGGCCATTTGGAAGACCCTGTGGCATTAGTGAGGAGAATGGTTTGGAAGGAAGAGCCTAGAGGCCCACAAGGAGAAAGGCAGACAGGCATCCCGTGAACAAGGGCAAAATGGAGAACATGTTTCCAAGAGAGGGGACATGGGCCAGCTGACAGGACTTCAGGACTCATAGGAGGCATCAGGGGAGGCTACGGAGAGTCCCAGTTAATGTTGGAGTTGTTGGGGCCCTTTAAAAAGGGATGGAGTTGTTGGGGCCCTTTAAAAAGGGAGAGGTGGAGCAGGCAGAAGCAGTGAGAGCCCAGATCACATGCGGCTTTGTAGGTCATGGTATGGAGTTTGGGTTTGATCCTGACATTGAAGGTCTTAGGCAGGGTGCGACACATACACAGCCCCATCTAACTGCTATGTGAAAAAGGGATTATTACCTCATTCAGTCCTTACAACAGTTCTGGGCAGTTGGTGATGATATTCCCATTTACAGATTAAAAAAAAAAACTGAGTTGCATGGGTAGTAAGTAACAGAGGAAGGTTTGAACCCATGTCTGCGCGACCATATCGTGCACGCTTGATCAGTGGTCACCCATGGAAGGTTCCTGGGCTGGGAAATGATAGGATTGAAGGATGCTAACCAGGGGGGGTGCCTCAGGTTTGGTTCCTGCCCCTGCACCTCCATGCCCCTAGGAGCAGAGTCCTGGCTGAAGGGCCAGCCTTTGGGCCAGATAGGGAAGCCCTTTGCTTAAGCCACCCACCCAGTAGACCATGTCAGCGGGTGCTCAGCTTGTCTTTGTGATTCTCTGTAGAATGAGCAGGAAGGATGGGCAAGGCTCTGCCCACCCCCACCCACATCTCTGGAAAAAATACGGAGAAAGGCAGAGTAAATTTGGTTTCTTTGCTGTAATTCACAAAGGCCTGTTCTATGAGGAGACAATCGAGGGGCAAAGGGAGCAGGACTCACAGGCTGGAGAGGAGCCTGTTGCAGGTCTGCCAGGCCAGGGGAGGCTGTGGCAGGTGTGACCCCCACTTGCCCTTAGCAACCGCCACAGGAGAGGACGTAAAACCATCACCTGCCTCCTCTTCTAATCCTTTTTGTCACCCCGCTGCTCCCCTCCTGTGCCCTTACTCAATGCAAAGCTCAGGGATAAAGGCACTGCCATGTCTGTCACCCACCAGCCAGTGACCTCACTCTGAGCCACAGTTTCAACAGCTACAAGAAGCCCTTCACTCAATGCCTGGCACATAGTAAGTTTAAAAAGCAGACACTGCCTCTGTGATGGCAGAGATGACAGTGGCTACCCAGCCTCCTACATCTCCTGGCCTCTTGCCCCATGCCTCTGCCTCCCTCGCCTCCCCTCCCCCCTCCTCTGTCTCCCTAGCTGAGGCCAAACAGGACTCAAACCAAGCCCTCACCCAGCGCCTTTCACAGAGGGTTCCCATCAAGTCAGCTCTGCCCAGGCTCTGCTCCAGGCCAGGCTCTGTGCCAGACCTTCTGTCTCATTCTTATCTTATCCTCCCGACAACAGTGCAATGGACACGTCCTCATCCCCATTTCATGGCTGAGGAAACCGAGGCTCAGAGCCATGAAGGAGTGTACAGAAAGTGAGGAGCTGGGCTCAAACCCAGGTCTGCACAGGAAATTGCCTCTTTTCCCAACCTGCTGGGGCATTTCCTAGGGCTCTCAGTGAAGGCTGTATTCTGTTGAGGGCCTCTAAAGTGTAAGGGGACTTTCCTGCATTTGGAGGTGAGGTTTTACGAGAAGAGAGGTGATGCAATGGGTCATTGCCCCAATTCTGCTGTAGCTGGGAATTAGGGCTGTGGGAGCCCTGCAGCGGGGTTGGCAGGACAGGGTCAGAGCTGGGATGAGCAAAGATCAGCCTGGCTGGTGAGTGAAAACAATCCAGAGTAGAGCAATCTGGGGGCAGGTGGTGAGGAATTAAGCAGGGCGGAGCGGGGTAGTGGCTATAGCAGGTGGATGTGGAAAGCTAAGAATGCCAGAGACCCTCCCAGAGCCAGCAGCCTTGGAATGGCTGTGGTGATAAAGGGGAGCGGGGGAAGATGCCGAGATCCTCACCTTTATTCAGATCCCCAGCCTGTCCCTTCCTCTCACAGAAAGGCAGCTGGGGAAGCTGTATGCCTGTGGGGGAGGCAGATGGCGGCCAGGCAATGAGGAGAATCCAGCTCGTACCCTCCACGACCTGCAGAGCATCCCTCCCAGGGGTCTCTCTCTAGAGGTCTCTCCCTCCCAGGAAGCCTCTGGTCCCTTTAGAGGCTGCCGAAGTTTCTCTGCACCCTTCCCATCCTCAGTCCGCAGAACTGACATGCAGTCAGTGCCAGCACACATCACGAATGCTTCAGACCTAGAGAATTCCTCCAGCTGCCTCTTTTCACAGGGAAGAGTTGGGCTCAGAAAGGTCTAGTAATTAGTTGCTCAAGGTCACACACCGAACAGGTGGCAGAGAAAATAGACTCTGGGCTTGTGACTCACTCCTAGGGGAGCATCTTAGGTGTTTCCATCCAGAAGAGAAAGGGATCCCCGTTTTCCTTGTGCTGTGCTGGGGACTGATGGTGATGCACTGGTGCCTGCACTTTTTTGTGGGCAGTTCCAGCGTCTGCCTGGGCTGCCTTGGGCCAGTCCAGCATTTAATTTTACTTTTTTGGAAGTATTTTTCAGGGAGGTGTTTGGAGGCCAGCCAACAAGTCTTTTCTGCCACCATGGAAATTTTCAACAATAGAATTATTAAAATCTCCCATGACCCTTCTCCTACCCCATTATGAAAAACAGCTCTTTGGTGGCCAGGCAGAGGGCAGAGCAACTGAAATCCCAGAATGAAACGTGCAGATAATTCCCCAGTGAGAGACTCCCAAGTAGATGGCTAATCAGACCCAAGAGATCCCAGTTTGGAACCCAGGCAGCCTCTCAGGAAAGGATTTCCAGCTGCTGTGGGCCAGGAGCCAGGGTGTCTCCTGAGTCCAGGACTTCCTCCTGTCAGAGCTCAGGCCTTGCACGTCATTGATGCTCAATAAATGTTGGTTGTTAAGTAGGTGCGTAAGTAGGTTGGTAAGAAGGAAGGACAGAGGGAGGATGAGATAGGTCCCATTAGGAATCATCTGTGCTGTGTGACCTTGGTCAATCACTTCACTCCTGTGCTGTCCGACTTTCTGTAAAATGGAGACAGTTATACCTACCTTTCAAGGTGGGTTGAAATGAGAAATAATGCATGTGAAGTGCCTGGCATAATAAACACCAGTGGCTTGATCATCTCCATCATCACCCTGAAGATGAAGTAGAATAGATAACATGTGAGGTTGGGAGACAGCCCTGAATCTGTCTCAGAAACCCTTTTTGAGCTGTGTCACCTTTGGCAAGTGACTTCACTTCTCTGGGCCTCAGTTTCCTGATCCATGAAATGGGGATAAAAAAGGAGCACCTGTTGCAAGGTTGATTGTAGGGATCAAATGAGAGTCAAATTTGCCAAGGAAGCACTGCTCCTCCCCCCAGTGTTGTTCCTCTCGTTCTGACCAGGAGGGGCAGGGCAGGGGGTAGTGGTGGGTCTAGAATGGCAGAGACACCCCTTCCTGAACGAGGGAATAGGTAGGGTATTTTCGTTTAGACCTCTGTGAGCGAGCAGAATACAGGATCCTCAGTGCAGGGGGTAGGGCCAGCTGAGAATGCTGCTATGATCGACAAGCCTTCAAGGAGACCTGGAGTCAGTGGAGCCTGGGCTAGAGGTTCCCTGGGGATACACAGCTCAGGGACAATGACCACCACACTCTGAGGTTCCAGCCTTCGTCCAGCCCCTGAACTTCCCACTCCCCCTCTTCTCTCACCACCAACCTGGTCAGGAACGATCTGCTCTTGGGCCAGCTCTCACCCACTTGGGTGGGGCAAAGTGGGAATGGGCTTCTCTGGGCCCAGATGTGTCCCATTTAGGCAACAGGAGCTAAGGGTCAGTTGGTGTGAGCGAGCAGGCAGTAACTGGGAAGCATGCATTTCAGAACAATTAAGGGGTTGACTTCTGGAGCCTGGCAGAGCTGGGTTCCAGCCTGCCTTCCCAGCTGTGCAGCCTGGGCAAGCTGCCCAAGCCTCAGGCTCCTCATCTGTAAAATGGGCATAACTGGTTGGCTGTGAAGATGAAATGAAACAGTGTACATAAACACTGCAGGGTACTACCTGGCAAGGGCCTGTACTCATTTACCCACTCAACTGTGTGCTGAGCATCTACCATGTGCCAACACTAATGTGGGCAGGGGGGTGGGGGGTATGGTGAACAAACAAGGCAGTCTAGGGTGATCAACATGCCCTGGTTTGCCCAGGACATTCCTGGTTTTAGCACTAGAAGTCCTGCATCCCAGAACACCCCTCAGTCTCAGGTAAACCAGAATAGTTGGTCACCCTAATACAATCTGTGCCCTTATGGAGTTTAAAGTTTAGTGGAGATAGACAGATAGGTAAATATGTAAGAGTCATGGTAAATAAAGGTGTTATTTAAATAAAAACACAGAGTAAAAGGGTAGGCTTGTTATTTTTGATGGGGTGATCAGGGCAGGCCTCTCCAAGGAGGTGACATTTGAGCAAGGACCTCAAGAGGTTAGGGAGTGAGACATGTACATCTGGGGAAAGCACTCCAGGCAGAGGGAATAGTATAGGCAAAAGCCCTGAAGTGGGACATTGTAGGAACAGAAAGGGGGATAGGGTCAGTTGAAAAAGTTTGGCCAGTCGAATTAATTGGGACTCCCTTCAAACGTGAGTAATATAAGTGCCAAGTCAAGTTAGCCTAAGAAAAAATTATGCTTTGGCTAACCAACAGGAAAAGAAAAAAGGTATGGCTATATCCTGGTGCTCAAATAAGCTCTTTTCATTACTCAGTTTGCGTGTGTGTTACCTTCATTTTTAGGAAGGTCCCAGCTTGCATCTGTGTTATCTTCATTTTTAGGAAGGTCCCAGCAGCCCCAGGCAGACCTCCTACCCATCTGTAACTGCAGCAAAAAGACATGCTCTGTTCTGGGGTCCAGGCATGGCAGGTGGCAGCAGTCTGAGGTCTAATGTGGCTGGAGCAGAGAGTTGGAAGATAAAGATGTGGAAGAGAATGGAGGCAGCAGGGCCAGAGCACCTGGGTCTGGCCTTGTAGATCCCAATGACTTTGGATTTAGTTCTGAATGTGCTAGAAGCCACTGGAAGGTTTTAAGCAGGGAATTGGCATGATCCAATTTATGTTTTAGGGATATCAATCTTGTTGGTGTATGGAGAATGGGTTGTAGGAGGCTGGGGACAGCAGGGAGAACAACTAGGAGGCTAGTGCAATCACCCAGAGATGAAGAGAAGGGAATGGACTTGAGAGGGACTTAGGACAAAGCCTGGACCATGCTTTGGGTCTGGGTAGGGGTAGGAATACATGCAAGAACTTGGGCCTCAGCCCCGAAGGAACTGGGGTATGGGAGGGAGTTAGGGACAAGGCAGCCAGTCCCTAGAGTTGGGGTCTATTTGCCTAGATGACACAAGCCCCCTGAGCCACATGGGATCTTTGAATCCCCTCCCAATTAGGGACCAGCTGAGCCTAGAGCCTGAAGCCTGAAGTTTGCAGGTGGGTCCAAATGGCCCCAGCTCTGAGGAAAGAAGTGTGGAAGGGCAGGGAGCCTACCAGCAACCATGGGAGACCCAGAATTGAGGGAGCCTCCTATTTTAGCCATGGTTATTCCTCATTCCTTCAGTCCTTAGAGGAACATCAAAGTCCAGCTTGGGTCCCAGAGCTTCTAATGTTCTGGCTTTCACTTTGTGCCTAAGGGCAGCTAAGGTGTCTCCTCTGCCCACCAGGGAGACTGGTTGGAATCCAATGCAAGGAAAGACTTGCCCAGAAGGTCTTGGCTTGTAGGAGGCAATAGGCCCCCATTGGGGTCACCTGCCTCCTGAACCACCAGACTGGGCTAAGTCCTGGGCCACTTCTAGAATGGGTCTAGTTTTGTATGTCCAAGCAGATGAGCCATGAGCATTTTTATAAGGTTCCTGACCAGGCTTCTGATATGGCCATCTCCAGGTATAGCTCAGTTAAGCCTTCGAGGACATGTACCTGGGGGCAGAAAGGACTCAGTTCTCCATGCACCATTCTAGGGATGTGTCCATGCCCAAATCTGGCAGCTGATGAACAGAAGACTAAGGCACAGAGAATCTAGGAGAGTTGGCTGTATTTGGGAGCATGGCTGGGCTCAAGGTCATCTATGGAACACCCCTTTGGGGGCTCAGCACTTTCATACATATCAACAACATCTCTTCTATAACAACAATTTTGCAGGGGGGGGTGTTGCTTTTCCCACTTTCCAGATAAAGAAACTGAGGCTGAGAAAGGTCTGTATGGCATTTGTTACATAATAAGTTCCCAGAAGTTTGAAATCAACAAAGTGAGTGTCATCTCCTGCCCCCTAGAGATCATGCACTGAAAGTCATGGCTTCCCACCTTGAGAAGAACATTCATAGCCAAGGAAATCAATCTTTTCATTCCATGCATCCATCCTCCCTCCCTCCTTTCCTTTTTTTTTTCTTTCCTTCCTTCCCATACTATTTACAGATGACCTACTGTGTGCTAGACACTGTGCTAGACCCTTGGAATATAATAGTGATTTAAAAAATACAGGCCCTGCCCTCAGTGGTCTAGTGTCGAACACTAATCCAACAGTCACGCAAAAACATGTAAAATATAATATAGTAAGTGAATCAGGGAAGGCCCCCTGAGCAGGTAGGATTAAGCTTAGAATAGAAGGATGAGTAGGAATTTACTAGGTAATGATGGGGAGGGAACAACATTAGCTTTCCAGGTAGAGAGAACAGAACAAAATCCTGGTGGGGAGAATGAGTAGTATGGCTGCAGCAGAGAGAGGCAGGAAAATGGGGTGTTGGAGCCAGGAGAGACCACCCAGGGCTTTGAAGATCACATTAAAGAGTTTTGTCTTTATCTAAAGCAGTACCAGTATGGGTGGAGGAAGGTTGTGATATGATCAGAATTGCTTTTCCAAGTGCCAGCAGAGAAGCCAGTTAAGAGGCTACTATAGCCTTGGCTGGGTGGCTCAGTTGATTGGAACATTGTCCAATACACCAAAAGATTGCAGGTTTGATTCCCTGTCAGGGCACATACCTAATTTGTGGATTCAGTCCCTGGCTGGGGCATGAACGGAGGCAACTGATCAATGTTTCTCTCTCACATCAATGTTTCTTTCTCTCTCTCCCTTACTCTCTCTCTAAAATCAATAAAACTGTATATCCTCAGGTGAGAATTTTAAAAAAAAAAAGAGAGAGAGAGGCTACTGTACTCATCCTGGCAAGAGATGAAAAAAACTTGAACAAGGGGTAGGAGCTGTGAAGATTCAGGGAAATTCGTGGTTTAAATGAAATGTAGGATGTAGCAAAATCAATAGGACTTGGATGATGGAGAGGAAAGTGACAGGAGTGACTTGTTTTCTAGCATACTAACAGTGAACCTCAAGGGAGAATAAGGTAGGGGTAAGAAAGCTTAAGGGTTGGATTTCAGAAATGTTAAGTTTGAACTCCTACCTCACACTACACAAATCAAATCAAGATAGAAGAAAACAGAGGGGGCAAGCTTCATGACATTGGATTTAGCACAAGCACAGGCAACAAAAGAAAAAAATAGATAAGTTGGACTCAATCACAGTTAAAAACTTTTGTGCATTAAATGATACTATCAACAGAGTGAAAAGATAACCCATGGAATGGGAGAAAATACCTACAAATTGTATATTTGACAAGGGGTTAATATTTAGAATATATAAAGAACTACTACAACTCAACAAATAAAAGACAACCCAATGCAAAAATGGGTAAAGCGCTTGAATAGACATTTCCCCAATGAAAATATACAAATGGCCAATAAACATATGAAAAAATGCTCAACATCACTAATCATTAGGGAAATGCAAACTAAAACACAGTGAGATTCCATCTCATACCCATTAGAATGGCTACTATAAAACACAAAACAAAACAGAAAATAGTGAGTGTTGGTGAGGATGTGGAGAAACTGGGAAGTGAGTGCTATTGGAGGAAATGTCAAATGGTGCAGCTGCTAGGGGAAATTATATGGTGTTTCTTCAAAAAATTAAACATAGAATTACCATATGATCCAGCAATTCCACTTCTGACTATATCCCCAAAACAATTGAAAGCAAGCACTCAGATATTTCTACATCCTTGTTCATAGCAGCATTATTCATTATAGCCAAGATGAGGAAGCAACTTATCAACAGATAAGGAAAGTGTGGTGAATACATACAAGGGAATATTATTCAGCCTTAAAAAGGGAAGAAATTCTGCCTGGCCAGTTTTGCTCAGTGGTTGAGTGTTGACCTTTGAACCGGTCAGGGCACATGAACTGGGTTACGGGCTTGATCCCCAGTGTGGGGCATTCAGGAGACAGCCAATCAATGATTCTCTCTCAACATTGATGTTACTATCTCTCTCTCCCTCTCCCTCTCCCTTCCTCTCTGAAATCAATTATATATATACTAGAGGCTCAGTACATGAAATTCGTGCACTGGGGGATCCCTCAGCCCAGCCTGCATCCTCTCGCAGTCCGGGAGCCCTTGGAGGATGTCCGACTGATGGCTTAGGCCCACTCCCGCAGAGCAGACCTAAGCTGGCAGGCAGGCAGACATCTTTAGCACTGCTGCGGAGGGAGGAGAGACTCCCGCCACCACTGCTGCACTCACCAGCCGTGAGCCCGGCTTCTGGCTGAATGGCGCTTCCCCTTTGGGAGTGCACTGGCCATCAGGGGGCAGCTCCTGCATTGAGCGTCTGCCCCCTGGTGATCAGTGTGCATCATAGCGACCAGTAATTCCACCATTCAGTCAATTTGCATATTAGCCTTTTATTATATAGGATATTTTAAAGGGAAGAAATTCTAACACATGCTACAACATGGATGAATCTTGAATCCATTGTGCTAAGTGTCACAAAATGACAAATATTGTATGATTTTACTTATATGAGGTCTCTGAGCCATAAAGTAAAATAGTGGTTGCTAGGGGTTGGGGAGAAGGGGAAATGGGTAAAAGGTTTCAGCTTGGGAAGATTAAAAAGTTCTGGAGATGGATAGTGGTGATGACTACACAACAATATGAATGTGTTTAATGCCACTGAATATACTCTTAAAAATGGTAAATTTTGTTATGGAGATTTAACCACAATAAAAAGACAAAGAGATGGAAAAAATTAAAATAATTCATAGTTCTGAACATAAAAACTACAATTATAAAGCTTCTAGAAGAAAACAGGAAAATACCTTACCACCTTGAAGTAAGAAATGATATTTTTCAGAGAAGACACAAAAACACTTATCATAAAAGAAAAAAATGGACAAGTTGGACTTGGGATCTGTTGAGTATGAAGTGTGGGAACATCCAAGTAGAAAGACCAGGTAGGAAGCTGGTGTCTGTTGGTCATAATGAGGCCTGGACTGGAGGGCCTCCATGTTGAGGCTCCTGCAGTTACTATTTCAAGCTACAATCTGCATTTTGGGTCCACAGTGGGGTCACCTACCTTAGGGTCCACCAAACTAGACTAAGTGACTTTGAGCCACTTCTGGAATGGGTCTAGTTGTGGATGTCCAAGCAGACGAACCCCTGAGTATTTTCCCAAGGTATCTGCTCTGAGCGGCATCTCACTGGGGTGCAGCCAAACTTAGGGTGCATCTGAGATAACAGATCTCTGTACAGCTTTTGCCTTCACTCCTGTCCTCAGGGCTAATGAGGGAGTCAGATGAAATCTAATTTCCTCTAAACTAGAGGCTGATCAATTATGGTTACAGGAACTTACTGTCTAGAAAAATTAGCTTTGCCATATGCTTGGGAAAGAACAGCATCCGAGTTCTTTCTCCTCCACCATGTTGGCATGGAGGGGAGTTGGTTATTGCAGGATCCAGGGTCATGGGACCATGGAAAAGATGTGGAGCGAGAAGTGATTGTCAAGTGGTCTTGCCTTGCTGAAGCATGAGGGTCCAGGACTCAAACCTTGCTCTCTCTAACCATCCCCAGATGCTTGGATTTCCTAGCTTCGGCATCTTGGTGTTATTTCTACCCATCATTCATTGGAAAGCAGGGAGCTGAGTTACTATGTTGTACACCTGAAACTAATGTAATATTGTACATCAACTATACTTTAATAAAAAATGTATTTAAAAAGAAAAAAAAAAACCTGAAGCTCAGAGAGGTAACCCAAGCTGCCTGCCTGGTCCTGAAAGGAGCAACAGGCCCTTTGAGCTGGGAATTCCCAAACTCACTCTCTCCTCCTGTACAGTTGGGAGTCCCCACCCCTAGCTTCTCTGAGTGGGAGTATAATGTAGTCAGTGGGGGAACCCTGGACAGTGGAGAGTAGAGCTTTTGTCTGAATCACCTTTGAGTTCCCAGTACCCAACCAAAAGTCCCAGAATCAACCAACTGAATGATTAGATGGGAGGATCCTCTCTCTGGCTTTGGAGGTAGAAATGCTCTTAGACATCATCTCTATCCATCCTAGCTCTGTGACCTGGGCCTCTCTGAGCCTCAGTTGCCCTGTACCAAAAAAAAGGGAGGGGAGGACCTCAACACTCCTCTAACAAGATTGTTAGAAAGATGAAAGGAAACAGTTGTGTGTCAGGCACTGTCCTCAGTGTTTCACATGTCACCTCTCTCAGAGCCGAAGCAGGGAGGTATAAACAGCCCACATCTCACAGATGAAGAAACTAAGGCCCAGAGCAAGGCAGTTACCTGACCAAGGCCATGTAGCAAGCAGGAGAGCTGGAATTAGAGCCCAGGTCCACCTGACCCATCTGTGCCCTTGACCAAATGCATGGCACCTGACACCAAGTAGGTGCTCCAAAAACGCGCAAGTTGCCCCTCCTGAGCTTTCTTCAGGAGCCTATAGTTGGTAACATTAAACATAAGACAGAATAAAAGTGGCCCAGGGAGGGTATAGGAGCTTTGCATGACCCCCTCCAGGCCAAGTCCTTAATGTGCTTTTTGATTTCCTACACAGTAAAGTCTCTCATCACGAGCTCAGGGCAATAGTAAGGGAAGTAATATTCACTGCTCTTTTTCTCTGCTTTCATCTTTTCATTTCTGTCTCCCCACTACTGCTGCAATGGCAGGTGGGAGGCCCAGCAAATGCCCAGTGTGACCACCCCTCATTCTCGCACCCGCTTACCTCCTCCCTCTGTTAACCTTCCTTCCTCCAAGTGTGTTCAGAGCAGCAGCCCGGGTTCAGCTGGAAGTGATGAAGTTCACGTGCTCAGCCCGCCGCAGCTGTGATGGTGCATCTCAGATTGTGGGGCACAAGGGCTCACCATGAGCCTTGGACATGCTGGGCCCAAGTCACAGAGACGGACCAGCCTCCTTCCCTTGGAGCTCCCAGAAAGACTATAATAGTGTGGTATGTCCAGAAGGCCCCTAGAAACACAGAGGAGGGTGTTGCAAAGTCTGCCCTGGAGGAAGCAAGAGTTACAATTCACTTTTGCCTGTAGAAGAACACGTCAGGCAAGGGAACTGCCTGGGCAAAAGCCTGGAGGTGTGGAACCTCCCAAGGTGTTTATTATGATTGGAAAGAAGGATACAAGGAAGGGGTCGAAGGACATGAGATTGGAGAAGTAGGAAGGGCCTGTGTGTCCGGCTAAGGATTTTGAACCTTGTTCTGAGGATAGTAGGGACTCACTGAAAGCTGTTGAGCAGAGAAGTCACCTAATGGGGTCAGTCAGTGTGGCTACATGACTGCTGGGGCTCATCTCTAAGCCTCTTCCCTTCTCTCACTACACTTTCTCCTCTGATGATCTCACCCTGTCCCATGGCTTTAAATACATCTCTAAGCTGCTGATTCCCATATTTATATCTTCAGCCGGAGTCTCTCTTCTGCACTCCCAAATCATCATCCAACTGGCCACTTGGCATCTCTCCTTGGACATCTCACAAGCATCTCAAAGTTAACAAGTCCAAAACAGGATTCTTGATCATGCCCACCCACCCCCACCCCCAAACCCACTCCTTCCCTGACTTCCCATCCCAGTAAATGGCACTGCCAACCAGCTTCTTGCTGAAGGAGAATCTTTATTGGCCATGCTTCTCCTCCCCCTTCTCCTGGATCAACCTTTTGGTTTCACATCCTAACTCTCACCTGCCCACATATCTTCAACACCACTGCCACCCCTGCAGTCAGCGCCCTGTCCTCATTTGCCCCAATGACACAGTAGCCACCTCTTTTTCCCTACTCTCCTTCTTACCCCCTGATAGTTCATTCTCCAATGAATGAGAGATCTTAAAAACAAACAAACAAACAAAAAACTTTGTGGTAATCTGCCACCTAAAATTCTTTAGAGGTGTCCCTCTGCACCTGGGATAAAATCCAACTCCTCACCATGGCTTCGAAGCCTTGCAGTCTGGCCCCTGCCCTTGTCTGAGCTTACCTTTTCTCACTCTCCCTTACTCACATGCCCCTCTCTGAGTTATTAAAAGCATGCCCTACCCCTCCCCACCTCAGGGTCTTTGTCTGTGTTTTTCCCTGGAACACTCTGGCCCAGCTCTTTGCATATCTACCCAGCAAAATAGGTCCCTTGACAGTTGGTCATAACACCTTATTCCTCTCAAAGCACTTTTCACCATCTGTCTTCCCCAGGAGCAAGCACAATGTGCCAGGCACACAGTAGGTGCTTATTAAATAACTGTTGCATTAATAAATCAAAATATAGCAGGGGAAAGAGAATGAGATCTGAAAGGATAATGGAAGAGCAAGTAGAAAAGGAACTACTACCAGATGGGATGTCTGGATTTTATTCTAGAGGCACTGGGGAGCCACAGAAAGTTTTTGAGCATAGTCATGGAAGTGGAAGTGATCAGTAGAGCAAGGGAGGCTGTATGCCTGGTGGTCACGTGATTATGCTCTGAAATCAAACAGTCTTAGGTCAGATCTTGGTTCAACTCCTTCCGAACTGTGAGAACTTGGGCAAACCACTTAGCCTCTCTGAGCCTTGGTTTCCTCCTTGGTAAAATGGCACCTTCTAATGAAGCCTACACATAAGGCTATTGAGAGGTTAAATGAGATTGTGCATGTAAAGCTCCTGGGATGTCGTAAGTTCTCAATAAACATTGGCTGATTCTGCTGCTGCAGGGTTGTTGGTGCTGCTTATTATGGCCAGGTATGTCTGGCATCGCATTTGGCACTGGGGAACCAGCCCTGGCCATTATTAAGCTCACAGTCTGATGGGGGAGATGGACAGTTAAAAGCTCTGCCTTTGGTTGCTCAGGATAAACACCCTACTATAGGTACAAGGTAGGCCCTGTGCAAACAGAGAATTAAATCTGGTAGAGTCTGGGAAGCCCTCCTAGAAGAAGTGACATTGGATTTCTGGGTGACAATTTCCTTGAGAGAATATTTTGAGTCAGCAGCCACTGGCCCGTGAACAAGGGGGGGTGGGGGTGTTCTGGCTGCTCAGCTTCCAAAATAACCCAGATTCAAGGGCAGACAAGCAGGCAAGCCCCAGGAGCCGCCACCATGCCTTCCCTGGATGGGTTCCAGTGACCTTGGAGCAGTCCTTGCCCTTCCCGGGGCCCCCAAATAGCAAGATGGCCTGGCAGAAGGATGCCCAGGCCAGAGTTCCTCCCCCCCGCCCCCCGCCCCTTCAGGCCCAGGGTCTGGGAAGTCAGCACAGGCACCACAGTGTAGGCCCTCTCTCCTCTCACGTGCAGGCCACTGAGGTGCCCCCATGAGACCTGAGTCATGTTTGCTTTCCGGCTTCTAGGCCAGCAATTTGACTACCAGGGCCAAAGAGGACGTGCTCTGGAACTCAGGCCCTGCCCTCTCCCTCAGCCTCTGTGTCTTGACTCCCATCCCACATGTACCCATCACTGTGTCTTTGCTCCAGTTCCTCTGGCTCTTTGTCTGTCTCTCCACCTCCCTCTCCCTCTCCTTTTCCCTTCTTTCTCTTTTCATCCCTCTCTCCCTCCCTCCCTCCCTCTCCTCCTCCTCCTTTCTATCTATCTCCCTCTCCCTCTCCTCTCTTTTCTTCTACCTCCCTCTCTGTCTCACTCTCTTTTGAAGTCTGCCTCTGTTTCTCTTTCCCTCTTCCCCCCTCTCCCTCTCACCTCTCAGCCTCTCAAGTTGCTCTCTGCCTTGCAGCTTCTTTTCTCCCCTTTCTTTCCCTTCCACCCCTACCCCCTTCTCTCCCTCCAGTGGAGGCATCCTAAAACACAGGCATGTGTGCACAAATACACATACACTCTCTCTCTCTCTCTCTCTCTCTCTCTCTCTCTCTCTCTCTCTCTCTCTCTCTCTCTCTCTCTCTCTCTCTCTCATCCCCCTTAAGACCAGAGCCTAGGCTTTAGCCCTGCTGCTTCCCACCCCCAACTCCCATCCCTCCCACCCATCCCCAGACCCACAAAGCAAAGCCTGGCCCAGGACACAAGGCTGAAGGTATGATTGGGCAGAGAGGTGGATATTGAAGTGAATGGAGATAGCCGGGGAGAAGAGGGTGTTCCGTCTTCCCCTGACCTTCCCTCACCCTTGTGCTCAGAGCAGGGGCCCGGGAGGAGGTTCCTGAGCTGTGTCCTCCCTCTGTGCAGCTGCTGGGCTTCCTAGTGTCAGACAGCAGGTCAGGTCATTGGGCCCATTCAGCAGAATTATAAATAGCAGCTTGTGCCCAGCCTGGCCCACAGAGCAACCTACGCTGCCGCAGGGTCCCCAGGGCCCCTGTCCTCTACCCCTCCATCCATCTCTCTGAGGCAAGGCCTGCCCCTCCCCTGTGCCGCCAGTGGGTCCTCAGGTCAGTATCTGATGTGCTGTCACCATAGCAACCTGCTTGTCCAGCCCAGGCTCAGGTTGCTGGGAGGTGTGGGCAACTGAGGGAGAGGTCCAGTGGCCTGGAATCAAAGGTTATGGCTCTGTGCTGGGGCTTTCCTCTCTTGTGGGCTGGGGAGTGGGGTCCTGTTCCCCAGAAGTCTCAGCCTTCTGGGGGACAGTGGGCAGAGATGTCTGATACTGGGAGAGCTGGCATAGGAGGACCACCGGAGGCCTCTGCCACTGAACTGGGGCAGTGGGTTAGCCCTGGCCTTGAAGCCAGAGAGTCGTGGGTTTAAATCCTACATCCACGTCTGCTCCTTAGGTCACGTTGGGACCATCATTTAACCCTCTCAGCCCCTCTCCCCCCGCTTATTTCCCCACTTCCAGGGGTTGCTGTGAGGCAGGTCCCTTAGTCCTCTTAGCCCCTGGGGGCAGGGCAGGGGCCGGTGAAGCTTGCACTGACCTGGGTTCCAGTCTGGCTTCTGCCATTCACCAGCTGTATGATCTCAAGTAGGCTGCACAATCTTTCTGAGCTTCAGTTTCCCCATCTATAAAATGGGCACGAAAACAGTGTCTGCACCTCACCATGTTGTTTGAGGATGAATTGAGCCTCGGTGGGAGAAGCCATTGGTATAGTGCCGTGCACATGGCAGCCACACTTGCCATCACTTTCTGAACTGGTTTTTCTATTCCAACCTTCTTGGCCGAGCTGACCCTGCCTGCATCACTAACTCACTGGTCACTTCAGACAACAGTCTCCCCATCTGCAAAATGACCACAGGACCACTCAGGCCCTACCCAGGTCTGAGATTTGTATATCTCAAACAGCCCCACTAGGCTGGGCCGTATCTAATATTATATACTGACGTCCTCACCAGGCCCTGTCCTTAGCTCCCGAAACCTGAGCTGCATAGTTGCCTAGCAACCGAGGCGTGAGCTCAGAAGGCTTGGGTGTCAGGGTGTCCAGCTGCAGCCCCTTCCCTGCAGGCCAGAGTCCCAGCAGGGGGGATAAGGCCAGGGACCATTGCCCAGACCAGCCCAGGAGGGGCTTCCTGCTCCTCTCACACCTGTCCAGGTCCAGCCTGTCTGAGAGCCCACTTTTTCAGGGTAAAAGAGACCATTGGCCTCAGATATTTTTATAGATAGGGCACGTGGTCAGACTCAGAGAGAAACCGGAGCCTCCTCTTGCTGCTAATTGATACAGTGGCTGTCACCATCACCATCTCCCTGGAAGCTTGCAGCCCAGGTTTGTCCAGAAGCATGGAGAAGTCCCTGACCCTCTCTCAGCACTACCCTCAGGAGGCTGATGCCACCTCCTGGAGCTCCCAGGGCACCGTGCATGGCCACACTTAACAAATCACATCACCCTTATGTTTACCTGCACGACCTCTCTCAGGTTTCCATTCATTCACCCAACAAATATTTTACTGACCATCCTTCCCCGCTCTATTATATTCTGCCCGAGTGACCTTGGGCAAGTTACTTAAAGTCTCTTTGCCTTAGTTTCCTTTTCTGAAAAAATGAGGATAATAAGAATACCTGCCTCAGAGAATTGTGATGTGGGTCAAATGAGATGACATGTATACAGTGTTTGGCACATAGAAAATGTTCCATAAATATTAGCTAATCATTTTTTTTATTAAACTGTTATAATGTTCAGTCACTGTGCCAGAGGGAACAGGGCTGTGTCCAGTTTCACTCCATCCACATTGTATCCCACATAACCCTACCCCTAACCCTAACCCCACAACTCCTGGCCCACAGTAAAAGTTTGCCAGATGAGTAGAGGTGAAAAATGAACTGTTTCCCCTGAAATCCATTACTGCTCA
This sequence comes from Eptesicus fuscus, assembly GCF_027574615.1. Taxonomy (NCBI): domain Eukaryota; kingdom Metazoa; phylum Chordata; class Mammalia; order Chiroptera; family Vespertilionidae; genus Eptesicus; species Eptesicus fuscus. The sequence continues at coordinate 36,595,479 of NC_072490.1, forward strand.
GGGAACTAATTAGTGAAACATTGACTTTCAACATCTTTTACAGTCCAGGCACAGGCTACATCATCCACAAAGTTACCAAAGTGGGTTTGAAATCTCATTGTAGATTTTCCGCCTCTGCCTGTGTTTGGGGTGGGGAGGGACAAGTAGTCCCATGGATGCTTGAGGTGGACTTCAACAGCAGGGCAGACAGCTCCTGGAGGGAGGGCATCTGGCATTTACAGGAACCTGAGCGTGAATACCTCCTGCATTTTGCACCCTAGGTGTCAATTTGCCTTACCCTAACCCCAGCACTGTGTCCTCTTTAAACCTCAGTCCCCTCATCTTTAAAACGGGCACCCTGCTCCCTCTGCCCCATGGTCACAGGTGAGACAGAGGAGGCTGTACTGGGAAGAACCCTTTCCAGTAACAGTCCTTCTTAATAAGAAGATAGCGATGCTACCCATGGAAGAGCGCTGGGCTGGTGGCCAGCTCTCCCCAGAGCCTAGCATTCGTGAGCAAAGCCACTTTGGGTGGCCGCCAGCCCTCTGGCCTGGGGGCTGTTTCTAACAGCAGGTAATGCGGTCAGGCTGACGGCTCCAGGATTTCACCCTCGACTTCTTCCAAACACAGGAAGGGGCTGCCATCTGCTTCCCACCCCTCACCCCCAGGCTGCCAGGTCAGCCAAAACTCCCGCCCCACACCTGTCAGCAGTGCAGGGAAAAGAACCCAATAGGGGGTTCCCTAGTGGATGCTAAAGCTAGTGATATCCTGGGGGCCTCCACCAGGACACTGTGCACTATTCCTCCACCTTGGGGAGGAGCAGGGAGACACTGGGTTTCTCTCTCCCCGCTGAACACCACATTTCACTCCACCGGTGTCCCCACTATGGGGCAGCTCCATTTGTGCTGACTCGGGGTCTGGAAATCTGTTCAGTGCCACGGTTAAGAGCACAGCCGTGGGACTCAGACCCTAATGCAGATTCTAATGTGACCTTGGCCAGCCACCCCACCATCTGAATCTCAGGTTCCTCATCGATAAAATGCAGAAGAGTGTCTACCTCAGGGGCCAATCACGGGTATGAGTGAGATCATGCCTGGAAAAAAGCTGAATACAATAAGTGGTACTTGATAGTAATAAAACTTTGCTACTCTTAACGATTATTTTTGTTTCTATTACTGCTGTTCTGATGCCATTATTACTGTGGCCACCTTCCTGCCAGAAATGTTATCTCATGTCCTCTTCTATCATTCCTGCAGGCCAGGGCTGGTACACAGAAGGTGCTCATTGCATGTCTCTGCCTTTGAATTTAAATTCAAATGTTTGTTGAGGAAGTGGATGAGCCCATGACCCAGGCAGCCTTGTTCTCTCTCAGTTTATGAGGTCAAGCTATGTGTTCCTCTAGCCACTCAGAAAGCTCCTGTTAGACACCAACTGAGTCTGTCAGATGCACTGGGGACCTAGAAATGGATGGGCACAGCCCTCTAGGACATGAACAGTCAAGCCCAATGGAGGGATCAGTTCACTCTTCCTGGAGAATGGGATCAGCATAGTGCTCACCAAGGAGGGGCCTTCTGAGTTGGGCCCTGCAGGGTGAATAGGAGTCTACCAGACAGAGAGGCAGAGGGAAGGAAACAGCTTGTGCTAATGCATGGAAAGTAGTCCACAAGGGAGCTCTGAGTTGATTTTTTTATTAATAGAGCAAGAAATCCCCCCATTGATATCTCAGTATCCAGAGGATAACTGGCTAATTCAAGGGCACACACATGCCCATCAGAGTGGGAGGTGCCAGGAGTCAGGGAGGCTCCCTTCCCTGGCCTGACCCAGCATCCAAGACTTAACACAACTGAGCATGTGAAGGTCTCTTGGAAATCATCTAGTCCAACCTCCTCATTTTACTGATGGAGAAACTGAGGCCCAAAGAGGGAAGACAGGGGAGCAGGTACAACTAATGGGGGACCTTCTAGCCAGGTTGGAGATGACCAGCTCTGGAGCTGCATCTTCTGTTCAGGATCTTGAGCCCCCGGGTCACTTTGTGAGGATGTCACTCTCTGTGGGACCTGTCATAGGCCCCTGAATCTCTTTAGCCCTAGTTTTCTACGTGTAAAATAGAAAAACTCAGTAGGTTCTCGGTGGCCTTTAAACCGAAAAGCTCTTTAGGAACACTCTTATAAAATGCCATTTTGTCATCACTGTCTTTTTGTTTAGGGTGAACCCTAATTGCAGAGTTCCCTGAGAGCTACAGTCATCTGATGGAATGATTTCTGGGTTTAGAGGTTCAGGGCCACCCTGTAGACAGTCTCAGAGATAATGGCGAGGCATCTATGACAAGCAGGCTGTCCACACCTTATATGTAACCACACATGTGCTCTGCTCTGCCCTGACATGCATAGACACATCTGTACATGCATGCCTGGTTGCACAACCATGCATACATTCTACTCTACATATACACACATATACACTTATGCAATCATGGACATGAACTTCCATTGGAAAAGAGGGAGCAGGGGTATTCTGCATGAGTCATAAAATGCCCCTTAACTCTGAAATAGTAAAAATAGAAGAAAATTTCAGGTCAGCCTAAAAGAACTTTGAAAAACCACAAGCACTGGCACAGATGATTATGGAAGGAGGGAATGAACCCCTGTCAAGGGAGGTGTGTAAGCACAAGCAGAACTTGACACGGGTGCAGTGAAGAGGCTTAGGCATCGCAGAGATTTTCACCTCTGAGATCCCTTCTGGTCTCTAGAGTCAAGTGAGCTCGGGGAGTCACGGCCTCTTCTGGCTTTTCTGTCAAGTTTTGCAAATAATGGTGCCCTTTTGGTGGCCCTGCATAGACTCACATTATCTTCCAACAACCCTGTGAGGTAGGTATGATTATTGTCCCCGTTTTAGAGGTCTGACAACTGAGGCCAGAGAGCTGCCTTGATTTTTCCACAGTCACTCAGTGATGGCAGAGCAAGGGTTCTAGCCCAGATTTCTATGACTCTAAGCCTTAAACAAAGGGGTTCTAATCCCCACTAAGTTGTGAGTCAAATGAAAAGTGGTTTAAGAATCCAGAGAAGAGAAGTTTCTGGAGTGAAAGGAAATTCCCAAAAGAAGAGGGCACTGGCAATGGTAGATCTAGGGACCCAGATATGGGGTGGAACATAACAGCCAAAGAAGAGATGATGGTCCAGGTAGGGATCCCTGCCATGCAATATATGGAAGTGCAGCTGTTAGGATGGCCACAATGATGGGAACAGGGGGGTGCCAGGCTGTACATACCCGCCGTGGACTTGCTCACTTTCATTTCTGGGCTCGGAGCCTCAAGATCAGGCCATGGGTCTGCACAGCTTCAGCAAGGCTGGGGTCCCCTGGGTCTGCATCCCCCGGGGTGGCTGCATTTGCATCTGTCCCTGCACAGATGGCTGGTGAGCACAGCTAGCAGCCCTCATCCCCACCCGCACCCCCTTCTGTTGCGGAGACTCGGCTGCACCGGGGAGTGTGGTATGGTTTTATTTTTAGAAGTGGCACCATCTGTTCAAGGTGCCGGGTGGATTCTGTTTGTCTCCGCAGTGGCCGGGACAGCCATGCCAAGTCAGAGGAAAACTGCAGAGCTGGCCGGCGGGGTGGTCACTAATTAGCATGCCGACCTGCTGAATGCAAGAACCAACGAGATTCCACAGGCCTCAGGGTGTGAGATTCTGGAATCCGGGGGCTGGGGGTGCTAGTGGGGTGGCTCTGGGGCCAGGGCAGTTAACGCAAAGGACAAGCTCAGCGTGGGATGCATCCTGTGTTCCTAGCACCCCGCCTAGTCCCTGGGCCTGAGCCTGGGCCTGCCTCCTGGCAGATTCAGTGTCCTGCCCTGATCTTATCCCTGACCTCCAGCTTTGGGTGGAAAATGGGGAAGAGACATCAAGAGAAAAAAACAGTGGCTAGCCCATAGGGTACTCTGTGGGACCTAACATTGGTGTGGCAGAAGACACTGTCGTGAGCAGTTTGGTCCAGAGGGGCTGACACATCTCCCCACTGGACTCCAAATGCTTCCGTGTATCCCACCGCCTGAGCTACCACCACATTGCACTTCTGAGTCATCTTGGGGAGGATTTAGGCTGGTGATTCCAAGCAGGGGCTCTAATGGAAGACTGCCTGGGTTCAAATCCAACAGTTATGTGATCCTAGGCAACTTCCTTAATCTGGCAGAGCCTCCATTTGCTCGTCTGTGGGATGGGATGCTGGTAGCAGCTACCTCATAGGTTCCAGGTGTAGATTTGCCGAGTTGCTGCCTGTAAGGCTGTGGCATGCACCTGGGTGCATTCAGCATCAGCTCCTCCTACTATGGCTGGCCAGGTTCACTTTTCAAATGCAGACTGCACCCTAATGTTTGTTGTCCTCCGTGTCCTTCCACAATCGTATTGCTTTCTCAGTCATGGAACCAGTACTGGTGGAGGCCTATGCCATGCTGAGGGCTGGGGAAGTCTTGTTCTCATGAAGTTCATGGTCTAGTGAGGGAAACACGCTGGCAAGACTCTCTCCAAGACTGAGGCTGGAGGGTGTGAAATTGAGGAACAAACCACACATGATGGGCTGGCAGTGGGAAGAGGGTTGGAATTTAGAGCCGGGGAATTAGGGAAGTTGGTATGCTGGGCCTTGGAGAGGAAAGTTTTGATTAATGGGAAAGCAAGTATAGACAGTCCTGGAGAGAGGGAACAGTGTATGCAAAGGGTGGGAGGCAGAGCATGCATTCGTTGTTCTGGAAATGCAAGAGTTCAGTTCGACCAGAGCTCAGGGAGGCTAGCTCCGAGCCAATCAGGCAGGATCCTGGATGGCAGTGGGGAGCCAGAGGTGGTTTTTAATCCAGAGAATGGTGTGCGCAATCTGAGAGACAGCATAATATGGTGGTTTCAGCATCAAAGAGGTCCCATTTCTGCTCCTGCCTCTACTGCTTGCTAGCTGTGTGATCCTGGGCATGATGTTATTTTACTTCTCTGAGATTCAGTTTCCTCATCATAATAATGCCTGCCTTGTGGGCTTATTGTAGGATAAGGTGTGTTCAGAGCCTAACACAGCTCCTGGCACATGGACACCACTCAGTAAAGGGCAGTCACCATCAGCATCACTCTGGGGACAGTGAAAGGACAATTGAGGGGCCAGTCAGGAGGCCATGGATGAGGAGCCTGCATTCTCAGCCCACAAAGAATGACTTTCCCCCACATCTTACCTTCCTTCTTCTCTGGTCTGGACCCCAAAGGACTCACTAGCTATTCAAAAGTAATCTTCCAACTTGGACTCATCCCCTGGCACGCCTGTGGATGAATAGTCCTACTCCAACCCATAGAGGACAAATTTTAATAAGCTCAGTCAGACTGAGATGCCACCACTTAAATATGATTCTGGCAGGAACCAGAAGGAAAGAATCATGCACAGTGCAAAAGAATGGGTCACTAGTGGTTGGTTTCTGGCACTGGTGACAGATGGCACTGATGGACCAAGGTGAGTTCTCTGTGCATGCACTTTAGTGGCCCTGAGTGGCCTTTTGTTTAGTGTCATTTTGTTGGCTCACACCTGTTCACTAGGATACCCCATTGTCTGAGAACCTAGCTTTGAGTGTCAGTACCAAATATCTGAGGTCAGCTCCCCATGCCTATTCACAGAGCTCATGGAACAGGCCCTGTGCCTGTCAACCTACACCCAGCACCTCAGGCTTCCCAACCCCACATTTCATTGGTGGGCACTGCTATCCTAGAAAGCTCTTAGGGGCACTTACAATCCTTTGCTCTATGTCAGTCAGCACCACCGCGTGTGGACAGCTCCTTGGCACCTGGTTCTTAAAGCCCACCTCATACCCCCAGTCAGCACTGTGTCCTTGGGAACAGCTCCCAGTGATGACACTTCCCCAGTGCCTGTTTCTTTGTCCTCCCCAGAGGGGATGTCAGTCAGCACCAGGACCACGTGAACAGCACTTACTCCCAGCCACTGCTGGTCCGCCCTGCAGGGAGTGGGGGCCTGCAGTTATCAGGTTCCTTGACCTCAGCCATCCAGTCCCTCCCCAGCACCCACCTCCATCCATCAATCAGTACTTTATCCCCAGAGACAGCTCCCTGCACAGTCAGAGGTGAAGCCTGAAAACTCACCAAGTCATCTGTTGTGTGTGGCCAGAGCACTGACACCACAGAACCCTGTGCTTCACTACAGGAACCAGAGGCAAGGGCAGGAGCCTGGTCTTTTGGAGAAAGGGATGTGAGTGAGCATGGAGGGGTGGGCGCCTTAAGCGTATCTCTGTGTGTGTTTGATATCTGGCTCTGCTATTCCCACCCAAGGACCTTACACCAGTCACTGTACTCTCTTTTTCCCTTTTTTCTCCTCTGTAAAACAAGCTGCCAGCAGTTACTGTATCATAGGGTTGTTGTAAAGGATTAAATGAGATAACAAATGTAAAGTACATAGGATGGTGCTGGGCACATAGTAGCTGCAGTCTAAGCATTGCCGTTATTATCATTCTTTGTCCCCCCCACCCCGCCCCCTTTCAGGCCTCTGCTTGTAATCCATGGGAGAGCAGGAGGAAGATGAAGGTAGGTTGGGACAGTGTCACTGCAACCAGTTAGGATCTAGAAGCTGGGGGCAATCAGGGCAGCAAATGGGGCCTCAAGGAGGTCCGTGCAGCTATAAGGATAGATAGGCAAGTGAGAGCTGAGGCCAGAGAGGTTGCCAAGGCTTTTGGCTGAAGCCAGAGAATGAGGTCCAGAGCAGCTTGTTCATCCCAAGCACAGTCACAGTCCACAACCTTCTTAATGCATGTCCCTTTCTTGCAGCCCAAAGTGAAGTCTCCACACACTTTTCTGTCTCCACTAGGCTTTCTTGCCTCCATCTGCTAGTGACTTTACTATTTTAGCTTCATCAGGAAACTCTCAGATTTTTTAAGGAAAAATTTCTAAATAAGGAGCATATCAAGGGTACAAATCTTGGAAAGCAGACATTGCCCTGCCAAGACCCAGGAAAGGCAGTGCGTGTCAAAGACAGCAGGTGAATTTTGATCAGCTCGTGACTACTGGGTTCTAGGGCATTTCTCCTTCCTTCGGCCTGCAGCCAAGCAGGACTTGGCTTTCAATGGGGATAATATGGTGGCAAAGAGGCCCAAGGAATTATGTGTGCTCTCAGAAGCAAGTATCAGATGATGGGAGAATTCTTGAGGATGGTGCTACACTGGTCCTTTGAGACTAAGTATCTTTCCAAACTCCCTCTCACTTTACAGAAAAGGAAATTGAGGCACAGTAGAGAAGGCTATAGTTCAAGGCCATACTACAAGTTGGTGAAGAACAATGGGACACAGAGGAAAGATGGAGGCCTTGGACTAAAACAAGTGTATTTAAGCTGTGCCAAGTCCTATCTGAATAGCCTTGGCCACCTGTAACCTCTCTGAGTCCCAGCTTCCTCACCTGTAAGGTAGGGACAGTGATACCACACAGCCCATGGAGGCTTATACTAAGCAAGACCAATTAATAGTAGTGGTCAAGCCAAGATCAGGACCCAGAAGATCTGGTTCCCAGGCAAGTGCCATTTGGATTATATCCTTCCAAAATCTGAAGCAAAAGTTGTGCAGGAATTATTCAACTCAGCCTGCAGATCCTGACCTTGGAGTTGTCACGGGGCGTTCTTTATGGCAGAGTGATCAGACCTTAAGTCGCAGGGTCTGCTCACCTCTCTTGCTCTCCTCAGAATCCTAATGATTTGGGGCAGGGCCTGAGATGCACCTCCTTAGGTTGACTGACTTGACTGAGTGGAAGAATGGAGAGTTAGAGAGATGGACAAATGAATGGACAGCAAATGATGGATGGATAGATGGATGGACAGATGGATAGGTGGATGGATGGATGGATGCATGGATGCATGGATGGATGGACAGATATATGGACGAATGGATTGACAGGTAGATAAGTGGGAGGATAAATAGGTATTAAGACACTTGGAAGACTAGAAATGGGTGTTTTCTACCATCTAACATTGGCAGCTCCTCTGGAGAACAGGGATAGTGGAGGGAGTTGAACCTGGTAGGCAGCTAAGGGCTGGATCTCCTCTCCCTCAGGACAGGCATAAGGATAAGAAGGTACATGAAAAGTCCTACATCACGAACATCCCACCCCCTGGCCCTGCTTCTGCTATCTGTGCCTCCGGGGCTGATGCATGGCTGTTTCTGCCAGACTTTTTAATTTTTTTTAGATTTTCCTTTTCTGGTTAGCAGGATAGGAGTTTTCTAAAAATAGCACTAAATTTGCCTCTGAGGTACTCGTTTTTCAGTTCCCTTCCTCATTCCCAGTTCCCTCTCCTAAACTGTGAGAATTCAAAGCTGAGATTTTCTTTGTCAGCTTTGATGCGCACACACACACACACACACACACACACACACACACACACGCACACACACTGTGGGGCCTGTCTACTTAGAGACAGGTATGGGCACAGACATCTCTGGCTCACTCGCACTCACAGACACACACTCATGGTGGCAGTCCAATATAACTGCACAGCAAACCTTGTCCTTCAGGGTCACCCACACTAGGCACAAATCTGCCAACACACCGCAGGGACCATCACACACACACACACACACACACACACACACACACACACACACGACCACAGGACTCACAGGCCCAGGTCAACACTAACATTTCACATTCCTTCTGACCCAGGCATACCCCCAGACTATGGAGTAGCCATGATGAACATCTACCATCACTCATTCCCACTGACCTTACACATCCACACTGACTGACTCCTACACTCACACTAACATGCACACTCTCACTCACACTCACATAGTCACTACAGATCCATCAGGCTCTCTCTCTGTGCACGCGTGTGTGCCGCGCATACATACACAGAGAAAGGGGCATCTAAGGCAGTAGCTACAATGGTCTGGCTGAGGCTGAGAGAGGAGCAGTTGTCTGTGGCTGGTGGCTGAGTCCACCCATTTTCCTGGGTGATAGCCTAGGTGGAGGTTCCCATTGCTGGGATAGGAGGCCCTACAGAAAGGCCAGAATTTGCATCAAGGAGAGGAAAGAAAATGTCCTACCCCAAAGAAACTAGTCAGCCAGGACCAGAGCAGATGGGAAACTAGCCTTGTATATTATGCCAAGCTGGGACCCTCCCCAACCTTTTGAGCAGTGCCAGAGGCCTTGTGGGTATGGTCCTGTCAGCCTGAGTTCTGCGTTGAGCACAGTAGTGTGGGGGACTGAGGACAGAGGCATTGAGTTATCATGATTAGGACAACCACATTTAACAAGTTCTTCCTCTGTGCCAGGAACTGGGCTAAGCTCTATTTCAATTAGTCTTCACAAAACCCTATGAGGTAGGCTGTGAAGTTGGCTTTGTTGGGGAGGAGAAAACCAAGGCACAGGGGAGAGGTTAAGAGCCTTGCCCAAGTCACAAAACTAACCAATGGCAGCACCAAGCCTCCTCCCCCGGGGCCCCTAGACGGGGCCTGTGTCCCCTACATTTATCAGGCTGCCAGAGATTATTCAAAGAGAAGATGACTTTTAAAATACATATTAAGGTGGCATTTAAATTCAGCACATCTTAAAAACAGAAGAATTCAGCATTCAAAAGTTATTTTTAACACATAATTCATTTGCAATTGTCCCAGCTACCATCCTTCAGTAGGATTTAAAAAGCTGTTGGTTTGGGGTTTTGTTTTCTTTTTTAATCCTTCCTTCAAAAGATAGATTCCTTCTTTGTTAAATTAACTAAAAAAAAAAAACACACATACAAAAAAAAAAAAAAAAACATTGCTCCTTCCTCTGCAAGCGTCCTTCCTGGCAAAGACTTTTTATTAAGGTGCCCCTAACCTATTCTTGAGTCATTGAAATGTAACAATACAGAGTCATTTAAATGCTAATGAGATGAGAATCAGAAAATTTGGAGGAAAAGAAGATGGCGGCATAGGTTAAACACCTAACCTGCAGCCGGGCACAACAATTTCAAAAATACAACTAGAGGTCAGAACGGACATCGTCCAGAACCACAGGAAAGCTGGCGGACTGAAATGCCCACAGCTGGGGAGAAGGAGAAGGCCACGGGGACAGTCGGGGAAGCCGTAAAAGCCTGAGGTATGGAGAAACGGGCGGAGACACAAGCACACGCGCCTGCGGGGAGGATGGAACCGGAGAGGAGGGGGCGGCTGATGACCTGGCCGGCGTTCACTGGCAGGAAGGAGATAAAGGCTCCCGAGTGCGCTGAGCGCCGGCTCCGATTGCACTGAACCCCATTCCGGGCGAAACCCTGGGAAACTCACTCACTTTCGCAACTCCACCGCCCCCGCAGGCTGCCCGGCCCGGGACGCTGGGGACGCCGCCGCAGCGGCGGCGCCCGGAGCCCGGCGGCCTCCCAGCACCTGTCCCCGCCGCGCAGCCCCCGCGCGCCTGGTGCCGCGGGCCGCGCGCCCCGCACACCGGACGGAGGCCCGGGCGCCCTCTCCGTGCACCACCCGGCGGCGCTAGACTTCAGTAGAGTTGACTGAATTCAAGGGATTAAGAAGTATAAATTGGGGGGACGCTGCGGCGGCGACGTCCGGAACGCGGCGATGGCGGTGCCTGGAGCTCGGCGGCCGCCCAGCGCCCGTCCCAGCCGCGCGGCCCTCGCGCGCCTGGTTCCGCGGGACGCGCGCACCGCGCACCGGACCGAGGCCCGGGCGCCCTTTCCATGCACCTCCCGGCGGCGCTAGACTTCAGTAGAGTTGACTGAAATGAAGGGATTAAGAAGTACAAATTGAGAAGTTTGAAAAAGATAGCGGCGGAGGTTAAAGGCTGTTCTGTTGCCTCGCACCCAGCGAAATCGGAGGGGATGAGGTGTGGAGGTGCGTGGGTCTGGCTGGTGGCGGGGGAAAGGGGCTTTTGTTCCAAACCTAAGGGAGATTAGCTCTCCATCACCCTGAAACCCATCTTCTGGCGAACCCCGGGAGACCCAGATGCCTGCGGGGAGAGGCGGGACTCTTGTGGAGGTGCGCCCAGCAATCAGTGTTTGCTGCGCTGGAGTGCGGAACGAGGGGACTTAGATACGTGGAAGGCAGAAGGACCAGACTCACAGACATCGCGGCTCGCCGCACCATAGCCTATTGGCGCCCTGAGACCCCGCCCCGCCCTGGGACCCGCCCCGCACATTTTGAAGACCTGCCCCGCAAGTCTTGCAGGCACACCTGCGCCCCAAGCAACGGCTTATACATGTGGGTGGCCTGCCCTCTGGCAGCGGACCAGATGATCTGCTGTTCTAGTCGGACTGCTCCAGGGCCACTCAGACAGGAGGAAGAAACTACAGTTTTTGCTGTAATCCTTGCTGAGTGCCTAAGGCAGTAGCTGATCTACACCCCATTGGAGACCCAGAAACGAGGGCATCTAGTGGTCTGAGGGAGATGACACCAGATTTCAACCACGTGCATAAGGGACACATTCAACGGGAATATTCAGTGAGCGCCAAAGCTTTGCTGCACCAAGACTCGGCCCATAAACGTGTCTCCTGCACAGCAACTCTTCCTTTATAGACAAAGAGAGCCCCCCCAGTGACACCAACAACAATCAAGACTTAACTATACAAAGAAGGACCAAGATGGAGGCATAGGGCGGAAGCCTGATTGTTGCCTACCACAACAACTTTGAGACTACGACAAGAGAGCAGAGCAGACACCATCCAAGACCACCATAGGGCTGGCTGAGTAGATGCTATACAACTAGAATAAAAGAGGGGTATGTGGGATGATGCTGATGCCGGTGACCCAAAGACCACACTTTAAGAACTACGGCTCAGGCGACACAAAAGAACTATGGCTCAGGCGATACAACAGCGGCCTGGAACGTGCTCGGCACAGTTCCCCCGGCGGTCTCCGGCTGAGGGGATGGCTCCACTGGCAGCCAAGCACGGACAGACGAGCCCCTATGAGACATGGGGTGGGAGACTCCGCGCTTGCTGACCTCTGAGTCCGTCAAGAATCTCAACGCCCCGGAAGCGGCCAGGTGCGCATGCTCGGCGACCGGCCACCGATGCAGACCCAAGGGCCGACGCAGCGACGCCAGACTGGCCCACCGCCATGCACCGGGTGCACCGGAGCTTCGCCGAGCCGCCGCCCGACGAGTTCTGCAGCAGCCATACTGGAGCTCTGGAAGGATGGCCAGGGGAATTGCTGAGGGGGGATTGACCGGCAGGAATTGGGATTGGGAAGACGGGGCCCCGCTGAGGCCCAGGTGCGGGCGGGGTTGCGCGCCTCTGGGCTCGGGTGTGGTCACACGCCTCTGGGTATAAGTGAGGCCTCACGTCCCTGGGTCTAGGTGAGGCCACATGCCCCTGGGTCCAGGTGAGGCCGGACTCCGGGTCTGGGTGAGGCCAAGTGCCCCTGGACCCGGATGACGCTGGATCCCATGCCCGGGCGAGGCGAAGCGCCCCTGGGTCTGGGAGAGCCCACACACCCCTGGGTCCAGGCGAGACCATGTGTCCCTGGATCCGGGTGAGGCCGCGTGCACCTAGGCCCGGGTGAGCCCAAGTGGCCCTGGGTCTGGGAGAGGCCAAGCGTCCCTGGGTCCGGGTGAGACCATGTGTCCCTGGATCCGGGTGAGGCCTCGTGCACCTAGGCCCGGGTGAGGCCACGTGCCCCTGGGTCTGGGAGAGGCCAAGCGTCCCTGGGTCCGGGTGAGACCATGTGTCCCTGGATCCAGATGAGGCCTCGTGCACCTAGGCCCGGGTGAGCCCAAGTGGCCCTGGGTCTGGGAGAGGCCAAGCGTCCCTGGGTCCGGGTGAGACCATGCGTCCCTGGATCCGTGTGAGGCCTCGTGCACCTAGGCCCGGGTGAGCCCAAGTGGCCCTGGGTCTGGGAGAGGCCAAGCGTCCCTGGGTCCGGGTGAGACCATGTGTCCCAGGATCTGGGTGAGGCCTCGTGCACCTAGGCCCGGGTGAGCCCAAGTGGCCCTGGGTCGGGGAGAGGCCAAGCGTCCCTGGGTCCGGGTGAGACCATGCGTCCCTGGATCCGGGTGAGGCCTCGTGCACCTAGGCCCGGGTGAGCCCAAGTGGCCCTGGGTCTGGGAGAGGCCAAGCATCCCTGGTTCCGGGTGAGACCATGTGTCCCAGGATCCGGGTGAGGCCTCGTGCACCTAGGCCCGGGTGAGCCCAAGTGGCCCTGGGTCTGGGAGAGGCCAAGCATCCCTGGGTCCGGGTGAGACCATGTGTCCCTGGATCCGGGTGAGGCCTCGTGCACCTAGGCCCGGGTGAGCCCAAGTGGCCCTGGATCGGGGAGAGGCCAAGCGTCCCTGGGTCCGGGTGAGACCATGTGTCCCTGGATCCGGGTGAGGCCTCGTGCACCTAGGCCCGGGTGAGCCCAAGTGGCCCTGGGTCTGGGAGAGGCCAAGCATCCCTGGGTCCGGGTGAGACCATGTGTCTCAGGATCCGTGTGAGGCCTCGTGCACCTAGGCCCGGGTGAGCCCAAGTGGCCCTGGGTCGGGGAGAGGCCAAACGTTCCTGGGTCTGGGTGAGACCATGTGTCCCTGGATCCGGGTGAGGCCTCGTGCACCTAGGCCCGGGTGAGCCCAAGTGGCCCTGGGTCGGGGAGAGGCCAAGCGTCCCTGGGTCCGGGTGAGACCATGTGTCCCTGGATCCGTGTAAGGCCTCGTGCACCTAGGCCCGGGTGAGCCCAAGTGGCCCTGGGTCTGGGAGAGGCCAAGCATCCCTGGGTCCGGGTGAGACCATGCGTCCCTGGATCCGGATGAGGCCTCGTGCACCTAGGCCCGGGTGAGCCCAAGTGGCCCTGGGTCTGGGAGAGGCCAAGCGTCCCTGGGTCCGGGAGAGACCATGTGTCCCTGGATCCAGGTGAGGCCTTGTGCAACTAAGCCCGGGTGAGGCCACGTGCCCCTGGGTCTGGGAGAGGCCAAGCGTCCCTGGGTACGGGTGAAGCCAGATCCTGGGTCCGGGTGAGGCCGTGCGCCCCTGGATCCATCCGGGTGAGGCTGGGTCCCAGGCCCGGGTGAGACCACGCGCCCCTTGGGTATGGGTGAGGCCACGTGCCCCTTAGTCCGGGTGACGCCGTGCCCCTGGGTTCGGCCGAGACCAAACCAGAGGGAGTCGGACCTCCGTTACCACCATTTGTCCACCATCCAGAGCTGAGGGGTCAGTGCTGACATGTACACATAAGGAACTACTGGACATCGAAATTGGGTCTCAAAAGAACTGTTGGTCCAGGGGGAAGCTCGCTACAGATTGATTCATTTGCCTGTCAGCATAAATATTATGATAATGCTTGGGGTTGTGTTGAGGGTGTAGAGTATGGTTAGGAGGGTACATGGAGAGCAACTTGGGGTCAATGGAGGGTGTTTGGGGTGTGTATTGAGGGTAGATGGAGGATGATTTGAAAGTGCTTTTGGGAGGTTAATGGTTTCAGGGCCTATTGCAGATCATTTGGGGGAACAAGTTGGGGGTAGTGGTTCGATTCCGGCCAAGGGCACATGCCTGGGTTGCGGGCTCTTCTCACATTCAGTTCTTATTAGTATATATCTAGTGACATATGATCTCGTTCATCTAGAGGAAATGATGAATAACATAGACTGAGGAACAAGAACAGAACCAGAAGCAAGGAAGCATCGATCGGACTATCGGGCCTCAGAGGGAGGATAGGGGAGGGTAGGGGGAGGGTGGGGGGAGGGGGAGAGTTCAACCAAAGGACCTGTATGCATGCATATAAGCCTATCCAACGGTTAAGTTCAACAGGGGATTGGGGCATGCGTGGGGAGAGGGGTGGGATGGGAATGGGGGGATGAGGACAAATATGTGACACCTTAATCAATAAAGAAATTAAAAAAAAAAAATGCTAATGAGATGAAATCAAAATGCATAAATCTAATATTGTCAGGATGTTCTGGATTCTGAAGGTCCTGGCACTGTCAAAGCCTAAAGGGACCCTCAGAGAGCACTAGTCAAATCTCTTCACTTTCCACATGGAGAAACTGAGGTCCAGGGAAGAAAGGGGCTTGGTCAACTTCATGCTGCAGGAGCTTGGAAAACAGGGAGGGGCTTTCAGTGGGCTCTGGCCTCAGGTGGCTATGTGACCCCTAGTGTGTTGCTCACCCCCTCTGTGCCCAAGAACTGGTCCTATGCCCTGGCCCAGGCCCCTGTCTCATTCCCCACAGCTACTATAACAGAATACCACAGACCAGGTTACTTAAACAACAAATTTATTTCTCACAGTTCTGAAGACTGGATAGTTCAGCTCAAGGTGCCAACCGATTGGGTTCCTAGTGAGGAAAGTGACATGACTACTGCCCTCTTCCTGTCTCGCTATGTCCTCACATGGCCGAGAAAGATCTTCTTTCATGTCACTTTTTATGAGAACACCAATCCCATTCATGAGGGCTCCACCCTCATGACCTAATTACCTCCTAAAGGCCCCACCTCCTAATACCATCACATTGGGAATTAGGGCTTCAACATGTTAATTTGGGGTAAACACATTCAGTCCATAGTAGCCTGTGTGCCTGTTTTTTTAGGGCAGGAGTGAGTGCAGTGCTGAGAACTGGCTGCAAATGAACCTCATTGCAACCATGAGAGAGCTTCACTTCTAATAACAGGGTGGAAGGGAAAGGTACAGGAGCCTGCATTGTAGGGTCTCCATAGGTCCTCATGACAGCCTGTTAGACAGATGGGTCAACTCCAGTTTGCAGAGAAGCCCACCAGTGAGGTTAGATGACTTCTCCAAGGTCACACCACCCATTAAATGTCTCAGCTATACAGTGGTAGTTTAGGTGGTATTTGGGCAAGGCAGCAAGGATGTCAGAGTCTGGTGAGCTGTGACTGAGGGGACAGCTGCCTGCTTCAGCCTCACACGCATGCCTCATTATGATGAAAGGAACTTGGGACATGGAGGGCAGGGGATGCATCTCAAAGAAAAAAGTATGACTACTGATTGTGATATCTTACCTTATCTCTAGCAAACCCGTAAGATAGGCAGGGTAGGAATCACTAGCCCATTTTACAGATGAGGAAACTGAGATCCAAGGACTTCCGATGGATGGATGACCCAGGAGCTAATCTAGACATTCATTCATTCACCAAGCATTTATTGAGAGCCTTCTGGATGCCAGGTACCATAGTAGGTACAAAAGTGACATGACTACTGCCCACTGGGGAAGGGAGACAGCTAAGCAGGTCCAAGCAATAGCATGTGAAGTGTGGTATGATACAGGAGGCATCCAGTAGTGAGGAGCATTTACATAGCCCTGCATGGTCAGGGAAGGCTTTCGAGTAAAGGACATTGCTGGGCAGAACCGGTCCTTGTCAAGGCAGCAAAGGCTAGGGGAGTGTTCCAGTCTAGAGAATTCAGGAAACTGATAGATTCTACACTAACAGGCAGGTCTTCAGCTCTGTCTGTCTATCGGAATATCATTTGAGAGGCCTCATATAAGTACTTCTTAGGCCAATGGACTTCAAGCTCTCTAAGCAAGGAAATCCCACAGTTAAATCAAATATCAAAGTGAGCTCTGCAACTTAGAAGGAAAAACCAAGAAGCCCAGAACAGGGTTGGTCTCATGCATGCACTGGTGACATGCAGGAGCAAGGGGTGACGGTTTGGGGACAAGCCACATCAAAAGAGTAACTACAGTGGGAAATCTCAAAGAAGGAAATTTAAGATCAATCATCTACAGTGTTAAAATTCTGGTTTTTAACTGATTTTGCTATTCCAGCATTTCATTCTTCTATACCTGCGCACACAGGTCCCTTTCTGAACCTTTTACTATGTTTCTCCTGACATTTTACTAATAGATAATTGTATACTTTAATTTCTTCCATGTCCATCTTTTGGCTTAAGGCCTACTTAACCTGCAGAGGGGGAAATATTCCCTACTCATCTTCTCTGATACCCTGGGTCAGATCAGATCTTTCTTCTCTGGGTGTCCACAGCACCTAGGACTCGCCATCATGGCAAACCCATCATGTTATATAGAAATTACCCATTTAATTGTCTTTCCTCTTTACTGTCAGCTCCTGGAAGGCAGGGACCATGTCTGGATTGTTCAGTGCTTGAAACAGAGTAGATGCCCAAAATAGTTATAGGATGGATGGATGGATGGATGGATGGATGGATGGATGGATGGACGGACGGACAGGTAGATGGGTAGATAGATGGTTGAAGATCATTATTCATCTTAACACAATAATCATTAAAATTACCAGTAGGCCATTATTAACTCATTCCTACTATTGTCATCACAAATATAATTACTGCTAACGCTTCTCATGGCTCGTGCTGTCAGATGTAATTATGAGTGCCTCTAAGCCACACCACAGGTACAGAGAGACAGATAGAAAACAGTGCCTCAAGTTTAGAAAGTCCTTCGTGGTTTACAAAGCACTTACATTCACATATGACACTTTATTAAGTATCCTAAGAACCCCAGGAGGGAGTTTCACCAGGAAAGGCAGCAAAGTGTCCTGATTAAAAAGAATGTCTCTGGACCCAGAGAACCTGAGTTTAAATCCCAACCCCGCCACTCACTAGCTGTGTGACCTTGGACAGATCTTATCACCTCTCTTGGCCTCAGTTTCCTCATATGTTCTATGGGGATAGTAAGACTGTCTATCCCCTAAAGCAGTTATATGGGTTGGTAATAATCACAATAACTATGGGGTGCTTATTCAGTAATTACTAGGCTCAGTTATAAGTATTTTACATGAAATAACTAATTTAAACCTTATAACACCTATGAGGTAGATACTATTATTAACCCTCCCTTTTTAAAGATCATATAACTAAAGTTAATTTGCCTCCCTTCCTGCTGGGAGGTGGAGGAATCAGAATTTGACCAGAAAACTGTGGCTTCTAGAGCTCCTACTGTTAACCTCCACAGCACCTGTACACGCGGGCATCCTTGGCCCCTGCCTCGTCTGTTGGTCCCAGTGTAAAGATAAGGCTTCCGGCTGCAGCCTTGGGTAAAAGTGCCCTCCTGGAAGGCATGACCGTGTCTCCTGCAGTTCCAGCACCTCCCACCCTTAGCTAGGAAGCGCCATACCCCAGATGGAAACATCAGATTTGAACATGGTTTATAGTTAGCTCCCAGTAAATTAGTAGGCCGCAAGAGGAGATTGACTATTGTCTTACATATGAGGAAACCAAGCCTCAGTAAAGCAGAGGGACTTGCCCAGGGTTCCACAGGGTTTGGGAGAACTCGGATGGGAACCCAGATTGCCCAGACTCCATCCTGTGTTCTTCACTGAACTCAGGCACAATCTACCCACCAGCTTCGTATCTTCAAGAGAAAGGAGAGAGTGCCCCTTAGGGGAAGGGGAGAGAGCACCAGGGTGGGAGTCCGGAAACCAGACACGCAGGCCCCTCTGCTTTAGCTCTTTGTGGTTCTGGACAAGGCCCTTTTCCTCTCTGAACTTCAGGTTCCTCATTGGGGAAAATGAGATTAACTATAAAATGTCACCAGCTCTGAAATTCTGTGCAAGAGGAAAGGATTGCAAAGGAGAGAGATGGGGCAAGGGAGAGGCGACAAGAGGGAGAAGCTGGGGCTGGGGTGTGGGCTCAATCCCATCTTCCTCCCTCCATTCCCCCTCACTGTCCTGGACCTAAATGGCCAGCTGTCTGAGACTGCTGGGTGGAGCCAGTCCCCGTGCCAGGCCCAGCCGAGCTCAACAGGGGCCCTTTGTCACCCAACGCTTGCCGGGGCCTTGGCCACTGGTGTTGGGTGTCCAAGCAGATTGGATTCTCTCCTGGCAGCCCTGCAGATGCCGCACTCCTGCAAGGGTGGCCAGGCAGGCAGAGAGAAGCCAGCGTTCCCTCCTCTTCCTGGGCTCCCAGAGGAACGTGGAAGCCACTATCTATGGTGCTGGACTGTGAGAGCCCCCAGGTGAGGTCTCCCTGGACCCCAGCTCATGCTTCAGGCCAAGCTGTGGGCTCAGTGATGTCCTGGTGAATATGCATGAGCTGGCTCCTCTGACCCAGCCAAGAGCTTTAATTAATGTGATTGGGGGCTTAGGGTGGAGGTAGGTGGCTTTCTCCCATCCCCATGCCTGTAAAACCCAAGTGGAGAGGACAGTGTATATCAGCAGGTGTAGGTGGCATGGACAGGGGTGGCATCTATAGGTGGGGAGTATGCCCTAAATTGTGTGGACATAGGATGTGTGTAAACACGTTGGCATAGTGAGAGAAATAGGGGCCTGTGTGTGCACAGAGGGGCTGTGAACACAGGTGTTTTTGACAGAAGGAGGTTGGGATGTTAGATGTATGCCAGAAGTGTTACTGCATGTAACACTGTGTGTGGCAGAGAGGGGGGTGTTTACCAGCATGTGTGGGAAGTGGGGCTTGTGAATTGTATGTGTATGACAGTGGGGTGGGCCCTAAAAGTAGGTGGATTGGGTGTTGCAGGGCACCCTGAACCTATGGGTCTGAGGGTGTGTGTGCACCAGGGTGTGTGTTGTGAAGTCAGCATGTTACATAGCACAGTAGACAATTAGGAAATTGGGTATTTTATGCCTTGGGGGTGGTATATCATGGGGTCTCCAGGAGAGTGCCAGTAAGTTAGGATTTACAGTACGTGCTGGTGTGTTATGGGGTGTCATACAAAACACCCACATTAGGGTGCCTGGGTGTTACTTTGGGCGGGCACACATACACACATACACTGGGCCTTCCTGAGCACCCATTCCATAAGGCCTCCAGTTCCTGACTCTTGTCACCACTCTGTGCTTGCCCCCACAGGAGCCACCGTCCCTGACCATGTAGATGCCAGCTCCGGGGAGCAGCATGGGCCCCGCTGAATGGAGACTACTGGGACTAGAGCCCTGAGCCCCTCCAGCCCCTGGACTTCACCCTGCACCCAGAGACACCCCTTGGAGTTCACCACTGCTGCTGTCAGCCCACCTCGACTGCCCCCTCCCCCTGGGACCCGGAGTCGGCCACCAGGAGCCGCAGCCATCCAGTGAGGTTGTGCTGAAGACAGCCACACAGAGCCATCACCCAGTAGCCTCTGGTCCAGTGCTGACCCTCGGGCCCACCCTGAGCAGGGACTGTGGCAAACATGGGTGACATGACCAACAGCGACTTTTACTCCAAAAACCAAAGAAATGAGTCGAGCCATGGGGGCGAGTTTGGGTGCACGTTGGAGGAGCTCCGCTCCCTCATGGAGCTGCGGAGCACTGAGGCTGTGGTCAAGATCAAGGAGACTTACGGGGACACCGAAGCCATCTGCCGGCGCCTCAAAACCTCACCTATCGAAGGTAGGTGTGGGGGACTCAGACCCAGGGCTGTCATCCTGGTGACTGCCATTTGTGTTGGCTCCAGGAGCAATATGCATAATATTTAACCTCAGGGATGTCTTGGACAGGGGCTGATAATGCCAGTATGGCCATTCTGGTGTATTCTAGCTGAGGGTCAGCCCCTTTGGATAGGCCAAAGGATGGAGCTTCCATTTTCTCCCCATTGTGAGTTGGGGTCTGACCCAAGCCATCTGCAGAGAGAACCACAGGAACAGAGCTGGGTCAGGGGCTATGTTCTGGAAACCAGATACCAAAATCAGCCAGAATGGGCAACTCACATCCACTTCAGGAGTGGGCTCATCAGCCTGGAAATCTGGGAGGTACCCAGTCTCCAAGGCGGGGCCAGAAGGGAGGCTGGTGGGGCCAGAAGAGAAGCCATGTCTTACTTGCCTTCGTCAAAGCTCAGGCGGGACTCCTGCTTCCCCCTCCCCCATCTACAGTAGTTGTATTCCAGGATCCAGCCACCAAGCCCCTGGCCTCCCTTCCCCAGGCCCCAAAAATCCCCTTGTCTGGGCTCCAGCATGGAACCACAGCATTGCTGCAATGCAACCAATTCCAGCTCCCCAACCCCTGCCTCTGGGCTGGGTCCTCTCCGTGTGTCCCAAATCCAGACTCTGACTTGGGGACTCCTAGGTCTCTGGGCAGCCATAGGCCTTGGAACTGCTGGACAGACAGGGCAGGCAGGAAGATGGGCCATCACGGGAAGGGTGACAGGTGCCATGTCTATCTTGCCCTTGACATTGGTGTGGAGCTTATTTGCAACCGCCAAAATAAGTAGGCCTGCAACTCCAGAGAAAAGATTTCAACCTCCTGGGGGCTTCTCTGGAGGGGGCCAAAGCCCAGCCGTCTACCATGAGGCAGAGGAGAAAAACCAGTCCAGCTCAGGCACCAGAACTCAGTTTGAGTCTCCATCCCCACATGAAGGAAAAGAGTTCCCTACATGAATCCCAAAGGCATGGTGTGAGGCTCTTCTCAGGGAATCCCCAATCCTATAACTTTGTGCAAAGAGGCTGCATCAAGCCTCAGTTTCTTTCTCTGGAAAATGTGGCCAGCACCTACTTCACAGTGCCTAGTGGAGGCCTGAGAAGGCAGTAGGTGCTCAACAATTGGCAGCCATGTTATTCTAAGGAGAGTGGATAACAATTCCTCCCCCAGGTATAGTCCACAACCTGGGAGGCAGGCAGCATCTGAATCCTTATCCCCATATGACAGAGAATAAATCTGAGGCCAGAGATTCCTCTCACTCCATCTCCTAACTCGAGTCCCCATGCCTTGTGCATGGCTGGGCACTAACCCTGAATGCATTTCCTACAGAGGTTGCTTATGGACCTAGGTGCTCAACTAGGACCTGCCAGTCTGTGGTTGCCTGTGCCTGCACCCCACTGCACCCAGTAGCTTGGGGCATCTGTGTCTCTCTTCTTCTGGGGCCCTTTAGAGTCAGGAGGAAGAGCTAAGCCTGTTCCTTCTTCCAAGATTGGCTGCTGTCTCTGATGTTGTGCCTCTGGGCTGAGCCCAGGCTAAAGTTTAGAAACACCTTTGTTTTCTTGGTGTCTGATTGTTTGGGCAGGGAGGGTAGGAATAGAGGAAGCATCCTCTCTTCACTGTGTGCTTCTAGCTCAGGTCTCGAGAATGACCACATGTGGCCCTGCAATTGGAGCGGTCTCTGCCTTGGGGCTCCTGAACCCCAGCCTTGTGCGGACACTAGTCTGTGGCAGAATGGCTGTGCGTACCTCCGCCACCAAGCTGGCATACCCGGCCTCCTAAGAGGCAGGGCTGCCCAAGGGGTCTTTGCCTTCTGAATAGGACCGGGAGATTCTCTTGAATCAGGAATTTTTAAGTGTCTCTGGGCTCCAGGCCTGGATGGAAGCTGTGGCCCTTCTCCTCAGAAAAGCAGCCAACTGCATGCAACAGATATGGCTCATACCATCAGGCCTTCACAGAGCACCACAAAGAATTCCGTCCTCCCCTCCCACTTGACAGGCTCTCACCCCCTGGGACATTGAGTGGCCCATCACCAAGCTCCAGCACTGTGTGGGGCCAATTCCAGTCGGCTCATTGTGTCCTGCACCCGAGGGCAGGAATCATGTCCTGCTCCTCTCTGTACATTCAACACCTAGTCTGGTGCCTGGCACAGAGGAGAGTATGTAACTTGCTCATAAAACCCTGAGACATGGCCATTGAGTCCCTAGCCCACAGGGAGCAAGCAGCTCAAATGTCAGCAACCAAAACAGTAAATAATCCAGACCAAGTGCAGCACAGGCCCCAGAGCTCATAAGAGAGATGAGGTGGGTGGGCAGTGAAGGTCAGAGCAGGCTTCCTGGAGGAGGAAGTGTTGGGCTATGGAGGAAAGAGAAGAGAATAAAGCAGCATTTCTTAGAATCCCATAGAATATCAATGTGTTATAAGAGTTAGGCATTACATGAAAAGTAAAGGGGACTCAGTTTTCTCATCTATAAAATGGAAAGAATAGTGACAGCTCTGACTAGTGCTCTGCCACCTGCCAGCTGTGCGTCTGCCTTTATATCTTTTGTCTGACCTCTCTAAGCTTTGGTTTCCTCATTTTTCATGAGGACCAAATGAGATCTCTGATGGGAAAGGTCTCAGAGGAGGAGGAAAGCCTGCGGTAGGGTTAACCAGAGCCCTACTGCATTGGTCCCTAGAAGGATCTCCCAGGGTGCAGGTGGAGCTAAAAGAGGCTTGGGGAGGGGCAGAAGAGCATAATACCACAGACCCTAGATTTGGATGCCCTGCGTTCAAATCCCAGTCCTGCCATTTACCTGCTGTGTGACTGTGGGCAAGTTACTTGACCTCTCTCTGCCTCAGTTTCCTCATTATCTCCTGTAAAATGGGGAATTGATAGTGGTTACTTCATAGGGTTGTGGTGAGGACAAAGTGGAATAGCTTGGAACAGCTCTTGGCACATGGGCAGACTAAACACCTCAATTTCCACATCAGTAAAGTGGGTTGTGAACATTCTCATTCATTGAGATCAGTATCTAAGTGCTTAATAAATGTCAGCTCTTATTGGTCTTCATTGATTATTACTACTCTGGAAGAAGCAGTCACATTCTCCAGAAAGGGTGGAATCTGACTCTTCTGGAACACTGGTCAGTGTCCCCACATGGTGCCTCACTTTGTAGTGGGCTATTCTGCATCCTTATTACACATGTGCCTGGAAGCAGGAGTTGTTATCTCATTTTACAGATGAGGAGCATGAGGATTTGAGGTCATCACCACAGTTCACATCAAAGCAGACTTTGAACACAGCTCTGATGGCGCCCAGGTGTGCCATCAGCCCCGAGCCAGGCATGTGCACCGGGGCACAGTCCTCTAGGTGCTCTCTGTCTGATGAGGGCCTGGGTAGGGTGGGCCACCAGGGAACTTTTTATTCTCTCTCATGTTTAGCATTTGTCTTGCCCTGTGTGCCTCTTCTGATTTACAGAAGTGCTTCGCCTCCAGCCCAGCCCCTAACTTAGAGCCGTGTGGTGTGGATCTGTGCCAGCTCCACACAGGGACTCAGGTTGGCCATTCCTGACAACCCTGCCCCTCATCTGCCCCCAGTGAGCAAGCCCTGGCCTCTGAATCACACTATAGGAAACTGCTCCAGGCCATGCATAAATTAGCCTTCCCCTTCGTCCAGCTAACTTTAAGCAAAAAGATCTCTGCAAGTGATAGAGAGGGTTTAAAGTCATGGAAATCTATTCCCACCCAGGGCACCGCCTGCTGCCAGCACAGGCCAGAGGCTCAGCTCCCACAGACAGGCAGTGTTGGATTTTCTACCAAAAGGCCCAACTCTGGGGATAACTGTTGTGTAAACCTCGTCCCTGTGAGGCCAGGAGTGGCCTCTGCCCCCAACTTGAGCTTCATTTATTTCCTTTTCCTCGACTAGTTCTGTTCTATTCTGGTAATGCCTTTTCCTCTGCCCTCACTGCCCCCTTTCCTTCCACACCCTTTCACTCGGGGACATAGGGCCCCAGAGACCCAGGTTCAAATCCTGGCTGGCTTACTCTTACAGGACACTGGGAGAATTTAATGTAACCTCTCTGAGCCTTAGTTGCCTTATCTGTGAAATGGGGATACTAACACTACCTACCTCTCAAATGTTGTCCACATGAAAGGCTTAATGCAGTGTTTGGTAGACCCCAGACACTTACGAAATGGTGATATCATTGTTGTCATGATGCCTAATATTTCTTTTCGAAAACAATATGCATGAGCCCCATCCTTGTGAATTAGGCAATTAATAAGACAGTGCCCAACGAAGAGTTAATGTGCTGTTAGAGGAGACTTCCCAGAGTAGGCAAACTCATGACGAGTCTGGAAAGATGGGTAGTGGATGTTGGGGTGGCTTGTGAGATCCTGGAAGCAGGAGCTGTTTGTCATTCTCCACCGTGTCCCCAGTGTGATGCCTGGGGGCTCGGAATTATTCACAGAATGACGGAAGAGAGGGAGAAAGAAGAGATGGGGAAGCCCTGGTGCCCCTCTCTGTGTAGGATAGAAGGCTGCAACCTGGGGACAGGACACAGGACACCCTATGTCACCCATGGAACAGTTGGCTTCAGGTCCACAAGCCTAGAGTGGCACTTCCCGAAGCTGCTCCACACACACAGCTCACGTCCTTCACTTCCTGTCACCCGCACCTCAGGCTGTCGGAGGGGCAGCTCAAACAAGTCCCCCTGGGCACTCCCTGTATTGCATGTTTTGCAGTGTGGGAGAAAGGGGAACAGCGAAGATGGGGCAGCAGCAGGTGGGGTGGGAACTGGATACTTCAGAGAGTTGTGAAACGGAACCTCCAGTTAATTTTGTATGAATCCTACAGCCTGCCCAAGTGGAGAATAGAGAGGGCCTGGGGGAGGATGGAGGGCAGATCATGGGGGCTGGTGCCTCGTGTTGCATAAATATGATGTTAGCAGAGAATGCCCCTCCGACCTGGCAGGGCTCAGGTCACCCACAGAGCTGCTGCCACCAACTGGGCATGGGAGAGTGTGGAGGCAGCCGGTGGGGGTCTTCTGTCTGTCATTGTGATGTCACTGTCTGTTTCCCTAAGGATCACTGGGCCCTGACAGGTTGACAGGGAAACTGAGGCAGCCACAGATTCAGTTGGGTGCCAGACAGGGTGAAGCTGGGGACTGCTCAGATACTGGGTCCACGTGGGGAGTTCACTGCCTGGCCAGAGATAAACGAGAACAGCTCCCTGGGTCTTCATTTAAGGCCCAGGACTCTGTCGGGTGCAAGGCCTGGAGGATAAAAACATCCAAGTATTTAAGAGACTGAGAAAACTAGCCACCTTTGCAAATGCATGCATGGGTGGGGGAGGGGAAAGCATGAAGATTGTTGGGGAGGGTGGGGGGAGTTTCCAACCTCATCTGTCACCACAGACAAGATACTTAGATTCTCATGACCTCACTTTTCTTATTTGTAAAATGGGGATTGTGCTACTTCACTCTTTGCCATTAGGAGATAGTGAGTTGAAATTGCTTTGAAAGTTTTCCACAAAAGAATTATCATCTTCCAGTATTCATTGAGTATTTCTATCTATTAGGATTCTGGTTGATAAAAACCCATCTCAAATTGACTTACGCAAAAAAGATATTTTCTGGCTTGTGCAACCAGAAAGTCCAGGGACTGATGGCCTCAGGTAAGGCTGGATCCAGGGTCTCCAATACTGCAGGAGGACTGTGTTCATCCCTCTCCTAGTATCTTTCTTTTCCACTGTCCTCAGGCAGGTGCTCACCCTATGAGGGCCCCAGCATCTTCAGTCTAACACCTTCCCATCTCAGCCACTCCAGTGCCAATGGGCACCTCTTTCTCAGGGCCTCCTCTTAAGTACCAGAACAGACTCTCACTGGCACAAGCAGGAGTCACATGGCCAATTTTGAACCAATCTTTGTGGCCGGAGGATGGAATAGGCTAATAGGTCAGACCTGGGTCACATGCTTGCTACAGAGGGGCCAGTCCACCCAAACCACATGGAGACTGGAGGAGGAGAGGGAAATGGAGGCAAAATACACATGCTTGTGGGCCTACTGTGTAGAAGGCTCCTGCTGTGTGCTGAGGAGTGTACGGAGGAAGAGCAGGCATGTTCCGTGCTCTTGAGGGGTGCTTGACCTGATGGGGAGGAAGGATAGAATTAAGAAAGCAGTTGAGGAGTGAAGGCAGGATTCAGAGCACCAAATATGGAGTGATAATAACCAAATCACAGCACTGTTAATTGTTACACCACGGTAATGGGCATAAGCTGGGCCTGTCTAGGCAAAGTAGGTCTTCAACTAGTGTTCCAGCAGTGAAGTGGCCCACTCATGTCATAGTCAAATTCTGGCTCCACTTCTTATCCAGCTGTGGAGCATTGGGCCCTTTCTTTAACCTCTCTGTGCTTCAGTTTCCTTATCTGTGACATGGAATAATAACAGTGCCTCTTTCATAGGGTTGTTGTGAGGGTCAAAGTAATATGTGTAAAGCGCTTAGTGCCTGGCACATGGCAGGTGCTATATCCGGGTCAGCTGTTTTATTATTCTACTAGAGGCCCAGGGCATGAAATTCGTGCATGAGTAGGCTCCCTAGGCCTGGCTAGTGATCAGGGCCAATCTGTGGGGCGACTGGTGGAGCGACCTGTGGGGCTGCCCACTCATCGGCCCCACCCCCTGCTGCTGCCGCCAGTTGCTTCCCTCTGAGGGGCAACAGGCAGGGCGATTGGGGGGGCCCCTACTGGCACCTGCCTTAGCTGGCCTGTGGGCTGGGGGCAGCTCCTGCCTTGAGCGTCTGCCCCCTGTTGGTCAGTGAGTGTCATAGCGACCAGTCATTCTGCCGTTCAGTCGATTTGCATATTAGGCTTTTATTATATAGGACTAGAAGCCCAGCACTCGAAATCGTGCAGCCCCGCCCATGCCCTTCCCGAGCCACTGCTGCCACTGCTGCCACGGGCCTCGCGAGCTCATTTGTGCCTAGCTGGTCCCCATTCCTTTCTCCCCAGTGTTGAGTGTCTGAGCCGTTGGCTGCTCCAAACCATTTGGCTCTTTCCTTTAGTACAGCTTTTACCTTCTGCCTCAATTCCTCTCCCAGCTCGTGCCCTTCCCCCACGCATTGTCTCCCCCCACCGCAGGCTGCATGCACCCCAGCCCCTCCCCCCATGGCGGGAGCACCTCTGGTCGCCTCCTGGGGACCTGCACCATGCTCCCCGCCCCCGCCCACTCGGCACCTATCCCCTGCGCCCTCTTCGCCGCGTGGCCCATGGAGAGCCAGTGCCGCAGGACTCCCCCAAGTCCCAGAGTCCCACCCTATAGGGCCAGCGCCACAGGACTCCCCTGATGCACCTCCTGGTCAAGTCCCCACCCATGCCCACGGGGACACAGCGTCAAGTCCCCGCCCACTCACGCATGCCTCACAGCACACGTAGCTCCACCCATCCACGCATGCCTGTCGTGCATGCAGCTTCCTGCTGATCAGTCGTTACCGCGTGATGGCGTGACGATCACAGGCTTTTTATAACATAGGATAGCAGGAACTCTCTGTGTGACTATAAGGGACAGGTTGGTTTAAATTAGTGGAGCTAAGAAAGGTAGCTTATCTGAGCAAATCAATGGGCTTGAGCAACACACGTGAATCTATGATTTTTTTTTTAAATGTCAGCACCATATTTGATTTGCAGTACTTATACACCCCACCCCACCACCACCACCAGGGGGGAAAATCCTTTAAAAGCACAGCTTTCTATGAAAGTCTGATGAGTCATATGTGGACACTTTCCAAAATGCTACCCGCACATCTTTCTGAATCATCAATAAAATAAACCCACCTGTTGATTAATATGTGCTATCCACTTTCCTAGGGTGGGGGCAGGAGAGTGAGTGCTAGGCAAACAGTTCTGCAGGCCTGGGGGTGGCTAGCAGAGTGCAGAACAGTTAGGGAAAGAGCTCGACCTGTCACTGACCAAGCGATTCTAAGTGGATATCAGCAGGACTAGAGGACCTCGTGTCCCAAGGAAGACACGCTGGCCAGGTAGGCGCTTTGCACAGTCAGGTACCTAAAGGGGGAATCGAGGGTATGGGCAGTGGGGGCGCCTCTCACCAGGCAGACTGACCATTCAAAAAGCCTGAGTCCCAAAGCCACCCCCCGGCTGTAATTTACTGTGTGCAAACTTATCAGGTTCAGACTCTCTCTCTCTCATGTAGTCCTCACAGCAACCCCTTGAGCAGGAAACAAATGCTTGGAGAGGAAGCCATCTCCATGGAGGCATCTTTGCTTTGCAGAATGAATACGCACTGAACGCTAAGTGCCTAGTGCATGCTCAAAAAAGAGAAGGAATGAGAAGAGCATTAACTCAGAGTCCCAGCTCCAGCACTGAGACCCTTGAGCAAGTCACTCCCTCCCTCTGAGCCTCACTTCCCCATCTGTAAATGACATCATAATAATGCCCACCTTCCAGAACCAGAAGATACAGGTGTTCAGAGAATATCCCATTGCTTCCCCTGCTTCTGTCATGACAAGTGGAGATGTACTCTGACACAAACTCATTTGTTAAACAGATGTTTGTTCTATGTGCAGGCTTGGGCCACATTGCTCTTCTGGGAAGAGACATTCCAAACTCTCCACAGGAGCGATTTGTGTGTGGTGTGGCTACACATGAGACAGATGGGAGGCCGGTACAGGGACAGCTTTCCAGAACATTCCTTTCTCATCCAAGGAGCAGAGATAGAGGTCAGACAGGAGACAACCCCAGGGGCACAGAGGCAGGCAGGATCCAGTAGGAAAGACGGCAGCCAGGGGCAGGGGCCAGGGAGGAGCCCCTCCTGACTGCCTTTCTTTCCAGAGCTCCCTAAAGATTCCCAGGAAAGGGGCTGCAGAGTTGGGTTGTACATCACCCCTTTCCTGAAGACTCTCCCCTTCTAGCTGCAGTCCTGGCTACTAGCTGTGATATCTGAGACACATCACCTCATTGAATCTTCACCAACCTTTGAAGCAGGAACTGTTCGTATCCCCAATTTATGGATGGGGAAATCGAGGCTCAGAGCACCACTACTAACAAGAGGCCCAGTCAGGGTTGGTACCCAGACAGGCTAGGTCCCGAATGTGCACACATCCTCTTTAATCTACTGCCTCCTGTTGCCAAAGTAACTCTACAACAAGAGGGCGTGTGCTAAAGGTTAAGGAAGGGTCAGCCCTGCCTGATTGGCAAGGCTTCCAAGGACAGGGAGGAGCTGAACAAGCAGAGCTAGGGAGGAGAGCACATTCTTAGTGTGGGTGACAGCCTGAGTGAAGGCCCTGAGGGGAAACCGGATTGTGCACGGGGAGACGTGAGGAATTCATTGTGCTGGAGCTTAGGATATATCTCAAAGGGTAGAGGACTCCAGCCCACAGACAATGGACTGACTTCTATAGACTCTAGGTTTTCATTGGTTTGATGCAGTATGTGCAGACTGTCAGCTTGGATAACAGGTCTTTCTGAGCCGTCCATGTGAGTGTGGAATGATCTGTGAGCTCTATGAGGGTAAGGCCCTGAGTATAGTTCCTCTCCAGGGGCCAGGTGAGCCAAAGAACTCACTGAGTGCAGGGAAACTAAAGGTTCCCTTGGGGTTCCTCAGCGGTGCCTTAGGGGACAGGGTGGTGCTGAGTGACCTTTCCTCCCCACCATGTACCAGAGAGGCTCCTCTATTTAATCTGTTTTGCATGATAGGGCATCTGGAAAAATTTTTTAAAAGGTGTTTTGTTTTTATTTTCAAAAGAAAAGAAAAAAAATTTAAACCTCTGGTGTAGGAGAAAGGTGCTAAATTAGAGTGTTAGCCTGGGTTGGGGCCCAGGTAATTTTAAGTTCCCAGTGCCTCAGTTTTTATATCTGTAAAATGGAGCACGTAATATCCAGCTCCCAGGACCCATACTGATCTGTTGGTTAAGTGAGAAAATACACACAGAGTACCTGGTCCCCAGGGGGCCCTCGGGGAAGGTTCACCTTGCACCACCCCACCCTAGCCATGGTCTGGCCTCGTGTGCTCCAACCACCAGTGTTAGAAGACACGCTGAACTGGGAAGACTGAAGAGGAGACCAGCCTGACTTTGGCCCTTATTAGCCAAGACTCTCCCCAAGCTCCACGTTAAGAAAGAGGGTGGGTCTGGCAGTCTCTGTGGCTATTCCAGGCTCAGACATTCTAGAATTGTGGACTTGCTGCTGCAGTGCCCCCAGGAGTGCCAACATCAGACTGGCCAGAGGGAGGCTAGCTCAGAGCCGGGCCCCAGATTCCTCTTCCCTTGAATGACTAACATCAAATCCTTTGGGTATGGCCAAGGCCCCACCACAGCCCAGGCAGGGGCAGTGCCCTTGGCGTCTCGCCCCAAATCCAGGCCCAGCAAACTTTTCCTCCCAGGAGGCTTTGGAGCCCTACCCACACTGGCTTCCAAAGGCCCTGTGTGTTCCCTGGCCCGGGCCTCTGGGACACCGGACTCTGATTACTTTGCACCCCTGAGTTTCCGTTTTCTTATCTGTCAAGCTGAGGGGTGAGAGATGTTACTCAGTAATGCAGGCTGGACTGTCTCTAGCTTTAGGCAACCTCGAATGTCCACCCAGCCTGGGTCCCACAGAGGTCAAGAGAGCTGAAGCAGCCTCTCCCTCCAGGCCTGCCTGTCACACGAGAGGCCCTGACAGAGCAGGTAACTTATTTATGCAGGCCCCCCTCACCCCACGACGATTATCTTACTCCTCCTGGCACAATCCAAGCCCCTGCTGTGGTTTCAGACCTGGAGTTATTTATAGTCAGTGGAAATTAGCACCTCTGCAGATGGTTCCCTTGTACCCACCTGGCAGCGTCAGCCTCCACCCCAAAGGGAGGCCCCCTGGAAATTTCCGTGGTCCCAGCAAATGATCCAAGGGACCATTTCTAAACAGAGAAAATCCGGCTCTTTCTGTGGGATAGCTCTGGACAAGTTGCCATGGAGTTGAGAAGTACAAGCAAGCTCTTCCAGTCTATGATAAGGAAGGGCTGCGTGGAAGAGGTGGTATTGAGCAAGACGTTGAGAGACAGGCAGAGTTTGCAGTGGGGAAAGGCACTCCAGGTAGAGGGAAAAGTATGGACAAAGGCACAGAGGCAAAGAAGAAGGGTATGTAAAAGAGCCAATCATCTGGTCAGGGCAGGGAACAACCAGAAGTAGTGATGATCTGCCCTGGCCAGCTTGGCTCAGTGGATACAGCATCGGCCTGCGGACTGAAGGGTCCTGGGTTCGATTCTGGCCAAGGGCACGTGCCTGGGTTACGGCTCGATCCCCAGTGGAGGGTGTGCAGGAGGCAGCCGATCAATGATTCTCTCTCATCATTGATGTTTCTATCTCTCTCTCCTTCTCTCTTCCTCTCTGAAATCAATAAAGAAATATATATATTTTAAAAAAGAATTAGTGATGATAATTAAGAGTAACTGAGCATTATAGATGTTCCAGATACCATTCTAAGAGCTTTACATACATCATACCTCATTGCATCCCCCCAACCACCTTATGGAGTAGGCACTGGTATTATCCTCATTTTTACACATAAAGAAATTGAGGCACAGAGAAGTTAAATAACTTGCCCATGGTCACACAGCTAATGAACAGAGGAAATGGATTCAAACCCTGGCAGGCAACTCCAGAGTCTGTACTATGACTCTTTTTGTTAAGTCAAAAAGTTTGGGCTTAAATTAAGAGGCAAAAGGGAGCCCCAAATGTTCTTGAACAGGGAAGTAGTGTGACTGAGACAATGGGTCTGGCAGGAATGAGTTTGGTTTGGAATGGGGAGATAAAGCCAGTGGGGAGGGAGGAACAGACATCTGAAAGAGGGGTGACAGGGTTGGACCTGGTCAGGGAGGTGGTGAGAGAGAGGAGGAAGCTTCAAGCAGCAGAACTCAGCCTGTAATAGGTGACAGAGAGAGGGGTGTCAACGCAGACTCATTTTCAAGATAGCACTAGCTGCTCTTGATAGAGATGAGCCAACAAGGAGAGGAGCAAGGTTGGGGGGTAAGATAAAAGGTTTGTGCTGGGCACTGTGCATTCTCAGGGCCTGGGGGATAGGATGGCAGGCCTGGAACCCTAGAGAGAGGGTGGCCCTGGAGGTGGAACATCTAAATGACGGAGATATCTATAGAGAAGTCTTGTCTCTACTAACAAGTCCCAAACCTGCATGGGGGAAGTCAACCGTGGGAAGGCAGAGATTTGGGCCTGTGTTGTTCACCACTGTATCCTGGCACCTAGAACAGTGCCCAGCACAGAGTACACTCAATAAATATGCAGGAATGAATTCACCTGGGGGTTCATCAAACACAGGTCCTTAGGGAGCATCAGCTGCTAAGGGAGCAGGCATCACACAAAGTAGAAGTCAGAAAACAGAAGGAGAAGGTTGGCTGCAGGTAGGGTATGATTAGGGTGTCTGACACTGGATGAGCAGTCACTTAGACGTAGGGATTGCAGGAGAGTTGAAGGAAGACAATGAAGGAGCAACAGCCTCAAGGACAGACTACTAGATGAACTCTTGGAAAGATGTCTGTTGGACAAAAGAGCAGAATACAGCATTCCCTGGGGCTGCCCTGCCAAACACACGCCAGGCAGGGCAGATGGGAAAGGAGCCTGGGGGACTCATGGACCCATGGGACCACAGGTCTAGAATGGCTCTCAGGGACCGTTTCATCCATGAGACTCTGAGGCCCAGGAGGGAAGGGACTTACCCAAGTGCACAGTGGGTGAAGACCCAACCCAGGGCTGGGGCCCCAGAATTGCCCCTGAACTTGGTAAAGGGGCAGATGTGCCTCCTCCCTATCCCCATTGCAGCCTCCCTACCTCCCCACAGACCCTCAGCTCTCTAATCTATCCCTGCCCTGGTGTAGTTTCCAGTGGCCGCCATAATAAAGGACCGCAAACTGAGTGACGTAAAGAACAGAAATGCATTGTCTCACTGTTCTGGAAGCTGGAAGTCTGAGATCAAGGTGTGTGGGGGGGATGGGGGGCGGGGGGAGAGACACAATTCAACCCAGAACATTCTAACTTGAGACAGTCACTTCTGTGCTTGCAGCCTCAGTTTCTCTCCTATAAAGTGGGGACATGATGGGAATAGATGAGGACCATGGTGAGAGCAAATGAGTTCACTTCTGTATGAACCTGTGTCTCCAAGAGCCCATCACGCAGTGCAGCCTAAGCATTAAGCAGCAGACGCCCTGGGTCTGATCCCAGCAAATGACTTCACCTCTCATAACCAGTTTACTCATCTGTGAAGTAGTGCTGATTCCTGGGCCGTTGTGAGGAATACATGAGCTGGTGGGACAAGTAAGCACGCACAGCACAGTGCAGGAAGCCCACAGCGAGTGGAACTGCCATCATTATTGTGCAGTGGAGATTAGCATCAGTGACATTGTACATTGAGGCACAATGTACCCGAGGTCACTTGCCAACAGGTTGCCATCATTCTATCATCATCATCATCATCATCATCATCATGAACATATTAGAGTTGTAAGAAGCTGAGGCCCAGAGAGTGAAAGATCTTATCCAAGCTTGCACAGCCATCTGGCACAAAACCAAATGAGAATCTTTTTTAACCACATCCCTATGTGATATATTTTTAAGTAATTCCTAAATGCCCAACATTAGCTCTTTCAGCTGTTCCATGGAACATTACAGAAAGTAGATGTTACAGAGAACATAAAGCAACGTGAATGAGGCTCATGAAATAATGTGGCGTGAACAAAGCAGGGCTTGGCATAGTACATGGCAAGAACTCCATAAAAACAAATGCAAAGAGAAAAGACTTAAAGGAAACATCCAGGCTGTTCCTGTGTTGGGGTTGTGGGGTGAGATTAGGGGCGATGGTTTTTCAGCTTCTCTTTCTGCACCGGTGAGTAAGGTGGGTCAGCGAAGGCATGCTGGTTGTAAGCAAAAGAAGCTATCTTCGTGGGCAGAATGGGCTGGTCTCCCCAAGTTGGAGCAAAGGCTGAAAACCCTAGTTGTGTTTTCCTGAGTGATACTGGGACATGCAGGGATCTGTGGCAGGACTGGCAGAACAGATGCCCTTTGGGGAATGTGGGGCGGGGGGAAATCCGCTCCCGCTGTTTTGGGCCCTGTGTCACTTAGGATTCCAGGCGGTGCTATGCTAGTACATGCCGTCACCCAGCTCTCTGGGTCAGGAGGGAGTCCTCCTTTGCAGAGTGTGCTGATTTTGTAGTGTAAATGCTCCCACCATGTCACCAATACGATGGCATTAATGCACAGTTGGGAAGAGATGTGCAGTAGCCCACCATTATATAGTATTTCTACCATGCAGATTCAAGAGAGTAGAGCCTGTCTGGCCAGTGTGGCTCAGTGATTGAGCATCAACCTATGAACCAGGAGATCACAATTCAATTCTTGGTCAAAGCACATGCCCAGATTGTGAGGTCAATCCCCAGTAGGGGGGCGTGCAGGAGGCAGCCAATCAATGATTCCCTCTCATCATTGATGTTTCTATCTCTCTCTCTCCCTTCCCCTCTGAAGTCAATAAAACATATATTAAAAATAAAATAATCTAGGGCTTAATCCTGAGAACGGCAAGCCAAAGGACCCAGCTAGGAGAGGTACAGGGGCTCAGAGCAGCCACAGCCAGCCCACACCCCAACCCCACCTCAGCCCCCCACCTTCTCCAGGGAGGAAAGTAAATAAACTAAATCTCTTGTCACACTGCCTGAGAGCCCACCCTTAGAAATTCTCCCAAGAGGACCCAGACACCCCTAGTTGAAGAGTATCCTAGGACAGTCTTCTCAAGTACCCCTAAGGGTAGATGAGAGTGAATGGGGACCCTCAGGGGTTGGGAGTGATCCAGATACAAGGGAAATACCCCTGAAGGCTTAGGTCAAATCCCACAACTATAGGCAGAGTGGGCGTCCTAAGCCTAGTGAATCCATGAGTCGCTAGGAAGCCCCATTGACCCTCCAGGAAGATGCTAGGTCTCTCCTGTGACCGCAGGTCTCTAGCTCGTGGCCACAGTTGGCCAAGGTGAAGAAGCAGCCTCCCACCTGAGAACCCGAGTGTCTCCAGCTCCCGCTTATTGGGGATCACCTGGTGGCAGCAGAAGGCTTGGCCTAGCCGCTAGAGCAAGCCTGTCAAACTCAAAGGCTAACACGGGCCAAATAAACAAGGTTTAAGTTTATGTGGGCCACACACAAAAAAACCAAAAGCTTCAGTTTTCATAGAAACGTAGGTTTATTTTGATAGAGGCATGCTGAATACAAAGGGCTGAAATAAACGAGTAATTGTTAACATAAAATAATAGAACATTTTAATAAAAATTAATATTTTTTCTTGAACATTAACTTACCAGACACTGAATAACTGCACAAATTAATAAACATAACGCAAATAAACCTATTTTTCTTGTTCTCCGAAAGCAAAATGTTTCCTGTTGCGCACACTAAACAAGTCAGTCCAAGGCCAATGATGTGGCAATCGGCCGCTAAAATATTCGCTGCTAGTATTAGTGGAGAGAAAAGGTGCACCTGCGCGTAAGCCGCATAAGGGAAATGAATGCAACACGATTATAGTAATCAGTCTTTAGCAAACGTTGTAGTTCATTATTAATAATTATCTATAACAGGATATTGTAAAAATTAAGTTATGAAATTTTTATTAAAAGGTTTCTTACATACCGTTATATTGGCGGGGCGGCAAAAATATTCATTGTGGGCTGCATGCGGCCCACGGGCCCACGAGTTTGACATGCTTGGGCTAGGTGCTCTTAAATCAACAAGCAAGAGCAAGCCAGGTGATCTGATTTAGAAAGGAGCCCGAGGAGAGGTGCTGCCCTGTCCTCCAGTAATAGCTGAGTTGGCGACTACCTTGTATGGAGCAGCAAACAAGATGACACTATTATCCCTATTTTGAGGAAACAGAGTTGACTAACTTGCCCAAGTCACACAGCTGTTGGAGTAAAACCTGGGCCTGGATGAGGCCATACCTCATGCGCTTAACCATCTGTCAAAAGGGGAGGAGGAGGTGTCCCAGGACTCCGTGTTCCCCACAGAGTGGTGCTTGGACTCTGGCCCAGAGGCCTGGGAATTTTCAGTTGCTCCAAACACCCTGGAGCACAAGCCCAAATATGAGAAAGAGGGCCAGGGTTGGGGTTAGGCAGACACCTGATCTGTTAATGGGGTGGCTGAGACTTGATTCTGATTTCCGGGTCTCACGCACTGCCTCCTTGTGCCCAGCAACATCCTAAAGAGCCCCTAAGGCTGGGCCTCATGGACTACAAAAGATGAGTTCGGGGATAAATGGTGATAGGAGGAGAGTTGATTTGGGGTGGTGAACACACAATACAATATACAGATGATGTATTATAGAATTGTATACCTAAAACCTATATAATTGTATTAACCAGTGTCACTGCAATAAATTCAGTGGGGGGAAAAGGGTGAGTCCAGAATCCCAGACCCAGGGGTTGTAGGCTGTCAGCCCTGGAGCCATTTGGCAGGGCCTGGACATGGAATACTGACTGAGGGTCCAATGCTGGCTCCTCTACTCACTTGCTGTGTGATCTCAGGTAAATTACTTGCCCTCTCTGAGCTTCAGTTTTCACATTTGAAAAGTAGGTTTAGATATGCCTGCCTACAGGGTTAAGAAAATTAAATGATAATAATGGATGTATAAGCCCCTCCATTTTACATCATCCCCCCCTTCCAAATTCTTCTCCCCCACAGTGGCCAGAGTAAACAATTATGAGTCCACTTATGCCACCCCTTGCTCAAAACCTAATGGCTCCCACTGCTCTTAGAATGACATCTAAACTTCTCACTGTGGCCTGGAGACCTGGCATGATCCAGCCACCACCCTGTTGCAGGGTCTTCAAGAACAGGCTGCCAGGCCCATAGGAGAGCTGAGTCTCAGAGCTTCCTTTGAAACTATAGAGCTGGACCCTCCATTAACCCTTTGCACTCGCTTGCTTTTTTCTCGAGCTGCTACCAATGCTAACCGTGTCGAGTCACACTCGACATCCGAGTGCAAAAGGTTAATACCACTTGGGATTCCAGAATAAATTAAAGGTTGTAATTGAAAATCAATGACAATAATTATAATGTTGAAACTATAGATGCCTTGCTCCTCACTACCCTCCACAAAATTTTGACACATTCTTTGGTGGGGTGTGATGCCCCACCCCCCTGGCTAAGACTTATTTCATTCATTTATTCATTTATACATCCTTTAAAGAAGTGTTTATTGAGCACCTACTTAATACTAGATAACCATCCTAGGTGCTGGGGATAAAGTAGTGAACAAAGATCCCTTCCCTCACAAAGCTTACAGAAACAAATAAGTGAACAAGAAAATATCAGATGGACAAGGGCTTTAAGAGCTGGGGGAGGGACAGCTTAGATGGGCAGTCAAGGGGGGCTTCCCTGTGGAGGTGACATTTAACCTAAGTCTCAACTGACATGCTGGATGCCTAAGAATTGCTTTCCACAGTTGACTAAGGGTGAGTTCCAGTGGGGCTCTGGGTCTTCAGTGTTTTTAGATCCCCAGCCTATGTTAATATCTTGGGCTCTGTCAGGCATTCTGCCAGGCCCTGTAACCTTCATGATCTCCTTTTATATCATGGCTACCCTGGGAGATAAGCATTTTCAGCCTCTCGTTTTATAGTAAAGAAACTGAGGCTCAGCCTTGGCTGATGTGGCTCAGTGATTAGAGCATTGGCCCGTGCACGGAAGGCTTGCAGGTTCAATTCCCAGTCAAGGGCATATACCTGGATTGCAGGTTCGATCCCCAGCCCTGGTTGGGGCTCATGCAGGAGGCAACCAATCGATGT
Source organism: Eptesicus fuscus (assembly GCF_027574615.1). Lineage (NCBI taxonomy): Eukaryota > Metazoa > Chordata > Mammalia > Chiroptera > Vespertilionidae > Eptesicus > Eptesicus fuscus. Next base: position 36,633,493 of record NC_072490.1, read on the forward strand.
GTCTCTTTCACATCGATGTTTCTCTTCCCTCCCTCCCTCCCTTCTACTCTCTAAAAAATCAATGGAAAAAAATATCCTCGGGTGAGGATTAATAAAAAAGAAGAAGAAAAAATTGAAGCTCAGAGAGGACTTGCGCAGGGTCACACACAGTAAGTGGGTGACAGAGTCAGGACTTACCTTTGAGTCTCCTAACTTGCCCAGTCCTGGGCCTCTTCCCACACCTCTTTCCTTGCTGAAATGAGTTTGGGGAAATCACGGTATTAGGGGAGAATAAAAGCCTCCTACTCTATTAGAAGCTGATGTTGTCAGCTAAGGCCCAAGAGGCCAATGGGTGTTCAGGGAGATGAAAGGTCACCAAACTAGTTCAATCCCAGAGAAACAGGTATGTGGGAAAATCCTGGGCAAGCCCCACTGCAGAAAAAAAAAAAAAAAAATCCCTGCCAAAGCAAATTGTTGAGTGATGCGGGTAGCTTTGTAAATTACCACACTTTGGCTCAACGCTTAAAGGCCTAAAATGTTTTCTTTCCACTTGAGAGAGGCATCTGTAGCATTTCTTATGGGTAGGCAGGAACTAGTCTATACTTTTGGATTTTGTGCTTTCTGAGGGCAAGGGCAGTTTCATTTACCTCTGAAACCCCAGCACCCAGCAAGGATTCTATATAAATAAAAACCTGAGTGATGATTGCATGCGTGTATGCATGTGTGCATGCTGGACTGCCCGGTTCCTACTCCACCTCCCCCAACCAGAACCCACAACCCAGCTCAGCTTAGGGACCACAGAGATAGCAGAGACTCTAACCCTGGCCAAAGCCTCCAGCAGTGTCTTCACCGCCTCCCTGTACATGTCCCTTCCCAGCTTCTCTGCATTCCCTCTGCCTGGAAAGGCATGTCCCTTTTATCCCTGCCTAGAGGTTGGGTCCTGGGGGAGGGTACCAGCCTGGGAGGGGCTGCGATCTGACTACCACCCCCTTGCCAGCCTCAAGGACTTATGAGCTGGCACAAAGCCACCAGCATCCTCTTGAAGTCCTGGGAGATCTAATTACCCAGAAAGGAGAAAGTGTTGAGCGAATGAGCACAGGGCTCGGCATAATCAGTTTTTGACTGCTGCAGTTAATGCGAGCCCAGGCTGCAAAGCTGTCCCTCTGATGTTCTGATAACAGGCTCCCTCCATGGCTAGCTGTTTGATCTGAAACTGCCAGCTTTTCTGTCACCCCCAAAAGCTTTTCTAAATTGTCCTAAAATTACCATCTCTGGGAGCCAGCCGTGCTTCAGGCCCTGGCTCAGGAATGAATAAAGTACAGCCAAGAGGTGGGAGACAAAAAAAAAAAAAAAAAAAAAGGTGGGAGGCTGATGGAGACTTCCCTGAGGGCCCGGGTGAGTCCCAGTCCTGAGGTTAATTCTCAGCACTGGGGTGGGGTGGGGGGACTTGCATCTCATTTCAGTATTTTGGCCATTTTACTGATGAGGCAACAGGTACAGTGTACCCGAGGCCACTTGCCAGTAGGTTGCAGAGGTGACATTCCCACCTGGCCCAAGCCCCCGTTCTTTTAATGTATTCCAGATGCCCTCAGGTCTTAGATATTTTTCCCTCTCCCTATTTTGTGCATTCGAATTTCAGAGCCCCATGGGACACATCATGCCAGCTCTGTCCTGAAGTTTTGTCCCCGAAAATTGCCAGGGATGATGATTTTCTACAAACGTGTTTCTCGGTTAATCAGTATGTTTACCTTTTGCTGTAAATAGCCCCCCAAAAAAAAAATAATTGCCTCCAGTAGATTTTGGATGAAGCAGTACAGGGTTTAAGGGTGTCAGCCACCCCCCTTTGCAGAAATGCATAAAGTTAAACGTAACAGTGAGAGGCTTATGAGCACCTACTAAGCACTGGACATTGGGAAAACTTCGTTTGCTTATTCACCCCTTCAAAAGGGGTTTCCTGAGCACTTACTGTGTGCTAGATATAGTTCTAGGCCCTGGGGATAGATACAGCCTTGAATAAAATCAATGTCACTGCCCTTGTGGGGCTTGCATTCAAGTGTGAATGGCAAATAAATAAATAAATAAATAAATAAATAAATAATTGAAATTATATATTGCAATAAGGTCTCTGGAGGATATAAGCAAGAGCCTGGGATTGGGAATAACAGATCTTCTGAGATCCTGGGATCAGGAGGCAGAGAAGACCTGGATAATGGAAGGGAGGCTGCCATGTAGAATGAGGGAGCATGGGCAAAGGCTCTGAGATGGGACCTGAGGCAACATTTGGCAAGAAGTGAAGCCAGGATGGTGAGCAGGAGCTGGACAGCAGGAACCTGGAGGAGGAGTGTGGGTTTTTCCTCTAAAGTGAGGCAGCTGCAGGACAGCCAAGAACAGAAGAGTGACATAGTACATTATCTCATTCATTTTCACCAAGGCCCTGCAAAGCAAGTACTTAATCCTCACTCCAGCAGGTGAGCAGTGACAGAGTCTGAGAGAGAGATGGTTTAGCCAGTGAGGTGACAAAGCCACTTGTTGAACCCAAACGTGGGTGAGGATCTCTGCATCGCCCAGCCAGCTAAGGGTGGGCGTGGCCAAAACCTCAGCTAGGCTCCTACCCAGTGCCCTGCCCCCAAATGTCTTGGCACTTTGTTCTGTTCCTTTTAGTTTTGTTGCTGGGCCTCAGGCTGAACAAAACTTAATGGGATGTGATTTGAGGGTTCATCGGGAACATTTTGTTTCCTCATAAAATTGCAAGCCTTGGCAGAGATGTGCGTTCCTGGTTGCTGGGCAACCAGGTATGACCCCATGAGTAGTGGGGGCGATGATTCTTCCCAGAGAGAAGTGGCTAGGCCACCCATCTTTCCCTCCCCACAACTCCCTTCAAGACGCAGACCCTCCCATCCAGTCAGGAGAACTCACAATGAGGGGGACAACATACAAAGTAGATGTAAGCAGGAGAAGGTGACAATTTCAAAGAGACATTAAATGGGCTCAGCCCCACCCCAAAGGAAAAGTAAAGAGAAGGACCTATTCCAATATGTAGGGGAAATCCTTTATGACCACAATAGTGGCCCACATTTTACCATGTGCCAAACACTGTTTTAAGCATGTTAACATATATTAATTCATCATATCTTCACAAGAACCTTATGAAGTAGATGCTATCATCACCCCCATTTTAAAGATGGGAAAACTGAGGCCCCTGAGGCAGTCTGGCCCCAGGCCTGGAACCAAAACAAATGGATGGATGGAATGATAAGGAGTCAGCAGGGAGAAATAGAACACTTGAGAGATTTACTCAAAAACTGGAGTTGAATCAATTCAACTCTTAACAGGGCCCTGTTGTGTGCTAGACAATTTACTTTCTACAGGAATGAGGTAAAGAACTCAAGCTGGTGGAACAGGAGTAGAAGCAAATAGGCCATATTTACCAGAGTGTGGTAGGTACTATGAGAGAGAAGAAAAGGATGCTGGGAGAAGATGCATTGAGGCAGATCCCAAAGGAGGTGACAGACATAGGCCTGGGAAAGGAACCAAAGACAGAAGGAGAAGCATTTCAGGTGGCATTTTATCACCTTAGATGGGAATTAATTTTTAGGTGCCTGTCTCTGCTCTACCATCACCACCCCAGCCTGTGAGCAACTCAAAGCAAAGGTCATGTGTAATTTATCTTTGTGTCCTTAAGAGACAACACATATCTGACATTTTGTATACAGAAATCACAAAATGTTTGTTTTAAAAATATGTAAACATGCCGAAACCGGTTTGGCTCAGTGGATAGAGCGTCGGCCTGCGGACTCAAGGGTCCCAGGTTCGATTCGGGTCAAGGGCATGTACCTTAGTTGCGGGCACATCCCCAGTAGGGGGTGTGCAGGATGCAGCTGATCGATGTTTCTCTCTCATCGATGTTTCTAACTCTCTAGCCCTCTCTCTTCCTCTCTGTAAAAAATCAATAAAATATATTTTTTTAAAAATAATTTAAAAAATAAAAATATGTAAACACAGAAGAAAGGGGAATGAATGAATAAATAAATGAATGAGAATGGGCTTACCTATAGAACAAGGGATGTTAGACACTTTTTGCTGAGCATTTAGAGCATTTAGAGCCATTGCAAGTTCCAGAGTAGAGAAGGAAAAGTCCACAATGGGCACTTAAGGGAGATCAGAGCAGCATAAATTGTGGGGCAGAAGGTGGTGGGACTGGGAGGGAGACCCAGTGAGGAGCCATTGCAGAAACCGCTAATTGAGAGATACTGGGAGCCCAGATTCAGATGATGATCTCAAGAGTGAAGAAGAAAGGTCAAATCCAAGAACCACCAAGGAGGCTGGTCAATCTGGTCTGAAAGAGGAATATATTTGAAGGAAACCAAGAGCTTGGTCTTAGATTTGCTGAGTTGGAGATGTGGGCAAAACAATCAAGTGGGGCTACCTTGTGGGCCCCAGGAAACCCTGGCCCAGGGACTGAAGGAGAGAGAGGACAACATGAGAGACATAGCAAATACCTGGAAGGCAAGGCCCCATCTGTGGCAGACATCACTAATCAACCCCAATGCTCAGACTCCTCGATCTCAACTCCAGGTAGCCCCTATTAATCAATCACAGTTGACTTGCAAGATTAAATGTTTTTGTAGCCCCTATCCTAGGGGCAGCAGGGGGAGCCTTCAGACTGAGCCACTCTCTGACAGCCAGAATAAAAGAGGGAAAGGGGCAATGAAGGAGTAGATGTGGGATCAGTGAGTCCTCTAAATTACTGTCAGGTGTAAACCACCTGAGATCCAGGTCGGAATCATGAACTTTTCCCTCTATAAGCCTTTAAACTCTTCTTTTAAGAAAGACTTTAAAAGCTTACAGAGTTTAAATGCTTGAATTCTTTAAGAGTTAAAAATAAAGAACTTTTTTTAAAGCAAAATCACCCAGCTGTTATTATTCTTTCATTCCAATTAGTGAAAAAGCATTCATTCTTATGAATAATAATATTCTGAGGGTACAGTTTGATAACTTTCCTGATAAGCCTAACTGTTCTCAACTTATTTCAGTTTTATTCCTTGGTGAAGACTTTAGGGAGCATGCTTTTCTCCTACTGAGGGATCTGTAGCCTGTCAGCCATTCATTCCATACCTGTTCGTTGAATACCTACTGTGTGCTGGGCTCTGTTCTAGGTAACATGACTGTCTCCACCAACCTCCTCATGGAGCTCACAGACTGGTGAACTAAAACAACAGCCAGCCTCAGAGCCATCTACGGTTTCACAGGTGGCCAGGCCTGGCGACCTTTCCTCCTCACAGACAGCTTAACAACTGAAAAAAGAGAGAATGTTCTCAGTCTCCTCCCAATTATCAAGGAAGCATTGAAGGTCCCTGCTTTCAAACTGGCAAGAGCAGGGGCATAGATGTTCCTTCTCTTTCTAAGAAGGGCAGACTCACCTCCCAGCAGGAGTGGCACCCAGAGGATGACCTGTGGGTCCTCTGGCATCTCAGGAACCAGATTTCTAAACCAGAGACACACAACTTCTCTAGTGCTTAGAATTAGCAAAACTTCAGGAACAGTTTGCTAAAGGAAGCACACACTCTCCCAAAACAATGCACTTCTAAATCAGACCAAGAGAGAATGTGGCAGGTTTCTAGATAGAGACTTCAGTGGGTTTGGCCACAAATCAGTAAATTAATGTGGTGATGACAATGGATGCTCCAATTGGATTCACTGTGTATGTTTTCTCAGTGGTCACCGTGGCTCTAGTATTAATGTGAGCCTTGGTCAGTCCGTTACCAACCATCACCGCCCCAGGCCCCCTGAGGGAGGGGAGTAGCCAGCTTCCTGCCAAACAGGAAGTGGCTGGCACGTGAAATGAAAGAGGTGATAACCCTTCTCAGTTGCACAGGCAGCAACAGAGGGGCCTTTGTAAAGTTATTGAAGCGACACACAAAACATTTAAATTACAAAAGAATCCCCAACCGTGTGCAGTTAAACATCAACATGATGGTAGATATGGGGTGCAATTGCTTAGCCATTTCCAAAAGAGACACCCACCAATGTCATAGGACAACAAGAGCATGGGGTCTTGGTGTCTCAAGACCTGGGTTCTTGTCCTTGTTATGCCACTAATAGTTGCATGAGTTCAAACAAATCACTTCATATCCTGTACCCTCCTCCATAGAGTATAGACAAGGCCATTGGCCTTATGTAGTTGACGTGCTTTAATGGGTAAATTTAGGGTATAATTATCAACGTCCACTTCATGCCAAGCACTGTGTGCTGTGCATTATCTCATATAACCCTCTCATCGGCCCTCTGAGGTCTGCAGGATATCCCCATTTTATAGCCCAGAAGGCCCAGAGAAGTTGACTTGTCTCAGGTCTCCCAGCTGGAAAGTGGTACAGCTATAGCCATTGTTAGTCACTGGATGCTGTGACCACACAGTTCAAAGGATATGGTGACTGCATTAAAGAGTAAGACCCCCAAATGGATGTAGAAAATCCAGGGAGGTTGGGAACCGACATTTATGCTCACCAGTGTGTGACCAGGGAGGTGCACAGTCACAATGTATTGAATGAATGGATGAATGAGTGAGGCCAAACACATAGTAGTTCAGAAGAAGACTCAAGTTGGTTTCCCTGGGTTCAGTTCCAGCTCTGCCACTTACTAGTTGTGTGTAAAATGGAATGATGATAGGCCCTCCCACAGAAGTCACTTAAGGATTAAATGAGTTTATGCATGTGATAGGTAGTGTAGAAGCTGGTACAGAGTAGACATAAGTGTCGTCTGTAATGGTGAGGGTGAGGGATTTAACCAGAGGGTTTTATATGTATGCTGTGATTGAGCCTTATAGCTGTTGCCCCAAATGTTGTTACAGCCAATGATCCTCCTTCCCTCTTGCCCTCCCTCTCTTCTTCCCTCTCCCTCCCCATCACTTTCTCCCTCCATTGCCCTCTCCTTTTCCCTCTCTGCCTTTTCTTCATCCACAAGCACAGTGAGTATTTACTGTGTACAATCTATAACCAAGGACATAAAATGAAATGACACAGGCTGTGCCTTTCAGGAGCTCAAAATTGAGTAATCACAAGAGCCAGATAAAATACCACTTAATATAGGGGGACAAGGCAGCAGAGATGGGACATTAGATCAGTGTGGGTAGTCAGGGGTGGCTTCCTGCTGTGAGCTATCCCAGAGGATGAGGGTTGGAAGGTGAGCAGCCAGACCGAGAGAGAGAGAGAGAGAGAGAGAGAGAGAGAGAGAGAGAGAGAGAGAGAGAAAGCAGGCATGCTGGAGGGGCAGAGTGGGAAGAGATAAGAGGTTTGTCACCAAACTGACATGGACAGCAGGGTGCCCTGCACCCTCTGTGCTGCACACACACACAGCCTAGGTTCATCCCCTCAGTCGGGAAGCACCCTCCACTTGGTGTGGGGCCACAGCACTGACCCAGCAGCCTTAGAAGGCCCTTCATAAAAGGTTAATGGCTTCATGAATGAATGATGCAGTTACAAGAGAAGTGTGCAAAAGGATCTTGGAATTTTTAAACAAGAAGAGTCCTTTGAGAGCTAATCCAAGCCCCTCAGTCAAGAGGAAGCGGAACCCAAGAGGTCACGTGGCCAGTGATTGGAGGAAGATCAACATGTCTTCATTTGGGTTCCCCCAAAAGCAGGGTGAATCGACAATGGGGTGCAGGTTGTCTATTTAGGAGTGGTCTCGGGAATCAGAGAGTGAGGCGAGAATAACAGAGAAGAGAGAAACACCCATATAAGGTATGCTATTGAGCTGGTTACTGCTGTGAGCAACAGGGCTCAGTCCTACCAGGACCTTTGCAGCAAGTATGTGGGCTGTGCCTCAGAATTGCCCCTCCCAGGGTACAAGGCTAGAGCATTTGTGCTGATTCCCAGCTCCTGCTGTGTATGGACAGTTTGGATAACTCCTAGCACTTCTGGGCCCCCTGCTTGGGGGCACCTAGTGACTCCCCACTGCAGGAAAAGCCCTAAAGCAGAGGAGAGATTCAGTGGGCACATGAGGGGGTACAGCCAGCATGCTCAAGAGCTACCCACCACACTGTAGCTTGGAGTCACAGAGGACTGAGGGGCCGTGGCCCTAGGCATAAAAAACAAATGTCACCGCTCCTTAAGGAGATAATAATAGTACCAGCAATGGCTTCCATTAATTGAATATTTCTCCGCACCAACTGCCATGCTGAGTGCATTATGTGCACTGCCTCATGTAATGCACATACCCATCTTAGAAGGTAGCTACCAGTGACCCCATTGTACAGATGAAGAAACCAAGGCCCAGAGCTATTTATATAACTTGTGTAAGGTCAGACGGCTAGAAATTGATAGAGTTACAATTCAAACTCAGGTCTATCTGACCACAGTCCTCCCTAAGCCTCTAGCCTCACAGGTGAACCTGCCAGGTGGCCCAGGTGCAAGGAGCATGTCAGAGTTCAAGGCTCTGAAACATTCCCCTTCAAAGGAGGCAGCGTGCATGAACAGTCCAGAGCATGGGCCCAGGCACCTTCAATGATTCTCCTTAGGGAGAGGCACTTTCTTCCCTCCCTGAGCTTCAGTTTCCTCATCCATAAAACAGGTCTCCGATCATGCTTTTCCAGCCTCCTTCAGAAGGGTCCGCCTGGGGAAAAGAGCTAGCACAGGTTCTCTGCAGGGAGGGAAACCCAGGTTCATGTTCGGGGGCGTCTGGTGCAGTGGATAAGACAGATTCCAGATTCAGATGAGCCTGGAGTTGAAACCCAGATGATACAGGTTTCTTTATATCCCCGTGCCTCCGTTTCCCCATCTATAAAATGGGGTAACAAAATGAAGTCACAGGGAAACCATGAGACATACATGAAATAATGCCCATATGGGGCCTAGCACAGAGGAAGTGCTCAAGGGAGCCGTGGGTGTCATCACTACTTTGACCTTTAGGTATGAAACCTCAATGGTCCCTTAACCTCTGTGAGTCCAGGTTTCTTCATCTACAGCAAAGACCTCTTAATAGCCCCTTATTGAGTTGCAAGGCCCACACGTGGCAATGGACATGGACGTGGTTCCTAAAACAACTTTCTCAAGGGAGTTTCTCTCAGCTTTCTGGGATCTTCATGGGTTTTCTGATTTGCTTAATAATTGTCACACCACCACCTTCCTTCCCCCATCCCGAGTCTCTCCTCCACCCCCACCTCCTAATTCTTTCTTCCTGAGGGAGAATCGATTTCTAAGAGACTCCTCTTGGTCCTCAGAGAAGCTGCCTTTGTAAAGAGCTGGAGAAGCTAGTGTTACAGAAATGAAGGCCTCTGCTTTCCTGGCTTTTATTTCTGTTATTGGATCTCACCAACAATTGCCCCCCAATAATAACTTCGGGCACCTAAGTGGAAAGTATGAGGGATGCCCCAGGGTAAGGCTGAGGCTAGACATGTGTGCTTCCCCAAGTTCTTTTGTGAGCTGTTTCAGCAACAAAGACAGAAGAGTCCACTGAGGCAGTTGGACACAGGAAAAAAAAAATGACTTGAGAAGATGCCAAGTATCTGCCCTGTCCCTCAATCCTCAGTGTGAAATGTCTTAGAGCAGACATTGGAGTCAAGCATTGCCCACCCCTTACCTCCTTTCTTCCTATGCAGTGTGTCTGGGAGAGGCCACATGTTGATTAAATATGTGTCAGACCAAGACAATGCAGTCCCTGCCCTCTTGGAGCTTGGAGTCATCAGGGGAACCAAATATTAAGAAAAACCAATTACATTATTAATTATTAAAATAATCATAAGATAAAAAGGATTTTCTGGAATTTATAAGAATATTCAAAAAGGGCTCAAACCTATGGGAGGGGGAGGGGGACAGATTCACCTAAAGCAGTGGTCGGCAAACCGTGGCTCACGAGCCACATGCGGCTCTTTAGCCCCTTGAGTGTGGCTCTTCCACAAAATACCATGTGCAGGCGCGCACATACAGTGCGATTGAAACTTCGTGGCCCATGCGCAGAAGTCGGTTTTCGGCCTGGCGAGTCTATTTTGAAGAAGTGGCGTTAGAACACTCAAAGGCCAAAGAGCCACATGTGGCTCGCGAGCCGTGGTTTGCCGACCACTGACCTAAAGGAAGCCTGAGTTAGGTGCAAGGTGAGGAGGAGTATTCCAAGGGAAAAGCGCATGCAAAGGCCCTGAGACGGGAAAGCACTTACATTGAAGCCACAGAAAAGAGGCTGGTGTCACCGGAGCACAGCGGTGGTGAAGGGGTGTGACATCAGAAGAAAGCAGGGGCCACACTGTACAGGGCCTTCCAGATCTTGTCAAGGAAAGTGCATCTTAGCTCTATGCAAAGGAAGCCACTGTAGCATTTTAAGCAAAGGCCTGACATTAACAGTGCACTTTACACTTTTAAAACATCCCTCTAATCTCTGGATATACTATAGACTGGATTGAGGGTGAGAGCAGGGAGACCAGTGAGATGGCTACTGAAGTCATCCTAGACTAATGTGCATGTGGGGAAGGGGAGTGGTCATATCAGGTGTTTGTTAGGGTGGATGTACACAGGTAGTAAGTGATGAAGCCAAGATTCTAACTCAGGAATATTTGTACCCACGTCCACTCCATCCAAACAAACCTATATTTTATTACAATATGGACTGATTTCCCCGCCCCCCTCCCCCCGCCTTTAAATTAAATTTTCAGTTATTCAAGTAAAACATGAACACGTTCTCTTGGTTAAAATTAAAGTATTTCAGTCAAAGCTAAAAGTCTCCTTGGCCACTGAAATTAATCGTAATGCCCTTCCCCCTCCTCAGAAGTCTCACCTTCATGTGTTTGGAGCAGATCCTTACAGGCCTGTTGCTACACATTTACATATACTAGTATGTGTACTCATAGAAAATATACACTATTGTTTTGTTAAATTTTCTGTTTTACATAAGTGGAATTAAACTATACACATTACTCTATAACTTGCTTTTTTCACTCAACAGTTTGCCTTGGAAAGCCTTCTATGCTAGTACACATATATGGATCTCATTTTTTTTTTAACTATTGCATAGTATTTTATGGACTGGATGTACCACAGTTTATTTAGCCCACTCACTTTCCAAAGACAGAAATGCATTTTTGCTATAAATGTTGTAGGGTTTGTGGATTTTTTTTCTTTTAAAATATAAGACTTTTATTTATGCTAATGGAGGAAACCACACCACAGTGGCAACACAAATATTTAGCAACACCCAGGCTGGTGACTAAGTTTTCCCATTTCCCTTCAGGTGCTTGGCATCCCTGTGAGCTAGTTCTTGTCCATTGCCAAGTCTCTGATTATAGCAAAAGGCTGTATTGAGAGCAACAAGGAGAGTGGTGGAATTGTCGGCTTTTATTTCAGTGTTGGGTCCTGAAGCACACACAGTCTGGCATGGTGTGAAAGGAATACAGCTATGGAGCCTTGAAAGCCTGGGTTTAAATCCTAGCTTTAGTTGTGTGACCCTGAGCAAGTCACTTTTCCTCTCGGAGCCTCAGTTTGCCCACCCATAAAATGAAGTTTATAATCTCAACCCTATACAATGGCCAGGAGGATTAAATGCAAGTCATGACATATAAAGTGATAGTCTTATAAAAGCACATACATGTGCATTTAGCACCTGCCCTCCTCACCCCTGCAGCCCCAGTGTAGTGTGTTGGGGCGGTCCTGCATCTCTGAAGGAATCACTCAAGGTCACAGAACACTGCTGCAGATGCAGTGTGGGGGTAGCATTTGAGGAAAGAAATTTTTCTGCCCAGATTCTAGACACCAACTGTATGCCAGACACTGCCCATATTGCATCTCCTTTCATCTTCACCCCAGTGGTAGAGCTAGGTTGCCCCTCTGTCCCAATTTGGGGATGAAGAAACTGAGAGGGGACACCATTTGCCCAAGGTCTCTTTAAGTGGTAGAGTGAAGACTGGTACTTCACCCCCTCTGCCTCCACAGCTGTCCTGGGAGGCTGCAGGCAGCAGCTCTTCAGAGCGCCCCCTCCTAAAGGGATAGGGAAGCTCCCTTCATGATGACATCTACGTTCAACCATCAAGACCCCTGCACAGAAGGGGAGAGAAACAGTTTTTCTGACCTCCATTTTTCCAGGGGGGATGAGATAAAGGCTTCTCTGAATCAAATCTCTTTAAAGGGCAGAGAGAGAGCATATGAAATGGCCATAATTTTTGTGCAATAAGGTTCAGCTCTTTAAAGTTCACTTGAGCAAGATGTGTCCCCTCCCTTGGTGAGTCAGGAATCAGGAGTCCAGCCCTGTAACTGGATCACCCTGTATCTGAGTCAAGTCATTTCCCCGCCTCTCAATTTTCCCACCTGTCAAATAGGGTGAGACTACCTGTCTTGCTCTAACAGTGGGGGAACCAGGGAGAAAGGACTGGAGGGGCTTTAAGGTAGGGTTGTCAGATTTAACAAAGAAAAATACAGGATATCCAGTTAAATTTGAATTTCAGATAAAAAATAATTAATGTTTTTATTATTACTTTGTCCCCAATATTACATGGGACACAGCTTATACTAAAAGTTGTTTACTGTTTATCTGGAATTCAAAGTTAACTGGATGTCCTATATTTTATCTGGAAAACCTATTCAGGTCCCCCAACTCCATTGGACACCCCCATTCTTTGGTACAGATAGCTGATATTTTCATCGCTTCAAGATGAACCCCTGACCACCCACCTTTCAACCAGGTCCCCACCACCGGCTCCCACACGCCCTCCATACACACTTCCCTGCCCACATTAAAATTCTGGAGCCTTGAGCAAAGAGGTTTTGTGGGTCTAAGAATTCCTACAGTGGAAACTGGGGTGGAAATTCAGTCTGACTTGGGGAAAAGACAGGTGATGCATTTAAATCAGTGGGGAAATTTGTGCCTACATATGTGTCCAGATGGTTAGAGGGACAGTGTCTGGGATGCTTACAAGCAACTGGTTTCATTCTGCGCCTGTCCATGTGCACATAAACTAGTGGACACCACATCCACACGCTTACAGAAAAACCAGCCAGTGCTGTGACCGTGCACATTCATGCCAATGGTCAAATGCTATATCCACAGCTGTGTGCTGCATCTGCGTGCACCTGTGCATAGCTAGATGCCGGTTTGGTATGTGAGCAAGTGAACCAATAACACTACCTACGTGTGATCACTCATAATGGATCCATAGAAAAGTCCCCTGGGGCTGTGACATATCAGAGAGACACCCCTGACCCTGCCCACCTGGAACCATCAACACCGTGATAGGATTGTAAACTCCAGGCACGGACACATGCCCACCGTGCCTGCTGGACAATAGCCATCAGATTTGTTCTGAACTTAGAGCAACTGCCCAGTCAGACGCAAACCACAGGGAAGCCACACTGTGCTCTTCTCCCACAGCAAAATTGTTGAGCCATGTTGGTTAACTGGCTCTTACGGGTGGCACGTGGCCACCCAGGTGTACAGGCACCTCTGGGTGGCCTCAGCACCCACATCTCTATGTCTGCTCCCCAGTGAGGCAGGAGAGAGAAGGAGGGAGGGAGGGAGGTTTCCTGAGGGCCTACTGTGTGCTGACACAAACAGCCTCCTCTAGGGAATGAAATCAGCATCCAGAAGATAGTCGCAGCAAAGGGTGGATCTCAGTCAGTATTTGACCCCCAGAGCCAAAACCTGGCACAGGAAAGATGCTAGTGAATGAGTTACCTGGGTGACAAATGCTACCAGGGAAGGACAAGAAAGTTGGGTTATTCTTTTTTTTAAATATATTTTTATTGATTTCAGAGAAGAAAGGAGAGGGTGAGAGAGATAGAAACATCACTGCTGAGAGAGAATCGTTGATTGGCTGCCTCCTGCATGCCCCCTACTGCAACCCAGGCATGTGCCCTGACTGGAAATCGAACTGTGAGCTCCCGATTCATAGGTCAACGCTCAACCACTGAGCACACAAACCAGGCAGGGTGGGTGGTTCTTGCTGGGTAAATCAAGGAAGGCTTTCAGGAGGTGGTGGTAAATTTTCTTCTGGGTCTCAGAAGACTAAATATCTCAACAGAGGAGAGGGGTGGGTGTCTTGGTTTAGGAGCCAACTGAACCAAGACAGGCAGACAAATGCCAGGTATCTTATGAGGCCTGTTTCTTGGCAGGAAAGTGGGATAAACACAGCCAGCCTGAGAGTGAGGCAAGGAGAGCTCTTTGGGACAACCTCAGAGAAGCTATCGTGAGCCCAGGAGTTAGATGCAGCAGTGAATGGGGTGTAGAGCAGGTCAGGGACACTGTCAGGGCAACCTCGAGTGTGAGCTCCTAACACCACACTGCCTGATTTCTACTGGTTTCCTTTATCTCCCACCTTATTACTAGTTTCTCTTTCTCCAGACCTTTTCAGCTGGCGGAAGACAGGTCTGAGAGTCCTCCCCACATCCCCTGTGTCCTCAAGTCTGGGTTTGTCAGCTTTTCAAACCGCAGCACTATTCCCTCCTCTGCTGCCTCAAGGTAGATTGTGAGCCTGGCTGAAGCAGCTTTCAGGAAGGGAAACGGGCCCTGTGGGAGCTGGCAGCCCTGCAGAAGGAAGAAAAAGATAGACCCAGGCTCTGCCCCCCACCCACTGTGTGTACTAGACAAGCTGCTATCCTCTCGGGGCCGCAGCAGTACCCCATGTGCCAGGGTTGTTGGTGTGGCTCAAAACCCCTGGCAGGTTAGTTCCCTCCCTCCCTCTCCCACAGGGCAGTGGTTCTTCAACCGGAGCCTGCATTCCTGTCCCCAGGGGAGAGCTGTCCCAATGTACAAGATCCAAGGCAGGAAGTCTGGGTGTGCTGATAACTTGTTATTTCTAGCCTGTGTTCAGGTAATGCTGAAGCTGCTGTTCTGGGAACCACAAAGTCTTAGATCCTGGCTGTGTGTCCCTGGGAAGCTCTTAAGACTCCCAAGCCCAGGTCTCACCCCAGCTCACTTTCATGGGGATTTCTAGTTTTGGAGCCCAGACATTAATATTTTTTATATGCCCTGGTGATTCTAATGTACAATAAAGTCAGGAGCAAGTGGCGGCAAGGGGGGAGGTAGGAAAGGGGGGTGGTAATCAGAGTAACAAACAGCTGATACTTATCAAGCTCTTACCATGTGCCAGGTGTCAGCTCCTGCACATCAGATGTGCTTCCTCCTCCCACTGACTCTATGAGGTATGTGCTATCACTATTTCCAAGTTGCATGTGAGAAAGCTAAGGCCCAGAGAGGGAAAGTCATCTGCCCAAGGTCACACAGCTAGGAAGTAGCAACTCTCAGACTTGTTTCTCCTCCCATTCATTGTTTTGTCTTGAACATTGTGAATTCCCCAAACACCCTGGCAGCGATGCCTTTGTAAACTGCCCATTCTCCCTGGCCTCTGACAGGGTACACACACATCAGCTCCTCCTCCCACATACAGCCCCATGCCACATACCTTCATGTGTCCAGACCTGAGCACGGACACACAGCCACGCCCCAGGTGTGTGCATACCTGCACAGACAGCCTCTCCCACGTACTCCATCACACATCTGCCTTCTGGGGGGCCTCACGGGCACCGCCTGATTGGAATCTTGGTTCTGTTTTTTAAATGCATGCAGCAGGGCCATGAAACCACCTCCGGTTTTCATGGGAAAGCATTCGCAGTTCTTTCATCTGAAATGTCCTAAGCTCCCAGAGTGACAGGATCAGGCTGGTGTGAATTAATGACTCATGTCGGCTTAATCAGGGAGGGTCACTGTAGGGCATTTGTTCTGAGCAGACACAGCCCACCTCTGGCCAGATCAGGCTGGAGCGGGGCAGATGTGAGCGCTGAGCTCTGTGACAAGAGGCCTGACTCAGTTGCCTTCCCAACAGTCTGACCCTATGCCTCAGTGTACACACCTGCATAATGGGGTGATCACGATAGAAAAAGAGGGTTTTACAGTTCACAAAGCACTGTCAGAGCCTTGGTTCTGTTTGATCCTCAAGTAAGATAGCCTAAGGCCCCTCCACCCCAGAGAGAGTGAGTGATGTACTCAAGGTCACACAACAAGTAAAAATGCATCTAAACGAGGTCTCTGGACCAAAGTAGAGGTGTGTTGTGGCTGGGATGGTGGGTTCTGATATATCTAAGACAGGGTAGAAAGTAAGTCATATTTTTATGTCCCCATTCTCTCAGAAATATCTGGGTGCCACCTTCCAGGCCCAGAGTAACAGAAGGAGTGGTAGTGTGCTAGTTAGTGGTAGTGAGGTAGTTAGTGGTAGTGTAGTAGTTAGTAGGAGTGGTGGTAGTTAGTAGTAACAAGTGCATTTATCATTTATGAGGGTCAACTGTGCCAGCCTTTAAACCTTATCATATTCCTGATCTTTCGTCAATCCTGCAAGACACTTGTACTTTTATCCCATTTCACAGAAGTGGAAACTGAGGCTCAGAGTGGAAAATGATTTGCACAAAGCACCAACTCTGAACCAAAGAGCATCTGAGATTTGAACCCAGTTCTGAAGCCATTAGAAATAAGGTCCTGGCCCAGCTGATGTGGCTTAGTGGTTGTGTGTCGACCTAGAAACCGGGAGGTCACAGTTCGATTCCAGTCCAATTCCAGCACATGCCCGGGTTGCAGGCTCGATCCCCAGTAGGGGGTGTGCATCAGGCAGCCGATCAATGATTCTCTCTCATCATTGATGTTTCTATCTCTCTCTCTCCCTCTCCCTTCCTCTCTAAAATCAATATATATATATTTTTTTATATATTTTTATATATATAAATATATATATATTTTTAATAAGGGCCTGGTTTCTACCCCACCTCTGGAAACAGCCTGCCCTCAGCTCACTTCTACCTCCCGCTCGCCTCTGCCTCTGCAGCCATGGCCTTTGCAGCCGTGGCCTCTGCAGCCGTGGCCTCCTGCCCCTGGCCTCTGAGGGAGCAGTTGGTTTTCACATTAGCACTCAGCAGCGTGTGGAGAGTCTGAGGGACATGATTACTGTGCTTACTTTTTACTTGAAATCATTTGCTCAGGCAGTGGACAGGTCCACTCAGCCACACAACGCCTCCCTTTATCAAACAGCTTCGGTGGGCAAAGTTCATTCCTGCTCCCACCGGGGACTGAAAAAATTCTCCAGGGTCCCTTTGCTGGAAACAAGGATGCTCAACTTCAGGGGGCCACAGAGTAGGGGAGGAGAGGTCAGGAGTCATCTGGATGGCCTGGAAAACTCACCCTGAGCCCCCCCTCCCCCCCTCCCCCCCCTCCCGCCAATAGCCAGAGGCCCCTATTTTTATCCCAGCCTGTTGACGTGAGGTGCTTTGTTTTGGTGCCCCATGCACAGAAAGAACAATGCCCTGTCCCCAGTCAATAGGGCAGAAAGTAAGTCATATCTATGTCCCCATTCTCTCATCCTGCCCCTTTATCCTGACACTCTCACCTCTAACCCAGCACCTGTGCCTTTATTTGCCTCAGTAGCTTTTTAAAAATTCTGACTAATTATGCATGTCCTACCTCTAAAGCAGTTTATGAAAGTTTGTTTCATACAGAAAGATTTTATATGACTTAAGTGAGGAAATTCAGACAAAGGTAAGAAAGGAAAAAATAAGATGATGATTCACAGGCATAGCACATGCCACTGCAGTACAGCTCCAAGCGGGGAGCTGAAAATTCAGTGCTGAGCTACCAGACAGGCAAGGGGAAGAGGGCAATAAGTTGAGTTCCATGAGCCAGAGTCTCCATTAGATCACCCTTCACCCTCACCACAAGGCCTGCATAATGATGACCCTTTGTGGCACACAATACACGTGTCCTTGTCTGTGGGGACCATCTGTCCCCTCTCCTGAGGGGCAAACCAGGGAAGCTCCAGCCACATTAGCTTTACCCAAGCCCTTTAAGGTTTCTTAGGCCTTTGAAGACCCCCTCCTCCCCACCCACATCCTTTCACCTGATTAACCCCCACTTTTTCTTCTAAGCTCACCCAATTACACTTCCTGCAGGAAACCCTTCCTGGCAGCCAGTCTTCCTCACTGCTGTATCCCCAACATACAGAGCAATGTTAGGCTCATAGTAGGTGCTCAATAAATATTTGTTGATGTTTAAATGAGCAAGTGGTGATCAGATGCATACCATCCAATACAACCCTAACTACTTTCTCTACCTTGAGAGGGGCTGAATAGAGGGGGAGGAAAAGGAGGAACTCGGGCTTCCTTAAATAAGAGGCTCCTGAGCACTGGTGCCCTCCATCTGGTGCCAGGACACCCATGGCCAGTGGTCCAGCCTCTGCATGCTCTCTCCGTTTCCTTCCTCCCTACAGCACCCATCCACCTTCAGCTCGCCTATTAGGAAGAACCCTCTGCCTCCCTCTGCCCCCAAAAGAACCTAAGCCGGCACTCACTGTCCCCCCAAGCTTTCCTTAACTGGAAACATGTCCCCAGAGCCAAGGCAGGATCAATGTTCGGGTCAGAGAACTTTCACAATTTCCAGCTCCCTGAGGTCTGTGCGCCTGCGTTGGAGCCAGATGTTTATGTGAAATAGCCTGAGTTTGTAATGTTTGTGACAAATTTCCATTTGTTTAAAGCATAGTGCCAACCAAACAAAACCCCTCTGGTGGCCTGAGGCTACCATTTGTAGCACTCAAGGCTGGATCCAAAATGGCTAAGAAGAGAAAGGATGGCCTTCCAAGCAGAGAAATTGGGGAACTGGCAGAGGCAAAGGCTTAAAGGCTGGGGTAAAAAATATATATATATACTGTTTATGTCCAGGTCAGCCAGATAGAGATGAACTCTGGGACAAGGATTCCTCAAATATCCAACGACAGCCAGCAGCCATTACAACAAATAATTCCTTTACAACTAAAGTCCCCCACACTCTGCACTTGGCTTTCTCCTTTTATGTAACAAATAGAACACACAAGTTCTGACTCCAGGTGCTGGAATATTTTTTATTGTGAAGGCACTTACTGCATCTTTGCAGTTTAGAGAGCATTCACTCACATTCCCCTCTGAATAGCTCACCACAGTCTAGGAGTTACTTTGCTCCCATTTTATTGAGAACAAAACTGAGTCTCTGAAGCAACTGGCCCAAGTTCACCCGCAAACCCCTACCTCTTGCACAAAAAGAAACTCACGTTGAAAACCCACAACCCCACACAGCGTCCGATATCAATTCCCAGGCATTTGTAGTTTCTGAATTTTCAGGGCCTGGCTGGTCTTTTCTAGCAATATTTGACACCGTGTATTAATTTTTAATATCCTAAATGGTGAGATGCTCCCGAATCTAACTTGAATCTCCAACACCATTCACCTCTCACACCAGTCTTGGTTATTTCTGCTCCCCAAACTAGGCATGTTCCTTTTCAGCCAGAGGGCAGGGGGACTATGCGATTCCACTCCGGAGTGGGGTTTGGACTCAAATGGCATGGGTTTAAATCCCCATTCTGAGTGACTCTGGGTAAGTGACCCTTAGTGCCTCAGTTTCCCCATCTGTAAAATGTGGGCAACAGCAGGGGATTGGTATCCCAAGCTACAGCTCAGCCTACCTTCCCCTGAGAAAGAGAGGTGAGTGAGAGGTCATAGCCACCATCTGCCGTTTCAGCTGCCCCACATGAGCCTCAACACTTGAGGTTCCCATCTTGGATTTGCATACTGGGGTGTTTGTTGTTGTGGAAACTGCCTAACAATTTCTACCACGGAAACAGCCCTAGCAGAACACATAAATGTTTTTATTCTGTGAGCTGTTATTTCTGAAAATCAGAGGGGCTCACAGAAGCTTGTGAGGAGCAGGGCAGGGCCTGATGCTGGGGAGGGAGCAACTCAGGAGAGAAGAGGAAGCTACAGAGAGGCTCTCTGTCCCCTCCCCCTTCCAGTCTCCTCCCCTTTCCCAACCTTGGGGTCTCAAACTAGCAATCCCGGGGCCAAATTCAGCTATGGATGTGTTGTATTTGGCCCCGGAATGATTTTATTGGGAAGATTTTACATCAAATTCCAGGTGTCCAGATTATTGTAGATTAGAAGATCTTCCACACGGGGCCCACATTCTCCCACAGGAGCTGAGAAATAACAGCTCTCTTTAGAAGAGCTGAGATTCTTCTCTTTGTCCCAGACCCCACCACTCTCTGTTGTCTCCCACCCATCTACTTCACTCATTCATAAAGCCTACCTGGCCCTCACAGCTATTCGAATTTACAACCCCTGGCCTCTGCCCTGTCCCAGGACCCAGCATCTCAATGCCGGGCCTGTGAATCCCCAGTGTGGCAGAACCCCTGAGCCATGGCCAGATTCCCTGAACTAGAGAACATCCACATTTTCAACTGGTCACACTGTAGACTCCAGAACATTTGAATCACAGACCCTCAGAAGATTCAGCAACTCACCTCTCTCTGAGTCAATCAGGAGGGGCCCAGGAGATTGGCTGGCCACACCCCTACCAAACTTCTTAGTGAAGCTCTTTATTTATACCAAGCCTTATGAGGAGCCCCAAAATACCATCAGACCCCAGCAGGACCACTTCAGGGCCTGCAGACCTTGGAACCCTGGATCCTTCTATTGAACTCCCCTCTTGTCAAGATGGGGAAACTGAGTCTCAGAGAAAGTTACTGGGTGGCCAAAGGCATAGCAAACTGCTACAATAGGCCAATGTTGACTGGTCATAGCCCCCTCCCTTCCTAAGAGGCCTACCCACCCTCTTGAATCTCCCTTCTTCCGTTGATCAAAACCCACTCCCAGGAGAAAGCCTGAAACTCCTTCAGACCATGGTATCCAGAACTGGTGATGGCTTTTGCCTCTCAGGGAATCTAAAGGAACTAGAGCTTTTAGTTAAAAGAAGAATTGCAGGCATTGGCTGTGGATAGAATTAGGCAAAGGAGAAAAAACAAGGAACCTTCCTGCAGTTCCTAGAATCTCTCTACGTCATGTGTGAATAGAACAGGGCTGGACTGGGTTCTCAGCCCCAAGGCAGCAGCTTGGTCTCATGAAGGCCCCAATCTCCCCACCTGTAAAATGGGCATAACCCAGCTCTGAGATCCCTCATTCTCAGTGCACAGGCAGGACATTGGCTATCCAGAGCTTATCCCCACTAATAGGCAAGGCGGATGCAAGAGCCATCACCGGCCTATCCCAGAGGGTCTCAGCCAGTCTGGCTCTTGGAAGCTCCCAACAGAGGTCTCATTGTCAACATCAGAGGAGGCTCAGCACCTAAACCCCAGACATGCCCATCTCCCTGTATCCCTGAGCCACAGACTGCTGGACACCCAGGACCACTGAGCTTTCTTTACATCACTCTCCCCAGCACCGGCACCAGATTGCACCCACAGTGGCGGTTCAAGAAACATGCATTGAGTGAAAAAATGGATGAATGAGCAACAAATGGCAGGTTGTTAGAATCCCCTACCAATGTGACATTAGACCACATGCTCCCTTAACTGTAACAGCAGAATGTTCCATCGCTCTGACCCCAACATTCTAATAATGGTACTGTTCTGGGGATCCCTCTGGATCCCCCCTTCTCACAAGTTGACTGAGGCCAGAGGTCTGATGAGGTCTGTGCCCTTCCCACCCACCCCCCTGTCCATCCCTCAGCTGTCTTCATTAAATCACAGGTGAGCTGGGGTTTGGCTGGCCTCAGGGACAGGACTGACATTGCTCTGCTACAGGAGACCATTCATGCTGCGTTTTCCCTGATGACACCTCAGGGCAGGCTCCTAATACTCGAGCATGTCACCTGTGTCCAGTGGGTGGGGGGAGTCTAAGGCGGTTGGTGGCCTCGAGTGCAGGCCCTGGAAGAATCAGACTGGTCTTTTTCAACAAGGCACGGGTTGTACACGAATTGGAACACAGGTAAGCCCTGCTGTGGTCAAGGCCATGCTAGGTGATGGCAGGGAGATGCGGCCTGCCTGGGGTAGAGGAGCGGGCTTCTCAGCAGAGGGCCCTGAGAAGGGGCTTGCCGGTGTAGATGGGAAGAAAAGCTCTTCCTAGCTCACTGTACAGCATGAGCAAGGCAGGAAGTGTGCCAGGGCACTGGTTAGAGAAAAATGAAGTGGCAACAGGGACTTGGGGTGACACAGGATAGCAGCAAAGGAAAGAAAGAAGCAAGGGGAAGCACTTGCCTTCAAAGG
Source organism: Eptesicus fuscus (assembly GCF_027574615.1). Lineage (NCBI taxonomy): Eukaryota > Metazoa > Chordata > Mammalia > Chiroptera > Vespertilionidae > Eptesicus > Eptesicus fuscus. The sequence continues at coordinate 36,655,484 of NC_072490.1, forward strand.
GCCCAGTAAACAGAGACGCTGGCCCCTCCCACTGGATCTGCCTTTGTCTGTCCCACCCCTGAATTTCCACTGTGAGAGGTTTCTGTTCCAGGCTCCTCTGCTAAGGCACAAATGCACCTGAGGGAAGGTGGGGCCATCCACCCAGTTGAGCATCCACCCCTCCCCCCGCAGGCACCACTTGAGCATGTCATGTGTGTCCTTGGGGGGTCAGCTCTTCGGGGCAGGCACTCTGTCTGTCCTTTTTGCCACTCTATCCCAGTGTCCAGAACAGTGCCAGGCACATAGTAGGTGCTCAGCAAACACTCGATGACTGCATGAATTATCTCATGAGACGCTCACAAACACCCATGGGTTAGGTACACTCACCCTCCCACACAGTCTGGGATTCTAACCCAGGCAGGAGCTTCCTAGTCTGTGTTCAGCAGGGCAGGCAAGTGCAAAGCAGGAGCAAGGGTGCGGGTGCAAGGTGGGCATGATGCTGGGTATTCGCTTCCTGTAACGAATGACCATAAACCAGTGGCTTTGAATAAGGGAAATGGGTTCTCTCACTGTTCTGGAGGCCAAAAGTCTGAAGTCAACGTGTCGGCAGGGTCATGCTCCTTCCAGAAGTTCCAGGTTACATTCCATTCCTTGACTCTTCCAGCTTCTGTTGGCTCTGGGCTTTCCTTGGCTTGTGGCTGCATCACTACAATCTCCACTCCATCTCCACATGGCTTTCTTCCCTCTGTGTCTGTGTCTTCTCTTCTGTCTCTTACAAGGACACTTGTCATTGGGTTAGGGCCTTTCTGGATAATCCAGGGTGATGTCATCTCAAAATCCTTAGTTTTATCCGCAAAGACCATTCTCCCAAATAAGGTCACATTCACAGGTTCTGGGGAGTTCTGGGCTCTAGGCTGGTGCCTGCAAGTTTCCTGCTTTGTTTTTTCCTCTCTCAGTTCTTTGCCATGTGGCCAGACCCACTTGGGACAATTCCGGGAACGTGTGTGTCTCTCCTGGGCCCTCCAGGCCAACCTTTCTGTACTCTGTCCACAGGTTTGCCAGGCACGGCTCCAGACCTAGAAAAAAGAAAGCAGATTTTTGGACAAAACTTTATACCTCCAAAGAAGCCAAAAACCTTCCTGCAGCTCGTGTGGGAAGCGCTGCAAGATGTGACGCTGATCATCCTGGAAATTGCGGCCATCATCTCCCTGGGGCTCTCCTTCTACCATCCACCTGGCGAGAGCCAAGAAGGTAAGACAGGGGGACCCTTGCCCCCCTCCCTGCAACATGTGTGCCCAGCCACACCAGAGGGCATTCCCAGCTAACAGGCACTACTCCTTCCAGGTGAGGAAACCAAGACCCAAGGGGCTGGGTCTCACCCCCAGCCAATCAGTGGCAGAGCCAAAACCCAGGCTCAGAGCCCTGCCCCTAGTGTTCCCAAGTGTGAAATGAAAGGGCTGGACCAACAATAGTAATGATTATAATGATCATTTATTGAGCACTTACAGCATGCCAAGATCTGGGCTGAAATGTCCTCCTAACAGCCCCCATAAGGTAGTGCATGATTATGCCCATTTTAAAGACATGGAACCAAGGCACAGAGAAGTTCATTAACTTGCTCAAGTTACCCAGCTAATTAAGAGTCCTTAGGTTTTGTAGTGGAGCTTAGAAAAACTGCTGCCAGGTCCCTCTCTGAGCGAGTCTGGTTTTACTGGATGGAATCCAAGTGAGGGTGGCTCCGGACGTATGTCCAGACTGCTCTCTGAGGGCTCCCCACTCTCACATCTGATGACAAAGCCCCCACGCTTTTTGATTTGACAGTGCTTCAGCCCATTCACAGAGATCCCTCTCAGGTCCCCTGCCCTCTGGGTACTCCATCCTCTGAGGGACCCTCCTTTAGCTCCAAAGCTGGGCTTCTCCTCAGAACCCCAAGTCACTCATTCCTTGAGGCATGCAACTATGAAAAAAAAAAATCATGCACTGAATATTCTAGAACATAGATTACAAACGACAGCCCACAAGCCAAATCTGGCTCACTTTCCTGTTTTGTATGGCCCATGAACTAAGATTGGTTTTTACATTTTCAAATGGTTGAAAAACATGAAAATAATATTATTTTGTAACATGTGGCTTTTACATGAAATTCCTACTTCATTGTGTAAAAATAATGTTTTATTGGAACACTGCCATTTCTTTTTCATATTGTCTACGCTGCTTTCCTACTATAATGGCAGAGGTAAGTAGCTGTGACAAAGACTATATGTATGGTCCACAAGGCCTAAAATATTTACTATCTGGCCTTTTTCAGAGAAAGTTTGCCAACCTCTTTCCTAGAAGGTCAGGATGTGGCGTTTTGCCTCAAGAAAACCATTCTTCTTCTCCTTAATCCCCTCCACTCTGAGCGTGGAGGTCAACTGCCTCAATTTTATACATATTACTAAGTTGATTTTTTTTTCTCCATGGCATGTCTCCAAAAAGGGTTTAAAGGCATAATAAAGACATGTCTCATAATATGAGGTCAAATAGAAAGCCAAACAGAAAAGGAATGGAAGCAAATAAACTATGTTTGCTACTATGACTGGGATATAAATTTGATTTTGAGCTTCCTGGCAGCCAAGGCAGAAAGGGAGTTAGGATGATTTGCATAGCTCAGATTATCAACAAGAGGAAAAACAGTCCTGTAGGAAGATAGCATGCCCCTGACGATGAATTCTGGGATGAACTTTCACATAGGCCATAAGAGATGAATCATGGGCAGCATTCTTTGCAGAAGTTTTATAGAAAATGTTGAAGAAGATTGTGCAAGGCTATTTGAATAGGCCTTGAACAGAGCTAAGGGTGCAACACAAAAACATAATAGTTGTTCTTACTATTTTTATAGCTACCACTAGCTGAGAGCTTTTACAGTAGAGGTTCATTTGATCCTCACAACAACCCTGTGGGTAGGTGCTATTATTATCCAGGAAACCGAGGCCCTGAAATAGGAAATGACTTGCTCCGTCACACGCTAGGAAGCACAGAACCATGACTCAGACAGAGATGTTCTGGTTTCTGAGCCCTCGCTCCTATCATTCAGAAAGAGATGGGGTTGAGGCAGTGCCAGCTGAGTAAGTGACCTCATGTGACCCAATTCAGTGCGAGATTAGAACTCAGAGGGCAAGTGGTGGAGGGGGTGCAGCAGGAGCATGCATAGAGCTCCCAGTGTGTGCCAGGGAGAGCCTTCCAGAGCCCTCCAAACAGATGCCTGTGATCACCTCCATCTTCAAGAGGTGGAAACCAAGGCCCAGAGTGAGGAGGCACTTACCTAAGGCTGCACAGCTTGTACACAGTAGGGCTGGATCTGAAACCCAAGTCTTCTGGTTCTTTTCACTGCCCTTCCATGCCTCCAGCTGAGACACTAGTACAGACCGTACTCTGGGTCAGTGAGAGCAGTTGTGCACACTCTAGCTCCACAGAGTGAAGTTCCGGAACTTTGTGATGATACTTACACTTCTCTGACACCCAGACCCTGGCCTGAGCTCTGAGCTCTGGGCTGACCATGTTGCCAGGACCACCCCCTTGCCAAGTCAAACACAGGCTTCACCAGTTAATTAAAAATTGATGCAGGTGATGAACTAAAAGACTATAGAGTGCCTTGCAGCACACACAGCCCTTCCCTGTTTTCGTTCTTGGCTCAGAGAGCTCTAGACACTTGTCAGAGGTCACACAGCATATTTGTGGCAGGGCTGGGATCAACACACCCAGTGCTCTCAACTCCCTGCCCATGACAGTTTCCCTAGTGCCAGAGTGCTAGCAGAGTGACAGGCACATAGTAGGTGCTTAGAAAATGTTTGTGGCTTCCACTAAAGGAATCTGCGTAAGTAGATAATTCATAACTACTTACATATATATAGTGTGAATATGTATCTAATTGTGTGTGAAAGAGCTGCAACTGATTTTCATATGAGGATGTTTTGTGATGTAAATGTAATGCTACATTATAGGTAAAGTCTCCCTGCATCTGAAGAGCAGGTTTTCATTTATATGTATTTTTTGGGATAAAAAATAATAAAATTTGTAAATATAACCCCCCCCCAAAAAAAAAAAAAAAGAAAAGAAAATGTTTGTGGCTTGACCAGTTTTGAGGGCCCTTATTTGGTAACCATCTAGGAGGTAGCTTCCCCATGTTACTGGTTAACAAACAGAGAGAGGCCCAGAGAGGCCATGTGCATTCTCCGAGGTCACACAGAATGAGGCCACACCTTAGAAAATCTCAGATCCAGGGGAAGCAGCTGCAAATTCCACAGACCCTGTGGTCACAATCTCTAAGTCCTGTTTCCGCCCCAGTCTGAGGGGACCCAGAGGAGATCTCAGAAGGCCTGCTCACTCTCTTCTTTCTTCCGGATCCTGGTCTCTTCCCCCTAATGCACCAGGGGCAGCAGGAGTCGTTCCCAGGGTCCAGCGGCTTCCGATGGCTGAAGACCTAACCCAGAGATCCAGACCTCACTTTCTGGCCATTCCAAGGCACGACGTAACCATCAGCCAGTTGTCAGAAGGAAATTAAAGCTAATGGGCTTTGCTGGCAGAGTGAGTGCTCTGACGGGCCCAGAGGGCTCCTTGGTATCGAATCAGCAAGGGCAGCAGGCAGGACTGGGAGTCAAGGCAATGGCGTGCGAATGCCACTCAACCGCCATGCCTGGTTTCCAGAAGCCAGTCCAAGGAGAGCAGCTCATGAAAAGGGGGAGAGAACCAATACTTATTGTGTGCCATGTGCCAGGCCCTTACTGGGTCCAGGTCTCACCAAGTCCCTGGGGTCATCGCACTTTACAGCTGTCCAAACTGTGGCTCAAAGAGGCCCAGTCACTTACTCTTGGTCACACAGCAGAGCCTGGACTTGAAGCCCGGTCTTTCCAATTCTAGAACCTGAAGGCTTTCCATTGCCCTGGGATGTTTCCAAGTGTGTTGAATGCTTCAATAACTAATGGGTGGGAGGGGCACATTAATGCTTCAATAACTAATTGGGGGGAAGCACATAACAGGGAAAGAACAGCCTTCCCCATTTGGAGCATGTAGCAGGGACAGGGAATAACAAAAGCTCTGTAAAGTGAAGCACTGGGCTCTATATCTCAAATTACTCCCCTGAAGTTTAAGAAAATGCATTTCCATATACTAGGTTTCTATTTAGTAAGGTTCACCTGTGTTTTCCAGCTCTTTTTTTTTTTTTTTTTTTTTTTTTTGGTGGGGCGGGGGATGTAATTGGTATCATTCATGGTGGTAGAGGGAACTCTAGTTCCCCTCCTCCTGTCATCACATGGTCTGGAATGGGATCCCCTCTGTAACATGGGGCTCATGGCTCCATTCAGGCCAGCTGTGGGACTGGAATGCCATAATGTGTGCCAAATGCTGGGCAACAGGAAGCAGCGGCTCTAACTGAGCCGTTACTGTGTGCGCACTGCAGTAGCTGCTTTACATAAAGGCTCACCCTGAGTCCTCCCACCCGCCTAGCAGGGAGCGCCTGTCGGTGCCCTCATTCTGCAGATGAGAAAACCCAGGCACAGCAGTTCAGTAGCTAGCTCCTGGGCATACAGCAGTTAAGTAGTACAGCTGGGATTTGAACTCAGGGCTGGCCCAATGTCCGTTATCCACACGATAATGAGTATCATTACAACCAAAGGCTGATCCAATTAAACAACTTAAAATTACTGGAAAAGCTTCGAAATTCCCAAAGGAAAAAGGTAGTTTTGAGAACCTTATACAACAATGTGATTGTTAACTAGCCTGTACAGAACAGCTGGTGACACACACTGCCCGGCCACAATGATTCTATACCAGTGGTCAGCTAGACTGTAAATGGCCTGAGACTAGAAACTGCATTTGCGTCATTTAGGCTGCACCTCTTGCCCACTCTCTTTCTCTCCACCCCACCCCCACAGAGAGGTGGAGTGAGCATGAGGTTCCTGGGAAACCTCCCACAATCATTCCTTCCCTGTCTTGCAGATAGTGCCGTGGTCGGCAAACTGTGGCTCACGAGCCACATACAGCTCTTTGGCCCCTTGATCGTGGCTCTTCCACAAAATACCACGGCCTGGTCGAGTCTATATTGAAGAAGTGGCGTTAGAAGAAGTTTAAGTTTAAAAAATTTGGCTCTCAAAAGAAATTTCAATCGTTGTACTGTTGATATTTGGCTCTGTTGACTAATGAGTTTGCCGACCACTGTTCTATACCATCCCAGCCTGGACACACCTGCTGAGCCTGGACCCTCCCAGGAGCTGGGAGCTAATAAAATTTTTTAAAAATCCCTGGTACCACTTGGCCTTTTTGTCATGTTGTTTCTGTCCCCTGGCTTTCCCAGATGCTCCTGCTGGGGTCTCCTAAAACTGCTGTTCTGCCCTGGCCAGTGTGGCTCAGTTAGTTGGGTGTCATCCCATGCACCAAAAGGTTGCTGGCTCCATTCCCAGTCAAGGGCACATGCCTAGGTTGCGGGCTCAATCACTGGTAAGGGGCATGCAGGAGGTAGCCAATTAATGTTTGGCTTCACATCGATGTTTCTTTCTCTCTCTCTCTCTCCCTCTCCCTTCCTCCCTCTCTAAAAGTCAATAAAAAAAAAAATACTTTTTAAAAACCTGTTGTTTTCTCGCCCTGGCCAGCGTGACCCAATGGTTAGAGTACTGGCCCGAGCACTAGAGAGTCACGGGTTTGATTCCCAGTCAAGGGCATGTGCCTGGGTGACAGGTTTGATCCTGCCCCCCGTCGGGGCACATGTGGGAGGCAACCAATCCATGTGTCTCTCTCACATCAATGTTTTTCTCTCTCTACTTTCTCTCTCTTCTCCTCCCCCCTCCCTTCCACTCTCTCTAAAAATCAATGGGAAAAAATCTCCTCCCGTGAGGATTAACCAAAAATAACAACAAAAACTGCTGTTCTCTCTTCCTTGGGATTGAATTGAACTCCCATACAATTGGCCATAGGTCTATGGCAATATTTTCTACTTTTCCACATGAGGCCAGCAAGTGGCAGAGAGTGTACTAGGCTCAGGGCCAGTGGGCAGGGCAGGTCCAGTGTCAGATTCTAGGGCCAGGTCTGGATTCAAACTTCAGATCTGCTGTGTGACCCCAGGTGAGTCACTGTCCCTCTCTGAACTGCTTCCCTTTTTTCAGCCAGCTTGATGATTAAAGTGAGTGCTTGGCATATAGCAGGTCTTGCAAATAGCCCAGTCGCCTGCCCAACCCCCATGGGAGAGAACTACCCTGAGTTTTCCAGGAGCGGATGGTCAGACACGGAAAGGGCCGTTCTCTACCCCCACCCTCTTCCCCAGTGGAAAAAGGACCTGAGCTAGTCCTGGCTGCAGCAATCACCTTGGCTGTGTCACCTCAGTTTCTGGGTCTCAGTTTCCTCACCTGTTAATGGGGGAAATACCACTCACTCTCTGGATCCTGTGGGGAAGCAGAAGACAGAGTGTGTGGAAGGGCTAGAAAAGGCCCTAGCACTCAGCACCATATGGACAGGACGTGCCTTTGCGTCTGAGGCCTTTGCATTAAATGTGTGCGGTGTTTTTTCATTTTCTTTTCCACATGGTGGGCCCGGCAGGCCTCAAGCAATTTGAGGGCCCAGACTGGGAGGTTCAACAGAGCAAGGGTGTGAGGTGTAGGTCACACAGAGGCTCAGATGGAATGTGGGTATCCTCACTGTGTGGTTGGAGCTCAAATCCAACAAAGGCCAAGTAAGAACCTCCTGTGATTGAGCGCAGGCCGGAGCGTCCACCTTCTTTTCCTTGAGCCCAGAAAGTGGTCTCAGTGAACCCCATTTTGCAGATGAGGATGCTACAGCTCAGGAAGAACAGTGATTTACCCAGGCTAGTACAGGGACAGCAGTGGGATTAGAACCAGCTCGTCGGAGGGCAGGTCCAGTGCTGTGGTTCCTACCCCCCAACCTAGAGACCTGCCTCGTGGTTGCTGGAAGAATGGAAGGAAAGGACAGCAGCAAAACTGCATTTTAGACCCTAAAGCAGGTACAATGTTGATGGGCCCCATTCTGTTACATCCTCGCTTTTTCTCATTTCTCATTAAGCAGGCATCTCTTTTGTGCCATGGCTATGCTGGAGATGCTATGGACCTCACCTCATTAAATTCCAGCCCTCAGAGTGGTCCCTAAGATAAGGACTATTCTTCCTATTTTACAGATAAGAAAACTGAGGTTCAGAGAGGTGAAGTCATTACCCAAGATCTCACAGCTAGAATAAAGGCAGAAAGCCACAGTAGGCTCTGAAGTCAGATATCCTAGCTCCGCACTTGCCCTTCCTAGCTTAGACAAGTCATGTGGCTTCTCTAAGAAGCCTCAGCTTCCACATCTGTGAAATGGGCAGAGTGAGTACTCTGAGATGATGTGTGTGAAGCCCTTTGCACAGGGCTTGGCACCCAGATGCACTGAATAAATGATTCATGATTATCTGATTATCAACATTTTTTGCTTGACAGAGCTGGGATTTAAAGCCAGACCACTCGAGGCCCCATCTGCCTAGCTGACCCCACACCATCTGCTTCCTTCTATTCTCTGCAGGATGCGCCACAGCCCAGGCTGGGTCTGAGGATGAAGGGGAGGCTGAGGCAGGCTGGATTGAGGGGGCTGCCATCCTCCTCTCAGTCATCTGTGTGGTCCTGGTCACGGCCTTCAATGATTGGAGCAAAGAGAAGCAGTTCCGGGGCCTGCAGAGCCGCATTGAGCAGGAGCAGAAGTTCACCGTGATCCGGGCTGGCCAGGTGGTCCAGATTCCTGTGGCCGAGATTGTGGTTGGGGACATCGCCCAAATAAAATATGGTAAGTGTCCCAGCCACAGAGCTACATGCTAGAGCTGGAGCAGAGATGGGACAGGCCAAGCAGACCCAAAGAGACAGGCCCAGGGAAGGGGGTGGGTCCCTGAAGGCTGATCCCAAGCCAAGATGTCTTCTGCGATCCTTTCGAAGTAGAAGGCTACTTCCTGGAGGGAGTAGATTTCAGAATTGATTTAACTCAGAAATGGCAAATACTTGGCACATGTGCCACCACTCTCAATACCTGCAGACGTTACAGCTCAGGGCCTCCATACAGCCTCAGAAGCCTTCTCAACACAATACTCCAAGGACTACTAATACTCAGAATGGTATTCTTATCCCTGATTTGGCTACTGATGGATGGTTGTTGGGCCAGAGAGGGTGTTATGGGGAGTGAACATAGATGAGTGAACATTCTAAGCCTGTGATACTACCTTGGAGAAAGTGGGCAAGCTGGTGTCAAAGGAGTTTAGATGAGTTATGTCCTTGGGAAAGTAGAGGCAGAAGATGGAAGCGAGACTTGGAGTATACCCCTCCTCACTTAGCTCTTGGGGGTTTGGTTTCCTCTGATGATGTGACTGTCTTGGAGTCTCCTCTGCCTAGCCCAAATGGACTAGTCCCTTTCAAAAGAATTCCTCAAATCATAGTTGAAACCAGAGAATGAATTGTTGAGAAAACCAGGCCTCAAGACCACACCAGGCCAAGAAAAGCACTTAATAAACTAAAGAACATGCCTGCCTGAGCTAGGATTGTTGGGCCCAACCTCAACCCTCCCAGTCTGTACCATTGACTTCAGCTCCAGTCTTCAGCTGCCTATTGGCCTGTGATGGGCACCATGTTGGTTCCTGCACCCTGGGAGCTCTAGGCAGCTGGTCCCAGTAGTGAACCTTCCCTTATAATCATAACTTTTGGGGACTATTTCAGCCTCTTCAGCAACCTGAGACCCTGCTGACTCCCTTGACCTTCCTCCCATCAGGTGATCTCCTCCCTGCTGATGGCCTCTTCATCCAGGGCAATGACCTCAAGATCGATGAAAGCTCCTTGACAGGCGAGTCTGACCAGGTGCGCAAGTCCGTGGACAAGGACCCCATGCTGCTGTCAGGTGAGCTGCAGCCCAACAGTGGGCTCACTCCCATTGCTGGTTTCTGTCCCCTTCATGAGGCTGGAGGGTCTTGGAGACTTTGGTCCTTGGCTTCAGATCTCTAGCCAGCTCAGCTCCAAGTGAGAACTTCCTCTCTTTTCCCCAGCAAACATGCATTGAGCCTACTGGGCTCTCAGCACTGCTTTAGTGTTACCACCGTGAATAGAATCTAGATAAAGAATCCCTGCCCTCGGGTAACTTACCTTCTAGTGATTTAGTTTTCTGAAAAGTCAAACATTGAAGCACATTCTTATCATGGATGAGAAATAATCAGTCAGGTGACAATTGTTTTGTTTTGTTTAATCCTCACCTGAGGATACTTTTCCATTGATTTTTAGAGTGAATGGGAGAGAGAGGGGAAGACAGAGAGAAACATCTATGTGAGAGAAACACATCAATTGGTTGCCTCCTGCAGGCCCCAAACCAGGGCCCGGGTCAGGAAGGAGCCTGCAACCGAGATGCCCTTGACTGGAATCGAAACCAGGACCCTTCGATTCCAGGACCCTTGGCCCAGGCTCATGGGCAAAGACAGTGAGCCAAACCAGCTAGGGCTGGGTGCTAGACAACTAGGAAGGGATGAGGCAGTTGAAGCCTCAGTCCTGAGGAGCTATGGTGTAGTGAGAAGAGATAGGCAATGGGAAAATTTCAGATGGTGGTAGGTGTGGGGCAAAAATAAAGCAGGACAAGGGGAGGCAGGTGGCTGGAGAGGTCAGGGGAGGCCATGTGTGAGCTGAGGTGTGAACGATGAGCAGGAGCTGGCCTTGTGACTATCCAGGGAAAGTATACTAGGCAGAAGGAACAGCAAGTGCAAAGGCCCAATGGCAGGATTGTGCTGGAGGACTGTGAACAAGATGGAGATGAGGAGGGGCCAGATGCCAGGCCTCATGGGCATGGTCAGGAGTTTGGAAATGTTTTGTGTGATGAGGATTATCTGGAATGGTTTTAAACAGTGAACTGAACACATTTACTTTTTTAAAATCTCACTCTGGCTGCTGCAGGGGGCAAGACAGGAAGCAAGGAGACCATGCAGAGGTAAGGCACCAGCCAGGTGACCACCCTCCCTCCAACAGGAATACCCAAAAGGCCTTATTGTCCAGCAGTGCTCATCAAGCAGCCTCTGATCAGCTACTTTGGGCCTGACCCTGGACTAAGCAATGGGACCCACCTCTGGCTTCAGGAGCCTCCAGCCCAGATAGGCTGGGATAAGCAGACCAGCAAACAACTAATTCCACACTGGAGGAGTGAGGAAGGTGTACAAAAGCCAAGAAGGGAACAGAAGGGGGAGGTGGAATTGAGCTGGGCTTTAAAGCATGGGTAGCAGCCCACCCAACAGAGTTCTGGATAAAGGGCCCTCCTAGCAGAGGGCACAGAGGTCTGAAGGAGTGTGTGTCGTCCTCAAAATACAAGGTCCCTGCCCTCCTGTAGCTTAGACTCCAAGAGACAGACAATAAAGAAGCAAGCAAACAAATATATTACGTAATTTCAGATAGTGATAAATCAGTGGTGGTGATAATTCTGCATGGTAATGAAATAGAGACCCAGAAGAAAGGACAGGAATCTTAGCTGGTCAGGGAAGGAGTATCTGAGGAGATTGCATTGGAGCTAAAACCGGAACTATGACAAGAAAGAGCATTATAGGCAGAGGGATAGCAAGTACAAAGGCCCTGGGGTCTGACTGAGAGATGGAAATCCTCAAATGCTCTCTTGGAACTTAGGGCTACATGGCCCTGTGGTCCTAGTTCCAACCTCTGGTTAGCAGAGAGGCGAGCATTCTTGGGAGCAGTGGCCAGGTGCGTCCGGTGGGTCATCTTGGTCAGTGGAAATTGAGGGGAGGTTCTGGGCCTGAGTAGATGGGTTGTGTCTGTCCCTCTAGTCAATGATAAGCCTCATAATTGGGTAGGGGTGGTAGGATGTCTCCGAGGGAACTGGATGTCCCAGAGACCATCAGACCCATAGGCCCTTGGAGACTTGGCAGTGATCTCTGCCTTCAGTGGGGAAGAACAGGGAACTAGGGACAGACAAAAGTGTTCCAGGTCTTAACAAGAATCTGGGAGAGCCCTGTGAAGCTCAAACTGGTGGGATCACAGTGGGGTCAGCACTGGTCCTCAGCTCGGGAATGGGTGGTCTCTGAGCACTAAGAGATGAGAGGCTCAAGTTGAACCAACTGCTTTAGTCTCAACCTATACAACTGGCTGAAAGCCTAGCTATGAACTTGGCTCTGAGCCTTTGGATGTCAGGAGACAGCAGCCACGGTCTCCCATGATGTCCTTGTGGACAAGATGGAGAAGGCTATGCCAGAGGCCAGGAGATTTTGGCCAGTTTGTGCTGATTCTTGGATTGCGGTTATCTGGTTTCTAGTGGCCTTCCCTGGAGCTCTGTCCTGTCACAATATGGAAAGTGTGCCATCAAGTTCACAGAGACCACCAGCCCAGGGAGCATGGCAAAAAGAAAGCAAGAGTCAGGACCCACAGAGATCACCAGAGTGCAAGGCCAATTAGACGGAAGGAAATGGAGCTGACTGCAAGCAGCAGTGCTCACATTCAGAAACACAATTGCGTGGGGGAAAAGAGGAGCAAGTGGCTTGGCCCGGGCTCATGGGAAAAGACAGTGAGAAAGTGGCATCATTGGCCCAACAGAAAGTAATCTAACTGGGAAGAGAATTCTGTTGCAGAAGAACCATTCTAGGACAAAGGAGGCTGCCTGTAAGGTAATGAGTTCCCTGTCACTGGTTGGAACTTCGGGCCACATGGCCCTGTGGTCCTGGTTCCAACCTCTGGTACCAGAGAGGCGAGCATTTCTGGGAGCAGTGGCCTGGACAGGCTGTGGGTGGGAGTGGTATAGAGTAGGCCCAAGCACTGAAGGGACACTGCATTCAGTGCCCCGCCCAGCCGTGAAAGTCACGGATTCACCACACCCTGCTCATCCTGTACCTCTACTACAAACCCACCTGGCTCCACTCCTGTGCCCTGCCTCTGCGGAAGCTGCTCCCTCCTCCTAATGGCCCTCCTTCTCCCTTTCACATTGCTCATGTAACTTCTGCCCATCTGCTCGGGCTTACCTCCTTCACAAAGCCTGCTCTGAGCACCACCTCTGGCAGTCACTCCCATACCACCTGGGATCCACATGTCAGCCTGTGACATCCACTCTGTGCTTGTCCCATTCGGGCACAGCCTTGTAATGTTGATTGAGTTTTTTTCTGCATAAACTGTCTCAAGTAAAATAAAGAGCAAAACCCATCCACAGCCCTGCCACCCAAACAGATCTAATGGGTCTCATTTTATCTTTGGCCATACACAGATAGAAGACACCAGGACAGACACACTGGTGGTCCACTTCTATTTCGGTCCTCTCACCCAAACAGATCCAAGCAGGCGGGAGCCCACGCCTGAGGTTATCAGGAGGTCATGCCCAGCTCCACCCCTGGGCCCTGCACACCTCAGGGCTCAGGCACTGCCTGCCAGAGTGAGGAGAGAGGCTGCATTGTAGAAGAAGCAGAGTTGGGCTCTGAACTCGCTGTGTGGCCTCAGGCAAGTTGCTTCACTTCTCTGAGCCTCAGTTTACCTGTGAGGACAATAGGGGTGTCCTGGTGTATGATATTGGTGAAGCCCTACTCAGCATAGCCCTGGTAGGGGGATGCTCATGCTGGGTTGGTTCCCTTTCCCGTTCCTTGGATGGAACCTGGACTTGGGGGCAAAATCGTCTTGGGTTCCAATCCCGACTCTGCCCCTTACTGGCTGGGAGACCCTGGACAAGCTTCTTCGCGTTTCTGAGCCCCCATTTTCTCACTTGTAAAATGGGAGCATAACCCCAGCTCATAAGATTGTGTCAAAGCATCCGCTTTCCTCTCTCTCCCTTCATCTCAACTGTCTACCCTTGCCCACTCTCTGGACTGCCCACCTTCGCTCCACCATCCAGCTTCTCCCACCTTCAGCCTGCAGGAGCCTGCTTCCTCCAGGGGGGTTCCTTGATAGCTCTCTCCCCAGTGCTGTGAGTTCTGGGTGCTCATGTTTGCGCATGACCAGACACCCCAGATCCTGTCCCTGTGCTGGGAGGCCTTGCAGGGCCTTTTGGTCAGATGACCCTCAGGGAACATAGAGAGACCAGGATAGGGGTGCCTGCGGGGTTCTCGTGGTAGTGCAGAAGTCCCCTTGTGGTATCTGGCACACTGAGTCAGCCTAGAGGAAGGCGAAGAACACTCGAGTTCTGAGTCACTTGGCCCAGCCGTGTCTGGCCTGTGATCCTGGACAGGTCACTTCATCTCTTGGAGCCTCCATGTTTGTGTTTGTACAGTGGGGAAGCCAGTGGGGGCCCCTTCCCCCTGTCTACCCCACAGGGAAACCACATGCACAGATGGATGTGACTGTCCTTTGTCAATGGTGCTGTGTGAGGTGCTATGTGAGGAATAAGAGCAGCATTTGGAGACAGAACACTCAGGTTCTAGCCCTCCATCAAGCTTTGGCTTTGACCTTTGCCCCCAAGGACTTCAGCCTCCTCATCTATTACTCAGCAGCATCTACTCTGATGTCCCCAGTGCTCCAGGCACAAAGGAAATCATAAAGGCCTGGAGCTCCTTCCCCAGGACGGCCAGGCAGGCCCCAGCCCATGTCTGGTTCTTCAGACCAGGCAGAGTGGAAACAGGAATCACAGGCTCCCTGGTCCCTGGGTCCAGGCAGGGGGGTGGGGGCGCCAAACCAGATCACAGCTGCTTCCGACTACTGCCTACCGAAGTGCCCCGAAGTGCGGCTGCTGAGTTAGTTCCCTGTGCAAGCAGAGCCTCCCTGTGTTTAAATGTTGGCAAGAAATCCCTGTTCTTTTCAAGCCTGTGTGGGTCAAGCAACAGATGGGTGGGCCCTAGAGCACAAACTCTGACCTGGGCCCATTTCTTTTGTTTCAATTTTGTATTTTAAGATAATATCAAACTTTCAGAAAACTTGCAAGAACAATGCAAAGAACGCCTACGTGCCCTTCCCTCTGATTCCACTCTATTACCGTTCTGCCCTGTCTGCTCTCTCAGGAGCCTCCCTCTTCCTCGTCAGGCACATGATTGCCCTGGGGCCCTTCACATTTCAGTCTCTTCCCTAAGAAAAGGTGTTTTCGTGTGTAACCACAGCACAGCTGTCAATTCAGGAAACTCAACCTTGATGCAGTACTGCCACCTAATATACTGTCCATATTCATGTTTGCCTGCTGTCCCCACAGCATTCTCCAACTGGGACCCAGTGCAGGACACTGTATGGCATTTAGGTGTCCTGCCCCTTCAGCCTCCTTAAACATGGAGCACCTTTCATGGAAGGCCAGTAGTTTTGAACCCTCCTGGGTCATGAACTCGGGTGATAGTCCCATGGAAACAGTGATTCCTCTTATGAGAAATAAATACCTAGACTTGTGACTTTGCAACTTCTCAGGGGATTTACAGATCCCTAGAGAACCTAGTCTTGTCTCGATTTGCAGCTGGGGAAACTGAGGCCCAGAGCAGGAGTGTAAGGCCCCACAGAGGGGAGGGCCAGAGAGAGACCCTAGCCCTCTAGCCCTCTAGCCCCCCAGCCCTGTACTCCTGCAGCCCCCATGAGTGAGCTCTCCTCCAAGGGCCCCGTGACTTCTATTACCCAGCCGCATGGCCTGTTTGAAATGTCTTATGGTAAATTCCATCAGGAAGCCAACAACTAGGTGCCATCAGTGTGGCCATGGAAGGGCCCCGGGGGCCAGGGTGAGGGCTTGTCCTCAAAAGCAGCAGGGCCTGGCTCCAGGAGGCCCATTAGCTCTGCCCCCTACAGGACCCCCCAGCCTCCTCCATCACCACTGGAGTCAGGGTATTAACAGCACAAGGTTGCACAGGGCATCAGCAAACCCCCTTGGACCTGCTGCCCACCCTGCCCACCGAGTGGTAGGCCAAGCATGGAGAGCCACACCTGCCACCACTGCTGCCGCCTCCGGGAGCCTAGGATGATATCTTGACGCTGGAAAGCCCAGTCTGCTGCTCGGCCCATGCTCTCTCCATTACACTACCCTGCCTCTTCTCCATGAGAGGCAGTGGGGTGTAGTGGATAGAGCACGGGTTCAAGTCCCGGCTCCATCGCTCACTGCTGTGTGACCCTGGGCAGAGAGGCCAGGGTGGTTGGAGGGGCTTGGGGTTGTGCTTGCACCAGAACCTACCTCACCGGGCTGTTGTGAGGGAGACAGGCTCACAGGCACTAAAGCACTTTACCAACTGTCTAGTGCTCTGCAAGTGTGCGTTATTACTGTTAGCAACGGGGCTGGGAATCGTATAGCTTTGCTTGGTGCTTGTGCCTAGAGGCAGATGATAATCCCCAGAAATGGCTTCCATTCCTTTTTCACATCTCTACCCCAGAAAGAGACCTTTTGGAAGGTATGACCTCACCCCTTTTCCTGTCCAGAGAGAGGCCTGGGAAGTCAAAACTGGGAGAACAAGGCTTAACCTATGCCTCAGGCACTGTGCAACCACAATCAGCCATTTGCCTTTTCTTGGCTCAAAAGCTGCATTTTGTAAAACTAGACCCCTCCTGCTCTGCAGACAAGGGCTCAGTGTACCCTACTTGCTACTGCTCATAGCAAGTCTCAGGTAGAGATGAGCTTCGGCCTGCAGTCAGGAAGATTCTGGCCTGCCCTCTGCTACCTGGTTAAAGGTAAGGTTCCGGTGGGATATGACAAGCTGTCCAGTTGGCAGAAGCCACAGTGTTCCCTGGGCCTGAGCTCCTTTCTCTCTCACAGACAGACAGGAGCTGGACGGCTGACACAGCTCCCCCACCGCTTTCCTGCCTTCGTCTAGCTTCCTGCCTTCCAACTCTGCCATAAGCCTTCCCGGCAAGGTGGGGAAAACAGAGACTAGAGCCCCACCCTCACTCCACCCCAGCTCTGCCCTCTCAGCTGAATGTGGAGATGACCTCTTGGGGCAACTTTCCTGTCTGTGAAATGGGAGGGAGATGATGATTACTCACAGAGGAACTGTGAGGGCCAGGTGGAGAAAGCAGCTCAGATAGTACTTGACACACAGTGAACCAGCTCAATGAAGATTAGTTCTCTTCTTCCCTCACCCAGTGGCTCCCTGCTGAACACCAAGCAAACCCCAACTCTGCAGCCCTCACACAGGCTGCTCCATGGTCCTGCTTCTCTCCCACTCCTCCCTTCATGAGCCCAGCTGATCCACTGCCGTCTCCTGTCCCACCTCCCACCTTTGCCTGGGCTGTGCCCCCTGCCAGGACACTGGGCCCTCAGATCTCTGTTGTCTTGTGCTGTTATTGATCTGTGTGCCTGTCTGCTCCCCTCAAACCCAGCTGGACTGTGAGCTCCTGGAGGGCAGAGATCACAAGAGACCCTCCCTTCCGGCCCCAGAGCCCAGCACAGAGTTGGCACTCCACAATATCTGTCCATCAGATGAAACGTGTGGCCTGGCAAGAGGCTTCACGTTTGGTCATCTATCCACACAAGCCTCTGATGGCCCCATCTTAACTGAAATCCAAACTTTCCAAGAGGTAGCCTCTTAATGGAGGCTGCCCTACCCCAGCCAGGGATGGCCCTTGTCTCCAGGGACCAGGGGACCCAGACTTCATCACTGAGAGGTGAGACCTAAACCAGGCCTCCCCATTTTTAGCAGAGAACAAAGCTGAGGTCCAGAGAGGAGAGGGCTGGCCTCAGGTCACACAGCAAATCAGAAGCAAATACCAGACTGGTTCCCAAGTCCCCTACTCCTTAGCCCAGGGCTCACTTCATGCACTCCCACCATGCTTGTATATGCTGAAGGGCTCCATGGGAGCTTCGATGAGGTGGGAGCTACAGGATGGTGCCCAAGAGACCATGGACAGTGAAGTCTTGGTGCAAGGCCCTGCCAGGGCCCCCATACCCAAGGGGTTCTCACCTTGGTCCCTACCCAAAGACCCTACAGTTTTCCATTGAGAGATTTAGTCATCCAACCTTTTATTTGAATGCCTGTGGTTCTGCCTTTACAGCCACAGGCTTTGGGGTTAAGCATTGCCCTCTGTAGAGGATCCTGGAGCTGGGGTGTGACAGTGTAGGGGGGATGACCTGGTACACTCAATTCTTCCTCTGGCAGAAGGGACAGCCAGGCCCTGAGGTCCTTGTAGGAGAGAGATCCTGGTAGGAGAGAAGGACCCTTGAGGAGGAAGTTTTGGATGAGAGGTAGGGGAAGGGTATTCAGTAACTGTGTGAGCAAAGGGGGTGGGGGACTGGACACAAAGGCCCAGTGAGCTATGCACATTCCCAAGGCAGAGGCCACAGGGCAAGAATCAGTGGTCAAGGGCCAGAAGAAGGCCAGGGTCTGACACAGGGGGTACTGACCGAATTTGGACTTTGGGGAGTTTTAGAAGGTGTCTGAGCTGGGGGATAGTGGTCAGAGCTGAAACTGGGGCACAGAACGAGGGAGGGCCAGAAGGAGAGGTTGATGTCCCATCTACTGCTGGGGCCTGGGGGACCACCTGGGGCTCATCTGAGGCTGGGCAGGGGGCTGTGCCTTATGTTGTCCCCTGAGTTATGGCCAAAGGTCACCTCCCTGGCTTCCTCCTCCTTCCTCCCTCCTCCCTGCCTCCCAGTGCAAAGCCGCCAGCTCCCTGCAATGATGGGAGTGATTAGATTAGAAGGTGATTTTGGGGTCTGATTATCTTGGGTGGAAATTGGCCCCCTGTGTCTTTTTCCATCCCACCTAGAGCTGGGGAGGTGGGGAGCAGTATTTCCATTGCCACCCAGGCAGAACAGACTTTCACAAATGTGTTTGAGATCAGGGTGTGAAGACCTTGTTTCCTGGAGGGACAGTTGACAAAGAAGATAGTCTCTATCCACTTCAGACAGGAAGTTCAAAGCCTGGCTCTGCCCCTCACCAGCTGTGACCCTGGGCAAGCCACTTCTCCCTGAGTCTCAGCTTCCTCCTCCATAAACTGAGGGTCAGTGTGAAGACTCAGAGATGACTGCTGTGCGGGGCTTAGCACACTGCCTGCAGAGAGCAGGTGTCCTCCAGAAGGTAGTGCCAGTACCGGCAGTGCTGCCTGCACTCTGAATGCATGAAGTGTGTTCCTCCCTCACCTTTAAAGATCTACAATGACCCCACCCCCACATGACCTCTCTGGGCCTCAGTTTCCTCAGCTATCTAACACTGCTGGCATTTAACAACCCCTCCTGGCAGCCCACACACAAGCTGAGCTGGTGTAACACAAAGCATTTTAGCAGCAAGTTATCATATTATCCAGGGTCCCGTTACTGGGCCCTGGTTCTCCCTGTTTGTGCTCCTTGGGGGCTAGTTAGGCTGCCTGTGATAGAAAGACACCAGGCCTGGGATGGTTGGCCTAGAATCAGTGTCCAAGCTCATTCTGTGGTCCTCACTGTTTTCTGCCCAAAAAAGCACTGTCCTTCTGTCCTGGGAATGGGCAAGGAGTAAGCAGAAGAGCTCACGTCTGAGGACCTGGGTTCTGTTACAGATTGCCAGGTTTTATGACCCCCAGGGAACCTCGTGACTTAGTTTACCCATTCATGGATGGACAAACGGACTTTTCCCTGCCTTAAAGGAACTTCCTGGAATATGTTTGTCTGCACTTTAAGATCCTGAGATACTGGAAGCCAAGGCTAGAACACCACACACATGCACACACATGCGCACTTTCACACAGATACACGCACAATCTCACGATTGTTCAGATCCTAGAAGGAGAGAGAAGGAGTGGGTGAAACACCTTGGAAAGTAGAAATAGATTTCCTTACTTTAAGGGAAGTTCTTCCAGTCCTGACTCAGAACTTCTTGACACTTATTTTAGATACAATTCTAATGAGTTTGTTGACTTAGACTTCAAATCTGAAGCAAATTGGAAAACAAGGAGAAGGCTGTTAGAGACAAGTTACCCCGATAATGGGGAGAAGAGGCAATCAATCTTGAGAGGAAAGAAGGAAAAACTCTAAAAAGCAGAACTGGATTCAAGAAGCAAGTCATCAGGGCTGTTTAGTATTGGGGGTCAGCATCCATGGCCATCGGGCCCCTCAGACACTGTCTTGCAAACTCCACATAGTTCTTACTGTGCAGCCTGAGGACAGCCCAAGACTGCTTCAGGCCAGGACTGCATTCTGACTTCTCTATTGAAGAAAGAAGTATGTGCTGCATTGTAGAGAGCTTTCTACCCAGAATGATAAAAATTAAAATCAGGGGGGAAAATGGGCACCTAACTATTCTTTACTAAAGAGAGTGGCCAATGGCAGGACTGAGGGGGCCTCCCCAGGTGTGTCCTGAGCCTCTGCAGGTGACACCACTCCAGCCCAGTCAGTCCCAGGTGCCAACTCTCTATTTGTGAGTGGCCCATCTGTTCTGAGAAAGCTGCAGGACCCAGTAGCTATGTGTTTCCAACGCCACTGAGGATAAAGGGCCAGCAGCCTCCGGATGTCAGGCCTGGGCTGTTGTAGCTGCTGTTCATTTCCTGTACCGGGTCCCAGCGCCTTCGCTAGGGTCACCTTGTTTCCTCAGTGAGGCCACAGCTTCAGTGGTTTCCCTTTTCCCCCCATATTTTTCCAATTCTTTTATCGTGGTAAAATACACATAACATAAAATTGACCATTTTAACCATTTTTAAGTGTACAGTTCCATGACTTCCTAGTGTGTTCATATTGTTGTGCAGCCATCACCACCATCCATCTCCAAAACTTTTTTCATCTTGTAAAACTGAAACTGTCCCCATTAAACACTATCTCCCCATCCCCCTACCCCCAGCCCGCAGCCCCCAGCAACCAGCATCCCACTTTCTGTCTCTGAATCTGACTACTCTAGGAGCCTCATGTAAATGGAATCAACAGTATTTGTCTTTCTGTGACTGGCTTATTTCATTTAGGATTATGTCCTCTAGGCTGATCCATGTGGTAGCATGTGTCATAACTCCCTTCCCTTTTAAGACTGAATAATATTTTATTATATAGAATTACCACTTTTGCAGGGGGGTTACCTTTGCATTTTATCCTCATTCTGCAGGAGACTTCCTAAGTGGACTTGGACAAGTTGTTCCCTGACCTGTACAGTGGATGGGGCCTGCCTTACACTAGCAACAAGACACTCTAGTCAAACAAAAGCTGACACAGAAACCCCAAAGATAAATAAAAATAGAGCCACTCTGACCAAAGGCCTCTCACCCCCCCCACAACTATTCTTGCTGCCCCCTGAAAAAAATTCAGGGCCCTTTGAAACCCAGTTTAAAAAATCTAAAATTCCAGGAAAGAGGTTCTTAATTTTTCTTGCACCATAGACTCCTGGGGAAGTCTGGTATCATCATGTGCCACCCCTACTTGGAATTATACTTTGAAATGCATAAAGCAAAATATACTGGGTGACAAAGGAAGACAGTGAGATTGAAGTAAAGTAATAAAATGTGTGGTATAGCCGAAACCGGTTTGGCTCAGTGGATAGAGCGTTGGCCTGCGGACTCAAGGGTCCCAGGTTCGATTCCGGTCAAGGGCATGTACCTTGGTTGCGGGCACATCCCCAGTAGGGGGTGTGCAAGAGGCAGCTGATGGATGTTTCTCTCTCATAGATGTTTCTAACTCTCTATCCCTCTCTCTTCCTCTCTGTAAAAAATCAATAAAATATATTTTTTTAAAAATGTGTGGTATAGGGATGCATGGGCTTTTTCATTAGCACACTGCATAACAAGATCAGCAGTCAGTTTAATAACTGCCTTATTTGTAAAGTAAGGGTGAGTATCATGATATCTGCAACAGCTGCCAAGCGATATGAAAAAACCTGTGATTCTTGTAACATGTGTGATGGTGTTGGGGCACCACTACCACTAATGGGGTTTATTGCCTACATTCCTAATGGGGGGAAATGCCACATTTCAGGTAGATGTTTGTAAAACTAAAGATGTCATTATTTTCACCCAATTTTACAGAGCCCTGAATTCTTTAACCAGATCTTTAAAGTGAGGGTGGTGCCCACTTTAAGCAGTCCTATAAAGGTCTTAGTTGGCATTTCTTTGCTGGTTATAGAATTAAGCAAAATGAGGTCTCATTCTAGATAAATCAATAAGGAAAAAAGAGAGTGGTCCCTGCTTGGCCTATAAGGGTGAGAGAGGAGAAGCGAAAGAGAGATAGAGGTAGGAGGGTATCTCCAAGAGAGCATGGAGGTAGTAGGCCTGAGCTGTCTGGAGGCCTAAGAACTGAGGTATAGCAGTGTTTGAGCCCCAAGCCCATCACAGTGCTGTCCCAAAGTGAAATCATCCTAAAAGGTTCATAGTTTGAACCTTAACTATGGGCAGTACCCTTGGACTTCAACAGGCAAATTGCCAGCAGACTCTGGATGGAATCCCTTCCACTCTTTTGGGGAGGGGACTTGGGCCGTGCAATGGTAACTTGGCTTCCATCCCCTTCTTCAGGGACCCATGTGATGGAGGGCTCTGGACGGATGGTGGTGACCGCTGTGGGTGTGAACTCTCAGACTGGCATTATCTTTACCTTGCTGGGGGCCGGTGGTGAGGAGGAAGAGAAGAAAGACAAGAAAGGTAAGCCCACCCCCATTGTGGACCAGGAGAGGAGCTCTTAAGGCCACTTTTTTGTTGTTGAATCATTCACTCCACAAAATAGTTATTGAGTGCCTTTTATGTCCATACCCTGTGCCAACAGCCACATCCTGCATCCTCAAGGCCCTGTTCATGCCAGGAGGGCTCTGTCTGTTCCATCTCCAGGGTCTTGTCCCAGTCTCTGTCTTGTCCAGTCATGTCATAGAAACCCCTCCTCCTCCACCACTGGGCCAGGCCAAGGGTGCTGTGCATTTGTTGAGTCTCCAGCCTTAAGTGTAACCTGGTCCCATCTGCACCCCTCTTATCAAGTAGAAATCTCCACCTGGGAATATTTCTCCACTCTTCTCAACTCCACTGAGCAGAGTGGCAAACCCACTCATCACAGATTCTCCCCAGATGTGGACAGAGAAGCTTCTAGGGAAGGTGGTTCCAAGTCAACTACTATGAGCCCCCTCTCAGATGCCCCTGACACTTCCACCTCACTTGGGTTCTGACTCCTCCTCCCCCTGGAAACAATAGTCCTTCTTCCCTGGGCCCTCCTCAGAGCACCAGGCTAGCAGCCTGGGCTACAGTTGCCTCTCAGAGGAGAAGAGGAATGCTCAGAAGACACAAGAGCCAAGGCCTCTAGCCCTGGAATGGCCAGCTCCTCACCCAACACTCACACTTGGTCAGAACAGCCCCCTCTCACATCTTTAGTCTTTTGTCTTGTCTCCTTCCCCAAGCTCCAGAGGAGGGTCCCCAACACTCCGACCTTCTGAAGTCCAAGAGAAGGAGATGATAGCAGGTGACCTGTCCTTGAGTTTACCTCCAGTTCTCAAAGGTCAACCAGGCACAGAGCCTGGGTCGCGATAAAAAATAACTTGTCCCCAATGGTGAAACCCATGTCCTAGTGGGCTTACCTTAAGATTATGGCTTCCTCACCAATAGGGATAATGTAACTAAGGTGTGATCTGTGAAATCCATATCTGGAGAGCAAGAGGAGAGCTGAAGTTGAAACTGAGAACAAAGTCCTGGCCAAGAGGCCCAGAGCATGTCAGAACAGTGTCCATGACATAGAAGCTGGCCTGCTGTGGCCCCAGGTTACAGGCAGTTGAGTAGATGTGGGCAGTTGGACAGGATGCAGCAACCTTTAACTATTTCCTTGGCCTCACTGGGGCCTGGGTTAGGGGCAGAGGCTCCTACAAGCCAAACTGTGTTTTTTAAAATGCCAGTAGGAAGACAGGCCTCTCCTGCCCCAAAGCACAGGACAGAGTCCCTCACTCAATATTTACTTACACTCCAATGAAATGAGGGCATCAGTGTAAAGGGAAGAGGTGGGAAGTGGAGGCAACATGGCACAGGAAGATGGGTACAGCCTTGCCCCTTACATCCTCGTGAGCAGCACAGCTGGGGCTGGGGCCCTCAGCACTGCCATCCCATCATCTCCATCAGGGACATGGCTTAAAGCCTGATAGCTGTGAGTCCCCATGTCCAGATGACCCTGGGCACGCCAGGATGTGTGTGTGTGTGTGTGTGTGTGTGTGTGTGTGTGTGTGTACACAGATGAGGCTGTGTGCTTCTCCTTCATTAATATGTCTCAAAAATCATCACACAGGTGTGAAGAAGGGGGATGGCCTTCAGCTACCAGGTACAGTAAGACACCCTTCAGGGTAGATGGGGCTTTTAGAAATAGCAGCAGCCTTTAACCACTGAGCCTGGGCCCTAGACACCAGCACACAGCTGGGGGAGGCTCCCTGACTGCAGGGGCACTGCCAGACCCTCAGCTGTGCCCCAGCTGATGGCAGTCCCACAGGACAAGCCAGCACCTCATTCTACCTACTTGCTCCTCCAGTGCATCATCCTGGGGGCCAATGCCAATGGCATCGCCAGTGTCTCCACATGGGCCTCAGCCCCACACACATACATTCAGGGGCCTGTCACCATGGGACCCCCACAACCCTGCTCCCCTGCACATCCCCACAGAGCCTGGCTGGCTTCCCCTTACCCACGGTGTGTCCACTTCACCCAGCAGTCTCTTCCCTCTCCTTCCCACAGAACCTGTTCCCCTGTCCCAAGAAAAAACAACACAAGTGAATTTGACCATCTTGTATCATCTTTTAATTTCTAAATTAAGGGAAACTCGCTAGGACCTTCTCTGTCTCGTGCACAGAATGTGACATGTTTGATGTCGCCTTTTAAATGATGGGAAGTGCTGATTAGGAAGGAGGAGGTGGCCATGGGTGGTGACCTGAGTTAAGGGCAAGAATCCTGCTAAGTCACTGCCCTCAATGGATGTTTTGCTGGAACAAGGGATGGTGATCATAGCAATACCCATTCGGAATGGCCAGGGCCACAGTGCACCAGTTGTCGAATGTCTTAAATTGACTCTGTGCCATTGGCCCCTCTGATGGGAAGCCAGAACCCCTCTCCTCATAGAACTCTCTAACGGGAACCCCTACCTGATTGGTTGGGCCAACTGGGTGCATCGGTGTAGACCTCACCACAGAACAGTGCCATCCCGCCTAACCACATTGATCATCTTCCATGTTTTATTTCAATGACCCTCCATGCCTGAGTTTTTCCCCCCTGACTTCTGTGGCATCTCTATGAGAACATTTCACCCCGACCCCTGAATTTGAGTTTCTTGATCTCCAACGGAGATTTTCTTTGAAGACTATAGTCATGTTACTTGCCACAAGTTGGTTCATGTCTTTATTGTTGTTGCTGTTCTGCATTGTTGCTTTTCTCCATTGTGACACACTGCATTTTCCATCCCTCCCACCCCCGCAGCGGCCGATGGTGCGGCAGGTTCAAATGCTGCAGATAGTGCAAATGCCAGCCTAGTCAATGGTACGTCTCCCGTGGCAAGCTCTCGGTCTCGGGTGGATGGGTGTCTTCTCCTCCACCCCCAACTTTGGGCTGGCCTCTCCCTATTCTGGACCGCACAGATCTTGGATGTGCATGGACAGCTCTGGGACAGTCGTCCTCTCACATGGGGCAGGCGCTTAAGAGAGAAGCCACCACCGGGAATCAGCTCCACGCCCCCTTGCGGCACCAAAATGGCACTGGCTCCTGTGGGACCTTTGACCCCCCCCACCCCTCAGTGGAGCCCTGAAGAGGAACATGACTTTGGCTTCAGATTTGGCCCCAAGAAGCAATGTCCCACCTGTGTGGCCCTCTCCTAAGTACGTTCCTGGCCCCCGCTTTGGGAAGAAAGCCTGGGGTCAGGACCTGGGCTGAAGCTGGAGTCTGGGTGCCCAGTGAAGGCTCCAGTCCTCGACTCTAAAATTACCTCGAGGCTGGGGGACCCAGGCCAAGTTTCAGCTCTTTGGCCCCACCCCTTAGCATGGCTGAGCCACCAGTAGATATTTCTTCCTCTTCTCTTTCACGGAGCGAATGGGCAAGGGGTTCGCTTGGGCTCAGGCCTGGTCTGTCCCTCAGATGTGGACTGGTGTTTCTTGCTGTTGCCTGTGCTGGAGCATTTGTCCTGGGTCTCTGCATTCTGACTGGCCCCCTCGGGGAGGGAGCTGCCACTGTAGCTGGTCTGCGTCTTACCTCCTTACATACTGGCAGGGAGGAGTTCCATGCACTTGCCTCCAGCCTTTAGATTTCTTAAGTCTCTACCCTTTCGTCTTCAGAGCAGTGAAGCTTCTATTACTCAGACAAGTTCCCTGTTCCCAAATTAGGTAGCAAGATAGTCACCCAGGCTGTTTCTGAACTGCTGAGAGCTGTTAGGGCTCAGTCATGAAGCCAGTGCCCCAGCATCGCTGCATACCAGGCACCCGGCTGTGGGTTTCTCATCCATTGTATCATTTACTCCTCACCACTCCTGGAAAACATGGAGATCTTGTCCCACCTCATCCTGCCCCAGACCAAAAATGGAAGCACCTCAGAGATGTCAGGAGCTAGGCAAGACACTTCTGCAAGCAGCGTCTTCCCAAGAAGGGCTAATTTGGGTATGGGTCTATTTCAGGAGCAGGAGGAGAATGCAAGACAGCTTGGGTTGTGGGAGGTGTCATTCGTCAGGGAGGGGTGGTAAGGGATGACAGAGAGAAACGTAGGCAAACCCAAAGCCTAGGAGGGAAGGAAACAGGATGTGGCATCCTGCCTCCCCCAGGGCAATGAGCCTGCATCTGGGCTGGCCGGTTCCTAAAAAAGTGCACCTTCACTTCCAAACCATAGCAGAAAACTCCAAGTACCCCAAGAAAAACTGCAGGAAAGATGGGGAACTGACATTTCTCCTCCACCTAGGCACTTTGCAAGCATTTTATGCTTGCCATCTTACTTAATCCTCATAACAACCCTATGATACAGAGTTTATTATCCCACTTTAAAGATGAGGAAACTGAGGCTCAAGGAGATCAAGACCCTAGCCCAAGTTCACAGAGCTAGAAAGTAACATAGCTGGGATTTGAACCCAGGCCTGGCTGGCTCTAAAGTGCGTGTTACTCTGCTTGATCCAGAATTTCCCGATGGAGTGTGTCTTGAAACTTCACAAGGATATTAAGAGGTCTTTCCCCCAAGAAAAAGATCCTGTGGTCAAAGATGTTTAAGAACCTCTGGATAGAATTGGTGTCTTCCCTGGTGGCAGGACTCCTCACTGCCTTGAATATGCTGGTGTGTAGTGGCGAGTTACAGAGCCATGCAGGGGTTCCCAGTCTGATTTGGCTGGAGGACGTTTTCTGACTTTATCTGTGGGATCGTTATGCCTGCATAATATACTTTGGGAAACAGTGCTCTAAGCCATTGCTCAAAATGCAATCAGAGGAACAGAAGGCTGGGCATCTCCTAGAAGCTTGTTAGAAATGCATAAGCTTAGGCCCCACCCCAGACCTACTGAATGAAAATCTGCATCCTGTCAAGCTCTCCAGGCTCTGAAAGAGTGCATAGAGGTTGAGAGGTGCGGGGCTGAGGCGTGGTGAGTGAGAGAATTACTGTCCCTTCTCCCTCCCTCCTCTGAGCCAAATCAGGATAGAAAACAAATTAGAGATAGAAAACAAATTTAGTGGCAGTATTCCCCCTGCCTTTACTCTCCCAAACCCCACCCAACTGAAAGATGGTTGGGCGCCATTCATCTTGGAGGCTTATGACTGCCATTATTATTTTATTATTTATGATTATAAATGTAATCACTGTTTAGTACATCTCTTATAATCATGATAAATAATACATCACTCTTAACTCCAGACGTTTACAGGGCACTTAGCGGTGCTTTTCATAAGTTCACCTTGGTTGAAATTGTAACATTTCACAAAGAAAGAAATGGAGACGCTGGGAAGACGAATGACATCTCCCAGGTCTCCTCATTAGTGGTCTGTCTCCCCAGAGAGGCAGGTCACCTCTCCATGAATCCTCCACATCCATGCTTTTCACACTCATGTCCCCGGCGATGCTTGAAGAGAACAGACCCATTTGGCCAAGCTGCATCTGGCATTGGATGCAGAGGGGCCTCCTAGTCTCCACCCAGTTCCTCATCTTGGGTCCTGTCCTACATCCCAGCTCCCCTGAAACACAGTCCATCCTCCAGGTCCCACATGGGGCCAGAGCTGGCTGTCCCGCCACAGTTCGGGGCCAGGTGAGCCCCCGTTTAGCTGAGGAGAGCCCCAGTAAGTCCTTTGCTTCTGAGAAATCAGGCCATCTGCACCGGAGCACACCCGAAACACACCTCCCTTCCTCAGACATATGCACTGCTGATTATTTTTCTGGCCACGTGGTCACTGTGGAAATAAAAGAGGAAATTGCTAGCTTGGTTAATGGGCACACGCACGGGCTACTGCCCCTGATAATATGCAATACAAATAAAGGCCCCTTTGTGCGCTCTAAAAGCAACTACTGAAGCGGAGTCCTCTGGCGCCCAGTTCATAGTTACGTTTTAAAATAAAAATAATTGTTGTAGTTCATTTCTCTTTGCTCTAAAAAGGCCTTTTTCTATTTTGTTTCTTAGTCTGGTAGAAAGAATTTTACAATAGAGCAGCGGGGCCTTTCTCTTTGATCCCAGGTGGGCCACTGAGCCTTTGCTGTGAGAGGCAGTGGAGAGAAAGAGAGTGGGGTTGAGGTCCAGGAAGGCCACTGTTCCCGCCCCCCCACCAAGTCCCTACAATGGGGTGTGGTGATGGTGATGACACTGTTGATGGAACTAATAACATAGCCCCAGGATGCCCTATTTGAGAACTGCCTCTAAACCTTCCTTGGTCTCAGTTTCCTCATCTGTAAAATGAGTGAGAAAAGCCCGCCTTGCAGGGCGTTGGGAAGACTGACACTTGCACACTGCAAAAGGCTGAATGGGCCCGTGATTATTACTAAGGCACTTTTAGGTGTTCTGGGGGGTGAACCTTGAATCCCCATTTTACAGAGGTAGGAGCAGAGGCTGGGAGAGGAACGCCACACAGTAAGTCGGTGTCAAACAGGGGCTTCAGGAGCCCAGTCCCCCAGTGCCACCTCAGTGCCCCTCCCCTGGGCTCAGAGGGCTGAGAGGTGGCTGGGTGGAAACATGCACACACTTTGGAGCCAGCTCTCCATTTACCCACTGGGACTCGGGCAGGCCTCAGTTTCTCATCTGTAAGTGGGTATAAATATAGGAGCATCCTTGTAGGGATGTGGTGAGGACTAGATGACATCATGGAGGTCATGTATGCGCCTGGCACATGGTGGGTTCTTCCGGAACGTGAGCTGTGGGACTCACCTTTGCAGCAAATGTCCTGGAGTAGCTGACCTCCTCAGACTCCTCCAGAGGTGGTGAGGTCTGCATGCAAAGTTCTGGGTGAGCTTAGTGGGCAGGCCTGGTGGAGAGGGTGTCCCTCTCCGCAGTGCCAACAGGTGAAGGCAGGTGTCTCAGCCACCAGATAGGAGCCTCCAGTTTCTCCCACCTGCCAACACAGCCTACACCTCTAGCTGTGGACAGGGCCTCCCAAGCAGCCCTGATTAAGGGGTGGGAAGCTCTAGACTCAACCTTTCTCCAGCACTAGACAACATCAGACCCTGGTATGCAGGGCCAGGGGTGGGGCACCCATGGGAGCCCACCAACCTGACCTTTCCTATCTAATGTTGTCTGAGCTGGTCAACCTCAGAATGAAGAGCACACATCCAGAAAGGAGGTTGGCAGCTTCCCCTGGGAGCTGGGATACTCCCACCAAGGCCCCTGGACACACTTGGGGTACCTCAGAGCCCACCCTTTGCATGGGTCACTCTCTGTCAGGCTGGGCATGGGGCTGTCCATGCTGTGGCTTCACACCCCTTCAGAAGGAAAAGGAGAAAGTAGTAGTCTTTCTCCTGGAGCCAGGAACCAAGGAACACATTAACCAAACTCTTCCCATGTCCCATTCTAGTCTCTCTCTCTCTCTCTCTCTCTCTCTCTCTCTCTCTCTCTCTCTCTCTCTCTCATCTTTCTTTGCCTCCTCTCAGCCCACAAAAGGCACCAATCAAATTACTCATGGGAACCTGAGAATTTTCATTCTTCTGCTTCCTGCAAGGCAACCCTGGTCCCTTCTACCGTCAAGGCTGTCCTTTAATCTGTAAGATGCCTAAGGGCAAAATAATTCCCACAGAAACACTCTCTCCAAGCCCCCAGAGAATCAAGACAGACCTGCAGCCAACGCGCTGGCAGGTTTGTTCTTGTCTCTGAGGCATCCTGTGTGGAGGGATGGAGTCGGCTTGGCCCTTCCTCCATCTGTGACATGAATGTCCGTGGCCCTGTGGCATCTTTGTGATGACCGATGTGTGTTGTCTGTTCTCTGTTGTCTGTTAAAATTCTTTGTCGTGTAGGTAAAATGCAGGATGGCACTGTGGACACCAGCCAGAGCAAAGGTAACCCTTTTGTATTAACCGGGTCCTGTGGTCCCTGTGGCCCCTCCCCACCGGTTCTGAGGGCTATGCCAGAGGCAGATGCAGCTGCAACTATGGGTGCCTGGCATCTTTGGGGGGTATAGCTATGATTCACGTGGCACCAGGCCAAATGGAGGCATCACCTGATGAGGATGGAACACCTGCAAGCCAGCTTCTCCCCGGCCTTTGAGCTCTGCTGCCCGTTTAGCTGAAAACTTGAAGCTGGTTCTTTGAGATTCTTAGGGGATAAGGAATAGGACCTCGGGCTACTAGTTAGTCCTGATCTGAATGAGGAGAGGGCTTGGCACCCATGGATGGGGACACTCTCTTTTACCTTTAAGTCTCTTTTTTTGTCCCTGCTGTCTGGTGATTAGTTAATATCCCAACGACATGGCCCAAGGACCACTGGGTAAAGCCCACGCCTGTGTCTTATTTGAATGTGGGAAAAGCCAAAAGGTCATTAGGAGAAGGCCCAGAGGAGCCTCCAGCTCACTCCTGCTGGGAGTCCAGGGTGGAGCCTTGTCACTCCCTGCTGTGTCCTGGATTCCAGGCCCCAGGCAGGCTGTGGCCCTGGTTGCAGTGTCTCTGGCTGTAAGAGACAAGACACCACCCCCATCTCAGGGCTTCTGTGCCGGCCATGCAGGGGCCCAGGCAGGGCAGTGGGTATCTCACCACACTCCCCCAGGCAGGCAGGGTAGGGGCCAGCATCCCCACCCTGCAAGCTGACCTGTGTGTGTGCATGTCTGTGTGTCTGTGCGTGTCTGTGTGTACACATGTGTGCTCTGCCACCTGCAGCCAAACAGCAGGATGGGGCCGCCGCCATGGAGATGCAGCCCCTCAAGAGTGCTGAGGGTGGTGATGCTGACGACAAGAAGAAGGCCAACATGCACAAGAAGGAGAAGTCGGTGCTCCAGGGCAAGCTCACCAAGCTGGCTGTGCAGATCGGCAAGGCGGGTGAGTGTGCAGGGTGCGAGGGGGGACACACAGTAGGACCCCAGGCAGGGCCCTGCCCCAAGCTGGGCCTCAGTTGCCTCATCTGTAAAGTGGTGGATTGCATGAGATGGTCCCTGAGACACACCCTTCTCCATCTGAGTACTTACACAGTAGGTGCTCAGTTAGCACTTAGAGAGAAGAGTGAAGCTGAAAGCCTGAGTTGTGGGGGCACACGGCCTGTGTTCTTGTCCAGCTAAGGTTGTGAGAACTTAGGTAAGTAACTTCCCCTAGCTCTGAACTCCTGCCTCCTGGTCTGTGAAATTGGGATGCCCATTGGTCCCCACTTCACTGGTTGCTATGAGGATTAAAGGAGATTATGCCCAGAGTGTTTAGCACTTGGTGGGTGTAGTGTCTGGAGAGGGGGCAGGTCCTGCCGGGCCTGGAGTTTGCAGGCGTTACCCTGAGGTCAGTGGTAGCCATGGAAGAGGTTTGATCAGGGGATGGCAGGGATGCATTTTGGACTCTATAATGAGCACCCCAGCTGCAGTGCACAGGAAAGATTCAAGAGGTGGGGAGCAGTGCCAGGATCCCCAGCACGACAAGCTGGGCTTCCCAGCTGAGCTGGTAGCTACAGGTGAAGGCTGGTGACAGCCCCCTGGCCCAGGAAGCCGAGCCCAGCTGCAAGGTGAGCCCTGCCCATCTGACATGGCCTTGGACTCCCCTTCTGGGTAAGGATGTGGAAAACACCAAGGCCTCCCCACCTGGCTGCTTGCTCCTCCATGGCTGTCTCCCTGCTCTAATTATAGGCACCGCAGTGTGAAAAGGGAGGCAAATTACAGGCTTGGCTGTCTATATTTAAATTCGGGGTCCTGGTGACAGCTCCGGGCTGCTGGGAGCTTGGCTTCCCACCCCTGGCGACTGTCAGAGAGGGATAGAGCAGGCTCCGAGGCTCCGCAGCTGGAGGGGGTGGGGAACAATGGGCACAGAGATTTCCTCCATCCCCACCATGGAGAAGACTCCCAGGAAACATGGCTCTGCGGGGCAGCGCAGAGCGGGGAGAACAACGTTGTGGCTTTCAAAGTCCTCGCTCATCTCCCTCCCCTCCTTGGCCCTGCCAAGGATGGAGTTCAGAGTCGAGCACTTCTGAGTTTGCATCTCACTTCTGCTTCTCTCTTGGGTTGAATCCCCTGAAAGCAGAGCTGAAGATGGGTGGGCTTGGGGTTTGGGGAGGGGGTGCACACAGGTGAGACCTGTAAAAAGTAAGGACGAGATAGGGCCAAGGAAGAAGCCAGAAAACAGCTGAGGTTTCCGGGGGGGTGGGGGGGGAGGCAGGAATCCCAGTCTCCACCTGGTCCATGGGGAACACTGGAGCAGAGGACCTCTGCAAGGTCTGCTCCACCTTGTAGCAAGGGGTAGGTGTGTTGGACCCCCCAAATCAGCCATTGGATCTTGGTCATCCAGTTGGAGGGGAGTGCATTCCCAGGCACTTCCTGAGAAGGAGACTCCTATCACCCAAGAGCAATTCTCCTCTGGCAGAGGCACCTGAACAGCAGCTAAGGCACAGAAACTGCCAAAAGGTATCGCAGGGGATCCCAGAAGGTAGCCACCTGCATTTGCTAATTCTACAGTGCCTCCCTGGCCTGTGGCCTTGGGCAAGTCACATACCCTCAGTTTTCCTATCCAAAAAAGGGCCCCCAACTGTTTCCTCTGTCAGGAACTCTCTTCACCCAGGTCCTCACCTGACTGCTCCTTCTCATCGTCCACCTGTCTGCTCATCTATCACCTCCTCCAGGAAGTCTTCTCTGGCCACCCTAGCTTAAGTAGCCTCTCCCTACCTGCCCATGTCACTGTTTTTAGCTATATTGAGATACAATTTATACATAAAAAATAACACACATTTAATGTGTACATCTTGATGAGTTTGGACATATGCAAACACCTGCGAGACCATCACCACAATCAAGATACTAAATATATCCACCATCTCCAAACGTTTCCTTGTGGTCTTTTGTAGTTTTGGGGGTTTTTTTGGCGGGGTGGTTTTTGGGTAAAACCATTTAACAGATCTATCCTCACAACCAGTTTTGAAGTGTACAATACCATTGTCACTACCGGCACCATGTTGTTCAGCAGAGCTCTAGAACGTACTCCTCTTGTATAACTGAAACTTTATACCCACTGAAAAACAACCCCTGCTTCCCCTCTCCCCTCTGCCCCTGGCGGCCACCCTTCTATTCTCGGCTGCGAGGAGTTTGCCTGTTTTAGATTCCTCATACAAGTCCTTCTCTCTCTGCCTTATTTCACTCAGCAGCATATCCTCCAGGTCCATCCATGTTGTCACAAATGGCAGGATTTCCTTCTTTTCAAGGTTGACTAATATTCCATTGTATGTATGCACCACATTTCCTTGATCTTCATCCGTCAATGGGCATTTAGGTTGTTTTCTTATCTTCGGCCCCTGTCAGGATCTAGCATGTCATCTGGAGTCTTCTTCACAGAGTTATCCATCTCTGAATTGTCTTGTTCGTGTTTGTTTCCCGTCTGCCTTCACCTCTAGACTGTCAGCTTCCCAAGGGCAGGGACTCTGTCTGCTTTATTGCCTGTCCCTAGTGCCTGAATGAATGAGTCAATAAATGGCACCGACTGCACATCATTATTGTGTGAGAGCACCATCCAGGCAGTTCTTATTTATTCACGTGGTCACTCAGCACACATTTCTTGAGCACCTACTATGTGTCAGGCACTGTCCTAGGCACTTTATATGCAGTGATCGCATTTGATCCTTACAAAACCATGTGAAATAAATATGCATCCCCATTGTATAGAGGAGCTACTGAGGCTCTGTGAGGGTCAAGGACTTGCCCCAGGCCACAAAGCAAGTAAGTGGCAGAGCTGGGATGTGAGCTAGGGTTGGCCTGACCCCAGAGCCCTTTTGGCCAAGGGTTCGGTCCACCTCTCACTTCCCAGGGCCCCCGCCCCCCAGAACCGCCACTGAGCAGGTCCCTCCCACCCCGTGTTGCAGGCCTGGTGATGTCAGCCATCACGGTGATCATCCTGGTGCTCTACTTCACCGTGGACACCTTCGTGGTCAACAAGAAGCCATGGCTGCCCGAGTGCACGCCCGTCTACGTGCAGTACTTCGTCAAGTTCTTCATCATTGGTGTGACGGTGCTGGTGGTGGCGGTGCCCGAGGGGCTCCCTCTAGCCGTCACCATCTCGCTGGCCTACTCTGTGAAGGTGAGCTGTGGAGAGCAGGGCCAGCCAGCTGGGGGTCTGTGGGGTGCCCAGGGGCCATTGCTGGGGTTGAGAGAAGAGCTAAGAAGAAGGGAATGGACACGTGGGAAGCTCACAGAGAAGATGTAAATGGGAACCCAAACTCACCTGCCTTCAGGGGCCTGTGGCAAACTGGAGAGCCACACCCTAGCTAAAGGGACAGCTGTTATTCAGCCCAGCCAGTGTCACCTTGTGGGGACACGGGCCCAGTGTTGCCAGATCTTTACCTTTTTTTTTTTTCCAAGAGAAGCCAGAAATCTGGACTTAATATAAACTCTCCTTATTTTTAAACATTGACAATCAATGCAACTTTAAACAAAAAATAAAATGCAGACATCACTGTGCAGGCCCAAATCCATCACACCCCACCAGATGGTGGCAGAAGTCCGGCCGTCACAGGCACAGGCCCCACCATAGCCTTAGTGCATACATGACTACTAATCTCAGAGGTCATTTCCTAACGTTTGAAAGAAATAAGACTAAAACAAAAAGGGCGTCTGACTTTAGGAAAGCCCCCTCCTCTCAGGATTCGGGCTGAAAACACAAGGTTTTAAAAGCAGTTCAATGAGGGCAGGTGGGCCCTTGCGTGCCGACCGCTGGAGAGCCTTCCTAAATGCTGCCCTGATGGCACAGCCCCACCACCCCTGCCCCCAGGCCCATGGCCATCTTCACAGCCTGAGCCCGGAACGGAGCGGGCTACTATCCCCGTGGGCACTGCACGCCCAGCCCTCTGCAGGGCACCTCCAGCCTGGCTCACCCCCAGGTCCTCACACCCTGCGCTCATCCTTCCTCCTTGGCCTGTGGTTTCCACACTGCGGGCGGGCGGAGGGCTGCACTCCCCTTTCCCAGGGCCCCGATGCCAGGATGACCCGCAAGGGTGGAGGCCTGAGCGTGTTGATAAGTAAGGCATTCGCTCTGAGACATTGGCAGAGCCGCCGGAGGGCACAGCGCGCGTCAGTTTCCAAGCTGGAATTTGGGCTGGGCTCGCCGATGTAATTTCATACAGAAAAGAGATCTCTAAGCAGGTGCCAGAAAGTGGCAGCGCTGTGTAAAGGATACGGCCCTTATCACCTCCCTGTTTTAGGGCTCTCAAAGAAACTCCATCCCACAAACCAGAGCCCAAACAGGTCACAACACGATGCTCAAGGGTCAGGGACCTTGAGATGAAGGTGCTCACACAGCCATGAGTCAGGACCCTCGTACCACCCAGCTGAGCCCGGGTGGAAGGGGTGGGGTCTCCTTGGAAGTCCTAGAGAGTTGCTTTGGGGGAATTATGTACAGACATTTTTAGGCCTCCGCACCTTCTGCAGTTTGTGTCTCTGGCACCTGGTGCCTTTAGCCGTGTTAGATAATGTTACTTCTACAGTCGCTTGATAGACTTGGGACAGCACCCCAACCCAGGAAAAGCACACTCTCCCCTCTCTGAGCCTGGACTTACCCCCGGAAGCCACCATCCAAAGAAAAGAGATGATCACTTAGATCAGCGCTGTCGAAGAGAGATCTAGTGTAAGCCGCAGGTGTGATTTTAAATTTCTGAGTAGCCACGTTAAAAATAAAAATTTTTAAAGAAACAGGCAAAATTAATTTTAATAACATAATTTACTTAACTCCATATGTCCAAATTATTATCAAGCCAACATGTAATCAATATAATGAATTATTACTTGAGATATATTTTACTTTTTTCACAATAAGTGTTCAAAATTATATGTGTATTTTAGACTTACAGCGCATTTCAGACCAGCCACCTTTCCAGTGCTCAATAGCCACATGTGGCTACTGTGTTGGATAGCACAGGCCTAGGCATTTTTAAGTCCCGCAGACAAACCTTCCTCAGCGAGTACAGATGGGCACAAGCCCGATCGAGGGCCAGGGTCCTGGAGATGGAATGATCCAGGCTGGGAGGTTAAACAGAGCTAGGCTCAAATCCCAGCTCTAACCCTCGCTGGGTGTGTGCACCTGGTCACATCACTTTGCCGTGTCTTCAATTGCCAAGAATCCTCCTAGGTTTCACAGATTCTTATAACATCAGGCAAGAGAATAAGTGCAGAAGAACTTTGCAAACTATAAAGTGTGTTGCAAATTCAAACTGCTGTAGGTCATCCGTTCAACATACTTTTATTGTTTCAGTTACCACAGGTTACAATAAGAGAAACTGCAGTAGTTATGTAATCCCACCAATATTCTTCTTGGCCTGTGGTTTCCACACTGTGGGCGGAGGGCCCCGATGCCAGGATGACCCTGCAAGGGTGGAGGCCTGAGCATGTTGATAAGTAAGGTATTCGCTCTGAGACACTGGCATTAAAGGTATTCTAATTGCACTCTCTTTTGACCCCTGTTATAAAGAGTTACAATGAGGAGAAAGAATAAAAGAAATCAAATTCCTAGTTCCAGGCAAGAACTACAGCTGATTCAGCAACTTTTTCTCCAGCAACATTTCATGTCCCTCCTGGCCTTTTGGTCACTATGATGGAGGGCCTGCATGAAGCAGGATGGTTCCTAGAGAATTACTTTCGTTGCATTACTTGCTTAAGAACCTGGAAGAAGCTAGGAGTGTGAACCTGGGAAGAGAGAAAGAGAGGTGAATACATTAGAAAATTAATAATAAGCCCTAACCGGTTTGGCTCAGTGGATAGAGCGTCAGCCTGTGGACTCAAGGGTTCCATGTTCGATTCCGGTCAAGGCATGTACCTTGGTTGCGGGCACATCCCCAGTAGGAGGTGTGCAGGAGGCAGCTGATCGATGTTTCTCTCTCATCGAGGTTTCTAACTCTCTATCCTTCTCCCTTCCTTTCTGTAAAAAATCAATAAAATATATATTTAAAATAATAATAATAATAATAATATGTATAATAGGATTCCATTTTTGTTATGAATTTTTTTAAAAAAAGGATGTTGAATGTGTGGGGTGTATCAGTTATGCATGGTAACATTATGGCTGAAATGTTTTCTTTTTTATGAGTCTATAATTTTAAAAATTTTGTGATTTTTATCATGCAGTGTGTATTTCTTATAGAAAAAATAAAATCTATAGATTTTTTTAAAAGACAATAAAAATCTCCTATAGTTCTACCATCCAAAGATAATGACACTAACATTTTATATTGTTCCAGATATTGTCCTATGTCTATAAATACATATATCCCCCAAATGTATTTACTTTTAGTGAAACCAAAACGACAGTGAAAACCAGGAACCAGTGAAAGATGGTACATTTGAGAACATTCATAATGAATAAAAAATAGTTATATTAGGGTGTCAGAGAAAGATACTTGAAGTAATCAGAGAGGGCCCAATCTTAATTTATCCTTATCCTTATTTTTCCATAAAGAATGTAGATTACTTCTGTAACAAAATTAATAGAATCAATTAATCAACTTTTTTATTTTTTTAATCCTCACCCAAGGACATGCTTTTATTGATTTTAGAGAGCTAGGAAGAGAGGGAAGGGAGGGAGGGAAGGAGGGAGGGAGGGAGGGAGGGAAGGAGGGAGGAGGGAGGGAGGGAGGGAGGGAGGGGAAAAAAGGAAGAAACATACATCAATGTGAGAGTGAAACATCAATCAGCTGCCTTGACTGGGGATCGAACCCACAACCTGGATACATGCCCTGACTGGGAATCAAACCTGTGACCTTTCAGTGTATAAGAGGACACTCCAACTGAGCCAGACTGGCCAGGGCAATCAATTCTTTTAAATGGCTCGGCTAATAAAGGGGAGGAAAAGGGTGGCACACACAAAGGAGCCCAGGTGTCAGAGACCCTAGAAACCATGATCCTTTGCACGTGTAAAAGCAAAGGGACAGACTGTGGCAGCCCTTCCTCTTTTACTACGTGTTCACCCAGTGCCCCCGGCACCCCAGCACCCCATCTCTCTCTTCTCACTGTCACCCTCTCACATGCCCCTCCCCCAGAAAATGATGAAGGACAACAACCTGGTACGCCACCTGGATGCCTGTGAGACCATGGGCAATGCCACGGCCATCTGCTCAGACAAGACGGGCACACTGACCACCAATCGCATGACGGTAGTGCAAGCCTACCTTGGTGATGTCCACTATAAGGAGATCCCGGACCCCAGCTCTATCAATGCCAAGACCATGGAGCTGCTGGTCAATGCCATTGCCATCAACAGCGCCTACACCACCAAGATTCTGGTAAGTGGTATAGTCTCCACTACAGAGAGCCATCTCCACGGGGGATGCAGAAGTACTGGGCAGGTTCAGCAACATGTTTCATATTTCTAAATCCTGCTGATGTATTTTCAGGTAGCCAGATAGTAAGTGATTTGATTCTCTTTGACTTAACTTTTATGTTTGTATGACCAAAAATACAGGATGGGGCAAAAGTACGTTTGCAGTTACGTGTACATGAAACACAAAGTTTATTCTTGTACTATTTATTAATTATTGTATTACTTTCATACAAACAACCGTAAACCTACTTTTCCCCACCCTGTGTATATATATATATATATTTAATTGTCATTTTTATGACAGAGCTTGTGTTTTTATTTTTATTGAATTTATTGGGGTGACATTGGTTAATAAAATTATATAGGTTTCAAGTGTATAATTCTATAATACATCATCGGTATATTGTATTGTGTGTTCACTACCCAAAGTCACATCTCCTTCCATCATCATTTATTCCCCTTTATTGTCTTTTTAAAATCCTGTCATTGCCCACCCCCTAAAAGAATCGTTTTAAAAAACATTTTTTTATTAGTCAGCTTTTGCTACATAACAAACTACTCCAAGACTTCCTGGCTCAGATCAAAACTATATTTAGCTCACAATTCTGTGAGTCAGCAATTCGAACTGGGCTTAGCTGGGTGGTTCTTCTGGTCTCGATGGGGCTAATCTTGGCAGGACTGGAGGCTGATAAGAATGGCCTCTGCTGGATGGCTCATCTCTGCTCTTTGTGATCGGCCCCACCTCCTCCAGGCTTGTCTGTTGTTAAATAATATAAATTCAACTGCGTAAAATTTAAATATCTTATTGGTTTATTGAATGGTTCATGAACCAGGCAGTACTCAATCTAGCAAATAGAAAGGAGCTCTGAGGAGCTGTACAAAATGGAAGGCTTTTATAGGTAAAGGGGGAAAAGAGTGGGTTGTTTCAGGCATAGGTAACCTACTTTTGGGGTTCAGAAGGGGGTTATCAGGTGAATACCCTCACTAGTGCTGACCAGGAAATTCCAGATTGACTGGTTAAGATTAAATTCCTGGGAGAGGCTGAAACTGCCATTAGGTTAGGCATTAAGTATTGGTTTGGTGATGTGGATTTAACACAAAGGACTCCATTTGGAGCCTCTTGCCTCTTTTCTAGCAATTCCCCCTTTTGACCAGACTCTCAGCTTAATTGAGAGATGTGATAAAACTTTAGGGCATTAACCACTCTCAGCTACCACTTTGTATTTCTCACAGCTTTTACTGACCCTCTGTGTGATTCAAAGGTCATGGCTGAATTTCTGTGATATTCACAGGCCACAACTTCAGGTTCACAGTTTTGAAGTCAGTCAACTCTCGTCTTTCCTTTTCTGGTGATCCAGTCTTAGGAAGATCATCTGCTTCGTTAGTGGCTGCAAGCATGCACTTAAAGCCTTTGAGAGACTACAACATGCCAGGGAGACTACTATGACTATGATAAACAGGGTAATTCCCAGTATCTAGAGTGCACTTTGGAGCCATGGTCCCCAAGATCTAAAACAATTAAAATCAAATAAGTCAAAGGAATTCCCCACTAAAGGCATGTCACCTTTTTAAGCCGAGTAGCCTGCTCTGTGGTCTCATGTAATTGAGTTTCAACTTCCTCAGAAGTGTTAATCCAGGTGCAATAGGTGGTGTTGGCCACAATTTATAGACACCTTCCTGCTCAGCTAAAAGCTGATAGGAGACTATTATCAGGAACAACTTTGGCCAGAGAGTCTAGGATTTTTCTTGGGTAGCTATCATCTTAGCAGTGGATTCTGCAGTATCCTCAAGAGTTTAGGAGAGGTTTCTGATCATAACCTCATTTACATTTACTCCTAACCAGGGAAGGAGAGCCCTCCCAAAGGAAGTGAACCCTGAGTTATGAACACCTTCTGGTAGGTCCTTTCTAAACTCAACAATGCAAATTCAGTGGAGCTGACCAATGAGGTGTCCCACTTTGTTCTGTAAACAGTTAGGGGCTTAATTAGATAACGTAAGAAGTGTTACCCAGTTGTGTGCCAGCCATCGAAGCATTCGTAGGCCCAAGGAAAATGATGACTGCCACAGACAGAGAAAAATCCTGTCAGGGCACAAACTACTTCCACTTCCTAATGGATTCATTCGCAGGAATGGTTACACTTGCCTGTTCAAGCCAGGGGTCCCTTAGGTTTTCAGGGCGTTCTGGAAGTAAATCTCCTAGTGGGAAACAAATATTTGTTTCAAATTCCAGAGGTTAACCCTCTTAGCAATGTCCTGGGAGATATGGATTATGGAGTTATCTTTCCAGGCCAATGCCAGAGTAAAGGAATGAAAGAGAAGAGAGGGTTTCACGCTTAAAGTATGAAGTCTTGACCCATCATCTTCAGAGGAAACAGTCTACATGGATGTCAGCTAATTCTCTTCCTAATCAATTTGATGTGGAGTCTCCAGCATTTGTGCAGGACCAGATGTCAGGTGGAGCCTTCATTAGCTGTGAGATGTGTTTACAAGGCTCGAGTCCCTGAGGTCGGCCTGCCATCTGGATAGTGAGGAGGACCTGGGGTAGTCCTTTCCCAGAAGATTTAAGGGCAGTATTTATTCCAAATCAGAGGGTGGGAGAAAATTGGAAACATTAGTTTGAATACAGGTAGCCAAATTTTTTTAGAGAACTACCAGAATTTAAGTTCCAATCCAGTTTACAGGCATATAACAAAACCTCAAAGACAATTGACTTTGCTTGTTTGGTGACAAGGATTAGAATCTAATACAGACAAAATGCAAAAAAAAAAATTTCTCCCTACAGTTATCCCATTTCTCTTTTCCAAAGATAATCACAGCAAAACTAATTTGTTTGCATTAGACTTGGCCTGATTATTTACATAAGTGCAGCAAGAATAGTGGTTGCTTTTCTGGAAATTTGTAAGCAAAGTACCAAGGCTAGTTTTTCCAAGGGGACTTATTGGCCTTAAAATCATCTGGTCAGCCCTAGCTGGTTTAGCTCAGTGGATAGAGCATAAGCTTGTAGACTGAAGGGTCCCAGGTTCGATTCTGGTAAGGGCACATACCTCGATTGCAGGCTCAATCCTGGTCAGGGTTGTGCAGGCGGCAACCAATCGATGTGTCTCTCTCACATCAATGTTTTTCTCTCTCTCTGTCTCTCCCCTCCCTTCCACTCTCTCTAAAAATAAATGGGAAAATATCCTCATTTACCAAAAAAGGTAAATGAGGATTAACCAAAAAAGAAAAATCATCTGTTCATATCTGAGTCTATGCACTTCTTTCTCAAATGTGATTCTAGTCAAAGCCTTAGTAATATAACCAATATTTCCCACTGTGTCCTCTTACAAGAACAGATTGTCATTGGACTTAACTATGTTGTCATGAAAAGAATACTCAAGAGTTTCACAATTCTGGAGAAATAAGGTAGGGGGTAAAAAGTAAATGTTTCATCTTTGTTTACATAGATATATCTTGCCAAATTATTGATAGCTAAAGAGAAAAAATTTCCTGCCAGGCTAGCATGGCTTAGTGGTTAAGTGTCAACCTATGAACTAGGAGGTCACGGTTTGATTCCTCTTCAGGCCACATGCCCAGGTTGCAGGCTCAATCCCCAGTGTGGCGTGTGCAGGAGGCAGCCAATCAATGATTCTTTCTCATCATTGATGTTTCTCTCTTCCTCTCCCTTCCTCTCTGAAATCAATAAAAAATTTTTAAAAAAGAGAGAGAGAGAGAGAAAGTTTCCTTAAGACTGGTAAAGCAAAACATTAGAGAACCATCGATGCTTCAAACAAGAAGTCAAAAATTATCATCCTTCTCCTCAGTTCATTCAGTCCTGTGTTAATAATTCTTAGTTCTGCTTGAATCCAGTTTTTCCAGAAATTCTTACCCAGTTCATTTTAAGATCTTAAAGTCATCAGAGAACTGTACTAGTCAACGTTCTTTCATGAATCTCCTCAAAGAGGAAGCACTTTTGCAGGAACACGTTTCTAAAAGCACCAGAGTAAAACAATACCTCTCTGTAATGACCAGACTCCTTAAATGCCCTTATTAAAGATCTAATAGCCGAAACCGGTTTGGCTCAGTGGATAGAGCATCGGTCTGCGGACTGAAAGGTCCCAGGTTCGATTCCGGTCAAGGGCATGTACATTGGTTGCGGGCACGTCCCCAGTGGGGGATGTGCAGGAGGCAGCTGGTCGATGTTTCTCTCTCATCAATGTTTCTGGCTTTCTATCCTTCTCCCTTCCTCTCTGTAAAAAATCAATAAAATATATATTTTTTAAAAAGATCTAATAAGAGCTCATTATAATGGAATTGGTTATCTCTGTAATATATAACAATTTAACATGTAATATATAACAATTTAACATCACACCAGGACATATCAGATTTCCAAGAATTTCACACAATTTCTGGAACACTTATAGCATATACCCATTCAGCTAAAACATAAAAAAGGTTTGGTATTACTTCTTCTTTTACAGTGCTTCCCATATGACTTAACACATCAAATAAGCCTAATTAGTTTGTCTCCTTTTTTATAAGGGGAGAGAACAAATCTTTTGAGATGTTTCGAGGACCCTCTGGAAAATCCCAAAGTTAATTCAAGTTTAAAAAGAATTCATTTAGGATTTGATTTGGGGAAAGTTTGTCAAAAATACCAAAAAAAAAAAAAAATTTCAAACACTGGTTAAATAGAATCATAGCTCACTATGAAACAATACTTACCTATTTAACCAAAGTGAAAATAAGGACTTGACAGGCAAATTTATAAGGTTGCATAGTTCTGACCAAAACTTAGCTTTTTTAATATTGAGAAGACTACGTTAGTTCAGAGATTTACTTAAGTAACCGAAGACCTGATAAAGACAACATGGAACATAGGTGATTTTTATTTCAATTACAGTTAACATTCAATATTACACTAGTTTCAGAAATCTCATTTTAAGTTTTCAGCCATGAGACATGTACAGTAATATAAAATTCACTAAT
Source organism: Eptesicus fuscus (assembly GCF_027574615.1). Classification (NCBI taxonomy): domain Eukaryota; kingdom Metazoa; phylum Chordata; class Mammalia; order Chiroptera; family Vespertilionidae; genus Eptesicus; species Eptesicus fuscus. Next base: position 36,699,067 of record NC_072490.1, read on the forward strand.
TATAAAACAACTAGAGGCCGATGCACGAAATTCCTGCAAAAGTAGTCCTTCCTTCCCTCGGCTGCTGGCACTGGCTTCCCTCTGGCACCTGGGACCCGGGCTTCCCTCACAGCCATGGCTTCGTCCAGAAGGTCATCCAGAAGGACGTCAGGTCTTATTAGCATATTATGCTTTTATTATTATAGATAGTTGGAATAAATTAAGTTTATCTGCTCGGATGGCTAAAGTTTTTCCTACTACTATTTGTGGAGAAGGCACATGATTTTTTCATTCACCTGAATTTCAAATGACCTTTCCACCTTTCATTTTCTTTCTGATAGGCATAACCTCTGAAGTCTGTAAAACGTTCATACCTCTTGGTATGAACTGCAAGTTCCTCCAAGGACTTTGGTTTCCCAAGGCCACTATTTACAAGCCTTTGAGATGAACAGGGGAGGTTTGGGGATTGCTGAAAGAAATAGGTGAACTTTGAACTGCCTCTAGAGTTTACTTCTCTTTTGGCAAAGATGTATAAGACAAGGACAGTTGCTCTCATTTCCCCCAAGGAACTGGTTTGCAATTTAAATGACATCATAGATTGATCTACCCACAAATCCTTTTACAAGGGCTTTAAAAGGTTTTTTATCCCCTCTGGGTACATAGTTTTTATTTGAACTTAGGGGAAAAGGCCTAGACATTTTTCTATCAGGCTCTGCCATTCGGCCAAATTCTAACCACAGAGCTACTTTGTAGTTTTTAGTCAGGACAAACAGGAAATATTTTTGGCAACCCTGGCCGGTGTGGCTCAATAGTTAAAGTGTTGGCCCTCAGGTTTGATTCCCAGTCAAGGTCAGGTATCTGGGTTGGGGCACGTGTGGGAGGCAACCAATCGATGTGTCTCTCTCACATCAATGTTTCTCTCTCTCCCCCTCCCTCCCTTCCTTCCACTCTCTCTAAAAATCAATGGAAAAAAATACCCTTGGGTGAGGATTAACAACAATAAAAATACTTTTGGCAGTATTGAACAACCCCTTGGACTCAAGAGGGACCCCCAATGAGGGTGTGAAAGACATTTTATTTTTCTCTCTCTACTGGGGACTACAGACAGAGATCTGGGAGAGCTGACTCTAGAAAGAATTTTCACCTTCAGCCGACTTCTGCCAGTTTTTCCAGGTTCCCACCTGCATTTCTGAGTGGGGTTTAAAGTAGAGAGTACAGCTTCAATACTGTGTTTGCCAGTATTGGGCAAGGTTGTTTTGGGGTTGGTTTTTTTTTTAATTCATTTTAAGTTTAGTTCCCCCTCGGCTGTTTTAGGGACTAATGTAGCCATTTACCAGAGAATTCCTCAGAGGCTCATCAACTCTGGGAGGGGTCCATATGGGGGCCCTCCTTCAAAGGTAGAAACAGGGGTGTCTGTAGGGCCCTTACCTTGGCAGAATTTTGTTTATGGTCTGTAGTCTCTCCAAAGAGGAAAGACAATTCAGACCGAGGATTACTAGGATAAGTACTCAAATGAAGGAGGGAAGAGGGGAGCAGTAAGAGTTGTGTCCATTTTATAGCATTTTGATTTAGATACCTCTTGTCTCCTTAATGTTTTTCCTTAACTTTTGCCTGAAACTTTCAGTGGAGCCATTTTGGAATTTTGTAGACTTTTGGAAGTTTCTGCATGCCAATTAAAGTAGGTATCCCATTCTGTTTGTTTAATTTGGGAGCCTTCACTTCAAAGTGCACTTCTTAAATGATCTTATCTCATTGGAACATTCCCCCTAATGGCCATTGTAATACCTCTGAGGGCTCACAGCAGTGTGGTATGACCCCAGCCATAAATGGAGTACAGCCCACATTTCTGTCTGGCTGTATTTGGGGCCTCAAACCTGACAGTTACCAAGCCAAGCTCTCAGAACACAAAATAAGCTTAGTAAGATTTTGCCATTTCTGTAGATATTTATAACTTCTGGGACCATAGTTCTTAATTATAAAATAAGTAGGTGTGCTGAAAGGTGCTACACTTAAATCTTTAGATTTTAAGGATTTCATCTCTTTTCAGCAGAGCTTTTGGGTCTCTCAAAGCCAAAATAATACCTAAAAGGGACATGTGGCTGGGTTGGGGATTGTGCTATGTTTTGCAGTGACCTTGTTACACAGAAATTTTCTTAAGGTTGGCAGGCTGACCTAGTGTCACTCTAACCAGATCTGTGACCAATTTATCCTAACATGGGAATCTTTGCATTAGGTGGTGAGTGTTCTAATAGCTCCTTTTACTTATTTATTTTTAATTTTTTTCAATTACAGTTTACATTCAATATTATTTTGTATTAGTTTCAGATGTACAGCATAGTGGCTAGACAATCATATACTTTACAAAGAGTTGTCCCCTGACATTTCTAATAGCTCTTAAATGCCCAACCAATTCCCACCGATTTTTGTGGTTTCCAAGATTCCCATTAGCAACGATCTTTATCTACTGGACCCAGTCCAGCTCAAGTCAGGCACAGTCCAATCCCAGACCCAGTCCAGTTTTTTTAAGTTGGACCCAGTCCAACTTCAGGCAGAACCACCAAGAATTTCCTACATGGAATCTGGGAGTTGGGGAAAGGATCGAACCAGCAGACCTCAACAAATGGGGACTGGGGGCTCCACATAAATGGGCAACTGGGAACTGCCCCTACAGTTCCCACGTGGGTCTTGGGACAGACTCAAGGGCTGGGGTTTCTAATCAAATAGGGAACTGTGGAATGCCATTTAGATCAGTAGCACAATGCAAAGAAATCGGAGCTCAGAAACAAACGGTATTTGCCCACAGCCCTCAGAAATGGCAAGAAAGACAATGAACTCAAAGGCTTTATGGGGGTACCACACTTATATTTCTCATTGTCCCAGGATGCCTTCAGAAGTTTGCTTTGGATATCATTGATGCTACCAAATTTGTTACATAACAAAAATTCAACTGAGTAAAATTTAAATATCTTAATTGGCTTTATTGAGTGATTCATGAGTCAGCATCCCATTTAGCAAGTAGAAGCTGTACAAAATGGAAGGCTTTTACAGGCAGGAGAGGAAAAGGGTGGATTGTTTCAGGCTTAGGTAACCTACCTATGGGGGACAGAAGGGGACGGTCAGGTGAATTTCCTCACTAGAGCTGACCAGGAAATTCCAGATTGACTGGTTAATATGAAGTGCCTGGGAGAGGCTGAAACTGCAATTAGGCTAGGTATTATGTCTCGGTTTAGTGATGTGGGCTTAGCACAAGTGACTCCATTTTGGGCCCATTGTCTTAATCCTGGGCTTGTTCACATTGTCACTATGCTACATTCTATTGACTAACGCAAGTAAAGAGATCTGCCCAGATTCAAAGAGTAGGGAAACAGACTCCATTTCTTAATGGAAGAAAATGCAAATTCACATTGCAAAGGGCATGGATTCAAACAAGAGACTAATTATGGCCGTTTTCACAATCTACCACCAATGACACTGTTGTTGTTAATAACAGTAGGGCATTCCTAGCTTTGATAAGAAAAACACTCATGTTCCTGCCTCAGCTAAGCTGCCATGACTCATCATGCTGTAATCCCTACTTGGTTTAGAAGCATAGGTTGCCTTTTTTGTAACTCACCAGCATTTGAGCATTTGGAGGAAGATAAACAGAATTGTCCATCCAGAGGTCAGCTGGCACCCCAGAAATGTGGGGCATTTCTGAATGTGAGCGTCTGGGTGAGCAGGTGAGCTTTTGCTAACCCTCCAACTGTGCCCTAGCTCTGCCCTCTCCATTATGCCCCTGAGCCCTCTCGAACCTTCATGATCAGGTTGGGCTGTGGGAGCTGGGAGAACAAGAGTCAGCAGCAAGGGCCGAGGGCTGGTGGGGGGAGGAAGAGGAGGCAGCTCCTGCCTCCATATACTGGGGCTGCAAGAACTGCACCCAAAGCTGCAGCCTGAGGTGGGCAGACGTGACAAAGGGAGAAAAGTAGGATGAGAGGACACATGCAGACAGTGAGAGAATCCAGGTGATGCCAGAAATGATGACATTTTTTGTCTTGCCCCTGCACCCCCACTCCCAGGCCCAATTTGGAATTCAAGGGGGGTGGGCAGTGCTTTATTCCATTCTCCAGGCCTTTCTAAAATAACGGAGGTCCTGTTAATGGTCTTATCCTTCAGAAAGGGGAACAGGGTGAGTCCCAGAGCAGGCTTCGGGTGAAGGGGCCGCCACTTGGATTGAGATATATGTTATGTAATTACAGTAAAAGGGAGTTGTGGGACCCGCCTGGAGTGCTACAGCAACATCACTGCAGTGATAAATCTCAATTAGGCAGCGTTTCTTAGCCCTGGAGGCAAAGCTAAAATCTCATTCCCAGATGTAGGTTGACAGAGGCTGTGACCAGGTAGCTGAAAGGACAGGGGTCAGTCAGTCTCTGCAGAGAAGGTGTAACTACTGAGACAGGAGAGAGGTTAGGGACCTTGGAACTAGGCAACTTGGTTTATAGTCAGGCCAAGTCACTTCTTAGGCACCAGTGTCCCCTTCTGTGCCTGGAGCACTGGCATCCTAGGACCCCTGTGCCTCTCTCTGGGTGTTTCCTAAAGGAACCCTAGCCATATGGTTCTCCTTGCTGGGGCTTATGGCCTTCAATGTGAACGGGATAGCAGAGCCTCCTGGTATGACTGGGTGGTGTTAAAGCTCATCTTCTGGTCCAGGCCAGTTTGGCTAGGTGAAGGGCCAGACTGAAGGGCCTCAGATTCGATTCCAGTACCTCAGTTGCAGTCTCCATCCCTGGTCCTGATCAGGGCATGTGTGGAGGCAACCAATCTCTATCTCTTCCTCTCCCTTCCACACTCTCTGTAAAAATCAATGGAAAAATATTCTGGGGTGAGGATTCTCACACACATACACACACACACACACACACACACACACACACACACACACACACAAGCTCATCTTCTGGAGCCAGATGGCCTGGGTTCAAATCCCTCACTAACTGTGTGAATGTAAACAAGTTATTTAACCTCTCTATGCCTCCATTTCCTGGGAAAATTATAAGATTATTGTGAGGATGAAGTGAGTTTTAAATGGAATGTGCTTAGCACAGTGCCAGGCACATAATCGGCATGTGGTACAATCAGTGTTATCTTTATTCAGTAATAAAATATCCAGTAAATAAATAGACAGCAGAGACATCAGGGCTACAGAGGGAAAAGGTCCTGCTCAAAGTCACACACCCAGTTAGTGGCAAAGCCAACTTACAGGTACCCTAAACACAGCTGTTGAGTAGGGTGTCTTGGTCTTATGAAGGAAGCCCTAGGGTCCAGAGGATCAGATTCACAGCCAGAGGCTGACATCCATTTGGGGCAAAGGGACTCTTGGGGACTGCCCTTCTAGGCCCAAAGGAAGCCTGAGCAGAGGCAGAGGCTGCTCAGACCAGGGCAGAAATCCAGCCTCTGCCAAACCAGGCTGGGAAGTCTGGACTACAGGACATCCTAAACCGTGCAGGAGGAGACAGGGCAGGAAGGACCTGCAGTGTCTTCCCCGATCTTTGGTTGGTAAACAAGCCTGGCCTGGGGAAATAAGACCCTGAGTAGGGCTGTCTTTCCCCCTCCATGAAGACACCGATTCTCCTGTGTCTTGCTCTCTGATGGAGGTGGTGGGCACTTTGAGAGTGAGAGACACAGCTCAGTCATCTCTATGGCCCCTGGCTTAGGCTCTTAGGAAGTACTGGTTGGGTAGGTGAGGTAAGCGAATTGATTGGTGAGTAAATGTGTGTGTGTGTGTGTGTGTGTGTGTGTGTGTGTGTGTGTGTGTGTGAGAGAGAGAGAGAGAGAGAGAGAGGGGTAAATGATGGGGGATGGATGGAAGATGGATGGGATGGGTAGATGTGGGTGGTTGAGTGGGATGGAAGGGTGAATGAATGGATGAGTGGATGGATGGATAGATGGATGGATGAATATGTAGGTGATAGATGGATGAATATGAACTAATAAGAAGCTCAGGGCATGACTGATATTTCTTCCTCTACTTTCCTGTTCTTGTGGTAGAAAACGGTAGGAGTTGGGCCTAGTCCCAGTCCCATGGTCAACACTAGTGCTTTCTCGGCACCTCCAGCTTATTGAGTTGATTTCTTCTGCAACTGCCTGAGCTCTCTAGTCTGCATTGATGCAGAGATCTCCCAATTAGCTAGTGTCTTTTATTCTTAAAAAAAAAAAAAAAAGCACAGAAGAGTATTTGCAAGGTAGGTTGTGTGCGTGTCATCTACATGGATTCATAGACCTTGTAGACCGCCTGGTCCAGCCCCCGCACTTTACTCTGAGGCCCAGGAATGGAAGGACTTTTGCCAAGCCACCCAAAGGCTAGTGGAGTTAGAACCCAGATGTCCAGGAAGTGATGGTTAAGAGCTTTGGCTCTAAAGTCCATTAGACCAGGATTTAAACTCCAGGCTCCAGCAATCACTGAGTGTGACCTTGGCAAGTTACTTAAACTCTTCAAGCCTCTGTTTTCCAGTCTGTAAGGTAATATAAATAATCACTAACATCCACTTAGCCAGGCTCAATGCTGTGTGCTTACACCATATTGCCATGTACCACAACCCCATGAGGTAGGTGACATCACATGCTTAATCCATAGTTATGCACACTGAAGCTTGGAGGAGTTATAAAACGTGCCCGGCGTCCCAGAGTAGATAAGAGGCTGAGCCAGGACTAGAACTCAGGTCTCTGAGATCCAGAGCTGCGGGGGCCTGAAGCGGCGGGGATCTCCCTTTTCCGTGTCCCGCACGGAAAGAGAGATGAACGAACCGGTTCTAAGTGGAGGCGGCCAGGGATTGAGAAATAATAGAAATAAAGAAAACAAGACGCAAAAATAGATTCATGAAGCTGGGGCTGGGTGGGACGCCATCTTTCCTCTCTGATGGAGAGGCTGCATGACGACGACGACGACGACCCTGAGCCACTCAGCAGGTTTATTTTATATCCCCAAAATCCAGGAAGTAACACCAAAACTTAGGATCAAAGGAGCTTATTTGCATTCTTAACTAGGCCCTAGCATTACTGGATTTACATATCTAGACCCGCCCCTGCTGACACCTGGGCTGCTATGAAGTCAGAACTGATTAACATGTCCAGCCTCATTGGGGAAGCATGTTCCCAGGGCGTGACTTGGCCTAAGCCAAGTTCAGCTGATGATAATTAAGGAAATGCCCAGGTGCCTCCCAGGGGGCCCTCTACACAGAGCCAGTGCACCCCTCCGCTCCCTGCCCAACTCACCTGGCTGCACCTTGGCTTTAAGGCAGTTCCAGGGCCGCTGTGAAGAACAGATGAGAAATATGTGTGGAGCTCCCAGCACTTGGTCCACACCAATTATTACTCTTATTGCCTCTGTGATTCTTTCTGAGCCTTACCTTCTGTAGTTTGCTTTGCCAGCCACTGTCTTGCTTTACCCTCCACACTCCTTCCAGGTAATCAGGCAAATATGAGCATTCCCGTCTTGCAGCTTAAAAAACTGAGATGCACAAACATCAAGTAACCTAACCACCAAGTGGCAGAGTTGGGCCCAGAGAATTCTGGAGGAGTTTACCAAGTGGGCAAAGGGGCATAAGCCCTGTAAAGGCCCAGAGACCTGAAGATGTATGGCTTATTTGGAAAATGTGGGGGCCTGCGGCCAGGGCATGTCTCTCTCTAGGCTGGAATAATGAGAGGTGAGGCTGGAAGGGCTGGGGAGGGGCGGGGGGAGCAGCAGATAAGCCCTTAGTAAGTGTTCAGAACCACCCCAGACATGGGTGGAGGGTGGTAGGAAGGCCAGGGCTGTTGGTAGGGAGCCCAGGAGGACGCTCCAGAGGGCCAGCCTCAACCCCATCCCTTCTGAGGATGGCAGCAGCTTTTTTCTTTCCGCTCTTATTTCTAACCGTTAGGAACTAAACTTGCCCTCGGAGAAAAGCTGCATGAGTCATCTTCTAGGCAGAAATTGCTTCCCTGTCTCAGAAATCCTGGCACCCGCTCCGATTTCCTTTGTCATCTCCGACTCTTTGAACATCAAGACTTCTATCAGCTGCTTCTCTTCGCCCTGCTGCTCCTGAGAGCACAGCTGAGCGTTAGAGGGAGATAGCTCCTTCCTCAGACTTCCAAGGCACAGGTGCTTTCTTAGAAAACAGTCTCCTTTTCTGCCCGCATTTATTCTGCGAACTGAAAACCACCTAAGTGACCTTTAATTTCATATTTTATAAGTCCTCTTCAAAGTAGGTTGATACTACTGTTAACATTTGAATTATTAAACTGAGGATGGGTGCTTGTGAAGCTAAGTTGTGGGAAAGTTATGGCATATTTCTGAAAACATAAACTACTCAGAGAAAGGCAAACCTCCCTGGAACCCTTAGGGTGTTCTGAAGGAAGGAGCAGGAAGCACTTTCCTGGCAGGATGGTTTTCCTGAATAAATAAGCCACCTTCACCCAGTTAGAAACCCAGGTCCCCGGCATACCCATCCCTAAACGGAGGTGGCTATCGAGCCCAGAGAGCTCCAATCACCCCCCAGAAGGTGAGAACACAGTTAAGGGGAGGAGGTAGTGACTCTGGGAAACAGAGAGACAACTCTTGAACCCTATCTCCTGGCTCAATTGAATATTTGAATGAGCCTCAAAGTCCCCCAGTCAAGCCACACTCTGAGACTGGCTCTGGCCAAGTGAGGGGTGCCAGAGGCATGGCAGACTCTGGAAATGACTTTACAGGGCATTACGATGGCAAGGGGGGGTAGGGAGTGGAGGTCTGGTATACGAAATGGCAGGGCCTCTGCATTGAGTTCAGCAACTGTTTGGGGCTGTATGTGGTTTTTTTGGTTTTGGTGTGATGGTTGTTTTGTTTTGTTTTGCAAACACCATCTCTGGGAGAAGAGTTTAAAGCAAATAACCTCAGTCGGGGAATTCCAATTTTTAACAGAGCTGTTAATCCCTACATCTTATCCCTCAACCTACACACACACACACATACACACAACACAACACACACACAAATACATCCATATCCACATACCACACGCTATGCATATAAACACATACATATACCACACATAGATCACACCACACACATACACCAATGTTCACACACCTACACACAGTATACTATACATGTACACATGCCACACATATCATATACATACACAATGCACCATATACATGCCACACACACATATGTACAATGCATTGGTGAGCTTAAGAGGATCCCCAAAGACTTTGCTTTCCCCAGGGTTTTAGCCTGTCCCATCTATCACCCTGGACGCCGCACCCACCTTCTGCCTTCCCAGCCTCAGGGAAGCCCCTGTGGCTCGCTGGCTCAGTCCTGCCACCTCATGCTCCTCAGGGGGCCTGGCTCCTGAGAAGCTCCTGAGGAGGTAGGCCTTTATAGAGGCAACAATTCTGACCAAATTTTATCCCATCTGGCCTCCCATGGGCAGCAGCCCACACGCAAACACAAAAGTATCCATTTAATCATTGGTTACCACACAGTGGAAGGCAGAAAGAGGCAAGACAGGCACACACAAACACCCCATTCTCCATCCAGTTACGTAGTCCATGAGCAATCGCAAATGCTAGTGCAGAGAGGCAGGGCTGCTGGGAGAGCACCTGGGGGCAAATCCCACCTCGGCTGCTTACTGGCAGGGTGACCTCACCTCTCTGGGCCTCCATGTGGACAACTGTAAAGTGGGAATAAGAGCAGCCTGCCTCCCACAACCAGATGATGCACGTGAGGAGCTTAATAAAGTGGTGAGCAGGGTCGGTATTCAAAAAATGGTCACTGCTGCTGCTGTGGAGGCTGGCTGGGCCACCCGGCACCGGGAGCCAGTGGCTGTCTTCGAGGGGTGAGGAGGCAAGGCCACCAGGCACAGCCAGTGAGCAGAGGCGGTTTCCAATGGACTCAGAAGCGGCTTCGTGTTGCAGTTTCTGCCGTTTATCATGCTCCTATTGTTGGGTTGTTGGGGGGGATTTTTCAGGGCTTTTTTAAATTGTGGTAAAATACACTTAACATAAAATAGTATCATCTTAATTGTTTTTAAGAGTATAGTTCAGTGGTATTAAGTAGATTCGTGGTGTAACCATCACCACCATCCATCCGCGAACTTTTCATCTCCCAAACTGAAGCTCTGCCCATCAAACACTAACTCCCTATTTCTCCCACCCCGAAGCCCCTGGCAACCACCATTCTATTTCTATTTCTATGGATTCGACTCTTCTAGGTACCATATAAGTGGGATTATACAGTATCTTTCCTTTGTGACTGGCTTATGTTTTCACTTATCATAATGTCCTCAGGTTTATCCATGTGGTAGCCTGTGTCAGAACTCCCTTTTTAAGGCTGAATAATATTGCCTTGTATGTGTAAAACAAATTTTCTCTATCCATTTATCTGTCAACGGACACTTAGGTTGTTTCCACCTTTTGTCTATTGTGAATAATGCTGCTATGAACATGTGTGTACAAATATCTCTTCAAGTCCCTGCCTTCAATTCTTCTGGGTATATACCCAGAAGTAGAACTGCTGGATCTTATGGTAATTCCACATTTAATTTTTTAAGGAACCACCATACTGCTTTTCAAAGCAGCTGCACCATTTTCATTCCCACCCACAGCGTACAGGGCTGCAGTTTCTCCATATTCTTATCAACACTTGTTTTCTGTTTCATTTTTTGTAATAGCTACCCTAATGGGTGTGAGGTGGAACAGGCCAGCTACATTTTTTAATCTCACTTTTGCAGATGTTATTTATAACTTGTAGCTCTTCAAGTCATCATTTCTTGATCTTGGGTGTATTTACTCCCAAGTATCCCAAAACAGGAACATGAATTGTCCTCTCAAAGTTACAGCTGTGGCTGCACCAAACACTCCTACAGGGCTCAGTGCCCACACAGGGAAGCCTGCACAGGAAGTCAGGAGGCTTGGGAAAAGGCCCAGGCCTATCGTCAGCAGATCTGTGACCATGAGAAAGTCACTTCCCTGCTGGGCCTGCTTCCTGTCCATCAAGACAGAGTAATACCCACACCTAACTCCCTACAGAATTGGAGCCCTGGGGGTAAAAAGGCTCCTGGAAAGTCGACTGCAATAGCAAAACCACTGGGCTTGTCAAGATTAAAAAAGCCAAAAGAGAAAAGGGCGGGCCCCTGATTCTTGGTAATGCATGTAGGCAATTTCAGAGCTCAAGTTCAAGGCAACAAATTGAATTATGTTGAATTATGGGGGAGGCAACTCTGCCATTTGCAGCCATGGATTGTTTGAAATCCTTTTAGAGGAAAATTAAAATATTTCACAGAGGGTAATAAAATGCCGGGTGTTTTGCAGGCATAATTGCTCAGTTCTCTTGGGCAAATAAGTAATTAGGCATTTTTATTTAAATCCTCTGTGTCGTCATTTTCTTTTATTAGTGGAGGGGGAAAGAAACTATTGTGGAAAATACATAAAATTCTGGAAATCACCAGAAGGTTAATTATAAAATTGTTTTAAAAATAAAATAAGAAGTAAATAAATATATAAATTTTAAAAGCACAGCATAGCAGCATTCTGCAGACACAAAGGAGAGGGCTGAGCATTTGTTTTCCTGAACGTCAGAAATGGAACGCTGTACCAAAGATTCCTTTGCTTTCACAGCAAATCCCACCAAGGAGCTTGGCAGAGGGCACCCTTCCAAGGAGATGGAGCCAGCACGGCATGGGAGCAGGAAGGGTGTCCTGAGCCTCGCTTCCACGCCCGGCCCTGCCTTGCCCTACCGTCCCTCACCCTGATCCGCTTGATGGGAAGGGTTGCAAAAGGGCTGATTTTTCTCTCAGCTAGAGATCCTCTGCTCCAGTCTCTCCATTTGCAGATGAGAAACTGAGGTTGAGGGGTTGGAGTCCAAGGCTCAGTCCTCCTTATGAATCCTGGGTCTCAGGATGGTCAAGTTATTGATGCCCATGACCCCACAGGTCTCAGGTCAACTCCCCAGCCTAAGCCCTAAGTGTAGAAGTGGGGGGAGGCAAGAGACATGTCCAATTGCTGTCTATCATCCACATAGCTGGTCCATGTTAGCATCTTCTAGAGTCCACCTTCCATTCTAGGCTGCTCTTTTTAGCAATAAGAGGAAGGCTGAGGGTGAGGATGCAGAGGGTTCATGTGCAAGGCCAGTCTGAGACGCTTGAAAAGCCACTAATGGTACGGGGGCGGGGGGTGACTCGGGCATATTCATAGGTAGTTATTCCTCTTCAAATTCTCTCTAAGGTTTGGGTTTAACTGTGGTGGCTTTCTGAGTAGGTACACGTTAATTTTGTACAAGTACTATGAGTGGTTGTATGCACATGTGTGTGAGTTTGTGGGGGAAGTGAGTTTACCTGCAAATAAGAACTTTCCATAGCCTTCTGCTAATCCCACAATTGCCCAAGGAGGTGCCTTGTTCTAACCTGTTAACCTATACCTCGCCCACCAGAGTGGTCTGCATTGAGCCATCCAGCAAACAGTTAGCAAGTGCCTACAGTATACTGAGCTCTGTGCTGGCCCTAGGAACCCACAGGGAAAAGAATACAACAACTCCTTCATTCAGGGCCATTTTCAAAGAGAGAGAGATTTCAGCTGGCCCTTAAAGGGCAAGGAGGAGTTTGCCTGGCGGGGAAGGGAAGGAACAGCAGAGGCTCAGGTATAGAAGCAGGAAGCAGCCCCGGTTCAAAGAGCCACTGAAAAAGTGAGAGGGGCTGGGGGATGTGGTCAGTGGTTCACTGATAGTCTTGGGTCAGGGGCTGTGGTGTTCATGCAGCCCAGCACCTGGGCTGGCGGGCCAGCCCTTCACCAGTGCCAAATGCTGGGGAAAAGGAAAAAGGAGGGAGCAGGAGGATGGAGAAGTGAATTGTGGCTTATCACAGAATTGAATTGATAGAGCAGTTAAAAGTAGCACAATAAACACAGATGACTCTCAAAAATGTAATGGTACATGAGTAAAGCAAGAAGCTTTCAACATGCAAAATAGCACTACACATACACACACACATACATACATTAGGTTAAACTACATGAAATTGTCAATGTTTGACCATTTTGACCTACAAAAATAGCATTTCATTTGGTTTGCACCCAGTGGACAGCTTCAAGCCACACCAGATTACAACTCTCCCATCTCCATGCGTGACACATTCAAGGGGTGGACTCAGCAGGCACCAAAACCCTACTGAAGCAAGTCAGGGTTGATTCCTGCACAGCAGCTCCTCCACTGTAGTCACAGCTGGTCCTCACATCCAATCAGCCTGGTGGTCAATCCCTCCCAGTGGCATGCCAACAGCAATCAAGGCTCAACTATAGCAGGACAGTATATACAGCCCACACAGGAGTGCACCTGGAGTACCCAGCTTGGATGACTGGGGAGACTGCACCACCAGTCCTACAGGATACTGCTAACTAATACCACTGTACCAAGCCCAGGAGACAGCAGTTCTGCCTGATACCTAGAAAAAAATACAGAGAGGCAGCCAAAATGAGGAGATAAAGAAACAGGTTCCAAATGAGATAAGAGGAGGAATATCCAGAAAAAAAGAATGAAGTGAAATGGAAGCAAGCAAACTACCAGATATAGAGACCAAAACAATAGTTTTAAGGATGCTCAAGGAACTTACTGAGAATGTCAACAGCATAAAAGAAGGACATGGAAACCATACAAAAGAACCCATCAGAAATGAAAAATACACTAACTAAAATGAAGAATCAATTACAGGGAATCAACAGTAGAGTAGATGAAGCAGAGAATCAAGTCAGTGATTTGGGATATAAGGAAACAGAAAACACCTAATCCAAACAGCAAAAAGAAAAAACAATTCAAAAAATGAGCATAGCAGAAGGAACCTCTGGGACAACTTCAAGTGTACCAACATTCACATCATGGAGTGCCAGAAGAAGAAGTGAGAGAGCAAGAAATTGAAAACCTATTTGAAAAAATAATGACAGAAAACTTCCCTAACCTAGTGAAAGAACTAGACACAAATCCAGGAAGTGCAGAGAGTTCAAAATAAGATGAACCCAAAGAAGCCCACACCATAAACATCATAATTAAAATGCCAAAGTTAAAGACAAAGAGAGAATCTTAAAGGCAGCAAGAGAAAATGAGTTAGTTACCTATAAGAGAGCTTCTATAAGACCATTAGCTGATTTCTCAACAGAAACTTTGGAGGTCAGAAAGGATTGGTACAAAATATTCAAAGAAATGAAAAGCAAGGATCTACAACCAAGATTACTCTACCCAGCTAAGCTATAATTTAGAATCAAAGACAGAAAAAGAGCTTCCCAGAAAAGAAAAGGCTAAAGGAGTTCATCACCACCAAACCAGTATTACAAGAACTGTTAAAGGGTCTTCTTTAAGAAAAATAAAAAAAAATCAAAAATATAAATAATAAATGGCCTTGTGACAGCATGGATGAACCTAGAGGCCATTATACTAAGTGAAATAAGTCAGTCAGAGAAAGACAAATACCATATTATTTCACTTATATGTGGAATCTAAAGAACAATATAAACAAACAAATGAAACAGACATACAGATGCAGAGAACAGACTGCTGGTTGGCAGACAGGAGGGAGGTTGGGGGGTCTGGGTCAAAAAGGTGAAGGAATTGACAAGTACAGATAGTTATAAAATAGTCATGGGGATGGAAAGTACAGCATAGGGAATATAGTCAATAATACAGTGATAACTATGTATGGTGCCAACTGGGTACTGGAAATATCAGAGAGAACAATATGATTGTCTAACCACTATGCTGTACACCTGAAACTAATACAAATAATATTGAATGTAAACTGTAATTGAAAAAAATTTTTTGAAGAATTTATAAATTTCCTATGTGATTCTGGGTACAAATAACCCCAGTCGGGGAATTCCAATTTTTAACAGAGTATCAGTTATTTGTATAGACCCAGCCTGCAACTAAGCCAGGCTAGGTCTATACAGATACCAGCCTGGCTTAGTTGCATCAGAACAAAAGAGAGCTACTGGATGTTCCCAGGGAGCAGGGAGGTAAGGAGTGACATTGCTACTGAATGTGAGACAGGCAGGGTGAGACAGGATGAAACCTGTATGGTCAAGTCCCATGACTGCTCTATACTGGTCAGGATTAATACCTATTGGAAAGTGTTGTGAGCTGAATAGTGTCTCCCTAAATTCATATGTTGAAGTTCTGACTCCTAGTACCTCAAAATGTGACTATATTTGGAAATAGGTCTTTAACGAGGTGCTAAGGGTGAGCCCTCATCCAATATGACTGGTGTCCTGATAAGAAGAGGAGATTAGGACATGGACGTGTATACAGGGAAGAGCATGTGAAGACATGGGAGAAGATAGCCATCTACTAGGATAAGCCAAGGAGAGAGGCCTCAGGGACGAACAATCCTGCTGACACATTGTTCTCAGACTTCTGCCTCCAGAACTGTGGGAAAGTAAACTTCTGTTGTTTAAGAAAAAAAAATGACATACAAGGTAATGATTAATGCTAAATTTAAGAGAAGGTTCTTTCTGAAACAAGGAATGGATTATACAGATGGAAAGAGATATATGGAGGGATGCAATTTTACCTGTCTTGTTTTCCTTCTTAAAAAAGAAAAATCTCACCCTAGCTGGTTTGGCTCAGTGGATAGAGCGTTGGCCTGTGGACTGAAGGGTCCAGGGTTCAATTCCGGTCAAGGGCATATGCCCGGTTGCGGGCTCAATCCCCAGTAGGGGATGTGCAGGAGGCAGCCAATCAATGATTCTCTCTCATCATTGATGTTTCTATCTCTCCCTCTTCCTTCCTCTTTCTCTAAAAATCAATAAAAATATTTTTTTAAAGAAAAATCTGAAGAAAAGGCTTAATGCTAAGGTTCTTTTCTATCACTTTTGTATGTTTGAAATAGCTTGTAATTTTTTTAAAAAGTTGATCTTGCATAACTCCTTGCATTCGGAGCCAGGGTTGTGTCTGGGATGCAGAGGGCTGAGGGTGCAGGGGAAGGCAAAGGGCTCCCAGAGCCTGGCCCCCACCCCTCAGACCACAGAGGCAACCGCCTGTGAAACCCCCCACCTCTGTCTTCACAGCCCCCAGAGAAGGAGGGCGCACTGCCTCGGCAGGTGGGCAACAAGACCGAGTGCGGCCTGCTGGGCTTCGTGCTGGACCTGAAGCAGGACTACGATGCCGTGCGCAGCCAGATGCCAGAGGAGAAGCTGTACAAAGTGTACACGTTCAACTCTGTGCGCAAGTCCATGAGCACAGTCATCAAGCTGCCGGACGAGAGCTTCCGCATGTACAGCAAGGGCGCGTCTGAGATCGTGCTCAAGAAGTAAGTGGCACAACGAGCGGGCAGTGGTGCGGGGAGCCAGGGGCCATGGGTGTCACAGCTCCAGCTGTCCAGCCGGGGGAGCCATCTGGCACCCAGAGGCTCAGAGAGGGCCCTGCCCACCTCCAGGTCCTTTGCCCAGTGCTTTTTCCACTATTTCCTCTTTAAAATTTCTATCGAGAGTCCTCCTTCTCCTCCTCCTCCTCCTCCTCCTCCTCCTCTCTGGATGGTAGTGATTTGCACTGTCAGCCAGTCTCCTCTGACTCCAGGTACCAGAACTAAGCCTAGAGAACTAGGCAAGTTACTCCCTGACTCTGGGCCTCATTTTCCCCACTTGTACCTTGGAGGGATTGGTCTAGCCTAGTGTTTCTGAACCCTGGCTACACCCTAGAATCGCGCAGGGAGCTTTTAAGAAACCATTGATTCCTGGAATTACCCCAGACAAACTGAACTGAAACCTCTGGAGTAAGGCTCACACATGGGTATTTATGTATTGTGTTCCCCCATGCCATTCTAATGTGCAAGCAGGGTCAAGAACCACTGGCCTAAGTTTTATACCCTTTAAAAGCCGTTTTAGCTGTGGAACTATTTTTTCAGATGAATCTTGTGAATATAAAACAGATAAAAGTAAATCTTCTCTTGCTGAGTGCACTGGGGCAGATATTACAAGAAGGCTGCCTGATTTCTTTTTGGCGGTTCCTATTCCATCCCTGCCTGGGGCCCCTAGGGCCTGGACCAGTCCTGGAGCCTTATGGGAGATGGGCTGGACAGGCATTGGAAGACCCACCACAGCCAGCTGGGTATCACTGGGGAGAAGGAGGTGAACTTGAGCCAGACAGAGGAAAGATCCCTGGGCCCTTGGCTGGACCTTACCATCTCCATCCCACCCTCCCCCCGCCGCCCCACAGGTGCTGCAAAATCCTCAACGGATCAGGTGAGCCCCGGGTCTTCCGGCCCCGTGACCGGGATGAGATGGTGAAGAAGGTGATCGAGCCTATGGCCTGTGATGGGCTCCGCACCATCTGTGTGGCCTACCGTGACTTTCCCAGCAGCCCCGAGCCTGACTGGGATAATGAGAATGATATCCTGAACGACCTCACTTGCATCTGTGTGGTGGGCATTGAGGACCCCGTGCGGCCTGAGGTAGGCCCCCCACCAGCAGATCAGGGAAAAGGGTTGAGGCTGGGAGTCCAGCTGGCTGGGTGACCGGGCATAAGTCACCTCACCTCTCTGAGCCTCAGTTACCCTGTGACACACCTAGGGTCTTCTTACGTTCTCTTAAACATTCAGACTCATCAGACCAGCATAGGCCGAACTTGGCACTGATCTGCTCAGGCTATAAGGTGGAATCCACACCATGCCAGCAATCCTGGAGCCATCCACCCAGCCATTGGAGACCTTCCACTGGCCCCCCAAGGGACAGGCGTGAGCGCTGCCCTGTTTTAGAAGCCTCCTGCTCCACAGGAGCCAGGACCTCCTGTAACAAATTCATAGGCCTAGATTCCTAGGTCCCTGAAAAGGAGATGGCCAGTCACAAAGGCCACCAGACTCAGGACAACCCCAAGTGTGGTATTCCCGGCAGCATTTAGAGTTCTCTCCATCCAGATCCAGTTTACCAATTAGTTCACACTTGCCGGCTTGCCTAGGTCACAGCTGACAGTTTACCTTGATCAGGTTTCCAGGGGAACAGAGCTAGAAAGTCAGTAATGCTGACTGAAGGTCAGATTCTCAAGCTGAAGGGTAGGGGGATGATGACAGCACAGCCTTCCCCGGGAGGATGGAGGGAGTTGATGTACCAAGTTCATCTACGGTAATGAGGTGCTCAGCTCACAGTAGGTCTTCAGTCTCCTTTAGCTGAATCTGAGCCAAGAATTCAGGGCTGAGGATTTGCAGGGCTGGGAAGGATGGGATGTGGGTGGTTAGTCAGGCTGCCCAGGCCAGCGAGAGGCTATGGGGAGAGGAGAGAGGCTGTGGACAGGCAGAGGAGTCACTTCCCTGAGGGGCCCAGAGGGCAGAGCCTAGGACACCAGGCAAGGAGGGAGGGGCCAGCCTCCCCTTTCTCCCAGGACTAACACAGCCTCAAGGTCTAGACCAGATGTCCTGGCCAGGCCTCAGCTGGGTCCGATTGGCCGCCGCTGTAGGATTGGTGACAGAGCTCCAGGGGCCACCCTCCTCCACAAGTGGCAACTTCCGTCTTCCCCACTTGCCCTGACTCTATTTTCTGGGGCCTCTGGGCATTCCCTGCTTCTCTTAGAGCCTCTGTTTTCCCTTCTTTCAAGTGAAAGGGGTAGACAAGATGCTCACCAAGTTTCCAGCCCCGATGTTGATTCCAAAGACCAAAAGAAACAAGCAGGTCACAGACATGGACTTTCACGTTTAGGCAGCAGGAAGAGGGATCAAGAGTGTGAGCTCAGGCAGCAGACAGCCCTGGGATCCTGAGTCCTAGCATTGTAAGTGGCCAAGTGAATTCGGATTAGAACAGGTTTTCTGTCTTCCTGACCCATGACCTTCTCCTGGGTGCCATAAAAAAAAGAAAAGGCGCCCTAACCAGTTTGGCTCAGTGGATGGAGCTTCGGCCTGCGAACTGAAGGGTCCCAGGTTCAATTCTGGTCAAGGCCATGTACCTTGGTTGTGGGCACATCCCCAGTAGAGGGTGTGCAGGAGGCAGCTGATGGATGTTTCTAACTCTCTATCCCTCTCCCTTCCTCTCTGTAAAAAATCAATAAAATATATTTTTGAAAAGAAAAGGCAAGGCAAGCAGCTCTAAGTCAGGAGGGTGAGGAGAGGAGAGAGGATTCCTGAGAAGGGCTGAACTGGGTCCCTGGCATTTTCTGTTGACATTATGATCATCCAGAGACATGGCTTCAGGCTCAGACTGTGGGAGGGTTTGCTGTCCCACCCAGCAGGACTTGGGTGCACTTCCATCCTGGAGGCCTCTACAGTAAAGAAAGTGGGCCTGGGTCCAAGCCCCAACCTTGCTACTGATAAGCCACTTCCCCTCTCTGTGCCTCAGTCTCCTCATCTGTAAAATGGGAGGTTGGCCCAGGTGCCCCTCAGGTCACTTCCAAGCTCTGACATTCTGAGCCAGCTGACTGGAAGGCTTACCTTCACCCCTTTCTTCCCTCCCTTCAGTCAGCACATCCCTGTTGGTGATCTCTCTCACCTTGGCTCACCCCCAGGATGTAGATTTAGAAGTTGTAAATTGTGTTAGAGAGCAGCACCTTACTGAAGTGACAATAGCAGTCAAGGGACCTGGGTTCTAATTCTGTGCCTGCCACTCCTTCACAGAAGACCTCCGTGCATCTTTTCCCCAGGCCTTAGTTTCCCCATCTAAACAATGAGAAAGTTGGACGTTCACAGTAGGAGTTAATGGTGATACTACTCGAAGGTATAAAGCTCTTACGTGCTGATTCAGCATCTCGCAGAGCGGCGGGGCCTGAGGAAACTGGCAGGTGTAGTTTTTTTATTCTTTTTCAGGCTAAGTAATTGATGCACGTGGAGCCAAATTCAAACAGTTCAGTGGTTCAGTGGCACAGACAGGGTGAAGTAGCCCCCCTGCTACCCCCAATTCTCCAGGTCCCGCCTCAGCGACAGCACCCTCATCAGTGTCATGGATGGCCTTGGGGAAATTCTATGCCTGCAGTGGGTGTGTTTGTGTCAAGTTCTCCTGGACAGCCTTGAGGCCGGCCAGGGTGGAAACCTCAGCCTGGACCACCTCTAGGGCCCTATAAGCACGTTCAGACCCGGCTTGCAGCTGCCACAGGAAAACAAACTCTGGCTCCTTGGTTTCCCCATCTGTCAAGGGGGAGAACCTCCGATTGCCTTCCTCCTGCAAGAAGACAAGGACAGAACAGATAAAAACAGGCTTGCCAAACACTCCACCATAGGACGCGACCGCAGGTACATTTTCTGAGGCTGATCGAGGCCAGTGTGGAGAAAGCCATCAGGAGAGTGCCCGTCTGGGATTGGCTGGGTTATCCGGGGGTGTGGGAGCCCTTGGAGTCACAGACAACCGGCTGTCACCAGAAACAGCAGATGTTTAAAAGCCTTTATTTAATGAAAACAGGAAGCGCCCATTTCCTGGCTGTTCTTCCTCGGTGAGAAATATTTAGGATAATTTTAGCAAAAGAAGGAATCTTTTTTAAGTTTTATAGCTATTTTATCTATGTAGAAAGCATATTTCAGGCAGATTGATGTCCCTGGGGCTTGAGTTTTAATCATCTCTGAATCCTCCGTGCCCAGAACCATTAAATGTTCAATAGCTATTTGCCAAATAAGTGAATGAGTGAGCAATAGGAGGAAGTACTGAGAGAGCTGAAGGAAGTGTGCCCTTGGGTTGGAGAAAGCAAGGATGGCGTATGAGTAGAGAGCATTTCCCATGAAAGATGGGCCATCCAGGCAGAGGGCACAGCACAGGCAAAGGCAAGGAGGTGGGAAGGGTTGCTAAGTGTTGGAAACTAGTGAATACCCCAGTCGGGTTTATAAGAAAAAAGGCTAGAAATGGATCTTGGAGCTGATTTGTGAAGGGTTTGCAAATCCCCATCCAAATGCATTCATCTGGCCGTGTATAAAATCACATGTCCCAGCTCAGACTTCAAGGGACTTAAGCACAGAGCTGGTTCACAATGCCCCGCGTTTACAGAGCACCAGCTCTGTGCCAGGCCCTCTGGAGGGTTCCGAGCAATGGGCAGCACCCACCCTCCAGAGCCCAGAGCCTAAGGAAATGTCTGGTGAAGAGGAAGTGTAGACGCCCAGCACACAAAAGCATGAAGCAGGACCGGCCGAAGCACAACCAAGGCGTCCAGTTAGGAGGGCCACTGCCCAGGAAGGAAGTGGAGTATCTCAGGTGGCCAGGGGGCTCCTCAGGTGTTTCCAGGTCTGTCTCAAATACCCCCACATTTGAGGCAGGTCACAAGCCCCTAAAGTATCTGACCCAAGAGTCATGCATGGTGTAGTGCCCATCCATACCACTACCTAACACCGGCTCCTCCTCATGCCCAGATGCCCACTGCACCCCACCCGCACTGCATCTGCACCCACACCCCCTCGCACCCTTTCCCGCCCCCAGCAGAACAACATAAGCAAGGAAGACTGGGGTGTGGATGCAGATGCGTTCTCGTCACCAGCATCTGCAGGCCCTGTGCTTGGTGCTGTTCGGCCCTTGTCACAGAACTCTGCAGCTGCGCTGAAGGGTGGAGACGGTCATCCCCATTTCACAGAAGAGGAAACCAAGGCTGAGGTGGGCACCCAGGGCAAAGCCCTAAGCCCTCCCTCTATCCTGAGGCAGGGAAGCTTCCACTGCACAGAGAAAAGTGTGGGGCCATAATAATTAGCCTCCTCCTTTTTCTCCCCAGCGGACCTATTTAGGAGAGACCCAGAGAATGGGGTTCCAGGTAGGCCGTTTAGCTCCCTTGAAAGCAGAAGTCTTTCTAAAACATGGCACCAATAACCTTCCCAGTTCAGAATTTGCCGTGGCTCCCAGGCCTGAAGGAGCAAGGCTCTGGTTCGAGCACCTCTGGACCTCAGGCCCCTCTCCAGCCTCATGGCCCTCCCTCAGCCTCAGCGCCCCCAGGCCACCCGCAGCGGTTCATCTGCAGCACCCTTCCACCCTCCCTGCCTGTGCACCTCATGGGACAATCTTCTGCAGCCAGGACCACGGCCAAGGCAGTGTGCCAGGCCCTGGAGCCTCGGTTAGTGTTGACTGAGCAGAAGCAGCTCTCTTCCAG
Source organism: Eptesicus fuscus (assembly GCF_027574615.1). Classification (NCBI taxonomy): domain Eukaryota; kingdom Metazoa; phylum Chordata; class Mammalia; order Chiroptera; family Vespertilionidae; genus Eptesicus; species Eptesicus fuscus. Next base: position 36,721,049 of record NC_072490.1, read on the forward strand.
GAAGCTCTCGCAGATTTCTTTTCCCCACCCACCTCCTTCTAAAGTAACAGCATCCTCCTCTGTGCTCCCAGAGCCCTTGATGCAAATCTTTACAAAGACCCTGCCTCCATGCAAGAGTACAGGACAATTATGTGAAAAATGTGGAAGGACACGATAGACTTGTTCCGCTGTGCAGCAATCAGCCGGGGCAGCAGTGAGCACCCTGTCATCAGAGGCGTGCAAGCAGAGGCTGGCCGGCCATCTGTCGGGACCCCCCGGGGGGAGATCTAGGCAATGAATGTAGGTCAGAGTCACAACCTATAGCTCCTTCCAACTCCAAGACCTCAAGTTTCTTTGAAACAAATATAACCTACATTATTTCATTTAGGGCAGGAGCCATATAAGGTACGTGTTCCCAAAAGAACAGTGTCTCCTCCCTATCCTCTGGGACAGGAGACAGCGGGGGCTGCAGCCCCAGCTACAGCCATTGTGAGGACACGTTACATTATGTAAACAGGATGTGGACGTTCCACATCCCCACTCCCTCCGGCTCCATAAAAAGAGGTCACATTTGCTTATGTGAGCAGCCGCTGTGGCACAAGGCAGAGAACTTGCTCATGTGACCCCCATCCCTGAGTAGGCCCCAGAAGGCTCCTCCTTGACCCTGGAAATACACCTCGAAGAGGCCATGGTCAGCTCACCTGTGCTAGTACCTCAATGACGGGGAGATCACTACCTGACACCACATAGCAGGTCTCTTAGGGAACTCGTAGCTGGAGAGGCCTCCTTATCAGGACCTGATCTGCCTCTCATGCCATTTGTTCCTCGCTCCACCACAAGGTGGTCATTCATAGGAGCCTGGATTTTCTCTACCAGGGGCAGGATGCAGCCCCTGAAGGAGGTGACAGAGGCTGAGCTTCAGCAGGTCACACTCCTGGTGGTCAGAGTAGGGAAAAGAAGGAAGAGGGGCAAGGCCAGAGGCAGGGAGACTGAGGAGGGGCTGGGCAGTGACCCTGACCTGAGATGATGGTGTAGAAAGGTGTGGACAGAGGCTGGATATTTTCAAGGTCGACCCTTGTTATTAAAATCCTGGGGGCAGAAAGGGACCAGCAGGCAGGAGCCATCAACAGTCAGGTTTTGGACCAACATTCTAACTCTTTGTGTTTGCTAAGGCTGCTGTAACAAACTGGGCAGCTCAGACAACAGAACTGTGCTGTCTCACAGTTCTAGAGGGTAGAAGTCCGAGATCAAGGTGTGGGCAGGTCAGTTCCTTCTGAGGTTGTGAGGGAGGGGCCAGTCCCAGGACCTTCCCCGGCTTCGGTGCTCGGCTGGCAATCTCTAGCACTCCTTGCCATGGAGCAGCATCACCCTGACGTCTGCCTTCTTCCTGTGTGTGAGTCGTGTCCAAATGTCCCCTCTTTATGAGGACACCAGTCACATTGGGTGAGGGCCCACTCTAATGACTTCGTCTTTTTTATGTATTTTTTTATTGATTTCAGAGAGGAAGGGAGAGGGAGAGAGTGATAGAAACATCAATGATGAGAGAGAATCATTGATCAGCTGCCTCCTGCATGGCCCACACTGGGGATCGAGCCTGCAACCTGGTCATGTGCCCTGACTGGGAATCGAACTGGAACCTCCTGGTTCATAGGTCGACACTCAACCAGAGCCACACTGGCCGGGCCCTAATGACCTCATCTTAACCTGATTGCCTCTATAAAGACCCTTCCTCCAAATAAGGTCACATTCTGAGGTCCTGAGGGTGAGGATTTCAATGTATCTTGGGCGGGGGGGCACATTTCAGCCCCAAACAGTCTTCAAACTTTCAACAGTGACTTGGCAGATTCAGCTCCCTGAGACACCCCAGGGTGGAAGTGAGCTCCCAGGCACTGAGATGTGCAGGAGTGGGATGTGGGACTCAGCCCCTCCAGTCCAGAGGTGCTACAGTGCTTAGTACGTAGGGTTTTCTGCTCTTGACATGTCCTTTCCTGCTCAAAAAAAAAAAAAAAAGTTTTGCACCAAATATCGCCTTATTATTTTATTATCTGTCACTATCCATGGGTAAGAGTTTTGTCCAGTTGATCTGTGTTGTCTAGAAAGTTGATCTGTGTTCTGGCAGCTTCAGGCTGGTTTTTGCAACCTAACTGCTGGCCACATCCACAGTTCCGCATAAGGTTGGGGACTGGGTGAGGGGATAGGGTGAGGCCTTGCTGGCCTCTGACTGGCTAGCTCTGCCTGGCCTGATTGGCCCCGATATTACAGAGAGGGCAGGAGGCAGCTGTTACTCTCACAGGGAAATGTCATATTTTACATGAAACATAATCATTTGCATTTATTTTAAGCTAGTGTCACATTCTGTAAATAAAATGACCCCAAATGCAATCCCCCCCCCCAAAAAAAAAACAAAACTAAAAATACACAAACATATTTATCATTGACTTTGCAGGACATGTGCATGTGGATAAAGCAGAGACAAGATCCTGTGCATTAGAAGAGTGTTCTATACTCTCATGGGGCCAGATCTGAGGGAGTATTTATTGGGAGCTTTCTCAAAGTCCTTGCCTAGGTCTGGATAACATTGTTTTTATCCTGCGGTGGGCTATCACGGTTGATAGGTAGCAGCTGCCTGGCACTCTGCAGAGAAGATTTCTGAGACCACATCAGGGTTTAATCAGAGGGTGCTGCAATTGATTAATAATGCCTTTCATGGGAGAAGCAGGGGTGGAGATGGTCCATGTGCCATCAGTAGCTCCTGGTCATCTAGGCCCCTTACAGTGGCGCTGCCTGTGAGCGGGGCTCACTCTGAATCCATGAAGGCAGGAAGGGCCTAACCAAGGTGATGCCCACCCCCATGGCTCCTGCCCTCCCACTCAGGTCCCAGAAGCCATCAGAAAGTGCCAGCGGGCAGGCATCACAGTCCGCATGGTCACCGGCGACAATATCAACACAGCCCGGGCTATCGCAATCAAGTGTGGCATCATCCATCCTGGGGAGGACTTTCTGTGCATTGAGGGCAAGGAGTTCAACCAGAGGATCCGCAATGAGAAGGGGGAGGTATGTGGCCCGGTGCAAAGGGCACTCAGAGGTGTGAGCTTGGACGGGGGGCTGGGAGGCATGGGTGCTGCATGATTGTCCAGAAGCCAGCGAATGTGCCAAGAGCCCAGTGATTCTAGGCGCCCCCCTCCTTTCTCCGGCCCTCAGTTTCTCTCCCCAACCCCACCAATCCGCCCCCTCCTGCATCCCTCTCCAGATTGAGCAAGAGCGAATCGACAAGATCTGGCCAAAGCTGCGGGTGCTGGCTCGCTCCTCCCCCACAGACAAGCACACCCTGGTCAAAGGTAAGACTTGGGCAGGCACAGGCAATTCTGAGACCCAGGTGCCAGGCCCCTACAGTCTCCTCCCTGGCACCTACAGCTTCTTCCCAGGACAAAAGGGATTTTGCCTGGGGCTCCCCACATGTGGGACACCCTGATCTCGCCCTCTTTGCAGCCCTGGAGGCCTCCTAAGGGCCATAATGAGATGAGGAGGCTGTGAATCTTCTGTCTGGGCTTCAGTTCCTAAAGGAAGCAATGAGATTGCCTGTCTAGAGCCAAAACTCATGGCCTGAGGACTGAATGGGGCCCACAGATGTATTTTACTTGGGTGGTACAACAACTCTTTTATGGTGAATTTGAATGACTTTATAGAGATCCTGCTCTCTCATGTTTGATGCCGTCTTCAATACTAATTATTTTCTGACTCTCAGCACACTTCATTTATTTATGCTCTGTCTGGCCCCAGAGCTTGGGAGTTTGAGACCTTTAATCTGCTTGGTCTCTGAGACCTTGAGGATGGCCTAGGAAGAGCAATATGACGGTTGAGGCCAACAACCAGCATCCTTCTCCTTCCCTGTCTCCCTCCAGAGAGAGAATGTATCCTTGCTGAGTCCACTCAGGTGGCCAGATGCTGAGTACTTTCAGGGTCACACAGCCCTGGGTACAGGTCCTGGCACTGCCCCTGACTTGCTCTGTGGCCTTGGGCAAGTTCCTCCCACTCTAGCACTCAATTTCTATCCCCATTTCTTATTCAGCCACTCATTCATTCATTCACTCACTCATTGTCTTGATAAATGCTTATTGAGGATCTACTACATGCTGGGCCCTGCTCTTGGTAGTCATAGCCTTTCCCTCTTGGAATCATGGTCCAGGTTCCATCCAGCAGATATTAAATAGCTGGTTTCCCTACATAGAAATAAAGGCTTCACTGGGGGAAGAGAAGGGTGATCTGAGACCCTCTGCTGGTGTCAGATCACAGGCCGTGGAAGGTGGTTTGGGGGGCCAGGAGCAAGTGCCTGTGTTTCAGGCAGGGCAGGGAACTGCATTATGAAAACCCAGAGGCAAAGACTTCCAAGCACCTTCTGGTGTGGAAAGACATTCAATTGCCTGGGCTGGGACCTTGAGGAGAGAGGGAGATCAGAGGAGGAGACCAGAGAAGGAGGTACCAGCCTCAGCTCATGCAGGGCCTAGAATGTCAGGACAGTGACCTGCACTGTCAGCTCAGGGTGGGGACTGTGGGAGGGCCTTGAAGGGACATGCGGCATTTTAGAAAGCTCACTCCCTGCTGTGTGGAGTGGCCCGGAAGCAGAGGGACCACCAGGATTGTCCAGCTGTGAGAGGTGACACCTGGACCAGGTGGTGACAGTGCTGGTGGACAGGAAGTCAGCAGGTCTGAGAACTGTTCTGTGTGGGAAGGGCTGGGCCTGGCAATTGTTTGGATGTGGTGGAGGGATGAGGCAGACACGGGTCCAGGATTCCGTAAGTCTCCACCTGTTTCAGAGCCTGCTGCGCACCAGCATGCACATGGTTTTTGAGCAGCAGCTAGGTGTTAGGAGTTGTGAGAGAAGGGACAGATTTGAGGGGAAACTCGGTGGCTGAGCTGAAGGCCCTCTGACATCCACGTGGAGATGTCTGGAGGACAGATGGATATCCGTGGAGTCAGGGCTCAGGAGACAGCTGACCAGAGGTGAAGACACAGGTGGGGTAAGCCGAGCAGGGAGAGCAGAGGAGCCGGCTGAACCCAGGACCTCACACCTGAGCGACAGGCAGAGAACCAAGAAGTGGTAGCCAGAGGGTGGAGGACAGCCAGGAGCAGTGGGCCAGGAGGCAAGGAAGGAGGCTTGGTGAAGAGGAAGGGGTGGCCCACAGCATGAACAGCCCCTGAGAGGTCTAGAGAAACAGGATAGGGATGTGACCACAGGAAGGCCCCTGGTGGCCGTGCATGGCAGGGCCATGCCAGCACTGCAGGTGGTGGGCAGGGGTCTGGTAGAAGGTGTCCTCCCAGCTCCCCCCTCTCCTGGGAACAGTAGGAGGCCTGTGGGAAGGTCAGTGCCAGCCTGAGAAGCCTCAGAGGAAAAAAACGGCCCTTCCTCTGCCTTGGAGGAGCACCCAGGCAGGCCAGGGGACCCGCAGGGATGAAGGCCTCAAATGCCAAGTAGACAGAGACTAGATAGTCCCTGGCAGCACATCAGCTGGGGAGCAGCTGGACGACTCCAGAGTACATGCCTTGGAGCTGGGCCTGGAAGCAGGTGGAACTTGGATGGTCACAGAAAGCTGGGTGGTGGGGTAGGGAGCACAGTGCCCGAAGTCAGGGAACTCATTCCCTCCTTCCACAGGTTGTGCTGTTTGCCAGGTTCAGGACAGGGGGACACGTGGACGAATGGGAGCTGTAGTGATCAGTTAGGGTGGGGGCCTGAAGGGGGTCACAGAGGCTTCCCAGAGAAAGTGGCCTCCGAGCTGAGCCTGCAGGTGGGTGACAGGGAGCTGGCTGAGGGAACAGCCTGTGCAAAGACAGGGCCAAGTGGAGCTAACTCTGCAGGCCCAAGAGCCATCCCTGTAGTTAAATCACAGATGAGGGATGGCCGGGGGCTGAGAGAAGAGATGATCAGAGAATGGGCAAGTTCTGACCATGGAGGACTTTGTGAGCGGAGCTAAGAATGCAGATGCCCCTCCAAGGCCAAGTGGGCAGTGAGAGAACGACTCAGCTGATGCTGGGGGCCAGGTTCAGACTCAGGTGTTCACCCTGGCGCTGCTGCGCAGATTGGAAGGGGATCCCTGGGTTAGTGAGGTAGAAGGGATGGGGACAGAGAGAAGCAGAAGGATCCCAGTGGGATTTCGGAGCCAGGATCCTCAGGCCTTGGTGACACATTTGATGTGCAGAATGAGAGAGCAACATGTCAAGGTTGACACTCAAATTTCTGTCCTGCCCATAAACTCCACTCATGCCCAATGACGTCTTTCACGCATCCTTTCCACTGGCCCCAGCTCAGTGACAGGGGCCACATGACATCTTTTCATTCTGTTACTTATTGAGGATTTTATTGAGGATAAATGTGTAGAGAGAGATCAAGGCCAGTACAGTGGGTCAGGGGTCATTGGCGAATGGCACAGCCTAGACCTCCTCAGGTGTGACTGAACCTCCCAGAGAGGCGGTGCTGGGGGAGCACATGGTAGGCCCCTGGAAAAACCCTGGAGCCCCTGGACAGGCAGGGGGCAGCGATTCTGGCCAGGGTGGCTGCTGGGGTGGCCATGGGTTGCAGAGAGGAGAGAGGGTGCTGGAGAGGTGAGCAGGCCCCGACCATGGAGGGCTGCAAGCCAGTACTGGGCTAAGATGCCTGACATCCCCTGCAGGTGCTGGGAGCTATGGGTGACCCTGGAGCTGGGAAGAACCACGAGGCGGGTAGGGGGGCGGTCAGGGCAGAGGCCAGAGAGGAGGCTGTGCCCAGTCCTGTGTCCTCCTGAGGTTCAAGACTGGCCAGATTGTCCCTGCCCCACGGAGCATCCCAGGGCCCTGAGCACACTCCTGCCCCCTCCCACAGGCATCATCGACAGCACCCACACCGAGCAGCGGCAGGTGGTGGCTGTGACAGGAGACGGCACCAACGATGGTCCTGCACTCAAGAAGGCGGATGTGGGCTTCGCCATGGTAGGAGCGGCTTGCGGGGGCCAAGGGCAGCATCTTGCAGGAGCTCATGGGCAGAGGGTTAGGGGAACATGGACAATACAGCCTCAGGCTGGTGATGCGGGACCCCCAGCTCACACTCAGCCCGCCCACCATCCACCTCATGTGCCCGGTGGTCTCAAAGCCCAGCCTGGCCCCCTGGAAGGGCAGAGGGAGGCTCCCTGCACTAATGGGTCTGGGGGAGGGGCAGGAAGAGGCTTCCTGAAGGAGAGGGCTGGCCCCAGGGTGCTAGGTCTGTCAGGAGTAGGTGTGTGTGCATGCATATGCGTCTGTACACACGTGTGTGTGTCGTGTGATCTGGCTGTGCTGGCAGTTGCGTGTATATATGTGGGGGTTGTGTAGGACTGAGGATGTGTAGGGGATGAGAGCAGTGTTGCTAGAGCTGCTGGCCTCCTCGGTTGACCCACCCAGGCTCCTGTCCCCGTCCCCACAGGGCATTGCAGGTACAGATGTGGCCAAGGAGGCCTCAGACATCATCCTGACGGATGACAACTTCAGCAGCATCGTCAAGGCAGTGATGTGGGGCCGCAACGTCTATGACAGCATATCCAAGTTCCTGCAGTTCCAGCTGACAGTCAACGTGGTGGCTGTGATTGTGGCCTTCACGGGGGCTTGCATCACGCAGGTGGGTCCCCCGAGGGGTGGGCAGGGTGGAGCATGCCGGAGCCTGGGGGAAGGCATCCCAGGTCGTCCCACCCATCAGTGGTGCCTGCTGAGGGCCAGGAACTGCAGTACAGACCTCAGGCGCCAGCCCAGCGGAGCAGAGGAAATGAGGCTCAGAGATGTGGCGGGGGTTGTCCAAGGTCACAAGGCAAGTGGAGATGTTAGGCCTCATTTCCATGCCTGCCTGACCCAGGCACAGCGCTGGTCATTGCTCCAGGAGGCGGGAGAGGCTATCCTCAGGGGAGGCAGAGCTCATGGCTGCATAAAGGACTAGAGGGAGGGTGGGGCAGGGCCAGGCCCAGGGGGATCAGGCAGCCAGATGGGGGGCAAGGAGCCCCAGCAGGGCCCAGGGGCCCTTAGTTCTGACATGGAGCGTGTCGGGTGAGGCCTGTTTGCCTGGGTTCCTGAGGCCAATTGGGGGCCATAGGAGGGAGTCAGGGACTCTGTCACGGGAAGAGACAGTTGTCTGTCAGGATCTCAGTCTGGGTCTTGAGCAGCCCCAGGCCCTGAACCCAGGGGCAGTTAACCACAGGCCCCAACATCAGCAGCCCCCTGCTTCCTCACCTCCCCCATGCAGCAGGAAACAGTGATGATCCCCATTTTACAGAGCCAGAAACAGAGGCTTGGGGTATGGACAGGCCTGGTACCTGCCACTGCTCCCACAGCCTCCTGCCTCCCCCAAGGGCTGACCAGGCTGGCCCGGGGAGGAAACAGGCGAAGTCCAAGGCTGGCCCCTCCTAGCGGCCAAGTGGGCAGACAAGTTCCTGCCCATAGGAACCCCCAGAGGCCCGGAGGCTGGCACTGCCCCAAAGAGCCGTGTGGCGCTGGGAACACTGCTCCCCTCTGCTTTACTCTGAGCCCTTGGGGATACACATGGCAGCGCCCAATACCCAAGCCCTGAGAGAGTCTGAGGGTTGGCTGAAAGGGTCCCTTCCTACTCAAGGGCCTTCTCTCCTGGTTTGTGGGTGAGATGCTCCCTCTAGTGGTGGCTTGGGGCACTCCCACAACATGTCAATTCACAAGGCTTCTTTGAGACCAGCAGATGCCAGATGGGGAAACTGAGGTTCCAAGAGGACTATCAGTTTGCCTAAGGTCTTAGGTTGAGTTGGTGGCAGAGCCATGGAGACCTTGATGTGGAGATCGGGGACCCTAACCCCAAGGTGCATGTGATCAGAGAAGGCTGATGGCAGGAAGAAGCTGAGGATGTGACTGTGCCAGGGCAGAGGTGGGAGAAGCGGGCAGGAGGAGGAGCTCTGATAAATACCTAGGAGGTAGTGAGTATATGGGGTGCAGACAGGGGGCCTCAGGAGGTACATGGAGAGGACAGAGGGACCAGGAACAGCTCAGTTCAGGCTATTAGGCTCTCAGCGTCTGTGGCTTCCTGGAGGAGGTGTTTCGCCAGTGGATGAGGCTAAAGCCACAGGGAGGGGGCTGGGCTGGAAAGAGGGCAATGTGAGGGAGGATGGGGCCCCTGCAGCCAGGGGATAGGTGTAGAAAAAGAGCAGGGCAGGGAAGGGGCCACGGGGAGCACAGATTTAAGAGGCAGGGGAAGAGGAGAAGCACCCTGAGGGAGATGGAGAAGGAAAAGGAACATTCAGAGAGGAGGAGCTCAAGGTGAGTGGGGTCAGGGGTCAAGGAGGAGGCTGTGGCCAAACACCAGTGAGGCCAGTGAGATGGGCTGGAAGATGTGTTCCTCGATTGTGACAAGTGGGCACTGATGACCTTGGGGAAATGCTTTGAGGGGGCACGGAGAGGCCAGAGTCTGGCTGCCAAGGACAAGGCACACAGGGTGCGAGGAAGGAGGGGGGCGGATGGATTCAGCAACTCTGGGCAGTGCCGACTGCATGACATGATTGCAGAGGACGGTATGAATATGTGACCCCAGTCTCAGGCAGAGGTGTGGAAGGACCCACGCCAGACTGTGGGCAGCGGGAACCTACAGGTGGTTCAATCACTGATGAGTTTTAGCTTCTGCTATTCCTTACTTGCCCAAATTTTCTACCATAAAAGTGTTATTTTTGGAATCATACACACACACACACACACACACACACACACACACACTAACTGCTGACATTAAAGTGGGGTAAAGGATAAAGAGAAATGGAGTGGTGGTGAGAAGAGGACAGAGTTGGGGCACTGCTGGTAGAGTAGGAGAGACATAAGCCATTAATGGTTGCGGGGAAAGGCAGCGGGGAGGTGCAGAGGGAGACAGAGGAGATGGAGTCTGTGCTGGAGATGGTGGGGGACATTGTGGCCTTGCCTAGAGGTGAGACTCATGGAGGGGAAGAAGGGAGGAGGAGAGGTGGCAAGCAAGGATGTGGCTGTATTTACCAGAGAGCCAGTGGCCATTGGCCCTGGGGAGTCCATTTTGTCCTTGGGGAAGAAGACAGCCAAAGTGGGCAGGTCTGGGCTGTCCTCCAGGGAAAGCCTCAGCGAATCTGCTCTGTGCCTGCTCAGGAACCCAGGGGGCAGGCCAGCAAGGGCAGACCCACTGGGCAGAGCGGCCTCAAGGCTCCAGCAGGAAGCTGCTGAGCCCCACAACAGGCACGTAGTGGCAGCAGGTGGGGCCGGTCTCCCCATGACAGCCCTCGCCACGGTTGCTGTCCCCAGGACTCCCCTCTGAAGGCCGTGCAGATGCTCTGGGTGAACCTCATCATGGACACGTTCGCCTCACTGGCGCTGGCCACCGAGCCGCCCACCGAGACCCTGCTTCTGAGGAAGCCGTACGGCCGCAACAAGCCCCTCATCTCGCGGACCATGATGAAGAACATCCTGGGCCACGCCGTCTACCAGCTCACCCTCATCTTCACACTGCTCTTTGTCGGTGAGTCCCCCACCCCACCCCGGGGACTGACCCAGCATTCTGATTTACACCCACCTTCCTGTTTGCCAGTGGGGGATGGAGGCCCAGGGAGATGAAGTTAGCTGCTCAGGGTCACAGAGCAAGACTTGGGCAGAGCCAGGTTCTGTCCTGCATCTGGCCAACCCCAAACCAAGGCTTTTTCCACGGACACCAGCTCTGAACACTGAGTACACCCTGCGTGAGGTGGTGCCCAAGTGTTGATGAATGCCCCTCACGCCAGCCCCAGAGGAGCCTGAGGCTTTTGAGGGAAATGACTGGCCCCTTCTCTGATGCATTCCCACATGTCATCCTCGCCCTGTGGAAGGTTACCTCAGTGAGGCTTCCTACACACCTGCCTACCCACCAGTTATTCCCACAATACTCTCACTTAGGCTGCCAACCACTCCGTGAGGCAGGCACCTTTGCCATCACTCCCCACGACAATGCCAACAGCAAGCACAGGGAGGGGAGGTGACTTGCCCAAGGGCATGCAGTCTGAGGAGGAGCCTGGGCAAAGAACCAGGTCTAGATGGGTGAAGACTGGCCTGGTTTCCATGAGTGCTTCAGAGATGATCCATGCAGAGCCCACCCCCGGGTAATAGATGAGAAAATAGGCGCCCAGAGAGGGAAAGAGGCTTGCCCATGGTCACACAGCCAGTCGGGCCCAGCTGGAGGCCCCACCTCGGCAGGCTCCCTCCACGTGAGCCTCCTTGAGCTGGACTTTCAACACCAAGGAGCACTTGCCTTCAGAGTACAGAGTACAGATGCAGTGGGGCGTGGTCCTGTTCCTCAGAGGGCAGGCCTCTTCCAGAAATCTCCAAGGTGGAGTGTTGGCAGGGCCATTGTGAAGATCACATGAGAAGCCTTGGAGGAAGCCACAGGAAGGCAGAAGTAGGAGACTCCCAGAAAAAGCTGCAGGCGAGGGCGAGAGGAGGGCAGCCCCTGCCTTACTTGCTGGCTTCCCCATTGGAGCACCTACCCTCGGTGGTCTTGGGTTCAGGTGCACACTTCTCACACAGGAAACCCCACAAGCCCTCCCGGCACCACCTGTCATAGGCACGCCGTCAGCGGGTGTCCACACAATACCGAGGTCTCTGCCCTCCACCGTGTGACAGCTCAGCTGTAAGAGAAGCAGCAACATGGGTGGGTCCGAGCCAGTCTGGCTGAGGAGCCCAGCCTCCACATGGGAATTATATCTCTTATAATAGCCCCCTGAACTTCCAAAGGTCTCAGCAAGGGACATGCCCAGTTACAAAAAGCAGCACTTTTGGGGGAGCCCAAAGCCATGGCCTCCCACCAGGTATCCCTAGTTCACCTCCAGACCTCGCTGTCCAGATGAGTCTGTCATTTCTTATCAGCAATGTCACCTGATAACACAGCCAGCATCCCACCTTTACCAGATTTCCATGGAAAAGTGGAAGGAAGTTCACCAAGGTCTTGTTCCCTTAGAGGATAAAGGGTTTTGTTACCCCTTCACTCACACTCATGACCACCCAACGGCACAGGCCTACCTGCCCCGTGTCCGGGGCACACCTCCATGCCTGGGCTGCCCACCTTGCTGCAGGGCCCAGGGTCTTCCCCCACCCCAGCCCCCACCCAGCTCCAGCACTCTCGGCTTGGCAGGTGAGAAGATGTTCGAGATCGACAGTGGGAGGAATGCCCCCCTGCACTCGCCACCCTCAGAGCACTACACCATCATCTTCAACACCTTCGTCATGATGCAGCTCTTCAACGAGATCAATGCCCGCAAGATCCATGGGGAGCGCAACGTCTTTGACGGCATCTTCCGGAATCCCATCTTCTGCACCATCGTGCTGGGCACCTTTGCCATTCAGGTAGCCAGGCCACCATTTAACCTGGGCCAGCGGGCAGTGGGCAGCTGGAGCCCCCTGCAGTGCCCTGAGAGCCCAGGCCTTCAACCTGGCCCCTGATGGCCCATCTCTCTGTCTGTCTCTGTCTCTGCTCCCTTGGACCTCCAGATAGTGATCGTGCAGTTTGGGGGGAAGCCATTCAGCTGCTCTCCGCTGCAGCTGGACCAGTGGATGTGGTGCATATTCATCGGGTTAGGAGAGCTCGTCTGGGGCCAGGTAAGTTCTGAGTGGGTTAGAGGAAGTGCCTCTTAGTGGGAGAAGGGAAAGAGCATTGGCCAGGAAATCTGGGAGCCCCAGGAATGGGTCCCAGTTCTGCCAGGGACTTGCTGTGTGGCCCGGGACAAGGCCCTCCCTGCCACTGGGCATCTGAGCAATGGAAGTTGGCCTAGGTCCCAAATGCTTGTCATTTGGGTATCATCACTCTGATTTTTGCCATATATCTAGGTACCACTGATCATGTTATTTACTTAATAGTTTCTTGTAATTGTATCAGGCTTTTTTTCATTGAAATTTATTTCAAAAGACAACTTTATATTACTAACATGAGTGGGAAGTCAATATCACTTGTCATAAATAGAAGCTAACCAAGAAATAATGTAATGAGAACAATGGTATTAAACTCTAACTGGATGCCATGGCCCGCCAAGGCTCAGAGCCTACAGGCGGCTAGCTGTCAAAAAGGGAGATCAGTTAGGTGGTGTTACTGATGGTGCTGATGGGAGATCAGTAGTTGGAGCCACACCAAAGAGAGGCTCCTTCAGAGGCTCCGAGAGAACATAAGGGCCACTCTGCCACGTGGCAGACCTACTCAGTGCTGTGCCTGTGGCCATCTGAGATCCTCCTGGCTTTAGGCACCACTGGGCTGGATGCTCTGTGCAGGCCTTTCATCTATGACCCCAGAATATTCTCCCACCAGTTCCCTTTCCTACTGTTGCCCATGTTCTTGGGACACACACACACCCATCAAAGTGCTCACAATTTGCAGCTCAAAGCTCCTGACCAGGACGTGGTGTTTATGAGACACGCCCGAGCTGGGCCAAAGGGGCTTTGTCCCTGAGGTGCTCTGTCACCCAGGCAGGGGGCCCCAATGGACCTGAGACAGTGTTCTTGCCTCCAAGCTGTTCCCAGGCTTGAGTGGGACGTTTCAGTGGCAGAGATTAAGTAGAAGATAAAGAAGAAAGTTTAGTTTTATTCAAAAGAAATGTTTTTAAACTTCTGGGCTTCTTGGGAGAGTTGATAAAATAGATTTGACTCAGCAACCCCATCCCCTGGGCACCCTCAGGGCCAGGCCATCTTTATTCCACTGGGGCCCACTCCCTTAGAGAGCTCAGAGTGTCTGGGTGAGCAGACTCCTAATGCCTAAGTACGATGCCAGCAGGCAATGCCCACCTTAAACTCCCAGGGAACCCCGGAGGCTGTGTCCAGGTCAGCCCATCTATCCCTCCAGGGGATACAAGGAGCCTCTGACCTCTGCCACCTTGGTTCCCCCACCGGGCCTGCCTCTCAAGCCTCATGGACAAATCCTTTAGAGAAAGAGAAAGAATGAAGGTTTACCCTTTCTCATGTTGCCTCCCCTTGTTAGGAAGGCAACCATTCCCAGAATCCCCAAATTGGCTCTCCCAGGGTATGTAGGCCCTGAGCCCCTCTTGCTGAGGTTGGGTACCCAGGACCCAGAGGCCTCAGGAGGAGGGAGCCCAGAAGCCTGAGGGCCTGCCAGGCTCGTGCATGGCATCTTAGACACACCATCTCGCTTAACCCTCCAGCCCTGAGAATTGCCTTCAGCTTTACAGATGGGAAAACCAGAGCTCAGAGAGGTTAATGGACTTGCCCAAGGTCACATGACCAGGAAGGTCTGGTGTACTCAAAGTCACATCTGCCCAACTCCTAGAAGCCAAGATTTTCCACTGTGCCCCCCTGACTCTGGATGAGTGAATGAATTGAAAAGCAAATTAATAAGCGATTTAAAATTGAATTGGGATGAGTTAATTAGCTGAACATGTAACGAGGTAATTGGGTCAGAGAAGCGGGAGATTGGGAGAGCAAGAAGGGGGTGGCAGGGAGGGAAGGAGGCTGACTGAGGGACAGCCCCCATTGCCCTGACCTTGCCACATCCCCTGCAGGTCATCGCCACCATCCCAACCAGTAGGCTCAAGTTCCTCAAGGAGGCAGGCAGGCTCACACAGAAGGAGGAGATCCCAGAGGAGGAGCTCAACGAGGACGTGGAGGAGATAGACCACGCCGAGCGAGAGCTGAGGCGGGGCCAGATCCTGTGGTTCCGAGGCCTGAATCGGATCCAGACCCAGGTACAGGAGGCTCCCAGGGCTGGGCCCACGCCTGGCCGGGCAGGCAGGTGATGGAGTGAATGTGCTCCATACCACCTCCCAGGGCCCCAGAGGTCAGGGTCCTGCTTACACCACCTCACCAGCTTTTTGTACGCCCTCATTCCTCGCACGCACTCTCAACTGGCTGCTGAAGAAACAGTGGCCTCCTCAGGAACGTTCCACATCACCTTCTCGGCCAGCAAGGGATCGGACTGGGGTGTCGGGGGTTACCCCTGAGCAGGGGAGGGGTTGACCCAAGAGCTGAGGGGACTGAGGGACTCTAGTCAGGGCTGCTGGGGGGACTGGGATCAGAGCTGCAGGGCAGCTACCAAAAGGGACAGCCCAACGCTGGAGACTGGTCCCCAGGAGGCCAAGATGGCAGCTTCAGGCCAGGGTTGGCGCCAAATTCTCCCGGGGCCAGGACCTGTGAGGTCCGGGGCTTATGCACATTCACACATCCTCGTCCTCCATAGTGGGCTTCCGAGTTTTCAGGCAGCTCTGGGAAGCAAAGCTTGGTTTTCACTCACAGACACACACATGCATGCCAAAGACACCTGCAGAGCACACGTGTTTCTTCCCCAGCACAGAGACTGCATGGCTGCCACATGCCAGGTGCTACAATGTGCAGCCCCCCCACCACACACCGCAGGCTCTCAGGGGAGCCAGCCCCTCTGCCTGGGTTGGGGTTATAGTTCGCATCATGCTTTCACAGCCTATGTAACTAAGAGAGGGTCAGTCTCTTACCCAGACCACCTGGGAGAGCTGCATCTGGCAAGTTCATGGCCCCCACCCCATCCCACTCTGGGATGTGTTGCAGAGTCCCCACCTGCGTCCTGCCTGGTGGCCTAGCACTTCATTTAATAAACATAACGAACAGGTCACCTGGGCTGCCTCACACCCACAGTGCGCTGTCCCAAACATCATCTCACTGGCCTTCACAGCCCCCTGAGAGGAAGGTAAGCCTCCTCCAGTTTTAGAGGGGACTGAGGTTTAAAGGGGAGGCAGCCCTTTCTGAGAGCTGGGGTGGGGGACAGAGGCAGGTTTCAGACCCAGAGCCACCTGATGGATGCAGCCTGGGCTCCTCCCCAGCAAGAACCCGGCACCCCGCCTGCCGGGCCGCTCTCAGTGCACATGGCTGTTACCAACCGGCGCAGAGCCTTTCAGAGGTCTCCAGGTTGCAGGACACCGGGACTGTAGTTTCTTGAATGGACAGAGTGCCTATCCAGCTTGGCTCTTAAGGAACACTAACACGGGCCAAGTGCTTGCCACTCACAGAATACCCTGCCAGGTAGGTGGCATCGCCCCTTCAGAAGGATAAGAAACTACACTCAGAGAGGTGACTTGCCCAAAGTCACCTAGCTCGTAAATGGCATAGCTGAGATTTGGGCCAAAGTCTGTCCACCCAGAGCCCCCACCATACCACTCAGGCTCCAACCCTGGCCCCAAGTGGCACTAAGCACCCCTCTTGCTTCCAAACACCATGTTTAATCACCCCCAGCCCAGCCCACTGGCCCCTGAGCCACTGGAGCAGAGCAAAGGCCGGGCCCTGGGGTCCTCCCTGGGACCTTGGGCCTACAGATGGGCCTGAACTGAGCAGACATCTTTCAGAGCCTTGGAGTGTGTCTGGTACTTTTTGTTTTGATTTCAGTGACGTCGTCATTGTTGCCGTGGCTGCGGCTGTTCTCGTGGCATTGCGCCTGTCAGTCGTGTAGCTGTTGTGTTCGTTCTTCTCGCAACTTGTCTCGTTCTCTCCTCCGTTGCAGATTGAAGTAGTCAATACTTTCAAGAGCGGGGCCTCCTTTCAGGGGGCCCTGCGGAGACAGTCCTCCGTCACCAGCCAGAGCCAGGACGTAGCCAATCTCTCTAGCCCTAGTCACGTGTCGTTGTCCAATGCTCTTTCCTCTCCGACCAGCCTTCCTCCTGCTGCAGCTGGGCGTGAGTGTGAATCCTTACCGCCTCGGGCACCACCGACGCTAGCGCCGGGCGGGCAGGCGGGCAGGGGCCGGGACACCAAGGACCTGGGGGGCAGCCAGTCATGGTTAGGCCCAGTGGGCTGAGGGGCCACCATAGCCAGTGATGGGGGGCAGTCTCTTGGTGGGCCAGAGTCGGCTGGGGTCAGAGTCAGGCGTTACAACCAGTCATTCAAGGGGTCGTGAGGGTCACAAGTAGTCAATAAGTCTGGACCAGTCAAACGATCATCATCGGCCAGGAAGGTTTCGGTAATTAAATGTCCCCCTGCACCACAAGGTCGCAGCAGCCAAGGGGGAGCAGTCAGCCAGGAGGCACAAGGTGTCCCAGTCAGTCTAGGGTCATATCAGTGACAAAAAGCTGGCTCACAAGGACAAGGGTCAGAGTTGGCCGGGAAATCACAGTCTCCAGTCAGTCAGGCAACGGGTTACTGTGGGTCAAGGCCCTCAGGGGTCACAGTCAGTCACAGTGAGGTCCAGCGAAGGGAGTGGTCACTGTAGGTCAGAGGTCATAGTCTGTCTGGGGTCCCAGGAGATTACAGCCCAGTGGTTTGGAACACTCTGCCCTCTCTCCTTGCACACCTAAAAGCTTCAGCTGCCTCATACCACTCTCCCTGCATGCTCAAGGTCTGATGCCTTCCTAGAAGGGACAAGGCCCCTAACTTGACCTCAAGTAGAAAACAGTGGGCCAAGCTTCAGGTCTCGCGTGGTGCTGGAGGCCCTGAGGGATCTGGTCTAGCCCTCGGCTTCCTGCCTTCCTTACCTGAGCGACAGCCTGGGCCTCTGACCCCCTCCATCACCTCCCTCCTGCCGAGCTCGTCACCTCACGCCATCACTTTCTACCTAGGTCTCTCATCTCTGGCCTTGTCTAGATCTTTCTGAACCCCTATGTCCTCAGATCTCAGAACAAATAAGTAGTCTGTTTACCACCTTCCTCCCTTTCCTTGTCTCCAAACTGCAAGGGAGCCTGTTCTGGTCTTCTCAGATGGCCCCGATGTGTTCCCTTCGCCAGCCCTTGGACTTCTTTGAGGAGGCATAGACTCCAGATGGCATCTCTTGATACTTTATGAGGTGCCTCTACCCCCATCCAAACACAGAGCACCCATAACACACTGCACAGGAGAGGACCTGTATGCTAAGTGGGAACTATGCCATCTGAGCCCTCTGGCAGGGGGCATGAGCCACAGAGAGCCTGTTGATGGCATATGCTCATGTCCCATGACCTTTCAGTGGATGCAGTCCTACCAGGTATGCATGATGACAGGAAGGATGCAGAAAAGGTGGGAAAGCCCCTCCTTGTTCATTCATTCATTAGCACAGAACCACAGTAATGAGGAGGCCAGACTAGCCAAGGTGATGTGCAGACCTATTTGAGCAGATGGTGTCCAGAGTCACATTCCCATGAGGTATCACTAGGAAATCACTGCCAGGCTTTCTCAGGGCAGGAAACCAGAGCCAGTGATGAGGTGCCATCCTCTCCCCTTCGCATTAGAGAGCCCTCCCCATGGTGAGAGGCCCTCACCCAGCTGACCTACTTCTGCATCAGCTTAGCTCTGACCTTGCTCCGTGACCAGAAGTGTTCTGGCCTAGAGAGCCACTTGAGGAAGACTCCATTCCTTTGGTTTCTGCCACCCCTCCCGGTGACACCTGCATCCCTCTGGCTGGCTCTGACCGCCAGAAGCCTAGCTTCTGAGTGCACACTTAGTTCTTTGTCCCATCTTGGGTCAGCCTCCTTCTTGAAATGTGGCACTTTGCACTGGCCACAAGAGAGCCGTTCTGACATTCCTGCCTCACAGCCTTTGGAAGTCTTCCCTTGGCTTATCCCCTCCCCTTAGCTTTCAGTCTAAAAGAAAGAGCTCAGTCATCTCAAACCTTAGCAATTGAATTCTCATCTTTTCTTCTGTCATTTATAAAGCCATTCAATAAGGCTGGTCTTGGGACAGTTAGTTCTTAGCAATTCTCCTTCAGAGAAATGCCCATTTCTGCCCACCCTCCACTTACTTCCTATCTCTAAGCCAATTTTCCCTTTATCCCAGGGTGACCCCAACTTTGGAACAGCCTTTGAAAAGGAGCCTGTGCCCTAGCCGGTGTGGCTCAGTGATTAGAGCATCGGCCTGTAGACCAAAGGGTCCCAGGTTTGATTCTGGTCAAAGGCACGTACCTTAGTTGCAGGCTCTTCCCCACCCAGACCCTGGTCTGGGCTCCTGCAGGAGGCAACCAATCAAGGTGTTTCTCTCACATCGATGTTTCTCTCTGTCTTTACCTCACTCTTCCACTCTCTCTAAAAAAAGGAGCCTTTAAGCCTTGACCCTTGACCCTTCATTCTCTCAGAGACCTCAAAGGGGCTGGTCAGGCACAGCTCCCTCCCCCAGCCACCACCTTGCCTCTCCCCCAGGAATCATGCCTCCTTAAGAATCTTTTATTCCTACCCTCTATTGCAACCTCTGTGGTTTCAGTGCACACACTTTGGTCAACATAGTCACAATGCAAACTCTAAACAAATACCCCTGGTTCCTCTTTTACTGAAATAGTTTCTATAACAATGTCACATCCTTTGGTCTCCAAGGTCTCTGAGGGCCCCCTAGACACCAGGCAGGGGCCCTTCAGAAGCCAGAGGCCTTCTTCCCATGGGGAGGTGTGCAGCAGGTGGCCAGGAGTAAGATTGGGTGAGATGAATCGGTGGCTGCCTCCCACCTCCTCTCAGCAGTGTCTTCTTCCTGGGGGTTCTCCAGCAGAGGAGGGTGGCCATGTGCATGCTGCATGGAAAATGCTGGGGTCTGTGTGCTCTGACAGGAGCCAAACCACTGTGCCCTGGGTTATCAAGAGTTGGCTACAAAGGCCAGGGGCAGGGCACTCTGTACTTGGACTGACTTCTGACTCATGACATCGGGGTGAGGAACCTGCTCCCCCCACCACACACATCCCTCCCCCAGCACCACTGTGAGATGGAGGGCCCCAGGCAGACAAAATGCATGTGGTACTAGGACAGTCCCATCCGACTGGCATCTGGAATGTTCAGGAAGGAACTCTGGCCTAGTCTCTTGCTTTCTTCTCCTGACTTACTCACAAATGAGTTTGTTTTTACCCCCAGAAACTTAATAACACACCCTACTGACGTATCCTTGAGCCTCACTCAACATCTTCCCAAGCAGTTGCTTACATCCTTCACTTCACATATGCCTCCAACTGAAATAGGAGGAGGAAGGATCTGCCAATACATCCATTTAACTGAAAAAGACACTGAGGCTCAGAGAAGTGGACTGACTTGCCCAAGATCACATAGCAAGTGAGTGGCAAGAGGTCTGAGAGCAAAGTCCCTCATTTTTCCTGCCACCCCATAGCACTTCTCAGACAAGCCCACAGACCTGGAGCCCACAGAGGCTGAATTTCCACTCTGGAACCAGCACTCACACCCACAGCCTCCTCCAGCAAAAAGAGCTAATCCTCGGGGTCCCAAGCCCAGGGGAGTTGTTTCTCAGCTTGACTCTCCCCAGCCTGGCAGGGACGGGAGAAGGGGACCTTCCCACTGGTGATCAAGGACAAACCAGCATTCAGCTCTTTGATCCAAGGCCAAGTTGCACAACTCCTCTGCCTTATTCCTCTCAAATTCCTAACCCATCTCAAGCCACCTTTGTACGTAGCACGTTTGTAGCAGGCTCCGTGTTCATCAGTGAAAGTCCTGCTTCTTCAAACCAGCCAGGCCACGAACCTCAGACGCCTACCCCCAAGACCAGCCACTCTCTCTGGACGCTGCTCCTTCTAGACAGGGATTCTCCTGCTCCCACTTCCCCCCCACCCCACCCCACCCCCACCAGACCCCGCTTCTGAGGACTGCTAGGGCAAGGAATGTGCATCTCTTAGGGGAGGGACGTAGGAAAGGAAAGAAAGCTGGACCTCTCGTTAGCATGTTGGTAACTAGTTTAGTGCAGTCTTGGGTTGACAAGAAAAATGGCTTGCTTCTGGGACGGGGGGACCCTAGACCTCTCTGCTTTCTGAATATTCCATGTGTTTGTTTCCCTAGAGGGCTAGAGAACCCTGGACACAGAGTTCAGCAAGAGAGAGTGAAATTAAAAGAGGTTGTGAGTCTTTAACCTTGAGCCTGAAATGAATGTGAATCAATCCCAGACTCTTGGCTTCCTTGAAGCCGGGTAAACATTCGAGTATGTCGAACCATCGCAGACCAGGGCCTCTGCATTTCCTCAGAGCCCTCCTGCTCCCTTTGTGCTGATGAAACCAAAATGCCTGAAACCTCTCCCCTCCCTCCACGCCCCATGCGGCTCATACCACAAAACCCCATCTTCAGGGTAGGCAAGAAGGGGAGATGGAAGAGCTTTTTTTCTTCCCATATTTTTTTCCATTTCAGCCGCGGAGAGAACCGAAGTGAAGACTTGAGATGGCCGTGGCGGGGTGTCCCAAAAAAGTCTTGTCCCCACAGTCTTGTCCAGAGCAGTTCATTCTTTCTGTTGTCTCCATGCCAGGGGGAGGGCAAGGGGCCTGCATCTCATTGTGTGTTGTCCCCTCTGCGTTGTCAGTCACAAGACAGGGTCCTGCAACCATCCCTCCTCCTCCACCAGGGGCTCCGGTTGGAATCTTATTACAGTTCAGAGCCTCAGAACATTCTGGGCACTCGGCTGGGCAGCTACTATGATAATTAGTATTCCCATTTCACAGATCAGAAAACTGAGGCCTGCAACACCTTTTTTGTTGTTTGCACTTAATCAGTGGTGTAATGGCCCACTACTTATCCAGACATCAGAATATTAATGATCTCTACAGTGCCACAAATATGGAGTCCAGGGAGAAAGAAATCTCAGGGCAGCCAAATAGCCATCACGGAGCGCCAGCACTAATGCACCACGTCGGGCTGGCTCTCACTCGGCACCTGAAGCCTCCTATTTAAAGCAGTGGACAGGGTTCCCTAGAGTCCTCAGCCAACAGCACATTTAAAAAAAAAGACAGAGATGCTTTTGAGAAGACAAGGAAAAATCAGAACTAGTAAGTGATGGCTGACATCAAAGAAGAACTTTTTTAAAAAATATACTTTTATTGATTTCAGAGAGGGAGAGAGGGAGAGAGAGATCAAAACATCAATAATGAGAGCGAATCATTGATTGGCTGCCTCCTGCAAGCCCCACACTGAGAATCGAGCCTGCAACCTGGACATGTGCCCTGACCGGGAATCAAACCATGACCTCCTGGTTCATAGGTCGATGCTCAACTACTGAGCCATGCCGGCTGGGCAAAGAACTTTTTTTTTTTTTCTTTTCTTATTTTGTTTCTTTCTTTTTCTTTCATTTCTAGAACTTTAAAAAAAAAAAAAAACTGTGGGATCTTACACAAGACCAAAAGATTCTTGGCAAAGTCCACTTCTTCTCTGTGTACTCTAAATTAAAAGTCAGAGGAGCATATGATGTGCTTTAGAAAGACTCCCCTATGAAAAAGTGAAATAAACCCTGAGCTGTGACACTTGAAACCATCAGCCACAGTCATCAAGAGAATTCATTTCCATGGACAGGCTTTCCCCACTTTGCCCCCCAAAGAGCTGCCCCTGGGTTTACTCGGCCCGTCCTCTGTCCCCCAGAGGCCTCTGGTGTGGGAGCAGCCACTGATCTGCAGGGAAGGCCATGCAGGGTGCCCTCAGGACCACAGCCACTTCGGCTGAGGCTCTGCTCCTTGGAGGCACTGATGCTGCCCCCACTGCACTCCCCTTGCTGCTGCTCCACTGTGAAGCGGGCTGGGAAAAGAGAGGGAAGAACCTTTGTCCCAAGTCCCCTCAGTCTCTTGAGATAACAGTCATGGCTCTCCCTCCTAGGTGTCCAGAGGAGGGACCCCTCTCTTCTAAGTGAGGGTCCTGTTCTCTGCACCCTGCAAGGACAGAGGATGGCCAGGGAGGGAGTGTGGCTCACCCACTGTCAAGCACCAGAAGTGGCAGAGCTAGGACTCAGACTCCAGGTCCAGTGCTCTTCCCACTAGCCCGGAGGATGCAAGGCCCCACCTCCTTCCATTCTTCAGAGAACCGCAGGTTCCAACTGAGACACAGAAAACGAAAGAACTTGCTATTTTGAGTTCAGTTCCACACCCCCTTAGAACCCCACCCAGGGCAGGGCTTGACCATCTGATTCTGGCCTCGTTTTTTGGTTTTGTGTTTTCAAGGCACAAATAAAAATATCAAATTAAGGAACCCCAAAGCCAACTACAATGGCTGGCCAGGGCTTTGAGTCAATACTCGAGTGTTTACCTCCCAAATGCATGAAGGAAAGAAACGTTGGGTACAAACGACCTCCGTTCACATTGTCCAGGCTTCCAAGTGTAGCGTGTGTCTGTCCGTGTGTGCCGTGTGGTTCCTGACCCCCACCGTGGCATGCTCCCCTCCCGAATGTCACCCGTCCGCCGGCTCCTTTGTGCTTTCTGGCTGCCTCTGCTCTGCACCCCAGAAAGCCCTGAGTTGGCTTTGGTTTGCTTTGCTGCCTTCGTTTTGACGTTCCAGTTCTCTGTTTGGCCCTCGTGTGTCTTCTCTCATCCCGGTTTATCCATCTGTCTCTCCTTTCTGTTCCTTTTCTGTTCATGACATGTTATCTGTTCCATGTGGTATGGTTTCTTAACTGCGTGTGGGGTCTTTTTTTTTAAGATTACTTTTTTTTAAAATAGCCTCTCCTCCTTCCTATTCTGTTCCCACCTGGCCCCGTTACCTTGCTGCATGGTCGAACCTGCTTTAAAGTTAACAAGGCTCAGTCTCTCCCTAGGTCTGGGTGCCCGCCAGAGTGGACCATGCTTCCTCTGACCAGTTTCCCATCATCTCTTTGATGGGCCTTGATTCCTCCTGTCCTAATATTGTGGTTTTTGACCAAAACCAAAGCAATGTTAAAAAACCTCATGGATGCATATAACCTGAGCCCCTCTTCCAATCTTCCCTCTCCTGTCCATGCTCATAACACCCCGAGACTATGGATTCCACCCACTTGCTGTGCCCTAACCCCTCTCCCACCTGCCCCTCCTCCAAGCCCCCCAGAGTACACACACACCCACACACACACACACACCTACACACACCAGGGCACTGCTCCTCACCCCTGCGCTTCCCTTGCAGATCCGCGTCGTGAAGGCGTTCCGTAGCTCTCTCTATGAAGGTCTAGAAAAGCCTGAGTCTCGAACCTCCATCCATAATTTCATGGCTCATCCTGAATTCCGGATCGAAGATTCACAGCCCCACATCCCCCTCATCGATGACACCGACCTGGAAGAAGATGCTGCGCTCAAGCAGAACTCGAGCCCGCCGTCATCGCTCAATAAGAACAACAGCGCCATCGACAGCGGGATCAACCTGACGACCGACACAAGCAAATCAGCTACCTCTTCAAGTCCAGGGAGCCCCATCCACAGCCTGGAGACGTCGCTTTAGCTGAGGACCCCGCCGCCACCCACCTCCCGGGCACCCACCCATCCAGGCACCCAACTCACTCAAGCAGCAACGGAGCAACAACAGGAAACCAAATACTGGCGAGAAAACCAACGTTTCCACCCAACAGACCCTTTTTCTGGCTGTGATGCTGTTTGAACTCTTTTTCACTTTGAGGCAAGGGGCGGGATCTCCTCCAGGGCTTAAGGGCGTGAGCGATTTTCCCAGAACAAGCCCTTCCTGGCTCCTGCCCACACATGGACCAGCCATGCGCCCGCCCAGCCGCCATGTCCCCTGCATGAATGTACTGTACACTTCCAGTCCTCCGCTTGTTTGGTTTTGGGGGGCTGGGGAGGGTTTTTGTTTGTTTTCTTAGGCGGGAACTGCAAACAGACTATTTTCTGAGACTATTTATCCAATCCACTGGTCTGTGAATTTTTGAAATGCTTGCAAAGCATGGTCTCAGTTGTATAGGTTAATTTAACAACTTTTTGACATTGCAGAGCTTAACTCGCCTAGTAGATTTGCACCAATGGAACCGAAGAACTTCATAGACACTCACAAGGTTATATCCATTTCTTTATATCTATATCAACGTATACTTACTCAAGACTGTATACGTCCATATAGATAGGTAGAAAAAAAATATATATATATATAAATATATATACATGGATATATAAAGTTTCTTTGCCGGCATGTTGCCTTGTTTCTGCTTAAATTGCTCTATTTTAACTTATTTATGTCCTAAAAGAAGAATGTAATTTGTTTACAAACCTGTAGATAATGTCTTTGGCTATTTGTATGATTTAAGAACACTGGTGGCTGAGATGCTATAAAAACAGCTCAGCCCAACAGACACTTCCCTGGATTGCATCCTTGATGTTTTACGATAGCCATGCTCTGATTTTTGCCTGCTATTTCCGTTCAACAATGTCACTACCACAGGAGGCTCAGGCAGAAGCCAAAAGTTACCAAGTACCCATCCTGAGGGCTTTAACACCTCGCTCCGGAGACAAAGGGAGAGGAGAGAGAAGGGTTCCTGGGCTTGGAGCGCTAAGGGTCATCCAGGCCCAAGGATGGCGGAGCAGAGCATTTGTTGAAGACTTTTCTCTCAATGAAACTCACTTGGGTTTACAAAGAGCATTTCGAGAAGAGGTTCTCTTTGGCACTGTCTGTATAGAGATTGAGGTAGTGTTGCAATATTATAAATGCTATTGTGTTGATTTTCTTTTTTAGTTAGTAATTTAGAGGTTTGTTTCCTTATTAATTGCAGCATTTGAGCTGTTGGTGTATTGGATGAGGATCATTATGGCTTGCTGCTCTTATTTTTATTTTTGAAGAAGAATAGCCTTTTTCTCTGCACTATTTAGATCCGAACAAACCTTATGATGTGTATATTGAGATGTATTCAGTGTGATTTTTAAACCAAATTGTCTTCCTATAGTCGCAATATATACTGTAGCCTTTTAACAGCAAGTCGCTTTCCCGACAGAAAGCCATTCTGAAACCCTACAGTATCACAGGTGAGAAGAGGAGGTTATTTTTCCCTCAAGACAATTACAGCACTAGTAATCCCACTTAATAAGAGCTTATTTAATTGTATGTCAGCCTCTTAACTGCTAAGCACTTTGTGGGTATCAGCTTTTTTCATAAAAGAACTTTTGTATTTAATACAAAGTTTGCTTTGAGACTTTTCAGCATACGATCTTTTTCCATAAACTTGTACAGTGCAAAAGACATTTTGAATACCATGATCGATGACGTCCCATGCTTCAAGGAAAACCAAACACTTTCCGCCTCGCTTGTGAAATCCACTCCTCATAATGACCCTCCCCACAGTTGCTCTGCATCAGCCCAGCCCCTTCCCTTCTCCAGGCCCAGAGAATTCTTCCACACACAAGATGAGAGCCACTCGGGAAAAGAGCCATAGTCAGCTGGGAGGGCCTGCATCTGGAGAAACCTGAGGGTTTGGGACCCCAAGTCAGCCCATCCCACCTGGCAAAATCTTCCTGGAAGGAGGACCTTCTTTGCGCAAGAGCATCGCCTGAATGTCGTGAAGAAATGTCTCTGAATGTACCCAGCAGAGGAAACTGCACCCCCAAAGGGGTGACCAGCCCTCAGATAGGCTTACTGGATTCCAATACTAACACCACCAAAAGCCAGCCCACTGCTCTCCTGCCTACCGAGAGAGGAAAGACCTGCACATGGAAAATGTCGGGCAGCCTGGGAACGTGGGGATTTCGTAGTTTCCTTTCTCAAGGTTTTCCATCTCCCCCCTTCTTTGTTCCAATCCTGTGCCCCTGACCTCATTCCATGGCCCTGGGAAAGCTGCCCTTGCACACCACGCTCCCTATTTATTTGGGGCCAGGACACAAGGGAAACAGGAGGGGTTTCTGAGTGGATCATAGCTGGGGGAACAGGGAGCCATGGAAGCTACCGAGAATGCCCCGCGTTAGGGTTGGTCTTTTCTTGTCAGGAATGACAGATGCTCACGCACACGCACACGCACACACACATGCACACACCCTCCCTCTGACACTTGCACACACATCCACACACACAGGAAATGATTGGGTTTGTCAAAACTCACTGTAGTACATAAAGCTTGCACTCTGTGTCCTATATCTAGCAGCATGGGGTACGTTTGGCAGTTCACCCCATTAGGGGGTAAATAATTTATGACCATTCATCTGTTTTTATGAATTTTTTTATCTAGACGATAATTGTAAATAAAGAACTCACCGTCTCTGTTCATTTAATACTATGCAATGCTTTCAATTGCTGACTCTTCTTACTCCCGCACTGTGGTTCTGAAATGTCTGTGGTTTTAAAAAAAAAAAAAAAAAGGCAAAAAAAAACACATCAAACAGAATATAGTAAATATATATCCTGTAACTAATACTTCTTTCTATAACTGCACCGTCCACTTAGCTTCCTTTCTGTCCTCTGGACAAGGGCTCCAGGAGGAGACTCAGTTCTAGGTCTAAGCTCACCAACTTGTCTCCCCTAACAGCTAAGGGAGGAGCCGAGGGCCCATTCAATGACCCCTGGGGCTGTAGAGTCACCTTTGGAGGTGGGCAGGGAGGAAACCTCGGGGTTTCCTTACGCAATTCAGGCAGCACTTTCCCTAAATCAGAAGCAGCCTTGATTGCTCCCTTCACCATAGCCCCTGGGCCCCTTGTCCCAACCAGAGCATGGAGTTGGCAAGAGGGAGGTTGTCCCACTTCTGAGACCAGACCAATGGCAGGGACTGCAATGATGCAAGGACTCTGGACCTGTTTTATCCTGGGTATCCCAGTTAGTGAATAGCCACTCTTTTCCCCAACCATGTTGAAATGTCACCTTTACCATACACTGATAGCTGAGCTAGAGGTGAGTCTATTTCCGGAATTTACCTTCTATTCCCTTTCTGGGTGTCTCATCTGGCACCAGCCACATAATTTTAATTATTGTTGCTTTATGGAATGTGTTATTATATGGTAGGATATGTTATAAAGTTTTATCATGTGGTAGGATAAGTACTCTTCACTCTTTTTTTAACAAAATTTCCTGATTATTCTCTCACATCTGTTCTTCCCAGTAAACTAAAATTTTGCAAGTCCTCCACCCACCTCAAATACACTGGGCCCTGTCATTCTGTGTGTAAACATCTTCCTGCCATTGTAAGTACTGTCCACTCGGGGTCCCTAAAAGAGTGTTCTGTAAGGAGAAACAAAGGGGCATCCTGAATCTTGAGGGAAGCCCAACATTCATCTCATACTCCCACTTGTTCCCTAGGCCTGGGTGTCATTAGGAGAGGCCACCAATGGGAGGTAGGGGCACCAATCCCCTCCCCCCCATCCCAGTTTGGGACCCAAAGTCACCCACTTGGTTGTACTAGGGTGGACCTTTTATCTGCCCTTGTCCAGACAAGAAAGAGGGGTTTCTCCCAGACCTGGAGCTACGAGAATGGGTGGCCCAGTTGTCTGTATGTCTAATCCTCCTCCTGGAGAAATGTTTATTCCTGCCTCCCTTTCCTGAACTGCTTTTTTGCTCTTTATTCAAAGTTTCTAGTGGTTGTGTGATACTTCCTCTGGGATGCAGCCATTTCTTGTCTGGACCTTCTCACCACCCTGACCTCCTCCCCCCGCCCCCTGTTGAACTGTTGTTGTTCTATTTATAGGAGGCTGTCTGCTGGGCTCACTGTGACATGCCTCCCATCCAAAACTCTCTCCATAGTGTCCAAGACCCCACCATTAGAAGATCCGGGCGGGGGAGGGGGAGGCGCATTTCTTGAAGACTTTTGGGACTTCCAGAGCCAAGACCTAAATCACACAACAGCAGAAATCCCTAGGTCCTTCCCAAGTTCCAAAGCAAGCTCTCCTGATTTTGATGTAGACATCCTATTTGCCCAAGTGGGAGAGGGGGATCCTAGGCCCTGGGTATCAGCCATCACCCCTCCACTGAAAATAAGATATCTGAGGCTGCAACTGCCCTTCTCAGCCCCCTAAGTCTGTTTTGTAATGCCTGTGGTGCTTTCCCTCCGAACCTTTCCTCTCGGGGGTCGCCACACTTTGCTAACTCCTGTGTGCACATATTTTATAACAGAGTAGCGAGGAAATGGTGCCGCCTCCAGCTTCCACAAGCTGCCCAGGCTCTGGGGGGTTCTGGGACAATCGGGGCTGGGAAGTGACTGTGCTCTTATTGTACACTCTTTATTTCTCTGTATCTCTGGCTTGTGCTTTTTTGTAATTAATGGGATTTGTCTGCCTTTTCAACAC
This sequence comes from Eptesicus fuscus, assembly GCF_027574615.1. Lineage (NCBI taxonomy): Eukaryota > Metazoa > Chordata > Mammalia > Chiroptera > Vespertilionidae > Eptesicus > Eptesicus fuscus. Next base: position 36,749,850 of record NC_072490.1, read on the forward strand.
TATACTGAGCAATAACAATAAATGCACACGTGGAAACACTGACACCGTACACATCACAAGGCCTTTTTCCAAAGGACAACTGGGTCCCCACCCTCGTGGATCGGAACTCAGGGGGAAACTGAGTCCCTGGGAGGGGAAGGCACTTTGCCCCAGGGTGTACAGCTCAGTGGGTGGTCTCTCTCCTTCCAGCAAGTCACACCTTTCCAACATCCGCCATTTGAGGGATACAAGTTTAGCCTGCCATGAGTCATTAACCTTCCATGGGGAGCAGCTAACAGTGTCAGACAGCAAGATTTGTGGTGAAGAGGCCTAAGGAAGGAGGAGAAGGAGGAAGAGATTCAGGGAGCAGAGACTCTGGGATGTAGGGGCACAAATTGGGAAAGCTAAGAATGGCCTGATTTTGGGTCTGATATTAACCAGAGCAAGGTGATTGAAGATATGGACAAAAGATGTAAGTGGCATCCCCTACTGGGCAGGTTGACAGAAGGGGGCCTGGCACCCTAAACCCCAATGTTAGTCCAAAGGTTGAGGGTTGCACACATCACACACACTAAATCCCAGCTCTTTTCAGGGAGAATTGATCCCCAGATCAAGCACCATAGGCCCATCCAACTTCCAAACAGTTTCACACCCAGGATCCATTTAATCCCAACATCAACTTTCAGAGGAGGTATTATTGTAATACGCACTTAACAGGAGACAGCAGCTCACAGAAGTAGAGGGTGTACCCACCAAGTAATTAGGAGATAGAGTACTGATACCTAGCAGTTTTTATGCCAGAATTGGCACTCAAAACCTCTATATTGTAATGCTGTTCAGTCCCACCAGCAAATACCTTAATGAATAAGATAGTTGCATTGCTTGTCCCAAATCCCCAATCTCTCCAACTTCAATGCCTACACCAAGGAATTCTTCTAATAACACCAACTTGTCTAATAACAACTATGCCCATATATTTGTATTATACCTAATATGCCATTGTTCCCATTTTCCACTCAAGAAAAGTGAGGCTCAGAGAGAAGGATATGACTTTACTTCTTATATATATTTTTATTGATTTCAGGGAGGAAGTGAAAGGGAGAGATAGAAACATTAATATGAGAAACATTGACTGGCTGCCTCCTGCACTCTGCCTACTGGGGATCAAGCCTGACTGGGAATCAAACCCATGACCTCCTGGTTCATAGGTCAATGCTCAACCACCAAGCCATGTAGGCCAGGCAAGGAGATGACTTTATCACCCAGATGGTCAGTGATGCAAATACAGATCCAAGGCCAGGGAGGGCCTATCCCTTGAAAAACAGGAAACCCAAGAGCCCTGCCCCCTTTATTCCCTGCTTCACTCTAAGCACTACCCCCTCACACCACTGCAATATGTCTTTATTAGGGGGAAATAAGGAGTCTTGAAAGCTGGGGTGGAGGTGAGAAGGTGGGTTGCTGCCCAGAGGCCCAGCCCTGAATTCTGTAAAACCCACTCCCCTAGGCTTCTCCAAAGCTCCTTAATGGTCTGGATCTATCACACTTTCTGAGACTTAACATCTTCCCTCCAGTAGTGACCATCTCCAGCTAGGGTTCTCTCCCCCGCCCCCTTTACAGAAGAGGGAACTGAGGAACTGTGACTTACCCAAGGGGAGCCTAGGCTCCACCCAAGTCCCTACACTCCTTGTCAAGAGGGGCCCAGGGCTGCCAGACCTGAGGGGAGCCCCAGGCTCTGTCCAGAGCGCAGCATTCTCACTGTGCTTGTGGGAAGCCAGGGACCTAAGGATTGGGAACACGGGGGGGGGGGGGGGGGGGGGGGGGGGGGGGGGGGGGATCCTGAGCTCTAGCTGCAGAAGCTTGGCTGAGATTCCTCTATGCCTGAGGAAATCTACTTAATGGGCCAGACTCACCAGGTCCCAGAACTGTGGGAAGAGGCAGTTTAGAGCCAGGGATCCTATGGCTTGGAAAAGGCAGGGCGAGAGGACTCAGCCTCTAGTAGGAGGCATGCCCCTTAGCCTTCTCTGCCCCTGGTCCCAGCCTCGGGTCCTGAGGAGGGACTAACAACAAGGAAGCACTAGCACCAGTCTACCCACTCCCCCCAAAATTGATCATCCTTCCTTGCTCATCATAAGGCCCGTTGCACCCAGAATCCCAGGTAAACAGGTGAAGCTGTAGTTAGGAATCTCTTCTATCACGTAAGGATCTCGGGGGGCGGAGGGGGCAGGGTTGGCCAGGAGAGAAGACCGGCTAGAGCTTCAGATACCTAAAGCCTTGGAAACTCTGTGGGTATCGCGCGTTCCTCACGTAAAGGGGAGGGGCCCAGAGGAGGGTGCGGCGCTGCAGCACGGAACCCTTGTGCGAGCAGAGCGCGTTGCTGCCCGGAGGCTCCTGCGCTACAACCCCGCCGGCCGGCCCGGCGCCGGAAGTGAGCTGTAGGAGCCGCCGCCGGGAGCTGCCACGTCCGAGGCTGGGAGCCACCGCCGCTGCAGCCATGGTGAGTGTTGTGGCCCGGGACGCCGAACGGGGTTCCCGCCTGGTCTGACCGTCCCCCGCCGACCGCGCTGAGGTTCAAGCTCCAGGCCCGGGCCGTTCAGCTCCCTTCCACCGCTTAGAGGTGGGGGAACCTCCGGCCCTGTCTCTCGGCACCTTTCGCGGGGAGAGGCCCGGAACTCTGCCGGCCGCGCCTTTCGCTCTTTCCTTTCCTTCTCTTTCCCCAACAATGGAAAACAAAACCAGGAACATTGTAGGAACTACCGTACCATTAGTAAATGCCAAGCATTGTTCATAATCTCAGCCTTCTAACAGTCCTTACGGTAAAGTAGGTGCTGTTACCGACACTTTACTCAGAGCGGGGAGGTGGCAGAGCTGAGATCCTAACCCTCTTCACCATTCCTTAGTGATGTGTGTGGAAGGGGCTAGGGGCAGGGCCCCCAGGTATAATGGGCACTTGAAGAAACGTGTAAGGATGAGCTAAGTCTCTGAGGGCAGGGCCTCAGTTTTTCAAACCTGGGGAATCGTACGTTCACTCCACACTTCCTCGCTGAGTGAATGACTGAATGGGAACTAATGGATAAAAGCATCTGGCCTGAGCCTGGCACAGAGTGGGGGTTCAGTAAACCAGTGCTCTCAGGAACACGCGTGTGCCGGGAGGTTTTAGGAAACCTGGGTGAGCCCAGATGTCAGGACTTTGGGTTTAATTTTTGCTCTGCACGGGGGCTAGGTTTAAATTGCTCATCTTAGCCTCTGATTCTTCAGCTGAGAATTGGCAATTCCTGTGCTCTGACAGACAGTTCTTTCTAATTAAATTTTTAACGCACTGATTCTGAAGAGCTGATACGTTTTGAGAGCTGCCGCTTTCTTCTTAACAAGGGCCAAAACACGTTAGGTTCTCCAAAGCAGCGGTCACCAACCTTTCGGACCTCACGGACCACTGGTTGGCGACCGCTGCTCCAAAGCACTTGGTTCTCCAATTCTGGCTGGTGGTGACACAATTGTTAAAATAAATGCTGGTTAGCCCTGGCCAGTGTCGTCAGCTCGCACACCAAAGGGTTGTGGGTTCAATCCCGGTCAAGGGCAAGTACCAGGGTTGCAGGTTGGATCCTCAGCCCCAGTTAGGGTGCGTGTCTCTCTTCTCTCCCCCTCTCCTCCTCTCCCCCCTCTCTCCTCTTCTCTCCCTCCCTCTCTCCACCCGTTCCCTTCCACTCTCTCTAAAAAATCAATAGAAAAAAATATCCTCTGATGAGGATTAACAAATAAAAAATAAATGCTGGTTATCTCTTAAGATCCTTTGGTGACCTGATATGAAACTACTAGTAAACTTTCTTCCTGGCTTTACTTAGTCCTCAGGCATTAATTTAGGGAATTCAGGGTGACAACTACTTTATGTTCTAGATAGGCAGCCTAATGGGTTGGGATGCTTTGTGGGCTGGGAGTTAGCAGGTGGAGCTCTTTTCCCAGCTCCACTTTTAACTAGCTCTGACACTTTAGTAAGTTCTTTCCTCTGGGTTTCTTCAGCTCCCTTAGTCTGTCAGACAACTCTAATTAACTGTGCCTTTCATCCTTCCCAGGGCACATGTGAAAGCACTTGGTGACCTGGCTAGCTTGGCCCACAAAGGAGATTTCTTCTTATCTTGCTTGCTTGCCTTTGCGGACCTGGGGGCCCACTTTTTAGGGAGTCTAGAATTTGAATTTGATGAGAGAGCCTGTGCTTACTTGGTGGTACCTTTTGAACTGCTCTGCAGCCATCCTCTTCCAGTGTCCACCTTTCTGAAAAGTAAAGCCAGATTTTATGCTTGCAGGGTTTGTGCTGGAAAAAGATGAAATGGGGGAAATGCTAAGAAATATCAGTTCCGAACTGAAACCTTTTCAGTCATTTTCTCTCCCACGAGTTTTAAGAGAGTAGTGGTTGAGCAAAGTAAAACTATTTGTTTTTGTTCTTATACTTATTCGTTCAGCAAATAGTGCCTGAGTTCCTTCTGGTTGCAAAGCACTTTGCTGGATGATTTGAGAGGATTCAAAACTGCACACAACACAGACCCTAACTCCAGGTAGCATGCCTTCTAGTTGAGAGAAGAAACAGCATAAAGTGTTGTAGGCATTTTAGTGCTGAAGATATTCAGAGGAGTACAGCCAGGGGGGCTCTGGGAATCTTCGAGAAGGCGGGCATAATTTGATCTGAACCTCGAAGAATGGGTAGAAGGGTGATGACTGTGGCAGCTGTGTTCCAGACCTACAAGCTGCTCATTACTCCCTCAGGGTCTCTCTTCCCCCTCACAGGTAGCCAAGACTATTTGCATCTCCCCTCTTTGCTCATGGTATGCCCTCTGCTTGGACTGTACTTTGATTTCCTGTGCCACCTGGCAAATTCCTTATCATTTAAGTCCCAGTTTGTGTCCAGCACCCCCAGCCCTTCAGGTGCTATAGCACTTGTAAACCACTTCTAAAGTATGTATCTTGCTGTGTTAGGATTACTTGTTTGCAAGCTTGTCAGGGGCAAGAAGCACCTCTTATCTGTATCTCCAGTTCCTGGCATAGTGCTTGGCAAAAAGAAGGTACTGGATTGAATGTTTACTGAATGAGTGAATGAATGAACAAATGCAGTTAACTTTAGAAATGATTGGTGGGTTTAATAAGATGATTGCATTCTAAATGCCGCCAGTTCATTTACCAATGATATCTCTGGTTCTAGGTGTCAGTAATTAACACTGTGGACACCTCCCATGAGGACATGATTGTAAGTATTCTTTCAGCCCTCCCTCACGGGAGGGATCTGGGCATTTCTGTGGGAGGGAAGCACTCATGAATCCAGTGTGGCTTTGCAGCCTTTGCCAGTCAGACTGTAGCCTCAGGGATATAGTCAGTCTCCCAGCAATGCCCTCTCAATTAGCAGTGCTGTGGCAGTCTGGTCACTCTGGTGGGAGGAACCTGGGACTGGTTTGTCACTCAAGGCCTTCAGTCTTCTGACCAACAAAGTAACCGGGTCTGGGATGTAGACTGAATAGGTACAGAGATTGACAACAGTCTTCCCACCTGTCTTTCTCCTGCTGTCACTTCTTAGCCCCATTGAAAAGGGGGTTAAAAGAAAAGAGAGTAGGAAGATGACTCAATATGAAGGCAGGGGGCAGGCTTGGCAAAAGCCCAAGACAGAGCCAGGTAGAACCACCACAGACAGAGCTGCCAGACAAGGACCTTTGGACCAGAAGTCATTAACTCAGGGTGTTTCCTGAGACAAACACAGGGCTCAGTATAAGACAACAGGGCTATGGGAGAAGGTTCAGAGGTTAAAGTCTTCCACAGCAAAGATGCAGACTCTGTTTCATGCAGGGTCAAGCAGTCCAGGCAGCCTTTGAGCAAGACCCAGGTCAGCTTACAGCATTTCCTCCCAGGGTTCCTGCCCACCAGTGGTTCCTTTGGGCCTTCTCATAGTTGTCTATGTTCCCTGTGGTCTAGCTCTAAGATCACACCTCCTTGGAGATAGTATGGCACCATCAGAATGAAGATCCAATCTGAGACTCCTTAGCCAATCTCGGCTCTTCTGAGCCAGACTTGATTTCCTCATGGTTAAAATGGGAAAAATAATGAATGTGATACCTGCTTGTGTGGGTTCGATTTGAGGAACAGATAAGGCAAAATAGTAATGACTAATGTCTGCATGCTCACTGAGTGTCAGATTCCATGCTAAATACTTTCATAACAACCCTTGAAGTAGCCCCACTTAAAGATAAGGAAACTGAGGTTCAAGGAGACTAGGTAATTTTCCCAAGGTTGTACAAAAGATAAGCTGAGGAGATAGGATTTAAATCTCTTAGGTACTGTGCCCTACTTTCTCCCAAAGTGTGTGATAGCACTCTCCAGGAGAAGTGCTTCAGAAGTACATTTACAAAGAAGATCTGTCTTAACACCTGCACTGCCTTCCAAGAAGTCAAGACCAGGACTAGTAGAGAGGATTGACTTCCAAAGAAGAATCAGGAAGTTTTCTCTTAAGTAGGGAGGCAAGGAGAGAAGGTTGAAGCACATGGACTGATTGCTTCTGTTGAAAGGGTATAATTGTTCCTGATGACCACAAGAGTGGCAGCTAATAGTTCTTGAAATCCACAAGGTGGGATAGCTGAAGAAAGTGCCATCTGTTGGAATAGGAAGGGCCAGCAAACAGTGGGGCAGCAGGCGTAGTGACTCAGAGGAGTCATTGCCCCAGATGGACAAGTAGCTGTGGGCAGAGGTTCTGGATAGCCAGTCAACATCTTGGAAGTCCATTTATCAGAGGTTGGACGAGTGACATTTAAGGCGTATGTGGACAGTCTGGGGTGCTAGGCACACTACTAGAAAGAAAGAAAAAAAAAAAGGCCAAGCGGAAACCCAGGAACAAAGGTCCACAATGGATCCAGGGCCATGGATGGAGGAAGGAGCTCAGTGTCTGAATAGAACCCTGTGTCTAGGCCCGATGTGCATCATGGAGTACCTGGTTTGGGTCTACAGGCAGGCAAAGGCCTGCTCCTTTGGGTCAGCATTAGCCCTTGGTTCTGGGCTGAGTTGAACTCCAGGTGTTGTCCCCAGTAGCTCACAGCCTCAAAAACACAGTGGGGGCTGAGGAAGAAGGAGGCTAGGCCAGCTTTTTTTCTCCCATACCCAACCTGCAGAACAGGATGAGAAAGGGCTCCCCATATATATAAAGGGTCTACAAGTAGCTGGGTATAGTTTGTCTTGTCCCATTAGGAAAGATATTGTATGTCAGAGAAGTGAGATTGTTGACATGCTATCTTCCTGCCCGATAGTGATGATTCTTTGAGGTTAGATTACTTTCAGGTAGATTCTGGTCCAAACTAGATTCTCTGTCCTGGTGACTGGCCCCCACCCACCCAGCCTGCAGGCTTCCTGAGCTTTCCTCCCTTTGCAGCATGATGCCCAGATGGACTACTATGGCACCCGCCTGGCAACTTGCTCATCAGACAGGTCCGTCAAAATCTTTGATGTACGCAACGGAGGGCAGATCCTCATCGCAGACCTCAGGGGGTGAGTGCAGCCAACCGTGGGCAAGGACTGACAATGATTGGGCTTTCCAGGGAGGGCAGGAAAGCCCGAGAGCCAGAGCAGAGCAGCCCCGCAGTGCAGTTAGCAGAGAGGACACTCGGGTCCCAGCCAGCCTGCTGCCCTCAGTAGGCATCCTGAGCTGATGGATCCAGGAGTGAATCCAGCTCTGCTACCCATGTACTCACTAGAAGATCTTGGACAAGAGTCAGTTTATCTGGTAGCCTTCACCCACTCACCCTCAAAATGGGCTGATGCTACCTGCTCCCAGACTCCCAGCAAGCCTTCAGTAGCTACAGCTACTTCTGAATGTGAGAAACTTCCTTTTTTGTTTACCCAGCATGACTTAAGTATCACTGAAAGGTGGTAATGTAAGAATGTAATGGTGAGTATATAAATCCTGTAATTCTGCCTGTTTGTCCACAACAGGTATCTATACTAATAAAAGGGTAATATGCTAATTAGACCGGACATCTTCCGGGTGTCCTTCTAGACCAGTGATGGCGAACCTATGACACGCGTGTCAGCACTGACACACATAGCCATTTCTGATGACACGCGGCCGCGGAGGCAGCCGCATGCCGAGGATGAAACATTTGCTGCTCCTGAAGATGAAACATTTGTGAAATAATGTTTTTTCCTCAAAGTGACACACTACCTGAGTTATGCTCAGTTTTTTGGCGAAGTTTGACACACCAAGCTCAAAAAGTTGCCCATCACTGTTCTAGACAAAGCCATGGTGGTGGGGGCCGAGGCAGAGGTGGTTAGGAGCAATCAGGCCAGCATGGGGGGAGCAGTTTGGGGGCAATCAGGTCGGCAGTGGGGAGAAGTTAGGGGGCGATCAGGCCAGCAGGCAGAATGGTTAGGGGTGATCAGGCAGGCAGGCAGGCAGGCAGTGGTTAGGAGCCAGCAGTCCCAGATTGCAAGAGGGATGTCCCCCAAGGGGTCCTGGATGGGAGAGGGTGCAGGCCGTGCTGAGGGACAACCCTCCCCTCCCCCGTGCATGAATTTTGTGCACGCAGCCTCTAGTCCTACCTAATAATAGACAAATATGCAAATTGACTGCACCTTCGCTACGCCCAAGCCACGTCCACCAACCAATCAGGACGATTATGCAAATTACCCCAACAAAGATGGCAGCTAATTTGCATATCAAGACAGCATAGAAAGAAGCCAAGAGCTGCAGAAGGGAGCAAAGCTGCGGAAAAGCAAGCAAGCCGGGGGGGGGGGGGGGGGGCGGGAGAGAAGGGAGGAGCGGAGGCAGGGCCGGGGCGAAGGAAGGAGAGCAGGCGGGCTGGTGGAGAAGGCGGGGCAGGGGAGAAGGGAGGAGCAGAGGCGGGGCCAGGGGAGAAGGAAGAAGAGCGGGCGGGCTGGCGGAGAAGGGAGAAAAGCAGGGGGGCTGGTGGAGAAGGTGGGGCGGGGGACAAGGGAGGAGAGCAGGCAGGGTGGGGTAGAGTGCAGCAGGAAACCCTATTGCAGGATTTTTCCTGCAACGGGAACGCTAGTTAGTTTATATTTACAAATGTTTACCCTTCCTCCCCACTGAGATTCTTGAGATCCTGGTTGTCATTTTTATGGCCACATCGCTATTGCTTTCACTCGGTTCACTGCCTTTCAGATAAATGGGGGTTTTTAACCTGGATCCCATGGATCTCCAAGGGTTCCATGAATAGAATTCAGGGGTTGGTGAACTGGGGCAGGAGGGAATCATCATCTTTATTTTCAGTGACTGATATTTAGCATTTCCTTCCATGATGGATGTAGGCTGGAAGTCACAGTAGTATTCACAGTACCTATGTTACCAGTGCAAGTCAGATATTTTCATATCACATTATAGTTGTACCTATCTCAAAATAGCGGTTGCTAGACCTGCACACATGTCACTGTATCATAATTTGTTCTTTAATGTTTTCATAACTATATTTCAATGTAATTGGGTTTCTTGTCTAATCCTAGCTCTATGTATTTGATCCATTGTTCTAAGAAGGGACCATAACCTTCACCAGACTGTATAAGAGAATTTAAAAACCCCTGACAAGTAGGTGCTCAGTACATGCTAGATAACTGAATTAAAGAAGACACAACTTAGGAGCCATTTGGGGAGACATTCCCTTCTTCCTGAGTGTCCAGAAAAAAGTGACTGAGGAGGCAAATGCCACTTTTTCTGTGCAGCAGCCCCTGGCTGAGCAGAGAGCTCCTGGGGTGATGCCTGGCTGCCAGCCTGACAGAGGGGGTCGCATCAGCTGCCACTCAGTCCTTTCTGCTGTTTTTCTTATTCTCAAAAGATGTGAAATATTGGAGGGATAAATTCAGACCTCCATTATTTTTTTGCCTTGGTTAAATCTTTGCTAAGTGTAGGATATTTGAACCTACTGAGTTTTATTAGCAGCTCCTTTGTAAGGCCTGGGGATGTGCTATTGTTCCAGCCAGAGGAGGAGGAGACTTTGAGTGCCTACAGACTTGGGGTGAAGGAGTAAACAGGGACAGCAGTACTAAGTGCCCGTAACCAGGGTACATACCCTTGACCGGAATTGAACCTGGGACCTTGAGTGTGGGGCTTTTTCTTGTACCAAGAAAGCTCTTTATGTGAATTATTATAAATACTAGAGGCCCGGTGCACGAAATTCGTGCACGGAGGGGGGTTGTCCCTCAGCCCAGCCTGTACCCTCTCCAATCTCGGACCCCTCGAGGGATGTCCGACTGCCCGTTTAGGCCCGATCCCAGGGATCGGGCCTAAACGGGCAGTCGGACATCCCTCTCATAATCCAGGACTGCTGGCTCCCAACTGCTTGCCTGCCTGCCTTCCTGATTGCCCCTAACTGCTTCTGCCTGCCAGCCTGATCACCCCCTAATCACTCCTATGCCAGCCTGTTTGCCCCCAACTTCCCTCCTCTGCTGGCCTGGTCACCCCTAACTGCCCTCTCCTGCAGGGTTGATCACCTCCAACTGCCCTTCCTTGCAGGCCTGATCCCTCTCAACTGCCCTCCCTTGCAAGCCTGGTCCCTCTCAACTGCCCTCCCTTGCAGGCAGGGTGCCTCCCAACTGCCTTCTCCTGCTGGCCATCTTGTGGTGGCCATCTTGTGTCCACATGGGGGCAGGATCTTTGACCACATGGGGGCAGCTATATTGTGTGTTGCAGTGATGATCAATCTGCATAGTTCTCTTTTATTAGATAGGATAGAGGCCTGGTACAGGGGTGGGGGCCAGCTGGTTTGCCCTGAAGGGTGTCCCTGATCAGGGTGGGGTTCCCTTGGGGCGTGGGGCGGCCTGAGCGAGGGGCCTGTGGTGGTTTGCAGGTGGGCCACGCCCCCTGGGATGCAAGCGGAGACCCTGGTATCTGGAATTTATTTTCCTTTTACAACTGAAACTTTGTAGCCTGGAGCAGACCCAAGCCTGGGGCTCCCTCCGAGGCCCGAATCCATTTGTGTTGGGGTTATAATTGAAACTTTGTTGCCTTAAGCGGGTGGGCCGAGCCAGGGTGTGCGGAAAGCTTTGCTACCCCTGTTGCTGGCGGCAACCCTGGCCTGCTCTCTCAAGCTCCATTCTGCCGCCATTTGTTTGAATTTGTTTACCTTCTATAATTGAAACTTTGTAGCTTGAGTGGAGGCTTAGGCCTGCAACGGCTGGCAGAAAGCTTGGCTTCCTCTGTTACCTAGGGAACCTTGCTCTCTGTGTCTGTAGCCATCTTGGTTTGGGTTAATTTGCATACTCACTCTGATTGGATTGTGGGCGTGGCTTGTGGGCGTGGCTTCCGGGTGTGTCGAAGGTATGGTCAATTTGCATATTTGTCTATTATTAGATTAGATTTCCCTCATGCCCAGCCTATGAAAGAGGTCTTGTTGATCTCTCCATTAAGAGACTAAGCCAGCCCTAACCAGTTTGGCTCAGTGGCTAGAGCATCGGCCTGCGGACTCAAGGGTCCCAGGTTCAATTCCAGTCAAGGGTATGTACCCTGGTTGCAGGCACATCCCCCAGTGGGAGGTGTGCAGGAGGCAGCTGATCGATGTTTCTCTCATCGATGTTTCTAACTCTCTATCCCTCTCCCTTCCTCTCTGTAAAAAAAAAAAAAAATCAATAAAATATATTTTTTTAAAAAGAGAGACTAAGCCATAGAGAGATGATTCTTGCCTAAAGTAAAGCAGCTGGTGAGTGGAGAGTGGGTGTGAGAGAACCTGGCCCTGTAAGCCAAGCATGTCAAACTCAAAGGCTAACACAGGCCAAATAAGGTTTAAGTTGATGTGGGCCACAAAAAGACAAAAGCTTCAATTTTCATAGAAACATAGGTTTATTTTGATAGAGACACGCTGAATACAAAGAGCTGAAATAAATGAGTAATAGTTAACATAAAATAATAAAACATTTAATAAAAATATTTTTTCTTCAACATTAACTTACCAGACACTGAATAACTGTACAAATAAGTGTAATGCAAATAAGCGTATTTTTCTCTTTTTGTTGTTTTGTTTTTTAATTTTATTTTAATGTTTAAAGTATTACATATAATAGTACATATATCTCCTTTTTTTTCCCCATTGACCTTCCCCCAGCCTCCCCTACCACCTGTCCCATGCCCTCATCCTTGTGTCCATTGGTTGTGCTTATACGCATGCATACAAGTCCTTCGGTTGATCTCTTCCCCCGCTCTCCAACACTCCCCAGCCTTCCCACTGTAATTTGACAGTCTGTTTGATGCTTTACTGCCTCTGTATCTATCTTTTTGTTCATCAGGTTATAATGTTCTTTATTTTCCATAAATGAGTGAGATCATGTGGTATTTTTCTTTCATTGCCTGGCTTATTTCACTTAGCATAATGCTCGCCAGTTCCATCCATGCTGTTGCAAATGGTAAGAATTCCTTCTTTTTTTACAGCAGCGTAGTATTCCATTGTGTAGATGTACCATAGTTTTCTAATACACTCATCTGCTGATGGGCATTTAGGCTGTTTCCAAATATTAGCTATTGTAAATTGTGCTGCTATGAACATAAGGGTGCATATATCCTTTCTGATTGGTGTTTCTAGGTTCTTGGGATATATTCCTAGAAGTGGGATCACTGGGTCAAATGGGAGTTCCCTTTTTAGTTTTTTGAGGAAAGTCCATACTGTTCTCCCCAGTGGCTGCACCAGTCTGCATTCCCACCAGCAGTGCACGAAGGTTCCTTTTTCTCCGCATCCTCACCAGCACTTGTCTGTTTGTTGATTTGTTGATGATAGCCATTCTGACAGGTGTGAGATGGTAACACATTGTCGTTTTGATTTGCATCTCTCAGATAATTAGTGACTTTGAGCATGTTTTCATATGTCTCTTGGCCTTCCTTCTGTCTTCTTTCGAAAAGTATCTATTTAGGTCCGTTGCCCATTTTTTTATTGGATCATTTATCCTCCTTTTATTAAGTTGTATGAGTTCCCTGTAAATGTTGGAGATTAAACCTTTATCAGTGATAACATTTGCAAATAAGTTCTCCCATACAGTGGGCTTTCTTGTTGTTTTGTTTCTTTTGCTGTGCAAAAGCTTTTTATTTTGTTGTAGTCCCATTTGTTTATTTTCTCTTTAGATTCCATTGCCCTAGGAGCGGTATCGGTGAAGAAATTGCTTCGGCATATGTCTGAAATTTCTCTGCCTGTGGATTTCTCTAGTATTTTTATGGTTTCCTGTCTTATGTTTAAGTCCTTTATCCATTTTGAGTTTTATTTTTGTGTATGGTGTAAGTTGGTGGTCTAGTTTCATTTTTTTGCATGTATCTGTCCAATTTTCCCAGCACCATTTATTGAAGAGACTGTCTTGACTCCATTGTATGTTCATACCTCCTTTGTCAAATATTAATTGAGCATAGTGGTTTGGGTCGATATCTGGGTTCTCTATTCCATTGGTCTATATGTCTGTGCTTGTGCTAGTACCAGGCTGTTTTGAGAACAGTGGCTTTGTAATACAGCTTGAAATCTGGTACTGAGATCCCTCCTACTTTGTTCTTCTTTCTCAGGATTGCTGTGGCTATTCAGGGTCTTTTTTAATTCCAGATGAATTTTTGGAGAGTTCTTTCTAGGTCTGTGAAATATGCCATTGGTATTTAGTGCATTGAATCTATAGATTGCTTTGGGTAGTATGGACATTTTTATGATGTTGATTCTACCAATACATGAACATGGTATGTTCTTCCATCTGTTTATGTCTTCCTCTATCTCTTTTTTCAGTGTCCTGTAGTTTTCCGCGTATAGGTCTTTTACCTCCTTATTTAAGTTTATTCCTAGGTTTCTTAATTTTTTTGGTGTGATGGTAAAAGGGATTGCTTTTTTAGTCTCTCTCTCTGTAAGTTCACACTTTTGGTGTATAGAAATGCCATAGATTTCTTGGCGTTAATTTTGTATCCTGCTACATTGCCGAATTCATTTATTAAGTCTAATAATTTTTTGATGGAGTTTTTAGGGTTTTTTATGTACAATATCATGTCATCTGTGAATAAGGACAGTTTTACTTCTTTTCCAATTTGGATGCCTTTTATTTCCTCTTCTTGTCTAATTGCAATGGCTAATACTTCAGTACTATGTCGAACAGGAGTGGTGAGAGTGGGCATCCCTGTCTTGTTCCTGTTGTTAGGGGAAATGGTTTTAGGTTTTGCCCATTGAGTATGATGTTGGCTGTGGGTTTGTCATATATGGCTTTTATTATGTTGAGGTATGATCCTTCTATTCCTACCTTGCTGAGAGTTTTTATCAACAATGGGTGTTGGATTTTGTCAAATGCTTTTTCTGCATCAATTGATATGACTATGTGGTTTTTATCTCTCAATTTGTTTATGTGATGTATCACGTTTATTGATTTGCATATATTGTACCATCCTTGCATCCCTGGGATAAATCCTATTTGGTCATGGTGTATGATCTTTCTGATGTACTGCTGAATCCGATTTGCTAGAATTTTGTTGAGGATTTTGGCATCTATGTTCATGAGAGAGATTGGCCTGTAATTCTCTTTCATTGTGTTGTCTTTATCTGGTTTTGGTATTAGGGTGATGCTGGCTTCATAGAATGAGCTTGGAAGTGTTCCTTCCTCTTGAATTTTTTGGAATAGTCTGAGGAGGATAGGTTTAGTTCTTCCTTGAATGTTTGGTAAAACTCTCCTGTGAAGCCAACTGGCCCCAGGCTTTTGTTTGCTGGAAGCTTTTTGATGACTGCTTCAATTTCTTCCATAGTTACTGGCCTATTGAGATGTTTAGATTCTTCCTGATTGAGTTTTGGAAGGTTGTATTTTTCTAGGAATATGTCCATTTCCTCCAGGTTGTCCAGTTTGTTGGAATAGAGTTGTTCGTAGTATTTTTTAACAATCCTTTGTATTTCTGTGGGTTCTGTTGTTATTTCTCCTCTTTCATTTCTGATTTTGTTTATTTGGGTCCTCTCTCTTTGCTTCTTGGTGAGCCTGGCTAGAGGTTCATCAATCTTGTTTATCCTTTCAAAGAACCAGCTCTTGATTTTGTTGATCTTTTGTATTGTTTTTTTTTTTTTGGTCTCTATGTCATTTATCTCTGCTCTGATCTTTATTATTTCTTTCCTTCTGCTTACGCTGTGCTTTTCTTGTTGCTCTTTTACTAACTCTTTGAGTTGTAGGGTTAGGTGACTTATTACCATTGTTTCTTGTTTTTTGCAGTAGGCTTGTAGAGCTATGAACTTCCCTCTCAAGACTGCTTTCGCTGTGTCCCATAGATTTTGGATTGTCGTGTTTTCATTGTCATTTGTTGCCATGATGCTTTTTTATTTCTTCTTTGATCTCTCTGGTAACCCAGTCATTGTTTAATAGCATGCTATTTAGTCTCCAGGTGTTTGATTTTTTTTTGTTTGTTTTTATTGTAGTTGATTTCTAGTTTTGTGCCATTTTGATCTGAGAAGATGCTTGATATGATTTCTATCTTCTTGAATTTGAAGAGACTTTGCCTCTGACCCAATATATGGTCTATCTTTGAAAATGACCCATGTGCACTTGAGAAGAATGTATATTCTGTGGCTTTGGGGTGAAATGTTCTGAAGATGTCAATTAATTCCATCTGGTCTAGTGAGTCATTTAGGATTAATGTTTCTTTGCTGATTTTTTTGTTTAGAGGATTTGTCCAATGGTGATAGTGGGGTATTAAAGTACCCTACTATGACTGTATTGATATCCTCCAGGAGTTTTTTTATGTATTTGCGTGCTCCTGTATTGGGTGCATATATGTTTACCAGAGTTATTTCTTCTTGTTAGATTGTTCCCTTTAGTGTTATGAAGTGGCCTTCCTTATATCTTGTTATGTCCTTCACTTTGAGATCTAATTTGTCAGATACAAGTATTGCTACCACAGCTTTTTTTTTTTTTTCCATTTCCATTCACATGAAAACCCTTTTTTCATCCCTTCACCATCATCAGTCTATGTGCGTCTTTTTTTCTGAGGTGGGTTTCCTGTAGACAGCAGATATATAGATCATGTTTTCTTATCCACTCAGTTACCCTATGTCTTTTGATTGGGGCATTTAATCCATTTACATTTAAAGTTGTTGATAGGTACTTGTTTGTCACCATTTTTATTCTTTACGCCTGTGTTCCTTCTTTGCTTCCTATTTCTTCTTTTTACAGCAGACCCTTTAGCATTTCTTGCATTGCTGGTTTGGTGGTAATAAACTCCCTTAGTCCTTTTTTGTCTGTGAAGCTCCTGACTTTCCCCTCAATTTTGATTGATAGCCTTGCTGGGTACAGTATTCTTGGATTCAGACCCTTCCTTTGCATGACTTTGTATATTTCATTCCATTCCCTTCTGGCCTGCTGTGTTTCTGTTGAGAAATCAGTCGCTAGTCTGATGGGGGATCCTTTGTAGGTAACTTTCTGTTTCTCTCTGGCCGCTTTTAAGATTCTTACTTTGTCTTTGGTGTTTGCCAATTTAATTATAATGTGCTTTGGCATTGGTCTTTTGGGGTTCATTTTGTTTGGGACTCTGTGAGCTTCTTGGATTTGTGTGGGGTTTTTTTCTTCCCTGTATCAGGGAAGTTTTCTGTCATTTCTTTAAACAGGTTTTCTATTCCTTGCTCAGTTTCCTCTCCTTCTGCACCCCTATTATGTGGATGTTCTTTCATTTCATGTTGTCCCAAAGTTCCCTTAGGCTCTCCTCCTGCTTTTTAATTTTTTTTTCTAAAAGCTGCTCTATCTTGTCTTCTAGCTTACTGGTGCGGTCCTCTGCTTCTTCTAGTCTACTGTTGATGCTTTCTATTTTGTTCTTTATAGCAGCAATATCATTTTTCATTTCTTCTTTGGTTCTTCTTCATTTCCTCTTGGTTCTTACACATATTGTTGAATTTGTCTTCCATTCTTTTCAGCGACCTTATGACCATTTCTCTGAATTCTTTCTCTGACAGGTTTCTTGCCTCCATTTTATTTACTTCCTTTTCTGGTGATGCCTGCTTTTCTTTCATATGCGGGCTGTTTCTTTGTCTCCCCATGATCTCTCTTTTCTGGGTGTCTGGTCATGTAGTTCTCTCTCTCCTGCGTTGATTTAAAGGCACAAAATACAACACAACAAGGCACTGAACACAAATGTATTCACGATACGAATAACCCCAAATAAAGGTGACCACCAGAGAAAAGCAAATTAGGGGATAAGAAAGAAAGAAGAAGAGGGGGGAAAAAAAGGAGTGCAAAAATGAAATTGGGAAAAGGAAAAAAAAAGTAAGAGAGAAAAAAAGAAAATAAGAAAGAAAAGGGGAAAAAACTATTTATATGGGGAGAAAACTCCAATAGAACAGCCACTAATCCCAACAAATGCCAGCAACAAATACCTAGAGATGAATGCAAACTACAAACAACAACTAATATCAAGCAAGGCGAGGGAAAACAAGCAAAAAACAAAAAAAGAAAAAGAAAAACAATCTCACAAACAAGCATAAAACAAAAACAATATAATCAACAATCAAGCAAACAACAGCAAAAGGACAGAGAGAGAAAAAAATTTGGATAGTGAAGAAAGAGAAGAGAGAGGTGTGTATGGACTTGGAGCAGGGGATTGGAAATTAGATATATAAGTAGGGTGAAATTTTAACAGGGGTAAAAAGAAGGAATAGGGAAAATCTAAAGCAGGAATAGGATAAGAGAAACAGGACAACCAAAGGGGAAAAGTGAGGAAGAGAGTGTTGGCTAAAGGTAAAGTTGAGATAGAGTAAAATGATGCTAAAGGAAAGATGAAAATAGAATGTAGAACACTGATTCCAAAGTAAAATAAAGAGAAAATAAAATGATACTTTTTAAAAATAAAAGGTAAAATGGTAGTAGTAGTAATACTGATTAAAAATAAAAATGTAATAATTAAAAAGGTAAAATCAAGTGAGGAAAAAAAGAAAAAAATTTAGTTTCTTAAGTAAAAGATGAAAAAAAAAATAAAAATGTGCAGTAGTGAAGGTCATTCACTTCCTCTACTGTTCTGTTTGACATGCCTGTTTCCTAGTCAGGACAGTATTGAAGTTCCCTGCGTTCCACCGCTCCTCAGCGTTGTAGGCCACAGTCCTGATTTTCAAGCAGGCAATACGTCTTTATTTCTTACTAGCATTCCCGTTGCAGGAAAAATCCTGCAATAGGGTTTCCTGCTGCACTCTACCCCACCCCGCCTGCTCTACTCCCTTGTCCCCCACCCCGCCTTCGCCAGCCCCCCCTGCTTTTCTCCCTTCTCCACCAGCCCGCCCGCTCTCCTTTCTTCTCCCCTGGCCCCGCCTCCGCTCCTCCCTTCTCCCCCACCCTGCCTTCTCCGCCAGCCCCCCTGCTTTTCTCCCTTCTCCGCCAGCCCGCCCGCTCTCCTTCCTTTTCCCCCGGCCCCGCCTCCGCTCCTCCCTTCTCCCCCGCCCTGCCTTCTCTGCCAGCCCCCCTGCTTTTCTCCCTTCTCCGCCAGCCCGCCCGCTCTCCTTCCTTTTCCCCTGGCCCCGCCTCCGCTCCTCCCTTCTCCCCCGCCCCGCCTTCTCCACCAGCCCACCCGCTGTCCTTCTTTTTCCCCCCAGCACCGCCTCCACTCCCCCGCCCCGCCTTCTCCGCCAGCCTGCCTCCTTCCTTCGCCCCCGGCTTGCTTGCTTCTCTGCAGCTTTGCTCCCTTCTGCAGCTCTTGGCTTCTTTCTACACTGTCTTGATATGCAAATTAGCCACCATCTTTGTTGGGGTGATTTGCATGCTCATCCTGATTGGTTGGTGGGCGTGGCTTGGGCGTAGCGAAGGTGTGGTCAATTTGCATATTTGTCTATTATTAGGTAGGATACTCCTTTATTTGTGTTTACAAAAGAGTCAATTTGTGATTCAACCCCTGGGTGGCAGTGTTTCTGGATTGACCTCCGGGTCCATAGGTCCTCTCTAGCTAGTGTTTAGATTTTGTTTTCCCTGTGGCACTTAATACCGGTTTGGGGGAATGGGCTGCCCCAGAGCTGGTTCTCTGATCATTATTCCCCGTTCTGATCCCCAGGTTCCACACAAAAAACTTGCCCCTGCAGTCTCTTAGAGTGTCCCCGATTGGGTGATCCTATGTATTGGGCTTAGTAATCAAAAGCAAGGATTTAAAGATTAAAAACAGGTGCTCCGGCGCAAGTCTGTGCAGTCCTTTTTCCCCTTGGATCTAGGCAGCCAGCACACTGTTAAAATTCTTAGGCTGTCCTTTTGCGCCCAGTTCAGCTATGGGTTGCTTTTTAGAGTTCCCTTCTGCTAGCAGCCGTGCAGATCCCCTTCCACATTCGTGGATCACTCCAGCCCCAACGGCCGCGGGTTTTTCTGGGCGCAGACTTCCCTAGATCCCCAGCTCCCGCCGTGCACGTTTTTCTCTCTTGCCCGGACCTCATCTTATCCCAGGCAAAATCGGACCTTTCTGTGAGGAGGTGCAGAGTTCCTCCGAATCCGCGTGCTCACACCACTTGAGGACCGGTGTTCCTGGGTTCACAGCTGTTCGCTGGGTGCCATAGTTGTAGATTCCCGGGATTTTCAGGCTTCCGATAACATCCACTCTCCCCTTAAAGATGGCGCAGTCACCGCGCCAAAGCCAGTCGCTCCGGGAGGGATCCCAGCAGCAGTGGAGGCTGCCCGGTCAGGGGAACCCCATCGGGCAATCCCCCACAGTCCCCTGGAGTATAGCTGTCCCTCAACTCACCAACAAACACTCCCCGTCCAACCACACACTCTCCCTTTGTTCTCTCACTCACACACTGTCTTGCAGTCTGCCTTCCCGTCGGCGGCCATCTTCCTTGAGGCCTATTTTTGTTGTTCTCCAAAAGTGAAATATTTCCTGTTACACACACCAAACAAGTCAGTACAAGACTAATGAGTGGCAGTCGGCTGCTAAAATATTCGCTGCTAGTATTAGTGGAGAGAAATGGTGCACCTATGCATAAGGCACATAAGGGAAATGAATGCAACACGATTATAGTAATCAGTCATTAGCGAACGTTGTGGTTTGTTATTAATAATTATGTATAACAGGATATTGTAAAAATTAAGTCACTAAATTTTTATTAAAACGTTTCTTACATGCTGTTATATTGGCTGGACCGCAAAAATATTTGTTATGGGCCGCTTAGTTTGACATGCTTGCTGTAAGCGGAGCTACCTCTCATGTGCTGGATGCCCACCTCTCCCTGAACCCAGAGATGGCCCCGGCACCAAGCCTGGCACAGGATACATGCTCAGATGATACTTAACATGTGAACATACAAAGATCAGAAGATAAGAGACGTGCTTTTTGAGCAAATTTTTTAAAAGAGTAGCGGAAAACACCAAAACAAAACAGATACTGCCGCCTCAAGAAGTTGACCGTTTGGGAGGATAAATGATTCACTTTACAGATACTTAGTACTTGTGGCTGCAAAACCTAGATTGATCAGTGACTCTGCTGATGACAATAGGTATTGGAGAAGTGAGGGTTCTGCTGGGTCGGGACAGAGAGGCTAACTAGAGTCCTGCCTCACTTTCGGCGCCTCTCTAATCCTAGCCTGTTTGGCTCAGTGGATAGAACGTGGGCCCATGGACTGGAAGGGTCCCGGGTTCGATTCCGGTCAAGGGCACGTACCTCAATTGTAGGCTCGATCTCTGGCCCTGGTTAGGGAGTGTATGCAGAGGCAACCAATCGATGTGTCTCTCTCACATTGATATTTCTCTCTCTGTCTCTCCCTCTCCTTTCCACTCTCTAAAAATCAACGGAAAAATATCCTCGAGTGAGGATTAACGACAACAAAAAAAAGTGTCTCTGGGCCTCAAGGTCCTCACTGCTCAACGAAGTTCCCTTTTGACAGTGACATTCTATGTCTCCCTTTTGAAATTCTTAGGCAGTTCTGTCCTGAGACACTCTGCCTGCCAAGGAAGCCATTTAGTTCTGTCCACAGAAGGGGCTGGCAGAGCCCTGTGGGTTCCTGTGGCCCATCTGAGCAGCCTCTGACCCTCTCCCCTTGCAGTCATGAAGGACCAGTGTGGCAAGTGGCCTGGGCCCACCCCATGTATGGCAATATCCTGGCATCCTGCTCCTATGACCGGAAAGTCATTATCTGGAAAGAGGAAAACGGCACCTGGGAGAAGACGCACGAGCACACAGGACACGACTCCTCAGGTACACTGAGTGCGGCCGGAGAAGGTGGGTGGGTGGTCCTTGGGTGTGAGAGAGGCCTCTGTTCTGGCTAGTGCTCTGATTCTTTTCCCCTTGTGATGATGATGCTTGTTTATCCCTTGGGTTTGGTTGGCTTTTTTGCTGGTTGTCCACATGGGAGATTAGGCCCTAAGAAGACTTAAAGCCAGTCCAAAGCAAAATGAGAAAAGCAAAGATAATACAGTTTTTTAAGGTTTATTCATTTTAAGTACTGGCCTTTATTCTCAGATAATTGTCCAGCCTACTTTTTGTTAATGTAGACATTTGTTTAGGAAATGATGTTAGCAGATGGTGGGTTTTAAATTTCTTCAGTTGACTAAATTACAATTTCCCTCTGGTGGTCCCTGCAATTTTTTTTAGAAATTTAGTAAAATGGTAAATCTGGAAAATCAAAGTTTGCTCACTGTGCCTCCCTCCTTCCTGCAGTAAATTCTGTGTGCTGGGCCCCCCATGACTACGGCCTAATCCTGGCCTGTGGGAGCTCAGATGGGGCCATCTCCCTGCTGACCTACACCGGGGAGGGCCAGTGGGACGTGAAGAAGATCAACAATGCTCACACTGTAAGTCTAGACCCTGCCTGCGTGCAGAGGGTAGCTCTGCTGACTTGCCCTGTGTCTCCTGTAGATCCCCTAGAGAGGGACAAGAGTAGTGTCACTGTTTTTCAGTGGGCCAGGGGAGGGGCTGCTGATCAGACACGCTTGGTAGAGCAGCTTTGAGCTTCTTTGCTGTGAAGCCAGACAAAGGCTGGGGTTAGCACTGGTTCCTCCTTGCAAGCTCCTAAGTTGGAGAAGACCAGGGCACTGGCAAGATAGCAGCAGCAGCAGCCTGCCTTCCTGCCACCTTTGCTGTGGATGTCAAGTTGACATGCCTTGTGGTCATTGGGACCCCCTGGAACTGAGTGGTGTTACAAAAGCATCATAGAAATTTAGTTTTCTGTACTTCTAGTCATTGGACATTAAGGTTGAAATAGTCAAGAAAACACTGTGGACATTGGGGGTGAGCAGGGAGGAAGCGGGGGATTCATATTTCTTGAGCACCTACTGTGTGTCATGTAACTCACGAATGTTTATGAACAAAAGAAGCTAACAAATTTGCAAGGCACGCAGTCCTGGTCCAATTTTATGTTGAGGCAAGTGAGGCTCAGAAAAAGTAAGTGACTGAGAGAAGGCACTGTGCCAAAGTTAGAACCCTAGAATCTGCCTGCCTTCTCTCTACTCAGCATTTATAGCTTTGATGCTCCCAAACAGTTCTGAAATCTACCCAGATGGAAACTTAAAGTCAATTTCCCCCAATTCATGGATCCACAACCTGCCCACCCTCAAGACCCTAGGAACTTGTCTCAGAGTCTTATTACTTGGGGACTTCTGATCCCCATCTGCTGACTAATTTGCAAAAATGAATAGGTTGAGGGGCTTCTGGCAAGATATTGGGAAGGAGCATCATAGTTTTTCAATCTTTCTACATCTCTACATAAAACCAGCAGAACAACTAGGTAGCAAAACCAAAACTTCATGAACAACACAACAAAACTGGGTAACAAGCTATTTCCACAAATTTAAATGTTAGTGCAGAGGAATCCACCACCAACAATCCCTACATAGTATTGGTATCTGAACAGGAGGAGAAAGAAAGCAATGGGGTGCCTTCTAAAATAGCTAACACGTATTCACTGCAAAGCATAGCTGGCAGGTGTGAGGTGATAGCTCATTGTAGTTTTAATTTATATCTCTGATGAGTAGTGATGTTGAGCATTTTTTCATATGTCTATTGGCCATGTATGTCCTTAGAGAAGTGTCTAGTCAGGTCCTTTGCCTATTTTTTTTTTTAACTGTAGTATAATTGAATGAGTGAAAACTTCCAAGAATGAGAATAAAGATGTTTTTCATTTTTATTGGATTGTTTGCTTCCTAGTGTTCAGTAATATAAACTTTGTGTATTTTGGAAATTAACCCCTTATCAGATGTATCATGGTGAATATGTTCTCCCATATAGTAGGTAGGTTCCCTTTTCATTTTGTTGGTTCCATTTTTAACTTTTTTTTTTCATGGATTTATTTTTTTTAATAAATCTTTATTGTTCAGATTATTACAATTGTTCCTCTTTTTTCCCCCCATAGCTCCCTTCCACCCTCTGCCCCTTACCCTCCCCCCCACTGTCCTCATCCATAGGTGTACAATTTTTGTCCAGTCTCTTCCTGCACCCCCCACACCCTTTTCCCCCCGAGAATTGTCAGTCCACTCCCTTTCTATGCCCCTGATTCTATTATATTCATCAGTTTATTCTGTTCATCAGATTTTTTAGTCACTTGATTTTTAGATTCACTTGTTGATAGATATGTATTTGTTGTTCATAATTTTTATCTTGACCTTTTTTCTTCTTCTTCCTCTTCTTAAAGAATACCTTTCAGCATTTCATATAATACTGGCTTGGCGGTGATGAACTCCTTTAGCTTTTTCTTATCTGTGAAGCTCTTTATCTGACCTTCAATTCTGAATGATAGCTTTGCTGGGTAGAGTAATCTTGGTTGTAGGTTCTTGCTATTCATCACTTTGAATATTTCTTGCCACTCCCGTCTGGCCTGCATAGTTTCTGTTGAGAAATCAGCTGACAGTCGTATGGGTGCTCCCTTGTAGGTAACTGTTTTTCTCTTGCTGCTTTTAATATTCTCTCTTTGTCTTTTGCTCTTGGCATTTTAATTATGATGTGTCTTGCTGTGGTCCTCTTTGGATTCCTTTTGTTTGGGGTTCTCTGCGCTTCCTGGACTTGTAAGTCTGTTTCTTTCATCAGGTGGGGGAAGTTTTCTGTCATTATTTCTTCAAATAGGTTTTCAGTATCTCGCTCTCTTCTGGCACCCCCATAGTTTGGATGTTGGTAC
Organism: Eptesicus fuscus; assembly: GCF_027574615.1. Taxonomy (NCBI): domain Eukaryota; kingdom Metazoa; phylum Chordata; class Mammalia; order Chiroptera; family Vespertilionidae; genus Eptesicus; species Eptesicus fuscus. The sequence goes on from NC_072490.1 coordinate 36,773,837, forward strand.
GCTTGAAGTTGTCCCAGAGGCTCCTTACACTATCTTCATATTTTTGGATTCTTTTTGCTTTTTGCTTTTCCGGTTGGGTGTTTTTTGCTTTTTTGTATTTCAAATCTTTGACTTGATTCTTGCGATCCTCTAGTCTGCTGTTGGATCTCTGTATATTATTTTTTATTTCAGTCAGTGTATGCTTAATTTCTAGTTGGTCCTTTTTCATATCCTCAAGGGTCTTGCTAAATTTATCGGCCTTTTCTAGAAAATTCTTGAAAAACCTTATAACCGTGGTTTTGAACTCTATATCCAGTCATTTGCTTTCCTCCATTTCTTTCATTTGTGACCTGTTTCTTTGTCTCTGCATTTAGGCTGCTTCCCTGAGTTGATAGAGTGGCTTTGTATGCTAGGTGTCCTATAGGGCCCAGTGGCTCAGCCTCTCCAGTTATCTGAGGTGGACACTTTTGGTGCAGCCCTTTGTGGGCTGTGTGCACAGTCTTGTTGTAGTTAAGCCTTGATTGTTGTTGGTATCACTGGGAGGAATTGACCTCCAGGTCAATTGGCTCTGAGGATCAGCTGTGTCTACGATGGGAGAACTTCTGTGCTGGAGACACCCTTATGAGGCAAGACTTACTTCAGTGGGGCTTTGGTGCTCACTGAGTCTGCCCCCTGAGTGTGTCCCTTATGGATATGAGGAGTTGTAATCTGGATGGTCCTACTCTGACCCCTGGTACACTGGCTCTTGGATCTCCAAGGAGGTGCTAATTTAGCCTCTGCCTGAGGCCACCCAGCAGGAGCTATGGAGAGATCTGCAGATTCCTCTTCTTTGTTTGGGTTTTGGAGGTGCCCAGATGAGGCCCAGCTGTGAAGCAATGCAAGCTGCTGTGGGGCCTTGGGCCATCTTTTGGATGTTCTGGGTCTCTCTGACTCAGCTACAGTTTGTTGGGTAAGTTTAGATTTCAAAGGACCAGGCAATTCATATGCAAAAGCCTCTGCACACAGCTTGGATGGGGCAGAGTCTCAGGGTGGAGCAAACAGCAATGGCTTCCCGTCAGCCCTGCCCTAAGAGGCCCCGGGTCTCAGTGTCCCTTGGTAATTGCTGCAAGCACCTCTGAGAGAAAGCCGCCCTCGAGTTCTGGCCCGATGCCAGACAGTCCAGTTTCTCCCCGTATGAGTCTGGGTCCCAGAGTCTCGCCCGGAACTGGAGTTCAGAGCAGTTAGGAGCTTGTGTCTCCCTCCAAATTGAAACAGCCAGCCGCCTACTCAGTTGCCAGCCCTCTCCACGCGCGGGCCTCCGTACCTCTGCACTTTACTTCTGCAGCTCCTCTGATTCTCAGTGTGCTTTTCTCTTCCCTTCTAGTTGTAGAATTTCCACTTAGCCAGCCTTCCTTTGGTTCTGGATGATGTCCGTTTTGTCTTTTAGTTGCAGTTTTGAAGTTGTTGTGTGAGGCAGCAAGTTCAGGTGTTTGCCTATGCCGCCATCTTGGTTTCTTCCCATTTTTAACTTTTTGAGGAAACGCCACACTGTTTTCCACAATGGCTGCACCAGTCTGCATTCCCACCCACAGTGAAGGAGAGTTCCTTTTTCTCTGCATCCTCTCCAGCACTTGTCATTTGTTAATTTGTTGATGATAGCCATTCTGACAGGTGTGAGGTGGTACCTCATTGTTGTTTTGATTTGCATCTCTTGGATGATTAGTGACTTTGAGCATGTTTTCATATGTCTCTTGGCTTTCTGAATGTCCTCTTTCGGAAAGTGCCTATTTAGGTCCTTTGCCCATTTTTTTATTGGATCATTTATCTTCCTTTTATTAAGTTGTATGAGTTCCCTGTAAACGTTGGAGATTAAACCCTTATCAGAGATAACATTGGCAATATGTTCTCCCATGCAGTGGGCTTTCTTGTTGTTTTGTTGATGGTTTCTTTTGCTGTGCAGAAGATTTTTATTTTGATGTAGTCCCATTTGTTTATTTTCTCCTTAGGCTCTCTTGCCCTAGGATCTGTGTCTGTAAAGATATTGCAACGACATATGTCTGCTATTTTGCTGCCTATGGAATCTTGTAGGATTTTTATGGTTTCCCATCTTACATTCAAGTCCTTTATCCATTTTGAGTTTGTTTTTGTGTATGGTCTAAGTTGGTGATCTAGTTTCATTTTTTTGCATGTATCTGACCAAATTTCCCAGCACCATTTATTAAAGAGACTGTTTGACTCCATAGTATGCTCTTTCCTCCTTTGTCAAATATTAATTGAGTATAATGGCTTGTGTCAATTTCTGGGTCCTCTATTCTGTTCCATTGGTCTGTATGTCTGTTCTTGTGCCAGTACCAGGCAGTTTTGAGAACTTTGGCTTGGTAATATAGTTTGATGTCTGGTATTGTGATACCTCCAACTTTCTTCTTCTTTCTCAGGATAGCTGTGGCTATTCAGGGTCTATTTTTATTCCAGATGAATTTTTGGAGAGTTTGTTCTAGATCTTTGAAATATGCCATTGGTATTTTAATAGGTATTACATTGAATCTATAGATTGCTTTAGGTAGTATGGACATTTTAATGATGTTGATTCTACCAATGCATGAACATGGTATGTTCTTCCATTTGTTTATGTCTTCCTCTATCTCTTTTTTCAATAACCTGTAGTTTTCCAAGTACAGGTCTTTTACGTCCTTGGTTAAGTTTATTGCTAGGTATCTTAATTTTTTTGGTGCAATGGTAAATGGGATTGTTTTTTTCATTTCTTTTTCTGTGAGTTCATTATTGGTGTATAAAAAGGCCATAGATTTCTTGGTGTTAATTTTGTATCCTGCTACATTGCCAAATTCATTTATTAGGTCTAGTAGTTTTTTTATGGAGTCTTTGGGGTTTTCTATGTATAGTATCATGTCATCTGCAAATAAGGACAGTTTTACTTCTTCTTTTCCAATTTAGATGCCTTTTATTTCTTCTTCTTATCTGATTGCTATGGCTAGTACTTCTAGTGCTATGTCAAACAGGAGTGGTGAAAGTGGGCATCCCTGTCTTGTTCCTGTTCTTCGGGGAAATGGGTTTAGTTTTTGCCCATTGAGTATGATGTTGGCTGTAGGTTTGTCATATAGGGCTTTTATTATGTTGAGGTATGATCCCTCTATTCCCACTTTGCTGAGAGTTTTTATCAAGAAAGGGTGTTGGATTTTTGTCAAATGCTTTTTCTGCATCAATTGATGTGATTATGTGATTTTTGTCTCTCAGTTTGTTTATGTGATGTATCACATTTATTTACGGATATTGTACCATCCAAATCCCCAGAATAAATCCCACTTGGTCATGGTGTATAATCTTTCTAATGTATTGCTGAATCCAATTTGCTAGAATTTTGTTGAGGATTTTAGCATCTATGTTCATCAAGGATATTGTCCTGTAGTTCTCTTTTTTTGTGGTGTCTTTATCTGGTTTTGGGATTAGGGTAATGCTGGCTTCATAGAAAGAGCTTGGAAGGGTGCCTTCCTCTTGAATTTTTTAGAATAGTCTGAGGAGGATAGGTTTTAGTTCTTCTTTGAATGCTTGGTAGAACTCCCCTGTAAAGCCATCCTGACCAGGGCTTTTGTTTGCTGGAAGATTTTTGATTGCTGTTTCCATTTCTTCAGTAGTTATTGGCCTATTCAGGGTTTTTTTTATTCTTCTTGGTTGAATTTTGAGAGTTTGTATTTTTCTAGGAATATGTCCATTTCTTCAAGGTTGACCAGTTTGTTGGAATAGAGTTGTTCATAGTATGTTTTCATAATCGTTTGTATTTCTGTGGGATTGGTTGTTATTTCACCTCTTTCATTTCTGATTTTATTTGGGCCCTCTCTCTTTGATTCTTGGTGAGCCTGGCTAGAGGTTCATCAATCTTGTTTATCCTTTTCAAAGAACCAGCTCTTGGTTTTGTTGATCTTTTGTGTTTTGTTTTTGTTTTTTGTTTTCTTGGTCTCTATTTCATTTATCTCCGCTCTGATCTTTATTATTTCCTTCCTTCTGCTTATGCTGGGCTTTTCTTGTTGCTCTCTTACTAACTCTTTGAGTTGTAGGGTTAGGTAACTTATTACCATTGTTTCTTGTGTTTTTTGTTTTTTTTTTTGCAGTAGGCTTGTAGAGCTATGAACTTCCCTCTCAAGAATGCTTTCGCTGTGTCCCATAGATTTTGGATTGTTGTGTTTTCATTGTCGTTTGTTGCCATGATGCTTTTTATTTCTTTGATCTCTCTGGTAACCCAGTCATTGTTTAATAGCATGCTATTTAGTCTCCAAGTGTTAGATATTTTTTATTGTTTTTTATTGTAGTTGATTTCTATTTTTATGCCATTGTGATCTGAGAAGATGCTTGATATGATTTCTATCTTCTTGAATTTGAAGAGACTTTGCCTCTGACCCAATATATGGTCTATCTTTGAAAATGACCCATGTGCACTTGAGAAGAATGTATATTCTGTGGCTTTGGGGTGAAATGTTCTGAAGATGTCAATTAATTCCATCTGGTCTAGTGAGTCATTTAGGATTGATGTTTCTTTGCTGATTTTTTGTTTAGAGGATTTGTCCAATGGTGATAGTGGGGTATTAAAGTCCCCTACTATGACTGTATTGCTGTCAATCTCTCCCTTGATAGCCTCCAGGAGTTTTTTTATGTATTTGGGTGCTCCTGTATTGCGTGCATATATGTTTACCAGAGTTATTTCTTCTTGTTGGATTGTTCCCTTTAGTATTATGAAGTGGCCTTCCTTATCTCTTGTTATGTCCTTCACTTTGAGATCTAATTTGTCAGATATAAGTATTGCTACCACAGCTTCTTTTCCATTTCTATTCGCCTGAAAAACCTTTTTCCATCCCTTCACCATCAGTCTGTGTGAGGTTTTTTTTCTGAGGTGGGTTTCCTGTAGACAGCAGATATATAGATCATGTTTTCTTATCCACTCAGCTACCCTATATCTTTTGATTGGGGCATTTAATCCATTTACATTTAAAGTTATTATTGATAAGTCCTTGTTTGTCGCCATTTTTATTCTTTACACCTGTGTTCCTTCTTTGCTTCCTATTTCTTCTTTTTACAGCAGACCCTTTAGCATTTCTTGCATTGCTGGTTTGGTGGTAATAAACTCCCTTAGTCCTTTTTTGTCTGTGAAGCTCCTGATTTCCCCCTCAATTTTGATTGATAGCCTTGCTGGGTACAATATTCTTGGATTCAGACCCTTCCTTTGCATGACTTTGTATATTTCATTCCATTCCCCTTCTGTTGAGAAATCAGTCGCTAGTCTGATGGGGGATCCTTTGTAGGTAACTTTCTGTCTATCTCTGGCTGCTTTTAAGATTCTTACTTTGTCATTGGTGTTTGCCAATTTAATTATAATGTGCCTTGGCTGTCGGTCTTTTGGGGTTCATTTTGTTTGGGACTCTGTGAGCTTCTTGGATTTGTGTGAGTTTTTTCTTCCGTATATCAGGGAAGTTTTCTGTCCTTATTTCTTCAAACAGGTTTTCTATTCCTTGCTCAGTTTCCTCTCCTTCTGGCACCCCTGTTATGTGGATGTTGTTTCGTTTCGTGTTGTCCCAAAGTCCCTTAGGCTCTCCTCCTATTTTTTAAGTTTTTTTTCTAGATGCTGCTCTGCTTGGGTATTTTTTTCTACCTTGTCTTCTAGCTCGCTGATGCAGTCCTCTGCTTCTTCTAGTCTACTGTTGATTCTTTCTATTGAGTTCTTTATAGCAGCGATGTCATTTTTCATTTCTTCTTGGTTCTTCTTCATTTCCTCTTGGTTCTTACACATATTGTTGAATTTGTCTTCCATATTTTTCAGCGACCTTATGACCATTTCTCTGAATTCTTTTTCTGACATATTGCTTGCCTTCATTTCATTTACTTCCTTTTCTGGTGATGCCTCCTTTTCTTTCATATGCGGGCTGTTTCTTTGTCTCCCCATGATCTCTCTTCTCCGGGTACCTGGTTATGTAGCTCTCTCTCTCCTTTTCCTAGGTGAAACTGACCTTTCCATGAGAAGGTGCAGAGTGCATCTGATTCCACATAGACATGGAACCTGGTGTTCCTGGGTTCGCAGCTGTTCCCTGGGTGTTATGATTGTAGAGGCCCGGAATGTATAGTCTTCTAATAACAGCCACTCTCCCCTTCAAGATTGTGCAGTCTCCACGGCAGAGCCGGTTGCTCCGGGAGAGATTTCAGCAGCAGTGGAGGCTGCCTGGTCAGGGGAACCCGGTCCAGCAATCCCCAACAGTCCCTTGGAGTATAGCTGTCCCTCACCCACAAATATACACTCCCTATACGTCCATACACCTTTCGTTCTCTCACTCACACACTATCTTGCAGTCTGCCTTCCCGTCGGCAGCCATCTTCCTCCACCTTGTTGGTTTCTTTTGCTGTGTAGAAACTTTTTAGTTTGATGTAGTCTTATTTGTTTATTTTTTCCTTTGTTTCCCTTGCCCTAGAAGATATGTCAGTAAAATAAGGCTATGCCAGATGTCTGAGACTTATTGCTTATGTCTTCTAGGGTTTTTTTATATTTCATGACTTACATTTAAACCTTTTAATCATTTTGAGTTTATTCTTGTGTATGGTGTAAGTTGGTGGTCTAGTTTTATTTTTTGCATCCACCTGTCCAATTTTCCCCATACCATTTATTAAAGAGATTTTTTTTTTATTCCCTTGTATGCTCTTGCTTCCTTTGTCAACTATTAATTGTCCATAAAGGTGTAGGTTCTATTTCTGGGCTCTGTTTCTGTTCCATTGATCTATATGCCTGTTCTTATACCAATACCAGGCAGTTTTGATTACAGTGGCTTTGTAGTATAGTTTGATATTCAGTATTGTGATCCCTCCAACTTTGTTCTTTCTCAAGATTGTTGAGGTTATTCAAGGTCATTTTTTGGTTCCATATACATTTTTTGGAATACTTGTTCTAGATCTATGGAACATGTCCTTGATATTTTAATAGGAATTGCATTGAGTCTACAGATTGCCATGGGTAGTACGGACATTTTTATTATGTTAATTCTTCCAGTCCATGAACGCAGTATATACTTTCATTTGTTTGTATCTTCCTCTATTTATTTCTTCAATGTCCTGTAGTTTTCCCAGTACAGGTCTTTTACTGTCTTGGTTAAGCTTACTCCTAGGAACCTTCTTTTTTATGTTTTTGCTGCAGTAGTGAATGCGATTGTTTCCTTAGTTTCTCTTTCTGAGAGTTCATTATTGGTGTATAAAATGCCACCAATGCCTGTGTGGCTCAGTGGTTGAGTGTTGACCTCAGAACCAGTAGGTTGCAGTTCAATTTTCTGTCAGGGCACGTGCCTGGGTTTTGGGCTCTATTACCAGTGGGGGGCATGCAGGAGGCAGCCAATCAATGATTCTCTCTCATCTTTGATGTTCTATCTCTCTCCCTCTCCTTTCCTCTCCAAAATCAATAAAAATATTTTTTAAGTGCCACCAATTTCTGGGTGTTAATTTTGTATCCTGCTACTTTGCTAAATTCATTTATTAAATCTAGTAGTTTTTTGGTGGAGTTTAGGTTTTTTATGGACGATATCATGTCATCTGTGAATAATGACAGTTTTAGTTCCTCCTTTCCAGTTTGGATGCCTTTTATGGTTTCTTATCTGATTGCAGTGGCTAGGACTTCCATTACTATCCTATATAATATAAGGGTAATATGCAAATTGTCCCCTGGACTGGGAGTTTGACCAGGGGGGCGGGGCTGGCTGGCCAACCGCCCACGGCCCCTCCTCCCAACCAGCCAACCCCCTGCATCCCCTCCCTAGGCCGGCCAGCCCAATCACCCAATTAGGGCAGGCCGGCCAGCCCAATCACCCAATTAGGGCAGGCCGGCCAGACTCCACCCATGCACAAATTCGTGCACTGGGCCTCTAGTGTTGAATAAGAGTGGTGAAAGAGGACATCCCTGTCTTGTTCTTGATCTTAAAAGAAACACTTGGTTTGCTCATTGAATATGATGTTGGTTGTAGGTTTGTCAAAATGGCTTTTATTATGTTGAGGTATGATCCCTCTGTTCCCACTTTGCTGAGAGTTTTAATCATAAATGGCTGCTGGATTTTATCAAATGTTTTTTTCTGCATCTTTTGATGTGTTCACGTGATTTTTAGCTTTCATTTTATGTGATTATTCACATTTGCTGATTTGCAAATATTGTACCCTTGCAACCCCAGAGTAAATCCAACTTGATCATGGTGTATGATCTCTTTAATGTATTGCTGGATCCAATGTGCTAATATTTTGTTGAGGATCTTAGCATCTATGTTCATCAGAGATATTGGCCTATAATTCTTTCTTTATAGTGTCTTTACCTGGTTTTGGAATTAGGAAAATGTTGGGCTCGTAAAAAACGCTTGGAAGTCTTCCCCCCTCCTGAATTTTTTGAAACAGTTTGAAGAAGCTAGGTATTAGTTCTTCTTTGAATGTTTGGTAAAATTTGCCTGTGAAACCATCCCTTCCAGGACTTTTGTTTGCTGGGAGTTTTTTTTTATTACTGCTTCAGTTTCATTAGTTGTTATTGGTCTATTCATGTTTTCCTGATTCAGTTTTGTAAGATTGTATGTTTCTAGGAATTTATTCATTCATCTTTTCAAAGAACCAGCTCTTAGTTTCATTGTATTTTTGGTCTTTATTTTATAAATCCTTTCTGATCTTTATGTCCTTTCTTCTAACTTTTGACTTCATTTGTTTTTATTCTAGTACTTGTGATGTAAAGTTAGGTTGTTTGAATATTTTTGTGTCTTGAGGTAGACATTTATCACTAGAAGCTTCCCTCTTACAACTACTTTTTCTACATCCATAAACTGTGGTATACTGTATTCTGTTTGCATTGTTGTTAATCCTCACCTGAGACAAAAGGAAATTGCCCTGGATGGTGTGCTCAGTGGTTAGAGAAACATCAATGTGAGAGACGCACATCAATTGGTTGCCTCCCACCCACCACACACACACACACCACCACACACACACACACACACACACCAGGCCTAGGAGTCAAACCTGCAACCCAGGTGTGTGCCTTTGGCCAGGAATTGAGCCCATGACCCTTTGGTTTGTGGGCCAACACTCTAACTGCTGAACACACTGGCCAAGGCTGTTTCCATTTTCTCAAGTTATTTTTTTTTTCCTCTTTTAATTTCTTCATTGACCAATGGTTCAGTAGCATGATGTTTAATTTCCACATATTTGTGAACTTTCCAGTTTTCTCATCATTGATTTCTAGTTCATACCATTGTGGTTAGAAAAGATGTTGAACACGTTAAGCTCCCAGCCTGTTTTGTCTTCCGGACAGTGTCCGTCACCGGTGACTGACTGGGCACTTAATGTGTTAATAGGATTTCAATCTTCTTAAATTTGACTGGTTTCGTGGCCTAACATGTGGTAGGTCCTGGAAAATTTTCCATGTGCATTTGAGTTAAGTCTCTCTGATTGAACATGTTGTTTAAGGTTGATATTTTCTTACTGATTTTCTCTGGGTGATCTATCCATTGATGTATCACCCAGAGAAAATCAGATGTGGGGTATTAAAGTCTCCTACTATTATTATATTGTTTTCTATTTCTCCCTTTGGATCTGTTAATATTTGCTTATATATTTAGGTGTTTCTATGTTGGGTGCATAAATATTTACAAATATTATAAATATCTGTTGGGTTGACACCTTTATAATTATGTAATGCCCTTCTTTGTCTCTTATTACAGTCTTCATTTTAAAGTCTGTTTTGTCTAACATAAGTATAGGCATGTTATACCAAAGGGTCATGGGCTCAATTCCTGGCCAAGGGCACACACCTGGGTTGCAGGTGTGACCCCTCCCCCCCCAGCTTTTTTGTTTTCCATTTTTCCATCTCTTCACTTTCAGTCTGTATTTTAGATCTGAAATTACCCTGTCAGCAGCATATTCATGGCTTTTGGTTTTTTATGTATTCACCTATTCTTTTGTTGAATTTAGTCTGTTTACATTTAAAGTAATTGTTTATAGGTATGTGCTTATTGCCATTTATTGTTTTGTGGCTCTTTGTACTTCCTATGTTCCTTTCTTCTCTTGCTCTCCTCTTCGTTGTGGTTTGATGACTTTCTTTGGTGGCATGCTTGGATCCCTTTCTCATTATTATTTGTGTATATACTATAGGTTTTTGCTTTGTGGTTCACATGAGGCTTACATATAATAACCTATATATATAAGTCTGTTTTAAGTTGGTAGCTTAAGTTTAAATACATTCTAAAGCTCTACATTTTTACACTCTCCCCACCTGTGTTTTATGTTTTCAGTGTAACATTTCACATCTTTTATCTTTTGTATCCTTTAATTATTGAAGTGATAGTCATTTTTACTATTTTTATCTTTTAACCTTCATAGTAGCTAAGTGATTAGTTCACTAACGCTACTATATATTTGTTTACCTTTGCCTGTGAGATTATACTTTCATTAGTTTTCTTGTTACTAATTAGCACACTTTATTTCAGTTTAAAGAAGTCCCTTTAACTTTTTATAAGGCTGATTTAATCATGATGAACTCCTTTAGCTTTTGCTTGCCTAGAAAAAACTCTCTCCTTCGAATCTGAATAATAACTTTACCAGGTGGAATATTCTTAGTGTTAAGTTTTTTTCTTTCTGCACTTTGAAAGACGTGTTTGCTTATTTTTAACAAAGTTCTGTTTTTTATTGAATATGTTACAAAAGAAGTTTAGTCAAAAAGACCAGAGCCCGTGACATCATCAGACTCTTCAGAGTCTCCTTTCTTTGCTTCCACTTTCTCCTCCTCAGCTGGGGCAGGTCCACCAGCCCCTGCATGGCAGATGAGACTCCCAGTGTTGGCACTGGCCAGAGCCTTTGCAAACAAGCCTGGCCAGAAAGGTTCAGCATTTACTCCAGCTGCTTTGATGAGGGCATTGATCTTCTCCTCCATCACCGGCTCCACATCGTCATGCGGGAGAAGGGCCATCGTGCAGATAGTGGCTGGGTAGATGCAGCTCTGAGATGGAGGCCGTGGTGTGGTGCTAGTTGCCAGGTGAAGGGAGGGCCTCTAGCTTCCTTGGGAGGATGGAGCACCTTACCAGCAGCTGGGGAGAGAGAGATGTTTGTTATCCTGATTGTAGTGTTAGTTTTTCAGGGTATATCTATGTCAAAGTTCATCAAATTGTGTACTTTATGTGCAGTTAATGTCAGGTATACCTCAAAGCTGTTTTTAAACTTTTATTTTGGAGAATAAAAAGTTGTTAGTATACAAGAACTCAAGAATTACTGTTTTCATGAGCCCTTCTTGAGACAACCAATCGATGTGTGTCTACTAGAAAATAAGCTTCAGACAACAAAAATGACTAGAAAGACATTTATACACGCATACCTCGTTTTATTGCACTTCGCTGATATTGTGCTTTTTACAAATTAAAGGCAAGATTCCACCAGCAAAAAGATTACAGCTCACTTTATTTTGATACTTTATAGCAGTGGTCTGAACCACATCTGCAATATCTCCAAGGTATGCCTATATAAATACACAGTTTATGGTAGAGAACTAAGACTAAATGAGGGTTAGAAGGCAGAGTATAGGATGTATTGGCCATTGTGCTCTGCTAAGGCAGATAGAGTACAACTGTCAAAATGCTGTGGCAGCCCAGGCCTGTGTGTATCAGTGGTTAGAGTGTGGGTCCACACACTGAAGGGTTGCAGGTTCAATTCCCGGCCTCTATTGGGGCTCATGCAGGAGGCAACCAATCAGTGTTTCTCTCTCACATCGATGTTTCTCTCTATCTCTCTCTTTCTCGTTCTACCCCTCTCCCCTCCCTTTTACTCTTTCAAATGGAAAAAATATCCTCTGGTTAGATTTAACAAAAACAACAGTGTGGCACATGAGCAGCTGAAGATCCACATATTTTCATGTTGGTACCATTCACACACAAACACCTCCTCCCCACCCTCACGAAAATAAAAACAGGGAGAGCCCGGCCAGCGTGGCTCAGTGGTTGAGCATCAACCTATGAATCAGGAAGTCACTGTTCAGTTCCCAGTCAGGGCACATGCCCGGGTTGCAGGCTTGATCCCCAGTGTGGGCGTGCAGGAATAAGCTGATCAATGATTTTCTCTCATCATTGATGTTTCTCCCTCTCTGAAATCAATAAGGATATATTTTAAAAAAGAAAAAAGAACTAGAGGAGAATAGGAAGAACATTGCAAACACTTTATTAAAGATTTTAGTAATTATATTGGCAATATTATTCTAAGATAAATAATTATGTGGCAGTGAGCATACCTAGAACCAGATTATGGTCTTGGGTACAGCTTCTCACTAAAGGAAACCAGAACGCTTGAGGAAATATCAATTCCAGGTCTGAAGTAGGAAATGTACAAGATGAGCTTGTACATCTTGTCATACCAGATTGAAAAGAAATAAAGTGATATTTGACATACTAGTACTAGGATTACGTCAAAGGAGCCAACTTGGACAGGTTCACAGTGCCAAAAATGGGCAGTATGAGTGTCAAAAATGAGAATAATTGCAACGAACTGAACCTACCACATATGCTTAAATCCATGAGTTCATACATTTAAGAGAGAATCAATCATCTTTGGAGAAAGTTAGGGAACCAATTCTGAAAGAAGCATATTCTGCCTTTCCTATCTGATCTGTACCCCTGGGCAGCCAAATATTATGAGGGGAATTGCCCCTATCTAGGGTATTCCATGTAATGACAAAGAAATGAATTGCAGTATCACCATTTTGTAACGCTCAGTGAATTAAGAGAGGCCTAAATTATTGACAGGTTCTAACAACATAGAGACAAGCTGACATCATGTGCCTGCTGATGGAAGAATACACCACCACATGTTGTCTTGGCAAAGGGGTCAAACCTGAGTCTGATCCCATCATGGATCCAGCTCGCAATGTAGGAATTCAGAGGAACATGTTGAACTGAGTATGCAACAGCAAAACCCAGCCTGAGATGACACTGATTTCTTCAACAGAAAAATTATAAAGAATAAAAGGACCAGAGGAGGAAGCTATAAATTAGGAGATGTAAAAAACAGTAAAAAAAAAATTAGCAAAACTAAATTTTAGTGTCAGGATGCACATTTGGGTTACAAACTAAAACAAAAAGATTACAAGTCAGGATAATGGGTACTTATGGGGTGAAAGGGACTGTGATTCAAGTAGGACATGATGGCAGGGCTTTCGGGGTAAATTGCAGTCTTATTTCTTAACTTGGTGATGGTTACAAGAGTGCTTTAGAGTAATTCACTAAGCTATATATTTACTGTGTATGGTTTTCTGAATCTGCCCTTTCATATGTTTGAAAAACGTTCTGTTTCTTAAATTCCTGCGAGTCCCTAATTCTCACTTTAAATGCATATTGCTGAAAAATATACACCCTGGTAGGAATCCTTCAAGGAGAATTATGAGTGGCTAATCCTTAGTTCATCAAAACAGCTGTCCTACATAAGCCAGTCCTGAGGATTAGAGGGTAAATGAGCACCAGCCTTGGGTCTGCCAAAGCAGTGTTCTATTGCCAGGCAAAAGGGCAAAGTCACAAGTCCCCCTCCTTACAGATTGGCTGCAATGCCGTCAGCTGGGCCCCTGCTGTTGTACCTGGAAGCCTCATAGACCAGCCATCAGGACAGAAGCCCAACTACACCAAGAAATTTGCCTCAGGCGGCTGTGACAACCTCATCAAGCTGTGGAAGTAAGTGGGGTTCGTGGGCTTCTCAAGGGGACACTTCTTACCTTCTACTCTACCTCCCATGACAGCCACAGTTCACAAAAAAACAGGATCATCTTTCTTTTTTCCTCTTGCCCATAGAATACTAGTACTATTTTCAATGTCAGAGGACATCCTTTGAAAAACACACACCTCGCCCTAACTGGTTTGGCTCAGTGGATGGAGCGTCGGCCTGTGGACTGAAGGGTCCCAGGTTCGATTCTGGTCAAGGGCATGTACCTTGGTTGCGGGCACATCCCCTGTAGGAGGTGTGCAGGAGGCAGCTCATCGATGTTTCTAACTCTATCCCTCTCCCTTCCTCTCTGTAAAAAATCAATAAAAAAAGAAAACACACACACACACACACCTTGCTGTTAGCTGAAGCAGTTTCACTCTTTCCCTAATTCCTAGTCGCTAGAGCTGACGTGGCTATGGAAGAGCAGTGCATTTTAGCTGGTGAACTGGATAAAACTCTACAGACTCAACAAATGAAATCAGGAAGATGGAATAGCTTCTCAGCCCCTGTGGAGCTTACAATGTGGAGAAGGAATGTGATCACGTGCACAATAGAGGTGTGGGAAAGGCTCCTGGGCTGCCACCTGATTCTCTTCTGATCTCCCCTTTAGGGAGGAAGAGGACGGCCAGTGGAAGGAGGAACAGAAGCTGGAAGCACACAGTGACTGGGTTCGAGACGTGGCCTGGGCCCCTTCCATTGGTCTACCCACCAGCACCATCGCCAGCTGTTCCCAGGTCAGCTCAGACCCAGGAGGGCATCCCGTGTTACTTAATCTCTGAGTGAGTGCCATCAGCCCTTACAGTCCCCTAGAAGAGAGTCCTTGAAAGGTGAGAGCAGGGCAACAAGTACCCTTGGGCCGTGCAGATAGCAGAGCGGTGGAGCAGGTCATCACACAGTGAACTCTTGAACTGAAGCCACAAGTGGCTTTGCCTCCACTGAGCCAAGAGCAGGACCAGCTTCCCCTGCTGAACCTTGTGTGAGTAGAGAATGGAAGTGCTCAGGTACAATCCTGAGATTGTTCCCAAACAAGGACCAGGGCAATGGGAAAGTCTTAAGACCTTGGGCTCATCTACTACCCACTCCCCAGGCAGATCACAAAATTAAGACCAAGGACAAGCCTTTAATTATTGGCTACCAACACCCCAGGCAAGAATTAAGCCAGGCCTTTTATAAATATCATTTGTGCCTGTTTTGTTTGGTCCTATTTTTGAGAGGGTTTTTGTTGTGTGTTTTTCTCCCTTCTTATTCTCTGAACTTGGTTTTTAGGCAGCCAGACCCATTCAGTTGAGAAAGTATAGACAGAGCAGAGGGAACTGAAACAGGAAAGTGACTTTGAAGACATGAAAACTGCCCCCATCTTCTGACTCTCCTGTCTTCCCAGGATGGTCGTGTATTCATCTGGACCTGTGACGATGCCTCAAGCAATACGTGGTCTCCCAAACTACTGCACAAATTCAATGATGTTGTGTGGCACGTGAGCTGGTCCATCACAGCCAACATCCTGGCCGTCTCGGGTGGAGATAATAAGGTACACGGCATTTCCATGACCTGGGGACAGGGCTCCATTTGTCTTTGCCCACGGGAAAATGTAGTTAATGAGGCCTGCATTTTGAGCACGTGTCCTAATCATATCCTTAAATCTTATTGCCCTTTAAGAGGTAGTATGAAAAAAAAAAAGGTTTATATAAGGATGTTAACTTCTGCATATTTTATTACTGTTTAATTCCAATTTTCTTAAAAGATATTTCTAGCCCGCCAATGTGGCTCAGTGGTTGATCATCGACTTAGGAACCAGGAGGTCATGGTTCAATTGCCAGTCAAGGCCCATGCCCAGGTTGTGGGCTCGATCCCCAGTGTGGGACGTGCAGGAGGCAGCCAATTGATGATTCTCTCTCATCATGAATTATCCCTTTGTCCAGCATATCTATGTCATTATCATAGTGACTATTGTGATAGCACAGTGCTTATTTCAAGTAACCCTTTTTGTACTTAATGGCCCCAAAGCACAAGAGTAGTGATGCTGGCAATTCACATATGCCAAAAAGAAGCCATAACGTGCTTCCTTTAAATAAAGGGTGAGTATAGTACAATAACTGAAAAAGAGACCATATTACATAACTTTTATTATAGTATACTGTTTACAATTGTTCTATTTTATTATTGTTACTCTCTTACTGTGCCTCGTTTATAAATTAACTTTGTTGTAGGTATATATGTGTAGGGTTCAGTACTACTATCCACGTTTCAGGCATCCACTGGGGGAGTCATGGAACATACCCCTTGTGGATGGGGGGGGGGCTACTCTATTGGTTTTGTGTGGTGGTGGTTTCATTAGGTCCCATAATTCCTGTAGGCTTTCTATACTCTGCTTTTTTCTTGTTCTTCTGGATACTTTCAACTGTCCTATCTTCAGATCATAGTTCTTTCTTGTACATTGTTGAGGCTGCTTTTGAATTCTTAAGCTCTAGGATTTGAGTTTTTTGATGTTTTCTGTTGCTTTGCCAAAGTTCGTGTAATTCATGCATTGTTTTAACTAATCTCATTTAGTTATGTATTCTTGTAGTTCACTAAACTTCTCAAAACGATTATTCTGAATTATCTGATAGTTCATAGGCCTCCACTTCTTTAGTATCAGGTACTAGAGCTTGATTAGTTTCCTTTGGTGGTGTCCTGTTTACCTGGTTTCTCATGATCCTTGGTATCTGCACGCTGGAATAAGTGGTCTCCTCTTCCAGACTTCACAGGTTCACTTTGGCAGAGACAGTTCAGTTTGGGTTTCTGGACGTGTCGGTAATATCTTTGGACAGATGGGATCCTAATAGCAAAGATAGACCCTTTGCTGTTAGGGTATGTCTTTGGGTGAGGCAGTTGTTTGAGCTCTGAGGTGGGGGATGCAGGGTGTGCCATTGGCTGAGAACAGCTAGATATGATTGCTGGCTGGTTTCCTGCCCGAGTGAGTCTATAGAATGAGCTTCACGGTTGCCTGGTCAGGACTGAGTATTCTACTCAATAGTAGGTGGGGCCGTGAATTAGCTTCCCTGCTTTGGTGGGACAGCACCCAGAGCTCACTTGGGGACCCCAATCAGGCAAGAGTGTACTGAATATCTTGGTCAAGTGAGGTCACTTGTTTTGCTCTGGAGACAGGAACAGCCATAGTCAGAAGCAGGGCTGTTTGAGGGGATACACCGCTTCGCATGTGCTCTGGGAAGGGTCCCTGGTCTGAAGGCTGTTTTCAGCAGTGAGTGTAGTTACAAATTAGTTTCTTTCCTGGGCTTAGCAGGAAAAGCAGCTCTAAGGCCACTAATGTTCCTTATGGCTTTGACTCAAGCCAGTCCATGCCCCAACGGATTGCATGGACGAACAGGGCCACTGGCTTTGCTCTGGAGGTAATCAGCTCTGCCTGCCCACCTTCCTCTCAGCTACACAGTTGGTGGGACAGGTGGATTCGAGGTATTCTTGCCGGCTCTTCCTGCAGCAGGTAGGGCTGTGACTTACAAAAGTGGGCAAAACTCTTGTTTGGGGACCGGAATTGGGCGATCTGCACTCACCAAGTTCCCTGGTCAGACTGTTCCCTGGGACTGGTTGGATTCTGCAGGTAGGAACTAGGTCTGCGAAGATCTGAGTGTTGGAAGCCCCTTCGCCGTCAGATTCCCAGTGGTTGACCCCACAGGTTCACCTCCAATCCCCTCTTGTGGTGCTGGGTGTCATCCTAGCGCTCGCTTCCCTCCGGAAGAACCGCACCTGCCTGAGGGAGAGTGGTGCAGTTAGCATGTGGCCATCCCTCTTACCGTTCTAAGGCATTCGGCCTGGCCTCACTCCCTCCCCTGTTCTAGGACTCTTAGTGGTGTCTTGTCCATGAATAGTTGTTCTTTCAAGGGGGAATGAAATCATGTCGCCTCCTTTGTGCAGATTGGTCCTCTGTTTACCCGCATGGCTGTGAGCCATGGTTCTTTACAGGAATTCTGGCCCTCATTCAGGGGTCCAGTGAGATGAGAGCAGCAGGAAGGGGTGCTGACCTGTGTGTGTGCTGGCTTGCAGGTAACCCTGTGGAAGGAGTCAGTCGACGGGCAGTGGGTGTGCATCAGTGATGTCAACAAGGGCCAGGGTTCCGTGTCTGCTTCAGTCACAGAGGGCCAGCAGAATGAGCAGTGACAAGACCGACGGGGCCCAGCTCCCCACCTGCCAATTCCTGGACCAACATACCCAGCGGCGGAAAGGAAGCGCTCCAAGATTATTTTCCCAGGAATAGTTAAAACTGCAACGAGATTGATCATCTGCCTTAACATGTTTGATATGGTTTGTAATTTACAAAGCACTCATGAGGGGAAAACTACAAATGATCTATTATTTAAAAATATTTTTTTGGCCATTTTTATGTACCTTTTGGGTTCAGGCATTATTTGGGAGTTTTTGTTTCCAAAGTAATTAAACATGTTTATAATTCTCCCTACATTATCCTCCCTAAAAAAGTTCATTTTGACTCTTGTTGGTCTGTCACAGTGTGAGCATCCTTGTGATTCAGTTTATACAGACGGTACCATACAAAGGAGTGCTAGACTTGGTCTTCAGTTATGGGGACTGTAACCCTGGCTCTGTGTGCACATCCTCTTCTGTAGAATGAGACTAATAAAGTCTGCCCTACAGAATGGTTGCAAGACTCAAATGAGCTAATATGTGGGTGATCCACAAAATGCCATGTAAGTGCAGGACAGTACTAACCAAGTATCAATATAGTTAAGAGACTGGCCGGAAGGGAGGGCACCATTCGTTCAGTTTATTGACCCTGTCAGTGATAGGAGGGGCCTGTGATGGAGACCATGGTTCTGGTCTAAATTGATCCTGAGCCAACGATCACCTCTCATCAGAGGCCCTGGGACCCTCGCCTGAATCAGCAGTCACAACAATAGCTCCCATTTCCTGAGACCTGCTGTGAGCTGGCAGTACATTTGGCTCTTTCACACATTAAGCAGCACAACAAACTGGGTATTTACTGAGGAACTGGCACAGAATTGACACTGCCAGGTTGTTAAAGCCAGTACTCTCAATGTAGAATGAGGGGGCTCCTCAACTGTTATCTAGGGGTGGTGATCACAGTAGTTTGATATGAATGCACTTAGACAAAACGTCAAGCCACTCACCTCAAGAGGCTGACACAGCACAGGTAAGTGTGGGTCCCTATTCTTCTGTTTCTCTTCCTGCGTTTGTTTTTCTGCAGCAAAACCCCTGTTTTGAAATAAATGTTAGATTGTAATATATAAAATGGGAAGCGGTGAAACTAGTTGGCTGAAGTGAGGATAGAGAGGCCATGGCCCAGCCCACCCAGACTTCCAGGTCACTCGGTAAAATCCAAGCCTTTGAAGAACAACATGAAAACTGCAGGTGATTTTTTTGTGTGGTTTTTCTTTCCTGTTATTCACATGAGAAAAGAAAGGCCCAAGGAGGCACCTTTGCATACTTTTCTCAGTGGACACAGACGACACTGAGTTCTAGTTAGCTCTACATACCTGTCTGCCTTCCCTGACAAACTGTGCTCCCCAGGGACAGTCTAGTCTTCCTGATGGTGCCAGGTACTGTCAACAGATGAATGAGAAGGGACTAGTTGCATGTCACACACTGGGGTGGTAATAGGTCAGTGGGGTCCTGGCCATGTGCTCTGTGTGTAATTTACACCAGTGAGGATCAGTTTTGGAGGGATATAAAATTACCACCTTCAACAGTTTATGCTTAGAGTAGTAACAAATTCACCATTTGGGGGTAAGAAAAACCCCCATATTACCATAAACTAAGCTAATTAAGTGGAAATACTATGTTAACCTTCCAGGACAGTTGCTACCCAAATGAGATGAATAAAAGGGTAATTTAAAAGGTAAACAGAGTGCTGGACAAGACAAAAAGGCAGTAGCAGCCATCGATTTTTAATCCTTTCACAAAAACAAAGCAGCTATTGTGCCAAAAGGAACCCCCTGACATTAAGGTAGTCCCTCAAACCATTGAATCTGGAGGAGTAGGGCCTCACCATTCGTAGCCATAATACCTTGTGGGATCTACATTAGGGGGTGGGAGGGTGGCGGTTTCTTATGATCTTTTGAGCCAGGGAGCCCAATAATTACCATCAAATAATTATCCATTCTGAATAGAAAACAGCAAGTCAATGAGAACTGTCAAAACTAGAAATTTCACAGGCTTTCGTTATGAGTTCTACAGGAGAGGCTTCTACTTCTGCACAAGGATTAACGGCTGTGATTTTCATCACACTGTAAACACTAGTATATATGACCACAGGCAGTACTAGGGAGAACAAAAACAAGTGAGGGGAACAGTTATCCCAGCCTACTGCCGGCCAAAGGACAGGGAGACAGAATCCAATGGTCTCACTGAGTTGAAGAGACCGATCAGAGTTCAGGAAAGCCAAGCCACAACATATGGGGCAGAGTACTGAAGGAGAGAGCAAGCTCCTGAGATCTGCAAAAGGGGTTCTTAGAATCTTAGACCGATTATTAACCTGCATGTATCAAGGGTGACACTCTTCATGACTGGAAAGCAATAGACCAAACAATTCCTGGAAATTCACAGCAGCTCATTTTCCCAATAACTGGAGTGCAAAAACTTCATAAACATAAGACATTGGATACTAAAAAAGACATACACCTTAATAGTAAATCTTAATTTAGGTCTAGAGGAAAGGTTGCTCTGGATCTTAAAGCAAGCCTTGAAAGTATCAAACTGATCCACAAATAATTTCACTAAGTGCCAGATCAAAGCCAACACTCTTTAAAGGAAAAACAGAATTTACAATGTCTAGCAGCCAATCCAAAATTACCAGCATGCAAAAAAGCAGGAAAATATTGCCCATAACCAGAAGAGGAGGGGAAAAACCTGACAGTCACAGAAATGAGACCATGTAATTAGCAGAGTAGTACCTTAAAACACTATTATAAATATGTTCAAGAATGTAAAGGAAAAAGGACATAAAAATGGAAGATAAAAAAATGTTGCCAACAATTTCTAGAAATGAAAAAATCAGTAAAGTGAAAACATATTGGATGGGAGTAAGAGCAGATTAAACACTACAGTGAGAAAGGTAACACTAAGTCTGGAGAGCAGTAGAAACTACAAATGAGTGCAGAGAAAAAGGAACTCAAAAGATGAACCAAGCAACTGTGGGACAGTATTAAATAGTCTAAAATGTATAAATTGGAGTCCCAAGGAGAAAAGTTTAAGGCGGTTTGGGGGACAAAAATATTTGAAGAGCCTGGCCAGCAGGAATCAGTAGTTGAGCATCGACCTATAGACCAGGAGGTCATGGGTCAGGGCACATGCCCGGGTTGGTTGCAGGCTCAATCCCTAGTGTGGGGTGTGCAGGAGGCCACTGACCAATGATTCTCTCTCATCATTGATGTTTCTCTCTCCCTTCCTCTCTGAAATCAAAAACATATTTTAAAATATATATATTTGAAGAAAGAAATTTTCAAATTGGAAAGTTAGAACCCTACAGATCCAAGAAAATTGGAGACCCAAGTAGAAGAATCACTAAACGCACATACATACCCCATAATAAAATTGCTGAAACTTTAAATTATACAAGCAGCCAGAGAAAAAGACATATTACATAGGAACAAGTATAGTCGGCCCTCCATATCTGCAGGTTTTGCATCTGGGGATTTAGCCAACCACAGCTTGAAAATATTCAGGAAAAAAATCCAGAAAATTCCAAAAAGCAAAACTTGAATTTGCCACACACCAAATACTATGTTGAATTTACCCACATATCTACGAAAGTGCTACACCACATTAACAAAGTGGAGGATAAAAATATCTCAAGAGATGCAGAAAAATATTTGACATGATACAACATCCACTTATGATTTAAAACCTCTCAAATAAAAGTTATAAATAACAAACCCACAGCTAACATATTCAGTGGTGGAAAGCTGAAAGCTTTTCCTCCAAAATCACAAGACAAGGATGCTCACTCCACTCTTATTCAACATAGTAAGTACTGGAAGTCCTAAACAAAGCAATAGGAAAGAGAAATAAATAGAAGGCATCCAAGTTGGAAAGGAATAAGTAAAATTGTCACTATCTCTGGTACACATAATTTTATATATTTAAAAAAAAAACAAAAATCCACCAAAAGAATAAATGAATACAGTAAAGTTGCAGGATATAAAATCAATATACAGAAATCTGTTTTATTTGTATATATTACCAATGAACTATCTGGCCTGCAGACTGAAGGGTCCCCGGTTCAATTCTGGTCAAGGGCACCTGCCCAGGTTATGGGCTCAATCCCCAGTAGGGGGCATGCAGGAAGCAGCCAATCAATGATTCTCATCATTGATGTTTCTATCTCCCTTCATCTCTGAAATCAATAAACATTTTTAAATTTTTTTAAATTAAACTACCATATGACTCAGTAATTTCTTTCCTGGGTATTTATACAAAGAATATGAAAACACATTTTAAAAGCTGTATGAACCCTTATGTTCATTGCAACTCACAGACACAGCTCGAAGCTCTGGTGGCCTGAGATGCCGAGTGTCGTCGGTCCTAGAGAGGGAGTTTGGTGGTGCCTCTTGCTGCTCGGAGTGCACGCTGCCTCTGTAATGGCTTGCTGCAAAATAAATGGCGAACACTTTTTTGCTTTTTGACATTTTCATAAAAATGAAAATCCTCTTCAGATTTGTTTGGTAAAAACGGATAATAATGTAGGTCTTTCATAAAAACGAAGCAGCATAACAGGAACTTTCAAAGAGCAGGAGATACCTGTATTAATATAAGATAAAAGGACTTCAGAACAAGAAATATTAGGGATAAAGAGGAACATAAAAAAGGGAACATGAATTCATCAAGATTACATAACAAATCTAAATGTGTATGCTCCTAAAATAGAGCTTCAAAATATGTGAAACAAAAACTGACAGAACTGAAGAGAAATAACCTACAATTACAGTTGGAGATCTCTGCACTCCTTTCAGTAACAGAACAAGTAGAGTCCCCAAAATCAGTAAGTTTATAGAATACATAAAAAAACCTACCACTCAATTTGACATAACTGGCATTTATAGAACATTCTACCCAGTGACACTTAAATGAATTCTTTTCAAGTGCATCTGGAATGATCATCAAGACAGACTAATTTCTGGACCCTAAAACAAACTAACAAATCTAAAAACTGAAATCATACAAACATATTATCTGACTATAATGAAAGTTAATTAGAAATCAATAATATAAATACATTTGGAAAATCTTCAAGTATTTGGATATGTAAGCAATACACATAAAGATAATTCATAGGCCAAAGAAAAAAATCACAATAAAAATAGTTACCTTTCGCCCTAACCAGTTTGGCTCAGTGGATAGAACGTCTGCCTGCGGACTCAAGGGTCCCAGGTTCGATTCCGGTCAGGGGCATGTACCTTGGTTGTGGGCACATCCCCAGTAGGGGGTGTTGCAGGAGGCAGCTGATTGATGTTTCTCTCTCATCGATGTTTCGAACTCTCTCCCTCTCCCTTCCTCTCTCTAAAAAAATCAATAAAATATATATATTTTTTAAAAAGTTACCTTTAGCCCTAGCTGGTTTGCTCAGTGGTTAGAGCACTGGCCCTCGGACTGAAGGATCACAGTTCTATTCCGGTCAAGGGCACGAACGTCCTTTGCAAGCTCGATCCTCAGCCAGGGTCGGGAGTGTGCAGGAGGCAACCAATCAATGTGTCTCACACCGATGTTTCTCTCTGTTCCCCTCGATTCCACTCTCTAAAAATCAATGGAAAAAATAATCTTGGGTGAGGATTAAAAAAATAAAAATTCCACCCAGCTGGTGTCGCTCAGTGGTTGAGCATCAACCCAGGAACCAAGAGGTCACCAGTTAGAATCCTGGTCAGGGCACATGTGAGCTTGATCTGCCCATAGAGGGCATGCAGGAGGGAGCCGATTGATGATGTTTCTCTCTCAATGTTTCTATCTCTGTCCCTTCCTCTTTCTCTAAAAATCAATTTTTAAAAAATAAAAAAAATCCCTGAGTTTATGATAGGAATAAAATTTTGGAGGTAGCCCTGACCGGTTTGGCTCAGTGGATAGAGCATCGGCCTGCGAACTGAAGGGTCCCAGGTTCGATTCCAGTCAAGGGCACATACCTTGGTTTAGGGCACATCCCCAGTAGGTGGTGTGCAGGAGACAGCTGATCGATGTTTCTCTCTCATCGATGTTTCTAACTCTCTATTCCTCTCTGTAAAAAATCAATAAAATATTTTTTTAACCCTTTGCACTCTCTTGCTTTTTTCTCGATTCCTTTATTCTACTCGGGATTTAATTTTTTAAATACCCCAGATTTTACAAAGCGCAGCAGTAGAATAAAAAACTGGAGTTTCTTTTCATACAAACTTATTTATTTGGATTTTTTAATATTTCAAATTATTGATACATTCAAAGAGTATAAAAAGAGCTGCTACCGATGCTAACCGTGTCGAGTCACACTCGACATCCGAGTGCAAAAGGTTAAAAATTTTTGGAGGTAGCTAGGACACCAAATGTACTTTGAAAATTAGTAAACAAATAGAAAAAAAATCATGTATTTTGCCTTTCCTATATAAACTATATTAAGGAACAATTTTAAAAAATCACCATTTGTAATTCCTAATAAATGATGATGTAGACAATTATCAATGGAAGATAAATCCATTAAGTGAAAAGTTAACAGGGAACTTTACAATGAATAGGATCATTTAACACTTGAATTCATGGATAAATCTTATTCTTAAAACATCAGTAAAAGTAGAGCCACCAGATATTGTATGCCTTGTAATGGAATTCAATAATAAGTACACAACACCAACAATGAAGTATTCTCCCCCAAAAGTAAAAGTTAAATCCTAACAAAACTTCATCTGAAGATATAACTACCAGTTTACAGAAAGCAGGGGAGAGAGGAACAAGTTAAGTAATACCACAAGGAAACGATCAGCAAAGACCAGAAGGTGGGAAGTTATACAGGACAAATAACCTGTTTTGTTTTTTGTTGTTTTCTAATAAACGGCGTGGGCCCTGCTGGTGTGGCTCAGTTGGCTGAGCACAGTCCTGTGCACCCGAGAGTCACAGGCTGGATTCATGGTCAGGGCACTGCTTGATCTCCAGTGGGGGGCGTGCAGGAGGCAGCCAATCTATGTTTCTTCTTTTCTCCCTCTCCCTCTCTAAAATCAATAAAAA
Source organism: Eptesicus fuscus (assembly GCF_027574615.1). Classification (NCBI taxonomy): domain Eukaryota; kingdom Metazoa; phylum Chordata; class Mammalia; order Chiroptera; family Vespertilionidae; genus Eptesicus; species Eptesicus fuscus. Next base: position 36,798,743 of record NC_072490.1, read on the forward strand.
TATATATTTAAAAAATATAATAAATGACTTGGAATGAAAGAGAGGAGGAACAGGTAAGGGAGATTGTTGTAGACTAAAAGAGACTTAAGACATACATCAACCAAATGTGGGTTCTGTTTGGATCCAGATTCAAATAAGGCAACTATGTATTTTACCTGTTAAAAACATATACCTAAGTTTTTAAGGCTGAAATTACATGATTACTAGGATTTGCTTTTACATTATTCACCCCAAAAAAGGCAAAAAAAGTGTGGGGTTTAAATAGACGAAGCAAGATGTTAATAAATGTTGAAGCTGATGGTAGATGCTTGGAGACTCATAATACTCTACTTTTTTTTCATGTTTGAAATTTTCTAAAGCAAGTTAAAATATACATAGAGTTTATCTTCCTTCCACACGGCCAAATTTTCTGCTAGGGATCAAGTATTATTTTATACTCAGAAATACTTGTTAAAAGATGGACCCTGGGGCCCCCCTCCAAACATCTGGGTCAGAATCAGAAGATTCGGCATAAAATGATCTGCTTCCCCCATGACACCAGTGCAGCTCAGCAAGGTCTGCACCCAGCAGGTGACTGCATGCCCCTAAAGGCCTCACCCTAACGTCCGACAGCTTGTAGTGGTCCCTAGGCTAAGGCTGCACCAGCAGCTCTGGGTGGAGATGACAGTCGAGCTATAGGGCTTTGAGGGATCAGTGCACAGTAAGGAATAGGATGCATAGAAAGGGAATTCTGCCTGGAAGTGGCAGCATGAGGAAGGGGGAGTTGGTGTAATACAGACTTTTCCAGGATTAGAGACCTGGGCTGAGGGAAGAAGATACTGAAGAGAAAGACTGAAGATACCAAAGAGACAACTTGGGGCTCCAGCCCCACGATGGCAGGGGAACAGGGAAGCCCCAGTGGGAGAGGCTTGGTGTGGACAGCAGGGGATGAAAGAGCGAGCATGGCTGCGGTTATGGAAGTTTGAAGAGGGGCACCCATGAGTATCTAGAACTGTTGTCCAAAACAGTAGCCATAAGCCACAAGCAGCTACTGCGACTAAAATGTGGTTAGTCTGACTTGTGTGATGTACCAATACAATGCACTGGACTTTGAAGATTTAGTAAAAAGAAAGCCAGGGTCCTAGCCCGTTTGGCTCAGTGGATAGAGCGTTGGCCTGCGGACTAAAGGGTCCTGGGTTCGATTCAGGTTGCAGGCTCGATCCCCAGTAGGGGGCATGCAAGAGGCAGACAATCAATGATTTTCATCATTGATGTTTCTATCTCTTCCTCTCAGAAATCAATAAAAATATTTTTTTAAAAGGAAGCCAGGGTTAAATACCTCATTGTTATATTTATTACATGTTGAACCAATAATATTGGGGTATTTAGATTTGAAATATTATTAAATTTTATTTTACCCGTTTCTCTTTGCTTTTTTAATAAAACTCCTAGGAAATTTAAAGTCACATAGAGGCTCTTATTGGAGCTGACATGATATTTCTATTGAACAATGCTGATCTAGAGGCTATGGGAGCCAGAACTAGGAGAAAAAGACCACCGAAAAGCCCCATCTCAGAAAATAACACTTCTTCCTACAGCCCCAGACCCTGCCTCATTCAGACCAAGATTCAGCCTAATTAATGAAAAAAGTGCTTGCTAAGCCAACTAATTATTAGTACAAATGAAATTATAGTGGAAAGTACATAATTTGTTCTCAGACACCATGTACATATAGCAATTAAGTGGCGAGTGTTTCTCCATTCATGAAGGCAGGCCCTCGAGGCCCTGCAATGGGAAGAAAATCGCCAGCCAGCTATCCAGAGGAAGCATGCATAGAGCACCTACTAAGTTCTGAGGAGAATCCTGGTACAGGGAGGTGCCAATCTGGGCTTGGTATTACCCACCCTGGGAAGGAATGAGGAGGAAAGTGAGCCAGGGAAGTTGGCTCTTTCCCCAAGTTTATGGTGTTCCTCCTGGTCCAGATTTGCATGCATTTCCCACCCGGGTCTGTCCCCACTCCCCAACTGTGAGTGGGCAGAGAGATACTTTCCTGGGTGCCACCGCCCTCCTCCCTCAGTGGTTCTGCCATCCATCAGATCTTCCTTCCTTCCCACCAGCCTCTGTGGTATGTGGTCAGGGTGTTTCCATCACACAGGCCACCTCTCTGTTTCCCAAAGATAACACGTTTCCCAAAGATAACACAGTCTGTGCGGGTGTTTGCTTGCTGGTGCTGTTATCTAAGATCAACACAGCGGCTCCTGCCTCCAGAGGCCTCCAGGGTCAGGAAAAAGCAGAGGCTTCGTGTCTCCGTTGGTGCCTGGTCACCATAGTTGGGGTTTCAGGTTGTTTCCTTTTGGTGGGGGCGAGGGTGGCTATGAACAAGCTGTGGGTCTTCTCCCCACCTGTCTCCACCTTCAGCCCTCTGGCCCTGCAGCCAAGAGGTCTAAGCTCAGGTGGCTGTCAGGGTGAAGCCCCCACCGCAGCTGGTGATGAGATGTTTTTCAGCAGGAGGTACTCAGTCCCCCACATTCTACTGAGGGGCTGTCCAGCCCCTCCTGTGCCTCCACTGTCCCAAGAGTCTCTACATGGGTCCTGTGCCCCCTGAAGTCAATCGTCAAGTCAGGTGGCATTTAACCATCAGCTGTTCTACTGCCTCAAGATCCCCCTAACTGGTTCTCTGCCCCAGGCCCACCCTGCTTGGAGCACACTGACTTTCCTGGAAGCAGGAAGCAGAGACTGGATTAGGAGCCAGGAACCTAGGCGGGAGTCCCAGCATTGCCACAGATGGCTGGGTGGCTTTGGGGGAAGTTTTCTTTTTCTTCCCGTGAAATAAAAGGTCCAGCATCCCACATCTTTAAGGTGTTTCCAACTCGCTCATTATTCTATGCTCGGTCCCTCCTGTTAAAAACCCTCCAGAGGGCGCCCTCCTGCCAGGAGCTTTCAGGGCAGTGCAGAGCCTGACCCCAACTGCCTTCGAAGCCTCTCTTTTGGCCTCCTCCCACCACTGCATCCTCCAAGCCACCCAGCCTTCTCACCGCTGTCCCAACAGTCGACACCATGCCTGTTTGCTCCGACACTCGTGCCACTCTGCTTGCAGCGATGCCCTCCCTTCAAAGCCTGCTCCATTGCCACCATCCGCCTCTTGCATGGAGCCCCAGCCTGAAGTGAGCTCCTCCTGAAATTTGATACAGACATTGCATTCAGCCCTAGGAGTTACTGCTTGGGCATCCAATTAGATGAAGCATTGGTGGGACAGATTAAAGTTACTGTTAATTAACTCTTCATCCAAGAACATATGACCATCGTACACGCTTGGCACAAGGTCTTGGGCCTGATACAAAAATACTTGTCATCTGTATGCTGCCTTACAGATTATAAGGAATTTTCACACACATAACCTCATTAATCCTCAAAGCCACTCGGGAGGCAGCCCTGCCACAAGGGGGATTAGTGATCTGCCTGACGCCAATCAATCTGAGTAGTTACCTGTGCCAGTCGCAGGTCACAGCACTTCTGCCTCCAGATCCAATCTGTTCCCTCTCAGAACCGGCTGGGGAGGGGAGGCAAGCCCACAAGTTAAGAAACACCAAGCCATGCAGTCATCATGCTTCACCCAGGAGGAATGACTGAGGTTTAACCACTGATTAAAACGACTCCTACACCTGCTCCTTGGAGGACAGTTCGGAGCTCATGCTGCCGCCCCTCCCAGCAGTTTCCTCATCTGTGAAGTGGGACTTTCCTCATGGGAAGGCAGAATTCATGAGCCAGGCTCCCTTGTGCTCCAGAGGCTTGTGGGAGCCAGCGCAGCGTCAGTCACAGAACTGCAGGTGCAGGACTAGAAATCTCAGAAATCTAGTGACGGTAAACTCGTCCTATCCAGGCAGAGGGGGGCTTCAGAAAGGAGAGTCAAGTCTACAGCCATACCACCCTGGATGCGCCCCATCTCATCAGGAGTGAGCCAAGGTCACAGAGCAGCAAAGCCAGCCTGGACCCCCCAGCCACTCCCCTCCCTCCCACCTAAACCAGGGCCGGGCCATTTGTGGACAGCTGGAGCAGATGGCCACGCCAAGCCAACCCAACAATCTCTCTGGGCATTTGACCTCCATTGTTGACTTCTACCCAGAGGACCCAAGGAATGTAAATCAGCCCCTGGAAACCAGGCTGCCCTGAGATGAGGTTGCTGGTTTAAAACAAACACAAGGCTTCCTATATAAGGACCAGCCGGCCACCAGGCACCACCTCCGCCAGGAATCCCAGGTAGGCACCCTCACTCACTCTGTGGGTTTGCTTATGGGGTTTAACTTACTGGCCGTTCACAGGCCCACCTGAACGAAGGGGAGGTTGCACAAGCTGGGGCAGCCTGGTTGCTCAGACATAGCTGGGCTTGGGTCTCCTGGGGACCTTGCTGGGTCAGCTTCATCACCCGTTAAGAAACTTGGCATGAGGTCTTTGGGGGCTGGGCAAACACATGGGGAATCCACTGCCAAGGGTTCTGCCCTGAACAGTCTTGGAAGAGAACACACACATCCTTCAATTCATTCCTGCCATCCCAGGTCCAAGTCCCTCGCCCTGTCTGCTAGGCTCCTACCTGCATTCCGAGGCGCTGGGAGGGCAGTGGAAGCGAGGGAAGGGAAGGGGAGCATGTTAACTGGAGACTCTCTTCTCTTGGCCCCTCGGTCCCAACCCAGCTGAGGCCATGCCTTCCCCGGGGACCATCTGCAGCCTGCTGCTCCTGAGTGTGCTCTGGGTGGACTTGGCCATGGCAGGCTCCAGCTTCCTGAGCCCCGAACACCAGAAAGTGCAGGTGAGATTCTCCCCACAAAGCCCCACATTCTGACGGGGCATCTAATTCCAGCCCTGCCACATAGCAGCCAGCTGTGTGACCTGGGCAGTGGCTCAACCTCTCTGGGCTTCAGCCTTCTCGGAGAACACAAAGGAGGACCCTGGTCTGACTTACAGGCCCGCCTCTCTGCTCAGGAAGGATCTGGGGCTTAGGGCCCTAAAGAAAGCGCTCTCTCTCCAGCAGAGAAAGGAGTCCAAGAAGCCACCGGCCAAACTGCAGCCCCGAGAGCGAGAGCTGGAAGGCTGGCTCCGCCCAGAAGAAGGAAATCAGGAGGAAGGGGCAGAGGATGAGCTGGAAATTCGGGTTGGTCTCTCTGTAGTTTTATGCTTTTGTGGCGGGGGAGGGGATGAGGGAAGGGGAAGGCAGGGGGTGATGGCATGAACAGGGGTCCACTTACCAGCATGAAAATAGTTGACTGCTCTGTGCTCTATGAGGTCTTTGCCCATGAAGAGGCAAACATCTGAGAGAAGTAACTTTGCTACCACAGAAGGGGAACGTACAGGAACTGAGCAGAGAGAAGGGGACACTAGCAGGCGCCAGATATTTTCAAAGGGTGCAGCACATGGGGTGCCCAGAGAAAGACACCCAGGAAGACACAGCTGGTCGCAGGCTGAAGGTGTTTCCCCGCAGAAAACGTTCTGGTTGGCCCAGGGCCTCAGACCTCACCTGGCTGCAGTGCGCCCAGACCGCATCCTGGACGGCAAGCGGCTGCTGGCGGGGCTCCAGGGCCACTCGCTGAAGCCCATCTGCGGATGAGGACAGGCCAGCCAGGCTGGCCCTGGCTCTGGCTAATCTTGCCTGAGATAAGGAAACAGTTTAGAGATCAATGGAGGACTAGGAAGGGGAGTGGGGGAGAGAAATGGGTTTTATAGGGTTATCTAGGTAACTTGCCTGAAAAGCTGGCTGTGTGTGGTTGGCGGATGGTTCTGACAAGCATTTAGATGGCGACAGACAGACACCTCTGTGCAGAGAAATCAAAATTCTCTAGATGGTACTTAGTAATCAACCATGGCAGTTACTGAGCTATTGAGAGCTGGTATCATCGCCCTCATTGATTAGAAGTTCAGACAATGTACTTGCCTGAGATGCCACAGCCAGAGGGTGGCCGCGGTGGAACTGAAGGTCAGGGCTGACGTCAGTCCCCACGTCCTCTCTTCCTCCTTACGGTCTGACTCTCTCTTCTGGCCTGAGAGAAGCTGAAGCCCTGGTCTTTCTCTAACCATCCACCAGCCGCTTCTCCTGTCAGGGATGAGCTCGCCGACCTGCTGTAAACCTAACATTGTCCTCAGGCACTTTCTCTGTACCACCTGGGACACCCTCAGCCCACCACACCCCACTCTATGGCCTTAAACTAAAATCAGGGAACTCTTGGGAGATGGCAGCTCCCGCCGGCGGGTACTCACCCAGCTAGGGTCGCTCTAACTTAGCCCAGATGGGAAGAGATTTCAGAGGCGGCTGACTCAGGGCAGGGCTGGAAGTTCCCAGTTTCCATGAAGGCTGGCCTCAGAAGAAATGGCCGTGCTGCCTCAGCTAGAACCAGAAGTCTGAAATTCTGGGAGGAGGTGTAGCCGAAGAAGGTGGGTGGGGCAGGAGGCCGGCAACACCTTCCCGAAGCCCCTCCCGCCCGAGGGCTCCACCTCTTTCATCCCGGGCCCCCCACTTCCTTCAAACATTTTTCTCATAAAATCTAGTTTCAGAGCTCTAAGATTTTCAAACCAAGTCCTTCCCACTCCCCTACCCCACCCACCTCCCACTGAACAGAGGAGACGCCGAGGCCAAGGGAATCTTGTGAGGTCACCTGAAGCTCATCTCCCAACCACCAGTCGCCACGTCGCCTCTCAACTGCCCCTGCCGCCCAGTTCCAGCCAGCAGGTCCCTAAGTCTGTTCCAGTGATCTGAGCACCCCACATTAGCCACGGTGCGGGTGTGTGTGTGTGTGTGTGTGTGTGTGTGTGTGACTCTTTGAAATGTTACTGAAGAGGGGTAACAGGAGGGTCCAAGTTCCCTAAAAAATCAATCATGCCATTCCCCACGCCCTCCACCTTCACAGTGGAGACAAGTGGGGAATGTAAATTGTTTTAAAGGAACAAACAGCCATTTGTTGCTTTAATAACTCCTCTGAGCATGTTTGCTCATCTGTAAAATAGGAGTCAGAGTGGTGCCTGCCTGGAGGGGAGGCACCGAGGGCTGGATACAGCGGCCTCACACAGGGTGGGGCGAGCAGAGGTCCCGGGCTGGTGGACGTAAGAATCCTGCATTCTAGTCCACGGCCACCAACTCCTCAGAGGCCTCAAACAAGTCCTTCAACCTCTCTGGGTCTCGGCTGCTTTATCTGAAAATGGGGGTAACACCTCCTGTCTGGAGGGTAGTGGGCAGAAGGACCAATGACCAGGGGTCCTTTCCAGCATCAAGAGTCCTCCTCCACTGACTCATGGAGGTGTTCCAACATGGCCAGGTGCTGAGGCAGCTACTGGATGAACAGAGATAAAGATACAGTCTCTGGTCTCAAGGGAGAAAACAATGACGTGGCTTCAAACACAGTTTTTTCCTGTTTCCCCAAAGCTTTTAGTGATAGTAAATCATCTCACAGATTGCCAAGTAGGGGAAATGGTGCACTCTCCCTGCCGAAGGAAAGAAACTGAAGCCGAGAAAGAACGAACTTAGCTCTAGGAAAAGGTCAGCTTCCTGTCTGACTGCACTGAACAGAGGCCTGTGCACATGAGGAAGAGCACCTGGGAAAGGAGAGGTGGGGGCGGCGGAGCGGGCAGAGACCATCACCTAGGCTAGTGCTAGGTACACCAGGCAGCCCACTTCCCCAAACCCCCCTGCCAGGGCCTGAAATCCCACCACTGGCCATTCAACGCTGTCTTTGAAAACTGCACGGCAGGGAGGGGGGCTTGCTAGGGGACACCACGGCTTTTACCTTAGCGGTAAAGGAAGTCAGGTTAGCCTCCTAAGATGGAGGGGGCAGTGAGAATGGGCCTACAAAGGAGAGTAACTGAGCTGCCCCTGTGGCACCTGCTGGGCCCACAGGCCCTTTCATCGCCCTGACCCTTGGGAATGGAAGTGTTTGGGACAGGGGCCTCCTCTGGGATGAAGTGTTCGGGGCGGGGGTGTGGGAGGCTGTAACCTCTGACATTTCCTGGGTCCTCCCTACTCTCCTAGTTCAACGCCCCCTTTGATGTTGGAATCAAGCTGTCAGGGGCTCAGTCCCACTGGCATGGACAGGCCCTGGGCAAGTTTCTTCAGGACATGTTTTGGGAAGAAGCCAACGGTAAGTCCCTGCCCGGGTCAATTCGGAGTTTTCTCCGAGTCCCAAATGTGAGCCCACGTTATGGGTGACACAAGAAAAGTTCTCTTCCCTGACCCCTGCCTCTCAAAGAGCTTCCAATTCCTCGTTCCCAAGTATCGGCAGGAGTGGGCTGGGCTGGTATTTGAGTGGCTCGGAGGGTGTTGAGCCGTTTTTGTATTCAAAGAGGGTACCAAGTTCTGAGAACTAGCTTTGGAGCCCCAGTGAACCCCAATTTCCATAACCATAAAATGGAGCTAACACCCCTAATAAGAGTATAAAATTATTTGGTGTTACAACACCTTTACTGTATAATTTTACTTCATAAACAAAAACAATTAGTGCTACAATTGCATTCAGAATGGGCTCCGCAGCCAGTTAAGCGAAGGTTTTCTTGTTTTTATTTGAATCCCCTCTTACCTTGTAAAGATACCACTTAACTTTCTCCTGATCAAGGAGGCCATTGGAAGCACCTTACAACCTGCAAAGCACTTCCGTCACCAACAGGGCATCACCTCCCCCATCCACCACTCGAGGCAGACAGAGAAGCGCACTCACCCTTCCATGCAGATAAGGAGACCAAGACTCAGAGCTTTTAGGTGACTTGCCCAAGTCACAGTCCAAGGCTTCCCCCCATTACAAGACACCACCTCACTGGTCACCACTGTGGGAGAAAACCATCTTTGATGGCACTGGCCAGAGAGCAGACTCAGAATTTTGACATCTACACCCTTGCTTTTCAGAGGCCCCAGCCGACAAGTGACCATCCACAAGACCGGCCACCTCTTTGTTTTCCTACTGCCCTTAGAAGTGCTCACCGTGGCATTTAGATTGCTTCTACAACTCCCAGCTCTGAGTGGTACTAGCTTAGGAGCTGAATAAATATTCAAACTGTGTGCTAAATGTTCATAATGAGAATTATTTCACCAAAGAGGAAAATTTCACTGGGGGAAAAAAAATCTTGTTTTATGGTCAATGGAAAGAGAAAAGAATATGTAGCAAGGCAGGTGTGCATGCTTAGAAAACCAAATTAGACCGACTCATACAAGCAGATAGACTACTGGGGTATGTATGGCAGAAGAGGAGTGGAGGAGAGAGACAAAGAAAGAGAAAGAGGGGAAAGGGAAGAGAAGAAATGAGAAGAGAATGGGGAGGGGAGAAAAAAAAGACACAGTTTCTTTAAATATCAAAGTGCAAAGTTGCAGTGAGAGCTTATTATCAAGAAGGCCTGTGTGGCCCTAGCTGGTTTGGCTCAGTGGATAGAGCGGTGGCCTGTGGACTGAAGAGTCCCGGGTTCGATTCCTGTTAAGGTCACGTGCCCAGGTTGCAGGCTCACTCCCCAGTATGGGGCGTGCAGGAGGCAGCAGATCAATGACACTCTCTCATCATTGATGTTTCTCTCTCTCTCCCTTTCTCTCTGAAATAAATATTTTTAAAAAAAAAAGGACTGTAAACACATTCAAGATCTGAACAGGATTCTGGGAATGCCAAAGCATGAATCTGAAGTTATTAAGTGGATGCTAACAATGGCTTCTAGCCACTGCTGGGAAGAGCTTCCTCTTTGTTCACTATTGAGAAGCCCAGCAAAGTAAGATACCAACTCATATGGGTAAGGCAGGCCACTGCCTTCATTACTTCACTGATACCCGGTAGTTGTCCCAAAACATTTCCAACTCCAGCTCACAGGTGAATCAAACCTTGGTCTTTAAGTTCCACAATTTAATTCCAGGGAAGACACCAGCCTTCCTAGGAGGAAATGTCACTTATCATTTACACTTTAGCATAAACATGCAAACGGATTTCTGAGAGCTGGTGATAAGGGATGAGTGAATTGATAGGAGGGAAAAGCAAACAAGGAGGGAGATTCCAAAGAGATGCACTGCCAACCTGCCCAGTCAGACACATGATCCCCTAGAAATATGTAGGACACCCCTCTGCAGAGCTGGGGTAACACCCACACTGGAAAAAACTACCACAGAGGGCTCTAGAAGCCAAATATCTTCTTGAGTAAAATTTTGGCCACCTGGCACTCAAGGTAGACTTAGTAGGCACACCGAAACCCAACTGCCATTCATCATCCAGGAACTGCACATGGTCTGTGGATCATCTGGGAATTCCTTAGAAATGCAATCTCGGGCCCCATCCCTGCCCTACTATATCAGGATCTGTACTTCAACAAGATCCCAGGTTATTAAATGGCTTATATAAAGTGGCTTAGAGGCAACTGGACTCTATTCAGACAGCACAGCACACTGCACAGCTAGACTGCCCCACCTGGCATAGAATAGGTGTCAATTGTTATTAAACTTAAAAAAATTGAGACCTGGCCAGGTGGGACCCTCAACAGAACTGTGAACACATGAAAAAGGTGTCCTGTTTCTTCCCTCTTGCCTTCTTCCCCCTTGCCTTCTTCCCCATCGATTTAGTCCCAGCTCTACTGTCGACTCAATGTCCATCTGTTGGGCAGATGGCAAACCACACACACAAATACTCCCATCTCTCAGATGACCAGACACCTGATTATATGACTATACAGTGACTTCATTCACTGAGTCCTTGCTTTCAAAAGCATCTTCATCTAAGCCACAGACTGAAACATGTTATCACCATTAAAGGAACTTAAGGTACTGGAGAACAGGTGAACTAAGTGGGGGGAGTGGAAGAAAAGAAATAGAAATGGAGGGAAATGACCTTCTACAGCCCCCAGATGGCCAGCCCCTAAGACCCAGCTCCCTAGTACTGAGGCCTAGACTGACATGCTGTCCTGAAACTTAGCCATATCCCAGCTCCATTGTTTAGTAGAGGCACAACCTGATCACCACTATCCACACCCACAGCCCTCTTCTTAATAACTAGAGAGGATGTAAGGCCCAAGTGTGATCAAATTGACCCAGGAAACCAGCTGCTGATCTGGGGAAGCAGCAGCCATGGATTGGACTGGGGGTGGTGCTCGGGGTGGGGGGATGAGGAGGTGAGGAGGGGGATGTATGCCAGGCCCTGATGGGAATGCTGGTCAATTCCACCTCATCAAAAAAAGAACAAAGACTTACTTTTCTCTCAAAGGACTCACAAGCATTCTCTGCCACTTATCTGCATCATTCATTAAATTAAAAAGTTTAAAAAAAATTTTAAGCCCACTCTGGACTGGGCAATCTCACCTGGGGCAGGCAGCATGATGTGGTTAAGAGCTATGGGCTAGACTCAGACATGATTTTGAATACCAGTTCTGATCCAGACCAAAATATTGAATTTCTCAGGTTCCTCAAATTAAAATACCCACCTCCTTGGGTTACTATAGAGACTGAACACAGTATCTCCCTCAAGGGCACCTGGCACATAGTAGGCATTCAACTATTCTAACAATCATCACTTACTTCATCCCTGCTGTGCACCAGGCGTTGTTCTAAATACTTGTAATTAATGCAATTTCAGCTAATTTTCACAAGCTACTTAGGAGGGAGGAAACTGAAGTTTGGAGAAATTAATTTTCCAAAGTCACACGGCAAATACATTGCCCACTCATATCCAGAGCTGTAGTGGTTGAGTCCCTGCTTTTCAAAGTCTACTGCCTCTCAATGGTATTTTCTTGCCCAGCTGCCTAGGGTCCAAGAGATTTCTTTTGTTTTTTAAAGTAAAATTAAAAAAAAAAAAAGTTTGTTGACTTTTAGAAAAAGAAGAAGGGAGAGGGAAAGAAACAATGATGTGAGAGTGATACATCGATACGCTGCCCCTCCTGCATGCCCCCCTACCCAGGCATGCATCCTGACTGGGAACCGAACCAACAACCTTTCAGTGCCACACAGGCCAGGCTTATTTCTGTTTTTTATTTTCTTTCATAATACACTGGGTCAACTTCAAGTCAACAATTGGCAGAAATAAAACATCAAAGGAAACAAGGGACACACTTGAAAAAACGTAGCATTTCAAACAAGGTCCTATGTCACCCTTCTTAAACCTATTCCTCTAACATTATTTAATGATACCACTAACTTAAGGTTCTCTGAATGGGATGTATTTACCCTTGGGGTGAACAAGAAATCTGTTGAAGGAAAAAAATTCTCCTTATAAAAAGCTTATTTTGTGTTTTAGGATATACCTAGTATATCAGTATACTAGCACATGTATTTAACTCATCATACACTTACAGGTGTGTGCTCAGAAATTCCCTTATGGCAACATGTAAACAGAAGAATGGGGACCCACCCAGGCTTAGCTGGGTCCTTAATCTGAATCCACTCCAAATGAGCACTGACAGGGACCACAGGGCTGGCTAGCCACTGATCAGCAATTCTGCTGCCATCTTTGTTTGACTGCGTTTGTTTAATCACTGAGTATTTCAGTGGCCATTTGCCCTTATTTTATAAAATGAGTGGCGTAAAAATGAAGGTCCTGACAGCAAATGATTAGTATTAATCCCAACTCAATACAGAGAGAAAGATGTAAACACCAGAAACACCAAGAGCAACAGATTTTCAGCCACAAACAGACTATCACTGAGTAGACACAGTCAACTGTGTGTTCAACTGGAAAGGAAACTGAACCAAAGTGAAGGAATGTGCTGAAAACGCAGTCAATGACTGGGTCTCAAAGATGATGCATTAACAGATTTAACGTTCTCGCAGCAGAGCCTTCCTTTTTCCAGGTTTACTTTTAGCTGTGCATTTGTGTTCAACAAAACCTCCATGAAATTAGAGGATCGAGTTAAATACATGTGCAAGTAGTAAAATAGAATGTCCTCCAGTCTACCCAGAGGCATCAGGATTTCACAGTCCAAAAACAGTACAAATGATTCATCAGTACCACACCTGTGTACTCGGTATTTCTTCCTCTTACCGCACTGCTCTGGAAAAAGAAAAGGTATCTGTATAGTTTTCAAAGGCTAGGAAGCAGTAGTATTTCTGAGTTCCCAAAGTGTAAAATAAACATTACTGCTCAAAGGCAGCAGAACTTTTAAGAAGATACATGTCTTATCTCATGCAATTCTGCAGAGAGGAACATGTATACTCGAGAATGTCAGACCTTTGGGTTCGCAGGTTTCGAAGTCGGCCAACAACTGAACCACTGTTCTCATTCTGAGAACTCTAAACAAACGTGGAGAGCATGGGAGATGGCTGGGAATCCTATCCCTTTATTTTCAGAAACTGATGGCCAGGAATAGGGGTAATACAGAGGCATTCCCGCAGCACAGCAAAAACAATCAAGTCAGCCATCCAACATCAAAAACATTGCCAACCAGCTTTCACGCCACAGCACAGAAGTAATCCTAAATCCTAGAGATAAAAGTGTATAGCACCTTGTGCGTTACCTTGGCAGGAAGACTGCATAGGCTGAGATATCCATTTAGTCATCACTTTAACCCTTTAAAGCAGGACTAGCTGGTTTCCCATGTAGGCAGTATTGACATACAGGGCTTATAAAGGAGCTATATATGCTGCAGTTCATTTGGATGACAATGAAGCACTCTGAAATATTTAGCAGTTCCCCAAATCTTCCAAACAGGAGAATGAGCCCCCAGTTCCCCACACTGGCAAACATGAGGCACAAACAACACACAACTAATCCATGGAAGGTCAACAGGGAATCAAGGCCTACTTCTCAGGCCAACAACTGTGAACAGGGGCAAAACAGAAATACCATATAGAAAAAATGTTAAGCCCATTTCCTTTTAACTTACAAGGCTCAAATGCACCTTCCAATATCACCTAGAGAAATCCAGCATTAAGTGATGGATTTTATGATTTAAGCCACCAGGTTCCAAGAAACACACAAGGAATTTGGTGGCCTGTCTCACTGCAGATTGGGGTAAAGGATCCTTTTGGACAAAGTGCAAGGTGTCCTTACATTTACCCCGTGACCATTATAACCTTCCAGGGCCTGTAATGAATATACCTTTACAAGGCACCAGCCGGGAACAGAACACAGCTTAAAATTTGAGATGACCCAGTTGCTCAGAAGTCAAAGGAGAGTCTCTCATTTCCAACACAGAGAAAGGACACAGGGAGGCAAAGGCAAGGGAGACCGCCCGGAGGGAGAAGGAGAGATTTACAGACATCGGGCCTGCTTGTTGGGCAAAGGCAACAGAACATGGCTGAGTGACCCCAGCAGAGCTTTGAAGAATTAAACTGATTTACCTCTCAACTTGGGAGGGACACACAAGAGGCTGTCATATGCAGTGAGAAAGAATGAGTATTTCTGGTCCAGTGCTCCAGGGAAAGAGGGCAAAAATGGAACAAAGGGCGGCTGAGACCTCACCAGCAGACTAGCAAGTAGCTTTTGCTACAAGCTGGACCTTTATCAGTTTAACAGCCGAGCTGCAGCTCTGCGGGCACCTTCTTGGGGGTCCTCTTCAAGAAGTCCTCTTCCTTGAGTTCCCCCATCTGTCCAGATCTCCATCAGCCAGGATTTTCCCTGGACAATGAGTGCCTTTCTTCCCGCTCTGTATTGATGGCAATGGACCCAATGAAACCAGTAGTCGAGTCCTTCCACCTGTGCCGATGCAGAGTTGACACAGCGACAGCCAAACTGAAGAGTTATCCGGGGAAGAGAGAGGGTTGACTCCTTTGGTTGCAGGGGGATGACTTCACCGGTCTCCAGAGAAGATCCCCCCTCAGAAGATTTCCCACTGGGAGCTCATTCTCAGAACTGAGGACCAGGAACCAAGTTACACACAACATGGGCTTAGACTAGTAGGAGGGTGACTTTATTCACAGACTGCTCAAAAACACAGGCTGCAGAGAACCAGAGATTTGGATTGGCAAACTTGTTGCACCCTTCTACTAGCCTTTCTTTCTTCCCTGACTGCCCTGGAGCATGTGGCCGGAAGGCAACCCCCTCCCTGCTCCCCACTCGCCCTCCACTGCACCTCCGCGCCCCCCCGCCCCCCACCCTACCCATAGCCAGGATCAAAAAAGCCTTATGATGAAGTTTCAAGGAAAACATCCTGTTTCCTATCTTGGTTTTCTCCATTCCAATGGGCTCTCTAAACACACCCTTGTCCTGGACCCAGGCAGAGATGAAACCCAGCCTATGCTGTTAGGTCACTGGTCGTCCTGGAGGGTAGAGAAGAGAAAAGGAAAGTTTCAAACCAAGTTCACTCAAGACAAATCAGGCTACTCTCTACATTAATAAAATGCAGCAAAAGAAGCTTTTGTCCCTATTTTTAAAAACATAAATGTAAATTTTATGACCTTTTATAGAAGACTCCTGCACTCTCTCTGCTTAAAGATTGTAGAGGCGACTGGTGTTCTCACGCAAGGTAGCCAAGGTGCGGGACAGCGGCTGATCTTTGACCCTGGCAATCTCTCGAACTGTATGCAAGGCCAGGCCTGGGTGGGCATACTGGCAAAGGCTTTTGGGAACCTGGAAGATATCAAGCATTCAGAACATCGCTGAGCCGTCTACGCACAGTCATTACACAGAGCTCCCTCCCCGGCCCTTCCCCAGTAAGGACCTCTTTGGGGCTGCCCTGTAGAGACCCCTTTACCTGCAGGTGCAGGGAGAGTCCTAGTCATGGGGGGCTCTGGGTGAGCAGGGTCCCACGCTTCCTTGGACTACCCTCTACAGGGTAGGGCTTTGCACTGCCTGGAAGAGAGTGGTTACCCTTCAGCTTCTCAGCCCCCTAGACTTTTGGTTCTGCAGAGTAATACAAGGAGACATCTATACAGCCCAGGGTGGGACGTGGATATCACTGGGGCTCTGGCCCTGCCAACCTTGTAAGGGTGACCACCCACCTCCCCACCCTCTCCTCAGTGCCTCAACTCAGCCTGGAGACACCCCTACCTGTCGAGGCAGGAAGTAGGGGGCATCAGTTTCCACGATGATTCTCTCCAGCGGGATCTGTTTCAGAGCTTCCCGGGCCTCCCAGGCAGAAGAGTACGTCAGGACCGCCGTGAAGCCCACAGACATGTTCGGGAAGTGCTTCAACAAGGGCTCGATGACCGGGTAGCTGCCAGTGAAGCAATGCCTGAGAGGAGAAGTCCAGATCAGCACTCTCTCACAATCCCCTGGGCAGCAGCCCCCAACTCCCGCTAGACATATAACCCCTTTTAAATTATTTTCTGTGGATAAATATCCAGAAATGGAAAGATTGCATCCAAAGGAAGGACTCCACAGTAAACACAGACAAGAGCTGGTTCCAACACAGTAAGACCCAAGATGACTCCTGGTGAGCAATGCTCATCCATCAACCCATTACACCACAGAGTACTATACAGCCGCTTGAAGTTATTACCAGGAATATACAGCAACAATACAGGGACAGGGTATGCTTATGACACAAAAAGAGAAGCAGAATTTAAAACTGTGGTCCCTTTAATATTACAACTACAGTAGGTAAAAATTATGTCCATGCAGTCAAATGAACTCAAAGAAAAAAAAATGTATCAGGGAGTGAGACTATGAATAAATTTTCTTCTCTTAATTTGAAGGCTGTTCATGTTCCATGTTCATAATATAATATAAATATAATATAATCCTATCCTATATAATAAAAGGTTAATATGCAAATCAACCGAACAGCAGAACGACAGGTGCTATGACGTGCACTGACCACCAGGGGGGCAGGCGCTCAACACAGGAGCTGCCCCCTGGTGGTCACTGCACTCCCACAGGGGGAGTGCCGCTCAGCCAGAAGCCGGGCTCACGGCTGGCGAGCATAGCAGTGGTGGCGGGAGCCTTTCACCTCCGCAGCAGCGCTAAGGATGTTCGACTGACAGCTTAGGCCCGCTCCCCACAGACACATCCCCCAAGGGCTCCTGGACTGAGAGGGCGCAGGCCAGGCTGAATTTCGAACACCAGGCCTCTAGTATAATATATATGTATATATGTATGTGTGTGTCTGTGTGTGTGCCCGATGCACGAAATTCGTGCACGGGGGGGGGGGGGGGGCCCTCAGCCCAGCCTGCATGCTTTCCAATCTGGGACCCCTTGAGGGATGTCTGACTGCCCGTTTAGGCCCGATCCCAGTAGGATTGGGCCTAAACAGGCAGTCGGACATCCCTCTCACAATCCAGGACTGCTGACTTCCAACTGCTCGCCTGCCTGACTTCCTGATTGCCCCTAACCACTTCTGCCTACCAGACTGATCACCCCCTAACCACTCCTCTGCCAGCCTGATTGATGCCTAACTGCTCCCCTGCAGGCCTGGTCACCTCTAACTGCCCTCCCCTGCAGGCCTGGTCACCCCTAACTGCCCTCCCCTGCAGGCTTGATCGCCCCCAACTGCCCTCCCTTGCAGGCCTGGTCCCTCCCAACTGCCCTCCCCTGCTGGCCTGATCGCCCACAACTGCCTCCCCTGCAGGCCTGATCCCTCCCAACCACCCTCCCCTGCTGGCCATCTTGTGGCAGCCATCTTGTGTCCACACGGGGGCAGCCATCTTGTGTGTTGGAATGATGGTCAATTTGCATATTACTCTTTTATTAGATAGGATTTATTACATAGGCTAGAGGCCTGGTGCATGGGTGGGGGCCAGCTGGTTTGCCCTGAAGGGTGTCCCAGATCAGGGTGGAGGTTCCCTTGGGGCGTGGAGCCTGTGGTGGTTTGCAGGCCGGCCACACCCCCCGGCGACCCAAGCAGAGGCCCTGGTATCTGGGATTTATTTATCTTCTATAATTGAAACTTGGTAGCCTTGAGCAGAGCCAAGCCTACTGATCACTCTGTGGCTGCAGCCATTTTTGTTGGGATTTATCTATCTTCTATAATTGAAACTTTGTAGCCAAGGCAGGCCAGGGCTGCAGAAGCTTGGCTTCCTCCATCGCTGGGGGCAACTCAAGCCTCTTGCTCTCTCCAGCTCCATGGCTGCCTCCATTTTTGTTGGGATTTATTTATCTTCTATAATTGAAACTTTGTAGCCTTGAGTGGAGGCCTGGGCTGGCCAGGGTGTGCGGAAAGCTTGGCTTCCTTCATTGCCGGGGAAACCCAAGCCTCCTGCTCGCTCCGTGGCCACAGCCATCTTGGTTGGGTTAACTGGCTGGTAGGCATGGCTTGAGGGTGTGGTGGGTGATGGTTAATTTGCACATTGCTCTTTTATTAGATAGGAGATACACATACATACACACACACACACACACACATCAATCTGGAAATTCAGGCCTTCCTCCAGCCACAACATCTTGTTGGACCATCCTAGCCTCCTTTAACCTATGACCAGTCTTTGGAATTCCTTTACAGTCATTCCAAAATGAAGCAATGAAAAACCAACAAACCAACCAGAAGAGCCGAGTGACTGTGCTTCATCTCTGATGTGTGCCACCAGTCAGAGGCTTCACTCTCTGCTTAGACCCCAAAAGGCAGCAGCTTAGAGGCCTGACAGGCCCACCTATTTCTACCTCCTGTCAAGACCTGGTTTGGATTCTAGACTCCCTGCTTTTTTCAGTTAACTCATCACACCCATCTTGATAGAACTAGCCCAGGCATTGCCTCCTGATCCCTTTAGAGCCAGGCTTAGCTAATGGCCCCTGCTCTGGCTCTCACAGTACCATATGCCCACCCTCTCTACAATAGAGAAGTAACCAGCTGACTCACCTGTCTCCCACAGCTGAACTAACAGCAAGGACAGGTACACAGTAAGAGATCAGAGAGTATGTCAAAGTGAACTTAAGAACCTCTAGATACTATTCACATCCTGCACTTCAATGAGCTTTCAAATTCAAAAAAGGAAAGAAAAATTTTTTTCAGGTGCCCGGGAATCTTCTGTGTGCTAAATCACTGGACTCTACAGCAGTCTTTTCCAAAATCAATAGCCCTCATTTCTGAAAACTGAGACTCCATTCTCACCTGCCACCGGGACAGAGGTCACAAAAGCCCCCTTCTTGCTCATTGATGACTTAGGGTATTAGCTCAAACCATATGAAGTTGCAGTTTTGTAAGTAAAAAATGGTTAAATAACAGAAATTTCATATGGTTCAACCTAATATTTACTAAAGATACTACATAAAAAACATAATAATATCCATGCTCTCCTACTGAGTTTTCGTTTTTCCAACTAACAGCCTAGACACAGGAAGCATTCATTTCATTTGCCCACTGAAGCTCCCGCCTAACCTATGGATCTTGTAGTCTGAGGGCACAAATTTTTTCATGATGCTCAGCAGATCTTCATCAGCTTCTCGGCAGTGAATCACCAAGGGCTTCTTTAGAGACACGGCCAGCCGCAGCTGTCTCTCAAATACCTGGGAGAAAACAAAGTGACAGTACATGCAGGTTAGAGACACTTCAGAAGTCTGTTACCTCCAGAACACCTAGTCCAATGGGCAACTCCACTGTCGCCAACTCTGTCCTCCCACCCCCATTCTTTTGCTTTCCTCTACTTTCCAATCTTTCTAGAGCATATTAGGTAAAGGAACCAGACCTAGCTAGCACCCTCTCATATGGCTAGATATAGTCCTTCCATAGGCTTTTCTTCTTCCCTTCACAGATAAAATATTCAGCAGGACACACCAAGAACTTACCAACTACTCTGCTTATAGGCAAATGCAACTCAATGCCAACATTCAACTAATACACTTCTAATTTTGGTGCCCAAGTTTAGATTTACATCAAGAACATGGCATCCTCTTCCCGTAGAGCTGTACAGAAATACCTTATCTTCCTCTCTTCTACACACAGTTCAGCCCTACCCCTGCCAACAATTTACTTCCTTGAATTGCCATTTTCCAGTCTTGAATCCAATTTCACCAGCCAAATGCTACTTGCAAGATTCTATTTATCACCTATGCTATAACTTCAAGTTCAGTCAGCATGCCCTAGATAGCTCTATATGCAGATCTGATACCACGATGATTTAATAAAAGGAAAAGTTACTGTGAAATACTTAGCACATTTCCTGGCACACAGTAGGCATTCAATAAACATCAGCTATACAATCCTATATAATAAAAGGCTAATATGCAAATCGACCAAACAGCAGAACGACCGGTCGCTATGACGCGCAATGACCACCAGGGGGAGCGCCATTCAGCCAGAAGCCGGGCTCATGGCTGGTGAGTGCAGTGGTGGTGGCAGGAGCCTCTCCCACCTCCAAGGTAGCACTAAGGATGTCTGACTGATGGCTTAGGCCCACTCCCCGCGGGCATTCCCTGAGGGCTCCCAGACTGCAAGAGGGGGCAGGCTGGACTGAGGGACCCCCTGGACCTCTAGTTAAATATAATGCTCCTCCTCCTCTTTCCAGTCACCTTAGTGTACACATTTCTGAACTGTGATCTTCTTTCCATACCACACCTGCCTTGTGCCATATAAACTAATTGGGAAAGCAGAATATTAAATATTTGTCTCACTTTCTTAAAAATCTATTCTTCCTGTTTTCAGATTTAGCTATTTTTCCATTCATTTTTGGCTAATAAATCACTGCCTCAAGTCAGAAATTGTAAACGTCCTAGTGTTAGTAACAAAAAGGAACTCTGGCAAAAGATTATTTGAATGTACAAGACAAACCTAATTCTGAATTGAAACCTAATTCTGAACTGAAACAATATACTAGAAACCCATTCAAGTAAAAAACTGAAAACATTCACACACATAAACTCTCACCCACCTGTCTGAATGCAGATCAAGTCAAAATCATGCTGCTCAGAATTTAATAAACTTAACAGGTCCTAGCAAATTCGTCTAAAAGAAAATCCTTGGGAAACATCTGAAGTTGTTTCTTATGGAAATTAACTGTTAAGCCTGGCATGCTTATGGCTGTCAGAGACAACTATATTCAAACTGGAATCTCTATCTCCTAAAAGTGTACAAAGGTCTAGAGCAGAGGTCGGCAAACTCATTAGTCAACAGAGCCAAATATCAACAGTACAACGATTGAAATTTCTTTTGAGAGCCAAATTTTTTAAACTTAAACTTCTTCTAACGCCATTTCTTCAAAATAGACTCGCCCAGGCTGTGGTATTTTGTGGAAGAGCCACACTCAAGGGGCCAAAGAGCCGCATGTGGCTCGCGAGCCGCAGTTTGCTGACCAAGGGTCTAGAGTCTTCTGCTAGAGGAGAAGGGCACCATACCTTCCTTGAATTTTTTCTCTTTGATCAAAGGAAAATTAAGAAACCACTGACTCTGAAAATTCCTTCTTTTAATTCACACAGTTATCCAGAGATGCCAGTATCAATGGCGCACAGCATCAGTGCACTGCTGAGGATGCCCCAGTTGGATTGGGGACAGCACCAAAGAGAAAGCTGGTACCAAATTTGCCCAGGCTGGAATCCATACACACTCACCAAGGCCAGAGCATATTGGGCATGCAGACCCAGAATTAACAGGCATCAAGAGAAAGACAGCACACAACAAATTCTATCTGGCAACATGCATAATGTGAGTGTCTTTCTCCTTGTCCTACTTCTGCCTAAATCAGAAAATATTCATACCCTGCCAAATCTCCATGCTAAAAAGATATTGGGAGTAAAAAATATTAAGATGGTAATAGTTGTTATCTCTAGTGGAATGGGAAATTATCACCTTTATACATTTTTGTATTTTCCAAATATTCTACAATGGGCATACTTAACTTTAAAATCAGAATAAAAATAAATTAATTAAACAAAATTTGTTGCTTCCCAAGAAAGAAAATAAATGTTTTGATACATATCATTAGCCATAAGAAGTCACAAAGTACATATCACTTTCCCCCACCCCCTTATAGTAAAGCTGAAAGAAATAGCTTGTGAAGAATTTGAAAAATGACATATAGATGGTCTGGATAAGACCAATTACATTTTTAGAAATTCTTAATTCTTTAGTTCTAAAAATAGGCACCTCCCCCGCAAGTAGAAAAACCCAATGGTTAGATTTCAACAAAAGAGGAATTAACACTGTAAACAAGTGGCCCTGGCCAGGTGGCTCAGTTGGTTGGGCGACGTCAGGGCACATACCTAAGTCATGGCTTCGATCCCCAGTGAGGGCAAGTATGGGAGTCAACTGATCAATGTTTTTCTCTCACATTGATGTCTCTCTCTCTCTCTCTCTCTCTGCTTCCTCCCTTCCCCTTCCTCTCTAAAAAATCAATAAAACGTATCCTGGGGTAAGGATTTAAATTAATTAATTAAAATTGTTGCCGAAACCGGTTTGGCTCAGTGGATAGAGCATCGGCCTGCGGACTGAAGGGTCCCGGGTTCGATTCCGGTCCAGGGCATGTACCTTGGTTGCAGGCACATCCCCAGTAGGGGGTGTGCAGGAGGCAGCTGATCGATGTTTCTCTCTCATCGATGTTTCTAGCTCTCTATCACTCTCCCTTTCTCTCTGTAAAAAAATCAATAAAATATATATATTTTAAAAATAAAAAATAAATAAAATAAAATTGTAAGCAAGTGGGTTGTCATCATAACATACTAACTATCAGACCAGGAAGTCCATGACCAATAGACTACTTTAGTGTAAACCAATGGTCACTGACATTCTTCACCCCAGGAAGGCAGCAGTACTTAAGACAGAAATTTGGGGAACACTAGTCAAAATATCTAAGATCACACCAAATATCATCTTTGTATTTGGATTCAAAACCCACTTTGGCGGTGGCAAGACAAGTGGCTTTGGCATGATTTATGATTCCTTGTATTATGAAAAAAAAAGAACCCAAACATAGGTTTGCAAGAAAAGCCCATATAAGACTTTAAGAACAGAATGGAAGAAAGTCAGGGGAACTGCAAAGGCCAATGTTGGTGCTGGCAAAAATGAGCAAAGATTCTTCAGTGGCTTTATCTGTTCAGATTTTTCATGAGAGGATTAATAAACTAAGAACGTAAAAAAAACAAAACCCCACAAAATCATAAGCAAACTAAAGAGAACCCCATTACCTTGTGCTGTTCAGGGACAGGTGTGGTGCATTTATATGAGTAATCCAAGCCCATTTCCCCAAATGCCACGGCCTTGGGATGCCTTAAAGCTTGCAAAAGATTTCTTTCTTGACTCTCACTGTAGTAACGAGCAAAATGAGGGTGACAGCCAAAGGCCCCCCAAACCAGATCCTCTTTCAACAAATCCTCCCATAGGGAATCTGTCAGTGTCCTGGGATCACAGAAGTCAGAGATGCAGCCCTGAAATTCCTTAGGGAAGGAGGTGCTATAAATTTTCCTGAACTTGCTAAAGGTCCCTTTGAAAGACAACTTGGAATAGAGCATGTCCAAGTGACAATGGGTATCAATGAAACCCTCCTCGAGGTTTGGCTCTAGATGGCTCCTTGGCAGAGAGCTAGATGCATGTCCTTCATAAGAACGGGGTGGCGTCTCCTCCTGGAATGTTCTTTTCTCCTTCACCTTCTCTTGTAAGCTTCTGGAGAAATGATATGAGCGAGAATTCTGGGATCTGCCTTCCTCTGTCGCCTCCAAATCTCTAGAGGTGTTTTGAGAGCTCACTGTAGAGTTGGGGGAATAATCACTCAGGAGGCCCCGGCTGTTCTTCCCAGCCTGCAATGTGTCACTGCTGCTGCTGCCCATGGAGGAGTAGCTAGAAGGCTTGCGACTGTTGGCCCAATAGCTGGCAAAATCACACCAAGGACTACTGTACAAGTGAGCCGGGTACATGACATAGTCAGTGGGGAAGGCAGAAGGCTCTGGAACTGCTGAGAGTTTCAGTGAGATGGGCTCCTCCTGAGAGAATCTGACTGTGGAGACCTCGTCCACGTCGGACCAGTCACTTCCTGAGGAGGTGTGCTCTATCACCACCTCCCTTTCTTTAGGCTGCAGAAAAGAAGCAACAAAGGGTTAGCCTTCCTGCATGAAGACAGCCTCCCATACTCTGTCATCTACAGAACATAAGCTCTGGCTTGTTTTTTGGCCATGGTGAAGGCTTTGCATGGGCTCATTTAACTCACCTGTCATCTAGGTTCCTTATTATTTCCAGAAAGTGAGCCAGGTTATAGCTATGAACAGTCAAATCAGGGATAAACTCATAATGCCATCCCTAAAGGGATGCTATATCAGCCCTCTCTCTCTGAATGATCCCTTAAGAAAAACTGCTCTGTGTATTGGGGATATTAGAAAAAAGCAGTGCCAGAAATCTCATCTCTAACAACACGTTTCTAATACATTCAAAATGCAAAACCACACAGTTGAACCCGCAACCTGGGTATGTGCCCTGACCAGGAATTGAACCTACCACCTTTTGGCCTATGGGACAACGCTCCAACTAACTGAGCCACACCAGCCAGGGCCATTTTTGTGTTTGTTTTTTTTAACATTTTTTAATTGATTTGAGAGAGAGAAAGGGAGAGAGAGAAAAAATCAACTTGTTGTTCCACTTATTTATGCATTTATTGGTTGATTCTTATATGTGCCCTGACTAAAGATCAAACCTGAAACCTTGGCATATCAGGACGATGCTCTAATGAGCTACCTGGTCAGGATTTCAGTTGTGGCAGTTTTAAGATGTGTCTGCAAATTCTGACACTACTCCCCAATGAAAGAGGGTTGTCTGTCCTTGAAACTGGTCCAACCTACTTACTGACTTACTCGTAACCAACGGAGTGCAGTAGTGAAACTGAGTAATTTCCAAGGGTAGGTCAAGCCATAGCTTCCCATGGTTCTTTCAGCTTGCTCCTCTGGGGGAAGCCAATCACCATATAAGAAATCATACTGCCCAAGACCACTGCTAGAGAGGTCATACATAGGTACCAGCATCAACTGCCCAATGTGTGAGTGATGTGTGTGTGTGTGTGTGTGTGTGTGTGTGTGTGTGTGTGTGTGTGTGTGTGTGAACATTTTGGATGTCAAGTCTTGTTGAGCTTTCAGACTGCAGCCGTCCCAGTATATGAATGAAACCACATAACAGATCCCCTCCCGACCCCAAAAGCAAGATATGCCCAGTCTGGACTTTTCTGAATTCCTGACTCACAAAATTGAGAGCAAAATAAAATGGTTATTTTACATTACTAGGTGCCATAGTGACCAGAACAACTACACACTGCATTAAATCAAGTTTGCTAGAACCTAAGTTCCACAAGGTTAGATATTTTAATTTTCTTCACTGATGTCTTCCAAACAGCTAGAACAGTGTCTAGTGCATAGTGAGTGTTCATAAATATTTGTTGAATTAGTTTGCAGGATAAATGTTGTGTACAATGGTTCCTGAACTTAGCTTCACATCAGAATCTCTAGAGGGCTTTTGAAAACCACAGCTTTTTTTTTTTTTTTTTTAATTTTTTTAGAGAGGGAGGAAGGGGGAGAGAGAAACTTCAATGCCTGACTGAGGATCGAATCCACAACCTAGGTATGTGCCCTGACAAGGAATCGAACCCATGACCTTCCAAAGCATGGGACCATACTCCAACCAAGCCACAACAGCCAGGGCTTTTTTTTTTTTTTTAAATCCTCACCTGAGGATATGTTTTTATTGATTTTTAGAGCAGGAGAGAGAAACATCAATGTGAGAGGAATATCGATGGGTTGCCTCCCATACATACCCCAACCTAAGAATCAAACCCGCAACCTAAGGATCAAACCTGCAACTGAAGAATATGCCCTGACCAGGAAGTGAACCCGAAACCTTTTGGAGTACAGGACAATGCTCCAACTAACTGAGCCACCCAGCCACGGCTCACTCTCTCCTTCTTAATAGCAGTAAAAGTTTATCTGGGTGTAAGTCTGTCCAAATGGAAGTTAATTTTCCAGACTCTCTTGCAGTTAGGTGTTGGCCAGGTTTCTAGATTTTTGTCAATAGATATGAGCAGACACTATGCGGACAACTTCTGAGCCAAGCTCTTAAAAGGGAGGGAGTGTACTTTCTTCTTCTATTCTTCCTATTGGCTGGACTGATCAACGTAATGTACTGAGTCCTGTCAGAGCAGTCATCTCAGACCACAGGAAGGAAACTGCTGAGGAACAGCAGGGCATCAAGACAGAAGGTACCAGGGTCCCTGACACAACGGAGTCATCCTCCTCAAGCCAAACTTCTATTTAATGTAAGCCACTGTTATTTTGGTTTTTGTACAGCTGGCAAATCCATATCCTAACAAACATATAAATTTTTTAAAAAAAGATAGCACCAATCTGAGATTTCTTAATAACTCTGAAAGGTATTTTAGAAGAGAACCATCAATTTGTTGCCTGGAATCCTGAGTAAGTAAAGCACTGCTTTAATGAATAACACTTAGGCTCAAACCAGAAAGAACAAATACTGCGTTTAATCAAGAGAACTAAAAACCCCCATGCTCGGCCTGAGCAAGACTCACCTTTTGGCTTTCTGAATGAGAGTCAGAGTCATCCAAAAATTCTAGGGGTGGAGAGCACTTGTCAATAATTGTCCTTCGGTCTCCAACTGGCTCCTCGCTGGGTTTCTCCTGAGGGTCTATCACCACCCTCCTGTCACAGAAGCTGCTTCTCTCCAGCACAGCCTTTTTTTCCTCTTTCACTCTGACCTCTGGGGTTGCCTCCTTCTCCTTCTGAGGAGTAGACACAGTGACACTCCTGGCTGGCCCTTCTCCACGGCTGGGACGATCTGCTGTGTTTGGTTTTGCCCTAGTGGCAGTCTCGCCCTTCCTTTTTGGCATCGACTTTCCCAGGATGCCCTGGATAGCCTTCAGGTAGATCATTGTAGAGCCTTGGTCTCGAGGTCTATCCCTCTTCTTTTTCTGAACCTTGCTTGGTTCCTCAATTTTATCATTTTGACCCTCTGCTTCAGCTGCAAACTCAGAATTCGTGGAATTACGAGAACTATCTTTGGAATTAACCTGGAAGTAAACACAGATCATGAAAAGATCAGTTCATACATGAAGCACTTGGCAAATTAAACACCAGTGGCACTCCACCAATCAAAGGGAACGTGATAGTGGCCAAGACAAAGATTCTCTTCGAGTGATCGTTTCCATCCCACCCACTGTAAAAGGGACTCGCCGAAACCGGTTTGGCTCAGAGGATAGAGCGTCGGCCTGCGGACTCAAGGGTCCCAGGTTCGATTCCAGTCAAGGGCATGTACCTTGGTTGCAGGCACATCCCCAGTAGGGGGTGTGCAAGAGGCAGCTGATCCATGTTTCTCTCTCATCAATGTTTCTGACTCTCTATCCCTCTCTCTTCCTCTCTGTAAAAAATCAATAAAATATATTTAAAAAAAAAAAAAAGGGACTCAACTGCCGCTATTTCCTTTTTCTTTTTTCTCTTTTTTTAATCCTCACTCAAGGACATGCTTTTATATTGATGGGAAGGGGAGGGGGAGAGGGAGAAGACATGCTTTTATATTAATGGGAGGGGAAGAGGAAAGGGGAGAGGGAATGGAGGGAAATTAATGTGGGTGTGAAATATCGATTGGTTGCCTCCCACACACACTCCAACCAGGGATCAAACCCGCAACCCGGGTACGTGCCCTGACGGGAATTGAACCTGCCACCTTTTGGTGCACAGGCTGACACTCCAACTGAGCCACACCAGTGTGCTGCTATTTCTTAATGTTCACTTTCTCACACTTATCAGATAGCATCCTCATACTGCAGTAGGAAGGAATGAGCTGAGAGAACAGTCTACTAACACTAGCTCCTTAAGAGCAAGGACTACCACATACTTCAGAACACACCCAGGCAAAACAAAAGTTTAACATTTTGTACTGGAAAGGTCCCCAGAAACCAGATAACCCAATCCCACAACGGAGAGTGGAGGAACCCGTGGGCCCTGTGAAGAGTGAACACCAATCTTCTGACTCCTGAAGGCAGTATGCTTTCCACTACACCCCCAGCCTCCTTCAAGTTCTCTGCAAACTCCTTCCCCCAAATCAAAACCTTGGTTTTGAAAGGTACCTTAGTTTCAGGGTCAATCAAGAGACCTAGCCCCTCACCCCAATCTCCTCAGAGATGCAAGTAAAGTCTCAGCCCCTTTCTTCTCTTCCTCTCCACATGCAGCCATTCCAGAGTCCACAGGAAATAAGCTAAATTACTTGCTCACAATATTAATTTGCTGTGAAACTCATATCTAGTCTAATCCCAGCCTGGTGTAAGAATGCTCCATAAATCTTCCAAGAACCATCCCCAAAGCAGTGCACTCCAAACACCCCACTTGTGACCTGGACTTACTATTATCCAAAGGCAGTCTACAGCCCCCACAACTTGCACTATCAATTCACTTGCATTAAATTCCTCTCAAACAATTAGTAAGAAACTCCACACTAAACTTGCTAATCCTTTTCCTCTACTGAGGAAAAGAGATATCCATCAATAGGGATTGATTAAAGAGATGTCAATATTGATTCAAGAGATGTCCATCAATAGGGATTGATTAAAGAGATGTCAATATTGATTCAAGAGATGTCCATCAGCCAAAACCAATTTGGCTCAGTGGATAGAGCATCAGCCTGCGGACTGAAAGGTCCCAGGTTCGATTCCGGTCAAGGGCATGTACCTTGGTTGCGGGCACATCCCTAGTAGGGGGTGTGCAAGAGGCAGCTGATCGATGTTTCTAACTCTCTATCTCTCTCCCTTCCTCTCTGTAAAAAATCAATTAAAAAAAAAAAAAAAAGAGATGTCCATCAATAGGGATTGATTGAAGTAAACAAATACAACTTTTAAAAAGAATGAGGGAACTCTGATGTACATGCTATACAGTAATTAAGTAACAAGCACAATGTATAAATT
This sequence comes from Eptesicus fuscus, assembly GCF_027574615.1. NCBI lineage: Eukaryota > Metazoa > Chordata > Mammalia > Chiroptera > Vespertilionidae > Eptesicus > Eptesicus fuscus. The sequence goes on from NC_072490.1 coordinate 36,827,388, forward strand.
CACATTTGAACAGACAAAAATGCCTTATATGTATATATTTGCAAACAAAGTCTGAAAGACCAACTGTTTCTTCTAATGGCTATCTTTGAGGATTAAGGGGAAAGAGGAAAAAGGGGCTTTAGCTCTTACTTTATATGCTTCTTATATTATTTGAATTTCCCCCGCCCCCCAAGAAGCACATATCTTTGTTTAAAAGAAAATCATTAAACCTTTGAAAATACAGGGTGTCCCAAAAAATGTATTCACACTTTGAATAATTCACTCCAATGGATTAAATCTGAAAAGAAAGAAACATCAATTGAGCTATCAGCTGTTATGTGTATACATTTTTGGGACACCCTATATATAAATCTAAGTATTAGTAGAGGCATACAATTTTTTTCCCCTCAAAGTACTTAAATTGTTGGCAGCTATTAACTTTGGGACGATGGGCAGGAAAGGTGACTTTTACTTTCATTTTGAATCTGAATTTTCTAACATGTTAGACATTTTTTTTTTAAATGTCTACAAGGATTATTTGGGAAAGGAGGTTATGGGCTGTTTTTGTTTTATTTATACCCTTTCTTATTTAGGAAAATCTAATAATATTAAAAATAAATTGGACACAGCTATACTTCACAGCCCACTTCTCCACTACCCGCTTCTGTGACTGCCACCAATCACTTGCCATCCTGCGTCCATCATGCCCTTTATCCAGTCACTGGCACATCTTATTTCCTCTGCTTGCCACACCCTTGCCTCAGTCTCCTTTTGTGCTTTAAGGCCCCACAGCCCTTCTTTGATTGCCCCACCTCTGCCTGTAGGAGCAGCTGCCCTTTTCTTGTTCCCCCAGGCCAGGTGTGACACAACAGAGGAAGACGTGGTCTACAGCAAACTGAGGAGCCTGTACCTTCTGAATGGCTACAGCTCCTCACCTCAAGCCGCCTGCGCCAGTTGGGAGTACAAACCCAAAGTTATAGATTCTGGTTTTTCAAGTAAAACAAGAAATTTCAAATTTAATGTATTTTTCATCCAGTCAACAAGTATCTGTTGAGCACTTACTATGTGCCAGTAGGCACTGTTCTGATCTGAGGTTTAGCCTTCAATGAAACATACCCAAAAATGCCAGCTTCTTGGAGTTTATATTCTAGTTGGTGAGGGAAAGGAAAACAGTATACATTAGAGAGTGAAAAGTTCCAGGAGAAAAATTAAACAGGAAAGGGAGTAGAAAGTGGGGGAGGGAAGGAGGTCACTTAGGTCTTGAATTCAAGGCAGAGGTTTGAACTAGAGGCGTGTGTGTGTGTGTGTGTGTGTGTGTGTGTGTGTGTGTGTGTTTAAGATTTTTTATTGGTTTTAAGAGAGAGAGGAAGGGAAAGGGAAAGAGTTCTCAAAAAGGCACATTCCCTGACCGGGAATCAAACCAGCAACCTTTTGGTACATGGGACCACGCCCAACCAACTAAGCCACACTGGGGCTAGAGGCATATATATATATTTTTTTATTATTTATTTTTTTTGTGTGTGTGTGCCCTTGACTGGAATCGAACTTGGGACCCTTCAGTCCACAGGCCAATGCTCTATCCACTGAGCCAAAACGGTCAGGGCTATATTTTTAATGTGAACTTCCCAAAATTTTAAAATTTGTAAGGACCTAGCCAGCCACATTCAGCATATGGACCACCTTTTGCAAACCATGGTAGAGAAGATCAGTATTGTACTTGTGGGAATAAAAAAAGTAAGGGATATAAAAACATACCTTACATTTTCATATACTTAAAATTTACAGAGCTGCCCCAGCTGTTGCCCCTCCTTACAGAGAGGGGCAGTGTCACATGAATTTTAAGTGGCAGAAGCAGGATTCAAATTCAAGTTCCCTCTAACACCCTGGAAACCAAGGGAGAATAGGGAAAATATGAAAGTTGAGAAGCAGTATCAAAGGCTGAGATGCCAAAGGCCATGAGGACCTAAGATCACTGAGGAAGAGTTTCAACAGTGGATAGGAGGCTATAAAGGTCAAGATTAGACAGAAAGTACTAGAGCAGAGACAAACCAACTGGCTTTGAAAAGGAGAGATTTAGCCCTGACGGGGTGGCTCAGTTGGTTGAAGCGTCATCCCATACACCAAAAGGCAAAAGGCTGTGGGTTCAATCCTTGGTTGGGGTGCGTAACGTACAAGAGGCAAATGACTGATGTTTTTCCCTCTCTCTCAAATCATATTTTCCTTTATTTTATTTATAAAGTCACAGAAGTAGAAGTGACCTATAGAGAAAAATATGGGCTCAGGAAACAAGTTACTTCTAGAGGCAAAAGAAAAGGCCTTTGGAGCTTAGGAGAGAAAAGAGTAAAGGTAAGTAGGGGCGGGGGGGAGACACAGGAAAGGCTCAGCTGTGCTCCAGAGATGGAGTGCCCAGCATGAACATTTTCAAGAGTTTCTAACAAGCTTCCTGCCTACTCCCTCCCATCTTTTCAAGTTCAATGTCACACCTCTGCTTAACACCCTTCAATGGCTCTGCATTTGCCTACAGAATGCATCCCCAACTCCTGAGCATGACATTGGAACCCCTTCCCAGACTGCCCCCCAACCTTTCTTTGCCACATCATTTCTCACCTTTCTTCATACAGCCAGGTGCCTGGGGAATGAAGAAAGATGCTGGAGAAGAGGGGAAGGAGGACCCACAGGAACCAGTAATGTCCCCAAACACTGCAGACCAGCAGTATTTCCTGACACTTTTTGGACACACATTGTTCCTGTTGCCTGAAATATCCTTTCCTCCTCCTTGTCCACCAGAACTAAAATGACACCTCTTCTACGAGAACTTTCCCTGTGATTTGTCACCCATTCCTTTGACCCTTGGTACTTCAAATATTGCTGTTACAACACTCCATGCACTGCACTATGATGAAGGCTTTTTTCAGTCTACCATTGCCTTATTCTTTGCACATCTAGCCTCTCAAACAGACTTCCACCCAAGCACTGGACATCTGCTAAGGGAATATGCAGGAAATGGGTCACATGTGAAGAAAGCTTTAGCATTCAAGATCCAAGGTACATAATGGTTTCTTTCTCTTTTAATATATTTTTATTGATTTCAGAGAGGAAGGGAGAGGGAGAGATAGAAACATCAATGATGAGAATCATTGATTGGCTGCCTCTTGCACGCCCCCTACTGGAGATCAAGCCTGCAACCCGGGCATGTGCACTTGACTGGAATCAAATCCAGGACCCTTCAGTCCATAGGCCGACGCTCTATCCACTGAGCTAAATGAGCTAGGGCCACAACAGTTTCTTGTGTCTGGGCTGTGTCACCTTGCAAAGAGCACCACAGGGGAAGGACCTTGCCCTCTTCATCTTTCCATCCCTCACATCTAATGCTGGGCCAGGACAGAGCAGGTGCTCCAGAGGGCAGCAGTGGAAAGAACCCTGCCTTTTAAGCCAGCCTGATTTGGCATTACACCACAGCTCTGCCGCATACAAGCTGTATTGGCCCTACTTAAGTTATTTAACCTAAGTCTCATTTTCCCAGTGCCTTCACACAGTAGGTGCTCACATATTTGTTAATCATATGTAACTATTTGTTAACTAATATATAAAGATAACACTACTTCACAAGACTCTGAGAATTATGAATCTATAGGGCAAACATTGAGAATCATATTTGATCAAAGCCTATCACATTATAAATGCTCAAATTTTCCCTTCCACTCTTCCTTTCCTATTGAATATAAAATTTTGTGTCAAAATTAAGACTAAATTAAGGTAGGTAAAGGTGTTCATAATAGACACATTTAACTTTCTCTATAAACAAAGATCACCAGCTATCATTAGAATTTGAGAAAACCTCTCAAACAATTGTCCTAGAGGTGATAAGGAACAAACAATGTGAGGCTGGCCAGCAGGCCTCTCTGATTCCAAAATGCCCCAGTCTAGCTATGGTCTGAATGTGTCTCTCCCCCCACCCCAAAATTCATATTGAAATCTGACCCCAAGATGATGGTACTAGGTGGAAGAGCCTTTGGAAAAAGATTAAGTCATGAAAGTGGAGCCCTTAGAAACGGGATTAGACCAGCTGGCATGGTTCAGTGGTTGAGCGTCTACCTATGAACCAGGTCTCTCTCTCCCTTCCTCTCTGAAATGAATAAAAATATTTTTTTAAATAAAATTAATGTTCTTACAAAATAGGCCCCGAAAGAGCTCCCATGACCCCTTCTGCCATGTGAGGACAAAATGAAAAGTCTGCAACCATGGAGAAAACCACCTCTGATCATGCTGGCACTCTGATCTGACTTCCAGTCTCGGACTGTAGGAAATACATTCTGTTGTTTGTAAGTTACCCAGGCTGCGGTATTTTGTTACAGCAGCCACAACAGGCTAGGACAAACATCTTCCCCCGCCGGGGGCGGGCATGGCTCAGTGGTTGAGCATTGACCTATGAACCAGAAGGTCACAGTTCAATTCCTGGTCAGAGCACATGCCTGGGTTGTGGGCTCAATCCCCAGTGTGGGGCGTGCAGGAGACAGCTGATCAATGATTCTCTCTCATCATTGATGTTTCTATCTCTCCCCACCTCCCTTCCTCTCTGAAATCAATAAAAAATATATTTTAAAAACAATCTTCCCCCTGAATATTCTATGACCTGGCACAGAGATCTCTGTGTTGAGGCCATGGAAAGGGGGGGAGAGGTAACCACACACAAAGCTAAGTGTGTATCCCTCAAAGGTTACAGAGCAAACGGAAGAGCAGGTGATGTGTGGATAGAAGAGTGCGGAGGGGACCTTGGAAGGACCTAGATAAGAACATGCCATTTTTGCCTTAGCCGGTTTGGCTCAGTGGACAGAGCATCAGCCTGGGAACTGAAGGGTCCCAGGTTTGATTCCAGTCAAGGGCACATGCCTGGGTTGTGGACTTGATCCCCAGTGGGGAACTTGCAGGAGGCAGCCAATCCATGATTCTCTCTCATTGTGGATGTTTCTATCTCTCACCCTCTTCCTTCCTCTCTGAAATCAATACAAATATATTAAAAAAAAAAAAAAAAAAAGAACATGCCGTTTTTTGTGTGTGTCCCTTAGCTTGTACTTACTAGACCAGCATTTTGGTCTGCAGAGAAAGGGGGTAAGAGGTACAGATTGAGGGGGAAGGTAGGAGAGGCATTTTGTAATTCATCAAGATGAGTGAAATACTATACACCTTGTTTACAAACTCACTCACTCTAGGGAGAGCCCTTAGCAGTGCTAGAGAGAGACAATTAAGATTGATAATACAGTAAAACCTCAATATAATGGACTAATTCGAGCAAGGGGGAAGGGGATGTCTGTTAAAGTCTATTATATAATAAAATTTTCCAAATGCATGTTAAAAATTTGATAAATTAGTTTTTACTTATGTAGATACCTCTGTGTAATTAGAATTAAGTATATATGAAAAGTTAAATTTCACAGAAAAGTTTCTCTATGCATTACTGTAATTTTAAATTTATACTGAATAGGTCTAATAAATGTGTGCGCTCACCAGTCACCTTGAGTGAACAAATGCACATGACTGGGGCGTGGTTTAGTGCACATCGAAATATCACCAACATGAGTTAAAACTCCTGCAGAAAGTCACCCCAAGAGACAACAGAACCGATTACCTCGGGGCAATGCAGTGCGATCATGTGCTAATCATTCACCAGACACTGCTTGCAAGCAATGGCTCTTGGATTTAAATATGTAGACTACAGTTGTAAATATGTAATATTTATGTCAGTGCAACTACTACAGTATTTTTTCCAACATATGGCTTATTTGCTAGAATTCATTCAAAATAACTGAATTAATAACAAAAAAATAACTTATTAATATAATTATAATCAAATCTTGGTTAAACGTATTTTAAAATTACCAGGGTGTTAATTTTCACATACAGACTGGAAATATTTTTTAATTAAATATATTTTTATTAGTTTCAGAGAGGAAAGGAGAGGGAGAGATACAAACATCAATGATGACAGAGAATCATTGATCAGCTGCCTCCTGCACGCCCCCTACTAGGGGTCGAGCCGGCAACCTGGGCATGTGCCCTTGCTGGAATTGAACCCAGGACTCATCCGTTCACAGGCCAATGCTTTATCCACTGAGCCAAACTGGCTATGGCATTTTTGTCCCTTAAATCCGAAGCCCATTAAGTCAAGGTCAGAAAAATTAAGGGTTCACTGTATCAACATCCTTATATTCTAACCTTACTCAACATGAGTGATCTTTCAAAATGCCAATCTGCCTTCCCTCTGTATAGAGTCCTGTATAAACTAATGGCTTAGAATAAAATACAAATTCCCTTGGCTAATAAATCCCTGCAGCAATCTGCCCCCTACCTCGCTCTCCAGCCTCCATTCTAGGCTCTTTGCTCCACCATACCTCATCATGAGACAGTCTCATGACTCCTCCAACCCTCCCAACAGACTGTGTGCTCCTCAGAAGCCATTTCATGGCTCCAAGACCCAACAGAGTGTATGGCACACAATAACCCTCAAAAGCTTCTTAACCGAAAGCAAGGCACTGGTAAACCCAGACTTCTAGACAGGCCTGGATTACTCATTACTCCATGGTTAACCATTAAATTGATCTTGGCAAAACAAAACCCCTTAGGACTAAATGAGAGAAAGGTGGGTCCATACTAGGATTAGACCCACCTGGATTAGAGGCCACCAGAGATGCAGCATACCTCAGACTAATAAGCAAGGTTAACTTTTCTGCCCCTCCTAATACCAGGCTTCACTCTATCTGTAATTGCCATAGAAGTTAAATTTAATCCATTGAGATACTTATAGATATATTTTCTTCGGTTAATCCTCACCTGAGGATATTATTTTCAATGATTTTTAGAGAGAGTGGAAGGGAGAGGGGGGAGAGAAAGAGAGAGAGAAACATCGATATGAGAGAGACACATCAACTGGTTGCCTCCTGCACGAGAGCCCCGACCAGGACTGGAAATCAAACCTGCAACCCAGGTACCTGCCCTTGACCAGGAATTGAACACAAGACCCTTTGGTGTGCAGTTCTACCACTGAGCCACACCGGTCAGGGCTAATCAATTGATACTATTTTGTTGTACAAAATCCACAGAAATTACATCAAGAAGGATTAATGACAAGATTAAATTGTATGCACAAAGCCCCATGTTCACCTTATTTACAATGAATCATATTTAGCATTCTTTTTTTTTTCTTTATCCTCACCCGAGGACATTTTTTCCATTGATTTTTAGAGAGACTGGAAGGCGGGGGAGGTGGAGTGGAAACACCGATGTAAGAGAGACACATCGATTGGTTGCCTCCCACAAGCCCCTGACCAGGGCCCAGGAGCCTGCAACTGAGTACATGCCCTTGATCCGAATCGAAACAGGGACCCTTCAGTGGCCAATGCCATATCCACTGGCCACTGGCTAGGGCGTATATTCAGTATTCTTATGCCAAAGACAAAGCTTTTAAATTCACCATTAAATTTTGTAAAAGACCCACATGACCATATAAAGTTCTGCGAGGTCCATACTGAAAACACCTGGCTTGGAGCACTTAGCACAAGAGTTCTCCAGGATAAACAGCCAAATACTACAGCCTCATTGCTCAGTTCCACATAAAAAAAAAAAGCCACTGAACAGGCTTAAAGGCAAACCCACTTTTCTTGGGGCCCTGTTTTTATTGCTTTTGTAAAATAACTCTTTTCTAGAGACAGCCCACCTTCCCCCCACCCCAAATAAAGACTTTTTCTCCACTCTTCCACATGCAGACCTCCTCACCTTTTAAAGCCCAGAGCTCCAAAACCTAAAATGCAATCTCTAACGGGGCAGTGATCTTTGTTTTTGCTACTGGAGCATCCCAAGCAACTAGAACACTGCCTGACACAAACTAAGCCCTCAATAAATATTTGTTCAAAACCTGATTGAGTAAGTGGATGAAGCTTACACAGTATGGCCGGTGATGTTAGCTAGTGCTCGCTCTACTATAATGAGGAAACAGCAAACAAGAGACTGAACTGTATTTGCTTCTATTTCAAACAGACTCATGTTCAACTTTCACACACACACACACTCACATACAAAAGCTGGGAAATTTTTATTACCCCTTTCAAAAAAAAACACACGTTAATATAAAATGAATGAGTAGGTGTAAACTTCCTCTATGAAGCACTCCTTAGTCCCCTTGCAAATACTCAAAATCCCACCTGTGTGTTCCCATCGGGGAACTAAATGTTTAAACCTGCAAAACAACCCTTGCCCCACCAACCAGAATTCCAACATTCTGGAAACCATGACTTCAGTGAAAAACCATACCAAACCCAAATTCTTATCCCCTGGTTCGGATTCAGAGTGGTCCAAAGTGCAAGGACACAATTCCTAAATTTACACAACTAACATACATACATAAGTGCCTCCGGAGCAGGCAACCCAACATTCTACTGCAGTGCTGCGCCAACCTCGAAGCACATTACAATTACCTGAGGACCATTTGAACCTGGAAGAACAGACCACACCACCACTAGCCCAATTAAATCACGGCGGGCGGGTGGGAGGCAGGCCCAAGTGTTTTAAAGCTTTCCAAGTAGCTCCAAGTGCCTCCAAGTTGGAAAACTACCTCTCCAGGGAACTCAGGCCACCTCCCTGGGCAACTGCTTGCTTGCTCTTCAGTGTTTGCACGAAGAAGACCTCTGGGAAGAACCCAGAGATCTTCAAGGACAGGATCTTTTTTTTTTTAGTCTCCCTCCACCAAAATCCCCATCCCCAGCATCTCGAGCCACGTGGAAGGGGCTTCACCGGCGGCAAGGCGTTGCGGCCACCTTACCTTAAGGCTACAGGTTTCCTCCTCTAGAGAAGCCATTTCTTCTGGAGAGGGGTCGGCAGGGCGCGGAGGGGAGCCCCCTGACGAAAGGAAAGCCCGTGTGCTCCGAATCAGGCAGCCTTTGGAGGCAGCCGCGTCCACACCTGGGCCAGAGGAATGGGAGGAGGAGGAGGAGGAGGAGGAAGAGGAATCTCGGCGGTGGGCTGAGTCCCAGGACAACTTGGGTGGGCAGGCCACATCGTCTTCCTTCTGGGCTTTCAGGCGCTTGGGGCTTCGGGCCCCTCCGGAACGCGACGCAGAGCTCGGAGCCGACCGTCTGGAGGGGGCCACATCACCGGTCTCCCCGAGGCAGCTGCGCTTGCGGGAACCCCTTTCCGTAGTGCTGCTCCAGTGGTACTTGACCTTGCGCCGCTCCGACGCCATGGGCACCTGCAAGGTACAGAGGAGACCGGGATTCCAACACCACCCCTCCCGGCTGCCCCTCCTCCGACTCCCGCCATCCCGGGCCCGCTGGGCCAGGGGCAAGCCCGAAAGTCAGAGTCAGGAAACAGCCTTACTGACCTTTCCCCCTTCTTTCCACTGCCCATCACAGTTCTCTAGGTTTCAGAGATGCCAAAGCGCTTCGGAGAAGTCAAGCCACTGCCAAGATTTACCAAAGGCTTCGGTTCGGCTCCCAAGCCCACAACGTGTTTCCGCGATGACCGAACGCTTCAGTGTGCACAACGCGACTTCGGAGATGTCAACGAGCTTCCGGGACTACTCGGCGCTCGGACTGAGTTTGCAATATAAAGCCCTTCAGAGATGTCAAAGCGCTTCCTCCAAGACTATAAGCGCTTTAAGGTCTACACATGGCGGCCGGACCCGCAGCCCTAGGGCGGGCGCGCGGCCCGGAGGCCCAGAACGCCGACGGCGGGCCGCAGGGCAGGGCCGGACCGGCGCGCAGCCCGCCCCGCTCCCGCGGCCCCGCGGACCAGCCCGGGCCAGAAGGGGCCCGAGCCGCCCCTCAGGAGCCCGAGCCGCCCGGGTCCGCCGCCTTCGAAACAACCCCCGACTCGACCGGCCGCCCCTTCCGTCCCTGTGCCGCGGCCCAGACGTCGGCCCGCTGCCGCCACGGCCCGGACGTCCCGCCCCGGCCGCCCGCTCGCCGCCCGCCCTAACACTGCGGCCTCCGCCCGAGATCCGAATCCAAGGGCCTCCGCGGCGCCCGCCTCCCGGAACGAGCCCTGCGGCCCGCAGCCCGGCGTGCGGCAGGGCGGGTCCTGCGCCGGACTGAGGGCGCCTATTGCTCCCATCCACGAGGGGCGGGACTCCGAGCAAGACGGAGCTCGCCTGTTGGTCAGGAGGCTGGAAGGCGGGACCCTACGCCTTATAAAGCTCGTCCATTGGTCGGAAGCGAGGTGGGGCGGAGCCACTCACGTGCGTCCGAGGACCGCGAAGTTGAAGCAGGGCGGCGCAGTGCCTGGGGCCGCCCTCTCGGGAGGTAGGGGGCGGCCGCGGACCGGGATTCCGGAGAGCCGCTCCCCGCTGCTCGGCGTTAACCCGCTTAGCCCGACGCTTTCAGGTCCGGATGTGCTCCTCAATCCTACACCGTCACCCCATCCCTGTACAGCGCAGGAAACTGGCTCAGAGAGACCTCGTGACCCACCCAGAAAGCAGCAGAATTAGACGTTAGAAGCCAAGGGGGAAAAAAGAGACCACGCAAATGTAAAATATCCGCTTGGCAAAAAATACCAAAGTCGAAAGACAAGGAAAATAGTTGAAACATCTGACAAAGGTCTGATGGCCTTATTATGTAAAAACTATAGCAATAAGAGGATTCGTATTAAAATGGACAAAGGAATGAACATAAATTACGAAAGCCTCTTTTACAAAATATTTTTTAAATGGATTTACTTCAGTCATTTAAAAAATACAAATAAAATTGTTTTCACCCATTAGATTGGCAGTGATTAAAAAGCATAATATTGCCCTGGCTGGTTAGAGCTTCGTCTGGATATACCAAGGTTGTGGATTCAATCCCCAGTCAGGTCACATACAAGAAATGGGGGGATGAGGACAAATATGTGATACCTTAATCAATAAAGAAATTTAAAAAAAAAGAATCAACCAATGAACGCATGAATAAGTGGTACAACAAATCCATGTCTCTGTTTCTCTCTTCCTCTCTCTCTCCAGTCAATAAATATGTATTTTTTAAAAGCATGATAAGATTCTTTGCAACTAAGAATGTGGGGAAATGCTACCCCATGTGTCACTGATGGGCATTTAAATATGTGATACCTTAATCAATAAAGAAATAAAAAAATAAAATAAATAAATAAAAATAAATTGGTACGAAGGGCCAAAAGCCGGTTTGGCTCAGTGGATAGAGCGTTGGCCTGTGGACTGAAAGGTCCCAGGCTCGATTCCAGTCAAGGGCATGTACCTTGGTTGTGGGCACATCCCCAGTGGGGGGTGTGCAGGAGGCAGCTGATCGATGTTTCTCTCTCATCGATGTTTCTATTTCTCTCCCTTCCTCTCTGTAAAAAATCAATGAAATATATTTTAAAATAAATAAATAAATTGGTACGAAGGCATCGTAGTGCAAGAATGAAAACCACCTCAGTATGCAGCAAGCAAAGCTAGTTCTATAAAGTGCAGACCATCCATACAATGGACTATTGGGCAAAAAGAATGAAGTGACCCAAATGTACTGTTGAGAAAGAATGGCCAAAAAATGACATGAAAAAACATAGGATCCAGAGCAGTGTGAATGAAATAACCTGTGTAAAGCAAAAAATAATTTAAAAAGAGAGAGGAGTGGAACCTCAAGATTTTTTTTTTAATGCCTAAAATTGTCCATTGTGTATTTGTGTGTTTCTAATAACTTTATTGAGATATAATTTACATACCATAAAGTTCACCTATATATAGTTTGATGGGGTTTTTAACATATTTTTTAGTATATTTAGAGTTGTGCAACCATCACCATAACTATAACCTACTTTTAGAAGAGTTTCATCACCCCCAAATCTTGTGACCATTACTACTTCCCTTCTCAACCTCCCCCACCCCCACTCCTAGTTTCTGTCTCTGTAGACTTGCCTGTTCTGGACAGTTCATAAAAATGGAATAATATATTTTACTTAGCAAAATCATTTCAAGGTTCATCCATGTTGTAGCATGTATCAGTACTTCATTCATTTTTATGGATAATTTTTAATTAAATAAAATAAATGTTATTAATAACCTTCCAAAGCATGGATATAGCACATTCGTTTATCCATTCATCTGCTGATGAACATTTGGGTAGTTTCTACTTTCTGCTATTCTGAATATTGCTGTGAATACTGGTGCACAAGCTTTTATATGGACACTAGTAGCCCATTTGCAGGAAAAATCCTGCAAGTGGCAGCTGCAGCCGCAAGCGCTGCCGCTGCGGCCGCTGTTGCGGCCGCCACGCCTGCACCCGCGCGCCGCTGCCACCCGCCCCACTCCGCCCCGCCCTGCCCCGCCCCACCCCGCCCCGCCCGGGCTTTCCCTCTGGCAGCCACCTTGCTTTCCGCTTTTCCTCCCTCTTCCTTCTAAGTTGTCTTCAGTCTTCACTCCTCCCTCCCTCAGTGTATGCAAATTAACCGCCATCTTTGTTGGGTAATTTGCATACTCACCCTGATTGGCTGGTGGGCGTGGCTTTGGATGGTGGGTGTGGCTTGGCGTAGCAAAGGTGTGGTCCATTTGCATATTACTATTTTATTAGGTAGGATATGTTTTTATTCCTTTTAGGTAGCTATCTACCAGTGGAATTGCTGGGTCATATGGAAACTATGTTTAACATTTTGCAGCTGAAAATGTGGGGGAAAGTAGCTCACCATTTTACAATTCCAGCACCAAAGTATGAGGGTTCTAATTCCTCCACATTCTTTTTTTTTATCATTTTTAAAAATTTTAAACGTTTTCATCGATTTCAGAGAGAGGGGGAGAGATAGAAACACTGATGAGAAAGATCATTGATCGGCTGCCTCCTACACACTCCCTACTGGGGGATCAAGCCGAAACCCTGGCATGTGCCCTGACCAGGAACCGAACCATGACCTCCTGGTTCATAGGTAGACACTCAACCACTGAGCCACGCTGGATGGATATTTCTCCACATTCTTATCAACACTTTATTGTCTGTCTTTTTTATTATGGCCATCCTAGGTGTGAAGTGGTATCTCATTGTGTTTTTTATTTACATTTCCCTAATGACTAATGCTTATCTTAGTTCGGTCATCAATTCAAATGGAGACTGCAGCCAAGAAATGAAGAGAATGCTGAGACTCAAAAGTTCAGGAATGGAAGACTTAGGAAAGGTCACCAGGAGCTAAGATGTGTCATTAGAAACCAAAGCCAAGATCATTCACATCCTTGTATTTCCAATTAGCATGTATGGATGCAAAATTCGGACAGTGAAGAAGGCGAATAGGGAAGAAAACAAAGGAGTTAATTTGAAGTATGATGTTGGAGGAAAGCTCTACGAATACCCTGGACTATCATGAGAAGCCAGGGTTCCTTGGAAAAGACAACAATGCTGAGAAAAGTAGAAGGCAGCAGGAAGAGAGGAAGGCCAAATATGAGATGGATTGACTCCCTAAAAGGAGCCACAGACATGAGTCTACAAGAACTGAGCAGGGCTGTTGAGGACAGGACCTTGTGAACATCACTCATTCGTAGAATTGCCAGGAGGCAGAGCCAACTCAACTGCACATAATACACACAATGACTAATGAAAGGTTTTTTTTTTAATCATCTCTGGAACTAGTAATAAGTTAGTAACAGTGTTTGCCTTTGGGGAGAAGAAATGAGAGACTAAGTTCCAAATGGTTAAACGGCTTCCCTTCCACTAGGTGATCCTTTTTGTACTGTTTGGATTTTTTGGTCATATTCATCTTTAAAACGTCAGGCCAAATTCCATGGGGATTCATGGAAAGGCATTGTAGTGCCCAAGAACCCCTGAAATTACTACATGTAATTAATACACATAATAATGTATGTGTATGTCTTTACAGCTTGCTAAAGCGAGGTCTGCCGCTTTAATCAGATTCTCAATGAATCTCTCCAGAAATATATAAAGCCCGAGTCTAGAAATGCAAGTAAGTCTGGATAACCAGTACCCTATTAGCATCTGCTCCCTATTGCTCAGAGCCCTGCAAATACCCTGCTCATAATTGTAAGGTGCTTTCCACATGCCCCCAGAGCTTAAGACAGGGGTGTCAGTACAGATCACGTCCACCTGGGCTGGAGCCCACCTGGCTTTTTACAAAGCTGACGTTGCTGGGGGGCTGTTGAACGCTTACACCAGCCAGAATCTGACCCTTGCTCTGACAGTAGACCTATGAAACAGGTACTTTTTATTCTCCCCATGGTATGATGAAACAGGGGCTCAAAGTAACGCCCTAACTTAGCCCAAGATGACACAGCTATTAACAGCCAGCATTTACAGCAAGCACCCAATCTCTTCGCTACCCCACGATTCCCCGGCTAATGGATGCAGAGTGACTTCTCCAAATTCATCTGGACACAAAACTAATGACAAGATACCGGTTGGCTTTATCAATGTATATTTATTTTATAAAAATAAAAGGGAAAATATCACTATAGTAGGATTATTTAAAATAGGGCACACTGAATATAAAAGAGCATTTGTTTCACCAAAAAAAATCTGCAACATGACTTTTCAGAAATATACCCACTGCATACACATTAGGTACATGGCAGAAATAGATGTCTAATGTCTTTTTATTTCTTTATTTTATAAAACAGGACAAGTGCATTTTCAAAGTACTTCTTAGCAGCAGAATCAGAATGAAACCAGTTCTTCTGATTTTTCATCCAGCTATAAATAACACATATTTTCCAAATAAAAGCTCCATTAGAAATATTAGCATTAGTGGGATAGGAGGATAAAGGTGTAGACAGACATTAAATAAATATCTGTGGGTTGCAAGACTTACAAAAAAGAAAGCAGAAAACCTACAGAGCCCTTTGCTAGGTGTCTGGCCTTTGTCAAACTTGAGACCTTGAGGCGTGAGTCAAGAACCGCATTGGGACACAAGGTGGAAATCTTTCCGGTCACGGAGGTTTGCAGGCGGCCGTTGGCAAATATGACCCAGAGATTTTAACTCTGGAAAGTGCCGTCAGCATTCAGAATGCTCAGTCAGTTGTTGAGGGGTGAGAACAGGGTAACGGCATCTGCTGGGGCGCTTGACGTCACACCCTCCCCAGAACCACGAACCTGCCCACATCCTGGGCCCACGTACCAGGGTTTGTGCTTTCATCTCCTGATGATACCCAGCTCTGACTAACAAATCCCAGAATGGAAGAGGACTTCGTGGATTTTGCTTTCTCTAAAAGCTGAGGTCCCTTCTCCCTTCACTTACTCTGGAAATTGGAAGTTTCCTTTCCCCGCAGGTTGGCTGATGTTTGGTTTGTAGTCCCTGGGAGACCTTGGATTTGCCCCAGATCTTTTTCTTGATTTGACAGTTGTCTTTCCGATAGAGGACAAGGGTCCTCAGCTGTGTTCTGGTAATCAGGGGCCAAAAAGCTCGATGCTGTCCAGTTTCTCCTCTTTGTAGAGCAGGATATTCTCCATCAGCTTCCTTTTGGCCTCATTGATCTCGATTTTCCACGAAGTCTCTGTAGTTGATGTTCAATAGAAAGTTTTTTTAAAAAGCCACTTGAACAACAGGCCTTTGGAAATAGGTACTACTATTCTAATTCCTAGAAAGCCAGACTTGGTCACAGTTTCTCACATAAATCAGGTTTCTGAATCTGAGTGTAATGAGTGTTTTCATCATTTCTGCCTTTGCAGGAAAGCCCTGCCACCTGTCCCCACTTTCAGAGAAGAGGGGGCTCTCATGTTCCTCCCCACTGGGGAAGCGGGTGGGGGTGGAGTGAACACTTACACCCTCTCTCTTCTTCCTCTCTCTTCCACAAGGGAGGAGGAGCAATAGGAATGGTCAGAGCCTGGGACATTCATTGAGCTGTGTTTACTAGGGGACAAGGCATTGAAGAGGCTTTCCAAACTTAATTTCAGAAGGAAGCCTCGTATATTTGGATGGAAGGTATCTTTAGACGCAGCTGGCGAGGACGGGTTCAGATTATGAAGCGAGGATGGAGAAGCGGGCAGGGACAAACCACACAGGACCTTGCTGGTCTGGAGGAAGAGTTTCCACTTGGTCTCTAAGTGCAATGGGGAGCTACACAATGGCTTCAACAGGGAGTGACATGAGTTGTTTTTAAAAGCCACTCTGGTTGGCTCCTGGAAAAAGGACTGGTGAGGGGCCAGAGTGGATCAGGGAGGACAAGGGAAGGCGTGCAGTCATCTAGCAAGAGGACAGGAGCTGAGATGAGTTAGGGGGAAGGGTGCAAAGTAAAGAAGCAGATGGACCCGAGAGATATTTGGATCAATGGCTAGGACTCGGTGATGGACGACATTGGGGGGATGGAGAGAGATAGAGGTTTATCTTTGTGCAGTCAGATGGTAGGTGAATGGCTGAGTAACCAAATGAATGTGTGAATAAGGGAGATGGAAGGAATAAATGATGGGCTGAGTCAGGGATATAGAAATGTGTATAAGCATTCAGACCCCTACACACTTACCATCCTGGGGAGGCTCTGGACTGGTACAGACCTCAGAGGAGGAGTCAGCCTGCATTCCCCCGCTGGCCTGCATCCTGCCTTCTCCGTCCTCGGTGGGGGCAGGTGAAGCAGAAAGCCCAGACCGGGATGCTGCTCTCGAGGAGGAGGAGGCATCAAGGCTAGAATTGTCTACATCATCCGTTTCTTCTGGGATATTGGAGGAAGAGCCTGTGCTCTCAGAAAGCCCATCACAAGGGAGCGACGTCTCCTGACCTCTGAGCCGCTCTTCCACAGCAGCCACAGAGCCACACACCTTGGAGAGGAGAGAGACAAGAACACTCACCAAGAATTCTTTCTGAAATAAAAAAAGCTAACAGAAGAAACAGACACTGAAGAATCAAATGCTTGTTGCTTTGGCCTGGAAGAACAGCGTCCTTCTTTTGAAAAGAGCTGAACTTGCCCCAGTCTACCCTATAGCTATAGATAAGACCACATGACCAGAGTGAACCAATCACAGCATCCCGTTCCTCTAACCTCAATGATTGGTTCAGGTTTGGGCACATGACTAATGCAGGCCAATCAAAACCCTTCTCTGGGATTTTTCCCACCTAAAGCTTTCTAGTGACATAGCCAGATTTTCTACCACGCACAGAAAATCCATTTATAATAGGTGAAAACGAAGCCCTAACACAGAGTAAAGCAGAGGCAAAATATGGAGAGAAAGCGTCACAGGCACTGACATAGATAGTTGCACATTTTCTGGTTGAGACTCTGATTCTAGCTATCCTTGCAGTGCCTGTCCTGTCTGCTGTTTGGTTAAATGAGATAATAAATGCATTCATTCATTCACTTGTTCACATCACCTCTCTCTCTTTCTCTGTCTCTGTCTCTCTCTCTCGTGTGTGTGTTTCTAAGAGTTTGAGTTAAGTTTCTATCACTTTCAACTAGAAATGCCCTAAATAATATAGATACTGTCCTTGAGAGCTCTTCTGGTTAGAGAAGTTAGGAAAATTAGAGAAAGGCAGGGAAGGAATGTTTCTTCTTTACACACAAACACACACAACGAGCCTAA
This sequence comes from Eptesicus fuscus, assembly GCF_027574615.1. NCBI lineage: Eukaryota > Metazoa > Chordata > Mammalia > Chiroptera > Vespertilionidae > Eptesicus > Eptesicus fuscus. The sequence goes on from NC_072490.1 coordinate 36,844,847, forward strand.
AACATACATACCCTTAACAACCTTAACAAATCTCATTTGCTCGGTGCCTTGCAATTTACAAAGCACATTTGACACATGATGCACAATGAGTTTTTATAGATAAAAAATTAAAAGATCAAAGAGGTTAAATTCCCTGCCTAAGGCCACCCAGCTAGCTAGAGCTGACCACTGAACCCAGTCCTGCTTGTCTTAAAGTCCATGACCCAATTGATCTCTCATCTTCCTAATACCTACCCCCTTTATTCTACATAGCAAATGCCTCCTCAACCTTCAAGGCCCAGTTCAAATGTCACCTCTTGAGATAAATCTTCAGAGTATATGCCCAATAAATACCTGCCACACAAAAAACTACATTCCTCTGTAGCCAGGTACGACCATATAACGAGGTTCTAGCCTATGCAGTGTGAGAGAAAGTGACATGTGCATTTCCAGGTCACACCTTTAAAAGAAAGGGGGTGTGTCTCCTCTTCCTTTTAACCCCTTTCAGCTGCTGGCAGATGTGATGACCTGAGCTAGAGCAGCCATCTTGGTCTCTGAAACAGAAGCCACACAGTAAGGACAGCAGAGCAACAATATAGGAGCCTGGGTCCCCAATACTGTGGCACTGCCACGTCAGCTCTGGACTGCCTACATTCAAACTGGTAAGCTAAAGAGAATAATCTTCTATCTCCAAACGACTGTATTTTGGAGTCTCTTCATTATAGCAGTTTCTTCAAGCACTTTAACTAATACACTGAACAAAAAATAAAACTAATGGAAGGCTGAATGAAAGAACAAGTGGTTGAGGAGAAAAATCTTTTTAGAACGTAAATCTTATTATGCCCTGCCCCTGCTTAAGCCCATAGTGACTTCCTCAAAATCCTGACTGTGCTTGCACAACCTCTATTATTGGCCACTCCTTCCTCAGCAGACTCATCACGAGCCACTTTGCCCCATGTACTTTGTGTTCCAGACTCTCTGACCTTCTTCTCTCTTGACCCTGCCAAGCTCTCTCCCAACTCACGCTATTTGCATGAGCTGTTAATTCTGCTTGGACAGCTCTTCATCAGCTTACACTTACTTCCTAGGGGAAGTCCTCTTTGGTGGGGTCCCTGTCACGCACTATCCCAGAGCTCACCACACAGTCAATTACTGTGCAATGTCTGTGAGCTCCAGGAAAGTAGAACTGGCCTTGTTCACTGATATACCTACCCCCCAGGGCCCAGCACACAGCTGTGGATGAATGACTGAGCACTATTGCACTAGAGCATAGGAGAATAGCTCAGGCTTAGAACAATGACTCGGGTTTCTAGTTCCTGCCACTTCATGGTGCGAGATGATGGACATGGGGCTGAACCAGGAGTCCAGAGAGCTCTGACAGAAACTTACTCTGTGGCCTCATCATCTCCTCTCTCTGGGCCCCTATGTCCCCATCTATAAAATGGGAGGCTTAGGCTATAGCAGTTGTGTTTGATGAAGACTTTTGTCAGCTATCACAAACCCTATATAATTATGAGAAGTTAAAGTGGTGTCTGATTGAAGCCACAGGTGGGGCCTACAGCTCCCCATAGTCCTCTTGCTGCCAACAGCAACGCCTGAGGTACTTTCAAGGAGCCCCTCTCTGCCAGACACCACTTGAAAATCACTCAGCTAGATTATCTCTAAGCCCTCTCAAGCAATAATTTTTTTAAAAAATATATTTCATTGATTTTTTACAGAGAGGAAGGGAGAGAGACAGAGAGTTAGAAACATCGATGAGAGAGATACATCGACCAGCTGCCTCCGGCACAGCCCCCACTGGGGATGTGCCCACAACCAAGGTACATGCCCTTGACCGGAATCGAACCCGGGACCTTTCAGTCCGCAGGCCGACGCTCAATCCACTGAGCCAAACCGGTTTCGGCTCAAGCAATAATTTTGACCTTAGAAAGACCAGGCAGCAGTGTCCAAATTTATACCTGTTACCATGGAAACCACCTTTACATATCCTATCCATAAGAAAATGTTTTACCTCCTGTGGTGGTTGATTTCCTGGGTGTCTGCCTAGCCCACAAGCTAGAAATGCTCCCTTTCTCTAGGGCCTCCTTTCAGGGACTGACCTCCCCTGGGTTTATATACTGGACCCCCTTCCCTTCCTCTTACCTGACTGGCCAATAGGGCCAGCCTGATCCTAGCTAGGCCAATCAAGTTCTCTCACTGAGATGCTGGAATGGGGACCTAGAGACTTGGTCTCTCCATGGGGCATAACTATAACATAGAAGTGAATATGGCCACATCTCCTAACCAAGAAAATAAAAAATAAAAATAGAAAGGGGGCCTACAGAGAGACGAGGAGGAATAAGGCAGGTTCAGCAAAAGCACCAGAGTTCTGTTATAACCAAGGGTGTGGCCCTGGGCCCCTCAGGCCAGCAGCACATGGCCCTCAGGCTCGTAAGACACCCTTATCCATATACTGCCCTGTTTTGCTGATGTAAGTTCCAACATGGAACCAAATATAGCCCTGGTTTATGAGATCACATCTCAGTGAAGGGATCAACCCTGAATCTGAACCTAGTCCCTGATAAAGCGAACCCATGCAGCCTGGAAAGTGAGACCCAGCTGACCCAGGACAGAGCTCATGGCTAGGGAAAGTCTGAGAATCAAGCTCACCTCTGCCAGGCTGGCATTCCGCCTCCGCAGGCAGAGGCAGGCGGCCGTGGCCAAAGCCTCCGCACAGTCTTCCGGCAGATCCCCTGCTCTCTTCTCCAGGTATTTCTGGCAGATCTCCTTCGCCATCACTTTCTCCACGCCTGTCTTCCTGGTGCTGCTTGGAATTTCATGGAGGAGTAAATCCTTCTGTGGGGAAAATAGTGGAAACACCCCTGAGTGAGCTTCAGTCACCTCCAAGACTACACCAGAGCTGCAAAAACTTCTCAGAAAACCAACAGGAATTTTAAAATAAATTCAAGGATCCCAGAAACAAGCCAAACAGCCAAGAACTGGAGAATAGCTACATGCCCTGCATGTATAGGGCATTCCATAGTACACTAAAAAATACCACAGATGGAGATGCTCACCCTTTGACTACCCCCAACAAAATCATGGGTCTCATCTAGCAACAGTCATCAAGAGAAGCTGAGAGCACTCGGTGGCAGGGTGATGGGGGAACTTAGTAATGGAAGGAATCAGCAAGTCCACCTGAACCCACTGATGAAGCTCAGCCCTGAAAGTAGGACAATCTGCTACGTGCCTCGTGTTGCCATGCTACGGGAAGTACAGAGCACCATCCAGGAAGTAGCACTGACCATGAATCTAACCAAGTCTCAGAGCTGACTACATTGTACAGGAAACATGAGGAATAGAGAAACAAGGACACCCAAGGACGTCATCACCAAAAGCTGGGCCTGAGAGAGTCCATAGGAAGAATGACCCACTTTCTGCAGAAATGCAACGATACACACAAAGAAAAAGGGGGAGAGGTACAGTTTACATTCTTAAAAAGTCTTAAGAAACATAACCAAAGGCAAATATGGAGCTTGCCTGGATCGGTTTCAAACAAAACAACTTTTAAAAAGCAATTTTTGAGGGGGGTGGGAACGGTCGGGGAGAGGTCAATGGGGGAAAAAGGAGACATGTAATACTTTAAACAATAAAGAATCTTAAAAATAAAATAAAAAGCAATTTTTGAGATGATTTGGGAATTCTAAATATAGAATGGGTATTAAATAATATTTAAAAATTTAGAAAACTTTATATGGATGCAATAACATAATACCTGGAATTTACTTTAAAGTACACACACACACAGTTTTGGGGGTGCAAAGAAATAAGAACAGCATGATGTTGATAGCTGATGGGATGGATACATAAATATTCTTTATATTCTTTTCTTTACATTTTAAATTGTCCATAATAAAAAGGGCTTTTAAGAACTAGCCATGCCTACCCAGAGAGTGAAAGGGGAGTTGGGGGAGAGAGAGAAACATCAACTGGTGGCCTCCTGTCAACCAACATCAAGTCAGCAACCTGGGCATGCGCCCTGACTAGGAACAAACTCACCACCTTTCTGTGTGTGGAATGACACTCCAAACAACTGAGCCACACCAGCCAGGGCAAAACTAGGTTTTTTAATAAGTGATATCCTTCACATTTTTAGAAACCATTAACAAAAAGAACCTTCTAGCAAATCGTATAAGTGCCTCCAGAGCAGGGGTCCTCAAACTTTTAAACAGGGGGCCAGTTCACAACGGTCTTCTGGATTGCAGAACTCCAGGATCTGCAATCCAGAAGACCGTTGGAGGGCCGGACTATAGTTTAAAAAAAAAACAACTATGAACAAATTCCTATGCACACTGCACATATCTTATTTTGAAGTAAAAAAACAAAACGGCAAAAACACCCGCATGTGGCCCGCGGGGCCGTAGTTTGAGGACGCCTGCTCCAGAGCCTCTTTCTCCTGTGACACTCACCCAGGGAGCCCCAGAGGACTGCTGAGAAATGCATCTCAAGAAAACTGTCAGGAGTTGAGAAACTGCCCCAAACTACCCAAACCACATCCAAGCTGCTTAAACTGACCTCTTTGTGGTGTCTGGAGCTCAGTGCCCACAGGGGGCGGAGCTCAGGGAGCTCAGGAGAGAGACAAATTGTGACTTTCTGTGTATAGGGGAGGCCTTCAGCTCTCCACCCTAAAGCTCAGGGAATGCTATTGGGGCCCAGTCACAAAAAGCCAGCTGCTCACTGGCCTCAACATCAAGTCAGAAAAGGGGTTCCCCTCTCAAACTGATGAAGAGGACCAGAGCTTGCATAGAATTTTGATCTCTGCCAAAGACCTGGGTTCAAATCCGTTTGACCACTGATCTCACTGAGGAGCATGAGACAAGTCTCTTCACCTTGGCCTTCATTTTTTCATCTGTAGAATGGGGATGATGATAATACTGAATTCATATGGTTGGACTTCCATGAGGATTAAAAAGTCAAAAGTGTCAGGGTTGAGAACTCCAGGATCTGCAATCCAGAAGACCTGACTCAGAATTCCAGCTCTGACATTCAGTACAGCTGAGATTTCAGGCAAACCTTAGAGCTGGCTTTCCTCATCTATAGATGAACATAATGCCTCTATCAATCTCATAGGGATTCTGAGATGACTTAGAAAGATAATTTATGGGCCTGGCCTGTGTGGCTCAGTAGTTGAGCGTCGATCCAGGAACCAAGAAGTTGCTCATCAGCAATCAATGATTCTCTCTCATCATTGATATTTCTATATCTCCCTCTCCCTTCCTCTCTCTGAAATCAATAAAAAACATATCTTTTTTAAAAAAGATAATTTATGGAAGGTGCCAGAGTCAAGCTGTGTTGTTCTATTTTTGAAATGACACTATACATATGATAGTTCTTTGAACCTACCAAATATGGAAGTTATTGAATTTATTATAGAAAACCATTTTAAAAGGCTGAAATTAACTTACCAATTTGAGGACAACCCCATTTGATTGCCTGATGTGTAGAGAGGAGAAATGAGTTTTCCTGAAACATTCTAAATTCTATTATACCATGAAAAGTAATTGTTAGCTGGCAGGTGGGTGTGGGAGATTAAAGCTACTTTGCACAGATGCAAATCAAACCCTGGTCTGAGACCTCATTAGCATCTGTAAAACAGGTACCCTCCTGACCCCTCGTGGCTGTGAGGCCCAAACACACCAACCAGCCAGAAGTGACTGGTTTCCTTACCAGGTAGACTGGGCTGCGGTCGTTCTCCATCGCAGGGATGCCAGTGAGGACCTCAGCTAACACCTGCAGAGAACATGGAGTTAGCACAGTTCACACACTCATGTACAGGTCAAGAGAGAAGCTTCTTCTCAATAATAAAGTCTGAGCTTCAGGCTCAGCTCTGCTATTTGCCAGCATAGACACATGCCCAAAGTCTGGAACATGAGACCCAGTGCTTATAGAAGGTTCGAATTAACTGATAGCAAGGTAGGGAGGATGGAAACCAAATGTGTGTGTGTTATCATCAATTATATATATATATATATATATACACACACACACATATGCACACTTACATGTATGTATACATAAACTATATGCATATATACATACAGGGTGGGGCAAAAGTAGGCTTATGGTTTTTTGTATGGAAAATAATACAATAATTAACAAATAATAATACAAGAATAAACTCTGTTTCACATACTCACAACTGTAAACCTACTTTGGCCCTACCCTGTATAATATACACACATTATATATACACACACACACATGCATATATCTCTATATTTATTTATATACATACATACATATGCACACACTATATTTTAAAGATAATTTCATTTAAAAAACCATCAGAAATGGTAAGCAGGCATTGCTACATCAATCTCAAAAAAGAGGAATCCATGTGCATATATGTATTCTATGCAGAAAATCTCAGCAATATTTATAGCATGTTTCATCCGTATGCCTTTTTTACTGATTTTAGAGAGAGAGGAAGGAAGAGGAGAGAGAGGAAGAGAGAGGAGAGATATAGAAACATCGATGATGACAGAGAAAATTGATTGGCTGCCTCCTGCAAGGCCCCCTATGTCCTGATCAGGAATCGAACCAGTGACCTCTTGGTGTATGGGATGACCGTCAACCAACTGAGCCACACTGGATGGGCCTATATGCCTTTATTAACATTATTTGTTCATTACTTCATCCACTCACAAAAGGAACAGAGACCTGAGCCAGTGTAAGCCACCAGAACTTGATAAACAGTGGTATGTGTTTTAGTAAATGGGAAGCCTGCTTTGAACAGGAATTCTTGGCAGAGATAGCAGCATGGTCAGACAGACCTGGGTTCAAATTACTTTGTTCCTTATACGTGCAGGTGAGTTTTAGGCAAAGTGACTAAAATGAGCTGTGTCCTCATTGGTAAATGAGGATCTAGCAGTAGTGAATATAAGGGACTGAGTGTCAAATCTCTCTTCCACAGCCTCTTTAGAAGCAACTCATAATAGGTTCCCTTTTACTGCTAAGAAATCCTCTATTCCAGAGAAAAGGCCCACTACGTTAATAACAGAAAGGCAGTGGTCAGGAGGGGGGCAGTAGCGGGCACCCCTGCAGCCAGTGGACAGGAGACCATTGAAAAGACTCCCCACCAGCAGTGCCAGAAGGAAGGGGAAATAAATACACAAACATTTCCTCTGCCTCCCCGACATGCAGGCTCTATGCAAGGCCCTTTACAGAGGTCACTGAGTGCTCACCAAAAACACACACACAAAACACTGAGAAACAGTGTTCCCAATAAGAGAAACCAAAGTTCAAAATCATACTGTTAGTCAATGGCAGGGCTGAGAAAGAGTGCAGGGAGCCAGTGGGCACTGAATGAATGAGTGAATGAATGAATGAACAGCTGAGTTAAAAAGTCAAGAGTAAACATAAATCAGGAATGAGGGTGTAAAGGTAGGAATAATAAAACAAATCACTATAATCATCATCATCATCTTGATATTTGCAGAGAACTATGCTAACCAGTTTATATATATACTAGAGGCCTGGTGCACGAAATTCGTGCACTGGGGAAGTATCCCTCAGCCCAGTCTGCACCCTCTCCAATCTAGGACCCCTCGGGGGATCAGGCCTAAATGGGCAGTTGGACATCCCTCTCACAATCCAGGACTACTGGCTCCCAACTGCTTGCCTGCCTGCCTGCCTGATTGCCCCCAACCACTCTGCCTGCCAGCCTGATTGCCCCTAACCATTCTGCCTGCCAGCCTGATCAACACCTTAACTGCTCCTCTGCTGGCCATCTTGTGGCAGCCATCTTGTAACCACATGGGAGCGGCCATCTTGTGCGAGGGCATGATGGTCAATTTGCATATTACCTCTTTATTATATATATATATATATATATATATATATATATATATTATCTTATTAATCTTCATATATATAATTTACTCTCCATTTTACAGAGGGCAAAACTGAGGTCCAGAGTTATAGGTGATATGTCCTAGGTCATACAGCTGAAAGTAACTGAGCTGGGGCCCAAATCCATGCTCTTAACCTCTGCACTACAGTGCCTGGTGGTTTGGGGGGTTCAGTCCCCCGAGGTCTTAAAGAAGCAGGAGCCTGGGGGAGCCCTGATGAGCTTCACTGAACCACCCAGTGAGGCTGACAGGGGCAAGGAAACCAGAAGAGCCCATGAGCTGGGAGACAGACGGAAGCAAAATCTGACATGTGGATGTCGGGCTGAGGGCAGAGGTGGCTCAGGGGGAGGGCACTAGTTAGTAGGAGAGGTGGACAGCCAGGGGGTTGAGGTCAGAGAGAGGAAGTATAGAGTTGAAGGCTGGAGAGGAAGAGAGAAGGCAAGGTCCAAAATGCAGTTTGCTTGTCCTTGGCAGATGTCAACCATGGACTGTCACTTTTCTCAGCCAGTATTTCCTAGACCAGGTTCCATGGGACACGGATGCTGAGAGATACTGAGAAAACAAGGTTCAGTTATCAAATTAATTTGGGAAACACAGCTTACTGTTTTCCCAGCGGTGGTAAATTCACAATGATCAGATTAAGAGCTCATTATTATATTAAAGGCTCGGATTAATTTTGTGGTAAAGAAATCTGCTTGACTTTGATTAACCCAGATTTCTCAAACCTATTTGCCCCCAAAACCTTTAAACACACCAAACCTACAGAGATCTCAAGGAATTGGTGTTCTGTAGAAATATACACTGGAGACTGCTTTCAGACCATGAGCTCCTGGGGGCGGGATTGTGTTTAAGTTACATTTGTAGTTTACACAAATTCTGCACATAGTAATGCCAGACAGATGGTGAGGATGAAGAGATGGATAGTGAATAGTTGTGTAGCTGATGGATGGATGGATGGATGCATGAGTGGATGAATGTTGAATGAATGATGATTGGAAAGATGGATGGACAGATGGACAAAAAAGATGAATGAACAAACAAGGACAAATACAACTGGATAGAAAATTAGACGGCTGGCTGGGTGGGAATCAGGGAAGTCAGGAGATGATAGCTTACTACAATCTGGACACTCATGAGAGGCTTTACTTCAAGGGTTGGCAGATTTTTTTTTCTTTAACAGGCTAGAGAGTAAATATCCTATATAATAAAAGCCTAATATGCAAATAGACTGAATGGCAGAACAACTGGTTACTATGACACACACTGACCACCAGGGGGCAGACGCTCAATGAAGGAGCTGCCCCCAGCCCACAGGCCCCAGGCCAGCCAAGGTGGGTGCCAGCGGGGGGGGGGGGGCCCTCAATCAGCCTACCCGTTGCCCCACAGAATGGCCCTGATTGCCGGCCAGGCCTAGGGACCCTACCCATGCACAAATTTTGTGCACCGGGCCTCTAGTTTTAAATATTTTTTTTAAAAATATATGTCTTTATTGATTTCAGAGAGGAAGGGAGAAGGAGAGAGAGATAGAAACATCAATGATGAGAGAGAGTCATTGATCGCCGCCTCCTGCACACCCCCCACTGGGGATCGAGCCCACAACCCAGGCATGTGCCCTTCGCTGGAATCAAACCTGGGACCCTCAGTCCACAGGCTGATGCTCTATCTACTGAGCCAAGCCAGCTAGGGCTAAATATATTTTTATTGATTTCAGAGAGAGAAAGGGAGAGGGAGGGAGAGATAGAAACATCAATGATGAGAGAGAATCCCACTAGGGATTGAGCCCACAAACCAGGCATGTGCCCTAACCAGTAATTGAACTGCAACCTCCTAGTTCATAGGTTGACGCTCAACCACCAAGCCACGCCAGCTGAGTGAGAGTAAATATTTTAGGCTTTGTGGGCCACAAACCAAGTCTCTGTCACATATTCTTCCTTTTTAAAAAAAATTATTATTATTTAATATTTTATGAATATAAAAACTATTCTTAGTTATAGGTCACTAGAGGCCCATTGCATGAAGATTCATGCAATAGACCTTCCTTCACCTGGCTGCCAGCACCAGTTTTCCTCCGGCACTGGGAACCCAGGCCTTGGCTCTGGTCACCCGCCGATCGGAGCGGCGGGAGGTGCAGGGGGGTGGGATTTGCGAGTCCCGCCGCCCGCACCTCCCACTGGCCCAATCGGTCTCCCCTCAGCGGCAGCCGATCGGGCGGCAGGAGGCACAGGCGGCGGGACTCGCGCGATGGGGGGCGGGGCAGTGAGTGGGGGCCGCCATCTTTGCTGGGTTAATTTGCATAGTGCCCTGATTGGCTGTGGGCATAGCGAAGGTACGGTCAATTAGCATACTACTCTTTTATTAGGTAGGATAGGCTAGTTTTGGCCTGTGGGCCATAGTTAGCCAACCCCTACTGTACTTTGATGTAACATAGCTATGAGCCTCTATCATAGCCAGTGCTTACACAGGAGTCAGGGAAAAGACAAATGAGTACAGGCACCCCTCAGCAGAGAAGGAAACTCTTACTATTCCACAGCTGAAGATGTCCACTCGCTTTGTCAGCTGCCCCACTTTGATGAAATCTTCTGGCAGATATGCAGCCGAGGCCTGGAAAAGATGGGTCTTCATCCTGGTATATTTTGACCTTTTATTGTCAGGACACAGGTGAGCCTTTGGATGAGCCAGCATGGGGGTGAAGTTTTGATCTAGCAAAACATTGGAGCTGTGGGAAAGAAAGCAGAGAGAACCTTTCCATTTGGGGCTGGACAAGAAGAGGTTGCCATGGAGACGCTTTTGGGAAACAACTTAGCAATGAGCAGTGTCCGCTGCAGCACGTTAGCGTCACTGAAGACCCTCAACATGGAGTTTCCGAGAGAGTCCTGAGAGAGGAGCCTACTCCGACAAGCCAGTGAAGATGGAGCTCAGCTTAATCCTGCTGCCTTGAGAATGGCATTCAGTGTGGTCAAAGAGGTGCAGCCATCCTGATCCCCACAGATGTCCATCCCGATCACCCGCAGCTGGCCAAGCCCATATAGGCCGTGTTGGCTCAGTCCCTCCGAGGCTGTGCCGACCCCCAGCTCTGGCCCAGCTGACTCAAGTCTAAATGCCAGCATCCTTCATGACTGAACCTGTCCAGATTGTAGAAAATAAGAACAATAAAAATATTCCTGAACCTAGTCATCTACTAGTAAACCATGGGAGTGAACTCTCAGAAAGTACTCCAAAGGGGAGGGGGGACAAAAAACTCAGTTATATGTGTACAAATATTCAACGTAGAACTAACCCTCTAATAGTTTTTTTTAAAAGTAGACACCAATTCTAATGTCCACTATTAGGAGTGGGTAAGTAAATTATGGGCAATCCGTGCAATGGAAGACTAAGAAGTCACTGAAAATAATGACATGCAATGTGGAAAAATGTTTATCATATTTAAGTGAAGCAGGGGAAGAGAATATGAAATGGTAACCAGGTAACTGGGCTACCTTAGGGCCAAGACTTCTGCGTGGGAAGGGGCTGAGAAAAGAAACAGAAAAATGGGGCCAACTGATGAGTCAGAGTGGTGAGCCAGGACGACCCCGGTCCTTCCGTTTCCTTTCTTGCTATTACTGTTGTTTGTGCAACCAAATAAGAATCAATGGGGAGAGACAAAAAACAGGTTTCCCTTTGTCAAATGGAGAGAGGACTTTTGGGGAAGTGTGGGTTCTATGGTTTCAAGCTCAATTTTGACAAATTCTCTGATATCTTCTGGAATCTCTTCCCATGTTGCCAGTCCCCAATTGGGGAACTCTTGCTCTTGGATGGTTGGGACCGTGATAGCTGGGGTGAACACTAACCTGCAGGAAGCCCCCCTAACACGAGTTATGTTCACTAACAGGTACACAAGCGGGGGAGGTGGGTCTCCAAGAAGACCCTGAGCACAGAGCTCAAAATCCCAGGGGACTGAGCAGATATGACCCAAACTTCAAGGACCAGGTGCAGACCAGCTGGCTGGGTGGAAAGTAAACTACATCATGGGCGTGGGGTGCTTGTTGGGAAAACACCAGCTTAGAAAGACAAATGTGGTGACAGGTAGGCAGTTTGTCGGACAGGAATCAGAAACACTGATTTTTGAGGATTTAACAAAGAAAGGGAGACCCAGAGGAGGTGAGGTGGGGAGAGGAAGGCAAAGAGAAGAGAGACAGAGGGAGAGGAAGGGGACTCTGGAAGGTGGCACTGTCTCATCCCTGCAGCCAGAGCCCTCGGCAGAGTCCAGCCCACCGCCTGCACCTCTTTTTTTTTTTTTTTTTTTTAATATATTTTATTGATTTTTTACAGAGAGGAAGAGAGAGGGATAGAGAGTTAGAAACATCGATGAGAGAGAAACATCGATCAGCTGCCTCTTGCACACCCCCTACTGGGGATGTGCCCACCACCAAGGTACATGCCCTTGACTGGAATCGAACCTGGGACCCTTCAGTCCGCAGGCTGACGCTCTATCCACTGAGCCAAACTGGTTTCGGCCGCCCTCACCTCTTGATGTTACTGTGGATGATCTCCAGGCTGTGAAGGTGCTCCACGGCACGAAGCAGCCCTGAGACGATGCTGATGCGCTGGGGCCAGAGGAGGGGATCTGAGCCACCCTGAGAGGAAGAAAGGGGGTGAAACAGTGACACCTGTTCCTTTTAAAGTCCCAATGGCAGGGTCCTGGGCTCCTGTCTCTCCTATTGTCTAAAGTTTTACATTTGTCTTTTTTTCCCCCATTAACGCCCCCCCTCCCCAGCCATTCCCACCCCAGGCAAGCCCCCACTGCCTCAGTGCCTGTATCCATTGGATATGCTAATATGCATGCATACGAGTCCTTTGGTTGCTCTCTAACCCCCCCTCCCCTACCATTTATCTTTGGATCTACTCTTGTTCATCAAATTATGTTGATCATTATATCCCACATATGAGTGAGATCATGTGATATTTATCTTTCTCCAACTGGCTTGTTTCGTTTAGCATAATGCTCTCCAGTTCCATTCATGCTGTTGCAAATGGTAAAAGTTCCTTCTTTTTTATAGCAGCATAGTATTCCATTGTATAGATGTACCACAGTCTTTTAATCCACATACTTTGTATCTTTTAATTATTTTTCTTGTCCTATTGCATTGGCTATCATGTCCAGAACAATGTTGAATAAATTTAGTGCTATGGGATACCTTATCTTGCTCTTGACTTAAATGAAATGCCTGTTGTCAAATAAAATTTTTATAGGGTTTTACCTGGAGATATTTAGCCAGATCTTATGTATCCTGGACCAACTTCTCTTGAAGGGGGCCTCTCTCTCTCTGGACTCTTATATGTCTTTAACCATTGATTCTCTAACTGGGTACTGCCTGGTCCTGCTCTCTGACCGTGGCCCAGCCTCTTACCTGGCACCGGAGTCTGTCCTGTAAAGAACCATTTGCCATGTAGGGGTAGACCAAGCTGTAAAACTGTTTTCCAGTGCAGACGCCCAGCAGAGGTAAGACATTGGGGTGGCAGCATCTGAAATCAGGCATTAGTGCAGAGGCGAGTCAGACAGAAAGAATAATCAACGACTGCTCTGATTCCTCACCTCCCATACCTCTTATGTCCTCCCCACTGCCCTGAGGGCCCAGCACCAGGGCAGAAAGATGAAAACTGGTGTGCCTTCAAGGAGCTGGAAGTCAGTTGCTTGAACTTATCCTGCCTCCCTGCTCTACAGCATATGACACCTTAACCACCCCGTCTTCTGGAAGCGGAGGCTTAGAGACTAAGGAACTTGCCAAGGTTATAGCTAGCAAGCAGTGAAGCCAGGGTAAGATTGCAAGTCTGTTTGACCCCCAGGACTGGAGTTCTTCCCCCAAAACCCTCTTCTGCTGAGTCTAAGCCACCCATTCCTTCTGACTCCTCCTACCCTCTTAACCACTCCTTCTTGGCCGTTTTCCCTAAGATCCTCCTCTTTCACCTCCCTCTGAAACCTGAGTCTCCCAGGCAGCGCTTATCATCTTGCATTATAAGCTGTTCCTCTAGGTATATCCCACCTCTATGAGGAACGCTCCCAAATCGATCATCTCCATACTCTAGGTCAGTGGTCGGCAAACTCATTAGTCAACAGAGCCAAATATCAACAGTGCAACGATTGAAATTTCTTTTGAGAGCCGAAAACCGACTTCTGCGCATGGGCCACGAAGTTTCAATCGCACTGTACGTGCGTGCCCGCACGTGGTATTTTGTGGAAGAGCCACACTCAAGGGGCCAAAGAGCCGCATGTGGCTCGCGAGCCGCGGTTTGCTGACCACTCCTCTAGGTGAACAATCTAAACTCGTCAAGTCCCAAACCCGCTTCTCCATCCATAGTTATGATCTCAGCAAAGGGCACCACCATCCATCTAATTTCCTAGAAACCCTCTTACCGCCCCCCCCCTCTAATTATTATAGACACTGAAATCTGAATTTTTTTATACTTATGTCATGAAATAGTCTTTTTATTTTTTTCAAACCATTCTTAGCTCTCGGGCCATACATACAACACAGGCAGGGCCAGATTTAGCTTATGGGTCGTCATTTGCCAGATCCTGCTCTAGATCTGGATTTTAAGATGGATTCACTCTTAGCATTGGAATCAGTAAGTCCCTGCCAATCTCAAGAGAATGAGATAGGTCCGGCGAGTGTGATTCAGTGGTTGAGCGTCAACCTATGAACCAGGAAGTCACAGCTCAATTCCCGGTTGGGGTTGCGGGCTCGATCCCCAGTAGGGGGCATGCAGGAGGCAGTGATTGATGATTCTCTCTCATCATTGATGCTTCTATCTCTCTATCCCTCTACCTTCCTCTCTGAAATCAATAAAAAATAATAATAAAAATAAATAAACATATTTTTTTAAAAGAGAGATAAAAATGGATTTCTTTCCCCCTGGATGAAAGGAGTTGGGCCAAGTCAAGCCAAGTTTCTTTTATAATTCTAATCTATACATATAGCTGTTAAACAGAAAAAGCATGGACTATGGTGCCAGAGCAACGTAGGTTCAAATTCTGGCTCTGTCACCTACTTGCTGTGTGATCTTGGACAAGACACTTAACCTCTTTGTGCTTCAATTTGCCCGTGTGTAAAATACTGTGCTAATAGCAGCTACGTTACAGGGTTCTTGTGAGGATAAAAATGAGTTTGTACACACAGAGTGCTTAAAGCATGCCTGCCACATAGGAAGCACTATATATTAACTAAACTATTAACAAAGTTTAATAATTTTCCATAGAGGAGGCTTACCTATGACAGATTCGTATCTCTGCTTGGAAGAAATTTTCAATTGATCCTGGACCTGAGCAGGCCATCTGTGGGAAAAGACTGCAAAACATTAAAATCCAGCCGCACCCAGGCAGCTTCCCCCAACACACACACTACAAACCAAGTGCTTACCTCTCGGAGCTTCTTAAAGACGAATGGTGTGCCCTGCCTCTGTCCTCGGTAGATGTCAGCAAAGGTCCCCTCACTGATTTTGTGGGTTTGGTTGAAGTTATCGGTTGCCTGAACCACCTCCACCTCATTCCAGAAAAGGCTGTCTACAGCCAGGCTCAGAAGGGTTTCTTGCTTAGGAAAGGAGGTGCTGACATCCTGGGGATTTAGAGAAGAGAAGGAGATTAACATGAAATTAATATAGAAAATATTATTTTCCTTACTATCTCTGGATCTTAAAACACCAGAGATGAAGGGATGGAGGGGATCATCTTATCCCGTGAGGAGAAATGATAAAAATGGACATGAGTCCTGCAGCTCAGTTGGAGTGCCTTCCTGTACACCAAAAGGTTGGGGGTTTGATTCCTGGTCAGGGCACATACCTAGGTTGTGGGTTCGATCCCATCAGGAAGCATAGGGAAGGCAACTGATCAATGTTTCTCTCTCACAATGATGTTTCTCTCTCTCTCTCTCTCTCTCTCTCTCTCTCTCTCTCTCTCTCTCTCTCTCTCAAAATCAATAAAAACATATCCTCAGGTGAGGATTTAAAAACAAAACAAAACGAAGGACATGAATAGGGCCAGCTCAAATCCAAGCTCAGGCACTACTTTGCTCTGTGACCTTGGATAAGTCACTTAACCTCTATGAACTTTAACTGCATCAGCAAAAATGAACATCACAATCATTGTACCCTGGAGAGAAATGTTGACGATTAACTAAAATGTGAGTATTACTGGCAAATGGTTGATGTTTGCTTTTCTTGTTTTTCAGTTTACAAAGGTAGCACCAAGGGGGTCAAAGAGCTGAGGTGAGATCACACAGCTGGTCAATGGCCAAGCTGGTTCCCTGGTCCTATACTTGGTGCATGTGCTGGGAAGCAGGATATAGGTTCACGTAACCAAAGACACTTCTGGAATCAGAGCTTCGAGACTGTTTGTGTGGGTAAGCCTATGAAAAGCAGCAGCTCTGCTTCAACCACTTCCCTTCTTAAAAACAGGTGTACAGCCCCAGCCAGTTTGGCTCAGTGGATAGAGCGTTGGCCTGTGGACTCAAGGGTCCCGGGTTTGATTCCGGTCAAGGGCATGTACCTTGGTTTCGGGCACATCCCCAGTAGGGCATGTGCAGGAGGCAGCTGATTGATGTTTCTCTCTCATCAATGTTTCTAACTCTCTCTACCTCTCCCTTCTTCTCTGTAAAAATCAATAAAATATATTTTTAATAAAATAGGTGTACAAAACTTACATTTAAAAAAAACTTTTTATGCTCTTTTAAACAGTTTTAGAAAATTAGTGGTGGTGTGGGGGAGATCCCATTAATCCCATTATCCACTTAACTGCTATTCAAGTGCAGTGAGTTTCTTGCAGACTAGATATATCAGAATTTATTTCACAAACTAGAATCCTGATGCACACGTTGTTTTGATACCTGGTGTTTTCACTTATATTACACTATGATCATTCTCCCAAGTTATCATCTTTGGGCATGATGAATTTTCAGAGAAAATTAAAACCCTGTTTAAGTGAGTCTCCTTTTTGGCACAGCTTCATTAGTCAGCCCTGCAGTGCTAGCTGCTTCACCAGGCACCCTGCCCACACACTTTTAGGGGCCAGTGAATATGTTTTAATTTCTTGTAAAATCAGAAGAACAAAAACAAACTTTTAAAGTCAAAGAAAATGTTTCCATTTTTAATCTAGCTTGAATTATATTCACTTTTATATCCGTGTAATTATAAAATATAAATTATTTTTAATGAAAGAAAGGGCCCGTGAAGGCACAGGTGCCTAAGACCCATGAAAGTCATATGTGGCCTGGACCCAAGTCATTGAAAATTCAGAACAACACAAACATATTTTGGGTTGAAAAAATAAACTGGACGGGAGGCAGTTTGTAAACAAATACTACTACAACCAATATATTTATGTATAAATGAGACCTGCCAATTATCAGGTCTCACTTATACACAAATAATGGAAAAGCTCATTAAAAATGTTTATTCAGCCGAAACCGGTTTGGCTCAGTGGATAGAGCGTCGGCCTGCGGAATCAATTGTCCCAGGTTCGATTCCGGTCAAGGGCATGTACCTTGGTTGCGGGCACATCCCCTGTCGGGGGTGTGCAAGAAGCAGGTGATCGATGTTTCTCTCTCATCGATGTTTCTAACTCTCTGTCCCTCTCTCTTCCTCTCTGTAAAAAATCAATAAAATATATATTTTTAAAAAATGTTTATTCACTAGTGTATGAACCCCTCTCTCCCAACCCCGTCCCAGTTTTATTGACTGTCAGTACTTACACCTCAGAAGCTCAGAGTAATTCAATTGGTCTCCTTCCCGCCCCACCCCTCACCCCACTCTAACCCCCAAACTGGTCTCAGGGGATAAATGCATTGCTGTTTTGAGAAAGAGTGCCACACACTGGGGACATGGCTTTCAGGTGGGGATTTACCTTTGGATCAGATGAAGCAGGAAGGTCAGTTTTTAAGGAAGGAGGGGCATCTTCAGGAGGAGGCAGGAGGCTGGCTCTGGCTGGAGCAGGCCCTGGAAAGAAGGGACTGTGGGTCAGAAAGTGGCGCCCCTGAGGAAAGAGGGAGGGGTCCCTGTCAGTCCCCTGACCAAACCAGGCTCTGACTGTTGTCAATAACGACAGCTACTATTTCCTGACACCCCCAGGCACCAGACTACACAACCTCCTGCAGTACCCAAATGAATGCTTATGACAACCCTACGGATGGGTCCCCATTTGGCAGGTGAAGAAACAGAGGCACTGGAGGTGGCCGCTTGCCCAGGGCCACATGGTAAGTGGCAGAGCCAGCCTTCAAATGGAGTATCATCTGTGTGACATCGAATCCCTACACTGTCACACCTCCCTCACAAGGATCCGAGGACACAGGAAAGGTAGCTACGAGGCCTGCCTTCCAGAAACCTCCACCATGGCAGGCATGGCCATGACGAGCCTCTGAGTCAGAGCAGGAGAGGCTGGGAGACCAAGGAGGGTTTCCCAGAGGAAGGAGCATGTGACCTGGGCTTGAGAGATGGGGAAACGTTAAGTGGGTACGAGGTGGGAGGGCACGAGGCAGTGCAACCGGACTGGAGGGAAACATTGAAAACATTGACATCAGCCAGCGACAGCCCTAAAGGCCTCACTGCTTTAACTCATTTAACTCTCACAACAATCCTGGGAGGTGGGTACCGTTATCATCTACTCCTCACCGGTGCTGAAAGTGAGGCCTCTGAGTAACTGGGAGCCACCCTTCCAAGGAAACCTGGCCTTGACCCCAGGGTGGCAGGTGAAATTCACCTGCTTCCCGTATTTCTGGTTGACGATATCAGGAAAGGATGATTAATCTGGACTTTGGGCCATAAAATAATGCAGAAGACTGAAAATGGAACCAGGTGAAACGACAGTGAGCCTTGCTAAACTATTAACACGGGCAGCTGATACAACTCATCTGCTGCAAAGCCTGAGGCTCTCTCATCCCCACAGAGCCCAGCAGGAGCCACCCTAAGCCTCTCCCCTGGGTCTGCTGCAGCTTCTAGGTCTGCGGCGGCTTCCAGAGTTGTCGGGGCTGTTGTTTTTGTTTTCCACATTTGCCAGTTTTGGCCATATTTGAAAGAACTACACTTGAGAAGGTACCGTGTTTGCACACCCACACTGCATGAGAGAACCCCAAAACGGGACACTACAAATACACACACACACACACACACACACACACACACACACACACACACCCTCCGTCCATCAGAGCACTATAACCATAAACTAAGCTTCAGGGTAAGAGCTATAGCTCAGACACTGGAAGTAAACCTTTGGCAAATACACAGATTAATTAATCCAGGTTAAAAATGATAATAATACCAGCCATGTGCTGCAGACCAGCTGCTGGCAGCATGGCTGACAAGAGCGCTTGCGCAGCTGCTCACTCAAATCCATCCCCCATCTGCACCCAGGCCAAGCTTCCCACTGGCTCCCCTGTCCCCCCAGTGACGGAGTGAAGAGGGGAGACTAAGAGGAGACCCAAGACTCAGATGGCTGGAGACTCTAGTCTCCCCAAGGACACCCCTGAGCCTGCCTTAGACTACAAGCAGGATACTCACACCCAACCTTCCCACCCCAGCCTTGCCCAGCACCTTCCATATTTTCTCCCAGGCGTTTGTCCTATGAAAACCCTTGTGTTCATCTTGGCTTCTGCTCCTCAGGTGGCCTGGGATACAGGTGCCCACTGGCCAGCAGTGCAGGGCCCCTGCCTTACAGAAAGGCTCCCTCCCACTGCTGCTCCTGGGATGAGGTCTCCGCTCTTGCCCTGCCCCCTCTTCGCCTCTGCCCAGTACCCTTGGCCTGTCACATTCATCCCTCTCCTAGATGTTGGCCCTGCCTCTGTGTCGCCTCACTGAGTTACTTGATGTTTTTCTTTCAATCCATTCTAATTCACATACTGTGCTATGTATTTAGCCTTGAAATCCCTAGTTCTTTGTGCATGTGATAAATATTTTTTCCGGCACCCATGCTCTTCTGTACCACTGGGTACAGGCCCCACATTCTGGGAACTGCTGCTCCAGCCCAACTCCATCTCCCTCCTGCTTCTGTCCCCGCTCCCTGACCTAGCTCCGGCCTCTGAGCAGAGCTACACACACATAGTCCCTTGTCCTCTTCCTTTGCCCTGTGACTCCAACGTCAGCACTGGCCTCCCACAGCCAGAATTTTCTGGTCTGACTTGATGCCTGGGGTTCACTCTGGGGGCTGCACCAGGTCTCTTGGGTTGGGGCGGATCACTGAGGTCCGCTCTTGTGACCGATGAGGGCTACTAGTTGGAGGAGTGGCTGAGTCTATTTATCCCTCTGGTTTTGTCAATAAACAGGAATGGGATTTGGGCCACGACTACAAGGATGGCACACCAGATAAGGACTAGCCCTTGCTTTGTAAATGCTCGTGGAAGGACTGGGTCAGGGAAGACACTGGGCTACATAAATGTCATTTCGAAAACATTAAGGGTTAACCCTTAATGTGCCAAAACGTTTACTCCCCGCCCCCCCCAAAAAAAAAAACCCACAACATTTCCTATGAAAATCTCCCTAGAATGTCTGCTTTCCCAAGCCGAATGCAGCAAATCCCATCCTGCTACGTGGCACCACTGTGGGCCTGAGTATAGAGCACATGGCAGCGCTGGCATGTGGGGTCTTCTGTCCCCTGCCCTGTGGCTGGCAGTGGGCCTGCCTCTGAGCCTCCCTGTCTCCTTTCTGTCTATCAGACAGAACTGGGCTCACGTCCCGGCTCTAACATTACGAACGAGTTGAACTGGGTGAGTTGTGCTTCACTTCTCCAGCTTCCTCAAATGTAAAAAGAGCAGTAACAGACCATTCCTTAGAGAGTTCTTGTCCAGATGAAAAGATGCGACAGTTTTAAAGCACAAAGATCAGCCTCTGTCTGCTGTGTCGGTATGGAGCACCGAGGCTGGTAGAACTGTGTAGAATAAGAGTAAATAGATTCTTGTTGACAGCCCAATGGCCTCTCCCACGGCGAAGGCTTGTTGAGTTATTTCAGCTACTCAGAGCCCTTTTATCCGGATTCTGGCTTTGAGAATTTGTTTAACAAGGTGCTCAGAATCTGTCTGTGGCTCACCTACTCAAGTATTTCCCTCTTCCACATATCTCCCCCACTTCCTCCTCACCTACTGCAAGGGAGTTAGTATATACAGGGGGTAAGATGTGGGCTAAGATAATCAGCCTCAACTTTGGGGCCCAAAGGAAGTTTGGGGTTTTCCCAAGAGAGGACAAGCTTTGGGTTATTTGATGAAATGAATGATTACTCTCTTATTTTCAGTTTGGGCAAAGATAAACAATCAACTTCCTTCCTGTCTATAGATTGTATTTATCATCTTGACCTGCCAGGGCACATGTGCTTCTGAGGGGCATTCAAGAAACTGAAGGGTGCAGAAGCTGGCAGAAACGTGTGCTGCTTGTTTTTGCCGTCACCCAGATAAGGAACAAGAGAAGTGGCTACACCGGTAACCTCCCCATCCTGACCAGCACTCCCCTAGAATTTCCTTATTTTATTACTATGTTTCCCGTTGACCATCAACCAGTGTCATATTTGCTTTATGACTATTTCCCCTTATCTTTCATTGCTGATCCAAGTTCTGCACTTTTTTTTTCTTTAGCTACAGGAAATAACTCAGACTCCTTGGCCTAGAATTAATTTTCCAGACTTGAACTATCTGGGGTGTCTGGAATGTTCCTAACATCGGCGAACATTTTAAAAAAGGGTTTTTTTTTTAGCTCTAGCCGGTTTGACCTTGTGGAAAGAATGTTGGCCTGTGGACTGAAAGATCCGGGGTTCGATTCCAGTCCAGGGCATGTACCTTGGTTGCAGGCTTCTCCCCAGGCCAGGCCAGGCCAGGCCATGTCTGGAGCTCATGTATGAGGCAACCAACCAATGTGTTCCTCTAACATCAATATTTCTCTCTGTCTTTCCCTCTCTCTTCCACTCTCTCTAAAAATCAATAGAAAAATATCCTCAGGTGAAGACTAAAAAAATAATAATAAATAATAAAATAATTTTTTAAAATTTTAAATTGATTTTTAGAGACAAGGGAGAGGGAGAAACATAAATGTGATCAGCTGCCTCCTACACGCCCCCTACCGGGGATGGAGCCCACAACTCAGGCCTGTGCCCTGACCAGGAATCAAACCGGTAACTGACTGTGCACTGGATGAGCCCAACCAAGCTACACCAGCCAGGGTGACATCAGCTAATATTTAATGAGCACTTCCATGGGGTAAACCTGTGGTGTACAATTCCTTACCACACATGATGATGTAGGTACTATTATTATGCCCATGTTATAGATGACAAAACTGAGGCACAGCGAGGCTAAATAATTCTGTTAGAAAGTGGCAAAGTTGGAATTCAAATGCGGGTCTGTCTAATGCAAAAGCCTATGCATGCTCCTCAGTCCATGCTGACCTTGGCTTCAGGATCCACATTAGTGAGCTGAGGTTTCATGGGTTTGGGCTCTTTGGCTCACATTCAGGAGGCTGCAGGAGAAAGGAAGGGAGGCTGGACTCCAGGGGAGAGGGTGAAAATGGAGATGTGGGCATGAGTGGCAATGCCCCCCAGGGAAGTTATAGCTCGCTGAGTCCTGCCATCATGGGGTAAACTGTCCCTGAGCCCTTTCCTGGACTTTTTTTTTTCTTTAGCTACAGGAAATAACTCAGAATGGAGACAAATCTGAAGTGGTTTGAAAGGCTTGGGATAGCAGTGTGCGCAGAGGTTAGGGACATAAGCGTTCCAATGACACTGCTCAGATGCTACTTCCTACTCATGTGACCTTGAGCAAATCACTTTCCTCTTGGTGCTCCAGGTGCCACAGAACAAAGCAAAGGATCTGTGACTGTCAAAGAGGACCCGGTGGCGGGGCATGTAGCACCCAAAACATGGCTGTGAAGGCCAGGCCCTGGGCCTGTGGGAAACAGACAGAGAGGTCATTAGGCTCCTAAGTCTGGAGCTGGCATGCAGGGCCAGTCTGTGCTGGGGCGTGGGAAACCAGGTAAAATACTTGGGCCCCATGCATATGACCCTGGCGGGCTGTTTAACTCTCTGCACTCACAGTTTCTCATGGGTGAAATGGAGGTAATCACCAAGCTCACAGCTAAGAAGGGTTAAATAAGTTAACATCACTGAAGTGCTTAGAACAGTGTCTGGCACACAGCTCTCATTCACTGAGTTCTTTCTTTCCTTAAAAATGGTAAAAAATGAAAAAAAAAAGGTCTATTCTTTTACTATCTGACCTTTTTTACTTAATATATTGTAAGCATGTTTCCATGTATGCATACATATCCGAATCATTGTTAACAGCATTATTATGCTAATAATGTTAACAGTATTATGTTAGGCTAACATATTATTGCAATGACCTGTCATTAATTTCACCATTCCCACTGTTGTTTCTAATTTTTTGCCATTAAAGACTGAGCTGAATATCCTTATAGATAAAGCATTTCCTTACGTGTTCTTTAAATAAAAAAATGTAATTTAATTAAAAATACCTGGGCCCGGCAAGGCAGCCGGCCTCACAAGCTGCCCCTTTCTCTGCTCATCCTCCGTGTTTCTTCCAGGAGCTGCCCAGGGCCTTCCTGGCTTCTCGGCACCCGGGAAGTCTGGGACAGAAGGCCTGATTTCAGGAACTGGTTTCCCTGAAACAAGGTGGAATGGAAGAAAGGTGTTATCATTCCGTGAAGTGGAACAGCCATCCAGAGGCTGGTCTAGTCCCGGTTCTGCCTCGAAAGCACCGTGTTCCCCAGCGAGTTCTCTCCCTCGGAGCCTGGAACTCTGTCTGTAAAATGCAGTGGTTGGTCAGGAAAATCTCCTGTGATCGCTTCAGCTCTGACATTCTGAGTCAGAACACCTGGTTTCTAATCCTACTAGCTGTGCCCTGGCCAGGTGGCTCAGTTGGTGGGAGTGTCATCCTATACACCAAAAGGTTTCGGGCTTGATTCCCGGTCAGGGCACATACCAAGGTTTTGGGTTTAATCCCCAGTCAGGGTGCATTCCAGAGGCAACTCATCGATGTTTCTCTCCCACATCAATGTCTGTCTCTCTCTCTCACTCTCTCTCTCTCTCTCTCTCTTTTTCTCTCCCTCGCCCTTCCTTTCTCTAAAATAAATAAACATATCCTCAGGTGAGGATTTTTAAAAAATGTAATCCTACTAGTTGTGTGACCTTAGACAAGTCACTTGCTTTTTAAAAAATATGTTTTTATTGATTTTTAGAGAGAGAGGAAAGGACAGAAAGAAGGGAAAGATAGAAGCATCGATCAGCTGCCTCCTGCACGCCCCTACTTGGGATCAAGCCTGAAACCGGGGCATTTGCCCTGACTAGGAATTGAACCAGCAATCTCTTGGTGCATGGGTGGATGCTCAACCACTAAGCAACACTGGCTGAGCAAAAAGTCACTTTCATTCCAAGGGCCTGTTTCCTCACCTATAAAAGGAAAATCATGTTAATATCTGCTTGCCTACCTCATAGGCTGTTGGGAGGGAAATATGAGAACACAGGCATGAAAGGGCTCTATAGCCCAGCTGGTGTGGCTCAGTGGTTGAACATTGGCCTATGAACCACGAGGTAACAGTTCAATTCCCGGTCAAGGCACATGCCCAGGTTTCGGGCTCCATCCCCAGTAGGGGGCATGCAGGAGGCAGCTGATCAATGATTCTCTCTCATCATTGATGTTTCTCTCTCTCCCTTCCTCTCTCTGAAATCAATAAAAACATATTTGAAAGAAAAATGAAAGGGCTCTATAAATTACGCATTTCCCTGAACACATGGGGTAAAGCTATCCATCCTTCTAAGTCCCTAGGTGAGCCCCTGAATATAAAAGTTCTGGCTAGTCCTACAGCTTCCCCTTCCACAAACAGTGGAAACATATGCACCCTTCCCTGTTTTATAGACGGGGACTCTGAAAATAGCAGCTACGTCAACTGAGTACCAGCACTGCGACACCCAGGCCCAGCTGTGCATACATCAAATCCTCACAAGGATTTTCCATTTTATCCCAGTTAGAGATGAGGAAACTGAGGCTTGGGCAGGTTAAGTGACTTCCCCAAGATCACACAGCTGGGCAGACAGGGCTGGCCAAAGGAGCCCGGGTGGAGGTCACCTGCCTTCTGTAATCACTTCCCCTTTGCATCAGTTTGGGAAACCCCAAGGTACTGTCAGGGTGCCTACACTGGCTTCCACCCAGCTTCTCGGAGCCGACTCTATGTCAGGCAGCTTCCTCCATCGCTGCCCTGGTGTCATCTCTCCCCGCAGCCACCGCCTCCAGCTCGGAGGCCTTCAGATCCCTCCCAGGCTGCATCTCACTAACATACAGATCTGGCCTCATCACTCCTCTGCTTAAAGCCTTTACGGCCCCATCATCTGGATAAAGAATATACTCTTCACCTGACTCCTGATATCTCCCCATTGCCTCCCAGATCAAATCCAAATTCTGCAGCCCTGCATGCATGGCCCCTCACTCTCTGGTGGTTTGCAGGAGACCCATATTTGAGAACCACAAAAATGGGGGCACCCAAGTCCCAGGGAAGGCTTCTAGAAGCCTTGTTAACTCTCACACCTGCATCATCAGGTGGAGCTGAGACAATCCCCCTCCAGCCTTTGAGTCCCCAGTAGCATTCATTCCAACAGGTAAACTGTCTCTCTCTAAACAAAACTGACTGTTACCATGGAGCCAAAGCACTTCAAACACAAGCTTTGGGACTAGAGCAATATTAATGATGCCTAAATGCATGGCACTACACTTGTATGGCACCAAGCAGATTTATTTGACCTTCATGACAATCTAGGCTGGTTAACAATTATCTGCATTTTTTTTTTTTCTGAGCACATGGAGGCTCTCAGAGGCAAAATTATTTTTCCCTGAATCAAAAAGCTGAAAAGATCCAAACCTAGGACTGGTTTCACATCATTTGAGTGGGTTTCAGCTCCCTTCTCATTGGTTAGGACAGAACTACTCAAATACCAAGGTCATTACCATCACCTGCAGATGGCACTGCCCTGGACCCCCACCTGCTCAAAAAAGCAGGAAAACTGGGCGGGAGCTGAAGAAGGGCTCGAGGGGATGCATAGAAGTAACAAGAAGGCTGAATGGGGGAGAAAAAGTGACTTTTTCTTTGACTGTCACTGATAAAGTATTCTTTTAAATAAAACTATCTTATAAAAGAAGTCGCAGAGCTTAGCTGTTTAGAGTTCAGGCCCTGGAATGGAAACCAACCAGTTTCATCAATTCCCAGTTACGACTTTCACGAGAACTAAGAGAACACACTGTGTGTCAATGGCTTAGCTCAAAACACAGGAACTTCATTAAAACATTGGTTAGCTCTTCTACAGCCCACATGGTGAGCATAAAGAGTAGGGTGGGAGTCTTCATTTTCATCTAAATTGTTTACACTTTTTTTTAGTTTTAGTATACTTATTTTTTAATTATGGTAAAATACATATAACATAAATTTACCATCATAACCATTTTTAAGTGTTTAGTTCAGTGGCATTAAGTACATTCACGTTGTTGTGAAACTACCACCACCATCCATCTCCAGAAATTCTGTCCCCATCAAACACTAACTCCCCATCCCCCCTCCCTCAGCTTCTGGCAACCAACATCCTACTTTCTGTCTCTATGTATTTTACTACTCACTAAAAAAATTTTTTTTATTAAATGAGCTTCCATTTTATTTTATTCACCATATAATACTTGCACCTCTTCCTCTATGAGGGGTTCTACAGGTTCTTAAGTAAAACAGTTCATTAACTCGGTTACCAATATAGCCATCGAGGGCATAAGAAACTACATCCTTCGAGGCTGTCTCATAAACCAAGTCTGGGAGGCATTACGGAGAACTCCATCCAGCTTGAACAACCAGTCTGTCTGCTGGTTACTGACAACTCCTGAGTGTCTTCTTTTTTTTGTTTAATCCTCGCCTGAGGATATATTTTTATTGATTTTATTTTTTAAATATATTTTATTGATTTTTTACAGAGAGGAAGGGAAAGGGATAGAGAGTTAGAAACATCGATGAGAGAGAAATATCGATCAGCTGCCTCCTGCACACCTCCTACTGGGAATGTGCCCGCAACCAAGGTACATGCCCTTGACCGGAATCGAACCTGGGACCTTTCTGTTCGCAGGCCGACGCTCTATCCACTGAGCCAAACCGGTTAGGGCTATTTTTATTGATTTTAGAGAGGAAGGCAGAGGGAGGGAGAGAGAGAAACATCGATGTGAGACAGAAATGTTGGTTGCCTCCAACTGGGGATCAAACCTGAAACCCGGGTATGTGCCTTGACTGGGGATCGAACCCGAGACCTTTCAGTAAATGGGACAACGCTCCAACCAACTGAGCCACACCTGCCGGGGCTCTGAGTATCTTCTTTTAAGTGAATATTAGTGGTTTTGTTTTCATCTGCGTACCTGGTTATTTCATGAGCAAAGACATCGATGGGTTTGACAAGGACAAACGCATGAACTGTTTTCCTAGTGCCTATTCTAGCAACATAATGCTTCCTACCTTTCTTCCACCTCATCATTTGAGTGGGTTTCAGCTCCCACATTAAGTTACAAGCGTTTTATCTCTTTTGAATCCACCCACCCCAATGTCCAGAATGACGCCCAGCACAGAGTAGGTGCTCCAGAAATGGTGGGGATGGTCTCTGTTGGGAGTCAGAGAGTGGCCGAATCTTAGGTGGCTCCATCTCTGTCACCACCAGCGTGCCGGACCCGCGTGGAGTCCGGGAGGCAGAGGCCTTAGGACCTGGCCCCTCCTGTCCTTCTCCGGAGCAGTTTCCTCACCGCTCGGGAGGCAGCAGCCCAGCCGCCGCTGCCGCTGCCACAACGGACAGCCGGTGTGCGAGGCAGCCGGGCGCCCTCACTGAATGTCTTACCTTGTGTGTTTTTCACACTTTAATAGTAAATACAAAGATGTTATGTGTATATCCATTGACGTGGAAAGGTGTTAATACATTGAGTGAACAAAAAAGGATACATGTGTGACCAGTGTTTTGGTAAAATATGTGTAAAAATAGAGAAGACACCTCTATATGGAGAGAAAGAGCCTAAGAACATACACAAAATGTTAACAGTGATTTTTTCTAGGTGGTGTAATTATCAATAAATTTATACTCTGGGTTTGGGGAGGTTTTTGTTTTTCAGTTTATTCACATTATAGGATTTATCAACAGTGATCATGGATGTGTTGCATAGAAAAGTATGTTTCTTTTTTTAAAATAGTTTTTATTTCAGAGAGGGAGGGAGAGGGAGAGAAAGAGAGAAACATCAATGATGAGAGAGAATCATTGATCGGCCACCTCCTGCACGTACCCCACTGGGGATCGGGCCTGCAAACCCAGGCATGTGCCCTGACTGGGAATCAAGCCATGACCTCCGGTTCACAGGTCAATGCTCAACCACTGAGCCACACTGGCCAGGCAAAACGTATGTTTCTTAAGAAACAAAATCAATAAGCAAGCTAACTAAATTAATCACTGGAACTGAGTCTTCTGAACTAGAGTTACCAAAAACTGTGTGCCCTGGAAAACCCATCGGGCCCAGATTAGTAAGCAGGCGGTCACTAAATTCAGATCCAACTCACTTGTGGTATTTGCTACCAAGTGTCTAACGTGCACTGATATTTAGCGAGGAAGGAAACGGGGACTCGGGGAGGTGAGGAGCCCCGCCGGAGGGAGAAAAGTAAAACAAAGGGGCAATGAGGCAGGATGGGGGATCCCCTCCCAGAAGGAATGTGAAGAGGCAGGGCTGAGGTCCCTGGAGAACACACGCTTCACGTCTCCCCACCTGGGGTCCTCAGGCATCTCAGGAGGGTGGCCATGGACCACACCACCCTCTCTCCAACTCCCATCAGGTGGAGGCCCTTCTGGCCGAAACTGGGAGCCCAGAAGCTGGTTACTCACCAACAGCAGCCCTGCAGGCAGGACCCCTGGAGCCCCGGGGCTGTGTCTTAGGTAACACGGCCGCCTCCCACAGGCAGGGGAGAGCACCGTCCCTTGTACAAAATGCAACAGTGAACCACCACCGCGGTGAACGCCGATTCATGCGTTGACGGACCCGGGGGGTGTACAGATATGGATACTGTGCCCCGGCTGGGAAGGGGCCACCCCCTGCCACTTGGTGTCCTTGTGTCTTTATCTTCCCTGACAATCCCCCCGGTTTAGGAGATGGCCTCTTTCCCGGCACCCTTCCCCACAGACTGCCTAGGGCAGGATCCCTTGTTCCTCAAAGGGCCACGTTCGTGGCGTCCTCATACGTCTGTGTACGAGGCAAAAAGGCGGAGGTGGCCCCAGCGCCTCTCGTGACCCCAGGCTGCCGTACCCTGCAGAGCCAGGCCACAAGAGTAGGAGCTGCTCCCCACTGCTACGGCTTCCTGCAGGTCCCACCTGCACCCCGAACTGCCTGTGGCCCCAGAAGAAGCACTGTCCCCTGTCAGAGGCCCCGCTGGGCCTGTCTCCACATCCGTCAAACGGGGGGAAGGGTGACCACCTGGCCCGACCTGAGCTCAGGGCCTTTTCCTGTTGACTCTGTTCCCCTTTCTGCACCGGTCTTTTTGTCTCAGCCAAGACACATTTGGCAGAACCGCCCGTTTATGGCTGCCCTCTATGGCCTCCACCCACGGGGAATGTAAAAGGCGTTGCTGTGTTTCCATTCTAAGGAGAGTCCGGTTGCTCTCTTGTTTATCTTTTTTTTTTTTAATATATTTTATTGATTTTTTACAGAGAGGAAGGGAGAGGGATAGAAAGCTAGAAACATCGATGAGAGAGAAATATCGATCAGCCGCCCCCTGCACACCCCCCACTGGGGATGTGCCCGCAACCAAGGTACATGCCCTTGACCGGAATCGAACCCGGGACCTTTCAGTCTGCAGGCCGACGCTCTATCCACTGAGCCAAACCAGTTTTGGCTCTCTTGTTTATCTTGTTCTTTCTCAGTGACTTGCAGCGGCCTACAGCGGGGAGCGGGGAGGGGAGGGCGGGACACTCATGCGGGAGAGAATGCCCTGTGGCTGGGCCTGTCAGCACCTTTCAGGCTGGCTTGTCACACTCGGAAGGCCACGTCACACGCACACTCGGAGAGCTCAGCTGACAGGAGCCCCACGCCAGTCCCGTCCGTCCCAAGGAGACAATCTGATGAGAGGTCCTGGTTTCCTGTGAAAGCCCCGTCTCAGCATGCTATGGGTTTTCAGATGTCTTTCAGATGCCGACAGTAAACAAGATGTTTAAACACCTTCACTTCTACTCTGGAGTTGCTGCCACCTGGTCTGAGTGGGAAGGTACAGAGCAGGCCCTTTCCTGCCTCCTTTCCCCCATCAAAAGCACAAGAGGGAGAAGGCGTGGCTCTCTGCCCTTCACGCCTGGAAGCCCGGTCTCTGATAGCTGATCAGATACAACACCCACTCCACCAGGCGGGTACACCAGAGTGTCACGGAAATAAAAATAGAACCCGGAGGGCACGACAGGGTAAAGGAGGCCAACGTGTTCCTGAGAAGGGGTGGTGATGAGCTTCCGATCTCACTGTGGGTTTCCTGTCTGCGAAGGCCAAGCTGGTTGTATCATTCCTATGACAGATGCGGAGGCGCAACCCCAGGCTTCCAGGACAACATTTCCCCCCTGGATTACAATCTCAAAAAGATTCCACACAAACTTGACTGCAGTATCAACCCAAAAATATAATTGTGATAAAACACACACACACACACACACACACACACACACACACACACAGAACCAAGATGCCCTGGCCAGTGTGGCTCAGCTGGTTGGGGCATTGTCCCGTATACCAAAAGGTCGAGGGTTCAATTCCCAGTCAGGGCACATACTCGGATGGCAGGTTCAACCTCCCCTCCTCCCGATCAGAGTATGTATGGGAGGCAACCAATCGATGTTTCTCTCTCTACCTCCCTCTCTCTTCCTCTCTGTCTGAAATCAATGAGAGCATGTCCTTGGATGAGGATTAAAAAAAAATATAGCCCTAGCCAGTTTGGCTCAGTAGGTAGAGCATCGGCCTGCCAACCGAAGGGTCCTGGGTTCGATTCCGGACAAGGGCACGTACCTCGGTTGCAGGCTCCTCCCTGGCCTGGGCCCTGGTCAGGGCTCGTGCAGAAGGCAACCAATCGCTGTGTTCCTCTCACATCAATATTTCTCTCTATCTTTCCCTCTCTCTTCCACTCTCTATAAAAATTAATGGGAAAATATCCTCGGGTGAGGATTAAAAAAAAAAAAATAGAACCAAGGCCCTGCCCGGATAGCTCAGTTGGTTAGAGTGTTGCCCCAATACTCCAAGGTTGTGGGTTCAATCCCCAGTCAGGGTACAGAAGCAAGCAACGAGTGCATAAATAAGTGAAACAACAAACTGTGTGGTTTTTTTTTCTCTCTCTCTCTCTCTCTCTCAAATCAATCAATCAATCAATACTTGTTAAAAGAACCGAACCAAGAGTAAATGTGGGGAAGCTCCTATTTCCAGATCCAGCCTCTAAAATTCCTAGCTGTGTCCAAGAGCAAATTTCTTAATCCTCTGAGCATCATTTGTATTTTCTGTGGAGCCAGAAATATACGACTATCCCAGGACTTAGTGGGACAAGATATGTAAAGTAGTTGGTCCAAGGCCAGGGACAAACTATATACCAATGGTCATCCTCTGAACTCTGTCCTTTCTCCCTGCCTGAATGAAAAAAAAAAACAACACAAAAAACTCTGATCCCCAAGTTAAGGTCTCTGAAGGGAGCATTTGGGGTGAATGACCATTTTCAACATTTCCAACATTTTAAACCCTCTAATGAAAAACGGCGACTCAGTGAGCCGTGGCGTGGCCTCGAACGGCTCAGTGGTGTGGGGCAGCATAATACAGGCGCCAGCCAGAGGAGAGATGGGACCTGCTTGTGCCTGCCTACACCACTGGTGGCCAGCCTTGTCACACACAGGAGGACAGGCAGCCAGGGTCCTTCTCCCTGCTGGACCCTCAGGGACAGGGAGGGAATGCCAGTGATGGAAGCAACAGCTTTGGTGGCTGCGTGCTGAGGGGCTGACTGTCGGTTCTCAGACCGAGTACATCAGAGTCCGGATATTTGCGGAAGTTCCCTAGGTAATGAAGGTTGAGTTTCAGGTACCAGGGGGACAGAGCTGGGGGAGCAGAAGCGTCTTTCTCTGTCCGCTTCGAGGTTCACAGGAGGTGATGGGCCTGCCTTCTTTCCCACCTGCTTTGTGTTTTCAGGGTATCCCACACTCTCCAAGGCGCACGCATCCCTTAGGCATCCCTTACGCAGCGCAGCCGGATGAACTCTCGGCACTCCAGCATGCTTCCAACCAGCTGTGCCAGCCACGGTCAGGCTCGCTGGCAAGGGGAGCTTTCTAAGTCTCGTCTGACAAATGAGAGGAGGCGCTGTGCCCACACCCGAGAGTTGCCATGAGCAGGAGGTAAGGCGGTGCTCCACCGTTATATGCTATTAGTGTTACTACTGTTACCATCGTCCCTACGTCTAGATCAGGCTTTGTCCCAGGTGCTCTCCTGCATGCTTGGCCTGTTTACTTGCGATGACAGCTCTGGGGAAAAGGTCCGATTGCTCTCTCTGCTTTATACCTCAGTGAAGTGAAACCTAGGACAGTCATTTTGTTCATTTGTGCCCCATTTCCCTCCGTTGAAAGGCTTATGCATGGCGGGCCCTTGGCAGAGGGGTCTGGGGTCTCCTCCCCAGCTGCCCAGGAACGCTTTAACACAACAGCAAACCCAGGCACCACGCACGTGAGCAGAAGGGCCTCTAGCTGCTGACAAGGTCTTTCCTCTGTGGGCACACTCTGGAAAGCCCCATCCTTCACAGCCCCCAAGTTACACAGTAATATTCATACACTTGTTTTTATGCTTCAGCTGACTCAGATGGTTGAAATAAACAAATGAAAGTGATTCAACCATAACTAAAGAACCCTGATGCTGGTTGGCCATACATCGCTTTCTAGGCCTTTTCTTTCCCTTTCCCAGTCCTCTGGGCTCACTCAACCCTCCTGGGTATCCAAAGTTCTGTCCCCACCACACACACCCCCCACTCAAAATTACCCATTCAAACTAGAGACAAAATTAGGCAAATCTGAGGGCATGATCTGTTTTCCTTCTCCCCCTTCCCCCTCCCCTCCCCGCCCATGGACCTGTACTGCAACAGCTGCTAAAATGACTCATCCTTCCCCATTCATTCATGTGTTGTGTTAGGGACTAGGGATTTCTTTCGTTATAAAACTGACATGACCCTGACATTAAGCTAGCTAAACAAGAGATATCTAATTATAAACTGGGATGAGTTCATATTTTTCAGAGTGGGGGGGCGGGGGGAGTAAGACTTGATGCCATCTAGTGACCTACCCCAGGAAGGGTTAAGGTCACGTGGGCCTGAGTTCCCATCCCGGGCACGTTACTCAATCTCTGAGCCTCAGCTGCCTCATTATAACACGGGGATAACAAGATTTGTGCGGTAAGATGCTTGCCGGGTATATATTAGGTGCTAAATCCAAGTTATATGACTAGAACCCAGACATACTGACTCCTAACCTGGGCCCAATGCTACCAGCTCTACTGGCAAGCCCCTCGTGGCCGTAGGGTCTGACTCCTCATGTTTGGTTCTTTTTAATCCTCACCTGAGGATATGTTTGCATTACTTTTAGAGAGTGTGGAAGGGAGGGGGAGACAAAACATCACTGTGAGAAAATCCATCGGCTGCCTCCCGAATACTCCCGCTCCTGTCCTGACCAGGGCTGGGGATCAGGGCTGGGGACCCAGCCTGCAACCGAGATACTTGCTCTTGACCAGAATTTAACCTGGGACCCTTCAATTTGCAGGCCGACACGTCATCCATTGCGCCGAACCGGCCAGGGCCCTATTCACGTTTCATTGTTCCCTGGTAGGTGGAAAGGAGCGAATGTTGGGAAAGCTTCCAAGAGAGCAAACACGAGCCCTGTCCGACCTTGCAACACCTCAGCCTCTTCGGGATAAAAAGGGCTTATTCTCTTGTGTCATTTTAGGCAGCAGCCAAAAATTCCCCACTCAATGAGAGCTCAGCTCCAGGAAGGAAATGGCTTTGAATGAGATGCCAAACCAAAAGTCAGAAGCTGTCAAGGTTGCACAACCAAGGAGAGACTACACAAAAATGGAGAACTTAAGACTCCCAGGAGTTTGGCGGCAGCAGATGAGAAGCTAAACCTTAGTCGCCTCCCAAATCCTTTTCAGGTTCCAGAAGCTCCTTGCTCTCCTACTCAGCTGATACCTGGAACCACCCAGGCCCCCACTCCACACAGTGGCCAGAACAGTGGGATACTCCCCAGGGACCAGCCCTCCAAAATCTTCCCTGGGCTCCAGGTGAAAGCAAACGGCCACAGCTGTGAAACTCTGCCCTCTCCAGTCTCGGCCCACTCCTCTCCCATTGTCCTCTAGCTAAGGGAGGCGCCAGGGCCATCTTTTGGGTCCTCAAACATGGCTCCTTCCTACCACCAGGCCTTTGCAGGTGCCGTCCCCTTTGCCCAGAAATGCCTGTGTGGCCTCTCACTTCGGCTGGCCCACTCATCCTTTGAATGGAGACTTCAGTTTCACTTCCTCGGGGAAGCCTCCCCGATGAGATCAAATCTTCCCCTCTTCCCCTCTCCTACCTATCGCCTACCCTACCTACACTTCTCCTTTGAGCCCTCACACTCTGGTTGGTTATGCGTCTCCATGTCATCATCCACACTGGACTGCAAGCTCCTTGAGGTCTAGGACCTTGTCTGTAATTTCACTGCTGTGTCCCCTGTGCCTAGCACAGAGCAGGCACCTGATAAAGATTTCTTTAGCTCATCACTGAGTCTCTTGCCCAGCTCTGTGTATCTAACTCCCTGTGGGGAGGAACGAGGGAGAGTGTCAACTCACAGGTGGGGCACACCTGGTTTCTAGCCTCCAACCTCAGAGCTAGAGCCATCTGATCCCAACCATCAACAGGCTCAGCTCCTGGGCCTGCTTTTGGTAGCATTTCACGAGCTCCAGAGCTCAGCAGTGACGACAGGCAAACTGTCTTTAGCTGGAAGCCACAGCTCTGACACTTTGGCCTCTCCTCTCATCCCTGCTCCTAAGCCTCCCAGATGATGACACATAGCTTCTGATGCCTGGCTCACAGGCCCCTCCTAAGCCTGGCAGTCAGGAAAAATCCCTCTTAGGGTTAGGACTCTTAACTTCCCACTTCAGATGAGGCCACAGAGAATAATGAACAGGAGAGCCTCCCCCTACCCCCGACCCCACCCCAATGCCTACCCCTTCCCCAGCCCTCCAGGACAAAGCCAGGAGGTAGAGAACCAGGAGTTAGAGCAGTGGTTCTTTGTGTTGTTGTTGTTAATCCTCACCCAAGGATATGTTTCCATTGATTTTTAGAAAGAGTGGAAAGGACGAGTGAGAGACAGTGAGAAACATCGAAACATCAATGTGGTCAATAACACCGATTGGTTGCCTCCGGGACTCTTCAGTCCTCGGGCCAAGGCTCTATCCACTGAACCAAACCAGCCAGGGAGAGTGGTGGTTCTTCAACCTTCATCTGCATCAGAACCGGCCCCACCCTGGAGTTTCTGAATCAGCAGATTAGGTGAGGCTCAGGAATTTGCATTCTAACAAGTTCCCAGGTGCTGATGATGACCAGAAATCTGGGGCACACATGTGAGAATCACTGGCTTCCTGAGAAGAAGGGGCTGCCAGATGGACCAAGCAAAGGACTGGCTCCCCTTAGCAGAAGGGACCTTTTACAATTCCTGCCAGCCAGACTGGTCAGCTACTTCAACAAGTATTTCAGATGAGAGTTTTAATTGGCTTCCTGTTCAGAGTCCACCACTGATAGAGACTACAAATCACCCACAGATCCTGGGCCCTGAGCTAAAAGAACTGATTAGGTCACAGGGGTCCTCAAACTTTTTAAACAGGGGGCCAGTTCACTGTCCCTCAGACCGTTGGAGGGCCGGACTATAGTTTAAAAAAAACTATGAACAAATTCCTATGCACACTGCACATATCTTATTCTGAAGTAAAAAAACAAAACGGCAAAAACACCCGCATGTGGCCCGCGAGCCGTAGTTTGAGGACGCCTGGATTAGGACTTCAGGCCTGTCTCCCTTGCATGTTTTCTGTGTGGGAAGACAGGTGTATATGGATATTTGGGAGGCCCAAAGGGGAGGATTGTAGGGAGACTGCTGTCCCTCCAATATTTATTACTTCCTCTCCTAGAGTAATAGAAGCTTTTAGTGCACATAACCTCCCAGCTGAAGATTACATTTCCCAGCCTCCCTTGCAACTAGGTGTGATCATGTGACTAGGTCCTGGCCAGTGGCTCGTGAAGGGAAGTTAGGTGTGCAGCTTCCTGGGCACAGCCGTCTTGCTGGCTGGAATGTGCTGGTGGGGACACGGGGCAGCCATCTCAAGTATGAGTCAGCCGCCAGATGTCCAAGACGACAGAGCAATGAAAAAGCAAGAACCTGGTCCTCCGCACCATTGAGCTGCCCTATTGAGGCAGGTTAGTAAGAAGCTAGGAAGCCTTGGCCATGGTGGTTCAGTGGTTAGAGTGTCAGCCTGCACACCTAAGCGTCTCAGGTTTGATTCCCACTCAAGGGCACATGCCTGGGTTTGAGGCAACCAGTCAATGTGTGTCTCTCACATCGATGTTTCTCTCTCTCTTTCTCTGTCCCTCTCTTCCACTCTGAAAAGCAATGGAAAAAATATCCTCTGGTAAGGATTAACAAAACAAAACAAAAAAAGGCTAGGGAAATTCTTTGGAAAGTGGAATTGGGAAACTGTGACAGGTAACTAAACAAACTGGCCGAGAAATTTACAGCCAGATACAAAAGGTCACCAGAGTGGAAAGCCCTCGGTGCCTAGCAACAGGTAAAACTGGTGCCGGACCTTGCCCCCAGGGTGGCCTTTCCTCCCCTGGCACATGGCTGGCCATGTGGTTTAGACCGCCTGACCCTGTGGTTTAAACCGCCTGACCCTTCATATCACTGGTCATGTGGTTTTAGACCCCCTCCCCGCCTTTTCCTCCCTAGAAATAACATCTAGGCCTCAGTTGCATTTCAGCTGCAGAAAAGAAACAGGACCAGCTGTGACAACTAATAACCCCTGCCCTGGTGTCAACCAAGCAGTGGAGACCAGGACCCTGAACCGACAGACGTGGAAAAGGTGATGAATATTCTTTTGAGATCCTTTCCTAAGACCTCCCCTAAATTCCCAGGCTTTAAAACTCTCAAGACAAAGGACCCAGCGCACTAACTCCCTCCTGGGAGCGAGCCCGTGCCCTTCCCTTCCTCCTTTTCTTCCCTCACAAGCGTGCATCTCCTAAACTCTAAGGGACCCCAGGAGACTTGCAACCAGGGGAGCAATGGGTAGCGGCGGCTCATCCCGGGCTAACCCCCTGAACCTGTCCCCAAGGCCCCCTTTTCTCAGACTTTCCAGTGAGCCCACAGCTGCCTGGCCTTGGCTCACTTCTTTCCCACGATGTTTCTAGAGAGACAGAGCAGCCCTGCCTAGTCTCCTGTTGTTTCTTCTGTCCTAGGCCCTTCCTTATTTCACTGCCCCCAGCTTCAGTAAACGTACTCTCAAAGACACCTGGGCTCACGTGTTGCAAATCTTTCCTGCATGAAGTCAAGCACCCACACACGGGGCCTGGTCCCTCTCCTGTGACACTATCAGCCCTGGGCAGCTTGGACTGTCACAGGAGAGGAAAACCAACTGTCTTATTTTATTTAAAAGTCACTGCAGTCTGCCCTTAGTAACCGCAGTGAACCTGGAATGCTAATAGAGGACACCACCCAGGAGTGGCTGCGAGGGTAAAAAAGAGCTGACACAGGCAGATTTGCTGGAGGACAGGTTGGGTAGCTGGGTAATAAGCCTGTACTAATTCATTCTCATTCTTATGACACTGTTTGACAAATCGAATGAAACAATGGTCTCAGCAATTAAGGTCAAGAAAATATCAAGGAACAGAGACCTGCATACCTAACTCTTCGCACAATCAGGCCGGCAACCACCCACAACACATGATTTCGAAAGACTTGATGCCTGTGTGGTCCCCGACGGGTGGTTTACCACACATCACCTTTCAGTTCAGGCCCAACCTTCAGAAGGCCTCTGTTAAATACAATAGTGCCTGGAGCCGGAGGAAGCCACTTTATATCCAGGACTTCCGGTAGGTGATTGCCAAACACCCGTTTTATTCAAATCTACCCAAGCCCTTTAAGTGGTAGGCAGAAGTCAGGTTCTCACACTGCCAGAGGCTGAGCAGGTCACTAGCAATCTTCAACAAGTGCATGCAAAATAAGGTTTAACTAATGCTACTGTTCCCGGAAAGGGGACCTGGCCCTTGATGGTAGTGTGTGGGCTCTTGACTTCGTGCAGGAAACATTTGACAACAGGAGTCCAGGTGAACGTTAGAGGACATTTGTTGAAGCTGGGGACAGTGAGACAAGAAAGGGCCTAGGACAGTGGTCGGCAAACTCATCAGTCCGCAGAGCCGAATATCAACGGTACAACGATTGAAATTTCTTTTGAGAGCCAAATTTTTTAAACTTAAACCTCTTCTAATGCCACTTCTTCAAAATAGACTCGCCCAGGCCATGGTATTTAGTGGAAGAGCCACACTCAAGGGGCCAAGTTTGCCGCAGTTTGCCTGCCGACCACTGGCCTAGGATAACAGAAGGACTTGGTGGGAAAATGAACCTAGGCTGGGCTGCTTTGGCTCACTACGAAATCAGAGAAAAGAGGGTCCTTGGGGGCAAATTCGGGGGGTTTGTCTCGGATAAACTGCCACTGCCCTTTGCTGCCCTGGTTGCAAGCCTCATGGGGTCCCTTAGAGTTTAGGAGGTGCATGCCTGAGGGGGGGGAAAGGAGGGAGGCGTAGGTGTGCTCCTGGGAGGGAGAGAGGGAGAGCGTGAGCTGGGACCTTGTTTTGAGGGTTTTAAAGGCTGGTTGTTACCCAGCCGGTCGACCTATGAACCAGGAGGTCACAGTTCAATTCCCAGTCAGGGCACATGCCTGGGTTGCGGGCTCAATCCTGCGGATCATGCAAGAGGCAGACGATCAATGATTCTCTCTCATAATTGATGTTTCTATCTCTCTCTCTTCCTCTCTGAAATCAATAAGAATATATTTAAAAAATAAAATAAAGGCTAGTTATTTAGGGGAGGATTTCAATAGAATATTCATCAACTTTATGCTGATGTACCAAAATGAGATTTATTCTCTTTATCTGTCCTTGGGTGTGGCTGGCAAATGGCACTAATTGGATTTCTACCATCTATCTCCCTGAGTAGATGCTATTTACCCTCTGGTTTGGGAGAAGTGCAAACCATGTACTTTTTTTAAAAGTATTTTTTAATTAATTTTTTAGAGAGAAAGGGAGAGAGAGAAACATGGATATGAGAGGGATTTGGTCGGCTGCCTCCTGCACGCCCCCTACTGGGAATTGAGCCTTTTGGTGCATGGGAGGACGCTCAACCAACTGAGCCACACTGGCCAGGGCCAAACCATTTACTCTTAACTGCCCATGGTTTAGGGAAGATAGGATTTTCTCGATGGCTGCAAATTGCTATTTACTAGTAACTATCTGTCTCAGTTTCCCTATTCCACTTGCCAAGAAATTTTCCTAGCTTCTTACTATCCTGCCTCACTACAATTAGGGAAGGGAAACCTGCTTTGACCAGTTGGAATACAGAAACTTAAAATGCTTTCCACACACCCTCTTTACTCACCTCCAAAAAGTAACAGAAATTGTTAGCACTTTCTTTTCCCCCCTCTGGAAAATAAAAAGGTACAGAAAGGGGCACTACCTTGCCTGAGGACTCAAAGCAATAGTAAAAACACAACCAAACTCCCAAAATAAAAGAACAGCCAGGGGATTTGTGGATGTGGAAACAAACAGGCTTTACTCTCTCTTCCTCAGGCAAT
Source organism: Eptesicus fuscus (assembly GCF_027574615.1). NCBI lineage: Eukaryota > Metazoa > Chordata > Mammalia > Chiroptera > Vespertilionidae > Eptesicus > Eptesicus fuscus. The sequence goes on from NC_072490.1 coordinate 36,884,628, forward strand.
TTTAATCAGCAAAGGCCAAGGGGAAGAGAAAGAGGGTTGGGGAGCAGAGGTAGGTAGACTCTCACAGCCTGAGAGGACAGAGGCCGTTGGAACAGGAAAGCAGGGGTCTGAGTAAAGTTCTACGCAGAAGAGAAGGGGACAGGCAAAATGTCGCACTGTTTCCTGGAAACCCAAACACTTAGTTCTTTGATGATCCCATGAGAAAAGCTAAGAATAAAGGCTCTGGGTCCAGACGGCCTGGGTGTGACCTCCATCCCCACCCAAGACCAGAGATAAACTCTGTGACTAATTTCTTAGTTGGATGGTAAACTCTTTCATTCAAACTTTTTTTTTTTTCATTCAAAAAGTTTTAAATTGCTAATGCTGACTATTTCACGTGGTCATATCGGAGTATTGGGAAAAGTTTCCAATTAGTAATAATCGTGCCTCGGAGAAACCTCATCGGCTATGATACTGCCACTGCACAAAGCTCATTTAAGTTTTTAAAAGATTCACAGAGGTTTAAAGGCCGGAGAGTACACGCCGCTCCTGCTCGCGGGCCGGCCGCGCAGGGCCCTCGTGGTGACTCACAGTTCAGGATGATCTGGGCAGCACGGTACAGCTCCAGGTGGCACAGGAGGTCCAGCAGCTGCTGGACGGTGGCCTGGCGCATCCCCCACCACCACAGCAGCTCCCGGGTGATGCTCACGCCCTGCACCCGCTCCATGGACTTGATCTTCCGCAGCTGGGTCAGGTCCGTGACCACATAGGAGGCTAGAAGGCGAGTGAGAGGATCCGCATAGAGTTAGAAAAGCAGTGCCTCCTGAGAGGGTCAGTGTATTAGCCAGGCTTTGTCCATAACTTTCCCCCCACCTGCCCCCTACCATACCAGCAACTCCACCATCGGCTGGGGTGCACGGGCAGCCCACATTATAATGCTGGTTCCATTGCACCCCCCTGGGGGCCAGCACATTAACGCTTGAACCTAAATACCAACGTGGCTACCACACAGGGCTTTGGAGAAAGACCACTGGGTGTGAGGGTCAGGGGCCTCGAGCTTTAGCTGCTTATTTGCTTTGAGCAAGTCACTCCCCCACGGAGCCTGTGTCCTCCACTGTAACAGCGGGGCAACACCTTTGCCTGTCTCCCCTTCCAGAACAGAAGCCCTGTGAAAGGGTTTTATGTGTTCTGTTCACCATTAGATCCCCAGAACAGAGAAGAGTGCCTGGCACAGAGTGGGGCCAGGGCCAGGACTAGGATGAGGCAGGGGAGGGCACCAGGGGGCAAAATTTAAGGAGGGGCTCATTCTTAGTGCTGGTCACACACTTGAGACCGGCTAGTAAGCCAGACCAAGTGGAATAGGGAAACAGAGACAAACAGTTTACAGCCATCTAGGAAATTGCAATTAAAGTACATAGTTTACACGTCTCCCCAACCAGACGGTAAATAACTTAAATCACCCTACTCAGGGAAATAGATAACAGAAAATCCCATTAGTGCCATTTGTGCCAACCGCATCCAAGGATGGAAGTCAGGGAAATAAATCTCAGTTGGGTGCATCAGCACAAAGCTGATGAATATTCTAGAGAGCCTCCCCTAAGACCTCCCCAGCCTGCACCCCTGTACCTCTCCTTTCCCCCTCTTTTTCCCTCCCTCTGCCCCTACATGTTTCCTTCGCCTTTCTCTCTCCTAAGCTCCAAGGGCCCTTCTTTTGTTTCTGTGTTTGCTGAGCCTACGCAGCCACGCTGGCTCATGTCTACTACTTCTGTAACTTTCCAGATAAACTTACTCTTTTAGTTTTAGTTCCTGGTTCTGAATTCTTTCTTTGCTGAACTCAAGAACCAAGGTCCAGCCCGACCAGCATCAGTGGTTGAGTATCAACCTATGAACCAGGAGGTCACAGTTCGATTCCCAGTCAGGGCACATGACTGGGTTGCAGGCTCCATCCCCAGTGCGGGGTGTGCAGGCTCTCATCATGGATATTTCTATATATCTCTCTCTCCCTCTTCCTTCCTCTTTGAAATATATATATATATATATATATGAACCGAGGTCCAACTTAGCCAGTAACAACTGGTGCTGTTTCGCCACCAATATCGCCGGTAACACTTGCAGCATCTGAAGATTAGGTGTCTCCTTAGGCCTCCTTAAATTTTACCCTCACCTCTAAGTCCCAGCCCTGGCAGAGGAAATATGAATGAATGAATGAATGAATGAATGAATGAGCCAGCCCACCATGGCCCACCATCTTCAAAGAATAGTTAGAAGGATCAAAAGAACCTGTGGATCCAAAAGCACTTTGCCAACTCTGAAGCACTACAAAGTTTGCAGGGGGCTACCACTGATAATACTAAAAAGAATGCATTCCTTCTTTTCATTTTCTATAATAAAATTAATAGTTGTTCACTAAAGAAAACTTAGGAAATAACGGGGGGGGGGGGAGGGACTAACAAAACAAGTTACACAGCATCCTATTAGGGTACTTTCTCTTCTAACCAACCCCCTGTCCCCACCTCCACCCACCCCCCCCCACACACACACACAGACATAGGTGTGGTTCTGTAAGTCTGTAAGATTTTGCAGCTTGTTCTTGTTTAACTTTACACCATAAGCATTTTCCCAGTCGTTACAAGCTCTTCATAAATGGTCACAAAGTATTCCACTGAGTTTACTGAAGTGAGAAAAGGCATTTCAGTTTAACTAGAAATAAAATCATCACACTTCAGTTCTAGGGTTTCAGAAATCACAGAGCAAGAATCTCTGTGAACATCAAGTCATTCATTCACTCAACAAAAAAATGACTGAGCACTACTGTGCTCGGGGTCCGCAGCCAGCTCTGGGGATCCTGTGGTGAGTCAACCAGAAGCCCAGGCGCTTCCCTGTTTGAAAAATACAAACATAAGCGGACTGAGTGAGGAAGGGGAGACGAGCGATGAAGGCCGGGAAAATAGAGCTAAGGGCACCCAGCGCTGGGCTAGGGGTTTGGACTTGATCCTAAAGCCCCGGCTTCCATGGTAGACCTCAGAGCCCTGCTGCACAAGCCCCTCTCTCTCCTCGGGACAGCTTCCTGCAGGGAGAAAGCCTCCGGGAAAGTGCCCGGCTAGAATGGAAAGTTCCCCGAGTTGCAGCTTTAGTCACTGGAAACCCCAGGCCAGATTCCAGGACAATAGGATGTGATGTCAGCAGGGTCAGGTGCTGCTTCCAGCCTCAGAGAGAAAAGAGCAGAGGGAAGCGACTGCTACTCCTCCCACTCTGGAGGCAGCATGATTTCATGAGAAAACAGAACCGCAGGGCTGCCCTGGAGCTCCGCGGCTGTGTGAACTCTCAGCCATGTCCTCAGTCTCTGTGGGTGGCATTTCCTCATAGGCAACGCAGGAGAAATAGGAATTAAGCTCTGAGGTGCCTTGTAGTTTGGACATCTTAGCTCCATGAAAGGGATGTTTTTGGTTTTTGTTTTTATATTTTTTATTGATTTCAGAGAGGAAGGGAGAGGGAGAGAGGGCTAGAAACATCAACGATGAGAGAGAATCAGTGATTGGCTGCCTCCTGCACACCCCCGACTGGAGATGGAGCCCGCAACCCAAGCACGTGTCCTGACCGAGAATAGAACCGTGACCTGATTCATAGGTCGACACTCAACCACGGAGCCGTGCCCTCAGGGCTGTATCTTTTTTTTTTTAAATATATTTTTATTGATTTCAGAGAAGAAGAGAGAGAGATAGAAACATCGATGAAGAGAGAGAATCATTGATTGGCTGCCTCCTGCAGGCCCCCTACTGGGGATTGAACCTGCAACCTGGGCATATGCCCTTGACCGGAATCAAACCCGGGACCCTTCAGTCTGCAGGCCGATGCTTTATCCACTGAGCCAAACCGGCTAGGGCGAAAGTGATGTATCTTAAGGTATTGACCTAGCAGCATCTAACCATACCTTTAAAACAGGGTTCAAACAAGATAGGGATCTTGGGGGGGATAAGGCACTGCCGAGGGCCCTGTTACATCCACACCTCTTTTCTCCACATACACAGGTAATAGAACATTTGGAAAATGGAAGAAAATCCAAGTCCCCATGACATCCCACTTGGAAGATCCCAAGAAAAGCAGTGCTTATATATTTTGCTTCTAAACTTCCAGATATGTCAGCGCAAGAAGTACAATGATGGTTCAGGCCCAGATTTTGGATTCAGAGGTCTGGGTTCACATCCCATCTCTGCTACTTACTTGCTGTGTGCTTGGGGAAGGCCCGTCACCTCTCCCTGTGCCTCAGTTTCCTCATCTGCTAATGAGGATAACCAGAGTGCCTGCCTCAGAGAGTGTTGAGAGGATTAGATTAGTTTGAAACCTAGAAGCACTTGGAATACTGGTCGGCACATGGTAAATGAGATGTGAATGTTTGCTGTAATTGTTAAGCCAGGCGTCCTCAAACTACGGCCCGCGGGCCACATGCGGGTGTTTTTGCCGTTTTGTTTTTTTACTTCAAAATAAGATATGTGCAGTGTGCATAGGAATTTGTTCATAGTTTTTTTTTAAACTATAGTCCGGCCCTCCAACGGTCTGAGGGACAGTGAACTGGCCCCCTGTTTAAAAAGTTTGAGGACCCCTGTGTTAAACCATCTACCATGCACTCGATGAAAACCTGTTTTTAAAAAAAACACAAAAAACCTGTTTTTAGCCCCGCTGGTTAACGCCACGTGGAGACTGTGCCTCCAGGTCTGAGTTCCTGGATCCTGCTGGAGTTCACCTGCTATGGTAGAAAAGCGTGCCCTTCTTCAGAGCCCTCTGGACCTGGCACAGCCTCCTGAAATGACCCACCCGAGGGTCCAATACCTCTTGTCTGGTTGAGAGAAGGGGAAAGTGCTAAGGACCTTCCCCCCCATTGTGTCCCCTAAGCAGCAACTCAATCCCATTTTACAGTGGAGAAAACTAAAGGTTTAAAGCGAGACAGTCACTTGCCTGCAGTCACACAGCTGGGCAGGGACAAAGCAGGGCTGTACACAAAGGCTGGCACCTGCCTGAGTGAGCAAGATGGGGAGCGGTCCAACAAAGGAACCCTGTCCCTGGGTCCCTCAAAATACAGCTGGGGCGCGTGAAGTGGTAAGAAGCCTGTTTTTTCCCCAAGGGCAAAAAATGGATACAGCTGCAACAATAGGGAAAGGAACAGGAGGCAAACATGTTATCTGCCAGGAACTGTCAAATTCAAAAAGCGCGCGTATTTGTGGCTGCGTGATTTTGAGTCACTTTAAGGATCTTCCTACCCCTATCTGGCAGGACCATACTCAGCCCTAAGAGACTATCTTTTCTAAAATGATTTGCAGCCCTGGCCGGGTGGCTCAGTGGGTTGGAACATTGTCCCCGTGCACCAAAAGGTTGCGGGTTTGATTCCCGGTCAGGGCATGTACCTAGGTTGTGGTCTGATCCTAGTCAGGGCACATGCAGGAGGCAACCAATCCACTTTTCCCTCTTCCTCTCTAAATTCAATAAAAACAGCCCTAGCCAGTTTGGCTCAGTGAATAGAGCGTGGGCCTACAGACTGAAGGGTCTCGAGTTCAATTCAGTCAAGGGCATATGCCCGGCTTGCGGGCTCCATCCCCAGTAGGAGGCGTACAAGAGGCAGCCAATCAATGATTCTCTCTCATCATTGATGTTTCTATCTCTCTCCCCCTCTCCCTTCCTTTCTGAAATCAATAAAAACAAACAAATAAACAAACAAAAAACAAAACATATCCTCAGGTGAGGCCTTAAAAAATTTTTTTTAAAGCATCAACTAATTGAGCCACTCCAGCAGGGCAATTAAGGGTTTTTAAAATGAGGTTATCTTGGATTATCTGAGTGGGCCCAATGTAATCACAGGGTTCTTTTTTTTTTTTTCTTCCCCTTTTTATGGAATTTACTGGGTTAACAAAAATTACAGCAGCAAGTATGTCAAACTCGCAGCCCACAACAAATATTTTTGCAGCCCAGCAATATAACGGCATGGAAAAAACATCGTAATAAAAATTTCATAACTTAATTTTTACAATATCCTGTTATACATAATTATTAATAACGAACTACAACATTCACTAATGACTGATTACTATAATCGTGTTGCATTCATTTCCCTTATGCGCCTTACACGCAGGCGCACCATTTCTCTCCACTCATACTAGCAGCGAGTATTTTAGCAGCCGACTGCCACATCATTAGTCTTGGACTGACTTGTTTGGTGTGTGCAACAGGAAATATTTCGCTTTCGGAGAACAAGAAAAATAGGTTTATTTACTTATGAATTTGTGCAGTTATTCTGTGTCTGGTAAGCTAATGTTCAAGAAAAAATATTAACTTTTATTAAAATGTTCTATTATTTTATGTTAATGATTACTCATTTATTTCAGCCCTTTATATCCAGCATGTCTCTATCGAAATAAACCTACCTTTCTATGAAAATGGAAGCTTTTGTGTTTTTTTTTTTTGTGGCCCACATAAACTTAAACCTCATTTGGCCCGTGTTAGCCTTTGAGTTTGACATGCTTATTATACAGCTACAAGGGTCCTTCTAAAAGGGAAGCAGGAGTGTCAGACTCAGAAAAGATATGATAGAAGCAGAGACCTGACAATGCTATGCTGTTGGCTTTGAAGGAAAGGGCCATGAGCCATGGGATGCAGGCAGCCTCTAGGGAGCTAGTGAAGGCAAGGAAATGGATTCTTCCCCAGAGCCTCCACAGAGAATGCAGCCCTGCCAACACCTTGGTTTTAGTTCTTCTGACCTCCAGAATTGTAACATAATACATTTGTGCAGTTCTTAAGCCGTTAAATTTATGGTAATTTGTTACAGCAGCAAGAGGAAAACTAATACAGACTAGAAAACTAGTCCTGGGAAACACAGGTGGAAGACTATCCCAGGCAGAGAACACAGCAAGTGCAAAGGCCCTGAGTCTGAACCAAGGAGGCCAGTGTGGTTGGAGCAGGTTGAGCAAGAGGGTTAGGAGAGGAGAGGTCAGGATCAGTGGGGTCAGATTGTGTCAGACTGGGCAGGTCAAGTGACGAGTTTGGATTATATTCTAAACCACAATGAGAAGCCTCTTAGGACTTTGAGCAATTCTGGTGTCTCCAGGGCCTAGAGAGTTAGAAGCCCAAAGAGGATGTACAAAGGGCCAATAGGCACATGAAAGAGGCTCCACTTCTTAGTCATTAGGGAAATACAAATCAAACCACAATACGATGCCACATCACACCCGCTCCGATGGCTAGAATACAGAAGACAGTAACAAGTGCTGGTGAAGATGTGGAGAAACTAACCCTCGTACACTGATGGTGGGAATGTAAAATGGTACAGTCACTTTGGAAAAATCTGGTAGTTCCTCAAAATGTTAGATGTAGAGCTACCCTATGACTCAGTAATTCCACTCCCAAGATATCTACCTAAGGGAAATGAAAACATGTCCACACAAAAACTTGCACATTAATGTGCACAGGAGCATTATTCACAATAGTCAAAAAGGGGAAAGAACCCAAATGTCCATCAACTGATAACTGGGTAGATAAAATGCAGTATATCCATACCATGGAATATCATGCAGTAATAAAAAGAAATTAAGCACTGATCATGCTACAACATGATGCACCTTGAACACATGCTAAAGGAAAAGTCATTCACAAAGAATCACATATTATATGATTACACTTATATAAAATGTCCAGATTAAACAATGCCTAAAACAATAGGTGTGTGAGAATGTGGGGGAGACAATTAAGGGGAACAGGGTTTCTATTGAGGGTAATTTAAATGTTTTAAGATGGATTGTGGAGAGGGATGTACAACTCTCAAATACTAAATGCCACCAAACTGTACACTTTATTTTTTTTACTATTATCTTCCACATTGATATTTATTACATTAACATTTCTAACAAAAACAAGTTCAGTAACTGATTCACATTAACAAGGTTTCATTTTGATCCTTTAGTCAATTTGAAAAAAAGCCATATCGATCAAAGGAATTAAAAGGAAAAAGCACCTTTTCCTTGTTACATATAGTATTTTTTAACACAAAGGCTCTAAACTCCAAACAGATATTAGATGCAAAATCCAACTATAGGACTCTCATTTTAATTAAGATTACAAAATGGACCTCTCTTACATTTTTTAATGTATTTATACAGTTATTTCTAAAAAGATGTTTTAACTATTGGGCTGAAACTGAAAATACATCTGTGAGAAGTATACTTCACAGTAAATACTTTTGTACCGAATTTTCATGTCACTTAGAACCTTAACCTAGTCTAAGACATTTTTGGGATAACTTAAAACTATCACTTTTTGGAAATGTTTTTTGGTACTTCAATCAAGTGGTAAAGGGATTTTATTCTAAAACTAGAAGCCCGATGCACAAAGATTCCTGCCAGAATGGGCCTTCCTTTCCCTGGCTGCCGGCACTGCCTTTCTGCTCCGGGCTGGAGCCGCCTTTCCACCTTTCCACACTGCTCAGAGGCCTGGAACTGCCAGGGGTGGTGTGGAACGCCTGCATCATTGCCATGGCTCGGGGCCCGCATATGCAAATTAACCCACCATCTTTGTTGGGTTAATTTGCATACTCACTCCTGATTGGCTGGTAGGCGTAGCAAAGGTACAGTCAACTAGCATGTTACTCTTTTATTAGGTAGACTAGAGGCCTGGTGCATGACATTCGTGCACTGGGGGTTGGGGGGTCCCTCAGCCTGGCCTGTGCCCTCTCGCAGTCCGGGACCCCTCAGGGGATGACAACCGGTTGCTATAACACACACTGACCACCAGGGGGAAGACACTCAATGCAGGAGCTGCCCCCTGACTGGTGGGTCCACCGTTCAGTCGATTTACATATTAGCCTTTTATTATATAGGATTAGGTAGATATAGGGCTAGAATTTAAACTTCAACACTCCCATCCTTGGGTAATACAATTATGAATATTCCGAAATCCAGATACCTCTTACTTATATAATCAGCATTTCAGAACTATGCCTGATAAGTGACACTTGAAAAAGACTAATACAGAATTAGAAGAACTTATACGATTGAAACCATCTAAACTCGTCTTTAGGTTCTATATTTACAGTATTGTCCAGGAGAAATTAAAGATGAACTCTGCACTTTATTTTTCTTTTAAATATTGAATGCTTCACAAGTTTGGGTGTCATCCTTGCAGAAGGGCCATGCTAACCTTCTCTATATCATTTCAGTTTTACTATATGTGCCTTAGAAGTGCATTTCCTAGAAAACAGAAGTTGTTCTGGCATTCACAATTGAGGCCAACATGGAAAAAACTAGAGGGAGTCTCTTACACACAGTTTGTCCACTGCCCGGGAAACACTCAAAGCAGTTAAATTACAGAGCATCAAGCAAAGAAAATCAGGTAGTAATAGACATTCTCAGAGTTGCCCTGACAAGGTACCACTGACTGACTCTAGGGAGAACAGGGAGGCTGAGGGCCAGGAAGTGGAAAGATATTTACCTTCTTCTATCACAGGTGTATTATTTACATCATTTAACCTAGTGCATTTGTTATTTTTATCCATTAAAAATACTTAATAAAAATACACACTGAAAATAAATCCATGCTGCTAAAGAATATTGCTTGGCAAAGAGAAATAATTGTAATATATTTTAAGTGAAAAAGCAGGCTATTACAATGTTCAAAATGACATGATTTTTGAAAAATGTATACACATAAACAGGTTTAGAAAAAAGGCTAGACTGCATAAAACACCTACCACTCTGGTGGTACATGGTAAGAAGCCAATAAATGTTAGCTATTGTTGTTGTTATATTATTATTGGTATCCAATATTAAAAATGGGTATCCCTGAGTGGTGGAATTTGAACTCAGTTTCCCACCGTATTTTGCAACAAACATTTATTATTTTTGTTACTGGTTTAAAACAGTTTCTGAATCTCAGCATTATTGACACTTTGGGCTAGATAATTCTTGATCTTTTTAAGATTTTTTAAAAATTAATTTTGAGAGAGAGAGAGAGAAGAGAGAGAGAGAAACATTGATGTGAGAGTAGAACATCGATCTGCTGCCTCCTGCTACCAGGGATGGAGCCCGCAATGACCGGAATCAAACCAGCAACCTTTCCTTGCACAGGATGACGTCCAACCAACTGGACCACACTGGCCAGGGCAGGCTGGATAATTCTTTATGGAGGGGCTGTCCTGTGCATTCTAGGATGTTTAGCAACATACCTGGCCTCTACCCACTGCATTTCCCAAGTTCTGTCAACCAAAAATGTCTTCAGACATTGGCAAATGTTCCTAGGGGACAAAATCACCCATGTTTGAGAACCGCTAGGTTAAAACATATATTATTTGCTCAAACTAGATGAGTAACACACACATGTTCATTTCTCTCAACTGTACATATATATTATATACTCTTGCATAAAGGGTATATGTTATAATCTAAATTTTAAAGAACAGATAGGTATTTTAAAAATAAAGTGGCATGAGTTACACTGATGAAAACATAAAACTAAGATGATCATTGTTAACACCTTCTTATTACTACAAAAATCTCTAGAACTTCTGACCCTTAGGTGTCAGGTACTTTTTAAACAATTTTTATTCCTTGGTCCTGGCTGGGTAGCTCAGTTGGTTAGAGTACAGTCCGATACACTAAGATTTCTGGTTAGATCTCAGGTCAGGGCACATACAAGAAGCAACCAAAGAATGCATAAATAAGTGGAACAACAAATCTCTCTCTCTTTCTCTCTCTCTTCCTTCCCTCCCTCCTCTCCTTTCCCTCTCTAAAATCAATTAAACATTTTTTCATTCCTCACACACTCCAGTTTACAGATTAAGAAGCGGAGGCTCAGAGAAGTTAAGCAACTCACCCAAAATCACCAGCTGAATTGCCGCCCTCTGCTTGGGAACCTGAGCACCACCAGCCCAGCGTCCCCCTGGATGCCAAGTGCTCCCAGCCAATCATCAGGCACAAACGAACAAAACACACCCAGGAGTTACAGTGTCCTGGTGGGGCCTGACACGGCGTTCAAATGCCATTCTGCCACTTTGCAAGGCCCCTGGTCCCTGGCAAGTGACTCTACCTTTCTAAATCCGTTTCCTCCTCTGTAAAACGGGGTGAGAGAAATACGCACTTTATAGGCTGTAGGACGCACGGAGGTAGCCCCTGTCAAGTGCTCCCATCAGGGCCCGGCACACCGGTGATTTACAGCAACTGCGCACGGCTATTACACGCCGGACGGGAAACAGCACCGTCGGCGGTCATTACTTTGCGAAGGGCTTAGCGACAGCAGGGAACTCCAAAGATCACAAAACGCCTTCCAGAAGCTCGCACTAGGGTCCAGAGAGGGGTCAGCGGCCGGCCCGCGGGCACACAGCGCGACGTGGGTCCACATGGCAGCACGCAGAGCCCCTCGGATCAGGACCCACTACGCAGGCGAGGAGGGGGCTTCCAGGCCGGCCCGGCGGGGTCGCTAGGGGGCCCACTCACCGAAATGCATCCAGTCCCACTCGCTGAGCGTGTCCATGTTGCGGCACAAGTCGTCCAGCACCCAGGAGGGCAGCTGGTAGATGTAGCAGGACATGGCTGCACAGGAGGCGCCGGCGGAGAGCTCCCGGGAGACTGAACCACACGCCGCGGGACTCGGCTTCTTGACTCCGGCGCTGGCCGTCCCGCCTCGCCCCGCCTCCCGGGAAGTGGGCGGGGCCAGCGCTGGACACCACTGCCCCCCAGCGGCGATGTGGGGCGCGACGCCGTCAGGCCGGCTGGACCAGAGCTGCTGGGAAACCAAAAGGGGGAAGAGCTGGGAGGGGAAACTGAGGCCCAGAGTGGAGAGGAAACTCGGTTGAGGCCATCCGAGAATTCCGTGTCGGTCCTAGGAGACCTTCTGACTTTGCTTCCTGTGCTTTTGGCGCTCTGCCACATATAATTCAGGCATTCTTATGGTGTTGGAGATACCTAAGGAGAGAAAACCTATAAAAGTCTGGCAGGTGTGGCTCAATGATTCTCTCATCATTGACGTTTCTATCTCTCTCTCTCTCTCTCTCTCTCTCTCTCTCCTTTCCTCTCTCTGAAATCTATCAATAAAAAAAGTCCTTGCTTTCACGATACTTACACCCTAGATGGGGGTGATGAGGAGGAAACAGCAATAACTAATCAAAATACTGAATAAGTATGTTACATAGTTTGTTAAAACATAATAAGTGCTATTGCCAAAAAGCAAAAGGGAAGTTGACTAAGGGAAATTAGGAATACAGAGCTATCAGGGGGAGGACTAGCCAAGATAGACTTTATCATAATAATGGCTAATTTTTATTTGAGCAGCTACTATGTGCCAGGCACTGTTCTAGGTGCTGGGGATACCTCTAAACAAAATCCCTGCCAGGGAGAGAGACAGACAGTAAGCAATAAAAATGAAAAATGAGTAGGGGAGGAAAGGAGAACATATGTAATACTTTCAACAATAAAGATTTAATTTAAAAAAAATTTTTATATATATATTTTTTATTGATTTTATTACAGAGAGGAAGAGAGAGGGATAGAGAGTTAGAAACATCGATGAGAGAGAAACATCGATCAGCTGCCTCTTGCGCACCCCCCACTGGGGATGTGCCCGCAACCAAGGTACATGCCCTTGACCGGAATCAAACCCGAGACCCTTCAGTCTGAAGGCCGACGCTCTATCCACTGAGCCAAACCGGTCTCGGCAAATTTAAAAATTTTAAATGCAAAATAATAACAGCATTATAAATGATAGGTAATGTTAGAGAACAAAAGTAGAGTATGATGAAAGGGAGTGGGGGTGGCTAATTGCATATTCATTATATTTTTTCATATTCATTATCTTTTAATGTGATCAATATTATTGGAGGAATATGGTAAGAGGGACTGTGAGACAAATTGAATTATCAAATAGGGTATGAGGAGAACTTATACTAATAATGACTAGGATTTATTAAACAGACTTGACCTGGGTTATTTCACTTATTCCTCACAATGACTCCATGAGGTAGGCAGGTGTGGTGATTATCCCCATTCTACAGATGAGGAAACTGAGGCACAGAGAAGTTAAATAACTTGTTTAAACTCATACAGGTACTAAGAGGCAGAGCTGAGATTTGAAACCTAGCAGTCTGACCACTGGCTACAAACTGCCTCTTTAATAAAGTAACTACTATAACAACACTACAACTTTATAGTGTGCTTTGCCTAAATTATTTTATGTAATTCTCATAAGCCTATACTACAGATATTATTATCCCCTTTTTACACAGAAGTAAATAGGTTCCAAGAGCGTAGGCAACCTCATCGAGGGCAGATCAACAGCTAAGAGTCCCACTTTGCAGCTGTAAACGTCAGCAATGGAGTATGGCTACAGAAGAAGGAACCTGAAATGAAAATGAGAAGTCCTAAGGCCAAGTTCCAGTTCTGTGACCAACAGGCTTTGTGACCCTGGACAATGCATTTCACTTATCAAGCCTTGCTTTACACATCTGTAAAATGGGACGAATCATCCCTACTGCTTAGAGTTGTGAGCCAGGGAAGTGGATTGACAGCCATATAGAACACCTACTCCAGGGTCTTCCTTGCACAATGTACTTAGAAAACGGCGGCTGCCACTGAGAACATTGAGAAGTTCACAGGAAGGAGTGCTCCACTGCTTGGAAGGCACTGTACTCCACCGATACCTAGATGGGTTTCCCTTGAGTAAAGGACATAAAATTCACTTAAAATAGAAGAGAGCACATTGACCAGGTGGCTCCTGTACGCACCCTGCCTGGGGACTGAACCCAAAACCCAAGCATGTTCCCTAACCATGGATTGAACCCTGGACTTTGATGGGAAACAATGACATGGTATCAGGCAGCACTGTGACTACCACAGAGTAGCACTGAGGTGCTAAGAATGCTAAGACAGCCCTAGCTGGTTAGGCTCAGTGGATAAAGTGTTGGCCTGCGGACTGAAGGGTCCCAGGTTCGATTCCCCCGTCAAGGGTACATGCCTGGGTTGTGTGCTTGATCCCCAGTAGGGGGTGTGCAGGAGGCAGCCCATCAGTGATTCTCTCTCATCATTGATGTTTCTATCTCTCTCTCCCTTTCCCTTCCTCTCTAAAATCAATAAAAATATATTAAAAAAAAAAAGAATGCTAATACACAGAAATCTAGTATTAAGTATCTGGAAAGCTCTCACTGGTATTTCTAAGTCCAGAGTGTAAAACATTAATACCTATTTCATATTCTCAGTGCACACTGATTTCTACCCAGTGCCCTGTACTTTATTTTATTTTATTTTAATATATTTTATTGATTTTCCACAGAGAGGAAGGGAGAGGGACAGAGAACTAGAAACATCGATGAGAGAGAAACATCAATCAGCTGCTTCCTGCACACTCCCCACCGGGGATGTGCCCGCAACCAATGTACATGCCCTCGACCGGAATCAAACCCGGGACCCTTGAGTCCACAGGCCGGCGCTCTATCCACTGAGCCAAACCAGTTTCGGCTACCCTGTCCTTTTATTACCTTTTCAATATAAGCACTGGTGAAATGTTAACCACTTACCTTTTTTTGGTTCTTTTTAAAATAGACTTTAAAGAGCAGTTTTAGGTTTACAACATCATTGAGAGGAACAGGGATTTCCTATATACCTCTTGCCCTCACATACACTCTCCTCTATTATCAACATTCCCCACCAGAGTGATACATTTGTTGTAATTAATGAACCTACAATGACACATCATTATTACCCAAAGTGCATAGTTCAGAGTTAACTCTTGGTGTTGTACGTTCTATGGGCCTGGACAAATGTATAATGTCATAGATCATGTAGTGTAGTATATAGTATAGCATACATATAGAAACATACAGGATAGTTTCACTGCCCTAAAAAATCCTGTGCTCTGCCTAGTCATTCCTCTCTCCCCTCAAGCCCTGGCAACCACTGATGTTTTTACATCAGAATTTTGCCTTTTCCAGAATATCGTATAGTTGGAATCATACAGTATGTGACTTTTTTATATTGGCTTCTTTCATTTAGTAATAAACATTTGTTTTCTCCGTGTCTTTTCATGGTTGACAGCTCATTTCTCTTTAGTGCGGAAGAATCCATTGTGTGCCCTGGCTGGGTAGCTCTGTTGGTTAGAGCATTGAACCAATACACCAAGGTTGCTGGTTCCATCCCCAGTCAGGGCACTTACAAGAATGAGTGCATAAATAAGTGGAACAACAAATCGGTTTCTCTCGCTCTCCCTTTCTCTAAAATCAACTTTAAAAAAAATATATTGTCTGGATGTCCCACATTTTATTTATCACCTACTGAAGGACATCTTAGTTGCTTCCAAGTTTTGGCAATTATAAAGCTGTTACAAATATCCATGTGCAGGGTTTTCAATGTTAAGTTTTGAACTCCTTTGAGTAAATACTAAGGAGCACCATCGGTGGATAGTATGGTAAGAGTATGTTTAACCTCGCCAGCATCACAGAGTGTGGCCTTCTTAATAGTGCCTTGTGGTATACCATTTTAATTTTCATTTCCCTGATAATACATGATGTGAAGCATCTTTTCACATGCTTACTTGCTATCTGTGTATCCTCTTTGTATTTATTTATTTTTAAAATTGATTTTAGTGAGACAGGAAGGGGAGAGAGAAACATCAACTTGTTGTTCCACTCACGTATGCATTCATTGACTGATTCCTGTATGTCACCTGACCAGGGATGTAACCTTCAACCTTGGCATATCGGGAGGACACTAACCAACTGAGCTACCCGGCCAGAGCTATGTATTTTCTTCAGTGAGGAATCTGTTAAGGTTGGTTCTGTCTTCTTGAAAAAACAAACAAACAAACAAACAAACAAAAAAACACAAAAAACTTTGTTCCAACCTAAGTATTTTTCTTAATACTTTTCAGTAGTGCTTAACAATTTTTAGTGATATATCATATTTATGAGAAAAATAAAAATAAACAATGGTTTTTTTTTAAAAAAAGTGTTGGAAAGAGAAGGAACTGAGAATGAAGTGAGTTGCTTGTGCCTGCTACTCCCTCTCCACCTTAAGCCTTTAAATAAACATGGCTTTTAGGCCTCTCCAAGAGAGAAGAGCCTAGTTAAAATAACACCAAACACACCTTCCCTATTTCCTTTACTCAGCACCATTTAATGTATTAAAAAGTTTTTTTAAACTCAAAATAGGAAACAGCACAATCTTTTAATACATTTAATACATTCATAAGACTTCAAACGAAAAACATATTATTCATGCTACAGATTTTCAATCTTCCTTGGACAACACAAAAAACACAGTACTCAAATTGCATGTTTTAACAACTGAAACATGAAATCTCATTTTGACACAAAGACAGGTTAAAAATAAAATAACACCAACATCGAACTAATCCAGCACCAGCAGACTTCCTTAAATCACCATCCTATCTAACTATGGAACTCACATTGCTACCTTCTGTACCAGCATTCCTTCTTCCCTACATAAAAAATTAGATATTTATAAGTATATCACTGAATGAGTACTACAACAGGCTCGTCTCTCTCAGAGAGGCCTAAAAGCCAACTATTTTGCTGAATGTTGAAGAGGGGAACCAGACTGGGTGAAACTTAACGCACAGCGAGACAACTGTGGGGTGTTTGTCTCATTCACTTCATTCTGCAGAGCTCAGGAATTGTGCTCAAAGGTTAGCACAGGAACTAAAGATGCCAAGAAATATCCCAACATTATTTACAAGACAAAGAGTGTACTAATGTCTATGGAGAGCTTATAAAGATGCCATAGAAGATATTTAAGTTATAAAGTTAAATGAGAAAGAATACAAAATTGTATGTACAATATAACCTCAACTATGTAAAAACAAACCAAAAGTTGCCCTAAAAGGGGATGAAAATTCAAAATGTTAAGTTAGTGATTGTGTTTAAGTAGTTTATCTGCAGTGATCTTTTTCTTCCTTTTATTTTTCTGTCTTTTCCAAGAATTTCTCTGATTTTTTTTAAACTATTACACAAAAGGAAGCCTGATAGAAGTACTGAATGAATTTAAGTCCAGCCTATAAGGAAGTATAAAACTATAAAACATTCCAGGCTACTCTCTGAATCCACTGTGTGTGAGCAGGAACTTCCCAGAGCTGCGAGGGCTTCGTGCTAAGTGTCACCATATCCTGCCGGATGAAAAATGTTGAACCAAACAAATGTCATGGATTTACAAAAAGAAACAGAAATACCCACACTTGGCAGAGACCTATTCACAGTATGGTAGTATCTCCTACTTATTAGAGTTAAACAAGAGGACAGCTCTTTTCTCCTATCTTCTGTGTAGATGTCAAGTTTCAAAAGAGCTAGCATCACAGGAACTGTAAAAAGCTAATCCTGGTTTAAAAACAGTAATAAAACAGCACTGGAACAATAGTGAACAGAAAAAAAGCACAAAATTTATAAAATTATTAAAAGTGCTTTCTATAAAAATGATCCCCTTTAAAACATTTATTTACTGTACACACTTTAAGCTCCCCTATTTTCCCCCTGCAAAAAATGGCAAACCTTCCAAATACTTTCTACCAAAATACCCACTGGTTTGTTCATTCAACAAACACAGATGAAGGCTCATAATGTGAGAGGCACTGGGGTCTCAAAGAGCAGACAGTTTTGTCCCTGCCTCAAGGACATCTCAGTCTTCTCAAAGCAGGAGGCAGACATATCACCAACCACAATACAGCAATTAAAGCAGATGCCACTGCTTTCTTACAATCAAAGAGTATGCTACAATTCTCACTGAATTACTTACACAAAGGTTCTTACACTTTCCTGACTTACAAAGAGGCAACTACTTTCCCTTCATAAACACTTCTAAAGAGGGCAGACATTACATTTTGTGATATTGGCCCCTAAACATCACAATACCTAGTGAAGTCAGTTAACTTTCTTTTAAGCAATGGAGCATTTGTTACTCTAAGAATGAGACCTTGACACTGAGCATAAGTGACCAGTCTTGTATCTAGATTAAGACTAGCCCATTCCATCAACAGCTGAGACTTGGGAGTACAAATTTCAGTTAAAATCTTCAATCTCCTCTTCCATCCGCTGATTTTCAATATGCTCCTGTGTCAGCCGCTCCAGGTCTTTCTTCACATTTGGGTGGTCTTCCAGATCTTCGTAGAGTGATCTCACAATGTCCAGTCTCCTGTAATCCTCAGGCTTGACTAGGCTTCGGACAACCTGAAGGCATCGCTCTTTTAGGGTATACACTGTAAGGGCAGAAAACCGAATCTTCAGCAGCGAAATTCAGGCAGGCCTTCAGACAAGGGATGAGCAAGAGGCTTTGCCAACAATGGCAATTACATTTACTTCAGATGGACCTCATTTTGGGCAAAAAAAAGTGAGTACATGTATTGTGGCAGAATGTAATATGATGGCCCCAATCGGCATTTCATGGTATTCATAACCTTGTGTACTAACTTCCCCTTGAAAGTGGGCTGGGCTTGTCATGTGCTTTAATAACTGGATGTGGGTAAAGTGACACTGTGGCAATTTTGAGTCTAAGCCTTAAGCAACTTCCACTTTTACCCTCTCAGAAGCCCTGAGCTACCCTGCAGGTCAGGCCATACAAAGAGGGATAGGCACTGAGATTACATGGGAGAGAAGACTAGCCCTCAGCCAACATGCCAGGAGAAGGCAGACACACCAATGACCACCAATGAGCAGAATAACCACCTAGCTGAACTCAGTCCAGACTGCAGAATTATGAATAAATCAAATGGTTGTTGTTAGTTTTGGGGTAGTTGTCACATAGCAATAAGTAACCAAAACAGTATATAACTGAATTTGGAGGAAATGAAATCTGATTTTATTTACTCTCTAAGGGTACTCCATTTAATTTATCAATGATCATTTTTGTATACCCATTTCTTTAAAACAGGATCTTTATAAGCCTGAACCTTATAAAGATGCAAATACTTAATGTGGTATTTTTTAATCCCATAAGAACATCAGTTTCTTTTTTTAAAAAAATATGTTTTTACTGATTTTAGAGAGAGGAAGGGAGAGGGAGAGAGAGCTAGAAACATCAATGGGATAGAATCATTGATCGGCTATTTCCTGCATGCCCCCTATTGGTGATCGAGCCCACAACCCGGGCATGTGCCCTGACCGGGAATTGAACAGTGACCTCCTGGATCACAGGATGATGCTCAACCACTGGGCCACACCGGCAAGTTCAACTTAATCACTATGAGGCTAACGTTCAATTCAGTTATTTTTTTAAATCCCTGATTGACACTGAGTTTGACTGGGTTAAATAACATTAAAAAATACAATACTAGAAGTCATATAAACAAGCCATAATATCAATCCCCTATACTTTGTTCTTCTGAAACTCCAAGGCATAATTCTGCTCCAAGACCAGGGTAACAATGCATTCATAAGTCTACAATCAGATATTTTAATTTAGCCCAACTCTGACAAGCCCAAAGATATTTTTATTTTTTTAGAGAGAGAGAAAGGGAGAGGAAGAGAGAGAGAAACATCGATGCGATAGCAAAACATGGACTGGCTGTCTCCTCACACCCCCTACTGGGGATGGAGCCTGAAACCCAGCATTTGCCCTGACTGGGAATCGAACCGGCAACCTTTGGGTGCACAGGATGATGCCCAACCAACTGAGCCACACCGGCCAGGGCCCAAAGAGCTATATATATATATAATATATATATATAATATATATATATTTTTTTTTTTATTGATTTCAGAGAAGAGGGAGGGAGAGAGAGATTGAAAGATCAATGATGAGAGAGGATCACTGATCAGCTGCCTCCTGCACATCCCCTACTAGGGATCGAGCCCACAACCTGAGCATATTCTCGGATGGGGAATCAAACTGTGACCTCGTGTTTCATAGGTCGACATTCAACTTCTGAGCCACACCGGCCTGTCCCAAAGAGCTTTTGAAACACCACAACACCTTTGCTCAATACAGAGCCTACAAACACATTACTTCCATTTTATTTGTGGTGGAGAATAGGACACAGAAAGGTTGAATACCTCGTTGAGCATCAGGCGAAAACCAGTAAGGGCTTGGCTACTGTAAGTGGCCTTTCCTCTACTTATAACAACCTTATCTCTTTAAAACGTAAGATGGGGGAAAAAAAAGTAAGATGGAATAACAGTACCTGGTAGTGTGATGTTGGCAAAAATAGGCTGTCCATCAACATTGAGAGATGGCACAAATAGTTCAGTTTGGTTAACCAGAAGCCCATCATATGTCCCAGCATCTCGGAAGAGCCAAAGGTGACCTGTTAATACAAGCAGAAGCTGTTAAGTAGGGACACACCCATTTGCTTCATCATCCTGGACTGATAATGAAATACTTGCCATTCTGCTTAAGTGTCATGCAAAATATCATAATATTAGCTTACTCAATCCTCACAATAGATGCATTTACAGATGAGAAAATAGGTCTGAAAAAGCCAAGTGACTTGCTCAAGGCAACAGGGCCAGTAAATAGAAGGGCATGTACCTGAGGCTCCAAATCCTATCCCTATCTTCTGCCATGGAGGAAAAGCAAACCACAACACTGCAAACTGAAAGAGAGGAGGTCACTGACTCCTCAAATCTGTGTTTCTCAAAAACAAGAAGATGCAGTCCTGGCCGGTGTGGCTCAGTGGTAGAGCATTGGCCTGTGCACCAGAGGGTTGAGGATTCTATTCCAGTCAAGGGCACATACCTGGATTACAGGTCTGATCCTCAGCCCAACCCCAATCCTCTCAGAACCCCCTCCCACCCACCCCCCACCCCTCACCCCCATCAGAAGCAGTGGGAGGCAACCAATCAATGTGTCTCTCTCACATCCATGTTTCTTTCTCCCCCTCCCATTCCCTCCCATTTTCTCTAGAAAATCAATGGAAAAATATCCTCACTCCTCGGGTGAAGATTAAAAAAAAAGAAGAAGGTGCTAAAACACCATGTTGAGAGAAAGAAGCCAGACAGGAAGTGTATATTTTGTAGGAACAGGTGAAACCAATCTATGATACAAAAAATCAGAAGAGTGGTTGCCTCTAGGAGGGAAGGGGCAAAAGGATACTTTCTGGGGTGACAGGCATGTTCTAATCTATAACTTGATCTAGGTGTTGCTACATTTGTCAAAACACATCAAACCCTAAGATCTGTACACTTACACTCTATGTAATTTACTCCTGAATGAGAAACAAATAATCACATGCAAGAGAGAGAAAGAGAGAGAGAAGGAGGTAAACCTCTAGGCTTAATTTTGTTTAAGGAGGGAGGAGGTGTCTCTCAGAAAAAATATAGCATGTGTTCCTGGGATATAAACTTACTTGAAGAATTGATGGGAAAATTTAAGAAATGTAAACTGGTCATTTTTTTGTTGTGGTAAAATATATATAACATAAAATTGACCATTTAAACCATTTTAAGTGTATAGTTCAGTGACATTAAGTATATTCACCTGGTAATATATATATTTATACATATATTAATCCTCACCCAAGGATATGTTTCTATTGATTTTTTTTTTTTTTTGAGAGAGAGAGAGAGAAAGAGAAGGAGAGAGAGAAACATCGATCAGTTGCCTCCCACACACCCCAACCGGGGATCAAACCTGAAACCCGGGGATATGCCCTGACTGGGAATCAAATTTTGACCCTTTGGTGCACAGGAGACACTTGCTCCAACCATCTGAGCCATACCAGCCACCTGACACAATACATAGTTATTACAATACTAGAGGCCCGGTGCATGAAATTTGTGCATGGTGGGGTCCCTAGGCCTGGCTGGCGATCAGGGCCGATCAGGTTCCCTGCCTCACCACCTCCCCTCCTCTTCCTTCCCTCACCGCCCGCATCTGCCGCCACCCATCCCTGGTTCCCTGTCCCAACCCAGGGCCCATCCCCAATCAGGCAATCGGGGCCTGCTGGCTGGGGGGAGGGACCGGGAGGTTGGCCAGCAGGCCCCATCAGTGATCAGGGCCTGTGGGCTGGGGGAAGCTCCTGCACTGAGCATCTGTCCCCTGGTGGTCAGTGTGTGTCATAGCAACTGGTCGTCCTGTTGTAATGGCCACTTAGGCTTTTATATATATAGATTATTGACTACTAGAGGCCAGGTGCACGAATTCATGCACAGGTGGGGTAGGGCCAGCCTGCCCTGATTGGGACCGATCGGGCAGGCCGGCCGGGGGAGGGGACATGGGAGGTTGGCCGCCGCCTGCCCCCAATCTAAACCCCTTCAACTTTTTCACCCAGCCCCCCCAACTCTCCTTCCTTCTGTTCTCTGTATCTATGAGTCTATTTCTATGGTTGTGAAAATTAAGGGAGCCTAGGACTACTTTCTTCTTGAAAGCCATTGGGAGATTACTACCTCTTTAGGCAATAAGACCTAATCTCCCCCTCGGTTATTACAACAGCTTCCTAACTGGTTCCTCAACAGCAGTCTTCCCCCGCAAACCACTTTGCAACCCAACCTGAGTGAGCTTTTCAGAATGTAAACCTGACAATGTCGTGTCCCTGCTAGAAAACCTTCAATGGCCCCCATTTCCCTAGAGGTAAAAATCGCCTTTAGGGCTTCCGCTCCCACCATTCCATACCTTCTTCTCCTTCAGCCCATGTGGTTCCCTCTGCCCAGAACTGTCTGGGGTTGGCTAGCTCCCATTCATCCTGCAGGACTCCCTTTTTTCTCTGAGAAGCTCTCCGTAGTTGAAACCACACGTGTACCCACCACCATCACCACCACCACCACCACCCCCTCACTGAGCAGATGCCGGCTGCAAGCTCCAGCAGTCCTCTGTGCTGTTCCTCTCGCAGCAAATTTGACACTGGCTTGTTCTCATCTGTGTACCCATTACTCTGACTCCCCCCACTGAGCTGTGTTCTCCATGCATACAGGGCGCCTACGCGGACCTGGCCCACTGAGGACATCGAAGAATGTGAGATTCTTCCATTCAGGGACTGAACACATGGGCATTAGGGATGGAGCACTGCTTTTAAGGTAACTATCCGTGGAAGGGGGTGGGGGTAGGGGGAAGCCACCATCGAATGCAAATTAGTAGCAGCGTCAACTTGGATCTGTCACTACCTCTTTGGGGCCTCAGTTCCTCAGGCGTAAAAGGGAATAATAATGACAACAGCACCGGCCTCCCGGGAGGGGGGAGGGCCTTCGATGAGTTCGTGCCACCGTTGCTGTTGCTATCAGGCCCAGATCGCTGGGCACAGCTCAGCACCGGCGGGCAGGCGCTCGAAGGGGGCGGCGCGGCCGGACCGCGAAAGGGCGACCCTACCTCGGTAGCTGTGCATGCGGCGGCCCGTGCCCGGCGGCAGCGTGGGGTAGGGCTGCGGCTCGCCGTCGAAGTTGAGCCACACAGGAAGCACGACGCGCGGGCTGCGGTTGCAGAAGATGACCTGGGACGGCTCGCGCGAGTTCACAGAGCGCAGCACCGGCCGCGGCCTCCCTGCCTCCATCTCCTCCGCGGCGTCTGCCGCCTCCGGATCGGACTCTGCCCAGCCGTACTCTGAGGGACCGTACCCCTCTGCGCCCACCCCAGCCTCCCGCAACTTCCCCGCCTTCCAGGGCACTACCTCCGGCGCCTAGACAACCCCGGCCTCGGAGCCTCGGGATTCGCAGACCACAAGGGGCGGGGCGGGACCTCCGCACGTCAGTGCCGTTCTCCCTTCTCTGGGTGGAGGGTGGAGCGTACATTCGCAGAAATGGCTGGGTGGAGGCTATGCGCATGCGCAGATGGATCTCCCTAGTCCCGGGGGCCAATGCTCACTGAGGCTATGCGCATGCGCAGATGGATCCCCCCAGCCACAGGGACCAATTCTCACTGAGGCGGTGGGTGGTACTCGGTCACCCCATTCCCGGCTTTCTCCTAGAAATTTGTTTTTCTTTCCTCCTGTTAGTTTCCGTAGTTTTATTCATTCTCTTAAGGCCGTCATGCTTTTTGCCATATTCTCCCTACCATCTGCGCTATTAGTTATTTGTTTTCTCTTCATTTAGGGGTCACAAAATTAAAATTTTATGCAGAAGAGCATAAAAATTTTCCCTCTCTTCCCCTAACCACCCAGAAAGAGTCCCTGAAGGCAGCAAGTATCAGTTTTTTGTACTTCCTTTCAAAAGTATTCTATGCATATGCAAGCAATTTAAAAAGTCTGAGAGGAAATTTTATATTAGTACTACCAATAGAAATTCATTATCCCTTGCTATAAAAGAGTACAGTGGAACTAAGTTTAAAGAAAAGAAGTTATTAATTTGTATCTATTGTTTGTTTTTTAAATAAATTTTTATTGATTTTAGAAAGGGAGAGGGAGCGAGAGATAGAAACATCAATGAGGGAGAATCATTGATTAGCTGCCTCCAGCATATGCCCTGACTGGGATCAAACCTTGACCTCCTGGTTCATAGGTCAACCGTCAACCACTGAGCCACGCCTGGCCAAGCTATCTATTGTTTGTTTAAAGCACTTGACCCTGCTTTTGCTTTAAAGGGATTAGCCAAGTGTTAGATGCCAAGTGTTAGTTGTCAAACCAACTTTCTCCTGAACATAATCAGAAAGATTTTTTAAAAAGAAAGATTAAAGGAAAATGAAAAGGGAATCACTTTTCACACTGCAGTGTGTGCCCTCTGAAATTCACACCTGTAGGTGGTAGTGGAACAGCACCAGGTGTAGACCAGTGGCGTTAGACCAGACCTGAGTTCAGCAACCTCACTACTTGAGTTCTGGCTAGGAAACAATTCAGAGCCAAGACTCAAACTATACAGAAGTAGAAGAAGCAGTTCGTAAAAGAAATGGGCTTAGGAAACAAGTTATAGAGGCAAAGAAAGGGCCCTTGGAGCTTAGAAGTAAAGAAGGTAAAGGTGAGCCACTTGGTCAGGGTGACATACAAGCATTTAATGCTAACAGGCCCTGACCAGATAGCTCAGTTGGTTAGAGCATTGTCCCCATACACCAAGGTTGTGGGTTTGATCCCTGGTCAGAGCACATATAAGAAGCCAAATCAATGTCTCTCTCCTTTCCTCTCTCTCTAAAGTCAATCAATAACAATTTTTTAAATGCTAATGAACAACTTCTTAGACAAAAGGGTTATCAACGCCAATCTGAATTACTTGATCATTTATTAAAGTGGAACATCTTAAAAAATTATATCAACAAAATGGATTTCACCTTATAATGCACTTATTTTCCATTTCACTCTTAAGGTCTCACTGGGGTTGTCACATTGAATGAGTTCAAACTTAAGGATAAAAGTAAATCTCAATTCAAAAATGTTTTATGATGTACAGAAATTCTTTGTACTATTCTTGAAACTTTTCTACAAGTCCGAAATTTATTTTACAAAAAATTATTCTTTAAAGAATAGCTTGATATTTAGAGAAGAGAGAGAAACATTGATGTGAGAGTGCAACATCGATCTGCTGCACACCCCCGTGTGTGTCCTTGACTGGGAATCGAACCAGCAACCTCCTGGTGCACAGGACCATACTTAACCGAGCCACAAAAAAATTTTGGCCAGGGCACAAAAAATTATTTTAAAAAACACACGTTATGGTTGGGAAATGTAGATCCTTTATAGCAGAAGGATGTGGATTAAGGCACAATACCAGCCTCACACTTGGTAGTCTCAAGCCCAAGGTGCCAAAGGAAACTGTACCCCAATTTTTTGCAACTGCAAATGTTAATGTCAATGGACACCACTTAGCTACATGTGACAACTGCCCTTTTACTCTTTCAGGTTGTTAATAAGATCCAGGGAGAGGCTAATAAAGGACCAGCATAGCACAGAAAACAAAACCGACTTGGGAGACCCTGAATGGCTCTGGCTCTGCACTTGGTCGGGAATAAGACCTGGGTTTTAGTGTTCTTTGCCACCATGTATCTAGATGGGCGTGTCACACAACCTGTCTGGGCTTGCTTCTTCATTTTCAAAAGGCAGGAGTGGACTAGATTCTCTCTAAAATTTTTCCCCACCTTTAAGTTTTATGAGCTAATCCTAACCTTTGGACAACCTTTGTTCAGGCTGGCTTTTCTCCAGAAAACAAACTTGAGAGCACTAACCCAACCTGATTTTCTTCTTGTATACTCTACGTGACAGCCACACTACCTTCAGAAATCAGCTGTATTTCTGTAGTTACTAATGGCACCAACTGCCTGCAAACTTCCCTAACACATTCTCCACAGGCAAGTGGAGGCAAATGTGTTTTGTTTTGTTTTTTGCAGGCAACAGTATGAAACTGAATACAAATGCTGGGAAGGAGCCTAGAGATAAATAATAGGCTCTCGCCCTAGGCGGTTTGGCTCCGTGGATAGAGCGTAGGCCTGCGGACTGAAGGGTCCCGGGTTTGATTCCGGTCAGGGGCACATGCCTGCGTTTCGGGCTCGATCCAGTAGGGGGTGTGCAGGAGGCAGCCGATCAATGATTCTCTTTCATCATTGATGTTTCTCTCCCTCTCCCTTCTTCTCTGAAATCAATAAAAACATATTTTAAAAAATAATAGGCTTTCTATCCACTTAGTATGGCCTATATAGTAACACTGTTCACAAACATGGGTCTAGCTTTATGAAATAAAGGTGGAAAGTTCAAAGCAGTGAGTGACTTTGAACTTTAAGTGAACTAAGTGAATGTTAAACAAGAGCAAGAAAACAGAACTTGGTACATCTCTAATGCCCAAAAAATCAGTTTCCTATTTTCCTGCTTCTGAAAATCATTCAAGCTTAGTTTTTAAAAAGATTGAAAACTGCTTTACTTTCAAGATATTTATAATCTATTTATGCCTAATAACTCACTAGTTCAAATCCCTTACTCTAGTTTTTTTTTTCAATAAATATATTAATTAAACCAAATTACCAGGTAGAAAACACTTCCAAGTGTACAGGAAAGAAGAAATTCCCTTGAGGGCTCTTATGAAAAACAGAGATTTTTCATATTTAGCTCATTTCCCATTCAAGTTAAAAAACAGGAAAAGTCCTTCATAATTATCCTTTAGAAATCATTAAGATTTCATGAGGAAAGAGAAGCAAGCACAATGTGGAAAACTTCCCTACAATGTCTAATGTATAAACAAGAAAAAGAACTGTCCAATTTTTCATTATGGTGATATGAATGAAAACAATTTGGACTAATAAAATCTGGGTATATTTAACATCTCTGAAATCCATTCTTCTTATAGTTCAAATCAAAACAACTATTACCCTAGCTGGTTTGGCTCAGTGGATAGAGCATCAGCCTGCGGAACTGAAGGGTCCCAGGTTCGATTCCGGTCAAGGGCACATGCTCAGGCTGCAGGCTCAATCCCTAGTAGGGAGCATGCAGGAGGCAGCCGATCAATGATTCTCATCATTAATATTTCTCTTTCTCTCTCTCTCTCTCTCTCTCTCTCTCTCTCTCTTCCGGTTCCTCTCTGAAATCAATAAAAATGTATTTTAAAATAAAATTATCCTGTCAACACCTTAGTTGTTAAAAAAAATAGAATAACTTACTAAACATAGGTTAAAATGTAAAATATTAACTATCATCCTCAGTGAGGGGAAATTTTAGTACAGGAACACCCTGGGGATACTGCCGTTTGGGTTCCAGACCACCCCCCCCTATCGCAATAAAGTGAGTCATGACCTTTTTGCTGGCGGAAGGACTTGCCTTCAATTTTAAAATAATGCAACATTTATGACATATAATAAAATGAAGTATGCCTATAATCAGAACTCTAATTGCTTAAGTTGAAGTGACACATTGAGAATTAAATAAATGGCTTAGCATAACACTATTTATAGACTGCAATGACCTGTGAGCAAAGATGTGTATAACTTGAGAGTAAAATCCCAGTTTCTGGAGCCTGATCAAATAAGCTCTTTCAGAAGGGAGTTATGACTGCTTCTTTTGGCTCCAGATGTATCTCTAGCCCAGAGATAATTAGAGGAAGTACTGGAGTTGACTAAATTCCAGTACTTCCAAGACTTCCAGAAAGTAAAACATATTATTAAACCTTCAGAGAAAGGAAGCTGGGAAAAGTGAAACTAGACAATATAAACATCAATGCAGTGTTGGCCAGACAGAGCAAAAGCCCATGAAGCCTTCTTTACAAAAGGATGGTGAGGAGGCATATAAGACAAATACAGGTGTGTAAAGCCTTAAAAGTATCTACTGTGAATATAGTGAAACAGTTATGGACTAGACATAAGAAAATAAGTTTTAGATCTGGTTATACCATTCAGAAGTAGAATGGTTAGAGCAGCCTGAGTCAGGTAGGTATAGGTTGAAATTCCAGCACCTTCACTGATATTGTACGACTCTGGACAAGTTCCAGCCTCTCTAAACTTGTTGTAAACCTATTATGTCAAATTAAGAATGCCTCCTTCTCAGAGCTTAAAGCTTAAATAAAATAAAGTACATAAAGCACTTCGCCCATCTAGCTCATGGTAACACTAAAAAAATTACAGACAATATTAGCTATATATCCTTGATCAAGCAAAGGCATTTTATACATGGGGTGATAACACAGAAAATCACGGACACCTTTAAGTGCCAGATAAAACGGAGAAGTTACTACTACTAGAGGTCAGATTCACTTGTCTCCCATACCAAATGTTACCACTGGCTCTCTTTACAAGCAGCAGATTACCTTTAGCAACAGGTATTATTTAGGACACTAACTTTTTTAGAAATATTACTTTGATATTAAGAAACTAGAGGCCTGGTGCATGGATTCGTGCGCCCCAGTGCATGGGGTCCCTCAGCCTAGCCTGCACCCTCTCGCAATCCAGGACCCCTTAGGGGATGTCGGACTGCCAGTTTTGGACCAATCCCTGCAGGCCTGGCTGAGGTACCCCACCAGTGCACAATTCTGTGCATGGGGCCTCTAGTATGCATGTAAGATCTTTGGGTAATATCTTCCCGCCCTTCCTCCTCCCCCTCCCCGCTTCCCTCTGAGATTCATGTCTGTTCCATGTTTCCATGCCTGTGTGTTGAGCGTCTGCCTCCTGGTGGTCAGTACGCGTCATAGCTACCAGTAGAATGATCATGTAGGCTTTTATAAATATAGATTAACTGATTAATATCTATTGGGCCATAAGAAATTTATCAAGCATTTTCACATGTAATCTCATTGGAGGGTTTCTCCAGCTTATAGATTATCACTTTTTTTTTTTAGATTATCACCACTTTTGCCCCGATTATTATCTCATGTTATAGTCCTTGCATATAGGAGGAACTCAATAAATATCTGTTAAATTAACTACAGAACACCAGATAACCTAAAACTTGAACTTCAGAAGTATATAATTCTTTATCCTGGATAGGAGAGATACTATGAATAATGAACTCAAGTGACTCTTAAAAACACTCTAAGATGAGCTCAATAATGTTCAAAAAAAGCACTACCAAATCAAATGTCAATTTTGTCTCCATTGTAAAATTCCATTTTTACAAAGTTTTGCTTGTTGGTATGTGTTTTTGTTGTTGTTAATCCTCACCCCAGGACATTTTTCCATTGATTTTTAGAGAGAGTGTAAGGGAAGGGAAAAGACAGAAACATCGACGTATCATCAACTGGTTGCCGCCTGCACATGCCCCGACCGCGGCCAGGGATCTGAGGTACATGCCCTTGACTGGGATCAAACTTGGGACCCTTCAGTCCTTGAGGCCAATGCTCTATTCACTGAGCAAAACCAGGTAGGGCTAAAATCCCATTTTTAAATGAAGGTACCATTTTCCAAAGGTCTAAGAAAGGGTTCTAAAAGTACAAAGCAGTTTGAGCTCTGTAAGTCAGTACAATTGTTATTTACTGATTACCCACCTTCTGCAAGGCATTTAACTGGGCAATTTAAGAAGAGACACCCAAGTACGTTGCAGGAGGCAGACACTAAATTAGAGAATGTAGTATTAGCATGGTAGGATGGCAGGGACTGAGGAAAGGAAAAGGGCAATCCTGAATGACCTCTAGGTGACTGTATAAGCCTTTGAAGAAGGTTGCAAGCTTTGGAAATGACAAGTTTTACATTCTTCTGTTTAAACTATTAGCTTTTTAAAAAAGTATAGACATTTGGCTTATACCTTATAAAACCTGGTTTTAAAACCCTGGATTGTGGTTACATTGTGTGAATGCTGGTATTGCAAAAGACTGTAAGCATCACGCCTCATTCAATGATGTATCTTTTATTGGAACATAACGTATCTACAAAGTAAGCACTTAGCAAAATGCCTGCTGAATGATCAAATGATTCCCAGGATAAATTAGTCAGCTCAAAGTCCAAACATGAGGGCTCAGGCTGGTAAGCCACCTAGGTTTTGATCAAGCAGCTACACCTGAAAGTTTTGTTAAAATAATAATTCCACACAGATTTCTGTGGAATAGAGGAGTCCCATCTCTAGCTCCTCTCCCACCACAATCACAGCAGTCAGATAAAGTTGAGGAGTTTATTAGGGAAATATCAGAGGCAAACACCCCAAGTGACAGAAAGAAAAATCTGAAAATGTCCCTTCAAGCCAAGTGGGGACCTGGCCTTGACCTCCCAAGAAGGACAAAAAACTGGTGGATTAGCAACAACATTCTCTGGCAGCCACCTTGCCAGGGCATGAGTCTCTCAGCCAGGACTGTCTGCTACCTCCCAACAAAGGTAGGGAGGAGAAAAGACTGTTTATGGAATCAAGGCAGAGGCAATGAGAACTGTAAGGAAAATCTGAGAGAGAGAGAGAGAGGTGGAAAGGACCTTAATAAAAAGTCCCAGGCTTTTGGCTCTGAGTGCCTCAAATACATTGACAAGTAGTTTTACAAAATGTTACTGAAAAGGTAAAATGCCTAATGTTTTCAAGAGTTCCCCTGGACTTCTCCCCACATGCCATATCACACTGCCAGATGAACATGGCAGAGCCCAAAGGCCACATTTTTGAAGAAAGAAAAACAAGAATAAGCCCTGTTGCTCTTTAAGGAGAGAGAAGGAGTGAAGGCTGCTGGGACCTTTCCCACGTAGGCCTGTGTTCTGTAAAGCAACTTCCCAGCAGCAGTCTGGCAGTTCTAGGTGAGGGTCTCACCTTTTGTCACCTGTAGAAGAAAATTTGACCATTAGATAAATTCAAAAGGATTAGAGGTATTTTAGATCCTAGGCATTAGTGAGTGGTAGAAAAGAAGATAGCTTTAGAGTCTCAGAAACCTGGTTCAGATTTAAGCAAGGTACTTAACTTCTCTAAACTTATTTCTGCTTGCCTGTTTGTTTTATCAAGACGTAGCAATGTGCATTCTCTCTTGCACAGCCATCGACTAACCTCATAAGGAAACATCTTGGCCATCATACTCACCCTTGCTTCAATGTACTCTATTCTCCGTTCAAGGGCTGTCAATTTCTCATTTAGTGTTGCAAGTCTTGAACGACAAGACATATCTGGTAAAAGGAGACTGATATTCAGGATTAATGTCATTCCATACACACACACACACACACACACACACACACACACACACACTCTCTCTCTCTCTCTCTCTCTCTCTCTCTCCCCCCCCCCCCAAGCTGAAGAAGAGGAAAGGTATATCATGTTGTAGAGTACAAATGGGAGTAGGTAGGCAAAGCAGAGGAATGGAGAGGACAAAGTGAGAAGTATCTTAGGAACACAGCAGCTTACAGTGGATCTGTGGTAGGCAGAGAATATGGCTCCCAAAGATGTCCACATCCTAACCCCTGGAACCTGTGAGTATGTACCCTACATGACAAAAGGGAGTTTGTAGACATGATTAAAGTTAAGAATCTTGAGGTCCTGGATTGCGTAGATGAGCCCAATCTAATCACTAGCCCTTAAATGTAGATGAGAAAGGAAGAGTAAAGGCAGAAAAAGACTCAAAA
This sequence comes from Eptesicus fuscus, assembly GCF_027574615.1. Taxonomy (NCBI): domain Eukaryota; kingdom Metazoa; phylum Chordata; class Mammalia; order Chiroptera; family Vespertilionidae; genus Eptesicus; species Eptesicus fuscus. The sequence continues at coordinate 36,916,418 of NC_072490.1, forward strand.
TGTGAGGGATACTCAACTTGCCATTGCTGGTTTTGAAGATGGAGAAAGGGGGCCATGAGCTAAGAGCTGCAGGTGACCACAGAAGCTAGAAACAGCTCAGCAGACAACCAGTCTGCCAACAACCCAACGAGCAAGAATCACCTCCTCTCCTAGAGCCTCCAGAAAGGAAGGCACCTGCTGCCATGATTTCAGCTCAGTGAGCCAGTTTTAGACTTTTGATCCACACCACTGTAAAATAATAAGTTTATGTGGTTTAAGCCACTACCTTTGTGGTAATTTGTTATGGCAGCAATAGGAAACTAACAGACCAACGCTGTACAGATGACCATTTGGTAATAGGCAAACTAAGTTTCAAGAGAGGAAAAATAAAAAGAGGAAGAAAATAATCTTGATAGGGAGGAAAAGCAGAGGCCAAGAAAGCAGCAGAGACTGTGGGAAGAAGGGAAGGTGTCAGTGTTTCTAAGCTAATGGAAGCCACAGCACAGCCGTTGCTTACAAGGGCACTTAATGTCTCATCAATATCTGCGAAGGCCTTTCACAATCAGAGAAAACTTGAACATCAAATACCTTGTGAAGCCACATTCCATCTGCAAAATTCCTTTCCTACCTTTCTCAATCTTCTTTCACCACCTTCCCAAAATGAAATGTAGGTTTTCCCTAAAACACCTGTCTTCTGCAAACTTCTCTAACAGACTTGTATACTCTTTCTACAACTATTCTCAATACACAGGAGAAAAAGGTTTCTAGGCATGCTAATTATTTCCTCCCACTTCTTCCAACACGGTTCAGTCATCTATATAATAAAAGCCTAAGCAACCATTACGACGAAACGACCAGAATGACCGGTCGCTATGATGCGCACTGACCAACAGGGGGCAGATGCTCAACACAGGAGTTGCACCCTAGTGGTCAGTGCGCTCCCACAAGGGGAGCACTGCTCAGCCAGAAGCCGGGCTCAGGGCTGGCGAGCGCAGCGGCAGTAGCGGGAGCCTCTCCTGCCTCCGTGGCAGCTAAGGAGCAGCAAGCTGAGCGGTAAGGAGCAGCAAGCAGGTGGGCGGTATGAAGTGAGGAGTCCTGAACTATGAGAGGGCACAGACCAGGCTGAGGGACCCCACCACCCCAGTGCATGAATTTCGTGCACTGGGCCTCTAGTCTCTCAATAATCTTCACTTAAATCTAAAATATCCACTCACTGAGATGCACTCCCACTCAATGATTTAACACTTAGCTCACAACCTTTCTTTTCATCTCTTCCCTCGATGTTATGCAAAAATGCTTTGGCACCCATTTTGACACAAATCTTCCTATACCCTGATCTTGCCTTAATTTTCATTTCATCATATGCAAATCTTACTCATCTAAACATTCTCCTTCAAGGCTCAGTTCAAACTGAATTCTGAGAGGTCTTTGACAGATGGATATAATTTTCCCTCCTCTGTTATTTACCTAAATATTTATGGCTGAGTTTCTAATTCATAAATTACTTACATAGTTGGTCTTCAGTTATCATTTCTCACTTTAGATAAAGATTTAACAAACAAGAATGTTCACCACTATTACTTAGGAATGCTTTGGTAAAGTATACATATCTATGAGAGGCTATTAAAACAGTCACTAAAAAATTATCAGTTTGAAGAATAATTAATAACATGAGTAAATGTTCATGCAACAAAACAAAGTGATACTTACGTGCTTGTGCTTTATAAATTATTTACATGACTGTTTCCCCAGTAGAATGAGTTAATCAAAGGCAAATGTTGTCTTTTCTTAAAATATGTTTTTTATTTATTTCAGAGAGGAAGGGAGAGGGACAGAGAGAGAAACATCAATGATGAGAATCATTGATCGGCTGACTCCTGCACACCCCTACTGGGGATTGAGCCTGCAACCCAAGCATATGCCCTTGACCGAAATCGAACCTGGGACCCTTCAGTCCGCAGGCCAACGCTCTATCCACTGAGACAAACTATCTAGGACTGCAGATATTGCCTTTTATTAATCTTTGTAATCTTAGGGTCTTGCCTGGCACATAGATGTTTATTGAAAAAAAAAAGATTCTGGTATATTAGTAGAACAGAAGTTTGACTCAAGTGTGTTTACTAATTTTTTAAAAATTTTATTTGTTGATTTTCAGAGGGAGAGGAAGGGAGAAACATCAATTTGTTGTTTCATTTACTTATGCATTCACTGGTTGATTCTTGTAGTAGTTATGTGCCCAACCGGGATCAAACCTGCAACCTTGGCATATTGGGACGATGGTCTAACCAACTGAGTACCGGACCAGGGCTCCACTAATTTTACAAGTGAGGAAACAAAGGCCTAGATAAGTGGAGTATTCATGATGGGTAACTGACAAGACAAAAGGGTGGCAGAGCTGAGATCAAAACCCAGTTTCCTTACGACCCAGCATGGCATTCTTCCTCATTACACTGCTACCATCCTCCTGAGCCTCTGAAGCCATAATTTATTCCCCACATCCCTTAAATTTGCTTGCAGCCTGACTCATCCACTTTCTAGTTCATTTTTTTCTTTTTGTTTCATATTAGATTCTTTCTCACTCATCCATCTTCACGGCTACTCTTCATTATTCATTTTTAGAAATAGCTTCATTGATATATAATTTATTACCATAAGGCTCACTTGCTTAAAATATAATTCTATGGTTTTTAGAATATTTACAGAATTGTGCAGTGATCACCATAATCTAATTTTCATAATCTCTAAAAGAAACCTCTATTAGTGCCCTGGCCCGGTGGCTCAGTTGGTTGGAGCATCATACTGTACACCAAAAGGTTGCAGGTTCGATGCTTGATCAGTTCACATACCTAGGTTGTGGGTTTGATCCCCAGTTGGGGTGCATATGGGAGTATGGATTTGCCTATTCTGGACATTCTTCTTTAATTTTTTAAAATAATTTTTAGAAATTCATTTTACAGAGAGGAAGGGAGAGAGAGAGAAACATCAATCAGCTGCCTCCCATACACACCCCTACCTAGGCATGTGCCCTGACCAGGAATTGAACCCTCCACCTTTTGGTGTACAGGATGACATTCCAACCAACTGAGCTACACTGGCCAGGGTTCTTCATTCTTTTTTTCAATCTTGTTCTTTTATCTGCTAGTACTGCTTCTTCAAATTCCCAGGTCTAGCTTGAGTAGAAAAGCACCTCATCACCCTACTTTTCCTGGATATACTTTGCTATGACTGCCCAACAGGACCAAATCTCTTTCAGTGTGGTGGTGGTGTTTTGTTTTTTTAAATATATTTTATTGATTTTTTTACAGAGAGGAAGGGAGAGGGATAGAAAGTTAGAAACATCAATGAGAGAGAAACATCGATCAGTTGCCTCCTGCACAACCCCAACTGGGGATGTGCCCAAAACCAAGGTACATGCCCTTGACGGGAATCAAACCTGGGACCCTTCAGTCAGCAGGCCGATGCTCTATCCACTGAGCCAAACCGGTTAGGGCTTAGTGTGGTTTTTAGAAGCTCAAAGACACATCATGTATGCTATTCAGTAACAGCATGAATGTTATCACTGACAATCTGTCATTTCCCATAAAAAGGAGCCAAAAATATCCAAAGAAGCAGGGTGGTAAGAGGGAGGTTTCCTTCCTGGATTGTTGTTCTGTTCTAGCTGTCAATCTGGTCATGAATCAGAATCCAAGAACAACATGATGCTACTGGCCTACATGAATAAGCAGTGTTGAGAAATTTAAATTGTTCAATTCTAGAAACTTCGGTTATATACATTAAATACATACTGGTTCAAATAAAGCACAAGGAAAGCATTCAGCAGCTGAACAAATCTGAAACCAGAGTGCATTTATGTGTGCATAATCACCAGACTTTAACTGAAAATGCCAGCTGTCCTTGTCAGAGTGCTTGATGGTGTAATATAGTAGTCCCCCCTTAACCACGGGTAACGCGTCCAAGTTTAATTTATAAACCAATTAATTTATAAACTAATTTTATTTATAAATTAGGCACGCAGAGATTAATAATAACTATTAATAAAATGGAACAATTATAACAATAACGTGAACGTGGTCTCTCTCAAAATTTCTTATTGTACTACTAGAGGCCTGATATACGGATTCATGCACATTGAAAGTAAATTAATCAGAAGGTGACCAGTGGGGCGGGACTGGGCAAGATGAGCTGGACACGTCCTGGAGCCAACCTCCCGCGGTCCCTCCCCTGCCGGCTGCACCTGGGGCAGCGCTGGGACTCGAAGGGCATTTGTGGAGTGAGCAGGGTCCCTCCGGCAGCTGGGGTCCCTCGGCCAGGCCTGCGGGGAGCAAGCCGAAACCAGTAGTCCGACATCCCCAGAGAGGTCGGGGAGTGTGAGAGGGCACTCTGCAAAGTTGCTGTCGCTCAGTAACTCCTGCATTGAGCGTCTGCCCCCTGGTGGTCATTGTGCGTCATAGCTACCAGCCGACGGGTGGTCGGCTGGTCGCCTAGGCTTTTATATATATAGATATTCATCCTTCTTGTGATGATGTGAGAAGATACAATGCCCATATAATGAGATGACATGAGGTGAGAATGACGTAGGCACTGTGATATAGTGTTAGGCTACTGACCATATGCAACAAGCACTTTATGGCTTTTCTTTGGCATACCAGAATTACTAGCATCACTACTCTTATGCTTTGGGGCCATTATTAAGTAAAATAAGGGCTACTTGAATACAAGCACTGTGATACCATGGCAGTAACCTAGCTGGGTACTAAGTGACTAACAGGCAGTTAGTTATAACACAGCTATGCAGGACAAAGGGAGATGATTCATGTCCTGGACAGGACAGAGTGGGACAGCAAGAGATTTCATCACACTGCTCAGAATGACACACAATTTAAAATGTATAAACTGTCTGTTTCTGGAATATTTCATTTAATATTTTCAAGCCACAGTTGACCATAACTGAAACTACAGAAAGTGAAACAGTCAATAAGGAGGGACAATTGTATACATTATCACTACTGACAAATGCCAGTTAGCAAACAGCTCCTTCTCTGAACTCATGCACATAGCCTTTAGCCTGCAAAAATCAAGTCTTTCTCTTGAATTGTTTTTGCAGGTAAGTCTTATTTCTCCAAAAAAATTCTAAATTTTTTAAAAATTTGTCCATTTATTCTTACTTTCTCCTTTCTAAGATATCTGACCCACAGCTGGATCACAACAGGCATGGTATATTGCTATATCTGTCGGTGAAGTATAAAAACAGATTTAAAAATAGTCACATTCTCTATTTTTTTGTTACACTTCTCTAGCTTTAGAACCAGAAAAAATATATAAAAATAAAAAACCATCACCTGTCAGGCCGGTTTGGCTCTGTGGTTGAGCATCAACCCATGCACCAAGAGGTGGCTGGTTCAATCCCCAATTCCTGGTCAGGGCACATGGCCAGGTTTCTGGCTCCATCCCCAGAAGGGGGCGTGCAGAGGGCAGGCAATCTATGTTTCTATCTCTCTCTTCCTCTCCCTTCTTCTCTCTCTAAAAGAAAATCAATAAAAACATATTTAAAAAAAACAAAACCATCATCTACCACAATCTATTTTTAGAAACTTCAGTTCCAAATACAAAATAGGCCTAGTGCTAGGATGTTATCATAATAATCTGTGCATTCTCGGGTTCAGGTGGTCCTCCAACTCTGAAAGAGAAAACTACAGAGATTGTGATTTTACTCTCAACAGCTGGAATCACAGAGTAAAAGCTGTTCAGACACCACTGGCTATCTTGCAAAAACTTCCCTTTCCAAAGCACAGGGTGAGGCTTGTAGTACTGCTGCCATTTGCAAAGAGCTCAAAGTAAACTACTAAATCTTTGCACCACCAAACCATAGTACCATAAACTCAATGCAAGCCCCACAGATACACATCAGAACTAAGGAGTTATGCTAAGGGCTTAGAACAGAAAAATACATCCCATTCACACTCATCTCGAGTCATCCAAGGCCAGGACAGTATACCCAAGCGTATTCTTATGATTTATCCAGTTTCTCAGCCTGTTGGTCTTTGTCTAAACTCTTATAGTGCCAGTTTTCACCACCTTTTTACCTGCTAAGTCAGATTGCTTTAACTTTTACTCTTGCTTCATAGTTCTGTTCTTACTTATAATTTTGTACTTTTCTTTAAAGGACTAAATTCACTTACTAAATTTTTCAAAGCCCTGCATGGTTCAGTGGTTGAGCATCGACCTGTGAACCAAGAGGTCATGGTTCAATTCCCTGGTTAGGGCACATGCCCGGGTTGCAAGCTCAATTCCAGGTGTGGGGCATGCAAGAGGCAGCCAATCAATGATTCTTTCTTTCTCATCATTGATGTTTCTATCCCTCTCTCCCAAATCAAAAATAAGTAAATAAATAAACAAAAATTTCAAAAACCACCTAGTAATTACTCCAAACATCAGGTCATTGCCATCGCTTTAAGGGAGAATAAACGCCTACGCTAAGGGAAGCCATTTCTTCCGGCTCCTAAAGATTAGAATTCTTTGTCTATTTCCTCAGCCTAAGACTTGTTAGAAATCTTGAATAAAAAGAAAAGTCTTTATTTTCTATCTAATCACAAAATGTGACTCACATACATTTGATAAAATCTCAGAGCAGGTATTTCTTTGCTAATAAAATAAGAAAAAAATACATTTCTCCTCGGCAAATACTAAGTTCAGACTCTTCAATTTTCAGTCAGGTGCAAGACTCACCCACTATATAAACTTAGTGGCTATGATATGTCAAGAAGATTTATGTCAAAGATAAAAATTAAAAATTTGTGCCCTGACCGGTTTGGCTCAGTGGATAGAGCGTCAGCCTGCGGACTCAAGGGTCCCGGATTCTATTCCAGTCAGGGGCATGTACCTTGGTTGCGGGCACATCCCCAGTAGGGGTTGTGCAAGAGGCAGCTGACCGATGTGTCTCTCTCATCGATGTTTCTAACTCTCTATCCCTCTCCCTTCCTCTCTGTAAAAAAATCAATAAAATATTTTTTTAATTAAAAATTTGTTAATATAGCCCTGGCCAGTGTTTCTCAGTGGTTAGAGTGTTGCTTGGATATTCTATATGTACATATCTGATATTATGTACCAGATGAATGAAGTCTTTTAATTCTACTTTTTAAAGTTAAAACTCTCCGTGTCAGTGATGTTTCCAACAATTTTCCACTGCCTTTCCAGACCAAACCAAAGCTATGATCTTGTCATCAGTTCATCTTTCCCTTAGCATGCAATCTTTTGGTTTCTCTCACCTGGTCCTTTTTTTGAGGGAATGTTATGAGTAAAGAATGCTGTGAAGAACCCCCTAATTATTGGAAAAGCAGAAGAAACCAGTTATGAGAACTAACATTGAAAGATTTTGCATGGAATTTTTTTTAAAAAACGTCTCTGAGGAAACTCAGAATATCTGAGTATCAGGGTAAATGTCAGTATTTCTCAAATGTTTTCAGTTCATTAAAATCAGTCTAGTTTCTTTGAACTTCTGTCTCCTGTCTCCAAACCCACTTATCTTTCACTAAACCGTGTTCCTTCACTCAGTCCTCAAAAAATTTCAGGGTATTTGAGATCTATACTTTCTTGATACCATTCCCTACTACAAACTCTATAGCAAGTTTTTTGTATGAATATGTATTATTGACATATAAATTCATACTATTCTCTCAATAATATTATCTTCACCCCCAATCCCTGGAAAGTGAGGAAGTCCACCATATCAAGATACATCAAGTGATCTTTTCAAAGTGATCTTATAGTCTATATACCTTATATGTAAATATATTAATAAAAAACAATGTTCTGCTTTGTTCTGAAGTTATTATTTCATCTTGAAGATAAAATTATTTGACTCAGGCTCGACCAGCAAGGCTCAGTAGTTAAGTGTCAACATATGAACCAGGAGGTCACAGTTTGATTCGTTGTGGGCTCCATCCCCAGTGTGGGGCATGCAGGAGGCAGCCGATCAATGATTCTCTCTCATCATTGATGTTTCTAGCTCTCTCTCTCTCTCCCTTCCACTCTGAAATCAATAAAAATCAATTAAAAAATTATTTGACTCAGGAAATGGTTCTTGTTCTGTGTCCTCCATAGTCCTGAGAGTCTTGCACTGAGAACTAGTCTCTCTTGATGATGCTTTCTGACAAATTCCATGTTCTGTCCTTAGAACTCATCAGTCCTCTAGCTGGAAAATAATACATTTTAACATCTTTTTTTTATAGATCATTTCCCCTACTTAATTTTAATTGCTTAATTTTGCTGAATTCATGGAACAGAAGCACATGAGTTTGAAAAGATCACTAGATGTGGTCCCTACACCTTGTGATTACTAAGTCTACCCAGTTCTTGAACATGGGAGGGGGATGGGATTCTGTTACAGGATTGCTGTCCAGAAAAATACGGAATAAAGACTGTCATGAGCAGGCCATGCCTAGGAAAGATTTTTCTAGAAGCAGAAAGAACACCTACTGCCAGCTAGATACTGAACAATACAGAGATTTCCATGACTCCACACGACCTGGACCTTACCTCTGACCTTACCTCCTACCACTCAGCACAGCAAACAGGGGAGACAGGAAGGAACAGACAGGAGGAGGCTGAACGGGGCAGGCAGTAAAAGGCATGGCGCTAAGGGGTTTCCACTCGATCCTGAAGGAGATGGGAAACCGGCACGGGTCTATACACAGCGCAGCGACACGGCCACGGCTTATGTTCTAGAAGGTGCACTCTGAATGTAAAGTGGGAACTGCAAGGGAAGAGGAGCGCAAAGGCAGCAAGAAGACTACTGAAGAGAGGACGCCCAGGGTGGATGGGGCTGCCTGACGTGTCTGGGAAAAGGAAGAACTTGTCAACGATCCGGAGTAATGGCAATAAGGTCGATGAGCTCAGCGTGGAGCAGGGTAACCCTACAGGGACTGCCCAGTGGAGCCTGAGGTCAGGGAGGGAGGAGGACGGTGGGGCCTGAGGGAGGAAGAGAAGAGCGAGAGCAGAGATCTCCCGGAGAGAGCCCGTCCAAGCTTCTCGGCGCCCGGCCAAACCTCCGAGACCTCCCTCCATCCCGCCGCCCGCTGCTCGCCCACTGACCGAACGAGTTGAGAAAGTCCGCGATTTTCTTGATGCTGCTGGTGATGATTTCAATGTACTCCCGGTTTGCCCAGTCCTGGTGAATTTCCCGCTGCACAGGATCCTCTTGTCCCGCCATGGCCGCCGCCTAAGGAAGTGCGACTGCGCAGGCGCCCCGATCCCCCAGGACGCCCGTGCGCCTGCGCCGCCAGCCCACACCCTCCCTCGGCAACCACGTATCAACTAGCATCGTGATGCGCCTGCGCGACGTTACATCCTCGCCGGCGTTTGCTCCGCTCAACTCCGACCGGGAAAATGGAGTGGGCATGCGCTAGGAGCCTCCAACCCACGGCAATACCCGGTCGCTGGCAGGAGCAGCGTGGGCCCGCGTCACCCACCCACTCCCTCAGCTGCTCCAGATTTGGTTATGGTCTGTGTCAGCAATAAGTTGGGCATAACCGGTTAAATCACATTGAGCCCAAGTTATTTTAAAAATGCTTTCAACAACACAATATGATGTTCCACCTTACATTTATCAAATGAACAAAATACCCAGCAAGGGGAAATTTATAAATTAATGACAAGACAAGATCGAGCGCAGGTGAGTTCAGGGTGGTATGCGGGAGGCAACCAGTCAATGTGTTTTTCTCACATCAATGTTTCTCTCTCCCTCCCTCCCTCCCTTCCACTCTCTGAAAAACAATGGAAAAAAATATGCTGCCCCGCCAGCCAGCGTGGCTCAGTGGTTGAGCATCAACCTATGGACGAGGAGATCTCAGTTTGATTCCCGGTCAGGGCACATGCCTGGATTGCGGGCTCAATCCTCAGTGTGGGGCGTGCAGGAGGCGACCAATCAATGATTCTCTCTTGTCATTGATGTTTCTCTCTCTGTCCTTCTCCCTTCTCTGAAATCAATAAAAAAAAAAAATTAAAATCAGCAACTGTGCAATAAAAAACTATTTGATTTGCTTTTAAAATAACAAGAGGAAAATTAAAAACTTACTGAAAAAAAGTTTTGTAATTCAAAATCATTTTAGTCTCTTACAAGAGTCGTAATTCTCTGCCCATCTCTGCATTTTGACGATTCCTCCAATCTCCACTTAGTTCTCCTTCCACAGGGACACAAACACACAGCATCTGACAATTCTTGACAAGCTTCTCAAGACTATCTGGACTTTCAAACCAGAATCTCAGCCTGACCCCTCCCTTGCTCCCCAGTCTCCCCACTTCAGCTTCACCCAAAGAGCCAGACAAAAGGTGACAGCTCTAATTTGTGTTATGTAGTTCCCAAAGTGCAAGGCCAACTTTCTGGGTGTTTAAGGGAAGGGCAGGTGGGCCATTAGTTAACTGCTCCCCAAGTACCTTCTGCATACTGCCAGGCACCTCAATAGCCAGGCACCAGGGATATAGGAGTTAACTGGGTAGATCTGTCTTCCCTCAGCGGTCCAGGTAATTGAGTGATGCTGTCAGAGTTGTCGGATCACTCTTACTATGGTAAAAGGTTCAGTTTTTCAGCTTGGTGAGAATGGGACAGCATCGTCTTTCTGAGGTTTAATAGAAGGCAGAGAAAGGTTTTCAGTCAGGAAGTCAAGGGAAGAAGACATGAATCTTTTTTCTTGTTCTAGATAGGCGAACATTTATGCTAGTACATTCTGTCTCCTTGCACGGGGATCATTCCAATGCAGCAACAAAAGCCTTCAGAGTCTGGGTAACTCTGCCAGAACACCTACTGAGCAGGGTTTAATAAAGTCTTTTAAACTATAGGTCCCGGGATTTTAAAGCAGGTTCCTGACCACACCCCTTGAAGTGGGCAGGCCTCTGCTCTGCAACTAGATCTAAGGCACACCGATGTAGCGAAGTAGGGAGGTGCCAGAGGGGGCGGGATTCGAACCTGCACTTCTGGACCTGGCATTCCGAGGAGGTGGCGGTGGGGAGTCCAGCCCAGACGGCCCCGCCTCCCTACTCCCCCACCCCCCTGCGCCGCTCGAGTCTTCCCTCCCCCCACCCCTCCCGCCCAAGGTCCTGGGTCACAAAGGCGGTTGCCAGGCGCCTGGTGGAGAAAAGATGCAGCGGGGACCAGCAGCTGTCACTCTGGAGCGTATGGCCGTGGAGTTCAGCAGGTGAGCTCCCAGCCCGGATGGTGGGACCGGGCCTGGGCTCCCACCGCCACCTCCACCTCTTCAGCCAGAGCCCTCTGGCCCCGGCCCGGCCCGGGGTAGGGACTCTCAGGGAACAAGCCTGTTTTCCTACCGGGACAGGAAGCTCCCCCAACAACAGGCAGCTTCAGCCCCTCGGATTGCAGTTCACAAGGACCTCAGCGGCACTTTGACGTTGCCTTCCTCTTTCCCAGGTGGGGACATTGGGGGACCCGGTTCCTTGGAACCGGAGGACTAGTATGAAGGGGAACCCTTTTGAGCCAGAACACGGTGTTTCCTATTGGGGAGTTATTAGAGTAGCTTGAATAGACTTCCAAGGTTCAATCTCCCTTGGAGTGGATGACAGTGAGTTCTGGATGGTGGGAATGGGCATGAGGTGAAGGGGGTGTGAACCATCTTTATGTAAACCTTGCCTGAAAGTGGTGGAAAGACGTGGGATGAGAAGCCCTTCTCATCCCATGTTGGTTCTGCTGAATACTTAGGCTGGACATTTGACAAAGGCTTTTTTTTTTTTTTTTTTAAACACCTCTAGCTGCTTTTGCTGTTAGGAGTTGAGTCAGGAAAAGGATACTTATTTTGGTCACCCCACCTTGCCATGGTTGTGTACCAGAGTAGCACTGATCTTGGTTGTATACTCTCAGGGTCATGATCTCAAGCATCAGACGTCTTTGGTAGGCTGTTTGGAATAGATAAGTATCCCTGGGGTGTCAGTTTCTCTTCCTAAAGCAGCCCAGACATTTGAACACAGTATGCAAAAGGGCCAGCATAGGTCAGGAGATATCAGTTGGAGGAAATCTACAAATTTCTATACTAACCACTGTTAGGGCAGGTCTTCTGGCTTGAAATGTTACCAATTCCTTTTAAAAAATGAACTTTACTGTCTCACAAAAGATGGTGGAGGTGTTAATTTGTCACACCATTACTGGATGGAATCAAATCTGCTGCTGTTTTTCCTTTTGGAGAAAAGAGAAGGGACAGAAAAATACACTTGGATAAAAAGAAAAGGGATCTGCTGTGTCCCTTAACATAATAGTGCATGCACAATAAATGTTAGCATCTCCTGAATTCAGGAAAAACCTTTATATACTGACAATTTTAAGGTAGACTGATGGAAAATGCAAGTTCTACTTGAGTACATTCTTGAGTTAGCAGCATCCTCCCAGACCTTGATCTTCAAAGGGAACAGAAAAATAAAGTTCTTAGCCAGTGGGTCTCCCATAGGTAAGAAAACAAAAAACAAAACACACCTAGAAGAACCAGAAAAATCTTTAGAAATCTTTAATGACTGGCCTTTGGAAACTATTTTCCTACCAGCCTGGTATACTTCCTCTGAGATGGTATAAGTAGCTCAGGGTTCTACTTATGTAGAACCCTTGTGTCAGAAAACAGGTTTTTAGGGCCAAGAGACTGTCTTGATAATTAAAAATAGTGAAAGCTCAAGTTCCTTAAGAGGAGCTGTATATGTTCTCAACCTTTAAGTACATCAGAAGTGCCAGAGGGTTTACTTAAGCACAGATTGCAGGACCCTACCACAGAGTTTCTGATTTTGAAAGGTGCTAGTCCCGGGATCATATTTTGAGAACCACTGGTATAAGTACATGGGATTCAGAGTCCCACATATTTGGTAAGATGGGGCCTTTCTGAGCTTCTCATCACAATTAATGTCTCATCATGAAGTGCCAGCAGCCTCTGCGACCTCAGAGATGTCTTTAGCCGTTACCAACACAGCACAGGTCCTAATGGTGAACTGGGATACCCCATTTAGGCCAAATCTACAGGGATGGGCAAAAGTAGGTTTACAGTTGTGAATACACAAGTTTATTCTTGTATTACTTATTAACTATTGTATATTTATTATTATTGCCCACCTCTGTATTCCTCATCTGTAAAATGGGTTAAAACCTACCTTCAAAGACTTGTGATAAGGTTTAATGAAGTTTTAGTACACATGGCACTTGAGATTCAAGACTTGTTACCATCCCTTACTAGTACCCTGACATCTATTGGACTCTGTTTATGGGGACTAGAGTAAGTTAAAGTCAATGTGAAAAATATGTGAATTTGAATGGCCATGCCCTCACCAAAACCATGCTAGGGAAATTCCATGTTCTGATTCCTTTCCTTTAGACTATCAATGGCAGGATACCAGCTCTGGTCACCATGGACCCCACTGGATGAGAGCTTCCAATGGCTGCGGCACACAACACCTACACCTTCTTCCAAGCACCCCTTTAGGGCTTCCCCCTGCTTCCCACACACCCCTTCTGACCTTGAAGTGCAGCTATGCTTTCAAGAGGTCACTCTAGTCCTAGACAGCCCATTCCTGGAATCTGGGGTGAGTCCCAAGTTACCCTGCCACACATCAGAGCTCCGAACCATAAACAACAAGAAAGGGCTGGTCAGGAAGCCCCAGCCTGTCCGCCTCAGTGGAGTGGATTCGGTCTTTGGCAGGGTCATCACGGCTCAGCCTCCAAAGTGGACTGGGACCTTCAGAGTTTCAGACAAGTCAGCCTTTTGCAAAATCATCAGCCGGGAGCACCAGTGGCCCACTGGACTTAAGGAACCTCAGATTCAGATGACAGTGACCATGTGCAAACAGATGCTGCGCTCTATCCTCTTGCTGTATGCAACGTACAAGAAGTGCACCTTTGCCTTGCAACACTCCAAGTAAAGGGTCCCCCACCTGTTCCCTTCCTCACACCATTCCCTTTGCTATGTGCCTGAAGCTTGCAGAAACCTTTCCATGTAAAGGAAACTGACATTGCCCCAACCATCTCGCTTTTCTGTAAAGCAGTGAAAATTCAGGAGCCTTTTTCCTCCCTTCCCCTCCAAAAAAGGGCCAGTGATAGAGCAAGGAAGAACAATTTCCATTGAAATGTTGAACAACTATTTAAAAGAGAGTCAAATTAGCATTGACATGTACATGTGATAAAGAACCATTAAACAAACCATATAAATAAGCCTAGTGTGAACTCACTTAAACATCTAAGACCATAACGAACCGGGGAAACAAAGGTATGTCAAGGAAGGAGACATCAATTTCGATATACCTGAGAATGAAGGGGTCAAAAATCTATATGTGGGTTAAGGATTAATTTTAAAAACCAAAAACCTCCTCTACTAAAACAAAAAATACCAACACCTAACCAGCCACCTCCTAATACTACTGGAGAATACCAAAGTGGGTAGAAATATTAACAAATATTATAAGAAAGTACTAAAAAATGTTAACAAGTATTAAACAATATTTGTAGCCTAGCAAGAACTTGGTAGCAGCACTGAAACGGGGCTTTCTGGCCGAAGATGTGAGACTTTCCATTTTAGCTCAAGTGTACCCCTAATGTTCCATTTCTAAGAAACTGTAAGTAATTTTGTACCTAGTTATAACTAGATAACTAGATTATAGGTATAACTCAGAATAATGTAGAAATAAACATTACATATACAAAGTCAACATGAGAGTTTGATGGTGCCTTTTCCCCCTTTGTCTTACATGTACATGATGAGCAAACTTTTTTTAAAAGCAGCCAAAATATTCACTTTTACCTTATTTGGGCATTGACAAGAAATTTATCACTCCTCTAAAAAGAACACAAAGACCTTCTTATCTCAAAGAGAGAATTCTTACAATAGAAAACATGATTTTCATTGGTAGAACTAATGTTGGCACTGCTCTTCATTATTTCTCTGCTGAAAACCCAATTCAATTTCATCTAATCCCTGACTAATTAAAAGGAAATCCAGAAAGAGGAAAGAAGTAGCTGAAGCAGAACTTAAAACAATTTATTTGTAAAACTAGTATAAACATAAATTATAAAATAAATTCAGAACTAGCTCCCCAAGTCCAGAATCATGGCTACTCTGCAGTAGAGCACTGAATACTACACTGGAATCCCGAGCCAGGGCCTTTGATGTTAGACGATCTATAAAATTCACTATTAAGTTGAATCAACAAAGCCCGCACTTTAAGGACAAAATAGGATAATTCTGGTGAGAAAGGTAGACAGATTTCAAATCCTGAACACAAAATGCTAAGAGGCTGGCAGAGATAAGGACGCGGCATCCATTTTTTGTGGTCTAATCAGAGTCATCGTCGTCACTCTCATCACTATCTTGCTCCTTTTCTCTATCACTTGCTTCGTCTTCTTCACCATCCTAAGGGCAAAGGATAATTAAATACTTTAGGTCATCTGGGTGAGCCTGTATAATACTGCTCCCACAGGACTTAAAACTATACTGTATCAATGTTACCAAAATTAATAGGTTTTAAATCATTCATCTGAAAAATGAGTCATTTTTTATCATGACCTCTAATCCAAGGGAGGCCGTTTGAAACTGATTATTGCCACTCTGCACCAACCAAATTTGCATAACTTAAAAATAAGCCATGGTTCTTCTGCACTACTGCATGTATGTGACATAGGAACATAGTGGGTATCTATATATATAAAAGGCTAATATGCAAAGTGTCCCCTCGAGAGTTCGACAAGAAGACTGGGAGTTCGCGCGTTCGCTATGATGTGTGCTGACCACCATGGGACAGCACAGAACGAAGGAAGGCCCCGGCTGGCAGCCAGAAGGCTCCAATCGGCCCTGATCACCGGCCAGGCCTAGGGACCCAACCGGTGTGGCTCAGTGGTTGGGGGTCGACCTATGAACCAGGAGGTCACATTTGATTCCCAGTCAGGGCTCATGCTTGGGTTGTGGGCTCGATCCTCAGTGGGGGACCTGAAGGAGGTAGCTGATCAATGATTCTCATCTTTGATGTTTCTTTCTCTCTCTACTTCTCCCTTCCTCTCTGAAATCTGTTAAAAACCTGAACAAAAAAAATTTTTAAATTCTGGCCCTGGCCAATTTGGGTCAGTGGCTAGAGAACAACAGCCCATGATTGCAGGCTTGAGGGTTCAATTCCTGGCCAAGGGTATGTACCTCAGTTGTAGGCTCGATCACTGGCCCCAGTTAGGGCATGTGTGGGAGGAAACCAGTCAATGTGTGTGTCTCACATCCATTTTTCTCTCTCTCTCTCTCTCCTCCCCCCTCTTTACTCCCTTTCACTCTCTCTAAAAATATCAATGGAGCTCTAGCTGGTTTGGCTCAGTGGATAGAGTGTCGGCATGCGGACTGAAGGTTCCCAAGTTCCATTCCAGTCAGGGGCACATGCTCGGGTTGTGGGCTCAATCCCCAGTGGGGGGAGTACAGGAGGCAGCCGATCAATGATTCTCTCTCATCATTGATGTTTCTATCTCTCTTTCTCTCCCTTCCTCTCTGAAACCAATAAAAATAAAATTTTAAAAAAAATCAATGGAAAAAATATCCTCGGGAAAGGATTAAAAAAAGAAAAAGAAAAAAAATTTGTAAAATAAAAATCTGGTGTACCTCAACAGTAATCCAGCATCAAATTTTCTCTGACCTGTAACTCTAATCTAGGAGGAATGTTAGGAGAAATAGGATATTGTCTGTCTCAATTTTTTTTTTTATGACAAAAAGGTAGAGAGGTATACTATACAGAGGACCATATAATAAAATAATTTTTTATACTAGATGATCTTTCTGCAGCAGCCTCAAATTGCATTATAGAGATTCCACAACAGGGGTTCTTAAATCTGAGTTTTTTTGTGTCTATAACTCAGCTGAATTGTACCATAAACATACTAAATCTGTGCACCAGTATGGTCCCTTGGCCTGGTCCGGGGATCAGTGGACCTCTGTGCAGCCATAGCCCGGCCTTACCCTCCAGCTTGTAGGGCTCCAGCCTGCTGTCCGCATTGATCCCGCACAGCACAAAGTAGTGTGGGAAGCAGCAGGCAGCCTGGGAGGAGCCGGAGCCCAGGCTGGGAGCCTCGCTGCTCCCACTTATCCTGGCCCCACTGCACCTGCTGCCGCCACCACTCGGGCACACAGGGGGAGTGTCTGTGGGAGAGGCTCACAGCTGCACTCGCCAGCCGTCAGCTGAGTGGCACTCCCACTGTGGGAGCGCACTCACCAGCAGGGGACAGCTCCTGCGTTGAGTGTCTGCCCTCTGGTGGTCAGTGCACATCAAAGCTACCGGCTGGTCACTTAGGCTTTTATATATATAGACTAGAGGCTCGGTGCATGAAATTTGTGCACTGGGGAACCTCAGTCTGGCCTGCACCCTCTCTCAGTCTGGGAGCCCTTGGGGGATGTCTGACTGACGGCTTAGGCCACTGCCACCTCCACCGCGCTCACCAGCCGTGAGCCTGGCTTCTGCTGAGCGGTGCTCTCCCTGTGGGAGTGCTCTGACCACCACGGGGCAGATCCTGCGTCGAGCATCTGCTCCCTGACCAGTGCGCATCATAGCAACCAGTCATTCTGCCATTCGGTTGACTTGCATATTAGCCTTTTATTATATAGGATTCCTTTTTCTCTAGCTTTCTTTAAAGTTTTAAAAGTATCTGTATTACGCTGGTGTGGGTCAGGGCTTATGTCCAGGTTGTGGCTTGATTGCCAGTGTAGAGTGTGTAGGAGGCAGCCGATCGATGATTCTCTCTCATCATTGATGTTTTTATCTCTCTATTTCTCCTTCCTCTCTGAAATAAAAAAATATATTTTTTAAAAAAGTATCTGTAGTAGCCCAGAAAAGAATAAGGACACCTACTTTTATTTTAATCCTCAGGAGTGGCAGTTTTTTATTCTGTGCTTCTACCAAATGTATTCACATTTCTATTTTATATAGTAAAACAACATTTAACCCTTTGCACTCGCTGGCTTTTTTCTCGATTCCTTTATTTTAATGCTAACCGTGTCGAGTCACACTCGACATCCGAGTGCAAAAGGTTAAATGGTTTAACTCAATCTTCTCAATATTCATAGAACATTCTGTCCTTTCTCCCTTTTAAAATGATTTTAGACATGAATTCAGGGAATATAGGTTATAATGGAAGGGAATTTTCAACTCTGTAACACATGCCACAACTTGAGATACTCGAGAATGATTTTAATTGGGAGGGTTTTTTCCTGGCCCCCACAGAACTCATAGAAGCACAGAAGCTTTTTTGGAGGGAGGGAATGGAGATAGGCATAGAAGCCTTTGATTATAAACAGAAACAGGGAAACTTCTGCACTTTACCAACTCAGAATAATTAAGGAAGTGCAACATCAATGCCACATTCTGGTGCCTTATGAAGAGATACCTCCGTTGCTTTGCTCTTGGAGACCTGGGATGATGTGTCATCATCACTCTCATCTGCTCTGCTTTCCTGGGAATTCTGGGATACAATCTCTTCACCCTAAATGTGGATGGGCCAAGATTAATGGTGGGGTTAAAGTGATCACATGTGGGAGAAATGCTTAGCTTACAGGCAATACAAAGGAAGATATTCTAGCCATTCAAATGTCGTTAAACATGGCACCAAACTGGGACCCAGCATCTAGAGAAGTGATCATCAACCCAAGGTTTCTGAGATACGTGTGGCTCTGATACAATATGCAGTTTTTACAAAAAGTCCACCTTTGTATTCTAATATTATACTACATTTTACAAGGCCAGACTCTCTCAGTTAATGTTAAATATAGTTATAAAATTTTCCAAATACCTTAAGGTATATGAGCACCAACACACCAACCATGGATGGCCATGTAGAGGCTGAAGGAGAGTACACTGAAGTGATTTAAGAACATCAACTCTGGAACAGGACTGTATGGACTCAAGCCTTGAATCCACTCACCTATTGCTGAATGACTTTAGGTAAGTTACTTAACCTCTCGGAGCTTCAATTTTCTCATGGAAACAATAGTATTTATCTCATAAAGTTGATGTGAAGAAAGAAAGCTAATTCTACGGGGTGCTATTTTTTTTTCACATATAAGATTATAAAGTTCAGATATTATAAACATGATTAAAGGCTTGGTCCGGCCAGGATGGCTCAATGTTGAACATCGAACCAGGAGGTAACGGTTCGATTTCCAGACAGGGCACATGCCTGAGTTGTGGGCTTGATTCCCAGTAGGGAATATGCAGGAGGCAGCCAATCAATTATTCTCTCTCATCCTTGATGTTTCTATCTCTCCCTTCCTCTCTCTGAAATCAATAAAAACAAATATATACATATATAAAGAAGGGCTTGAACCCTACTTCAAAACTGCTATAACTCCAAAGCAGTACTATAAGCAACATGAGATTTCAGTCAGTCAAGACAATTGAAAGACCTTGGAAATGCTCACTTGTTAAAATTAGCCAAAGAATACTTTTAGGAATAAAACAGACTGGTTTAGAAAAAAACCCAAAACAATTTTTTAAAGTTTGTCCATATACAAAAATGTTTTTCCAGATTCAAAAATGTCATTATGAATCTACCCTCAGTAGGACTTATATATACCTCTCTGGCTGAGGAGAGAGGCTTTATGAATCTGGCTTCTCTATATTTGAAGCCTTGTTTGTATCAATAGCACGTTTTGGTGCCTTTGCTGGCTGGGATGAGGGGTGCAGCCTGTGACCAGGGCCCATAGGCAATATACCCTAACTTAAAGAGCTAAATGGGCCAGACTTAAGAGAAAAGCACTCTTATTGACAGGGCAGGGCTTAGGCATCCTCCCTTACATACCTCCCAATGCTCTCTCAAAGAAAGGGAGTAGGAGATTATCGCTGGCAGGGCCCAGGCTTACCTGCAAGTCCCGGTTTTTGAGATTACCCAGCCAGAAAGCTTCCCTGCAATTGTTGAGGATAAGCATGGCTTTCACTCTGCAAACTAACAGCTCCAAGGTCTTCTTGAGAAAAGGCACATGCTTGGTGAGTTTCATGTCCTGATGAATCTGAATGGAAACAAATGCACCTAACTCATCTGGTTTCTCATCATGCTTCCACATTTCCTATACAGAAACTTATGCATTCCTGACATTCTGAACACTGTATAGAAGAGCATAAGCCTTGTCAGTACAGGCCAGAGACATGTCCTATCAAACAGCAGTAGTTTGGCAGAGTACTCCAAAGAGAGTGGCAGTTGTCTTTCAAGCTAAGAGAGCTTAGAACACATACCACCTCTAGGTTCCTCTTCATAACCTCTCATTGACTAATTATTAATGAATTGACCTAAAATATTCTTGAACATGTATTATTACACTGATATTAAACAACAGATATCAGCCCTGTTTAGCTCAGAGAGTTCTTAAAATTTCACTGTTCAGTACCTTCTAAAGTTAAAACCAGGGGAGGAGGTAATAAAAACTGAATCCAAAATCATTCAGTTTGCCAGTGACTGCAGAACTCTATGGTTAAATATGAAGGTTCTGTGCTCCTTCAGACAAAAAGAGACAATGGTTCAGCTGTAGGCTGCAAGTGGAAAAGTCCTTTAATGCTAAAATGTTCTCACAGGAGATAGATGTGTTTCTTGACAAGCAGTACAGCTGAAAAGTGCTAAGGATAGCTACTTTTAGAACCACCTCTTGTCTCCCACAGAGTCATCACTTACATAATTCCTCCTACCCCATATATTTTGCAGCATTAACACATACACCAATATTCTATCTCTCTCACCAAAGAAGGAAATAGAGCTATGGAGTTTGGGTCAAATTTCAGATGCAGAACTCTCTAGATGATTGTCCATTCTTAACCAGCACCTAAAGATTTGATCACTTTGAATAAACTGCCTTTGGGCAGATACGGTCTCAGAAATAAAGGCTCTAGACACGTAAAAAAGGAAGAAGAAACTGAAGTCTCTGTATCTCCCAATCACAACTGTTGTTGAAGCCAATAAGCAGGCGGGTGATGTGATCTGCTTTCCCTCTTACCTTGGAATGCCCACACAGGTGATGAAGCAGCCTTGTGTTCAACTGGAAGGTTCCCAGTAAGCTCAGAACATCTTCCTATAACCAACAAAATTCCCAAGTGCCATTTGAAATACTCTCATTTCATTCAAGGGCTCTAAAAAGGATAAACTCTGAAAGTTCCAATTGTATATGAATAATCATCTTAATTTGGCCCTAAATAGGAGAAGTGCTTTCTAACTGTCCTCCCTCCTTTCTTTTCAGGGTTGTAAGAGAGCAATCAAGTACTGTAAGAGTATTGTGCTGTAAAGTTTAATTTGATAAATATATGTAAGAAATCACCTGTTTCTATCCTGATTTCACTACTCTAGCCCTGGATCCCACTTGGCTAAATTAAAAACAAAAAACAAAACTCTCAAGACTATCCTACCTAATAATAGAGTAATATGCAAATTGACCGTACCTTCGCTATGCCCACGATTGGCCAGGAGGTGCGGAGGGGCGGGACTTGGGGTGGCCGGGGTGGCTGATTGGGCCTGCAGGACGCTGAGCTCGTGTAGCCAGCGGCAGCTCAAGCTCAGCGTCTGCGCCATGGCTGTGCTGCGGCACAGAAGGGGCCTCTGGGGCAGCGAGCCCACGTCCTGCCGTGGACCATCAAAAGTGGGGGAGCTGGGTGCCTGTCCGCTCCAGCACCAGGCCTTTCAGAAGCCTCCGCCACTCTGGAGGCTTCTGAAAGGCCTGGTGCACCAGATCGAAAGGCCTGGTGCCTGTCCGCGATCGAAAGCGGGGAGCTGTGTATCCACTCCGGCACCAGCGGACCCCCTGCCATCAAAAGCGGGGAGCAGGCTGCTAGCAGTGTCCGCGGAGCATGCTAGGCTTTGCGGGACAGTGGATATGGCCTGGATGGCAGGTTAGGCCTAGGGTACCCTACACGTGCATGATTTAATCATGCACTGGGCCTCTAGTCCATTATAACAGCAAAGAGTTTATGAAACAAACTAGGGGCCAGTGCACGAAATTCATGCGCGGGGGGGGGGGGGGGGCGGGGGGGGGAAGGAGAGGGTGTCCCTTAGCCCAGCCTGCACCCTCTTCAATCTGGGACATCCCTCTCACAATCCAGGACTGCTGGCTCCCAACTGCTTGCCTGCCTGCCTTCCTGATTGCCCCTAACCACTCCCCTGCCAGCCTGATTGCCCCTAACTGCCCTCCCCTGCAGGCCTGGTCCCTCCCAACTGCCCTCCCCTGCCGGCCTGATCGCCCACAACTGCCCTCCCTTGCAGGCCTGGTCCCTCCCAACTGCCCTCCCCTGCTGGCCATCTTGTGTCAGCCATCTTGTGTGTTGGAGTGATGGTCAATTTGCAAATTACTATTTTATTAGATAGGATAGAGGGCTGGTGCACGGGTGGGGGCCGGCTGGTTTGCCCTGAAGGGTGTCCTGAATCAGGGTGGGGGTTCCCTTGGGGCATGGGGCGGCCTGGGTGAGGGGCCTGGGTGGTTTGCAGGCTGGCCACGTTCCCCCCCTCTCACCCCCCCACGACCCAAGTGGAGGCCCTGGTATCTGGGATTTATTTATCTTTTATAATTGAAAGTTTGTAGCCTTGAGCTGAGGCCAGGGCCGGGCAGGGCGGGCGGGAAACTTGGCTTCCTCCATTGCTGGGGCCACCCAAGCCTCCTGCTTGCTCCAGCTCCGTGGTGGCCGCCATCTTAGTTGGGTTAACTTGTATACTCGCTCCTGACTGGCTGGTAGGCGTGGCTTGTGGGTGTAGCAGAGTGATGTTCAATTTGCATGTTTCTCTTTTATTAGTGTACTAGAGGCCTGGTGCACAAAATTTGTGCACAGTGGGGAGTGTCCCTCAGCCCAGACTGCACCCTCTACAATCTGGGAACCCTTGAGGGATGTCCAACTGCCCGTGATCGGGCCTAAATGGGCAGTTGGACATCCCTCTCACAATCCAGGACCGCTGGCTCCCAACTGCTCACCTGCCTGCCTTCCTGATTGCCTCTAAACACTTCTGCCTGCCAGCCTGATCACCCCCTAACCACTCCCCTGCCAGCCTGGTTGATGCCTAATTGCTCCCCTGCCAGCCTGTTTGCCCCTAACTGCCCTCCCCTGCCGGCCTGGTCACCCCTAACTGCTCTCCCCTGCAGGCCTGGTCCCCCCCAACTGCTCTCCCCTGCAGGCTTGGGTCCCCCCCTAACTGCCCTTACCTGCAGGCCCAGTCGCCCCCAAGTTTCCTCCTCTGCCAGCCTGGTCACCCCTAACTGCCCTTCCCTGCAGGCTTGATTACCCCCAACTGCCCTCCCTTGCAGGCCTGGTCCCTCCCAACTGCCCTCCTGGCCATCTTATGGTGGCTATCTTGTGTCCACATGGGGGCAGGATCTTTGATCACATGGGAGCAGCCATCTTGTGTGTTGGAGTGATGATCAATCTCCATATTACTCTTTTATTAGATAGGATTAGTGTATATGAGTTCTTTAAAAAAATTATTCTTGAAAGTAGAACCAGAGAAGCACAAAAGAATAAGCAAACAACAGGTCCTGGGAGTGCAGCAACACAATAAAACCAAGCTATAGGGAACGACCACCCCACGATCTGGAGAAGTAGGAAGGTGGGTTTCAACCAGAAGGGGTCTCAGCTCAGCCTAATTTGGAATATTCCTTCTAAATGGGTGATAGGTGAAGTGGACCAAAGATGCCCAGGTGAACTGTGAACTGTGGCCCAGAACCTGGGCAAAGGTACTGCCCCCATGCCCAGCCCAAGAGTCACCATGCATGTATCTTCTGAACAAACTGTATAGAGAATGTTTTAGTTCTCTGCCCTCAGTTCTTACCCGGTGCTTTCTAAAACTGAAGTCTAGGAGCGGCATACACTGCTTCAGAAATACTTCCACAAAGAGACGCCCATACTGAAGAAAAAAGAAACACTGGTGATGACACTAGCTGAGGTCTTTCACCTAAAAAGCCCCTGCCTGGAGTAACATAACACCATCCAAATACTTTATTTTTGTGCATAAAAAATAAATTGGGAGGTGTCCAAAAGGTTAATTTGGAGAATGAAGCTTAGTAAAACTAAATGGGCCTGCTATTATGCCCAGAATTAGGGAGATTCACCTAACCTACACACAGCTAATGGGCAGGGGCCTTGCTCACCTTAAGAATGAGGGTACAGAAGAACAAAGGGGAATCCCAGATCCCTGAGGACAACTTACTCCCAAGAAGAAAAAAATTGGATAGAGCTAAGAAAGCACATGCCCAATTGCCAAATTTACCAATCAGATAAATCACTCCCCCTACTCACCCATCTCCTACACTAGCATCAGGATGGAGTGAATAAAAAGGCAGAGGCCAGGAGATAAGAATATGGTGACATCCACTTTGAAGAAACGATCAGGAATGGGGGAAAAGCATTCTCCCCATAACACTCACTAGCTCTTAACCCACTGGATATACCATCAAATCTTGGGCTACTCAATTAAGAGAGGAGTTCAGCAGTTACGAGGATATCAGCTCTCATATTCAAGAAGCCACTTGTATGCTTTAATTTTTATTTATTTATTTTTAGCCATGGCTTTAAAAAGAGGAATCATGTATTCCTCCTTCCTCCCTGTTGCCTGGGAAGGAATGGCAGGGAGTGATTATTGTTCCTGAAGCTGCTCCTCCTAGTTCTAAGACTTGAATCAAAAGTTTTCAAACTCATAGGAAAATTGGTTTCTCTTGTTATCCAACTAGTATAAGAAAATGTATCCACTGTCTTTTCTATACTACCATCTGTTAGCACAGATTCTGGAGACTCTGGCTTGTGAGCAAAGTATTAAGCAATTCTTCCCAGCTAATGCCCTGTCCAGAGAAGAGTAAATACCAAAGTGGGCTCTGGTCAACCTCTCACCTTTAGACAGACATGCAGAACAGGACGACTATCAAACACCTGGAGAGATGAAAGGCAAGAAACCAAAGCTGAGGTCTGCTCCATTGAGCATCCCAGCTTCTTTTTCATTGTGTAAAGCACAACTCTGGGTATGGTAGAGAATTCTAAAATGAAGAAGGTCTGTCAACAGTTAAATTAATCACAAAGAATAAAGTAACCATAATAATTAAAGTTCGAGAAAAGGCAGAGGGGAGCAAAAAAGAACAAGTAATTTATTCCAAGTGAGATGTTAAAAAGAGGGCATTATAGAGATTCAAAACCTTGATCTGAAGCCTTAAGAAAGAGTAGATGAGAGATGGAAAGGAGAGTCTGACATTGTAAGATCGGAGAGTAGCTTGAGCAAAATCCTCGAATAGGTGAGAGCAGAGTGTGTGCAGGGATAATGAAGGCATTCAGTGTTGGAAAAGGGAGATAGTAGGGTATGTGGCAGATTACAGAGGACCCATGATGAGGGGGGAGAGAGTAGGAGAATGATATGTGCAAGGAGCCATTAAATAGCAAGTATTGTGGCACAAATGATAAGGAGGAAGGGACAGAAGGAAAAAGGTATCACCTGGGGAGAGAAGGGATGATCCAGGATGGGTAGGGCCACAAGGGAAGATGACAGAGAGAGCAGGTCCCCAAGGCAGGGCAGGGAGAGGAGCAGGGACAGTCCATTTGGAAACCAGGACCCTTGTTGATTTCTGCAGTCAGCCAGTGAGATGGGTCAAGGAGTCTCCATACACACCTTTATCAGGTTAATGAGAATACTGAAGTCTCGAACAGCCATGTTCCAGTAGAGAAGCTTCTCTTCATGAATCTGGGGACAGCCAAATATACAGGCACCTCCGAATCACAACAAAATATGTTTCTTTTTGTATTCCTACTAATACATGGTTCTTGAATCATACAAATATTCAGAGATATAAGCCAATTACCCTGCTAAATAGATGTGGCAACTAGTGCACCCCCCAGATGGATCTGAGGCCTGTGTATATATAATATCAGGGTACCTTATGAGACTTTCTAATAAAATGATTCCTCTTCAGTAATTTCCAGGTGGAGAAAAGCCTCTGAAATATACCTACTGGCCATCAGCTCCCTGTGGCTTGTGTGATTCCCTATGCTAGCCTGTGCTCTTAGTGGTTCTAGTTTAGTTCTGGTTAGCAGGACACCAAGGCCCCGGATGACTGCATCTCAAACAGGCTTGTTCACCTCAAGCCGGCTCATGAGCAGCACACTGCTGGGCACTGAAGCTGCAATCAGAGACATTTTTTTTCCAGAGCTAGGGCCTATGGAGCAGTCCAGGCTTTTCCCTGTGCAGTAACCAGGGAAAACAGAGCCCAATTCTCACTTCCAATTAGAAGGAAAGGATATTAAGCCAGAAAAAAAAAAAATCCTGGCTCTCAGTAAATCAAAGGAAATAGCTTAGGAGAAACCCCGGACCCAAGAAAGTACAGCAGATCCTTGAATAACGGAATTATTTTGTTGTAGCAATGGGGGAAAAATCAATTTACAGCCAGGGCCACTTTCTGTGTGTCGTTTGCACATTTTCCTCATGTCTGAATAGGTCTTCTCCAGCACTCAGTTTCCTCCCACATCCCAAAGATGTGCACATTAGCTTAATTGGAATATCTAATGTTCCAGTCTGAGTGTGTATGTATGTGTGTGTGAGTGTAAAAGAGCCCTGCTGTGGAAAAAAAGGGCATCCTGTCCAGAGTGGGTTCCCTCTTTGCACCCTGAGCTGCAGGATTGACTCCAACCATCCTGACTCTGAACTGGTATTCGTGGGTTGGAAAATAATTATCTTACTTCTTTTTATTAGTCTTTCATAAATATATGTATAGGGGGTTGGGGGCATGCGTGGGGAGGGGTGTGGGATGGGGGTGGGGGGATGAGGACAAATATGTGATACCTTAATCAATAAAGAAATTTAATAAATAAATAAATAAATAAATAAATATATGTATAGCTCACATTCATTTCAATGTTTAATATTAGAAGTACTATAGGTCTTTATTTAGAAGTTTGGTTTTGTGATCAGAAATATGCTGTAGAAACTTAACTCTTGTGTATATCAGTTAGCCTACGGTAAAATTGGTTTAGTTATACAAAGTTTCACTTAAAGGTGTAGTTTCCAAGAACCTATCGACGATATTGAGGACTTAGTGTAATCCAAAGTCTATTTCTTGGGGTGAGAGTATTTGACTCACCTGCTGAGAGTCTGCTGCTGTGCCAGCCTGAAGACCTTTGACCGTCTTCACTAGTTCAGCCATCATCACACGGAAGAAAATGACAAAGGTGTGCCTAGGAGAGGGAAAGGCATGCATGAACACACAATGATGCACTGGTTAGAAAGAGCTACCTGGGAAGAAGCCAAGGAACCAAATGTCATTTCCTTTCCCACCTCTCTGAATGTCCTTTCACTAGGGTTGACTGTGAGAGGATGGGGAATTGATAAGAATTTAGAAATGAGCCAAAAAAGATGGCTTGTGAAACAATGGAATTCACTTTATGAAGGGAGATAGTGTGGTGCTATGGAAAGAGCAGGGAAGAAGTGGTGAGAAAATCCAACTTTACATTCCTAGTTCCATATTTACTTTATTGCCCATATAAGGTTAAACAAGTTCCTCCTCTAACCTTTCCCTCATCAGTAAAACAAGATTAAGGATACACCTCACAGAATCTTCAAAAAGATCAACTGAGATAAAGAATGTCAAAAGTGCTTTTTAAACTGTAAATACTATACGAATGTAAGATAACTATTAATATTACGAGATACAAAACCCATTAAGTGAGCCCTGGTCGGTGTTACTCAGTGGTTAAGAGTGTTGCCCGTGCACAGAAGGGTTGTAGGCTCGATTCCTGGTCAGGGCACATGCCCAGGTTGCCAACTCAAGCTCCAGTGAGGGGCGTGCAGGAGGCAGCCAATCGATGATTCTTTCTCATTACTGATATTCCTCTCTCTCTCTCCCTCTCCCTTATTCTCTGAAATCAATAAAAAAAATAAGGTCCTCTCACATAATTAGGCTGAGAGCCCCTTAGAAAGAATGCATAATGAACATTCAATGAGTTAACTGAACCTACCACCTCTATCAGGATCAGATGAAGAGTAAGGTAGTTACTTGGAAACTACATATATTGGACAGCATGATTCTACTGTAAAGAACTGGAGGAGAGAACTCTCTTACCTGGTCAGCGTAGGGAATGTGGAAGAAGATGCATCTTTAGAAGAGTTGATCAGTTCTGGAACACCAACACCAGCAATCTCCTCTATTGCCTTCAGAACACTGTCTGTGTGTTCCAGGTAGATGCTGCAATGACAGCCACAGGAGTATGAACACGTTACAGAATTTCTAAACCAAGATTTTTTTTCTTGAGCTATTACCAGGTATTAAGCTTTAAAACAACTAGACATAAAAAATATTTTAAAAAATATGTTTTATTGATTTTTTTTTTTTACAGAGAGGAATGGAGAGGGAGAGAGAGTTAGAAACATTGATGAGAGAGAAACATCAATCAGCTGCCTCCTGCACATCCCCTACTGGGGATGTACCCACAACCAAGGTACATGCCCTTGACCGGAATCGAACCTGGAACCCTTTAGTCTGCAGGCCGACGCTCTATCCGGTTAGGGCTAAATATATATATATTTAAATATATTTATATATATATATTTTTATTTATTTATTTTTTTAAATATATTTTTATTGACTTTTTACAGAGAGGAAGGGAGAGGGATAGAGTTAGAAACATCGATGAGAGACATCAATCAGCTGCCCTCTGCACACCCCCCACTGGGGATGTGCCCGCAACCAAGGTACATTGCCCTTGACCGGAATCGAACCTGGGACCCTTCAGTCCGAAGGCCGATGCTCTATCCACTGAGCCAAACCGGTTTTGGCTAAAAATATTTTTAAGTAAAGTTAAGGTTCCATAAACATGACATGAGGCAAGAAAAAGATGTCTCAACTAGAAATAGTTAGACACCTTGGAAGTGATGAATGTGTCTTGGATATGGTAGGCAATAAATAATTGACTTGCTGGTTAACAAAGGAGGATATAATTGCAGACTCCTCCTCTTCCTCTTTGACTCAATAATAATAATAATAATGATAACAGAAAACAGAACTAGAGGATCTTATGATCCACCTTTCCTAAATTTTGTTAATTTCAAATTAACTTCATTGCTTCCAAGTTCTCCCTAACCAAGGTAATTTCTTGGTCTTTGACCAGATGAGGGACCCCAATAGTGGCAAATGGAAGACTGCTTGGCTCATGGAGAAGAATGGAGCACCTCACCTCAGCAAAGCATGGAGCTGGTCATTAGGAATACTGCTCTTTTCTTTTTCCCCACTTGGCCATATCCGACAGAGGAAATGTCTGGCAAGGGAAGCTATTGGAGAAACAAGACAAAGTTATCTCATGCATGGAAAATAGACCTCTGCTTTTCAGGCTTTGGGGGATCATTATTGATCAAAAAAATTATTCTTTTCTATTTACTATAAGGTTCCTGATCTAAAAGACAATTTGGGTTCCTGCTCCATTGACCATTCTATCAGAAATAAACACATTTGTCTAAGACCCAACATGTCCCACTCTATTACCCCATCTTAACACACACACAAATATAAACTACACAGACACATACAGAGAAAAGGAATGATGCTAGGCAGTGGGAAAGCCAATTTTGTTCCTCCTGGGCAGTAGCCTCATGGATTCAGATCAAACTTTCCCCTTTTAATCAACAGGAAATAACAAAGGATTGTTTTGCATTTTCTGCCTGCTTTCTGTCTGTGTTGCCAATTAGGATGTGTGATCAATGAGTTGCATTTCAAGAGCTATGACAAAAGACAGTTAAAAGAAAAAAAAAACATGGATGGGACCAGGCCTTTACCCTTAATCATGATTTCTCCTTTTTCTCCCATTTTATTAACCTCATGGTTTATGTTCCTTTTGGTCAAATATCTCACATAATTACAAAAATAAAATAAAATGACAAGAACAAATATAAGTCAAACAAAATTATCTAGCCAACTGAACTAACCAAATTCACATTAAGCAATGTCACCAGACAGCAGTTACTAGTATATAGCTCTTTCTAGGGAAATGTCCTTGGCATAGCAAGCGGGTACATCTGCAGTTATGGAGGGATCTATATCTATATATATAAAAGCCTAAGCAACCATAATGACCGGTCAACCAGTTGCTATGATGTGTACTGACCACCAGAGGGCAGACGCTCAACATAGAAGCTGCCCCCTGATGGTCAGTGCGCTCCCACAGGTGGAGCGCCGCTCAGCCAGAAGCCAGGCCCACAGCTGGCAAGCTCAGCTGCAGCGGCGGGAGCCTCTCCCAACTCTGAACAGTGGTGGCAGGCGCAGCAGGCCGAGATGAGCACAAGTGGCGCAGCAATGGCTCGGGATCCTCCCTGGCCTCTTGCCGCTTGGTGCACTGCTACATCCCCCGAGGGGTCCCGGATTGCGAGAGGGCACAGGCTAGGCTGAGGGACCCCTCCCACCCCCCCATGAACGAATCCGTGCACTGGGCCTCTAGTTTACATATAAGGTCCTAGGAAGCCCCAAGCTTACAGGCTTGAGATATTAATCCTATTTGTGAAGGGGAAAAAAAAAGAGGATCTGACTACATCACCAATTTTTTCTTTGTTCTGAGTAGAAACTCTAGATTTCTCCAAAATGACCATCAAAAGTCTGATGAGATAAAGAGCAGATTGGAAACTAGGAATGCTGTGATGGAAATTCTGCAAGTAATGGAAACTTTGGCTGTAAGGAAAAAAGAAAAAAAAAAAAAGGCATCACAAGTATTATCTAAATTCATGAATTATCCAAGTCCATTTAAGTGATGGTTAATCAGAATCTTCATTTTCAGGTGTTTTAGTAGCAACGTTCTTTCCCTGTATTGATAAAGCCAGAACAGTACAGAGTCCAGTGGGTAGAATGCTGGCCTTGAAGGGGTCATGTATACAAAGATTCCCACGTACTAGTCTAGGCCATGTTTATATGTGCAACCCTGGATCAAATTACTTGCTCTTTAAGGCTTTAAGCAACACACTGAAAAATGTTTAAATTCTGGGTTCATGGGGAAAAAGCAAAAGGAAATTATAAAGCAGAGCTTTTAATAAATATACCATATATGGTCAGCTTTCAATACACTGAGGTAAAAAAAAAAATACACTGAGATAACGGGAGATGGGAATCACAATTAATCCAAAATTGTAACTGACATAAAACTAAACTCAACTTCTGATTGATTGGTGGGAAGGAGGTCAAACAAATTTAAAAGTAGTATATTTAAAATGAAATAAAGTCCTGCCTTAAAGGTAGAGATGACAAGTATTGATTGCAGAACCAGTGATGGCCTAGGCCAGTGGTCAGCAAACTCATTAGTCAACAGAGTGGCAAACCGCTGCTCGCGAGCCGCATGTGGCTCGCGAGCCGCAGTTTGCCGACCACTGGCCTAGGCTCTCAGGGGAGGTGAGAGAAAGACTCAATTAACTCTGGTTGAAGTTGGGATAGGAGTCTGGGAGTCATGCCCCTTAGATCTCCTCAGCTCCCTCCTCCACTGCCTAGCACCCAACCTAGGCTCTTTTTCTGCCAAGATTGGGGGAAGGATACAGGCAATCAGTGACAACTAGCTGCTACCTAATTACTCAACGCTACTGGGAGAGAGCAGGCCTCAGGATAGTCAAGAATTGACTGTAGATGGTCAGTGTCGTCACTGTCATTACCTGAAAGGCAAACTTTAGATAATGAAAGATGCATGAAGATTTAGAATGATTTGTTCAGCAGTTTATAATGCTTCAGGATTTATCTGAATACTGTACACAGGAGAGAAAGCTTATATAACTAAGGAAAAGGAGCTAAAAATATCAATTTCCCTCTCTACCAAGAGACACCCAAGTTATTTCCAAGAAATCTTGTTCCTAGGAGTGTCCTGGGAAACTTTCTGAGATATGTAGTTGGACCCACCTAAGCAGTTCCTCCAAGGACTGGTCAGGCTCTCTCGGCTTCAGTCGGTTAGTAAGGACCTCGAGGGCTGAGTACAGTAAATTCTGATTTTCAGGTTGAAAAAATCCACTCCTAAGGGAAAGTCAAGGTAAGATGGTTAGGCTTAGTTTTAGTAAGATTGCTTGGACAGCATTTGTGGATCCTGGCCTCCAGTCTGTACCATCAGTAAGTCAACAGAAGAAAAAGCAGAACTAAAGTACTAAAAGTAGTGAAGAGCCAAATTCAGTCACAGCTCTGAGTATTAGACTAGAAGTTGAAATGTACCTAAAACAGTCTTTCCATCAAAACCTAATAGTTCACCTAGGTTTAGTTTCAAGGGAAAATGCTCTCCTTCATTCCCTGCATTTTAGGGCTAAGTAATAGTCTTCTCTAAACAAACAAACAAACAAACAAAACACCAGGAATAATTTTGTCAAATTGCGAAATCAATGTCTAATCCATAATAGGTACTCAATAAAGAACTTATTCCTTCTCCAAATCTTAACTATTCTATCTTCAGATTATCTTTCCTTCAGTCCCTTTCTTTCCAAGCCAAGGCCATCACTCTTTTTTTTTTTTTTAAATAATTTTATTGATTTTTTACAGAGAGGGAGGGAGAGGGACAGAGAGTTAGAAACATCGATGAGAGAGAAACATCCATCAGCTGCCTCCTGCACACCTCCCACTGTGGAGGTGCCTGCAACCAAGGTACATGCCCCTGACCGGAATCAAACCTCGGACCCCTCAGTCCCCAGGCCGACGCTCTGTCCACTGAGCTAAACTGGTCAGGGCCCAAGGCCATCACTCTTGACCAGGTCCTTATCATCACAAGCCTAGATCATTGCAACACCTTTTGACTGGTCTTTTTGCATTCCTTTCCAGTCACCCTGAACAATGCTGCCAAAAGGATTTTCCTACAACACTGCTTTCATTATATCATGGTGTGATCATAAAACTCCAAAACGGCTTCCCTGGACAACATTCAAGTTCTTCTGCCTAATCTTCAAGGCCTAGAACAATCTAACTCCCTAGTTCTGGTCCTCTAGAAAAATGTCCATATCACCAGTGACAGTCAGTCTTTCTTCCTTTCAACAAATATATTCTGAGGGCCTATTATGGGTCAGGTTCTGTTTCCTTTGGACAGCTTTATTGAGTTGCAATTGCCATACAATAAACTGCATATATTCAAAACATTTAATTTACCAGTTGACTTACATATAAACCTATGAGTCATCATCACAATTAAAATAATGAACATATCCATTACTGCCAAAAATTTCCTTATATTCCTTTGTAAACCATCCCTCCCTCCATCCTCCCGCCCAATGCTAAGCAACCACTGACCTGTATTCTGTCACAATAACATACTTTTTCTAGAATTTCATATAAATGGACTCAAATAATACATACTCTTATGGTCTTGTGTTTTTTTGTTGTTGTTGTGTTTTTTTATTGATTCCAGAGACAGGAAGGGAAATGGGAGAAAGATAGAAACATCGATGATGAGAATCATCAATCATCTGTCTCCTACATGCCGTCTACAGGGGCTCAAGCTGGCAACCCAGGCATGTGTCCTGAGAGGGAATCAAACCGTGACCTGGTTCATGGGTCGATGCTCAGCCAATGGGCCACAAGGGCTGGGCTCTTATGGTCTTGCTTTTAATTCAGTGTAATTCTTTTTTCTTTCATATTGTTGTATGTAGTATTCCACCATAGGGATATACCATAATTTGTTTATCCATTCACCGATTGATGGACATGGAGCGGTTTCTAGTTTGGAGCTATTACAAATGAAGCTGCTATAAACACTTGTGCACAAGACTTTATGTAGACATATGCTACTATTTCTCTTGGGTAAATACCTAAGAATGGAATGTCTGGGTTGTATGGTAGGTGTATGTCTAACTTTTTATTTTAAAAAATTTTTATTTGTTGATTTGAGAGACAGAGAGAGGGGAAGGCAGGGGGAGGGAGAAGGGAAGAGAGAGAGAGAGAGAGAGAGAGAGAGAGAGAGAGAGAGAGAGAGAGAGAGAGAGAGAGAGAAACATTTATTTGTTGTTCCACCTATCCATGCACTCACTGGCTGCTTCTTGTATGTGCCCTGACCGGAGAGTGAACCCTCAATCTTGGAGTATCAGGAGGATGCTCTGACCAACTGAGCTACCTGTCCAAGGCTAACTTCTTCTTCTTCTTTTTAATATATTTTCATTGATTTCAGAGAGGAAGGGAGAGGGAGAGAGATACAAAGATGAAAAAAAATGACAGAAAATCATTGACTGGCTGCCTCCTGCACGCCCCTCCACCAGGGATGGAACCCACAACCTGGGCATGTGCCCTTGACCAGAATTGAACCCGGGACCCTTCAGTCCATAGGCTGACGCTCTATCCACTGAGACAAACCAGCTGGGGCTCCAGGGGTAACTTCTTTTTTATTATTATTTTTATTCTTATTGATTTCAGAGAGGAAGGGAGAGGGAGAGTTAGAAACATCAATGATGAGAGAGAATCATTGATTGGCTGCCTCCTGCACGCCTCCTACTGAGATTGAGCCCCCAACCGGGGCATGTGACCTTGACCAGAATTGAAGCCACGACCCCTGAGTCCACAGGCCGACTCTCTATCCACTGAGCCAAACTGGCAAGGGCCAGGGCTAACTTCTTAAGGAACCTGAAAGTGTTTTTAAAAGTGGGTGTACCACCCTGGCTGGTGTTTCTCAGTATTAGAACATTGGCCCATGCACTGAAGAATTTCGGGTTTGATTCCGGTCAAGGGCAAGTACCACAGTTGTGAGTTGGACCCCTGGCTCCAGTGGAGGCATGTGTGGGAGGGCAACCAATCTATTTCTTACATTGATGTTTCTCTCTCTCTCCCCCTCCCACTTTCTCCTTCTCTAAAAAAAAAAACAATGGGAAAAATATCCTCAGGTGAGGATTTAAAAAAAAAGTAAATCTTTTAAATTTAACCATGCAATGATTTTTAATTTGTATTTCCTAAATAATTAATGCTATTGAACATCTTTGCATGTGTTTATTTGCCATAAATATACTTCCATGATGAAGCATCTATTCAAATCTTTGTCAGGCACTGTTCTTAAGTACTGGGGATACAACAATAACTGGTCTTGGCCCTCAAAAAACTCATTAATCCAGAAGGGAAGATGAATGAAAAAGTAATTATAATACCAAGTAATAAGTTTCATCGTAAGAGGATACCAGAGTAATAGAAGAGAACTGGGGGGGTCAGAGAGGCAGGAAGGAGGCTTACCTGGCCTCGGGGTCAGAGAAGACGCCCTAGGAAGTGAATGCTTTTCTAACTCAAAAATCTGAGTTAAGCCTTCCAGGTGAAAGCTATATAGGGTGTAAGACGAGTGGAATAGCAGTCAGATAACAAAAGGTCTTAGAATCTAGGTAAAAAAGTTTGAACTCAGGAAAAATCTAAGGGGGTCCTGGCTGGGTAGCTCAGTTGGTTAGAGCATCATTCTGATATGCCAAAGTTGAGGGTTTGATCTCCAATCAGGGCACATACAAGAAGCAACCAATGAATGCAAAAACAAGTGAAACAACAAATCAATGTTTCTCGAAAAATCAATCAATAATAATAATAATAATAGAAAGTAAAATCTAAGGGCAATCAGAAACCAAAGTTGGGACAGGATAAGACTGGGTTTGCATTGAGAAGATCACTCTGACTGCTGTGTAAAGAAAGGACCTTGGGAGAGCAACTGGAGGCAGAGAGACCAAATGTGAAACTAATCTAGTCCAGGTGAGAGATGATGGGAGTCTGGAAACAGTGGAGAATGAGATGGCTATTAAGATGCTATTTAGAACATAAAACAACAGGATTTTGTGATCAGATATGGGAGAGAAAAAATATGGACAGTAAAGGAAGGGACAAAGAATAGCTTCTGGTGTCTGCCTGAGACAGCTGGTGGTGCCATTTACCTAGCCAGGCAAAGCTGAAGGAGCGGTGGAAAAGATGAAACACTTCATTTTGGATGTGATGAGTATGAGGTGTTAATGACACATCTAACAGACTGTTGCGTAGGCAGTTGGATATAAGTGCCTATAGCTCAGAAGACAAATTTTAGCACAAATTTAAGCTTAGGTGAGATTGCCCAGGAAACTTATAAAATGAGGACAGAGGAGTCAGGGCCCAGCCCTGAGGAACAACAGCATTTAAAAACACACTTCCCTCATTTCTCCTTTCATCCATGCTGTGCCTTCCCAGAGGCCATCTACATTCAAGGGCCTGATGAGGTCCCATTGCTTCCATGAAGGCACCTACAAATACCCCAGCTCCAACTGTGCTCAGTTCTTTACCACATAATCTAGAATTTATCCAGAGCTTGTTTAATGACAACTTCTTAAGTAACAATCTCTCCAGTGTTATTACAAAAAGTTTGCCCCTACAAACTCAGCTAAGAATCTGATGGTCATATTGGCTAGCCAAAAGCAAGTCATCTAATTTTCAAATAAGTAAATAATAGAAACTCCCTAAGATACAGAGGATGCGAGATCAAATAAAATGATGCAGACAAAAGCACTCCAATAATAAGCATCATATTTACCTCCGTCTTTTGGAGCCTTTTCCTTCTTTTCTATAATTCAGTTCCTTGGTGACTGTCAAGTAAAGCTGTACTGGATTGTCTCTACCTTCCATACCTGCCACATACTCACCAAGCAAAAAGCCCATGAAAAATCTGCAGTAGCCTCTGATAACAGGAAGACATTAGGCAGTACTCCTGAGCTTGCATTCCTGGACCATCAACTACACCGTGATTTTCAGCTGGTAAGCACTTAAAGGAAAAAAATGCTTTTAGGACAGGTGCTTCAGCAATTGCCTTCATTTTCTTTCAATATTTCTTAGCCAAAAATGAAGTATCTTGTTAACTTAGTAATTTCTAAGTCTCCATAATAATAAGATAGCCTTCTTACCTGAAAATAGTTGTGAATGTTCTCCAGATGGTTACACATTGGGGTCAGCAGTTGAACAATACAATGAACAATTTCTTGGCCAGTTCTCTGTTGGACATGTGACAACCCAATATTCTGGCTTCCTTTACCCTATAATAAATCCAGAGTTACTGGGGAAGAAACTGCTGGATAGCTTCTCTGAAATTAAAAGTTCACTATGGGGTTAGTTAAGCCTATGCCACCAGGTAGGGTGGATAAACCACTTAATTGCTTGACTAAGACTCTATTCTGAAAAAGGGATCTTTGTCATCAAATAACAAAGATACTGGCTTCTGTAGAGTACAACTACTGTTTGAGAAGTATAGACCCATAATTACTAATGAGATAAAGCTGACACAGAAATAGAAATAATTAGGCTGATAAGAAAATAGAGCAAATAGTAAGTACAGACAAGAATCAAGTAACTGGATGTGTTAATGCTTAAATGTTTACAACCTAAAATTTTCACATTTTGTTGTTTGCACCATCCAATTGCTTCACCAGATGCTATGGCACATTTGTATGGGCATGGGCTTAGTTTGGGAGGCTGTTAAAACCAAAACCCAAGCACAGAACAGGATTCAGGAATGCTTGGGCACTTAGAAATATTCTTCCTGTTTTGGGTGGCTTTTTTGTTTTGTTTCAGAGTTTCTTTCTACACAAGGTGAATATGGTCTGGCAATGAGGCTGCCACCATGCTACCCAGTGACCCAAACACTATGCCAGAGAAAATGCCAACTTATTCACTACTAAGACATAGTTGTTTTCAAGTCCACTCAAGTCAGGGCCTATGCTTCTGCCTATACTAACCTTGAGGAAGGGAACTCTCCTGGCAACAGAAGGAGTCAGCATATTCTCCACCTTGTGGGAGAGATCTTCCAGCAAGAAAAGCAGCTCAGGGGGCTGAAGTTGCACAACTTCTGTAGCCTGTCACAAGGAATAAGGAAAGAATAACTACAACCATGTCCTAACCATCTACTTAGGGGAGCACATTTTTATGTTTAGTCTTCCCAATGGGTGAAGAACCTGACCATTAAAAAGAAGGGGGGAAATTTCCCCCACCTCAAATAAATAAATGGCTGTTGTGCTATGTCAACAAATCAAAAAGTCAAGCATTTCTAAAGTAAATTTCAAATGATCAAAATAAATTTTTAATAGACAGTATAGTTTTGGAAGATGAAATTTTTCTCTAGAAATAAATGCCTCTGTGCATCTTTCCAGCGGTGGACCCGAGGTACATTTCCTAAGTACCCCAAGATAAAAAATGACTAATTCAAGGGAATTTTACTTTTCTCTGTTCATTAAATAATTCTTTCATATTCTTTCTCCTAATGTTTTGTTGCTGTTAACTCTGAGCAGGATCCTTATAAGTGTAGTACATTTCCAGAAACTGAATAGGTGAAATACATTACTTCAAATTGTTCACTCGGTATACATTTATGGAAAATCTCCAAGTACAAGCTATGTAGAAAGATTGAAGGGGGGGTGAGGGAGGGGAGATACCGTCTCTATTCTGAAGGACCTTACCTTCTTGTAAAAATCTTCTATTTCTCAATTTACTAAACTTGGAGAACCTCTACTCTGGCAAAATCCCATATCAAAAATTAGCTTTTCTGTGAAAATGTCCTCCATTTCCAACTTCCTCATAAATACCATTCTCTCCTCAGTTTCATTGGTATTCAGTTCAGTTCAGACCATCAACATAGCACATAGTGCTAGTTATGTCTACTTCCTTTATTAGATTATGAACTGTCTGAAGGCAAACATCATGTGGTATGAACTATTGAAGTGCCAATGTCTATATTACTGGCAAACACAAAAAGTGTTGATAAGCATCTCATGGATGCAGATCAAATGCCATGAAATAGCACTGACCTCTATAAATCAAGATAGAGCTGCTCTACAAAAGTAATCTAAACAGCTTATAGTTAGTAACTAAGTAAGGATCACCTCATTAGCATGATCTTTTATAACGCCTAGCACATTGTAAAAAACTTAAAACTTATAAACATCAAGATGACTATTCATCATTACTTTCACACGTAAAGGTTTTGGAAGCCAGGGTCCAACTTTTCTCAATGTCATGGTGTTCTTTTTGAAATAAGAATAGAGCGAGGCACTTTCTGAACGAAGATTAAATTCTGGGATCTCATCGCTGTCACTTACTTCAGTGTGCATTTCAGTATCTAAGATGAACTTGGTCAGAAGCCCACAACGCAGAATACAGAAGACCTCCATGTCCAGCTCTCGGAATAATAAATGGTAATTCTGTAGTGACACTGTCTTTTCTTCTTTCCCTTTGAACTCCTAGGGAGAAAGTAGCAGCAACCAACAGAATAAATGAGGATTCTACTTAGTCTAATTTTTAATGAAGATTGTGAAGTGCAATTATGCATTCATCTTATGCAAAAAGTTACATTTTCATCATATCACTAATTTCCTTTCACCAAAGTCTCTAAATATTCCTAAGACAGAGCACCTAATTTATATTGGGATATACATCACACATGGAGGTTCTTGGTTGTTTTCTACTTAGAGATGAACTATTAGACAGAGCAAAGTATGATGGTATAGTACAGAAAACTATGAGCTTAATGGCCAGAAAGATTTGGCTTCTTCAAAGTGATGGTTGCTAGATGGGGTGGGGTTAAGGGGTAGGGGAAGATGGGTGAAAAAGGTGAAAGAAATTAAGTACAAACTGCCAGTTATAAAAATAGTCATGGGGATGTGAAGTACAGCATAGGAATATAGTCAATAATAATGTAATAACTATGCATAGTGTCAAACGGGTACTAGACTTATTGGGGAGATCACTTCATAAGGTATATAAACGTCTATTTTGCACACCTGAAACTAATATAATTTTGTATGTTAACTGTAACTGGGAAACAAATTAATTTTTAAAAAAATGTTTTTATTGATTTTAGGGAGAGAGATAGAAACATCTATATTGCTCAATCAGCTGCTTCCTGCATGCCCCCTGCCGGGGATCAAACCTGAAACCAGGGCATATGCCCTCAATGGGGGTTAGAATTGGTGACCTCTTAATACATGGGTTGCTGCTCAACCACTGAGCAACACCAACCAGGCTAAATTTAAAAAAAAATTTTTAAATATATTTTTATTGAATTCAGAGAGGAAGGGAGAGGTAGATAGAAACATCAATGATTCTAAATCATTGGTTGGCTGCCTCTTGCACGCCCTCCCCGCTCCCCAACACTGGGGATCGAGACCACAACCTGGGGACATGTGCCCTAGACTGGAATCGAACCTGGGACCCATTAGTCCACAGGCCGACGCTCTATCCACTGAGCCAAACCAGCTAGGGCTAAATTAAACTTTTTAAAACAAGATTTTACTTCAAGCCCTTGATCAAGCACTTATTAACCATGTGACCATGGCTAAGTCATCTACCCTCTCTGGGTCTTAGTTTTCTCATTTATTGAATTTGAATATGATTACTAACACTGGATTTTTTTTCTAACCTTGGATTTTTAAAAAATTTTTTTTTACTTATTTCAGAGAGGAAGGGAGAAGGGAGAAAGAGAGATAGAAACATCAATGATGAGAGAGAATCATTGATCAGTTGCCTCCTGCACACCCCACTGGGGATCAAGCCCGTAACCTGGTTCAAAACCAATGAGCCAAACCGACTGGGCCTAATGTTGAATATTTAGGAGGATTAGAGGAATTATACATAATAAATACTTAATAAACATCGCTTCTCAGCTTTTGGCTAAGATCAAGTGTAATACTCAATAAACAGTAGCTAAGAAACAGAAATAATTGGGATCCATGTGGTTCAGGCAATATCACAAACACATGAAACCCACTTTGTGAGTGGCAGAGTTACAGGAAAAGGGAACTACAGTTTACTAAGTACCAGAAACTGTACAAAGTATTTCATGTTATCTCAATCTATCAAGAAGTTGACAATCTAGGATTAGAAGGGGAAAGAAGCTAAAAGGAGTATATTTACAACTATGCCTAAAGACAGAAGCTGATAATTACTACAAGGAAGAATTCAAAGTACTGCTAGGATGCAAAAAATTAAATAAAATATTCAAGAAAATAATTAGGAAAACAATGTGGTTGTGATAAGAACTTGGAGTCTAATGTGAACTCTGCTACTGACAGGGACACTGTAAGGCCTACAGAAGCTTGTTTGCCTCTCCTTTCCCTAATTTTTCTCTGTGAAATGCAGACAATAAAGCCGGTCCTCTCTTAATCTCACTGGGCAGTCACACATCTTCATGGATATGCATCATTCCAATACCTTTTCCAGCTGGCCTCTATTAGATGGTGTAGGGTCGCATTCTGAACCATCCTCCTTTGAAATCATGTCATGGGAGGATGTTTCGTTGCCACCTGCTTTTCGTTTCCTTCTTCCTTATGTTTCAAAAAGAGAAAAGTGACTCAAGGAATCAATAATCATATTTATTAAATATCACTGCCTTTAGGAAACCACCTGCTAAAAACTCCTTAGAGGCATAGGAGGTGAATTTCTTAAAAAACTGATTTCATAGAGGAAGGGAGAGGGAGAGATAGATAGAAACATCAACGACAAGAAAGAATCACTGATCGACTGCCTCCTGCAGGTCCCCCACTGGGGACTGAGCCCACAATGCTGGCATATGCCCGGATTAGGAATTGAACTGTGACCTCCTAATTCATAGGTCGACGCTCAACCACTGAGCCATGCCAGCCAGGCCAGAGGAGGTAATTTTATAACCCAACACTATAGTTCATTATAAATGCTAAAGAAAGGGTTCAATTATATAATCTCTCCAATACTGATGCTTTGATGCATATAACCTCTTAGGTCAATTCAATGTGACTCACACGGAGACAATAATATGTAAGAACTTACCTGTAATTCCTTGTTTTTTTATTTTTGCTGAAAATGCAGTGCTGGCATGAGGTGTTACATCTAAAGTTTCCAAGTCAAAGGCTGCAAGAGGAGGACTACAGTCTGGTGTGACTGAAATAAATAGCAGCAGAAACTCAATATATAACAACCATATACCACTGTTAGACTGGGAATGCTAATTACCCAATTGGCTAAAAACTAGTTTCTAGAACTACCAAGCATGGCCGACTTCCTATAAGATGCATTCAAGTTATCTGGCTGTTTTGGCATAGGAAAATGGCCACAGATAACTTAGGAAGCTCCATGTTTTCCCCAGAGAACCAAGCTAACACTTTAAAAGGACAAGTTTACTTAATGGTCAGAAGTATTATGAATTTTCAGCTCTACTCCTGGTTCATAACTATGTTTAGGAAGTCAAAGGGCACTGCAACTTACTAGTTGACCTCCAAAGAAGCAATGTAACTTTACCAAAATCTAACCAATGTTTTATATTTTCTTAAGCAGAAAGAGCTCTTGGAGATAATGATGGAAGGAAAATGGACACTCATTGCTATCATTAAGGCTGGCTTACAAGCTAACTTCTTTATCTCTTCACTGCTGTCCAAGTAGGGCTACCAGGATATTTCCCTTACCTGCCAAGTATTTTGCCAGGATTCCCTGTAGCTCTACAATGTGCTTTAACCGGGTGAGCACCTTTCCCTTCATCTCAGGTGACATTTGCTGACAAAAGGCATTTACAACCTGCAAAAGTACAAATTATATTCTCATACTTTGAACTATTCAGATTTTAACCTTATTCATCCAGAGCTAAGATGATGCCATTCAGCAGCAGAATCTGTAAGTTTAGTCTGTATGTAATGTAAAAAGTGCTCTCAGCAAGATGCTGTAGAGGGAAGAGCCCTGGGCCAATACATAAGACCTGACGTTTAATCCTAGTTCTATTTATTACAAGTTAAATGACAAGGCAGAATAGCACAGTGGCTAGAGAGCATACACTTTGGTGAAACAAGTCTTATTCCACTACTTACTAGTTGTGTGACCCTGCCAAATCTTTAACCTTTCTGAGCTTTTATTTCTTCAACTATAAGATAGGAATGCAACTGTTGTATGAATTATACTATACGATGGGAATGCAGTTGCATGAATTAAATGAGTCCAGCATTTGGCATGGTAGAGTGCTTGATACATTTTAATGACCAAATTCTCTGTACCCACAATTCCATATATGTAAAAAGACGATAATACTCATTGGTGCCTATGTCATAATATAATTGTGAGGATAAGAAGAGATAATTCAAATAAATAAACTTTCTCAGAGATATTATGCATGAGAAAGGAAATGAGATGTAGATATAAGATGATACCATCATTTTCATCATTTCATTTTCCTTATATTTCATACTAGTGGCCCAGTGCATGAAATTCATGCACATTAAAAGGGAATTAATTAGAGGAAATATTTTAATATTGCTATTTGCCCTTTC
The DNA here is from genome assembly GCF_027574615.1 of Eptesicus fuscus. NCBI lineage: Eukaryota > Metazoa > Chordata > Mammalia > Chiroptera > Vespertilionidae > Eptesicus > Eptesicus fuscus. The sequence goes on from NC_072490.1 coordinate 36,959,559, forward strand.
TCTATAATAGAAGTGTCAGAGATGAAAGAAAATTAGTGAAATATATATGAAAATCTTTCTCCTGTGAAGAGACTGGGGCACCGTGGGACCCAGAGTCAAGTCTCTGCCCACCTGAAATCACGCAAGACCCAGACCCAGCTGGCCCCACCCCGTCAAGCCCTACCAAGTGGTGGGGCGCGGCCTCAGGTCCCCGCCCCAGCCCGGTGCCACGAAGCCTCAAGTCCCTGCTGATCGCTCGTTTTAGCTCCTTACGGGAGCCCCGCCTCCGCTGTGGGCACAGCCATCTTGTGTTACAGGAACCCTGCCTCTGCTGTGGGTCAGCCATCTTGTGACAGCATGATGGTTAATTTGCATGTTACCTCTTTATTATATAGGATTATTGTGCATTTCATTAACCTTTTGCACTCGGATGTCGAGTGTGACTCGACACAGTTAGCATTAGAATAAAGGAATCGAGAAAAAAGCAAGCGAGTGCAAAGGGTTAAGCACAAATATGTTCTACAAGAAGGGGGGAAACTCATTCAATTGAACTCACTGATTTGAAACAGGTGTGTACTTAACCAAGGATAAACAGTATTTTTTCAGTGAAGAAGATGACATTCCAGGTAGAAGTAAAAATACTGTGAAGAAGGGTTGGAGGTAGTAAAGCATAGGCAACATTAAGTGAATTCTAGTATTTTCATTTGGCTACATCAGACAATACATATAATTAGGGGGGAGGGAGGCGGTGAGACGTACAGCAAGAGAAATACACTGAGGTTAATGCGTGGCAGACTTTTTAGGGCATCTTTTGGAAACCAAGAAAATAGTTTCCTTTTGAAACTAACTACAGATAATAGGTGAAATGTTCTAAAAACTCTGCTCACCTCTCGGAACCAGTTGAGAGTAAGACATATGAGTGAACATATGAATGAACGTTCTTTATCAGACATGGACTCCAGCCTCTCTCCAGGCTCCAGGTCAGTGAGCATTATAGGACAATCTGAAAGAAAACAGATTTTTTACTCCCTGTGGTTCAAGTCAACAGAACCTGGATGCTGCCCCGAGAGCTAACTCTCCTTCTGTGTAGTTTCCCCTTTAACTTGTATGTGAAGGTCAAGTCCCCAAATACTTCCATATTAGCAGCAGTCAACAAATATAATTAAGAAGTATTAGCAACCACTATAGAAGCAAAGACCAGAAAGTAATATGAAACTATGATAACAATTGATTGTTAACATGTTGGGAGTCTGGTATGTATTATTTTGTTTTTGGAACTCTATTATTACTGCTAATACTATTCTGCGAAGTTAGAAAATTACTGCCCCAAATACCATATACTGGTCTGCCCCTTCCCTAAGTTTACCAAAGAAAGTTCACAAAGAGGACAGGTTGATAACTTTGTCCTATACCTAACAAACCATCAATCTCCTCCAAGTTTCCATTATGTTGTTTCTCCACACACAGTCTCAGTAACCGGAAATAGGGAGCCAGGCACAATGGGGAGACCAACCTGGGAAGGAAAAATCCATTTCCATATCAGACTTTACAGGCATATTAGTTTACATTTATGGGGACCCCCACCTTATAATTAAAGGAATTTTGCCCAAAATAACGGTCTACTTTTAAGAACAGATGACAAGGAACTTAATGGATGCACAGCAGATACATAATGAGCCGAATTGGAGGAAGGCAGAGGTGAGTAGAATGAATGCCATGTGTTAGGAAGGAGGGAGTGAAAATGGCAGAGGTAGACAACTATGTCCCTGGGAGGGAAACAGAAAGAGAAACAAAATAGCCTCACAGAAACCTGCTGGCTGTCATGAGGCAATGCAAATTCCAACCAAAAGGTCCAAGAGGAAAATAAAAATTCTGCTAACCCATCCAAATACTACCTGTCTTGGGAGAAACCCTTTTCAATTAAGTTCCCCACAGATTGCAAGAACTGTGGAATTCCTGTGAACATTCAAAACATCAGCAGAGGTTTTAGAAAAGAAAGTGTACTGACTTGTGGTCTGATTCCTGTGAAGTCCTTCTACCCTCATCTTCTGCAAAGTCCTGAGAGAACAACAGTGGCAGGAGGTTGATAGCGATCCCATCTTGACTACTGTATTCTTCTAGTCCATAGAGAGCTTTCACAGGAAATGGATAGTTACTGTGGAGAGAAACCAGAATCTGATGCCCCAATTCAAGGGCATACCAGTCTATAGGGGAAACCACTAGAACAAATCAATCTCCCTAGTACGAGAAGAAATGAGAACCAGGAGAAAGGATAAAGTAGGGAAACATTTTGCAATTCTGGAGCCGGGAGTGCTGGGTTTGGGATGAAAGAAGTTGTGGGAATGGGCTAAATTTGGCTGAGGTCAAGGGCATTCTGATATCTGTACTAGCTACTGACATAATTTACTCACCAGTATAATCAAATCAGGGAGTAAATAGTACTTACCCTTTTGGAACAGCACACAAGTCAACCACAAAGGCATCTTGAAAATCGTTAAAGATGGTCTGCCCAACCCATTCCTTCAGGAAGCAAACAAAAGAGGCTGTGTAGCCCACAGTGTACGTACAGTGGAGCCCTAGATAAACTATTGACCTTTCTAAGCCTCAATTTCCTCATTTCTAAAAAGGAAATAACAATAATACCTCATTATTATGAAGTTGAAAAGATATAATGCATGAAAAGTGCATAACACACTGCCTAGCACTATCAACAACATCATCAACACTATCAACACCTCATGCTTAATATTATTATGTGAAGAAAGCCTCAGAGGAGAGGTCTGGGGCAGGGGAGTCAGAACAGCCTTCCCACTTAGAACTCATAGGATAATTTATTTTTTATTTTTTTTTATTTTTTTTAAACATGAAACCTTTTATATTTTATTGATTTTTCACAGAGAGGAAGAGAGAGGGATAGAGAGCTAGAAACATCGATGAGAGAGAAACATCGACCAGCTGCCTCCTGCACACCCCCTACTGGGGATGTGCCCACAACCAAGGTACATGCCCTTGACCGGAATCGAACCTGGGACCTTTCAGTCCGCAGACCGACGCTCTATCCACTGAGCCAAACAGGTTTTGGCGGATAATTTATTTTTGCAGCACAACAGAGAGAGGGATTGAAGAACAGGTAGTAAAGCAGCACTTATGCTTTCCTGCTTTAAGAAAAGATACCTGGGCCCTAGCCCAGTGGTCGGCAAACTCATTAGTCAACAGAGCGGCAAACCGCGGCTCACGAGCCGTATGTGGCTCGCGAGCTGCAGTTTGCCGACCAATGCCCTAGCCGGTTTAGCTCAGTGGATAGAGCATGGGCCTGTGGACTGAAGGGTCCCTGGTTGATTCCAGTCAAGGGCACATATCCAGGTGTGGGCTCGATCCCCAGTAGGGGGCGTGCAGAGGGCAAACCATCAATGGTTCTCTCTAGTCATTAATGTTTCTATCTCTCTCTCCCTCTCCCTTTCTCTCTGAAAAGCAATAAAATATATTGGAAAAAGGAAAAGATAGTTGGCCTTACCAGGACTTTCGGAGCCAGCTTTACTATTTGAATCATGTTGGCAAATTCATCATAGTACAGTACAGAGGCCTGAGGAGACTGCTTACTGCAGGAATGAACCAACTGCAACAAGGAGGTCACCTGGAGCACCCAAACACAAAGAATGTGAAGCCCTTGAGTTGCCACTGCTTCCCTAAAACCATTCACCACACTTAGTGTAGGTTTTTCCCTTTCCAATTTCACTGGCAAAATGCTTATTACCTCTCACCTAAGGTTTTCCTGAGCATCTGAACCAGTCTGTCTTTGTCTAATCTCATCTCTTTTCCAATCCACAAGACACATGTAGCCATTTGTTTTTCTAAAGCAAAGCTTGGATTATGCCATTTCCAGGCTAAGAAACCTTAAGGACTACCTCTGAGTAAAAAAGTAAAATGTTTTGGTTCACATTCAAAGCCTTGTTTACTATCTCTAATATAGCTTTCTCTCCAACTCTCCAATTACACATTGACTATGCTCTGATCAATCTGCTATTCTTCAAACACGGCCCATCTTTATCACTCTCAGGGAATTCATAATTTAATTAGGGAGATTAGACAGATGCAGAAATAAATGCAACGCAAGCCAGTAGATTCTAAGTGCCACAAGAGTGGTATAAATCTCTCTAAGTTCTGAAAAACATATATTGAAAAAAACCAGCACACTTTCTGATAAACTGACAGTGACCAGTTTCAATTCCTCAATTACTCATAAACATATCCAATTAATTACAATAACTCACCTGTGTGTACTGATCATTGCTCAGGTCTGCTTTTCCTTGGGTCAAACTTGAAAATCTACTTCTAAAAAGAAGAAATTTTAGCTTCACTTTTGTAATATTTTGTAACAACCGGCAATTAAGTTAAAGAAGCTCAACTTCCCCGGGATGAGGGTGATGACAAAAATACATGAAGGGCCCTAGCTGGTTTGGCTCAATGGATAGAGTGTTGGCTCGAGGACTAAAGGGTCCCAGGTTGCAGGCTCAATCCCCCTGACCCTGGTTGGGGTGCATGTGGGAGGCAACCAATCAATGTGTGTCTCTCACATTGATGTTTCTCTCTCTGTCTCTCCCCCCCTCTACACTCTCTAAAAATCAATGAAAAAATATCCTCAGGTGAGGATTAACACACACAAAAAAGTGCATAATGGGAGAGAGGAGTATTTATTTAGGTCACACAAAATGTGGATTAGAACAAACAATGGCTATCTTAGATTTTTTAAAAAATACGTTTTATTGATTTTGGAGAGAGGTGCACAGCAGAATGAGCTGAATTGGAGGAAGGCAGAGGTGTGTGTTTATTGATCTCTCCAAAATCAATAAACACACACACACACACACAAATAAAAGAAACATCAATGGCCTGGCTGGCGTGGCTCAGTGGTTGAGTGTTGACCTATAAACCAGGAAGTTACAGTTCAATTCCCGGTCAGGGCACATGCCCGGGTTGCAGCCTCAATCCCCAGTGTGGGACGTGCAAGAGGCAGCCAATCAATGATTCTCTCTCATCATTGATGTTTCTCTCTCTCTCTCCTTCTCACTTCCTCTCTGAAATCAATAAAAAGATATCTTAAAAAATGAAAGAAAGACAGGAAGAAAGAGAGATCAATGATGAGAATCATTGATCGACTGCCTCCTGCACGCCCCTACTGGGGATCAAGCCTGCAACTCGGGCATGTGCCATGACTGGGAATTGAACTGTGACCTCCAGATTCATGGATCTATGCTCAACTACTAAGCAACATCGGCCAGGCTTAGATTTTTCTTTTAAGGGCACTAAAACTAGTAACAATCATAAAGTGAACACTAAGTATTATTCTAACCATTTAATGTTCTCAACAACTCTAGAAAGTAAATATTATTTATTTCACAGATGTGAGAATACAAAAGCATAGAGAGGTAAAGTAACTTGCCTAAGATTATTAAGCCAATAAAAAATAGAGCTAGTATTCGAACCCAGGCAAACAGTATAGCTCTGGAAAATGAACCAGTACACTATTCAGCCTCTACAAATTACTAATGCTAATTCTAAGGATGTCTTTTGAGGTCTCAGGAATTCCTGACAAATCATCTCCAGGGATAATGAACTCCAATGTCATTTTTGCAGTGGCAATGTCTTATCAAGCGCCAAATCAAATATTCCTTTAGATGCTACCATTGTGGCATCAAAGTGCATGGGGGGGAAGAGGCACCCACAGAAAGACTTTGTGTTAAACATCATGTCCCAGACAAGAATAACACAGCAACGAAGAACCCTATATTGTCTAGTGCCCAGACAGAGAAGATACAGAAAAATGCATCCCAGGAGAATCAGGATTTCTCTTTTGTAGAAACATTTCTAGAACTTTATTTCTTGGCAATCCCTAGTTTTTAACCATCAGATTGCAATGACTATGATCACAATTCTGTAAAAATCATATGTGGCATACACAGTCAAGATTGGAAGGGAGTGCCCTAGCCGGTTTGGCTCAGTGGATAGAGTGTTGACCTGCAGACTGAAGGGTCCAGGGTCCAATTCCGGTCAAGGGCACATACCTGAGTTGTGGACTTGATCCCCACTGGGGGGGTGTAGGAGGCAGCCAATCAATGATCTCTCATCATTGATGTTTCTGTCTCTCTCTCCCTCTCCCTTCCGCTCTGAAATTAATAAAAATATATGTCTTATATAATAAAGAGGTAATATGCAAATTTACCATTACTCCAACACACAAGATGGCCACCCCCATGTGGTCAAAGATGGCTGCCACAAGATGGCCAGCAGGGGAGGGCAGTTGTGGGCTATCAGGCCAGCAGGGGAGGGCAGTTGGGAGGGACCAGGCCTAAAAGGGAGGGCAGTTGGGGACGATCAGGCCTGCAGGGGAGGGGAGTTGGGGGGAGGGACCAGGATTGCAGGGGAGGGCAGTTGCGGGGGGGGGACCAGGCCTGCAGGGGATGGCAGTTGGGGGGAATCAGGCCTGCAGGGGAGAGCAGTTGGGAGCGACCAGGCCAGCAGGGGAGAGCAGTTAGGGGCAACCAGACCAGCAGGGGAGGGCAGTTAGGAGGGACTGGGCTTGCAGGGGAGGGCAGTTAGGGGCAACCAGGCCTGCAGGGGAGGGCAGTTGGGGAGGACCAGGCCGGCAGGGGAGGGCAGTTAGGGGCGATCAGGCTGGCAAGGGAGGTCAGTTGGGGGTGACCAGGCCCGCAGGGGAGGGCAGTTAGGGGCAATCAGGCCAGCAGGGGAGCAGTTAGGCGTCGATCAGGCTGGCAGGGGAGTGGTTAGAGGTTGATCAGGCTGGCAGGCAGAAGCAGTTAGGGGCAATCAGGCAGGCAAGCGGTTGGGAGCCAGCAGTCCTGGATTGTGAGAGGGCAGTCGGACATCCCTCGGGGGTCCCAGATTATTTTATTTATTTATTTTTTTAAATATATTTTATTAATTTTTTACAGAAAGGAAGAGAGAGGGATAGAGAGTTAGAAACATCGATGATAGAGAAACATCGATCAGCTGCCTCCTGTACTCCCCCCACCGGGGATGTGCCTGCAACCAAGGTACATGCCCTTGACCGGAATCGAACCCGGGACCCTTCAGTCCGCAGGCCGACGCTCTATCCACTGAGCCAAACCGGTTTCGGCAAGGGGGTCCCAGATTAGAGAGAGTGCAGGCTGCGCTGAGGGACATACACCCCCCATGCATGAATTTTGTGCACCGGGCCTCTAGTATATAAATAAAAAGATTGGAAGTTAACATGGAAAAGCGTAGTATACAAATTGTCCCCTCAACCAGGGGGCGGGCCAGCCAGGGGAAGGGCGCTGGAAGGCGGCTGGGGGAAGGGAGGGAGGCCCCAGCTGGCAGCGGCAGGCAGCCGGGGGAAGGGAGAGAGTACCTGGCTGGCAGCTAGCAGCTGCTAGGGACCCTACCAGTGCACGAATTTTGTACCCTGGGCCTCTAGTGGTTTTAATATCTGCTATTACAATGATGTCTACACAATGTAATACTTAATTCTGTAAAGCAGCAACTTGGTTAACTGACCTTGAGTGACAGAAGTCAGAATTTCCATGCATACCTGTCTACTGCCATGATGCCAGCCATGGTGATAGCACCAATAATACCAATGAGTTTGTACTTGAATATGGTGCTAGACAGCTGCTTCCTTATCACCAGATGCATGTCATCCTACAAGGAAACAATTATACAGGAAAGAAAAAGAGGAATGGTACAACAAAAGAACCTACAGATATCAGAGCCAAAGAACGTAGAATAGCAAGAGTTCTATCATTCACTAATTGTGTGGCCTTTGGCAAGTCATTTCATCTCTCTGAGTCTCAATTTTCTTCATCTAAAAAAGGATCAGAGACAAATTATGCAATTTCCTAGAACAGTATCTGGCTCATTGTAGACATTCAATAATAAGAGTTACTATTGTTACTATTGGATAGTTGCTCGATAAGCATATGTGAATTGTCATAATGCTATTTACTGTTCAGCTAATCAAATAATGAAATAGAAATAGTTAGGATATGCACATTCAACATAATCCTTATTAAAATCACAATAGCATTTTTTGCAGAAACAGAAAAACCCATACTAAAATTCATATGGGATTTCAAGGAACCCAAACAGCCAAAACAATCTTGAAAAAGAACAAATTTGGGGGCTCACACTTCTCAATTTCAAAACTTCTACAAAGCTATAATAGTCAAAACAGTGTGCTACTAACATAAGGACACACATATAGACCAATGAATAGGATCCAGAAATAAACCTTCATATTCACATACATGGTCAATTGATTTTCCATAAATGGTGCCAAGACCATTCAATGGGGAAAGGATAGACTTTTCAAGATGCTGAAAAAACTGGATACCCACAATCAAAAAATGAAACTGGCCCAGCCAGTGTTTCTCAGCATCAACCCATGAACCAAGAGGTCACCAGTTCAATTCCCGGTCAGGGCACATGCCCGGGTTGCCAGCTTGATCCCAGCAGGGGATGATTCTTTTCATCATTGATGTTTCTATCCCTCTCTCCCTCTCCCTTTCTCTCTCTGAAAAAACCCCCACCAAAAACAAAAAAAAAGGAAAAAGACAATCCCCAGAATGGGAGAAAACATTTGTAAATCATATATCTAGTAAGGAATTAATATGCATAACACATAAAGAATTATTACACATTAAAAAAATAAAAACACACCCATTTAAAAACTGAGCAAAGGATGTGAACAGATGTTTTTCCAAAGAAGATATACAAATGACCAATAAGCACATAGATATTCACCACTAGTCATTAGGGAAATGCAAATCAAAACCACAGTAAGAGACTACTTCACACCCAGTAGGATGGTTATAATTTAAAAATTGAAAAATAAGTGTTGGTAAGGGTGCAGATAAATGGAAACCCTCAACTATTCATAGGAATGTAAAATGGTACAGTCACTGTAGAAAACAGTTTGGTGGTTCTCAAAACATTAAGCATAATCACCATATGACTCAGCAAATCTAGTCCTAGGCATATATACAAAAGAATTGAAAATAGGGACTCAATGAGAGACCTGTACTTAACGTTCCTAGTATCATTATCCGCAATAGTCAAAAGATGGAAAAAGCCCAGTGTACATGAATGAATGAATGAATGGATAAAGTAAATGTGATATATACATTAATACACATAAATGGACTTTTATTCAAGCCATAAAAAGAATGAAGTTCTAATATATCCTTCAACATAGATGAAACTTGAGCATATTATGCTAAGTGAAATAAGACAAACATAAAAAGACAAATATTGTATAATTCTATTTAAATGAGGTACCTAATATGCAAATTCAGAGACAGAAAGTAGATTAGAGATTACTAAGGGCTAGGGGGAAGGGAAATGGAAGATTATTGCTCAACAGGTACAGAATTTCTGTTTTGGATGATAAAAAAATTCTGAATATAGGTAGTGGTGACTTGTACAACATTGTGAATGCACTTAATGCCATTGAATTGTTTAACATGGTTAAAATAATAAAATTTAAGTTATATATGTACCACAATTTAAAAAAACAATGACATAGCTCTAAATTAATGATATGAAGCGATCTCCAAAATGTACTGCTACATGAAAAAGATGTTCAGGATGTAAAAGAAGAGGGTAAGGAGTAGAATAATAGATAAATACAAATTTGTAAATGCTCAGAACATCTCAGAAAGCTATAAAATAGTATAGAGATTGTCTTTAGAGAACTAGGTGTTTCACTACCTTTCCATAACTTTTGAATTTTGTATCATGTGCATATTACCTAGCCAATTTATTTATTTTTAATTTTAAAAGGGTGTTGGTTGTTCAAAGTTTAGTATGGATTACTGCCACAGGGTGGCACCAAAGATACAAAAGAGCCATGTGTTACGATTCTAACCTAATCTCTTATTTTAGTCCTTTGCCTAGCTTTTTCACAAAAGAAAACAAGCTCAGATGATGTAAAATGCTGTGCCCCCTAGCACTCAGCACAGAATATAAATTACTTTTCTTACTCAGTTTCATAATTAGCTGATTACAGACCCATTTCCACACAGGTCTAATATACCTATCATCTCAGTGCTTGCTCCATTAAGTAGGCACTTAATGTTTGTGGTAAGAAAATAACAAACAAATGTTGGCACTATGACTATGTACTCTATTTCTACTACAACACAGGCTGGATTGATTTTTTTTCTTCAGTAAATTGCAATTAAAAAGGTTTAAGATTATTTTTCAACACACTAACTCTTACCTGGATGTGACTGCTGCCTTCATGCTGTTTGCTAAATGCCAGTGTGCTGAGAATATAGAAGAGTTTTCGTATTTGCCGAGGGGACATTTTATCCAGATAATCTAAAATGCCCTGTGACAAAAAAAAAAATGCAAATGATATGGATAAGAACTAACATTTTTTTCCTTTAAAAAAATTTAAATCCTTATAAGAAGCATATACAGATAGCCAGACATCTATTCCACAAAAACCTCAGGTTCTCTAAAGCTATGCCAAGACCCCAAAGGGCAGAAATCCTTAGTCATCTTAACATGTCTCTTCATTCTCCCTATTTTTTCTCTATTCTCCCTTTTTTTTAAAAAAGATATATTTTATTGACTTTTTACAGAGAGGAAATGAGAGGGATAGAGAGTTAGAAACATCGATGAGAGAGAAACATCAATCAGCTGCCTCCTGCACCCACCGCCCACCCCCCCACTGGAGATGTGCCTGCAACCAAGGTACATGCCTTTGACTGGAATCAAACCTGGGACCCGCCGAAACCGGTTTGGCTCAGTGGATAGAGCGTCGGCCTGCGGACTCAAGGGTCCCAGGTTCGATTCTGGTCAAGGGCATGTACCTTGGCTGCGGGCACATCCCCAGTAGGGGGTGTGCAAGAGGCAGCTGATCGATGTTTCTCTCCCATTGATGTTTCTAACTCTCTATCCCTCTCTCTTCCTCTCTGTAAAAAATCAATAAAAAAAAAAAAACACAAAAAAAAACCTGGGACCCTTCAGTTCATAGGCCGACACTCTATCAACTGAGCCAAACCGGTTACGGCTCTCCCTTTTTTCTTAGTGAAAACAATATTCTGCCAAAAGTTATATCTCTGACCTTTTTCCCGTATCATCTCAGGTTCTATTTCATAAATTATTCTTTCTGAAGAATCACAAGAGGATTATTTACTACTTCTTTTTCTTTTTAATCCTCACCCAAGGATATTTTTCCATTGATTTTTAGAGTGGAAGAGGGAGGGAAAGACAGAGAGAAATATTAGGCAACAAATTAATGTGTTTCTCTATGTGCCCAGACCAGAATCGAATCCTGGACCCTTCTGTCCTCAGGAGTCAAACTGGCTAGGGCAGACTTATTTACTTTTTGACCTTGGGTAAAACCTCAGCATTCTCATCCATAATATGGGGATAATACAGCCTACACAGTTACCTTTCAAAGCCCAGACTTAATTATGTTGGCTCCCTCATACAAACCTGGAATAGATTCCTACTGTCTGTAAGATAAAGTTGAGCCCAGCCAGCATGGTTCAGTGATTGAGCAACAACCTATGAACCAGGAGGTCACGGTTGAATTCTTGATTGGGGAACATGCCTGGGTTTCGGGCTCAATCCCCAGTGCAGGGCATAAAGGAGGTAGCCAATCAATGATTCTTTCTCATCATTGATGTTTCTATCTCTCCCTTCCTCTCAGAAATCAATAAAAATATATATTTTTTAAAAAAGATAAAGTTGAAACTCTTAGCATGGGATTTGAGACCGTTCATAATCTGGTCCTGTCCTATGTCTTCTAAGCCTCACCTCCCACCACCTCTTCACCATATATCCTATTTTCCAAGCATGCTAATCTACTTGTCATATCCAGGCACACCATGGACTTGGGTGCCAACCTGCTTCTGTTCAAACTGCCCTGTACCTATATGCACTTTCTTCCTTTCCCTTATCAAATAATTCCCATCTTTCAAGAATCACTCAAATGTTATCTCCTCTTTGAAAACTTCTCCAGCTTCCCAGGTCAAATTAATTATTCCTGTTCTGGTGTATCTTTACTAGAGAATTCATCATGTATTTGTAATGACTATAAGTCTTACTTTCTATCATCAAAGACAAGGACTGACTTTTGTATCCACAGACCAAAAATAGAGCCTATCATAAATCATAAAAAAGTATTTGCTGAACAAATTAACACAGAAATTTTTTTTGTATTATTTCCCATCACCTCACCTCCTTCTCACCTCCTCCTACCAATTATAATGCTCAATATTTAGAGTATGAAATAAATTATTGCTAACCGATAGCAGCTATTTCTCAAATATCTGCAAGAAAGAAAAATGATTCCATATATGTCCATTAAGGGACTAGATACCTTCACAAAGACAGCATTCAGCCTCATAGCAGATAGGTTTACAACTACCAGCTCTAGGAGAACATCCAATGCAATATCAACTTCGGCTTCATTCCCACTGCAGATATGGGTCACGAGGGCACCAATCACTTCCTATACAGAAAAGTCAAAAGGACAGTATGAAGCAAAAATATGGTAGAGCCATCATAAAGGGGGTCAAGCCTGAGGGCTTCCAATCTCAACTTGGTCAAAATCTCAATCCACCCTATCCCAGCATCTAATTTTATTATCTAGTTTTCATTAATGTTGGATCCAGGAGGTTTAAGATTTTGCCAAATCTAACTACACTACCATCCAGTTATTTCCCATAATTATCTAGATAGTGAACATTATCTAAACCAGTGATTTTCAACTGGTGTGCCATAAGAATTTTTAAAAACATGCAATACCTGATTGTTTAGTCAGGAACCCTGACCTCTTTTCCCTTAGATTGTCACATAAAAAAGGACAACAACCAAAACAATAGCCATCTGGTGTGAATGAATCAAAATTATACCTATTTTGTCCAGCCGGTGTGACTCAGTGGTTAAGCATCGACCTATGAACCAGGAGTCATGGTTTGATTCCAGGTCAGGGCACATGCCCAGGTTGCAGGCTTGATTCCCCAGTATGGGGCATGCAGGAAGCAGCTGATCAATGAATCTCTCTCATCATTGATGTTTCTATCTCTCTCTCCCTCTCTGAAATCAATAAAAATATATTTTGGGAAAATAATTATACCTATGTTTTTGTCAGATTGGTAAAAAACATATGCTTGGTGTGCCGCAGAAAAAGTTTGAAAATTGCTAATCTAAACCCTCCTGATTTTTCTCCATGGCATAGTCTTTCTCTTTCTCATATGGGTTAAATATTACCCTTTATGCTGTGATTATATTTAACTTATTTAAATTTACTGAAAAGATGGCCTTTGAGGATCTAAAGATTTTGGAAGTTTTTATCTATTAAACTTCTATGTTTCAAGCAACATGTGCCATGATAGTGTTTTTAAGATGGTTAAAAAAAAAAATGTCTTAGATGCCATTCTCCCTTTTCTTTATAATGCTGCTCCATATAGAGTCATCTGGCTTCCTCAATTGCAATAGCTAGCTAATGTCAATTGAATCTATTCCTGGTATAAATTTTTAAAACTTTTTCTTCATTTTTTTAAAAGATCCATTCATTCAAATGTGTTTTAACGTTTTAATAATAGGTATCCTATATAATAAAGAGGTAATATGCAAATTGACCATCACTCCAACACACAAGATGGCCACCCCCATGTGTTCAAAGATGGCTTCCCCCATGTGGACACAAGATGGCCACCACAAGATGGCCGGCAGTTGTGGGCAATCAGGCCAGCAGGGGAGGATAGTTGGGAGGGACCAGGCCTGAAAGGGACGGCACTTGGGGGCGATCAGGCCTGCAGGGGAGGGCAGTTAAGGGTGACCAGGCCAGCAGAGGAGGGCAGTTGGGGGCGAGCAAGCCTGCAGGGGAGGACAGTTGGGGGGGACCCAAGCCTGCAGGGGAGGGCAGTTGGGGGGGACCAGCTCTGCAAGGGAGAGCAGTTGGGGGGGGGATCAGCCCTGCAGGGGAGGGCAGTTGGGGGCAATCAGGCTGGCAGGGGAGGGCAGTTAGGGGCAACCTGGCTGGCAAGGGAGGGAAATTAGGGGTCACTGGGCTAGCAGGGGAGGGCAGTTGGGGGTGATCAGGCCTGCAGGGGAGGGCAGTTAGGGGCAATCGGACTGGCAGGGGAGCAGTTAGGCGTCGATCAGGCTGGCAGGGAAATGGTTAGGGGGTGATCAGGCTGGCAGGCAGAAGCGATTAGGGGCAATCAGGCAGGCAAGTGGTTGGGAGCCAGCAGTCCTAGATTGTGAGAGGGATGTGATCGGGTCTAAACAGGCAGTCGGACATCCCTCGAGGGGTCCCAGATTGGAGAGGTTGCAGGCTGGGCTGAAGGACACTGCCCGCCCCCCGCCCAATGCACGAATTTCGTGCACCAGGCCTCTAGTAGAATATATAACAAATACAAAATAAGACACTTTGTTCTTTGATTTCATAATCACTTCCTACAAGTACAGTCCTCCCTCTGTGGATATGTATTATTAAATTTTGTGTCAGGGGTTATGACCTCAGCCTTTCTCCTTTGTTTGTTTTTGCCACATTTTTTTCCTAGGAAACTCCAGGATCAACTGTCAGTTGATTATTTGCAGCTAAATTTTAAGACTGCAATTCCTGTACTTTGAAGCTTCCTGACCACAGCTTATTTGGAGCATACTGGATCTGAATCTTCATTTTAGACTCAGAGAATTTTAGAGCTCAAAACTTTAAATAAGTTTGATCTTCCAATCCAGTCTCTTCCCTTTATCGAGACTATCCACTAGAATTAAGTTTTCCCAATTCCCAGTTCAGAGCTCTTTCTCCCTCAATGCCTTCAACCAACAAGAATAAACATCAGATCATATGCAAGTCACCTGGACTAGCATTTCTTCCCTTTGCCCTGTTCCCTCTTTTCCAAAATAAATATTTCAACATACCTGTTGGCAGTAAGTATCAAAAAACTTAAATGCATATTTGTATAGGAGACTGCCAAATAAAATTATACTCTGGTCTAGGGAGTGCAACAAATTCTGAGCCAGCGATAGAATGGATGGACAAACATCCTTAAGAACCTTGAGGGGGAAGAAAAGAGAAAAACGTTTTAGCACCAAGAATTGTTAACCCTTTTGGAATGTGAGATATCTCCCAGTCAACTCTCATGTTAAATAAAGAAACCTTAATCTTTGCTTTACCCAGAATAATCCTTCATCATTCTGAATTCTCCCCCTCCCCAGATTAATAGGATTTAGCATATAAATAAGAATTGGCTTTGAAGCTCAAAGAAGTTAAACTACAAGCCTAATAGCACTGTTTGTATCTGCCCAATTTGGGACTAGAATTTAGATCTTCTAAATCCCAATTTCCTCACTCAATTATACAGCACCCCCAAGTGATATATTAGGCTTGCTATGCTTTGGTTATGATTTGAAATCAATCTACAAGGTTCAATGCTAATTAAATGGATTCTTTGAAAGATCAAGAAGAGAACTAGTCTTGTCTTACCAAGAAGGCATTAATGGATGAAGAATAATAAAAACAAACAAACAGTTATTAAGTCCACCTTCTTTACCAATATCATTAGAATAAAAATAAAATCTTAATTAAGCAATAAACTGCTTTACTGAGAAAAATACAGTATAAAATGATATATGGTTTATGCTTTCTGGAAAATTATAGCCCAAAACACATATTATTGACAGAAATAAGCACAGAAAGAACTGCAAGATAAAATATACAAACACTGCCCTGGCCGGTGTTCTCAGTGGTTAGAGCATTGGCCTGTATATTGAAGGGTCTTGGGATCGATTCCCTGCATTGCAGGTTCAAACTCCGGCCCAGTTAAGGTGCGTGTGGGAGGCAACCAACCGATGTGTCTCTCTCACATCGATGTTTTTCCTCTCTCTCTCGCTCTCCCCCCCACTTCCTCCCTCACTTCCACTCTCTCTAAAACTCAATGGAAAAAATACCCTCGATGAGGATTAACAAAAAAATATTTATAATAATAAAAGTGTAATATGCTAATTAGAAGCCGCAGTGGTGGGGGCTGAGCCCCTTGCACGAATTTCGTGCATCAGGCCTCTAGTATATAATATATATTATATACACACACACACACATATGTATATGTGTGTGTGTATATATACATATACACACACACACACACACACACACACACATATATATATATATATATATATATATACATATATATATATATAAACATTAAATCCATTTCTAAATATAAAATCTTAAGGCCCAACTATATATTTTCATTATTTTCTAAGTCAAGCCCCAAAGCACTGCTACCATTTCCTAAGAAGGCAATACACTTAATATCTTAAATATTCACCTGAAAACATCATTCCTAGCTTATAAAATCCTACTTTGAATGGTTAATATTTCAACAGGAATGATCACCTAAGGTCACAGTGTTGAATAGTCAAATAGTAATGGTTCATATGCACGATTATGTCTCTATTAGCATTTCTTTGGTTCTGTATGCTGGGGAGTTTTAAAAACTACTTAGGCCCTGCTGGTGTGGCTCAGTAGATTGGGTGTCATCCTGTGCACCAGGAGGTTGCTGGTTTGATTCCTGGTCAAGGGCACATGCCCAGGTTGCAGGCTTGATACCCGGTAAAATGAGTCCAAGAGGCAGCCAATCAGTGCTGCGCTCTCAGATAGATATTTCTCTCTCTCCCTCCCTCTCTCTCTAGAAATCAATAAACTATTCTTTAAAAAAAACAAAACACACACACAAAAAAAAACCTTAAAACAGATACACAAGGTAAGTTTGTCAAGTTGCAGATACACAGAGCTAGACAGTTAAGATTCAAAAGTCTCAATCAGCTTGAATAATGGGCTGAAATTAATAAGATAAAATATTAGATGGGAGCTGTAAAGCCTTCCATTTTAGGTTAAAAATCAACATACATTAAGTATGTAATTAAAAGATGAGAACGAAAATACCTTCGATGAAAATGAATTTGGGGTTTACATCTAATAAGCTCAACATAAACCAATTCTATGAAATAACTTTTCACTAAAAAGTTAAAAAACAATCTTACGTTGGTTTTATTAACATCATAATGTCTCCATCAAGGTAAGTAATAATCCTACTAGGTTTTGAAATATACTAAGCTCCCTGTCAAAGATCAACACCCAGCAAAGGTAGTGGTGTTAAGATTCCCACAATGGGTAGGAAAGGTTAAAATAACCTCTCTATACCTTTCACAATAATGTTGTCTGATTCTCTGACACTTACCAAGTAATGAACATAGAATGTACTCTGCAGCAGATCTTTGTGAAAGCAGCCTGATCGAATCTTATTTCTTAGCACCCTCTCAATGTACTTCTTTGCCTGAGTGTTGGTGCTATAGATGATTAGAAGCATCACCAGGTCAAAAGTCTATTGTCAATAAATATGCAACAATAGGAAAAGAGTTTAACAAATCCATACATTTACTACAATGAATTAGTAGTTTTCAATTTTCCCCATTAAAACAGAGAATGGATGACACTCATTTGCTCAACATACCCATGGGAGTACCACCTACATTTCCACAAATACCAAAATATTTTTCAGAGAAATAAAGTGCCACGACTATTAACCGCTGGTATATTTTAAGAAAACATTGGGATACAAGTGAAAGTGATATTATTACAGAAAGAACTTTAAATATCTTCACAGTTCTTAAAGAAAAAAGATCAAACAACTTGCCAACTTCAGTATATATTTTCATTATTAGAAAAATTACTGGTTGAGAAACCAAGATGGTGGCATTGGTAAACACCTGAACTTGCCACTTCGCACAACCACTTCAAAACTACAACTAAAAGACAAAACAGACACTATCCAGAACCACAGGAAGGCTGGCTAAGTGGAAATTATACAACTAGAAGGGAAGAGAAAAGCACACTGAGACTCAGAATGGCTGCGGAAGTAAAGTGCAGAGGTATGGAGGAACGCACACAGAGAGGGCTGGCAACTGAGTACGCGGCTGGCTTTTTCGATCCACAGGGAGACACAAGCTCCCGAGTGCTCTGAACTCCAGTTCTGGGTGAGACTCTGGGGACCCAGACTCATACGGGGAGAAACTGGACTGTCTGGCAGCGGGCGGAACTTGAGGGTGGCTTTCTCTCAGAGGTGCTTGCAGCGATTACCAACGGACACTGAGACCCTGGGGCCTCTTAGGGCAGGGCTGATGGGAAGCCATTGCTGTTTGCTCCACCCTGAGACTCCGCCCCATCCAAGCTGTGTGCAGAGGCTTTTGCATATGAATGGCCTGGTCCTTTGAAATCTAAACTTACCTATCAAACTGCAGCTGAATCAGAGAGACCCAGAACATCCAAAAGAAGGCCCAAGGCCCCACAGCAGCTTGCATTGCTTCACAGCTGGGCCTCATCTGGGCACCTCCAAAACCCAAACAAAGAAGAGCAATCTGTAGATCTCTCCATAGCTCCTGCTGGGTGGCCTCAGGCAGAGGCTAAATTGGCACCTCCTTGGAGATCTAAGAGCCAGTGTACCCAGTTGTCAGAGTGGGACCATCCAGATTACAACTCCTCAGATCCATAAGGGACACACTCAGGGGGCAGACTCAATGAGCACCAGAGCCCCACTGAAGCTAAGTCTTGCCTCATAAGGGTGTCTCCAGCACAGAAGTTCTCCCATCGTAGACACAGCTGATCCTCACAGCCAATTGGCCTGGAGGTCAATTCCTCTCAGTAATACCAACAACAATCAAGGCTTAACTACAATAAGACTGTGCACACAGCCCTCAAAGGGGTGCACCAAGAGTGTCCACCCCAGGTAGCCGGGGAGGCTGAGCCACTGGGCCCTATAGGACACCTAGTACACAAAGCCACTCTATCAACTCAGGGAAGCAGCCAAAATGTGGAGACGAAGAAACAGGTCACAAATGAAAGAAATGGAGGAAAGCAAACTACTGGATATAGAGTTCAAAACCACGATTATAAGGTTTTTCAAGAATTTTCTAGAAAAGACCGAAAAATTTAGTGAGACCCTTGAAGGTATGAAAAAGGACCAACTAGAAATTAAGCATACACTGGCTGAAATAAAAAATAATATACAGAGATCCAATAGCAGACTAGAGGATCGCAAGAATCAAGTCAAAGATTTGAAATACAAAGAAGCAAAAAACACCCAACCAAAAAAGCAAAAAGAATCCAAAAATATGAAGATAGTGTAAGGAGCCTCTGGGACAACTTCAAGTGGACCAACATCAGAATTATGGGGGTGCCAGAAGGAGAGAGAGAGCAAGATACTAAAAACCTATTTGAAGAAATTATGATAAAAAACTTCCCCCACCTGGTGAAAGAAATAGACTTACAAGTCCAGGAAGCGCAGAGAACCCCAAACAAAAGGAATCCAAAGAGGACCACACCAAGACACATCGTAATTAAAATGCCAAGAGCAAAAGACAAAGAGAGAATATTAAAAGCAGCAAGAGAAAAACAGTTAGTTACCTACAAGGGAGCACCCATATTATTGTCAGCTGATTTCTCAACAGAAACTATGCAGGCCAGAAGGGAGTGGCAAGAAATATTCAAAGTGATGAATAACAAGAACTACAACCAAGATTATTCTACCCAGCAAAGCTATCATTCAGAATTGAAGGTCAGATAAAGAGCTTCACAGATAAGAAAAAGCTAAATGATTTCATCACCACCAAACCAGTATTATATGAAATGTTGAAAGGTATTCTTTAAGAAGAGGAAGAAGAAGAAAAAGGTAAAGATAAAAATTATGAACAACAAATACATATCTATCAACAAGTGAATCTAAAAATCAAGTGACTAAAAAATCTGATGAACAGAATAATCTGGTGAATATAATAGAATCAGGGGCATAGAAAGGGACAATCCTCGGGGGGGGGGGGAAAGGGGTATAGGGGGTGCGGGAAGAGACTGGACAAAAATCATACACCTATGGATGAGGACAGTTGGGGGAGCGGGTAAGGGCATGGGGTGTGGTGGGAATCGGGTGGAGGGGAGCTATGGAGGGAAAAAAGAGGAACAACTGTAATAATCTGAACAATAAAGATTTAAAATTAAAAAAAAGAAAAAAATTACTGTGAAAAGTTGGACTGTAAATATCTGTCAAATGAAAAAGGTTAAATAAATTATGATAGGCACTTGCAGAATATTACACAGCTACTAAAAATAAGACTCTCTCTCCCCTCCCTCCTTCCCTTCCACTCGGTTGAGCATCGTTCCAGTACCAAGAGGTCAATGGTTCAATTCCCGGGCAGGGCACCTGTCCAGGTTGTGGGCTTGATCCCTGTTAGGAAGTGTACAGGAGGCAGCTAATCAATGTTTCTCTTTGATCCATGTTCTCTCTCTCTCTCTCTCTCTCTCTCTCTCTCTCTCTCTCTCTCCCCCTTCTTCTCTCTCTCAAATCAACAAAAACATATTTTTTTTAAAAAGAAATTCAATCATCTGACTTCTTAACAGAAGACGACATTTCCAGAATTAAGAGAGATTCAGTATCATTGCCTTGACAGTGGATGGATTCACTCTGGTCAGATTTACATATGCAAAGAGAAGTAAAACATGGAATGCCATTATCTTGACAATTCTATTTGGTGGGAGGGAAGACAATCAGACAGATACAGGGACCTAACTGATGATCCAATTGACTCTAGTCTTCAGCTCCTCAGCAGCAGGACTTGGCATCTTTGCAACGCACTACGCTTATTTGGAATGTTAACATTTTCCCTTATGGATATTTTAGGCTTAGTTTATTGCCAGAATAAATGAGCAGGAAAGACCATCTGGCAAGTCACCCCCTCATATCATCTTCCCCAGACAGCTTGTTTTTATTAGAGCAGCTAGAGAAGACATAGAAGGGATGACTGGAGGGAGCAAGGAAAAAAGCAGGAAAAAAAACACTAGCCAATTTCACTAATTTTAATACTTAAAACTCATAGTACGTGAACATTACCTTATGTTCAGACCCTGGTGCAATGTGTTCAATTGCCTGGAAAAACAAGGGTCACAAATATATTACAACACATTAGTAGAATACTTCTCATTTTATTCAACATGCCTTGTTCTCTTATTTGAGAACCAAGCAACCACCATCTATCATTTCTTCTTAAATGACTTTTAAGACTTTTATTTCAATTTACCTTTACTTATATATCTATTACTAGTTGCCACCCATTTCCTCCTTAATATTTAAAGTTCCAAAGAGCTCACTCACCTTAATCCAGGCTTCAGAAATGGTTTTCTCATATCTAACAGCTGACTTTATTATGTCAAAAATAAGAAAAACACAGTCCTCATCGCTTTTTTCTTGGTTTCCTGAAGAACTACAAGAAGCAGAAAGGGAATAAAATCATTCTTCCACTTAACAGAGAGGAACCTGTGTTCCTGTTTATCCATGTAGCCTGGAACAAATCACAACCTCATGTGTAAATGGCTAATAAACTTGTATAGCAGTCTATTTGGGATTGATGTGAATAGCCAAGAGAATACATACATACATATATATATATATATATATATCCCCACACCCACACTAGAGGCCCAGTGCACAAGATTTGTGCACTCAGGGTCAGGGGGAGGGGAGTCCCTCAGCCAGGCCTGCACCCTCTTGCAGTCTGGGAGCCCTCAGAGGGATGTCTGATATCCTTAGCGTTACTGCAGAGGCAGGAAAGGGTCCTGCCACTGCCGCTGCACTTGCCAGCCGTGAGCCCGGCTTCTGGCTGAGCAGCACTGACCACCAGGGGGCAGCTATTGCATTGAGTGTCTGCCCTCTAGTGGTCAATGCACATCATAGCAAATGGTCGTTCTGCCGTTCAGTTAATTTGCATATTAGCCTTTTATTATATAGGAGGATAGGACTTGAAAAAATGTACAGTATTCTATGAGTATAATATTACTGCCATTTTTTATAGTTGTAAATATTAAGATCTACTGTCCTGGCTTCAGGATAAATGTCAGAAAACTTTCCTTGCTTATGTGAGAAAAAGGATGGTAATAGTCGATAAGCTTATACCGTGTTTGGCCTTTATTTTTCATCTTGCTTTGGGAAGCCAGAAACCGTGGTGGCAAAATACAATGCTGCAGATCCAACCTCTCCCGAAGCTCAGAAATTACCTGCGGAAAGTAAGTATTATCTATGTATTCTGTTCGTGCTTAGCAAACAGGCACAGTCCACTCTCTCAAAAGAACTGTAACAATGTCCTGAAAGACTGAGGAAATAGGATTATTAAATATTAAACAAGGCATTTTGAAAAAGAGCTTATGAAAATAGCTAATAGAAGTATAGTATGTCATACCATTCAAAATCCCAGAATTTGGAGGTATTACACTGAAATAGTAAATATATCCTATAGCAGCTTATATAGAGCAATAAATCTGGTCAATAGCTCCCCTGCATACCATCTGGATTCATGAGCTTTATAAATTAGTTTGGACAGAAAAGAGCAATTAGAACCTATTAATTTAAGTAATTTATCTTCATCTAGGTTAGTCTTCTATGTATGTATTTACATATACATATACATACATATATATATATGTGTAAACACAGACACACACACACACACACACACACACACATATATGTGTGTGTCTTTTTTAAATGATTTCAGAGAGGAAGAGAAAGAGAGAAACATCAATGAGAGAGAATCACTGATCAGCTGTCTCCTACATGCTCCCTACTAGGAAACAAGCCCAAAACATGGGCATGTGCCCTGATTGGGAATCAAACTGTGACCTTTTGGTTCATAGGTCGACGCTCAACCACTGACCCATGCCGGTCGGATTAGGTTAGCCTTTTTTTATTGATGAATTTCACAAGAGCACCACTGCATTTCTCTGTACTCTCTAGGGCAGTGATGGGCAACCTTTTGAGCTTGGTGTGTCAAACTTCGCCAAAAAACTGAGCATAACTCGGGTAGTGTGTCACTTTGAGGAAAAAACATTATTTCGCAAATGTTTCATCCTCAGGAGCAGCAAATGTTTCATCCTCGGCATGCGGCCGCCTCAGCGGCCGCGTGTCATCAAAAATGGCTACGCGTGTCAGTGCTGACACACGTGTCATAGGTTCGCCATCACTGCTCTAGGGTCTAGCACCCTACTAATGTTTGTTGGGAAATAATAGGTTACCTCAAGTGCATCCATGGCTGTTATGGAATGAAGAATGAACTTGATTATCACAGGTAAGTCCTCCAATTTGACAGATGACAGCTTACCCATTACCAACTGGCGGACCTAAACATAAAAAACATGAAAACATTAAACATTTCAGATTAATACTTCAGCCTAATACTGACTTGGTAGGTAAAATTAGAAAAATCATTTCTCTCACTAAGTTTTCTCACATGTAATTCAGGAACAAAAACACCAATGTTTTACTTTGTTCCAAATTACAAGCTTTCAATTGTTAACACCACAGTGATAAATGTGTGCTATTATGTTATATTTTGGAGCCTGAATTTTCCACTGGCTAAAGGAAAGTATAAAAAATTGTTATTTCTATGGAGAGCAGCTTGTAAATATTCAAGCAACATAGATTACCACTAAAACTTACTGCTTAAAACACAGCAGTGAACCTGTCATAGTATGACACATGAAATTCATTGAAAAGAACAAAAGAGGGGAACGGGGTTGGGGGGGCAGAGGGAAAAAAAAAAGAACAAAAGAGATCAAATGCATTCAATATTGTTTCAAAAGGAAATTTTCAAATTTTCATTACATGCGACTGCTCCCAGGCAATGACTGACTGACACTGGCTGTGGAAGGTGAGAGAGTTGGCTCTGCTCTGGAGAGCAGAATCTTCCCTACCTTAGACAGGAGCTGCGGGTCAAGTCGGAGGCTGGAAAGGACATCCAGGATGGGGACAGTAAGTGAAGTATTCTCTGTTAGAAGGTCACTGTGAATGGTGGAAAAAGGAAAAGCTGTGCAACTTTCATCAGAGCTGGGCAGATAACAACTTGGGGAAAATCACTCAGAGTATGGGAAGAAAGGCTATACTTACTTCCCATTAAATCTGTTCATAGTATGTTTCATTTAAAATTGTTCTGGCCCTAACCGGTTTGGCTCAGTGGATAGAGCATCGGCCTGCGGACTAAAGGGTCCCAGGTTCGATTCCGGTCAAGGGCATGTACCTTAGTTGCAGGCACATCCCCAGTAGGGGGTATGCAGGAGGCAGCTGATCGATGTTTCTCTCTATCCCTCTCCCTTCTTCTCTGTAAAAATAACAAAATATATTTTTAAAAATTGTTCTGATTAAAAAAATATGTGTTCATTATAAAAAATTCAAACAGAGTAGAAATAAGATGTCCTCCCTTAGCATCCCCACTACCCAAAACAAAGGAAACCCACTATTGAGTTTGGTACATATCCTTCCTAAGAAAAGGAAAAAGAAAACTTACAATTATAATGGCATGTGATAAATATGATAGATATATGTGCAGGGTGCTCCAGGAACAAATGGTAGAGAAGGACAGTGATAGATTCTAAGAGAAGGCTACCCGAAAGAATAAGCTGGAATTAAGCAGGCAAAGTGGACGGTACAGTGCTACAGTCAGAGGGAACATCCTGCCCCAAAGCACAAAGACAAGAAATCCCTGAGCATTTTTTGAGGTAGCTTTGCAGACAGCTAGAGAAAATGAAGTATTACAAACCAGATTTTTAAAAACTACTACTTCCAGGATAAGTGAAGTAGCATTAAAACAGAAACACTAGTCCTAGCTCATTTAGCTCAGTGGATAGAGCATCGGCCTGTGGACTGAAGGGTCCCGGGTTTGATTCCTTTCACGGGCACATGCCCAGTTTACAGGCTCGATCCCCAATGGGGGTTGTGCAAGAGGCAGCTGATCAATGATTCTCTCTCATCATTATGTTTCTCTCTCTCTCTCTCCTTTTCCCTCTCTGAAATCAATATATTTAAAAAACACACAAACTAGAAATACTATTACATAAGGATACTGTTCTCCTCTTAATTACTGCCCTAGCACAATTACTACTTTTTACATAAATAATAGTAAGTAGTGAGTCTTGGCAATGGATCTGATGCATCAATGTGCATTAGAATGAATCATTTAGGAACCAAAGAATGTAGATGTTTAATAAGCTTCACAAATGATTTGGATATGTACTCATGACTGAGGACCCCTGGGGTGGAGGAAATGTTAAGGAAACAAAGGGAACATGTTAAAAGTCTCCATAGACAAAATTTATATAACTAATCTTAAGCCAGATTGCATATTCACAACAGATAGACCTTTAAAAGAAAGTAGATAGGGCTACTAAATATATACTATTAGAAAAACAAGTCAAATCCTGCATCCTACTTATTGTAGGCAGGTATCATCCTCTTTTACATAAAAAAGAACACATTACTATTACTGTTTTCACAATGCAGGGATAAGGCTCCCAGAGTGGAGCCTTGCTTACAATGGCAACAAGGCGCTTACTCACCTGAGTTCTTTCCCCACATCAGCATGCTGAGAATCCCCTAGGATCTCAGGTAGGCTGGTGATAAAGTCATGCTGAAGGTACACTGGAGCAATACTGATTAGCTGCATGATCTTGGTGGTGAGATCCTACAGTGGAGGATACTATTAGAATTGGAGCATATTACTAGGAATAGAGAAAAACTTCCTACTCATGAAATGCAGAGCTGGAATTATTTTGTGACAACTACACATACATTCAAGCTCGAAGCTAAAATTCAGAGGTGAATGACCCAGAAATTTTCATACAAGGGGTGGTAAATGGGAAAAAAAGTAGGGTGGATGGTTTATCTAACTGGTTTGTTATATACACTGAGTGGCCTGATTATTATGATCTCTGAACGCATAATAATCTGGCCACTCAGTGTATATCCTATATAATAAAAGGCTAATATGCAAATTGTCCCCTCAACCAGGAGTTTGACCAGCAAGCCAGGCTGGCCGGACCCTACCCATGCACGAATTCATGCACTGGGCCTCTAATATATACATACGTGTGTGTGTGTGTGTGTGTGTATAGTACATGTATATATACATATATACACTGAGTGGCCAGATTATTATGAGTTCAGAGATCATAATAATCTGGCCACTCAGTGTATATTTTACTAGAGGCCCAGCACACAAGAGACCCAGACTGACTCCCTTCACGCCTGGCTAGGTGGGATGTGGGACCCAGGAGGTTGGCCGTCCAGCCCTGCCCCCTATCGGGGTGGGGATACGTGATCAGGGCGGGCCGGCTGGAGAGAGGGGCTGCAGGCCTATCGTGGTGGGGCAGGCTGATGGGGGGTGAGGGCATTTGGCTGGCAGGCCCAGCTCTTGATCTGGGTGGGAGAGTCCGATCAGGGACAGGCCGGCAGGGGGGAGGGGCCCCGAGGTTGGCCACCGGCCCCACCCCGATGGGGCCATTCGCTGGCCACAGTGGGCGTCATAGCAACCGATTGTTAGGTTGTTATGGCCGAGAGGTGCTCCACGCACCTCCTGGTGACCACTCGTTTGGCCATGATGCCTCTTGGTCTTTTATTATTATGATTTCATTTAATCTTCACAACTTTATGGAGTTTTTGCAACAATTCCCATTTTAAAAATGTGGGGCTATGTGTTGCTCAATGATACACAATAAATGACAGACCCCAAATTCCAGCCCAGGTGAGATTCCCAAAGCCATGTTCTTCCAAGTAAAGATTAAGCCTTGGAATATCTGACAAAAATTAACAGAATGATTTTAAGAATGTTGAAAAGAAATCCTTAAGCACTAGGCTCAAAATAAATTCAACTTCTGGATGAAAAAGTTGAAGAAATAAAAAAAACAAAAACCAACAAGAATAAAAACAAAAAACAAACCAATAAAAACCCTCACAGACACAGACAACAGTATGGTGATTATCAGAGAAAAAGAGGGTGAAGGGGAGTAAAGAGGATATAGGGGGATAAATGGTGATGGAAGGAGACTCAACTTAGAGCGATGAACACACAATACAATATACAGATGATGTACTATAGAATTGTACACCTGAAACCTATATAATTTTATTAACCACTAGAGGCCCAGTGCACGGATTTGTGCACCAGTGGGGTCCCTCGGCCTGGCCTGCACCCTCTCACAATCTGGGACCCCTCAGGGGATGTTGGACTGCCGGTTTTGGCCCGATCCCCGCAGGCCAGGCCAAGGGACCCCACCAGTGCACGAATCCGTGCACCGGGCTGGTTCTAGTATGCATATAAGATCTTTGATTGCTCTCTTCCCGCCCTCCCCGCTGAGATTCATCAGTCTGTTCCATGTTTCCATGCCTGTGCACTGAGCATCTGCCTCCTGATGGTCAGTGCACGTTATAGCTACTGGTCAAAAGGTCAAACGGTTGCTTAGGCTTTGATATAGTCACTCCAATAAATTTAATACAGAGTTTTTTAAAAGTATTATCATATTAATTCAAATTTATTTGATCAATTATTAATGATGTTGAGCATTTTTTTCTTACATTTATTAAACATTTGTATTAGCTTTATTGGGAATAACCTTTTATAATCCTAGCCTAGTTTTCAACTGACCATTTTTAGATTTTTCCTTTTTTTTTCAGAATCAGTCAATATTTTTCTCAAGTTTTTCATTTTAATTCATAAGACATACTTGTGACAGAAATTTCTACTTTTTATGGTCTTAATTCAACCACTTTTCACTTTGTAATATTATTTATGATCTCTTTGTGCATATCTAAAGATCACATGATAAATGCAAAATTTACTTTCTGTATTTTTAATCTAAATTTTTAAAATTCAATAAAATGGAAGGTAAATTTTCCTAAGGAAAAAACAAAAAAGATTCACCTTTATCAAAGTGCTTGATAACAAATAACATAATTGCAAAACTTCCTAAAATTTTACGTTTTAGTATAATCCCCCTCATCTCTGGTGGATGCCTAAAACCATGTATAGTAACAAACCCTATGTATGCAATGATTTTTCTAGTACATACATACCTATGATAAAATTTAATTTGTAAATTAGGCACAGTAAGAGACTATAATTTTAAAAGTTATGTGCTTGGCCGGGTGTCTCAGTGGTTGAGTGTCGACCTATGAACCCGGAGGTTGTGGTTCAATTCCCAGTCAGGGCACATGCCCGGGTTACGGGCTTAATCCCCAGTGGTGGTGTGGAGGCAGCCAATTAATGATTCTCTCTTATAGTTGATATTTCTCTCTCTCCCTTTCCTTTCCTCCCTCTGAAATCAATTAAAAAATTATGTGTTCTAGCTGGTGTTTCCCTCTCATCAATGTTTCCATCTCTCTAAAATCAATAAAAAAAAATTTTTTTAAAAAGCAAAACTGCAGATAAGTGGAAACAACTGTATGTAATCAAATTAAAACACTGCAGTGAGTACAGTGGTTTGGGATCCTATCGCTTTTGAGAATTAAAACACAGAAATTTATGTGCTTTGAAAAATTAAATTTCTTTCCAAATGTTTAATTTAATAAATGATACCTAGCCATCATTAAGTAAGTAAATGTCTTTCTTTCTTTCTGAAAACGTAAAGGATGAACTAGCAAAAAATCTCAAAGCTGAAAACAGTAAATGGATGAATTTAAAAATGTAAATTTTTCTGTTTAGAAAGGGAAGAAAACACTGCAAATTCCAAAAGTTTGGTTAAGTATGGAACACACACTCTCTAAATCTAGGTCCAAAAGCCTACCTTGCCATCCACAACTCTGTCAAGCCATTTCAGTTGACTGATGATGAGTCGAGGCATGTTGATTCCATCACTGTTCATGCTGAGATGTTAGGATGAGAAGACAAGGAACTTAGCCTTTCTGATTTATACAACAGTGAGCATTTCAGCCATTCAATTAACATTTACTGAACACTTACTATGCTTTGTGCACTGTACCAGACATACACGTGATACAAAAAAAGCATGATATATGCTTATATACCTTGAGAAAGATGTCAGAAAGAAGAGGCACTAACCACGTTAATCATGGTTATATTTGGGAAGGCTTATAGAGACAGAAAGAAAGGTCTAGGGTGTATCTTTCTCTCTTGTTTTTTTAAAAAA
This sequence comes from Eptesicus fuscus, assembly GCF_027574615.1. Lineage (NCBI taxonomy): Eukaryota > Metazoa > Chordata > Mammalia > Chiroptera > Vespertilionidae > Eptesicus > Eptesicus fuscus. Next base: position 36,988,558 of record NC_072490.1, read on the forward strand.
TATATTTATATATTTTTATTGATTTTAGAGAGGAAGAGAGAGAGATAGAGAAAGACAGAAACGTCAATGATGAGAGAGAATCATTGTTTGGCTGCCTCCTGCAACACCCCCTACTGGGAATGTGCCTGCAACCAACGTACATGCCCTTGACTGGAATCGAACCTGGGACCCTTCAGTCCGCAGGCCGATGCTCTATCCACTGAGCAAAACCGATCAGGGCCTCTTTATATAATTTTTTTAATGTCCACATGATATTCTGTTGTGTGGATGTACCTAATTTACTTAACCAATCTCTTATGGTGGAACATCTCAGTTATTTACAATTTCTTATTACTTTAAACAATAAATCTCATAAAATAAATAAATAAATAAATAAAATAAACAGTAAATCTTATTACTACTTTAATTCACAAGTATTACCTTAAGGTAAATTAGAAGACATGTTTGAGCATGAAAGGGTGTGCAAAATCTAAGGTTTTGATACATACGTATAATCTACTATCCTTCAGAACGACTGAACCAATTTATATGTTCATCAGCAATGTATGAGCATGCCTGTGTATTACACTTAATAGGGAAGATCCTTTGAAAATGGAAAAAGTGTATTTACTGTTTTAAATTTGTGTCTTTCATTATTAAAGAAATTGAACATTTAAAAAAAATCTGATGCTCTTGTGTTTCTTCTTTGTGAACTGTCTGTTCATGACCTTATCTACTTTTCTATTAGGCTGCTCATTTTTCTAAGTAAAAAATAATTTTTTTAATGTACACTATAAAATTGCAAAGGTAAAGAACAGTATTCAGGGAATATATGACTCCAGCCAATCTCCCTTCCTTGGAGATAACTACTATTACCAGTTTATTGTGTATTTTTCTGGCACTATTAGTCAAATAAATAGGTGGAAATTTTTTTTACTGATTTAAAAAAATCCTCATGCGAGGATATGTTTTTCATTAATTCTAGAGTCAGTAAGGGAGAAAGAGAGAGAGAAACATCAATGTGAGAGAGAAACATAGATCGGTTCCTCCTGTGAATTGAACCAGACACCTGGGTTTGTGCCCTGAATGGGAATCGAACCCAAGACCCTTTGGTGCACAGGACAATGCTCCAACCACTTTGTGATACCTGCCCAGACTAAGGAGGTGAAATTTCAAAGAAAGACAACCCAATAAATCTTAGTAGTTATTTAAGAATATGGCATCATGATAAATATGACCTTCAAAGAAATCAATGATGTTTCAGAGTAATCTTTTCAGAAACTTACACTAGGGTAATTTAAGCATTCCAGAATAACTCCACTTACCTTTCAAAAAGAAATTCTGGCAACTTTTCAAATAAGGTTTTAATAATGGCAGGCTGAAAAAAAAAAGTCGCAGGGAGTTAGGGAATGGTCTCAAAATACACAACAGAAATGTATAATTAGTCATAATTCTCTTGGAGGAAAAACCCCTGCTATAATTGAAATCCTATTATTATTTTTTTAAATGAGCACTTTATTTTTTTATTTGTTTGTTTATAATCCTCACCCACTCACCGGAGGGTATTTTTCCATTGGTTTTTAGGAAAAGTGGGTGGGAGAGAGAGGAAAAGAGAGAGAGAAACATCGTTGTGAGAGAAACACACCGATTGGTTGCCTCCTGAAAGGGGCCCGACCAGGACCTGGGCCGGAGCCTAAAACCAAGGTACATGCCCTTGACCAGAATTAAACCCTGGACCTTTTAGTCCACAGGCCGATGCTCTATCTACTGAGTCAAACCCACTATGGATGAAATCCTCTTATTAGAATGTCCACATGAATATTGCCTGTATTTTGAATATAAGCTATTGGACACAAAGACTTATCAATAATTTATCTTCTGAAACACTGCAAAATATCTATCAAAGCAATATTAAAGTAATCAGATAATAAAAATGATCAGCCCTGGCCAGGTGGTTCAGTTGGTTGGAGCTGTCATCCATACACCAAAAGGTTGCAGGCTTGATCCCCAGTCAGGGCACGTATGGAAGGCAAGGCAATGGATCAATGTTTCTCTCTCTAAAATCAATAAAAACATATCCTTGGGTGAGGATTTAAAAGAAAAATCATTAAGTGTGATGAACCCATGAAATGCAGACTTTAAAGATTATCAATTAGGTTGCAAGATTTCTTTTCAGAGAAACAACAGGGCTCAGCTCTTAGATTTAAGCTAACTAAATTATAGTCAAGATTTTCAATGAAGCCCTAGCTGGGTAGCTCAGTTGGTTAGAGCATCATCCTGATACACCAAGGTTGCAGTTTCAATCTCTGGTCAGGGCACGTACAAGAATCAACCAGTGGCCCTAGCCGGGTTGGCTCATTGGATAGAGCATCAGCCTGTGGACTGAAAGGTCCCAGGTTTGATTCCCGGTCAAGGGCACATGCCTGGGTTGCGGGCTTGATCCCCAGTGTGGGGCCTGCAGAAGGCAGCCGATCAATGATCCTCTCTCATCATTGATGTTTCTCTCTCTCTCTCCCTCTCCCTTCCTCTTTGAAATCAATAAAAAAATATATATATTAAAAAAAAAAGAATCAACCAGTGAATGCATAAACAAGTGGAACAATAATTTGATGTTTCTCTCTCTCTCCCCCACTTCCTCTTTCCCAAATTGATAAAAAAAAAAAAAAAGAAGAAGAAAAATTTCCAATGAAAAGGAAAAGGTAACAGTGGGGAAAAAAATAGAAAAAATGGAGGATGGGATGGGATGGGATGAGAGGGAGACTTTTCATTGTATACACGGTTTTATAACTTGAGATGTTTAAACTATGTCAATGTATTGTCTACACAATAAATTAAAAAATAAAGGGAATAATGTCCCAGCAAGAGATGAAAACCTGAAATTATGCAAGAGGATGAGAACTTATTTATTTATCCAGTAAAGACTTGGCTTAACATTTACTATGTCCTCACCCAGTTCTAGGCTCTGGGGATCAATAGTGAAGAAGACAACATCCCTACCTTTAAAAAGCTTATAATAAGAGATTAAAAATGGCGGCAGAGTAGGAGGATGCTGCTCGGACATACTCCCAGGAACAAGCTGGAATTACAACTGAAATACGGAAAGGCTTCCTGAATAATCAATGGAAAACTCACAGGAGAGAACCCTGATACCCAAGGACCGAAGGTGGAGACCACATAGAGATTAGTAGGAGGGGCGGAGGTGTGAAAGGGCTGGCCAGGCAACCATAGATGGCAACTGAAGTCCCATAGAGATATCTCAGCTGTGGGGGGTGCCACTGAGAACTCTGGGATCTAATCCTGAAGCTGGGCTCCCCAGCAGAGAGCACCAAACTGAGGAGGGTACTCACACAACATCTAGCTGTGAAAAGCAGTGGGGTGCTGTCTGCCAGGGAGTGGCAGCTGAAAGTTCGGGCACCCTCTTAAAGGGCCAACACACAAGAATTCCCTGTGGAGCCATGCACCTTGTGCTCTGGCAGAGGGAGGGTGAAGTGGACTGGAGCTGTGAGAGCAGAACCCAAGACTGGGGACTCAGGGGATAGAGCTCAGAAGGCAGACACCCCAAGTTTCCTGGGCTGAGTCATTCCCTCACACAGAAGAGGACATCTTTCCCACCTAGACATTTGCCTTGCCTGAAGGGAAGACAGTTGACACACCCTATTGGAAAACACCTTGCCCTGAGGCCACTAAAGAGATTAAAAGTAACAATTAGCCTCCAGGCAGAAGTAACTGCCCCACCCTGTTGAAAAACTCTCACCACACCTGAGGACAATTGCCTGGGGGCAATTCAAGTTGGAACTCTATCAGTCTGTAGACAGAGGCCATCTCTGGAGGCTTTGAGTCTTTGCCTGATCCAATTAGTCAGAAACTCAGTCCTGCACTAGACATTGAGAGGTATAGAGGATCTACCTAAAACATAGACACAAACCCAAACAACCAAAATGAGGAAACAAAGAAACAACCCCAAATGAAAGAACTAGCAAGTTCTCCAGAAGAAGAGATAAATGAAGCAAAGATAAGAAATTTTTCTGAAACAGAGTTCAGAGTAATGATGTTAAAAATGCTCAACAGTATGAAAAAAGATATAGAAACTATGAAAAAAGAACAGTCTGAGATAAAGAATGACATAACACAAATAAAGAACACATTGGAAGGAATACACAGCAGATTAGGGGAAGCTGAGGATCAAACAGTGAATTAGAAGACAGAGTTGAAAATATCACTCGGAGAACCAAAAAGAAAAAAACAATTAAAAAACAGGAGGACAGCTTAAGGGAGCTGTGGGACAATGTGAAATGTAACAATATTAGAATAGTAGGTGTGCCAGAAGAAACTGCCCCACCCAGAAGAAACTACCCCAGAAGAGGCAGAAAGGGAGAAAGGAATAGAGAAGGTGTTTGAAGAAATAATGGTAGAAAACTTTCCTAACCTGGTAAAGGAAAAAGTCACACAAGTTCAGGAGACACAGAGAACCCCAAACAAGAAGAACCCAAACAGACCCACATCCAGACACATCATAATTAAAATGCCAAAAATTAAAGACAAAGAGAGACTCTTAAAGGCAGCAAGAGAAAAGAAAACTGTTACCTACAACGGAGTTCCCATAAGGCTGACATCTGATTTCTCATCAGAAACTCTACAAGGCCAGAAGGGAATGGCATGAAGTACTCAAGGTAATGGAAAGCAAGGATCTGAGACAAAGATTACTATATCCAGCAAGACTATCATTCAAAATAGACAGTCAAATAAAGAGCTTCCCAGACAAAAAAAAAAAAAAAAAGGCTAAAGGAGTTCATCACCACCAAACCAGCATTACAAGAAATGCTAAAGGGATTGCTATAAGGGACTGTTGAGAAGAAAGAGAGAGAGAAACATAGCCATACAGAATTAAAATAGCTATAAATAAGTACCTCTTAATAACCCTAAATGTAAATGGATTAAATGCTCCAATCAAAAGGTGTAGGGTAGCTGAATGGATATAAAAACATGACCCAACTATACTGTATGCTATCTACAAGAGACCCACCTCAAAACAAAAGACACACACAGGATGAAAGTGAAGGGATGGAAAAAACTTTTCCATGGAAATGGAAAAGGAAAAAAAGCTGGAGTAGCAATACTCATATCTGACAAAATACTTTAAAAGCATCATGCTAAGCGAAATAAGCAAGTCGGAGAAAGATAAATATCATTCGATCTCACTCATTTGTGGAATATAATGAACAACATAAACTGATGAACAAAAATAGAGCCAGAGGAGGAGGGGGGGATATTCTAGAATATAATAGAAGTAATCCTGCTATTAGCAGATTTTTAATATTTCCTACAAATTCTGTGATATCATACTATGTTAGTACAGTTTTGGTAATATTATTATACTTAAAATCCTTTTATTCTTGAAATATTAATGCTTATTGAATGTAATATTATTCTAGTAAGATCATTTTTCTTGAAAAATAAAAATAAAGAGACCACATGATGAAAAAAGTAAAAATAAATTTTAAAAAATAAAGGAGAGGAAAGGGCAAAATTAATTTAACAAGCAAATTAAGAGCAAAATGGGAGATGACTCAGATGTGAACATGGTTGAGATATAGAAGGGTACTCAGGGCACACCGGATGAAACTTTCCAAAGAGAAAACAGGCCAAAGGAATAAATGAGACATCAAAATGTATTGGGCTAATCAGCTCAGTCCAAAGACAAAAACATTGCCGTACCAGATGCATTTCAGCAACAGGGCTATGGTAAACTGTTGCAAACCCAAACACTCCCATTAAGCCAACTCTACCCTGTGTGCTCCAACCACTTATGCTTGGGCATACACCACAGATCACATCCAACAAATGTTCACAAAAAAAGTGGCACAGTCTCACCTGTAATATGTCAATCCCCAGAAGCAATTTAATGAGGCTCTTAGAGTAAGATGTGCCCATGCTGTAAAAATAAAGAAATTTGTTTTCTATTTTGTTTTCCTTGTTTTAATATGCTTATTATTTCTCCATAAAGTCGGTTAAATATATAACCTTATAGAGAAACTAACCTGGTAGATAAGAAATACAGAACATCAGAAGATGGCTCTTAAGCCAGGGAAAAGTAGAGTTGAAATTTTATCAACACAAGTGAGAAACATTCTAGAAAACACTCTGGTTCTTAGTCTCATAACTATAAACTTAATAATTTACAAGTCAGGATAAAACTCTGAGGAAAAGAGAACTATAAATCAAAAGTGAAATTCCAAAAAATTGCATTTTGCACCTCCACCCCCACCCCCACAGCGACCAGTTAGTGTAACAGACTAAATTTCAGCACTGTTCCACGCCTCCTCTCCACACCTGGCTTCCTCATTCTGCAGACGTTCACAAGACAAAAGACAGTTTCTGAAAATGTCTTGATCCTCAATGTAAGACTCCAGGCCATTAACAAATTCTTCTATTATCTTAATGAAATAAAAAATTAAAATAAAAAAAAAGACAGGGTAAGATTTTTAGTTTAATATTTGTTGTGGGTTAGCTAAAAATCATTCTAGCACATTCAACTTTATGCCAATTCCTTTAAATTTTCAATTCCAGAGTACTGCTAGCAAAAGTAAAAGTACCAGGGAGAAAATACATACTTTGGGATAAGAAGGATGTTTCCTCAGAGTCTGAAACAGCTTTCTTTGGAAAACGATTTGATCCACAGCTACGAAAAAAGAATAGCTGGTCACCAGAGTCTTACCTCTCTTACCATAGTTTACTTTCCTCAAGACCTAAGTTTCCTATCTGATGCAATGAATAAAGATATTTACAACCTAGCCCTGGCCGAATGGCTCAGTTGGTTGGAGCGTTCTCCCATACACCAAAAGTTTGCAGGTTCGATTCCCAGTCAGGGCACATACTTATGTTGCAGGTTAGATCCCCAGTCAAGGTGCATAGGGGAGGCAAATGATCAATACTTCTCTATCTAAAATCAATCCATATATATAAAATCCTAATATGCAAATAGACCAAACAGTGGAACAACCAAACCACCAGGTCGCTATGATGTGCGCTCACCACCAGGGAGTGTGTGCGGAACATGGCAGGCATCGGCAGCAGAGCGCAGAACATGGCGGGCATCGGCCAAGGCAGGATGGTGGAACAAGTGAGCAGGGGTGCCAGAGCAGGGTCGCTGTCATCGGGTCAAACCTCTGGTGGTTACTGAAAATTCATTGCTCCTGTGTGCCACGGTCTTGCTGGGTGCTCGCATCTGCTGCTGGTGCCCAGCACCAACCCAATTGCTCAGTGCTGTCAGTGGGTGCAAGCGGCGGCTACCAGCCCTGATCGCCCCTCAGGGCTTCTACACCTCCCCTGCTCCTACTCCTGCTCCTGCTCCTGCTCCTGCGGGGTGATCAGGGCTGCAGCTGCCTCTCGCACCTGCTGCCAGCAACAGCCCACTCACACCGGCTGACGCCAGCCCTGCTCGCACCCACTGCTGATGCTGGCCCCAATTGCTTGGCACCATCAGCACATGTGAGTAGTGGGAGTGGGACTGCCGGCACACAGGGGACTGGGGGCTGTGGCGGGAGGGGCTGGGCGGGGGCGAGGAGGATGGGCCAACACCCACCCGTATGCCCAGTGCAGCCTCACCGCCCACAGTTCCTTTCAAGGTGCATGAAATCATGCACTGGCCCCTAGTAAAAACTTATGCTCGGGTGAGGATTAAAAAAAAAAAGATAGCCTGGCCAGCATGGCTCAGTGGCTGAGCATCGACCTATGAACTAGGAGGTCATGGTTCAATTTCCGCTCAGGGCACATGCTTGGGTTGTGGGCTCAACCCCCAGTACAGGGCAAACAGGAGGCAGCCAATCAGTGATTCTCTCTCATCATTGATGTTTCTCTCTCTCTCTCCCTTAAAAAAAAAAGAAAAAGAAAAAGATATTTACAACCTAATTCAAAGCCAAATCTTCTAAACGCACAGTAAAACAAAGGCAGCTTTGACAGAGAACAGCTACTAAGTGTTCTAAAAATGACATGCTGTTACCTTAGCAGGATGAAATAATCTATGCCTCAAAAGCAGGCGCTTACATGCTTATATGGATACTAGAGGCAAATCCGTGCACTCGAGGGGGTCCCTCAGCCCGGCCTGCACCCTCTCCCAGTCCGGGAGCCCTTGGGGGATGTCCCACTGACCGTCTATTTGCATATTAGCCTTTTATTACATATTAGCCTTTTATTACACTAGTCTTTTATTACATAATTCTTCTAAAATTATTCTGACACAGATCTAACTGTTCTAAGGGTATTAATTTATTTTTTCATAAGAAAACACAAAGCAATACTATTATATAACAGTTTTCTATAAAAGGAGACAGGGGGTCAGAAGTACTTTACTTAACATGTATTTATCAGGACCAAAGGACTATAATAATATTCTCTAAAAAGCAATTTCAATTTTATCTTTGTCTCAACAAATGATGCTCCCATTTCTAATCTTCGTTCCTTTCTATTTGAAAACCCATGATTCACTATACCCAGAGAAGAGTTATATCAAAATATCACCTAGCTGATTCTGACTCTCTCCTGTTTTAAGAATAATTCCTGATGTCTTAAGAAGCTTTAAAAATGCACTGTCATTTTCTTCAACTTCATAATATACATGTGATTTCTTTGTCTTTTTGGAGAGTGGTTGCTTCCTGGCATCTGAAAATAGACAAAATTTTCAAGATTGTGAAAAAAAATTAAGAATGTGACAAATAGTAAAGCAAAGATAAAACTGTAAACCCTACAATAATAACCCTAAAAGGAAAGTTGATAGGTTCCTGAAGAATTATATTAGAATTGACAGTGTAGTAAAATTTTATTTCTAACAATGGTCCAATAGTGGCTTCCAAACAAACAGAATAATCAATAAATATAACTGTTTTCATCTATTAAGCTTACATTAGAAAATTCAAAATGTGCCATTTCTAACAATAACCATGGAAATGTTTCCACCCAAATTCTAAAGCAGTCAGGGTCTCTCAAGCTGATGTCTGCAAACCATTGCTCTAGAACCACTGGAAACCTTATTAAAAGAATATTCTTCGGTCACATCCCAAAGCTTATGAAATAAAAATTCTGGGAATGGGGCATGGGAGTCTGAATTTTTAATAAGCTCTCTAGGTAATAATCCTGATGCACACCAAAGTTTGAGAACCAATTATCTTTATCTAGCTGCAGGGGTAGAAGACTGGGCAGATTCTCCTGCATCATATCTTTGAATACAAAGACCAGACTGGTTCCATCCCAAGGCTTTCAACTCATGAGAAGTAATAAAACATAATTAACAAACAAAACAAATAGTAATGATGTTAAACATGATTTCCTACTCTTCTCCCCTGATACAAGTTAGAATCGCCGTAATAGGGTAGATGAGTGTAATAAATGGAAAAACTATCAACTTCTTGTCGGAACTCTTGGGCCTCTGTCAATCACATTCTCACACGCACCGAGTCTATTTCCTTGCCTCTGGTATGCTTTCTTTGATATGATGCATTTCTTTATATCACTATCAGAGCATTTACCTAGACCATAACTTTTTTAAGGCAGGGGACCATAAGTTTTTTTTAAAGGGTTGGGACTATATTGTATCTTTGTATCCCAGCACCTAGATAATGTATAATAGGTAAGCTCTATAATACTAACTCCTCTTATAGATGTGGAAACTGATACTCAAGATACTATAGGCATGGAATCAGAGGCAGAAACTCAATCCCAAATCTCCTGATATAAATTCTGTGTGCTCTATCCATTAAGCCTTGATGACTCCCAGCATTTGAAAATAAGAACATCATATCTCTTTAAGTGCCTCATATGTTTCTTTTCTTTTATTTATTTTATTGGGGTGACTGGTTAATAAGAGTATATAAGTTTCTAATGTACAATTCTATAAAACATCATCTGTATATTGCATGGTGTGCTCACCATCCAGTGAAGTCTCCTTCCAGCACCATATATTTGACCCCTTTTACCCTCTTCAACCTATCCCCATCCTCATTTCCCCCTTTGATAGCCACCATACTGTTGTCTATGAGTTTTTGTTTGTTCATTTGTTGCTTTCTGTTTTATATCTCACATGAGTGAAATCATATGGTTCTTATGCTTTTAATATGACTTATTTCACTTAGCATGATACTCTCAAAATTTACTCAAGTTGTCACAAACGCAGTACTTTATCTTTTCTTATGGCTGTGTAGTATTCCATTATGACTGGATAAAGATATGGTATAAAGGAAAAGTATTCAGCCATAAGAAAAGATGAAATACTGCCACACACATTTGCTATAGAAAATACAGCAACAAATGAGTAAATACTTACTAGAGGCATCTTCTGTCAGGGTGTCTTTATCCTCAGATTTTGATAGTCGTCTTTTGGAAACCATTTTGACCAATTTTCTGCAGTTAAATTATTTTCTACAGCAAAATCAGAGAACAGAAGTGACCCTCTCAAAGCTAGATAAATTGAGAGATTAAAGCTATAGCTCAAAGAAAACTACTCTATTCAAAACTGAAATGGTTCTAGTGTTTACACTAATGCTATCTAAATCCAGGTGTTGAGAAAATTTCAACCCCTATATCTGGTCAATACTCTCTTGCTTTCAAGACTTGTTTACCCAGTTGCCTTTTTAGCCAGACCACTTCCCTGTTTTAAATCCTTACCAGAGGACACGTTTTTATTGATTTTTAGAGAGAAATATCAATGTGAGAAACATCGATTGGTTGCCTCCCATATGCACCCCGGCCGGGAATAGAACCCGAAACCTAAGAATGTGCCCTGACTTGAAATCAAACCTGAAACCTTTTGGTGTACAAGATAATGCTCCAGCTAACTGAGGAACCAGGTCAGGGCCAGACCACTTCCCTCTTGCTGAAGGACAAAACCCACAGTTCTCTGACAGTCAAGATCCTTCATCTTCTAGCCCCAAACTATATCTCTCCTATAATTTAATAATACAACACTACACATTAGGGACTGTGCTAGGTGCTGGGGTTACAATTATGAACCAGACATGATGCCTGACCTCAGGGAGTTCACAGTATAGTAATGAGTAGTCTTCATGTAATTATTTAACTACAGTCATGCCCTGCACAAGGATGTTTCAGATGACAGACCACATATACCACAGTGGTCCCATAAGATTATAATGGAACTGAAAAATTCCTATTACCTGGTAACATAAAAGCTGTTGTTATGTCATAGCGCAACACATTATTCACACATTTGTAGTGATGTTAGTATAAACAAACCTACTATGCTGCCAGTTATAGAAAAGTATAGTGCATACAATTATGTATATATTAGTTGATAATGATAATAAGCAACTATGTTATTGGTTTATGTATTTATTATACTATAATTTTTTAAAATATACTTTATTGATTTTTTTTACAGAAAGGGAGAGAGATAGTTAGAAACATCGATCAGCTGCCTCCTGCACACCCCCTACTGGGGATGTGCCCACAACCAAGGTACATGTCCTTGACCGGAATCGAACCCAGGACCTCTCAGTCCGCAGGCCGACGCTCTATCCACTGAGCCAAACCAGTTTCGGCTATACTATAATTTTTATCATTACTTAAGAGTATACTATTTCTACTTATTTAAAAAAAGATTTGCTATAAAACAACTGTGTACACAGCAGCAGCCTCATACATCTGGTGTTTACCGCTTGATGACATCATTTTCTCTTCTGCTTGATTTAATCTTGTGTCGTGTTGCATAGTAACATGCAATATAGGCCTAGAAGCCAGAGGCTATAGCATATAGCCTAGGTGTGTGGTAAGCTATACCATCTAGGTTTGTGTTAAGTACACTCTCTGATGTTCGCACAATGATGAAACTACCTATGGATGCAATTCTTAGAATATATCCCCATGATTAATCAACACATGACTATACAGTTGTGTGCTATAAAAGAAAAACACAGGCTGCTATGAGGGCTTACAAGGAAATTTAGTCTAGTTAGGGTGGCGGTGATGAAGAAAAGTAGTGACAATTTCTCAGGGATAAATAATCTCTTTAAGAAGGTGACTTTAAGCAGGGACCTGAGGGCTGAAATAGGAGCTAGTAGAAGAGGTACGAGAAGAGTAGTCCAGGCAGAGAAAAACTCCAGTGAGACAGGAAGGAGCTTGTAGAATTAGAAATGAGGCTGCAGAGGCAGGGAAGGGCCTGAAACACAGGGCCTTCTAGCCTATCTTGTAAACCAGAAAAGTGTTCTTTTTACCCCAAATGCTCTTATTTGCCTGGAAACTACTATTCATCCTTTTTTTTTTTTCTTTTTAAATTACTTTATTAAGGTATCACATATTTGTCCTCAAACCCCCCACACACACACACACACTATTCATCCTTAAAGACTCAATTAAATGTCATCTTCCTTGAAAAATGTTCCTCTAGCCTGGCTGGTGTGGCTCAGTGGTTGAGTATCAACCTATGAACCAGGAGGTCAGGGCACATGCCCTGGTTGCAGGTTCCATCCCCAGTGTGGGGTGTGCAGGAGGCAGCCAATCAATGATTCTCTCTCATCGTTGATGTTTCTATCTCTCTTTCCTTCTTCCTTCCTCTCTGAAATCAATAAAAATAATAAATTAAGAAAAAATGTTCCTCATGCCCTGGTTGGAGTGTCCTCCCATACACCAAAAGGTTGCCAGTTGGATTCCCAGTCAGGGCACATACCTAGGTTGTGGTTCGATCTCCGGTCAGGGTGTATACAGGAGGCAACTGACTGACGCTTCTCTCTCTCTAAAAGTCAATGAAAATATGTTCTCAGGTGAGGATTAAAAGAAAAATGTTCCTCCTATCCCCAAGGAAGTTTGCTATTCCAGCTTTTCTGCTCCACTGAGGTACCTAGGAGCCCTTTCCACATCATACTAAACTGTAGATCTCCTTGAAAACAGGAACCCAGTGCCATTTATTTCAGTATCCTTAGTATCCAGCACAATAACTGGCATAAAAATTTTTTTCTGAAAAACATTTTTTTTTTTTCCTGAGCCCCACCAACGTGGTAGAGCGTCCACCTATGAACCAGGAGGTCACGGTTGAACCAGCAGGGCACAAGCTGAGGTTGCAGGCTCCATCTCCAGTAGGGGGTGGGCAGGAGGCAGCCGATTAATGAATCTCTCTCATCATTGATGCTTCTGCGTCTCTCCTTCCCTTTGAAATCAATAAAAAATAAATATTTTTAAATGTTTTCCTGCCCTAGCCATTTTGGCTTAGTGGATAGAGCCTTGGCCTGCGGACTGAAGGGCCCCAGGTTCCATTGAGGTCATCAGCCATTTTGCAGGCGGAAAAACTAGAGCCAAGTCAGGACCCGCTGACTTCAGGACCCGCCCTTAACTGTATTCCACCTTCTGGTTTACAGAGAAGCCTAAAAGATGGGAAGATGGGGCCGGCTACCGGGCCTAGGCCATTGGAGTAGGGGTTGGGGATGAAAGTCCTTCTCGTTTTGTCATTTTAACGACGCAGGGAGGTACCTGAGGGTCTATCATCCCACGATAGGGCGGGTGAGGAAGCCGAGATAGGGGCGCGGAACCCCGGAGGGAAAGGCCGAGCTTGGCCGGGGCCTACAGGCCAGGCCGCAGGGGAGCGAAGCCTCGAGAAACGACGACCGCCGCTCCAAACACCCACCGACAGGCCGTCGCCGCCCCTTCTTTAAGACTTTCCCGCCCGGCGCGACGCTACCTTGACGTCACCGAGGCGCGGCGCGTCGTGACTTCAAATTTCCGCGCCGGAAGTGGGCGGCCGCGCGGCCCCGGCGAGGGTCAGTACGCCGGGCCTGAACCTGCAGTAGGGTCCCGCGCCAACCAGGCTGAGGGCGTGGGAAGGCTCGGAGGCGAACTCGAGCGGGAGCCCGGCACCCGTGGGAAGAGAAACCCAGCCACCCCTGGTCAGGAGCTGGCGCTTTGTGAAGATGGCGGGGCCGGAGCTGCTGCTCGACTCCAACATCCGCCTCTGGGTGGTCCTGCCCATCGTGATCATCACCTTCTTCGTGGGCATGATCCGCCACTACGTGTCCATCCTGCTGCAGAGCGACAAAAAGCTCACCCAGGAACAAGTCTCCGACAGGTCAGCGCCCTCCGGATCCGGCGATCTCACTCCCCCCCGTGACCTTGAGCAAGAAAGTGCGGGGGTTCTGTCAGTTTACCCGGATTTCAACATCGCGCTCCCATGGGCGGGGTGACCTGGGCTGAGTTAGCTCTGTGTTTCACTTTCGTCATCTGTCAAATGGGGATGATAGCAGGATATGCCTCATAGAGCAGGGGTGGGGATTAAATTTTAGATGATGTCTATAAAGCCTTTAGCTGGGACGAATTAAGGGTTCAAAATGATGTTGCTATTAATATTGTTAGGCTAGTCGCCAGCCTTATCTATGAACTATAGATGAGGTAGGTGTGTTTATACTCGTTTTACCAAACTACAGTGGTGGTTAGCTGAGATACCAACTATCCAAGAGCTTGGCAAACACAAAACTACTATACAGATGTGAGGGATTGTGATTATCATTTCCCCTACTGGAGTGAAGGCAAAATCTTCCTCGTGTGCTTCATTACAATATTTGCAAAGGGAGGTAATTTGAGATTATTTTAGGTGGTATCTAGACGTGTGCCCCTCCATATTAAAATAAACATTTTCAGTCAATCGTTCCAACTATTTTCAGAGTTTATCTTAGATAAATGTTATTATGTCTTTAACACTTCCTTAGCACTTATTAATCTCCCTTTTTAACAAAGAGCAAGCTTCAGGTTCAGGACTTTCCACAGGCAACAGTAGCTAAAATTTAATAATTTTGTTTTGTTTTTATTGTATTTATTTTAACAGTTACTTCCTATTTGTGGCAGGTAATACTGATTTTACATTTGCTAGTAATTTGAAGCTTTCTTTTAAAACTTATATAAGTAGAAAAGTTGATACATAAGAAATACTAAGTTTTTAATAGTATAAGTACTAGGTAAATAAGATTTAAAAAAATAACCATGGAATGAGAATACTGAAGTTTGGAAAGGACTGCTATCATTTTCAGTTGTGCTTTCCAGTTATGCTGAGAATAATAATAACAAACCAACATTTATTAAGCACTTAGTCTATGCTAAGCACTTATATTCATTAACTTATTTAAAATTCAAAACAACTCTGTGGTAGATGCTGTCCCATTTTTTAAAAAATTTGTTTTAAAAATATTTATTTATTTCAGAGAGAGAGGGAGAGAGAGATAGAAACATCAATGATGAGAGAGAATAATCGATCAGCTGCCTCCTGCATATCCCACACTGGGGATCAAACCCACAACCCGGGCATGTGCCCTGAACCGGAATCGAACCATAACCTCCTGGTTCATAGGTCGATGCTCAACCACTGAGCCATTTTATAGAAACTAAGGGTTAAGAGGTTCCATGGTCACACACAGTGACATTCAGGACTTAACACCAAGTCTTCTGGTTCCCAAGTCTCAAGCTTTTTCCACTATGCCACAGAAGCCACTCACTTTTCTTTGGCATCAGTTTCAGAACTGACAGAACCAACCTCCTGTAGATAACCTTAAGAAGTCAGTTCACCACAGGAAGAGAGGCTATAGAAAGATGTAAAGTAGCCCTGGCCTGGGTACCTCAGTTGCAGGCAATCAATCAATGTCTCTCACATCGATGTTTCTCTCTCTCCTCCCTCCCTCCCTCCCTCTCTCTCTCTCTTTTCCCATCCATCCCTCCCATCCTCCTTCCCTCCCTCCTCCTCCTTCCTTCCACACTCTCTAAAAATCAATGGAAAAAATATCCTCAGGAGAGGATTAAACACACACACACACACACACACACACACACAGATGTAAAGTGGAGAGAGCTCAGACAGTCAGCATTTATTTATGTATTGATACCAATAAATAGTTCTCATTTTACCCTCAAATTAACACTGAGATAGATAATCCTGAACCATTTTTACATTTGAAGAAAAGGGAGCCTGGGAAAGTTAAGTAGCCTTCCCTAAATAACCAAGTAGTAAAATATTGTGCCTGTACTTGAACCCAGTACAGTCTCACTCCCAAGTTAAATTCTCTTGACTACAATTCCTGCTGTCATAGATTGTCTGGCACAATTTTTGCTCCAGGTTCAATATGTGATTTCAGAGTAATGGTACTGAATGACATCAGACCCAAAACTCCCTTTTATAACCCAAAGTGAAATTCACAGTTGATGCACTCTATAAAAGAATATTTTTAAAAAAAGGCAACATAATGCTTTACATCAAGCATTTCAAACTCGTGGGCGGTGGACCTCATGCCTAGTTTAAATAAAGAAGGCATGCGGCCCACCGGCCACGAGTTTGACAGGCTTGCTTTACATAAAGGGAACAATTGTGAGAAATAAAAGGAAGATAATTTAAATTCTGTTTCGTAAGTACTTGTGCATAACAGTCCTAGAGAAGATGTAATGGAGAAGTCAGGTGCAATCACCTAGCTATAAAATCCCTATAAATTGGGGCAGATTCAATTGTAGGCTGATACATTGTGTTAGCTACTTACCGGTAGATGTAACAGAAGGCAGTGTTTGGATGTAATTTTCCTAAGTGGTGAACTACTCTTGATAAAGTTCTGAACACAACACAGTGCAGTTTTTCCTATATTTACATGCTGGTTGCCTATCTGGAAATTCAGTATAAAAATCATCCCTCCCAACCATTGCAAAAAATGGAATTAGGTTTGAAGCTCAGATAATTAAAACCAGTTTGATGCGATAGCACAAGTAGTGTGAGATATGGGACAGTTCTTTGGATTGCACATCTGTCCCCAGCACTGAGGAATACTTAGTTGTGTGCTTTCTCTCCATCCCTTAACTTTGACACTCTAAAAAATTCCACAGGTTTCCATTAGGCCCTCTAGAGGGCAGTGCCACCTACATGAAGAACCACTGCTTTAAAGAAAATTCAAGATTTCTGGTCATAATTGCTCCTTCACTTAAGTGAAGTCATGTCATCTCTGACAATGGTGTGACTATACCCCACCAGGTCATCATTTGAACTTGAGTAGAATGCTGACCACATGATTCTGAACTGGCCGAAGTCCAAGGCAAAAGATGTCTTTTAGTTGCAAAACATTCCTCTAAATCAGTAATGGCGAACCTATGACACGCGTGTCAGCACTGACACGCGTAGCCATTTCTGATGACACGCGGCCGCTGAGGCGGCTGCATGCCGAGGATGAAACATTTGCTGCTCCTGAGGATGAAACATTTGCAAAATAATGTTTTTTCCTCAAAGTGACACACTACCGAGTTATGCTCGGTTTTTTGGCGAAGTTTGACACACCAAGCTCAAAAGGTTGCCCATCACTGCTCTAAATACAGTATAAGTTTCCAGTAACCTGAATGATCACAAAATGGGATGTTGGGTTTCATAAATTATTAACTGTTACTGCCTCAAAACTTACTAAAATTTTTTCTAAAATGTATTAAGCCAAACCTGAAAAGTACATAAATAAAATCTTTTAGACCATATTTCAGGATAGAATGTATGTAAAAAGTAGTTCTCAAGCTTGAAGAATATACCGACTCTTTGAAAGGAAAAACAAAACAAAAACACCCCGATCTTTAAAAATATGGAACTCCACTTTGAGAAATAATAAATTTAAAAACTAAACTATTATTTTAAGAAAATGTCTTTCAGTTGCAAATTAGCACTGTGAAGAAAAGCTTTATCTCTATAACCAGTACTAGGACTTATTTTTAGATATTAATGGAAATGAAAATTAAAAATTTCTTGTAGAATTTGCAAATCTCAGAGAATACATCTGTGGATCTCAGTTTAAGAAAGTGGGTGCTGCTGGAGCCGGTTTGGCTCAGTGGATAGAGCGTCAGCCTGCGGACTGAAGGGTCCCAGGTTCGATTCCGGTCAAGGGCATGTACCTTGGTTGCAGGCACATCCCCAGTGGGGAATGTGCAGGAGGCAGCTGATCGATGTTTCTCTCTCATCGATGTTTCTAACTCTCTCTCCCTCTCTCTTCTTCTCTGTAGAAAATCAATAAAATATATTTTTTAAAAAAGAAAGTGGTGCTTATAATATATAGGATAATTAAAGCTTATCTTGATTTAATTTTTTAATTTCCAATCTATCACAGACTGATGCTTTTATAAAATATTTTGATCATATATTTGGATCTTGTAATAATGTCAAATTACTATAAACTTTTCTAAACCCTTATCACAGATCAGCATTGGTACACAGGCCACACTTTGAGTAGCTTTAGACTAGCTCCCAGGGAACAGAACATATTACATGTCACCTCTGTAAGCCTGTGCATGGAGCAGTCAACCATACGTACAACGAGGTCAGGAGGAGGAAGACCAGAGAGAATTCCTTGAGGGCACCAGGCACTGGGAAGAGTTCCAAAGGAAAATGTGGAGCTTGAAGAAGGTGAAGGAGAGGGGCACTAGAGAATTCCCAGCATATGGAGAAAGCTAGAATATGACAAGGAGATCCTAAGGGTATTGACCTACTGCTTAGAGCAGGTGGTTTATACTGAGGAGTAGAGAGAAAACCAAGCACAGTTTTCTTGTGTTCGCTTCTGTTACAATCTTTTTTCGCCACTTTTCAAGAAAGATTTCCATTAAGCTAAGTAGGCTCCCCCACCGACCCCCCAATTAAAACAACTTTTGAATGCCCTTGCCTGGTAGCTCAGATGGTTAGAGTGTTGTCCCAATACACCAAGGTTGCTGGTTTGATCCTTGGTCAGGGCACATATAAGAATTAACCAATAAACGCATAAATAAGTGAAACAACAAATCAGTGTTTCTCCCTTCTCTCTAAAATCAATAAATTTTTGTAAAAAGCTTTTGAAAACCAAGAAAAAATTAGTATTTTGATCACTATTGTTTACTATTTGTAGCTTAGCACCACCCACTTGTATTGCGCTGTTATCTTTAATGATTAATTATGTTAAAATATCACCAAATAATTTCACTTGTTACTTTAATAAATGTTAATTGAGATCTTACTAACAGTCTGAGTACTGGGTGAAATTTCTATTTGTTGTCTGTCAGATAGCAACCCTGTCAAGTCCTGTACTAATTTCTCTTTGGGACTTAAAAAGTTCCTTTAATCCTCACCCTTTCTCCCTCCTCCTGCCTCCAAATCATCTGAGAAGCATCCAACTGCTACTCTTTTCACTCAGAGAAAGTGCCTTCTTAGCTCATAAATTAAGAGAAAGGTGAGTGTTCCAAATGTGCCTTCTTCAGAAATCTTTTCAGAAACAAAGTCACTTCTGAAAAATGCTCTTTTGAAAACCTGATTTGGAGGTTGTTAGATTGGTTTTAAAGATACTTGTAGTTTGAAAAGTTTCCATACCGGACTGTTGCCAAATAGGCCCTCTCTTGTGTTTAAATAGGTCTTCTACTTTATTCTCTTGTTTTCTTCTAGTGTTTCGCTTTTATAAAAATCTCATTGTCTTGGTTGTATTTTTCAGTCAAGTCCTACTTCGAAGCAGAGTCCTCAGGGAAAATGGAAAATACATTCCCAAACAGGTACTCATTTATCTTTTATTTAAAGTCCCACGATTCACTGTTGAAGGCAGTAGATATCGGAATGTTTTATAAGGGGACTCTTTGGGGAAAACTGAAGGCTGGCGAGTCAGGAATTAAGCTGTGGCCTGATGGTGTTTGCTGTCATTGTGACCTCATCCTTCTTAGGAAATTGTTTTTAAATGTGACTCAGCTAAAATGTCAGCTCAGCTGCCAAGTGGGCTGTCAGCTCTTAGTATAACAGCATATTCCAAGGGCCTTCTGACCAAACCTCTGGGGAATAATTTGACAATTTGCTATGTCACAGTTTTAAGATTTAAAAAGCTCTTTTTTTCTACTAGTCTTTCCTGACACGAAAATATTACTTCAACAACCCGGAGGATGGATTTTTCAAAAAAACTAAAAGGAAGGTGGTGCCTCCTTCTCCTATGACTGGTATGTTTATTCTTTTCTCTCATCTTTAAGGAAGATTTTTAACATGAGTGGGGGGGTGGTTAGAATGTGTCATTTGATTTCAATGTTAAATTGTTGAAGATAGTAATCTAAGGGACCTTAGATATCATCTAGTACAGCAATCTACAGAAGTAGTGTTCTCTTTTCCAAATAAATGTTCTGGGAACTCCAAAATATAAAGTGGATTTAAAAAAGAGCTCTCGGGCCCTGGCTGGTGTTTCTCAGTGGTTAGAGCGTCAGCCCGTGCACCAAGGGGTCTCAGATTCGATTCCCAGTCAAGGGTACACACCTGGGTTGAAGTTAGCTCCCCATTCCTGGTTGAGGTGTGTGGGAGAGGCAGCCAGTCAGTATGTCTCTCTCACATCAATGTTTTCTCTTTAGCTTTCCCTCCCCCTCTCCCTCCCTCCCTTCCACTCTCTCTGAAAAGCAGTGGAAAAAATATCCTTGGGTGAGGATTAACCAAAAAAACAAAGAGAGAGAGAGAGAGACAGAGAGAGAGAGAGAGAGAGCTCTCAGGCCCTAGCTGGGTAGCTCAGTTGGTTAGAGTATCGTCCTGATAACACTAAGTTTGTGGATTCGATCCCCGGTCAGGGCACATACAAGAGTCAACCAATGAATGCATAAGCGGAACAAAAACATTTTTGATATTTTTCTCTTTTTCCCTTCCTCTCTCTCTCTCTAAAATAAATTTTTAAAAAAGAAAGAAAGAAAGAAAGAAATCTCAGCTAAGGGATTGAAGGGACTAGAGCCATTGTCTCTGGGTCTCTTCCCTTTGCAGTTACTCAGAACCCAGGGCTCCATTGAGCACAGTTAGAAAAGCTGGGGCTCCCACCCAGTGCCTGGCTCCTTTTGCTGACAGATGGCCACCCAGCTTCTGCTTGGATGAGGAAGAGCTCTTACTAGACCAGCTATTGGCCATCCTACAATTTTTACTCTTAACAGATTTCTTACTTTCACTGATCCCTGTCATGTGAAAAACACAGCATCTTTAAAGTGAAACAAAATTTATTATCCCATATTGACTGTCCTCTCATTTTAGTATCCATTTCTTTAGGTGAGATTACCAGCTAGCTATTTTAAACCCAGACAGAAGTTACTATAAATCTTTCAGAAAACCTACAATAAACAAAAGACCAATAAATTTACAAAAAGATGCTTGACCTACTAAAATCTATGGAATGCAAATTAAAACAAGATGTCCTTTATAGCCCATTAAATTGGCAAAGATTGAAAGCTTGACCAAAGTTGCTACTGTCAAGGTCATGGGAAGTGAGGTTCTCTCACTATTGTTGAAGGACAATCTGACAGTATCAACAAAAATATGCAGACTTATGTACAAGGTAGTTGTTGACGGCATTGTTTATTGGCAAAAAAAAAGGAAACAATCTATAGGTTCACTCAGTAGTGATGACTGTGACCACATTGTGGATTTCTAAGCAGACATTAAAAATAATGAGAAAGTTATTATACCAATGTGGAAATAGCATTCACAACATATTAATTTTATTAAATTAAGAAGCACAATAGTGCCCTGGCCTGGTGGCTCAGTTGGCTGGAGCGTCACTGTGTACATCAAAATGTTGTGGGTTTGATTCCTGGTCAGAGCACATACTTAGGTTGCAGGTTTATCCCTGGTTGGAGTGCATATGGAAGGGAACCAATCAATGTTTCTCACATCGATGTTTCTCTCTCTCCCTCTCTCTCTCTAAAATCAATAAACATATCCTCAGGTGAAACTAAAAAACAAAACAGAAAAAGAATAGTAAGCATTTTATCCCTCTATTGTATATGTATATGAGAGAAACTCCTCTGTGTGTGTGTGTGTAAATAAAAGGATGGAAGGATATGCAACAGTTAAAAATGTTAGAGAGTGGGCCCAGGGGAACCATCTACATCCTTTTTGTATGTCATTTGAGTTTTTTACAATGAACTTGTATTACTTTAATTATCAAATAAAATTTACAGAAAATCAGGAGGAAGCCCCTGCCAGCAGTGGTAAGATGTAGTGGTCTCCTGTGTTTCTGTCTTAGATCCCACTATGCTAACGGACATGATGAAAGGCAACGTAACAAACGTTCTCCCTATGATTCTTATTGGCGGATGGATCAACATGACATTCTCAGGCTTTGTCACAAGTAAGTCACCACTGACAAGACTTGGGTTTATTTCTTCTGTGCTCCTTTCCCTCTCCCTGTTCAGAGAAGTCAAAGTGCTAACATCACGAGTCCTATGTTCTGTAGTGGAAACTGGTAACAACATCCTTTGAACAGCAAAACAATTAATATGCTATGATTTTATGGCTCTTATTACAAACTGATTGTAAGTTCATAATGTTGATGCTTTTTTACTAATAGGGATTCAAACGAGTGGCTTGCTAGTTTGTATCTGAAACTGATTTAGTGTTCTAGTTGAGTAGGATAAAGGGAAGCTCATTTATATTTTTACTTCATTTTCTAGGTGTTGGGGTGAGTCGTTTGTCTACTTGTTTATAAGTTGTTTTGATTTGATTTGAATTAATTTGGTTTCTTAGTAATGTACTTCTCTGTGTATATATATTCCACTTTAGGTTTAACAGATTAGTGCATGTTTCTTTTGAGATTTTAGGTCACAGCTCAGTTTGAGTCCCTGTTTCTTAAGCAATAGAGAAGCTAGTATTCAAGGAAGAGTGACGTTTGATGTATTTCTTCAGAAAGTGACAAGTTTGCCTAACTCTGTATGGTCCAGAGTTCCCACCTCTTCAGGGAAAGAATATATGCATTCACAGTTTTACTATTCTAAAAATAAAGAAGCTAGGACTGATTATGAACTTTTCTTTCTTTGCAGCCAAGGTCCCATTTCCACTGACCCTCCGTTTTAAGCCGATGCTACAGCAAGGAATCGAACTACTCACATTAGATGCATCCTGGTAAGAACTTTCTTTTGAGTCTTACAAAAGGAGAGAATGTTTTAGCCTCTTTTCTCTAGGTACTTGGGTCTTAGGAGTGCAAGAGTAGATGTATGTACTCCCAAAAAGTTTTAAAGGATATAGCTAGACAAACCTTTTAGCAATGCCCTGGAGCATATGGGAGTGGATCTTTGTATTATTTTTTCCAAAATAGATTACTATTGATAATAACATTAAACCTTTTCATTGGTACCAGGCACTGTACTAGGTGCTTTCTACATATTATCTTATTTTTATCCTCATAGCAACCCTATGAAAGAGATTTGACCACACTGTCTGTCCAAATCCAGCACTCATGTCTTATTTACCACTGTTTTTTATAGCAGAGTAATAAAACCCAAAATTTGAAAAGTTCTTAGAACACTGGTACCACATGTAGAACCCAGTAGTGCTTTTTCATATGGTCTCTCCAGATGTTTTGTCTGTGGCTTCCCAGAGTCTGGCATTAAAAAGGAAGCCAGCCGTAGCCGGTTTGGCTCAGTAGATACAGCATTGGCCTGCAGACCAAAGGGTCCCGGGTTCGATTCAGTTGCAGGCTTCTCCCCGCCTGGGCCCTGGTCGGGGCATGTGCAAGAGGCAACCAATCGATGTGTTTCTCTCACATCGATGTTTCTCTCTGTCTTTCCCTCTCTCTTCCACTCTCCTTAAAAATCAATGGAAAAATACACTCAGGTGAGGATTAACAACAAAAAAAAGGAAGCCAGACAAGAGGTGAAGAATGGGTAACTTCCAGTGGTAACTTCCCTGAAGTTAGCAAACCAGTGGTTGAATGGGAGGGGCAGGCCAAACTGAGTGCTAGAGTCTTGGCTGTGCACAATTCCACTAGAGGAGAAAAGCTATAGTTATTTTAAGTAGCATGACTCTACTAAACCTCGACCTTCCAGACTCATTTGGGCCAAGCAAAAACTTTATGTGCAAGAAAAACTTTTAAAATCTTTTCTCAGCATCTGTGGCTGACATGCTTGTGTGGACAAAGGAGACTGGAACGTGGGTATACAACTAGCTTACAGTTAGATGTAGATCTACAACTTGGGAGTCAGAACTTCTTATTGTATGTACTTCTGCATTGTTTGCATTCATTATTTATAGCAAGTGTGTTGTTTTTATAATTAAAAATAATGAATGGTTTGAGAACCCATTATGTAGAAAGGAAAATTAAGCAAAGCTTACAGTCCCTAATTAAAAGGAGGCACACCAGTTGTGAGTTCAGTTCCTGCTACTGAAGGCAGAATTTATTACAGAATTCATTCAAAGCTCTAAGTGGCACTTTACCTGCAGTAAGCGATAACTATTTGTAAGATTGCCTTCACAACTTGTATTTCTTCTTTGGTTGTGCTTTGAATGAATATAGCTTACCCCCGGTGATTTCTTACTCTGGACAACTTTGGGTGTTAGCAAAGTGTGAATTACATGAATTCTGACCTAACTACCTACATTGCTTCACTTTTGCTTTAGGGTGAGTTCTGCATCCTGGTATTTCCTCAATGTCTTTGGGCTTCGGAGCATTTACTCTCTGATTTTGGGCCAAGATAATGGTAAGGAGCACATCAGGTTTAATAAGCAAATACTCTGATAGATGAATCATCCATGCCAGAGGCAAAAAAAATCATGTAGGCTATGCTATTTGTTAGCATAGTCAAATACAACCCCTCATTCTTTAAATTTACTAAGTTTCTGAGGTATTTTAAAAAGTCTTAAAAATTCCAGGGTCAAACTAAAGATCTGAGATCTCCTGGCAATAATAGGGACAAGATGTAGTCCCTCACAGTCTGATACCCTCAAATGAGGGATCCACACCAGCAATGTAAGCCTGCAAAATGGAAGTTGAAAGAAGGCCTGGTTTGATTCGTTGGTGCAGTGGTCGGCAAACTGCGGCTCGCAGCCACATGCGGCTCTTTGGCCCTTTGAGTGGGCTCTTCCACAAAATACCACGGCCTGGGCGAGTCTATTTTGAAGAAGTGGCATTAGAAGAAGTTAAAGTTTAAAAAATTTGGCTCTCAAAAGAAATTTCAATCATTGTACTGTTGATATTTGGCTCTGTTGACTAATGAGTTTGCCGACCACTGAGTTAGTGCATTGACGAGATTTCTTGCCAGTACTTGTTCTGACTGTCTCACTTTATGGCTGGGAACTCAGGCAGGTTACTTAACCTCTCTAATCCTCTGATGTAAAATAGGGACCTTAATAATTAACTTCAGGGTTTGTTGTTAGGAGTAGATGAGGTAGAATCTGTAAAGTACCTAGTGAAGTATTTGGCGTATAGTAGTTGTTCAATAACTGGTGGCTGTTGTTATTGTTTAAATTTGAAGTAAAGTTTAGTGCTTTCTTTCGTTACCTTTCTTCTCCTGCTATTATCATCCCCATTCTTCAAGAGAGGTAAAGTGACTTTTCTGGAGTCATATAGCCAGTGTAAGGTAGGGCCAGTCAGTGAATGTGTCATATGGCTCTCTAACCCACTACCGAGCATCTGTAAGTTTTGTGTAAGGACCGTTCCTCCCGAGCACACTGGGTGCTGCTGAGCCCTGGGGCTCATATAGGTGCATCTTACTCTGCAGCCGCTGACCAATCACGGATGATGCAGGAGCAGATGACTGGAGCAGCCATGGCCATGCCCGCAGACACCAACAAAGCTTTCAAGGTACACTCACTTCTTCCAGCTTCACTGAAGCTCCAAAAGGCATTCAGAGTTACTTTAAAGATGGGTTCTCTAAAGTGAGTGTAGTGTCCATTATTCCATTATTTAAATTTAGCAAAAATGTATTTTACTTTACATGTCTCTTTCTCCTTAGGGAATCATCTAAGTAAATTTGAGATTCTTGGTACTTTTTCTAGTTTTTAAATGCTCACCAAATTCAATCTACACTAAACGAAGCTGTAAAAACAGTCCAATCAGAGGCACTAGGTAAACATTTGGAATATTTTTTAAATTTTGGACCCTGTAGACATCAGATGAAAATTTCATTTAAAAAATTCAGTACATAGAGCCTTTTCATGAAATGATTTTATAATTTATAAAATCTAGTATAATTTTTGTACAGCAGAATTTCACTAATTTTTCATTATAAGAACTAGGAATAGAAGGGAACTTGCTCATCTTGGTGAAAGGTATCTATGAAATACCCATACTCATATTGAAAGCTTATCCTCTAAGATCAGGGACAAGACAAGAATGTCCACTCTTGCCACTATTCAACATTGTACTGCAGGTTCTAACCAGGAATGTTAGTCGAGAAAAAGAAATAAGACAGTCAGATTAGAAAGGAAGAAGTAAAGCTATCTTTGTTGGTTAGAGCTAATAAACAAGTTCAGCAAGGTCTTAGGATATAAGGCCAATATTAAAAAAATCAATTGTATTTCTACACACTAATGATAAAGAATCTGACACTGAGATTAAGAAAACAGTTCCATTTATAATAATATCACTATAAAAATCTACGGAATAAATTTAACAAAATAAACATAAGACTTGGAGACTTTGGAGGTGGCTGTGGCACTAGGATGAATGCTCCTCCTGCCTTGATTCGTTCTTGTTTGAAGGTGAGATGATTATCATTAACAAGGACACCAAGGTACCCAATGCCTGTTTGTTCACCATCAACAAAGAAGACCATACACTAGGAAACATTATTAAGTCACAGCTGTTGAAGGATCCACAGGTGCTGTTTGCTGGCTACAAAGTCCCCCACCCCTTGGAACACAAGATCGTTATCCGTGTGCAGACCACACCACACTACTCTTAGAACTCAACAATAAAAAGACAGCCCAATAAGCTCATGAAAAGATGCTCAACATCATTAGCCATCAGGGAGATCAAATCAAAACCACAATGAGATACCATTTCACACCCACTCAGTTATAAAAAAGATGGACAATAATAAGTGTTGACAAGGATGTGGAGAACTTGGAACTCTCATGTATGGTGGTAATGATGAAGCCACTTCGGAAAGCAGTTTTTAGCCTTTCTTCAAAAAGTTAAAAATAGTTACCATATGACCTAGCAATTCCATGCTTAGGTAAATACCCAAGAAAATTAAAAACCTATGTCCACACAAAAACTTATACAAGAATATTCAAAGTACTATTTATAATAGTCAAAAAGTATAAACAATCCAAAAGTCCATCATCTGATGAACAGAAAAACAAAATGGAGCATTTTGGTATATATGCACAATGTCTAGACAGTGGAATGTATACAATGGAATATTATTCAGCCATCAAAAGGGATGGGTACTGAATCATGGTACAAACAGGGAGGGACCTTGAAGCATGCTAAGTGAAAGAAACCAGTAACAAAAGGGCATGTATGATGTGCAGACTAGATGAATCCAAAGATACAGAAAGTAGAGTATTTGCAGGAGTTGGGGGAAAGCGATAAAGAGTGTCTGCTGTTTGATAGGAAGTTTCTTTTTCTGAAACCTGATGAAAGTATTCTGGAATTAGGTAGTGGTGATGGTTGCACGTCTTTGTAAATATGTTAAAAACCACTAAATTGCATATATTAAATGGGTGAATTTTATGCCATATGAATTACAGTTGTTTAAAAGAACACACCCATGAACTAACATTTGCATTGCGTGTTAAACTTCATAAAGCATATTTTTAAAGCCCACTAATTAAAGGCAAAGTATTCAGCATTAATAGACTATTTGAGAAATGTAATTAGTTACTAGCTCCGGTGACCTTAAACAAATATTTTACCTTTCTTAGTTTTTGTCTGCTTGTCTGTAAATTGGGGATTGGGGTGGATGGCAGCACCTGAGAGCTTACACATGTAAACAGCCTCACCCGGCCCCTGGCCCCGAGCAGGTGCTCACAAAGGTCAGCACTGCTCTTCGTAACAGCCCTCTGCCCCCTCTCCCTGCCCTGTGTCCTCTTTCTTTGCAGACAGAGTGGGAAGCCTTGGAGCTGACAGATCACCAGTGGGCCCTAGATGATGTCGAAGAGGAACTCATGGCCAAAGACCTCCACTTCGAAGGCATGTTCAAAAAGGAATTACAGACCTCTATTTTTTGAAGACCAAGCAGGAATTAGCTGTCAGGAACTCGGAGTAGCGCTTAACCTTGTAACTTTCGTTTGAGCAGGAGCCTCTCGGAATAAAAAGGAGGATGCATGAGCTGGCGGATGTGCAGCAAGGATCATTCTTGTCTGAGCCGGTTCCCCTTTATGTTTGAAACTAGAGGAATACAAGGAGTGTGTGCTGGGTGACTTACCCAGAAACAGCTATTTTTAAAATGTTTTAAATTTTCCATCTGGTGACTCTAGTAATGAAAGTCAGAGAAGGGGAAAACTCAAGCTAGTGATAATATATAAAACTTAGCAAAAATACAGCCTTTGGAAAAGGAGTTTTCAATTATACCTAATTATTATGTGTAGTCAGCCTGACTTCTAACCACAGTAGACGCCTGTTTTCTTGGGATCCAAACACCCAGCATTTTACCTTTAATTTTTTGTTTGTATTTTTATAACTTCCTTTACACAAATAATACATTTTCATTACAGAAAATTTAAGAACTATGGATGAGCAAAAAGTGAAGCTCCCTGTGTTCATTTTGAGCCTACAGAATGACATAAAAAGCAAATGTGTCAAAACCTTATTCAGATAAATCTTCTTCAGAGTGAATACCCAGGGCCAGGACAGACTTAGGAAACCTTCGCTATTTCATAACACTGTCCAGTGAAAATCAGTGACCGTGAGACACTGCCGGATTCTTAAGTGCCTTTGGGATCATTAAAGACAGGTTAAATAATGTGAGGTCTTGATCTGGAGTTCAGAATATATCAAATCCATTGACAAATCAATGGTGCTATACCGTATATGGCTGCTCAGTTGAATGAAAGACAGCATTTCCCAGTTATTCAGCATAAGAGAGTTTACGTATCACTGTAAGAAGTGAGAGAGGGCGATTGCTGGCAGACACATAGTTAAGGGTTGCCCAGGAAGAATTCTGTCTGGATTAACTCCCAGGGAAGTGGCAGGGTGCCATTTCTGTACCAAGAGGTGATTGTAATTTGCATGTTGAACGCTGTAATCAAGAACAAACAACTCTTGACTCTACAAATTAAACCATCCTGTTTTCTCTTCTTTGCCTGTAAAAATGTTGCCTCTGTGGGTCATTAACAGCCTTTGACAATAGGTAGGAGTGTCTGTTGTGGAAAAGTGCTGAAGAGTCTAGGTAAAAAGTGTGATCCTTGCCCTCCGTGAACTTATAAGAGACACACATAAGAAATGGATGCTGTTGGTTTTTTAAGTCAACTTCAAAATATATATATAATGATTTCAGAGAGGAAGGGAGAGGTAGGAGAGAGATAGAAACATCAACGATGGGAGAGAATTATTGATCAGCTGTCTCCTGCCTGCCCTTCACTGGGGATCAAGCCCACAACCCAGGAATATGCCCTGACCAGGAATTGAACCGTGACCTGGTTCATAGGCTGATGCTCAACCACTGAGCCATGCCAGCCAGGCAGAAATGGGTGGTTCTTAATCTTTGGGTCACAGAACATCTTTGAGAATCTGATGGAAGCTCTGACCCTCTCCTCCAGAATAATACACATGGGCACAGACACAGATTTCTCAGGTAACCCCAGGGGTATGGATAGACCCTCCAAAGCCTATTCACAGTGACCCACAGATCCAAGGTAAAAAATACTGATATTTAAAATAGTTGTTTAAACAAAATATTCAAGGACCAAGCTTCAGTGTAGACAAGTATCCCAAGCAGAGGGAACAGAACCAGCAAAGGCCCACATATTAAAATGTCCACAGTTCATTGCATCCCCAGGAAGTGGGGAGTGGTGAGGTATATATGGAAAGATCAAGGTTGGGATGGAATGTAATTCGTGACTGGTGGTTGAGTAATGTCTCACCCTGGTTCCCAAAAGGTATCAGAGCATTTCAGTCTGTCTCTGCCCTGCCACACACGCAGTTTGTCTTTTTCCCTGTAGCAAAGTTGGGTGGGTAAAATGTGAGACTTCTGATCTCACATTTGGTGGTGAATGCTCATGTCCTTGGTACCAGCAAGTCAAAAGGCAAAGCCAAGTTTGTTTTAGCAGGCTCTTCCCAGAACCAGCATACAACTTCAGGGAGTGATGCTTATCATGTGTGTTTCTTGGAGTTCAATTTGGGCCAAACTACTAAATGAATGTTTTATCATTTCCATCAATCTGGATTGATCACCTGAAACCATTTAGGACAATCTGAAATGTTAACTCACTAATCACACAGTATGGAAGGAACCGTGCATGAAAAGCTAAATATTGACGGTCGACTGCACAACAACACTCAGAAAAATAATGACAGATATGAGGACAGTAGGTAAATTTGCGCTTAGAGGCAAGTCAGTGTGGTTCCTCTGCTCAGTAAGGAGTGTTTTGGACGTGCGTGTGTGAAAGACAAGGAGGATTACTTATGTGAGGAACCTTGCAGTTGCAAGTGACAGAAACTGAACTCAACCTAGCTTAAGCAGTTTCTTTAAAAAGTAATGTGAACTGGCTCAACTAAAATGGCCAATGGTCTGTTAGCTTCAGGTAGAGCTGCTTTAAAAAAAAACCACAATGTCTTGAGCAGGGCCGTCTAGATAGCGGTCGCCAACCTTTCGAACCTCGCGGACCACTGGTTGGTGACTGCTGATCCAGATGGCAGAGAGCTTGTAAATCATTCCACAGAGGAGAACTTGATCCCGATATGGCAGTGGAGGCCTCTGGGAAGGACTAGTGTGAGGATTTGCTGCTGGGTGGGGAAAGGAATGGAGGGGTAAAGTGGGCATGAGAAGTGTGAGTGTGACAGTGAGATAGGTGGTAGTGAAATCAGAGGAGAGAGGGCAGGTGGAGTTGAGGCCACTTATATGATTAGCTCCTGCTCTCTGAGCATGTGGCTTTGCATAAGACACTTCCCCTCTCTGGGCCTCAGGCTTGTCTGTGAAATGGAGATTGTATATGGCAGTCACTTTGGAAAACAGTCTGGCAGTTTCTCAAAAAGTTCAGCATAATGTTTCCTTATGATCCAGCAATTCCGCTCCTAGGTAGATATATACCCATAAGAAATGAAAACATATGTCTACACAAAAACTTATATACCAATGTTTATCAAGCATTGTTCATAATAGCTAATGTAGATACAGCCCAAATGTCCATCAACTGCTGAATAATAAGTAAAATATGGTACATCCAAACTATGCAATATTATTCAGCGATAAAGAATGAAGTGCTGACTTAACCTATGATGTGGATGAACCTAGAAACACACTAAATGAAAACCAGTCACAAAAGACAGTATATGTGATCCTATTTTTTATGAAATGTTCAGAATAGGCAAATCCATAGAGAAAAGATAGATTAGTGGTTGCCAGTGCTTGGGGGGAGGAGAATGGAGAGTGATTGCTCATGGGTACAGGTTTCTTTTTGGGGTGATAAAAATGTTCTAAAATTGAATGTGGTGATGGTTGCACAACTTTGTGAATATACTGAGAACCGAATAATACACCTTAAGTAGGAGAATTTTATGTATGTGAATTATATCTCATTAAAGCTGTTAAGGGTGGGGCAGGATCATAAGCCCGTGGCAGCTGACATCAAGATCTCTCATGCGTCCTGGCCAGTGTGGCTCAGTTGGTTAGAGCATTGTCCCGAAAACCGAAAAGGTTGCAGGTTTGATTCCTTGTCCGGGCACATACCCAGGTTGTGGGTTCCATCCCCAATCAGGATATGTACGGGAGGCAACAGATTAATGTTCCTTCCTCTCTCACATTGTTGTTTATCTCTCTCCCTTTCCCTTCCCCTCTCTCTAAAATCAATAAAAACATATCCTTGAGTATTAAAGAAAAAAGATTTCTCGTGATCATGGCTATGAGAGGTTCTTGTAGGCTAGCCACAGACTGAAGATGGTGGGCATCAAGGGGACAGATGGGTGCAAGGGATCTCTGGGGTATCTGGAGTCCTGAGTCAGCCAGCATCTTCCTGAGCCTCTCATGTTCTTTAACCCTCAGGGCCCTGCCACCATTCCTGCTGACTCTGCTCTCATCCCAGACTGGGAGAGTCAGCAAGCTTCAAAAACCAGAATTCTATATCTGTGCCCCTCCAAGATGGGCTAGTACCCAATAAATAAAACTTTTTATTTTTGCAATCAACTCACATAATGCACAGCCAGCCCCAGGCAACATTTTTCTTTCTTCCATTTCTTTGTGAATTTCTTTTTCATTTTTTATTATGGAAAAATTTCAAACATGCACAAGAGTAGGGAGAATAGTATATTGATGTACCCATCACCCTGCTTTAATAATTATCAATATTAGGCCAATCTTTCATATATCTCCCAAACCCTTTTTTTCCTGGAATGTTTTAAAAGTAAATCCCAGATATGACATTTCACACAAGAAAATATTTTAGTATCTCTAACAGATGAGGATTTTTTAAAAACATAATCCACAGTGCTATTATCTCACCCAATTAGACATTCCTTAGTATGTTCTAAGGCCCAATCCATGTTCAAATTCTGCCCATTATCTTTTTTTTTAAGTATATTTTTTATTGATTTTAGAGAGGAAGGGAGAGAGAGATAGAAACATCAATGATGAGAGAGAATCATCGATTTGCTGCCTCCTACACACTCCCCACTGGGGGTGGAGCCCGCAACTCAGGCATGTGCCCTTGACCAGAATTGAACCCAGGACCTTTCAGTTTGCAGGTCTATTCTCTATCCAGAGCCAAACCAGCTAGGGCTCTCCCCATTGTCTTAAAATGCCTTTGAACAGTTGGTTTGTTTGACTGCTGTGGCATTTGCTAAATCTCTTAGTCTCTTTTATAACACTTTCTCCTTTGTGTCCCTTTTTTGGAGCCATTTATTTGTTGGAAAACCATGGGCTTGTTCTGTAGAATTCTGTGAGTCTTTTTAAAAGTCTTCTTATCTGGGTGGGAAATCAGATTGCTTTTACTTCAAGGAAAGATTAAGGGGAATGAATTAGTGATAGATGCATAGAAAATTAACCAAATAATAAAAATCAATAGGAGGTCCAACATGGTGGCAGCATAGGAGGATGCTGAACTCACCACCACACACCCCACCCCCCTGCATAAGCAAACTCAAATATACACATAGATAGAGAACAATTACTCTTGCAAAACAAAAAAACAACAACAAAAACACAACAAACTGGGGACTGAATGAATAGTTTCTGAACACCAAACAAGAGAA
Organism: Eptesicus fuscus; assembly: GCF_027574615.1. NCBI lineage: Eukaryota > Metazoa > Chordata > Mammalia > Chiroptera > Vespertilionidae > Eptesicus > Eptesicus fuscus. The sequence continues at coordinate 37,021,620 of NC_072490.1, forward strand.
AGATACTGAATAGAGAAGGCTGGAGGCCTTGGGAGCTCTCAGAAGCTGAGGGAACTCTGGACTGAGGAGCAAGTGAGCACCACTGTTTACTTCCCCCTCCACTTTGGAGCCCTATTCAGGTGCTCTGCCCTCAGAGCAGGGCTTTCTCAGCTACATTGCCCAGAGCCCTTTGTCCCTAAACAAAGGGAGCAAGCAGGAATACAGGACGTCACCACACACCCCTGGCCTCCCTGCCAGGAGCCTCTCCTGCTCAGCAAGCTGCTGCCATGAGCACCTGGTATACCCAGCACATAGAGCCTACAGAGAGGTCTCTTCTACATAGGACCACTTTCTCTACAACAAACGAGAGAGAGTATAGAGAAGGCTGGAGCCATGGGAGCTCTCCAGGGACCACCAGTGAGTGCCATTGTTTATGCCCCCCTCCAACTCCATAGGGTGTGCAGGGGGCTCTATCCAGGTGTTCTGGTCTACCTGCCAGATTTATACAGCACATTCCCAGGCACACCACAAAAAGATCTAAAACATGACATCAATAACATAAAGCATGGAGGTGGGTGGGAGGAGGAGAAGGAAAAAACAAATACCTGGAGGAAAAACAACCAATGGATCAAACAAGAAATCAGAAACTATCTTGAAACAAATGAAAATGAAAATACAGCTTTTCAAAATGTACTGGATGCAGCAATAGCAGTTCTGGAGGGAAATTAATGAGTTTATATAGGCCTACCTCAAGAAAAAAAGAAATATCCCAAATAAACAATCTAACTCTATAACTAAAGTAAATAGAAAAAGAAGAACAAACAAAACCCAAAGAAACACAAGGAAATAGGTAAGATTACAGCAGAAATAAACAAAAATTAAAAACAATAGCCCTGCTGGTGTTGCCCACTGGTTAGAGCATTGACCTGCAAACCAAAGAGTCGCTGGTTGGATTCCCAGTCAAGGGCACCTACCTAGGTTGCAGATTCGATCCCCAGCCTGGGTTGGGGAGTGTGTGGGAGACAACCAACCAGTGACTGACTCTCTCTCTCTCTCTCTCTCTCTCTCTCTCTCTCTCTCTCTCCATTCCCTCCCTTCCATTCTCTCTAAACAAACAAAAAAATCAATGAAAAAAATATCCTTGGGTGAGAATTAACAAAAAAATTTTTTAATAAAAACAATAGAAAAGATCAATAAAACTAAGAGCTGGTTCTTTGAAAAAATAAACAAATTTAACAAACCTTTAGCCAAACACATGAATAAAAAGAGAGAGAGACCAAATAAATAAAATAAATGAAAGAGAAGTTAGCAGAGCTGACACCACAGAAATATATATATATATATATATATATATATATATAGTCAAAGAATACTAAGAAGAATTATATGCCAACAAAGTGACAATCTAGAAGAAATGGATACATTTCTAGAACTATATTACCTTTCAAGACTGAAACAGGTAGAAATACAAAATCTAAACAGAGCAATTACCAGCAATGAAATTAAAGCAATAATAAAAAAAATCCCAACAAATAAAAGCCCAGTACCAAGATAGCTACCCAGGTAAATTCTACCAAACATTCAAAGAAGAATTAATACCTATCCTTCTTAATCTATTTCAAAAAACGGAAGAGGAAGCTCTGGCTGGTATGGCTCAGTGATTAGAGCATCAGCCCATGCACCAAAGGGTCTCAGTTCAATTCCTGGTAGAGGGCATGTATCGTGGTTGCAGGTTCGATCCCCAGCCCCGGTTGGGGTGTGTGCAGGAGGCTACCAATTGATGTGTCTTTAACACACTGATGTATCTCTCTCTTTCTCTATCTCCCTCTCCCCGCCTCCCTTTCACTCTCTCTAAAAAAATCAATGGAAAAAATATCCTCAGGTGAGGATTAACAAACAAACAAACAAAAAATTGAAGAGGAAGAAATGCTTTCAGACTCATTCTATGAAGTCAGCATTGTGCTGATACCAAAACCAGTCAAAGACATTACAAACAAACAAAATTAGCCTGGCCAGTGTAGCTCAGTGGTTGAGCATCAACCTATGAACCAGGAAGTCAGAGTTGAATTCCCAGTCAGGGCACCTGCCTGGGTTGCAGGCTCGATCCCCAGTAGAGGGTGTGTAGGAGGCAGCTATCAATGATTCTCTCTCATCATTGATGCTTCTATCCTTCCCTCTCCCTTCCTCTCTGAAATCTATAAAAATATATTTTTAAAAATTATAGGCCAATATCTTTAATGAATTACATGCAAAAATTCCCAAGAAAATATTAGCAAACCAGATTCAACAATACATTAAAAGGATTATACACCATGACAAAGTGAAATCATCCCAGGCATGCAAGAATAGTTCAACTTTCATAAATCAATCAACGTGGTACATCACACTAATAAAATAAAGGATAAAAACCATAGATTATCTCAATAGGTGCAGGAAAAACATTGACAAAATTCAACATCTTTTTATGCTAAAAATTCTCAACAAAGTGGGTATAGAAGGAACATATCTCAACGTAATAGAGGCTATCTACCTACAGCTAATGCTGAAAAGCTGAAAGCTTCTTCTACAATCAGGAACAAAACGAAGTTGCCCATTGTCACTACTTTTATTCAGCATAGTTTTTTTTTAAATATATATATATATTTTTAGGGAGGGTAGGGAAGGGTGGGGGTAAAGGGGAGAGATCAACCAAAGGACTTGTGTGCAAGCATATGAGCCTAACCAGCGGTTAAGGACAACAGGGGGGTGGGGGCATGTGTGGGGAGGGGTGTGGGATGGGAATGGGGGGATGAGGACAAATATGTGATACCTTAATCAATAAAGAAATTTTAAAAAATGTTAATATATATATATACATATATATATATATTATTAATTTTTTACAGAGAGGAAGGGAGAGGGATAGAGAGTTAGAAACATCAATGAGAAAGAAACATCCATCAGCTGCTTCCTGCACACCCTCTACTGGAGATGTGTCCGCAACCAAGGTACATGCCCCTGACCTGAATCGAACCTGGGACCTTTCAGTCCACAGGCTGACGCTCTATCCACTGAGCCAAACCAGTGAGGGCTTCAGCATAGTTTTGAGAGTCCTAGCCATAGCAATCAGAGAAGAAAAAGAAATAAAAGGCATCCAAATTGGAAAGGAAGAAGTAAAACTCCCATTATTTGCAGATGATGTAATACTATACACTGAAAACTCTAAAGATTCCACCAAAAAAGCTGTTAGAAGTAATAAATAAATTCAGAAAAGGATACAGAATCAATATACAGAAATCTGTTGTGTTTCTATACATCGATAATAAATGATCAGAAGGAGAAATTAAGAAAACAATCCCATTTACAATTGTATCAAAAAGCATAAAGTCCCTACGAATAAATTTAACCAAAAAAGTGAAAGATTTACACAGTGAAAGAAACCATCAACAAAATGAAGACAACCTACTTAATGGGAGAAGATATTTGCAAATTATACATACTGTATATGTAATAGAAAATTATTATCTATCCTAATAAAAGGGTAATATGCTAATTAGATTGGACATCTTCTGGACGACCATCCGGATGTCCTTCCTGACAAAACCGAGCCTGGGAGAAGCTGCCCGCCCCTCAGTTCCAGGTGGGTGCCAGTGTCTGCGCCTGTGGCCCAGGAGAGGGAGAAAAGCTGCCCACCTGCAGTCCTCTGCGGCTGTGGCCGGCCTGGGCAAAGCCAACCCAGGTCCTGGGTACCTGCAGCTGGCCAGAGGGAGGGAAGCCCAGGTCACAGGTACCTGCAGCCAGCCAGAGGAGGGAATCCTGGGTCCCGGGTGCAGGGCCGAGGCAGAGGCAGTTAGGGGTGATCAGGTTGGCAGGGGAGCAGTTAGGGGTGATCAGGCAGGCAGGCAGAGGTGGTTAGGGGTGATCAGGCAGGCAGGCAGAGGGATTAGGGGTGATCAGGCAGGCAGGAAGGCGAGTGGTTAGGAGCCAGCGGTCCCAGATTTTGAGAAGCAGTCAGACATCCCCTAAAGGGTCCCGGATTGGAGAGGGTGCAGGCCAGGCTGAGGGACTCCCCCCTGTGCACAAATTTTGTGCACCGGGCCTCTAGTATATAATAATAGAATATCATTATATATAATAATACAGTATAGATTATATACAGTATATATATTTAAATATATTTTTATTGATTTCAGAGAAGAAGGGAGAGAGAGATAGAAACATCATTGATGAGAGAGAATCATTGATTGGCTGCCTCCTACACACCCCACACTAGGGACCGAGCCTGCAACCTGGCATGTACCTGAACTGGGAAGCAAACTGTGACCTGCTGAGCCATGCTGGCCAAGCTATGCTAATATATAAAAAGCCAGGGGCCATCATGACCAAAACAATCAGACAGACGACCAAACAGCAGGCTGCATGGGGTGACCAGGCCAGTGGGGGGGGGCAGTCGGGGGCAACCAGGCCAGCAGGGGGGCAGTTGGGAGTGACCAGGCCAGTGGGGGAGCAGTTGGGGATGACCAGGCCAGCAGGGGGCAGTTGGGGGCGACCAGGCTGGCAGGGGGGGCAGTAAGGGGCAACCAGGCCAGTGGGGAGGAGGCAGTTAGGGGTGATCAGGCCAGCAGGCAGAGGCGGTCAGGGGTGATCAGGCTGGCAGGGGGGGCAGTTAGAGGGGATCAGGCAGGCAGGCAGGTAAGCAGTTAGGAGCCAGCGGTCCCAGATTGTGAGAGGGCTTTCTGACTGCCGGTTTAGGCCCAAGGGGTCCCGGATTGGAGAGGGTGCAGGCTGGGCTGAGGGGGCCCCACCTACTGTGCACGAATTTCGTGCACTGGGCCTCTAGTGATATATATTTTTATATATAATAATAATGGAATATTATTCCGCAATAAAATAAAAATGAAATCTTGCCATTTGTGACAACATGGATGGATCTACAGGATATTATTCTAAGTTAAATAAGTCAGGCAGAGAAAGACAAATACAGCATGTTTTCACTTATATGTCAAACAAAAACAACCCACCCAAAACAAATGAATAAACAAAACAAAATAGAAATACACCCATAAAGAACAAGCTGATGGTTGCCAAAGGGGTGGGAGGATGGGAATAAAAAATAATTACACAAATTAAAAAAAACACACAAGTAATACTTACCCCCAGGAAAAATAGACCATATATCAAAGGAATTATAATTACACTACACTTCTTGAACACTAATCGAATATTTCTTTAGTCAGCTTGAATAATTGTTTTGCAGTTCTAGTATTGTAAATGCAGAATAATCATGTAAACAAGAGGTACAGGAAAATGTAGAAAGTGATATAAGAGCTCAATCTTCATATTCCTTAATAAGCAGTCAATAGATAAATTTAAAACTGGGGAAAAAAAACACTTAACATTAGCAGTATAAATCTGATGCTTACAAAATAGATATAAGACTAGAAGAAATAATCAGAAATACCAGAAAGAATTTAAAGGAATTGGAAGTGAGAGGGAATGGAATAGGGAACAGCTAATTTTAAAGTGTATATCAAATGATCAATTAACAAAAAATATATATTTTTAAAAGTTTAGGTTCATTTAGCTGGTGTCCAAGGTGGCTAAAATCTGAGGGGAAAAAAAATGAGTTAAGACTCCAGGAACCGTTGAGGCTTAATTAGGCCAGTGTGGGGAAAGAATGTGTCTCCAAGCCCCTGAGTTCAGGACGGAGGGCACAGCCTAGAGAAGGTTGTCCAGGCTGCACCGTCTCCTACCTGTTCTGCCTTTTGTTTCCTTGTTTACACCAGAGTGACCAGCCAGAAACAAAATGTCAGCCAACTCTCCTAGGCATTGTCTAAGCAGGAGACTTCATCACGGCCAGCCGTATCACCGTTGCCTTTTCCTTCTCTCTCCCTTTCTTTGGGAGCTCCCAAGGTACTTTTGGGAGGGAGCTCCCAACAACTCCCAACACTGTTTAAGTTCCTTCAACAGAGTTCCAAGTTGGAGGCCTGTTTTCATAGATTCAAACTCCTAACAAAGCAGGGACCCCCCTGGGAGGCCTGGGGTTTTCATCTCCCCTTCTCCTCCTTCTGAGCTTCTTCCAGAGGTGCAGAAGGATGTCATCACCATTAAAGGCACTGGCTCTAAAGTCAGACTTATAGCCCAGCCTCTTGTTTGCTGTGTGGCCTTGAACAAATTACTTAACCTCTCTGAGTTTCACCTTGTTAGCTGTAAAAAGAAGAGCATAATAATATATAGGGTTGTTGTGATCACTTAAAAAGAAGAATGCAGGTAAGGTGGGTAGCATAGCTCCTGGCTGACGGAGTGCTTGGTAAACGAAGCTACTGACCATCCCCCATATACTTGGAATCAATCACCTTCCAGCCATCCCCTGTCCCAGAGTCTCCAGAATGATACTGGGAGCTCCTTTTGGAGCCAGGGTACGCCTCACCTATACCTGGCACTCCTGTTAACATTTACCTCTACCCCAGCCAGTCTTCTCTTTCCATAAGATCAGCTTTCATCTTGTCCTCTGGCCAAAGGGGTTATAATCTCTCTTGCTTTTGTCTGGAATCTTAAAAGCCCTACCAATTGATGGTTCGAAAAAACAATGGGATTGGGGTTCCTGGTTCCAAAAAACAATGGGATTGGGGTTCCTGGTTCCAAAGAGGGAGCCAGGGAGCAGCTGGAAGATGCTGCCTGAGGCGGGTGGGGCACTGTTAGGCCAGTGAGACTTTGCAGGAGCATGAAGGGGGTGAAATGAGGAAGAGAACCTGTTGAGGGGATCTTGACATCCCCAGGAGGCTCACCAGCGAGTTCACAGGAGGCACTGAGAGAAGGATCTATACCCCTCCGCTTCTGTAAAAGGCCCCCAGAACTGTCCTCCCACTCGGGTTGCCCACACAGGGAAAAGACATGGTTCCCCCAAAGGAAATTAGGATCTTGGAAGAAAAACAGATCTTGGGCAAGGCCCTAAAATGCTAATTATCTATTATATACAGAACCAGGATCCCGATAACTTCCCACAAGATCAGAACAACTGGCTAGATCCAACAAGATAAAATAAACATTAAAAAAATGTTGACCCTACATTGAGGGTCAATAAACCAACTGCACACAAAGAGATGTGGAAAACCTACCAGATCAATAATGGGCAAGTGATGTGGTTGCCAGAAACATTAATTCCGTGTGAGGACATATTAATGGAGGAGTAGAATCTAGGAAAGGGGAGATGAAAGTTCAGCTTTATCCCCAACTGAGTTCAATTCCAAGAGTAGTAATACTTTAAAGGGGACATTGTTGACCTATTAAGAAGCAAAAAGAGGAGAGATGTCGCAAGGAAAACTGTAACAGAACTGGTCAGATGATATGGTAAAATGGAAAAAGCCGGAACCCTCTCCCAGAGTCAGAAAAGCTGGATTCCAACTCCACTCTTTATCAGTTATTAAAGATTGATCATTCTTCACATCACACACCATGTCAGATACAAGGGAGCCCTGAGCTGCTTTTCTGTAAGAGCCAAGGGTAGGAAAACACTGGGAGGGAGAATTCAGCTCAACCCTAGGGAAAAAAAGTCTTTCTTTTTTTTTAGTGACATTTGTCATTCTTATCTCTGGTCACAAAAGAAATACATGGTTGTATGGAATATTGGTAAACAGAAAAGCAAAATTAGGTAAAAATCACATCTCAACTCCTACTTACTTTCTAATATTTAAGGATAAGATATATTGACCTCCCAAAATGTACCCACCGTTAACATCATACTCTTTCCTTTGCTTACAAGAACATATATGTGGCCCTGCTTGGTGTGGCTCAGTTAGTTGAGCATGGTCAGACAGATACGAACAAAAATGATCAAATAATTATCTGATGTAATTCAGAGGACCAGCATGTAAAGATGTATGTATTTGTATGTAAGGATGTTTATTAATATTGTTTCTAGAAGGAAACAACTTGTAAAAACCACTATCAGTAGGAGAACACGGGGAGTGTCTGAGTAAATGATCGTGCATACACATCATGCAATACTGTGCGGCTTGTTGAAAGAAAAGGGTGGAACTAATAGATATTACCTTCAAAATGTTTCCACATATATTGTTTGAGGCAAACAACGTTATAGAATAATATGCATAGTATGATCCCATTTTTGTAAACAAATGCATGTACATATTTTTTTTAATGTTTTCATTGATTTTTTAGAGAGAGAGGAAGGGAGAGAGAAAGAGAAACATCAATGTGAGTGAACATTGATCAGCTGCCTCCTGCATGGATCCAGCCCATAACTTGGCCATGTGCCCTGACCAGAAATCAAACCAGCAGCCTTTTGGTGCATGGGGCCATGCTCAACTAACTGAGCCACACCAAGCAGGGCCACATATATGTTCTTGTAAGCAAAGGAAAGAGTATGATGTTAACTGTGGGTACATTTTGGGAGGGCACAGTTGGGGAAGCCAATGCTAAGACAGCTAACATGTTCTTTGAACATTTCTGTGTTGTTTGAATTGGGACAATCAGGATATATTATTTCTAAAATTCAAATGACTGAAATTTAAATAATTAAACAACAATCTACCCTGGAAATTTCTCCATGCCATTAAAGATACTAAATCATGCCCTGACCGGTTTGGCTCAGTGGATAGAGCGTGGGCCTGAGGACTGAAGGGTCCCAGGTTCGATTGTACCTTGGTTATGGGCACATCCCCAGTAGGGGGCGTGCAGGAGGCAGCTGATCGATGTTTCTCTCGCATCGATGTTTCTAACTCTCTATCCCTCTCCCTTCCTCTCTGTAAAAAATCAATAAAATATATTTAAAAAAAATAAAAAAAGATACTATATCACATCTAATGACCACATATATTCCTTGTGTGGGTTTCTCTAATGTATTGAACCTAACGTTGGATATTTAGTATATCGGGAGCTGTCCAAAGAGGGCCCAGGAGCACTTTGACAATTTTGATCAGAATTGAACATGTGCAGACCCATAGATCTAACCATGCCTCAGGTAGGAAATTATCTGACAGGTACACTCATACACGTGTATAAAGATATCTATGCAAGATTTGGTCCCTGCCTCATTATTCTTGTTAGCAAAAGGCTAGAAACAACCTACCTGTCCAACCTCAAGGACTATATAAATAAAAATTACAGGCTGACCATCTACTGCAATTCTCAATAGCCGATATAAGAAATGAGATGGATCTGTAGACATTTACATGGAAAATGTGCCAGGATATATTGCAAAGTGAAGGGGGAAGGCAAGTTACAGACGAATGTGTACAGTATGATCTCATTTCTCTTTAAAATATATATGTGACTGTACATTGGAAAAGATCTGAGGGATACACATCAAGCTGTAGGTAGGCTTTACCCATACCTATGTTTGTGTCCCTATAAGGATATAAGTAGAGCATAAAGGAAGTGAGCTCTCCGTTCCCTGAGGTATGCAGAGATCAACTGCCTCATTCTGAGCGGCATTATGGAAGGAATTTCCACAACACTCAGAGGCGACCTAGGTCCCCTCTTAGCCCCGAGAATCTCAGAGAACGGGGAGGTCCGGGCTAGGAGAGGCATCCACGCCTAAGGGGAAAGGGTTAAGTGAGGATGCCGTTTCTGTGGGCGGGCTCAGCAATCGGCAGCGCCAGGCTCTGTTAGCCAAGTCTGAGCATCTCGGAGGATGCGGCGCTGCAAGCGGCGGCTGGGACACGCGCAAGGTGAACGCGGGGGCTGCCGGCGCGACGCCCAGGTGAGGAACTGGCAAAGGAAGGGGGCAATGGTGGGGCCCAGGCAGGGAGCATGGCCTGCAGCCCCGGTCTCAGCAGGGAGCAGAAGGGCCTGCACCAGAGCCCACCCCCACCCAGGACACTGCGGGAAGGCGCGGAGCCAGGGGACAGGAGAAGGAGGAAGAGAGGTAACCTGAGATGGGCCAGCTCCCAGACGCTGCCCTGCACTGCCCTCTCCCTAGACCCTGAGACAAGGAGATACCCCTCCCCCCCCCGCACCCCACCCCCCCAAAAAACACACATTTCTCCAGCAGCTGAAACCTAGTGCTGGGCAGCCCCCTCTTTGTCCGCAGATGCCCACATCTCTTGGATTGGGGGTGGTGAGCAGATGGCATATGCTTATTGAAGGCCCAGCTCAGCTGTCTCCTCCTCGGCAAAGCTTTTTGGACTCCCTGTGCACAATGATCGACAGCGCGTTTCACGATGCCTAGTATGACTGTGTGACCTTGGGTGAGTTGCTCAACCTCTCTGAACCTCAGTTTCTTCCCCCTGTGAAATGGGTATACCCACACCTGCTTGTGTTGGGAGGGTTGGATGAGATCAAGGACACTCAGCTACGCTTAGCACAGGAGCCTAACTGGGTAAGAGCTCAACACAGGAGCACTGGGAATCGAATCAGCAACCTTTATGAAGGAGTACCTGTGTTAGGGGCCTTTCAGTCAGTCCCCCTCAGCTCACCCCCACTCCTGACACTAGAACTGATGCTTCTCTTTGGATCCCCAGCACCTGGCCTGGGAGAGGAGCAGAGCATGGAGCTTGGTGAATGTCTGAGAAATGAGCCAACAAGGATTTAGGGCAGAGTCTAAACGCACTTTGGGGGATGGGTTTCAGGGGTCTTTGAGCCCCCTGAAATTGTCCACAACTTTTGGTGAGCCTGGGCATTTTCTTGGGGAGAAAGTCTGGAATTTCCATTGGCTTCTCAAGGTGTCTGTAGGCCACCAAGGGTTAGGAGGCAGGGAGATCTGGGCACAGGTATTTCCCCGAGGAAAGGAGCAGGGCCTCTGACCCTAAACACGCTGCGGCCCAAGCTCTCCGCCCCTCTTCTGGCTGTGGGGTCCTTCCTGCCTCCCTGGCTCAGCTAGAGACTCTCAGGACTGGAAACTTCAGGGAATATATCGCTGGGGCAGGTCAGATGCTGGGGGGCTGAAGACAAGAAATGGAAGATCAGATGCAGCCTTAAGAAGCCTCAGGCCAGTGTGGGAGACAAGCGATTACTACACGATGTGACCAGGGTGATGGGAAGGGGTGGAGCGGGGAGTCAAGGAAAGAAATGTCTGTGCTGAAACAAGCCACGGTCACATCTTACCTGGCTTTCTACGCTGGCCTCTCTCCCGCTTTTAAAACATTTACTTAGATGGTGAAACTCCCATGCTTAATATCTTCACTGGCTTCCTAGGAAACATAATAAAATCCAGGTGCCTCACCATGGTTTACCAGTCCTCTTGGGATCTAGCTCGGTCTTTCTGATTCCATCTCCCTCTGCCACTTTCTCCGTTTGTTAAGCTCCAGCCACACCGCCTCCTTATTTCTTTAACTCACCTAGCTCATTCCTGTGTCAGGGCCTTTGCGCTTTGTGATCCCTCTGCCAAATGCTTCCCCCCCCCCCCCCACCCCCCCCCCCGCCCATATCTTCAAATGGCTGGCTCCTTCTCATTCAGCATTTAGCTTAAATGTCACCTCAGAGAGGCTTTCCTGGCACCCCCTGTGTAAAGTATCCCCCCACCCCATCCGTCTATCTCTTAATCCTGTTTTCTTTTCTCCATAGCTCACCTGATTTAACATCATTCATTGTCTGTCCCTTACTTAGAATGCCAGGTCCATGAGGGTAGGAATCTTGCCAATCCTGTTCACTGCTTTATCCACAGAGCCTGGTACATAGTACATGCTCCGGTTATTTGTCGAAATGGTTAAGAAAGCTTCCTGGACAAAGGGAAAAGTAAAAGAGCTCTCGTACTTATGCTCCTATCATAGGCCTGACCCATTATGCGTTTTGTTATGTAAGCCTTTATGAGAGCCCTTTAGAGTTAGGTACTCTTTCTATACCCATTTTACTGAACCTCTGATGCAAAAAGGTAAAGTAGCTCACCCAGGAACCGGCAAAGCTGGGATTCAAACCCAGCTCCCTCCTCCAAAGCAGGGGCCTATTCCTCTCCACCTCTCTGGGACTTCAAGACTAGGATTTCAGCAAGTGGAGGAGAAGGGAGAGGGCATTCTGGGCAGAGGGAATGACAGGAGCAATGGCATGGGGCAACAGGCAGTCCCATAGGTGTTGAAGGGTAGGTGAGCAGCCTGGTGTGGCCTTGGGAGGCCCGTAAAGGGTCTTCATTCTCTTCTGCGGGTAATGGGGAGCCACTGAAGGTTTTGAATCAGGGCAGTGGCATGACCAGAGATGCAGTTTAAAAAGGTCACTCTGGGCATCACAAAGAGATTGACCAGGAAGTGGGGAAAGGGGTGGGGGAACCTGCCTCCTGTCACTCTTCATCCTTTTCCACCAGCCCCCTTGGGACAGCCCCTCTCTAACACACACATGTCATTCCCCTCTTTTTTTTTTTTTAGACTTATCCAGTGAGGACTGGAAGTTGAGGGTTCTAGGCCCAGGCATCAGAGTGGACCATGGCCTCCAGCCCATGGGGCCATGGACATGGCCTCCTGCTGCTATTGCTGCTGCTGTCTCTGGGGGCTGGCCGTGCCCTGGGCGGGGGCCTTCCCAGGCCACAAGAGGACTGGGAACCACACCTGATCCCAGGAGCCCACCCCAGGGGCCCTGTTGGCACAGAGCCCGAAGCCTTCCTCCGGCAGAAGGCCAGAGATGAGAGCCCTCGGAACGCCAGTGTTCCCCAGGTCCCTGCTGAGGAGGTGCCTCAAAGGACCGAAGACTCTCCCCTTGGCCCAGCCCTGCATGGACCTCAAGCAGCCCAGGGGGCTCGGAGAGAAGGACTCCCAGTAACTGATGACTTCCAGGTGGCTCAAGGGCCAAGTTCTCAGGGCTGGACAGGACCTCCTGACTCACAGGAGCCTCTGGAGCAAGATGCACCAGCACCCCATCCAGTGGGGTCCCCCCATCTCACTTTCATCCCAACAACTCCCAGACTCCAGCTCAGGGTAGCCACAGTGCCTCCCTCCCCAAGGGAGCCTGGAGGCCAAGTGGGACAGCGACCACTTGGAGATGAGGGTCTGGTTGCTGAAGCCAAGTTCAGGGTCTCAGAGACATCCCCCTCAGCCCACCAGGGTCCCCCCCACACTCTTGCACCCGACTCAGGCCCTATCAGGAGGCCAGTGCTGGAGGAACAGGATGGGGGTGCGGAAGACTTCCAAGAGGCAGCTCGAGGCCCCATCTTCACCCAGCAGGATCCAGCAGCCTCTGTGATTGGCTCAGGATCCCCAGTTGAGGTGGCATCCACTCAGGAGCCTGGGTTCCAGCCAGAGCTGGCACTGACCAGAAGCCTTCCTCCTGCCGAAGAGCTGCCAGCTGAGCCCCCCCAAAAGGCTAAAGGTGGGGAGATCTGGGAAGTCAGTTTTCCAAGTCCCTCACCGAAGCAGGCTGACGTCCCTGATGTTCAGGGCTCCCCAGGACCCCAACCTTCAGGTCCTCCAGCCTCAGGGACTCCTCATGAGCAGCCCAAGCCAGGTAAGTACCAAAGTGAGGGTGCTTTGCAGGGCTGGGGGGAGGGGGGGAAGGACAGTGTTCCATGGCAGCTGGATGCCCCCGTTTCTGTATGCCCTCTGGCCCCGCTGGGTCCCATTTTCCTTCCTGAGGGTGATTCTGCCTCCCTCCCGGGGGATTAGACTTTGGGGACTGCTGGAGGGGTCAGGCAAAGTGATGACTGCTTTTGTCATTTCAGAGATAGCAGCAATGAATGGAGCAGACCCCATCTCTCCCCAGAGGGTGAGAGGAGCAATGGAGGCCCCAGAAACTCCCAAGTCCCTGGTCCCTGGCCCCTCGGACCCGGGCCCAGCTACAAACCAAACAGAGAGTCCTGCGAGGGCCCTGCAGCCAGGTGAGGGCATGGCTGGGGGTTTGGGGAGAGTGGTACTCTGTTTAATAACTAAGAATTGTGTGAGGTCCAGATGGGAGGGTGGGGGGTAAATGAGGACAAACAGCTCTTAAAGGAATTGGCTAGGACCTCCTTCAAACAACTTGGGAAAATAAACTAATACTCACTGGGTACTCTGGGAGAAGTCATTTGACCTTTTTGGGGCTAGAATGTTCTTAAATGTAACATGGATGTATTTAGTGGTGATTCTCCAACTCTGGCAAATCACCCAAGGAGCTTTTAAAAAACTCCCACGGAATTCTGATTCAGTTGGTCTCCAGGTGATTCTAATATTAAGCCCATGTTAAGAACTGCTGGTATCTTATTAATAAAAATGGTAGCTCACATCCATTTAACACTCATTGGGTGCTTGGGCACTATGCTAACCATTCAGTCCTCACCACAATCCAGTGAGGTAGGTGTTGCTACCATCCCCATTTTACAGATGTGCTTGGAAAAGTTAAATAACTTGCCCATCACATTAGGGAATAATGTAAAATCAAAAACATTTTACAAAGGGCTATTTTAATAATGTTATTATTGCAGACGAAGCCGAGGAGTGGCCGGGGCGCCCCCAAAGCCATCCCCCAGCACCCCCGGTCCAGGCCCCCTCGACGTCACGCCGGGGCCTCATTCGGGTCACCACGCAGCGCGCCCTGGGACAGCCACTTCCTCCGGAGCCCTCAGCCAGCTCCATGGCATCTGCCCCAGCCTCTAGCCCTCCGGCCAACGCCACCGCACCCCCCCTGCGCTGGGGTCCCCTTCGGCGGGTGCTGAGCTTTTCCTGGGAGCTGCACGTCTATGGGGTGGGGGTGCTCTTTCTGCTGCCAGCGTTGCTGGCGGTGGCCTCTCTGGCAGCCGCCCCTACGGGGCCCTGGCTGGCAGTGGTGGCGGCAGTGCTGGTGCTCCTAGCATCGGGGCTGCGATCTGCCTACATGCTTGCGGACCCCTACGGCTCGCAGGCGCGGCTGGGTTTACGCGCCAGCCTGGTGCTCTACAACCTACCCTTCCCCTTGCTTCTCACCGCGTTGGCGGCCCTGACCCTGCTAGGACTGGGTGCGGGGCTGCCCCAGCAGCTGCAGAACCCGCTTCTGCTTGGAGTAATGGCGTTGACTCACGGCGTGGGGTTACTCGCTACAGACCTGCTGTCGTCGACGCCGACGCTCAACCTCGTGGCTCAGGGCTTCTCGTGCGCCTGGGGCGCAGCCGTGGCTCTGGGCACCCTCTGCCTGTGCCGTCGCCGCCTGCTGGACGGGCCGCGAGGCTGGGATGCCAGCCCGGGGCCGCGGCTGCTGGCCGTGGCGGGCTCCCTGGGGCTGCTGGCGAGCGGTTTACAGCTGGCAGCTGCCCTCTGGCTGTACCCAGGCCCCGGCCGCGTGGGCCGCTTCTCCTGGGCCTGGTGGGGAGTCCATTTCTGGCTGCGCCTGCTGGAGCTGACCTGGGCCCTCGTCTTGGCACTGGCTGCTGTGGTCGCGGCGCGGCCCCGGCCGCCCACGGAGCATGCGTGCTGGGCTAAGCTGCTGCGCCTGGCGTGTCCGGCGCCCGCCGGCAAAAGCGAGGTGCCGGAGCGACCCAACAACTGTTATGCGGGGCCCAGTGGCGTTGGCGCAGGCAGCTTGGACATCAGCAAGAGCCTCATCCGCAACTCTGCGGAGGGGGCGCCGCCTGCCACACCCAGTTCAGGCGCCTGGGGCTCGGCCGCGTCCCTGGGCCGCGGTCCCCAGGGCGGCCCGGTACTCTCCCGCAGCAGCGTGGGGCCGGCTCCGTCGATGAGCGAGCTGGACCTGCGGCCGCCGTCACCCATCAACCTGAGCCGCAGCATCGACGCCGCGCTCTTCCGGGAGCACTTGGTGCGAGACAGCGTGTTCCGACGCTGCGGCCTGCGCGGCCTAGCCTCCCCGCCGCCTGGGGGCGCGCTGCGGCCGCGCCGGGGCAGCCATCCGGACACTGAGCTCGACGGCGCGGGCTCCTTGCTCCGTGGCCGCTGCCGGTCGCTCAGCGACGTGCGCGTCCGCGGGCCGGTCCCACCACACGTAGTGGATGAGCCGGATCAGGTGGCTTCTGGCAGCTCCATGGACAGCTTCTCCCGGGGCTCGCTCAAGATCAGCTGGAACCCGTGGCGCCACGGGCTGTCGTCGGTGGACAGTCTGCCCCTAGATGAGCTGCCCAGCACGGTGCAACTACTGCCTGCCCCAGCCACTGCAACTGCTCCCAGCCGGCCCGTGGAACCCCGGAGTGAGGTCCAGGCTTGCGGCAAGCCAGGGGACTCTCGCAGCGCCTCCAGTGACACCATTGAGCTCTGAGCCGACCCCACACTGGGCCGCAGGACCAGCCTTCAGTGACCATATGGCATGGCCGACTGGGACAGTTGAGCCCTTAAAAAACTGGCATCCTGGGGCCTGAACCTGATTGCAGCCCTGGAAGCGGCCAGGAGTGACCCCAACCCCCACCCGCGTTTTTTGTTTTTTAAATATCTCTATTTTTTTCCAGCAGGTATTTTGCACAGAGGCTGTGATTTATGCGGAACACAGGGTGGACATGCATGGATTTAGGTATGGGGAATGGGGTCCAGGTGCCCCAAATATCCCTCCAGACTCCCCATTGTGGAAGGATGAGGCTCGCTTGTCTAGATTGAATGTCCTCTTTGTGCCAAAGAAATAAACCCTTAGGACTTGGCTCATGCCTCCCTCTGGCCATGCCAGTATCCTGTTCAGAGAAGAGGTAGGGGGCCCCACCCTCCAGTAATTCCATGTCCAGTATGTGGGACAGGGGGACGTCCAAAGGAAAGGGCACTGGACCCTCAGCAGCTGTAGAAATAAGGCTATCAGTATTTTATTGAACATCTATTTGCTGTGCACTGTCTTCAGCTCTTTACATTCACCACCTTATTTAACTGTCATAATAAGCCTGAGTGGAAAGCATTATCAAGCCCATTTTATAAATGAGAAGAGTAAGGTTCAGAGACAAAAGCCATTTTGTTCAGGGTCCTTTGGCCCAAATAATAGCTGATACTGAACCCAAAAAGTTCCATCCCTGAGGCTGGGTCCTCCACCCCTTCTCCTAACACACTTCAGGGCCAACCCTCTCCTCCTTTTACTCCTCCACCAGGGTAGCCCTCAATTTCCCAGGGTTTTAGAAAAATTTCCCAAGGGTCAGGGCCTCTCAGTAGCTTAGGCCAGTGGTCGGCAAACTGCGGCTCATGAGCCGCGGTTTGCCGCTCTGTTGACTAATGAGTTTGCCGACCACTGTCATATAAAACCCTTTACCTCTTTGCACACAATATGCCACAATTGCCTAATCCTCACAGCTTCCAACTACACGGTAACATTTAGTCTAGTCCAGTGGTCGGCAAATTCTTTAGTCAACAGAGCGGCAAACCCGCGGCTCGCGAGCCGCATGTGGCTCGCGAGCCGCCGTTTGCCGACCACTGGCTTAGGCCAACCATGGGAGTGGGAGGGCAGGCAGTACAACTGAAGCTTCTCCGTTTTCCAAGACCTTTCTTTATTTCCTGAGATGAATAAATAAATCAGTGGCTGAGGGGTGGGGGAGGTGAATACGGAACAGTAGCTGGCAGCATGCAGCTGGCAGGAGGAGGCTATGATGGACCCACCCCTGCAGGAACCCACCCCCCTCATCCTGGACAGGGGCCAAAGCTCACTAGCAGCCACCACAAGGAGACACTTAAAATCCACACACATTATGAAACCTGCCCAGTCTCCCCAAGGCCAAGATCCTATGGCATCCATTTTTAGGGCTCCTTCTGCATCCCAGGGGCCTCACCTGCCCAGGTCTGGGTGCCTAGGCTGCTCCGTAGGTGGGTAGGGGGTACTTAGCCCACTCTCAAAAAATAAAGCAAGCCGCCTTGAGTGTCCAGGCAGGAGAGAGGCCTGACTTTTGGAGGCAGCCTGGTGGGAGGAGATCCTGCAGGTATGGCCGAGATTATCTGCCCTTGATGAAGCCTTCCAGTACACGGTCACTACGCTCTGACAACCAGTAGCCAGTCATGGCCGCCACAGCCCCAATGAAGATGGCGGTAAAGACCAAATCACCCTTGGCAGCCAGGGTGGCCAGTGCACAGATGATGACACCGAAGAACATCTGCTGCAGCACCACCAGCTCATCCTCTGTCATCTCTGAGAAAAAGCCCGCTGACTCTGCGGGGAATAAGAAGCACCTGTCACTCCTCCCCCGTTCTTAGAGTCTCCCACGCACCCAATCATTGCTGCCACGTGCCTGCTAGGCATGCCAGCACATGATGTCATTTACTGCTGAGAACGACTCTGAGAGGGGCAGTTACTATCCCTCACTTAACAGGAAACTGAGGCTCAGAGAGGTGAAGAGGTTTGCCCAAGGCCACGTGGTGAGCAAGTTGTGACAGAGCACGTGCTATGTGTACCAGCCCAGCTCCAGAGCCAGACCGCCAGGATTCAACACCCAGCTCTGCGGCCTGCTTGCTATGTGGCCCCGGGCAAGTTGCTTCATTTCTCTGCATCCTCGTTTCCACTATGGGGATGAGAAAGGTACCTACAGCCTTGGGTTTGTTTTAGCGGTAAAGTAAGTTAATACATGCAACATGCTTGGAACAGTGTCTGACATATGGTAAGAGTTGTGGACGTGATCACTATTATATCACTGTGGCTGTCCATCTCACCACACCATGGCCTACAATAGCTCTCAGACGGCCAGGGCTAGGACTGGTCCCATTGGACAGATGAGGAAAGAGGCTAGGGGAGGCAGAGTAATTTGGTGCCAAGTCCTATTTTCTTTCTACCCCAGGGAGGTGTGAGGCCACCCAAAGCTACTCAAGATAAGATGTAGGCTTCAGGTCTCAATGCAGCCTCCCAGGGGCTGAGGGGTTGTAAGTGCTTAGAGAACGGGTTTGGTGGGGGCCAGGTTGGGGCTCACCTGGGATCTGCTCCTGCACACAGACGCCCTCAATCTGTTTGTAGCCCTCAGCACAGACACAACGGTAACTGCCCTCGGTGTTCTCACATTGCTCGTTCTCTCCTGGACACACCTCTGTCTCACACTCGTCCACATCTTGAGGGAGGGCAAGGAGGGATCAGAGCCCTGACTTCCAGGGTCCCACATGCAGCACCCCTGACCCGGTCTCGTACACATTCTGGCACTCCCTTCTGCCCTTACCCAGGTAACATTCCACCCTTCCCCTACCCTGTTCATATTCCAGCCCCTCTCAATTCACGGTGGCAAGGTACTCCAAGGTACCTGTGCCCCATTGGCAGGAGACTCACCGAGACACTTGGAGCCCACCTGCTGGTAGCCAGGGCTACACTTCTTACAGCGGCCTGGCCCGGCCCCCATGCAGCCCAGGCAGGCCTTGGCACAGTCTGGAGAAGAGAGAGGAGAGAGAAGGTTAAGAGCTGTCCCTAAATCCCAGGGGTTCTGGTGCCAGAGAAGGCAGATGTTTGGGGGGAACAGGCGTGGAGCAGCTCCTCCCACCTTTCCCACACCCCCTCCTCTGCAGGAGTGGACACTCACCTCGGCACTCATAGGAGCCCTCCGTGTTCACGCAGAATTGGTCAGCTCCACAGTTGGCTCGCTCTGTGCCACACTCATCGATATCTACAGAAAGGCCGGGAAGATGGGGAATTTCCATCAGCTCCCTAACAGGGAAGCTGAGACCAGAATTGTTGCAGAATGGAGTTGCCAGGCTCACATGGTGTGGCAGCAACTGCAGGCTGTCCACCAACACAGAAGCAGAGGTGCAGCTGGACTCCAGGCTGCCCAGGCAGAGAGTACATTTTCCAGGCTGCCTTGCTACTCAGTATGGCCTTGTGGTTGAGTTCTGGCCAACAGGATGTAAACAGAAGTGATGTGCTCCACTTTTAGCTTGGCTTTCAAACAACAGGCTTGGACTCACCCATGCACTTTCTTCTCTTTCTTACTTCCTGAGTGCCAGGCCATGGAACACAGAAGTGCCTGTGAACTAGCCTCAGCCACAAAGACAACCCCCAACGGGATGACTGCACAGTAAGAAAGAAGGAATCTGCGCCCTTGAATGATTGTGGCAAAAAGAGCTTCCCTGACAGCCTGGACCACTTGCTTGGAGACTGTGATTTAAGATAAAAATAAACCTCTGTATTCTTTAAGCCACAATCTTTGGGGATCTTTCTGTGACAGTATCTTAGTCATTACTCTCACTTATACAAATGGCTAGGTTTGAGACAGACCGAGTCTCAAACCTAGGTCTCCTGACCCAAGTTCAATATCCTCATTCCTCTGGCTAACCCTTTCTCCATTTTCCAGACGTGGTCTAAATGACACCTCCTCTAAGAAGCCTTTCCTGATTCCTTACCATCACCCAGCTGGATCAGGGACATCTCTCACTGTACAAAGATCAGTCTGTACTGTAGTGCCTGGTTACTGTTCTGCCTTCCCAACCAGGCTGAGATCGCCATAAAGATGGGAACTGTGTTGGTCTAGCCCAGAGATGTGGGCATTGATGGAGAACCGAGCCCAGGCCCATCTGCCTCCTAGACCTAAGGCACAGCCCCACTCACCTACACACTTGAGGTGATGCAGGGCCCAGCCCCTCTTGCACTGTAAACAGTTTGATTCCTCAGGTCCTGAGCAGCGGGCACAGGGGCCAAAGCAAGCTGGGGGGAATGGCGGAAGTAAGAGAATGAGCAGGCAGGCATCCCATCAGCCCCTGCCCAGCGCCTCACCTTTTGGCTACCTACCCGAACATACCAGATGGCTGGCGTTGCGCTCCACCTCAAAGTAGCCGAGGCTGCACTGGCCACAGGCCTCACCCCCATAGCCGGCTTGGCAGTCACAGTGCCCGCTGCCCCCTCGAGTCCCTTCCCCTTCACAACGCCCGTAGCCACCGCAGGGCTTCTCTGTACCCCCAGGACAGGCTGTGGGCAGACACCAAACCAGGTGAGATCGTAAAAACAATCTTGTATATAGAAAGCATTAACATTTTTTTAAAGAAAACTTAATTTTAATAGCAACATAATATTTTGTCATAAAACTGCATGGCATTTACTTAACCACTACTCCACTATGGAACAATTAGGTTATTTACAAATCCTTTCTTTTTCAAGACTGAATTGATCATCTTTATCTCTAACTCTTTATCTGCAGCTTCCGGGAAGATTCTTCTAAAAGGGGCTGGTAAAAAGTTTAGCTCCTGAATCAGAACTGTGTGTAGAAAAAGGTGGTGACAATGGGGGCATCAAGACAGCACCAGCCAACTCTAGGGAGGTCCCCTTAGTCCAAGGGATGGGGCCTGGTCTGACCCCAGGCATGGGAAAGGAAGGGTGGAGGTGGAAGCATTTCTCAAATACAAGATAAAACCACAGCAGCACCTGACTCAGTCTAACCACACACATGTCTTTTTTACAGAGCCATTCCCCAGTGATTTGCTCATCTCGTCAGCCCTCGTGAGGCAAGTAAGAACTAAGGTCCAGAGAAGTTATCTGAGCAGCCTAAGTGCACACAGCCAGCTAGGGGCAGAGCCAGGACTAGAGTCCTGGCCTCCGCAGTCCCCTCCCATCCCTTAAGAGGAACTTGAATAATAACTCACGAAGGCAGGAGGGTCCGAAGGTGCCTGAGGGGCAGCAGAGCTTCAGGGAATCTGAGCAGAGCCATTGGAAGAGGTCTGGGGCTTCCTGCTGCCTGACAGGCGGGGGGGGGGGGGGTGACAGCCAGGGGGCCTTAGTGTCAGAGATGCTGCCCATCCCCCAACCTCCCACCGAATCTGATACACCCAACGCCTAAGACCCCTAAGACCACCTGACCAACGCCCTTTCCTCATTTGGCAGAGGGGCAAACTGGAGCTCAGAGTGAGAGCTCGAGTCCTCAGCAGACCTGGGTTTGGAAGAAGGAGCCAAACAAGGACACAGAATCCCCTGCTTTACTCCCTGGCCCTGCCTGTGGCCCCTCCCTGGGAAAGCCCCCACATCACTCACTTGTGAAACCACCAACTCTCCACCAGCTCCTCGCTCAGCTCCAACAGGCGATGGCACTCGAAGTCCGACTTGCTGCACACGTTCTCAAGCACCTCTACCAGGCGGGTCTCACTGGCCAGACAGGGCAGAGTAGTGTGAACACATTCCACGACACCCACCAGCCTCCTTAAGGTCTCTCCCACCACTCCTCATGCCATGACAGGGACAAAGGAAAGGGCATAGGGCATAATGGAAGGGATACTGGTTTTGAGTCAGACAGACCTGAGTTTGAATCTAGTTGTATGACCTTGGGCAATTCAATCGCTCTTGAACCTGTTTTCTCTTCTGTAAAATGGGGACACCACCTCCCCTACAGGTTTGTTTTATGATATCTTTTTAAAAAATATATATTTTATTGATTTTTTACAGAGAGGAAGGGAGAGAGATAGAGAGTTAGAAACATCGATCAGCTGCCTCCTGCACGCCCCCTACTGGGGATGTGCCTGCAACCAACGTACGTGCCCTTGACCGGAATCGAACCTGGGACCTTTCAGTCCGCAGGCCGACGCTCTATCCACTGAGCCAAACCGGTTTTGGCTGTTTTATGATATCTTAGTTCCTGCCTCTGCACAATGGAATATATACTCTTGCTGGGTAGATGTAAGTAAAAATATATCATATAACAAGTGTTGGTGAGGAAGTGGAGAAACTGGAACCCTCCTACATTATAGGTGAGAATGAAAAATGGTGCAGACACTGTGGAAAACAGTTTGGCAATTCCTTGATAAGTTAAAGTTGGAATCATCATAGGACTCAGTAATTGCACTCCTGGATCTGCACCCAAAAGAATGGAAACAGGTGTTCAAACAAAAACGTGTACACAAATGTTCATTGCAATAGTATTCACAATAGTCAAAAGATAGAAACAACCCAAACGTTCATCAAATGATGAATGGATAAACAAAATGTGGTATATTCATACAACAGGATATTATTAAGCCTTAAAAAGGAATGAAATATTAATATATGCTATAATATTGATAAACCTTAAAATTTTTGATAAGTGAAAGAAACCAGACATAAAAGGCTACATATTATAGGATTCTAATAGAATTAGCAAATCCATAGAGACAGAAAGCAAATTAGTGATTGTCAAGGACTGAGGGGAGAATGAAAAGTGACTGCTTAATGGATATGGAGTTTCTTTTCGGGATGATGAAAATGTTCTGGAACTAGTGGTAATACTTGCACAACACTGTGAATGTACAAAATATCTCTAATGGTAAATGTTATGTGTTTTATATTCTACCTCAATAAAAAATTAAATATACATATACACACACATATAATGTATTATATCTTTAAAGAGTCTGACACAGTGACTGGCATATTGGAGAAGGTGGTTTTAAAAAACTGCAAAAGCCCTGGCCAGTGTTGCTCAGCAGATAGAGTGTCAGCCCGCACTCCGAAGGGCTGCGGGTTCGATTTCTAGTCATGGGCATGTACCTGGGTTACTTCACCTTCTACCACTCCATTCCAGCCACTTCTCAAATACTCCAAGCTCAGTCTCACTCTGTCCACGTCTCTTCCCTGATTGTCACATAGCTTGCTTCTTCACTTCAGCTCTCTGTTCAAATGTCACACCTTGAACACCATGCTTCTCACCATTCTGTAGTCCTCCCTGTTTTACTGTTATTCACCTTATATGACATTATTTATTGCCTTATTCACCACCTATCTCCTCTACAAGAATGGAAGCTATCTGAAGATGGGATTTTGCTTGCCTTGTTTACTGCTGTACTATAGACATTCAGTGATATTTGTTGAATGAGTAAGCACTCCCCAAAAGGCTCTAGGTCCCCACTACTAGGACAGAGAGTGGGAGGTGAGCTATACAAACCCAGCTTTCCAGCCCTTACCTGTCTTTGTATTTGGACAACTTCTCTTCTTCCCAGGCAGTATTTCCACCTCCAAAGTTGTCCCGGATGGTTCTCTCCAGGCCCTGGAAATGGAGAAAATTAGTAATACCTAAGTACAGAAGTACAGTGCCTGGCGCATTCTAGCACTTCAGTATTTCACTGACCAGGAAACAGGCACCGAGGCCATACAACTAGTAAGTAACCAAGTTGGGACTTGAATTCACACAGACTTGCATCCCAGATCTCCCCACTCTCAGCCGCTCTCTATAGTAGCCGGGTCCCTCCCACCAGGCTGCTGGTGCACTCACCTTGTTGAAGCTGTCGACCAGTCCCCGACACGTATGACACGGATGGGGCTCGGTTGGGGGCGAAGACTGGGGAGGCGGAGAGGGCTGGAGCCAAACTGGGCCTGGGAGGCTGAAGAAGAGGCTCAGGCCCCAGACTAGAGCCGGGACCAGGCCCCTTGGGGGTCTCGGGGCCATCTTTTCCCAGGCTGGGGACCTATAGATGGAAGACATGGGTAGGGTGCGCTGGAGGAGCCAGGTGAGACAGACAGAGTCTGTTCTGATATGCCAGGGGTCTGGGAGCCCAGATCTGTTACTTTAAAAAGGAGGCAGGACTGGGATACGGGCGAGAGAGGGTATGGTGGGGAAATGAGCTGGAGTAAGTTATCCTCGTTACCGTTAAGGAGGTAGCCTGCACCCTTGGCAAGGAGGCAAAAGTCAGCCCATTGTTTTAGGGTCTGAATGTAGGTTTATTAGGGGCAGGATCCGTGGAATTAGGTAGAATGGGTCAGATTCCAAGTAGTGGGGGAGAAGGAGCTGGATGAAAGATTTGTGTGGAGGAGCCCAGATCTGGATGGGAAGAGAAGGGGTCAGTCAGGTTCAGGGCCCGCAGGGGAGGATCCACGAGCCGGCAGGGGAGGATCCAGATCCGTGTAGATTGTGGGGGAGGAAGGGACGACGCACCCAGCCTGCCGCAGGCGCAGACGGCTGCCTCCTCAGCGCCACCTCCTCCGCCGCCTGCGTAAGACGTGCAACCTCCGCCGGCCCCCACAGCGCGGAGGGCGGAGCCCACGCCGCAGCCAATGGTGGCGAGCCATGTACCATTGCGTCATGCCGCACCAGCCAACCAGAGGTGGCGCCGGGCTGCACCTGTCGGGTTGTTAAAGGGCCGCGGGGACCCGGACCGCGGGCTGCGTGCCAGGCTAGCCGCTCTGTCAGAGACACGCATTAGAAGGGACGTGGATAGAAAAATAGCGTCTGCCTTTATTCAAGTCCTGTCCCCTGCCTCAGGTCCCATCTCGAGTCCTGTCTCTTGGGTCCCCGGGGGCAGGAGGCAGCTGTCCAGGGCGGGCTGAAGGGCTCGAGACACTTGCTCCGCCCTGTTCCAGAGCCATCCGGGGCGGGCGGCGCCGGGCCCCTGCAGAGTCCGCAGGAAATCGGGCAGCTGGGAGGGCAGGGCGAGGACTGGCACGGCGCGGAACAGGGCGGGCACGGCATCCGGGTGGAGCAGGCTGTCGAAGTAGGCCCCGATGTAGCGGCCGGGCGCCCGGCCCTGCAAAAAGTCGGGCAACACACAACTGAGCGAGGCAGCAAAGGCGTCGTGCGGGCGGTGCGCCCCGGGCGCCGACGTTCCGTCCTGCAGCCACTCCTGGCACAGCGCCACGGCCCCGGGCGAGAAGAGCAAGATAACCATGCCGCCCTCCTGAAGGATCTGGAGCCGCTGTGCGTGGAACCAGGCCAAGGACCCCTGCGCGCTCAGTTCACGTCGACTCCACAGGTCCACGACCACGCGCAGCGGCAGCTGGCACAGCGCCGATGCCAGGGTGCCAACGAGGCGCTCGAAGCCC
The DNA here is from genome assembly GCF_027574615.1 of Eptesicus fuscus. Taxonomy (NCBI): domain Eukaryota; kingdom Metazoa; phylum Chordata; class Mammalia; order Chiroptera; family Vespertilionidae; genus Eptesicus; species Eptesicus fuscus. The sequence goes on from NC_072490.1 coordinate 37,047,054, forward strand.
GCGTCGTCGGCTGAGTACAGGAGCAGAGCCGCGCGGCCCCTGGCGGCCGCTGCGGGAGAAAACAGAGGGGGAAGGAAGATGTGAGATGGCCTGAGGGCCGGCCCGCTGGGGGCGGCCCCCCTGCCGGGCGCTTGCTCACACTCACCCCCCGAGTAGACATCCTCCTTCAGGAGCCTCAGCCACCCTGTTAGGGGAGAGGGGCGGAGGCAAAGGGTGAGCTCAGATGCTGCTTCCTGTCTTTGAACTCCCAGGCCCCATCCAGTCCTGCCTCTGGGGAATGGGGAGCCGGAAATGACTCACCTTTCACGTGGTCCTTTTTGAGAAGGAGGAGAAGGAAAAGCACAGCAGCAAAGAGTAGGCAGGCCAGCCACACCAGGGCCCAGCGCTGGTGGATATCTGGGAGACCAAGGGGAGGAGATGGGCTAGTTAGGGACCTTACACTTTCCCCCCACTTCATGAAGGAGAAATGAAGTGACTTGCCCAAAGTCCACAGCACTTGGTGTCAGAGCCAGTGTATGGATATAGACCCACCTACTCGGGTGACCTTGGATAAGTGACTTCACTTTCTGTTTCCGTTTTTCACCTCTGTAAAACTGGGCTAACAATAGTACCTACTGATAGGGCTGTTGTGAGAGCTACATATGTTAATACACATAAAGCACTTGCAATGCCAGGCCATAGTAAGTCCTCAAAGGTCATTATTGCCGAAACCAGTTTGGCTCAGTGGATAGAGCGTCGGCCTGCGGACTGAGGGGTCCCAGGTTCGATTCCGGTCAAGGGCATGTGCCTTGGTTGCGGGCACATCCCCAGTAGGGGGTGTGCAGGAGGCAGCTGATTGATGTTTTCTCTCATCGATGTTTCTGACTCTATTCCTCTCCCTTCCTCTCTGTAAAAAATCAATAAAATATATTAAAAAAAAAAGGTCATTATTATTTGTCCCTTCAGCCTAGGGTGGCTGGGTCCTTGACTTCACTCTCTCTGGTGACTGCAACAGCCTTCTGATATTCCTGACCTCTTTTTTGTCTTCAATTCATTCATCACGTGGCATACCCAGAGATCTTTTAAAAATACAAATCTGATTATAGTCTTTCAGAAAGCTCCTGCTACTCATTAGGTAAATTCCAAACTCCTTACTTTGGCTCCCAAGGCCCTATATGGCCCAGGCATCCTCAGCTCATGATAGGGATCTGCCTCCCAAGACATTCCAGCCACACTGACCGCTGTGGTGTTTCTCAAAAAAAGCACCCCCCCAGTCTTCACAAAAATGCATCTCTAACTCCTTCACCTAGACCAGCCTTCAGAATTCAGCTCGAACCTTTCCCCTGAACTCCTTACCCCATCGCAGTCAGGTCCCTGTTATAAGCATCCACGGCTCCGGACTCTTACTTTATAGAGAGTGCTTCAACAGCTCACACCGACCAAGTGATTTGGGGCTAATGCCTTTCTAGCCTTCTATGACTGGGGTGGGGGCATGTATTGTATCTTGGTGATGCGGGGGTGGCCTGCAAGCTCTCATCATGGTTTCTGAATGGGTGAAGAATGACTCTTTGATTTATCTGAGCCAGGGAAGGACATTGCATATGTTGCCTGCATGAGTGGTTCCTGTCAAGATTTCAGCTCCCAGAGAGCTGTGAAGAAGGAAGGGCCATTCTTGTAATACTCACACTTGTCCATGGGGCAGGCCCATAGCGCTCCCAGGTCATTATCCCACAGCTGTAAGACACAAAACCAAGCCCTGAGCCCTCAGCTTATGGCTCAGCACTCACCAAATTCTAGCTAGCCTGATCTCCAAATTTCCAGCCTCAATTATGCATATTTCCCCACACACATAGCAGGTTCTCGCAAGCTACTCTGCCTTTGCTTATGCTGTGCCTATTTTCTCGACTGTGCCTTCATGCCAGATCTGGCCCACGTGAAGAGACCCTTCCTTGAGTTCTCCCTGGAAACCAAGCGCTTAGCACATGTGAATGTTGTTATCTGTTTATGGGTTTTTAGCCAGCAGTGAGTAACTTGGGGACAGGAACTATGCTCCTTCAACTCTTAAGCTTCCCCAGGCTTGGAAACAAAAAAAGCACAAATAGATGGTGAATGGGTGCTAGAAGAACAGTGAGGAGGCCTCTGCCTGGGAAGAGTGTTTCCCTGGTGCCCTCAGGCACAGGAAGGAGTGGAAGAGGCCAAAGGTAGAGTGTTAGGGGCGTTGCCCTCGGATGTTGGGGCAGGGCTCACCTGCCACCTACTCACCTGCAGACACTGTCCAGACTGCAGGTCTTGTAGTAACTGCTCTCCAAGGCGTGCTGCCCTCTGCCAAGCCAAGGGGTAGGAGGCTGTCACCTAGGGGCACTGCACCTAGGAGACCACCAGGCTGCATGCAGCTGGGCAGAGTGAGGGGATGGCACTAGAAGTTGGAAGATTTCTGAGAGATTACTGAGAACAAGGCCCAGGTCTGAATCACTCCCATGTTCCCAGAGACCAGCACAGAGCCTGGCTCAGAGGAGGGGAAATTGAATAGAGGGAAAATTTGAGGCTAGTTTTGAGATGAAACTGGAGAGGTACATGGAGAAGGGTCCCCCAGCCCTCACCGTAGAGGCCCCGCTGAGCAGTGGGGTGCAACCACTGGGTTCCAAGGCACAGATTGATCTGTTGTCCTGGGGGCCTCGTGTCTCCACCAGCAGCATATCATCCTTGGGGGGCCCCAGAGAGTCTGAAAGGGATGAGAGTCCACTCTTGAGACCCAACCTTGCTGGGGGCTGCCATGTGCCCTCCTCATACCTGACCTTCACCCCTAGGAGCTGGCACTTCCAGGGTTCACCCCTATTGCAATGGCCCTGTCCCAGCCTCCTGCAGGCCCCACTCACCAGACCACAAGCACTCTTGCAGCTGCAGCTTCTCCCAACTGCTCACCTGCTTGGAAGAGGCCAGGATTAGGGGCATAAAGAAAGGCAAGAGTGCCCTGGCTGGTTTTCTCAGTGGTTAGAGCGTCGGCCCCAGGACCAAAGGGTCATGGGTTCGATTCTGGTCAAGGGCACATGCCTCAGTTGCGGGTTTGATCCCCAACCTGGTTGGGGTGCTTGAAGGAGGCGGCCAATCTATGTGTCTCTTTCACATCAATATTTCTCTCTCTCTTTCTCCCCCTCCTCCCTCCATTCCACTCTCTCTAAAAATTCAATGGAAAGAGTATCCTTGGTGAGGATTAAAAATAAAAAGGAAGAAAGGCAAGAGCCAAGGCCAGAAAGATCTGAGAAGAGAAGGGGTAGGCAAGGGGAGGCCTGTTGGGTTGGGGGTTCAGGGCACTCTGGGCCTGACCTTAGGCAGATCTGGGTGAGTAGGAGTCACTCCATCTTTCTCAGCCTCAGCCCTGTGAGATCATCTGGGCTAACAGGCCTTGGGACCCTAAATTAGCTCTTTTCACATCTGACAAGACACTTTATACATTCCCATCTAACTACCTTCTCAAAGAGGCCTCACCTAACCATCCCACTTGAAATTGCAACCTCAATCCTCACTATCCTGCCCCTATTTCCCCATAGTATTTATATACAGTTTAAAAAATCTTACCAGAGGATGTTTTTATTTAAAAAAAAAATTTTTTTTTTGAGAGAGAGAAACATCGATGGGTTGCCTCCCAAATGTCCCTGACCAGAGATCGAACCCAAAGCCTAGGTATGTGCCCTGATCAGGAATCGAACCTGCAACCTTTTGGTGCACAGGGGGATGCTCCAACCAATTGAGCCACCTGGCCAGAGCTTTATATTAACAATTATAACTTACTATAATAATTTACTTATTGTATCTATTGTCTACCTTCCTCCACTAGAACATAAACTCTCTAAGGATGAAAACATTTATTGATTTTATTCACTGACATCTATCCCAAGTGCCTAAAACAGTGCCTGGAACACAGTAGATGCTCAATAAATCTGGAATAAATGTGTTAATAATTACCCTGTGAAGTTGTAGAACAACCCATTATACAGGTAGGGACATAGGATAATGACAGCAATAATAAAAGAGCTAACATTTGTTGAGTATTTAGTCTGTGCCAGTCCCCAGTGTGAAGCGTTTCTCTTATTTAATCTTCATAACCACTCTATAAAGTAGTTACTGTTATCCCCATTAAACAGATGAGACTGACCTTCAGAGAGATGAAATGACTGGCTCAGGGTCCCTGGCACTGCTAAGGTAAATAGTGGAACTCCTGAAGAGGAATCCCATAACCACTTTGCTCCAAGAACCCAAGGATAAAGTGGGTCCAGAACACATTGTCTTGTCTGGGGGTCCCTGCGGGTGGGAGGAAGGCTCTGCTCCCAACGCAGCGCTCTGGCGCCCCCTTCTTACCTGGACACAGAGGTTGGGGTGGCCTTTCAGCAAAGGGAACTCCAGGGCTTCCTGTGGAACGAAAGGAATGGGTGGGGGTGACAAGAGGTGGCCCCCTGGGCTTGCCTTCCTCCCCCGCCTCGCTTACGTTCACAGTGACGTTTTCCCGGGACAGCGGTGGGACCAGCGGCTGGCAGGAGCCCCTGCCCGGTGCCTGCCAGCACAGTGCGGCCTCGGCGGCCAGCGAGCATGGCGCGACCAGCCGCCAGCCCCGTGGGGGCAGCAGCTGCAGCCGGGCAGCCCGCCAGAGGTTTCGGTGTGCGCGGGTATCTGCAGGGAGAGGGCGTGGTCACTGTGCGCCCCGCACGCGTCAGTCTGCTCGGATCCCACCCTGGCCCTGCGAGCCCTCTCACCATTCTTAAATGGGCAGATGCTCGTTCTAACGGAGTCAGGTTCCAGAGGCCACACCTGGAGAGGAAATAGGCTCCACTGTTAGGTCACCCCAACCAACCCCCCAGGGACACATGCAGGCCCGCTGCTGGGCGCTGGGGACACATTCGTTTGGCTGATTTTTCACCAACACTTGCCTGGTCATCCTTTGCAAGGCCCTAGAGAGGTACACATTTATTTTTTCAGAAAACCCTATGTCAAGATCTGGCAACATCTTTGTTTAACAAACTTTTTTAAAAAAATCAATTTTAGAGAGAGAAGGGGGCTGGGGAAAGAAAGAGAGAGAGAGAGAGAGAGAGAGAGAGAGAGAATTTCCTTTTCCACTTATTTGTGCATTTACTGGTTGATTCTTTTATGTGCCCCGACTGGGGAATTGAACTCACAACCTTGGCCTATTGGGACGACACTCTAACCAACTGAGCTAGCCGGCCAGTGCCTTTAACAAACTTGTAATGACTACTACTATGTGTCTTAGCACTGTGGTAGGCACTAGGGACATCCAGTAATTAAATCCACAATCATTTTGTGAGAACCTACTATGTGCCAGGCACTTACTATCCTAGGTGTTAAAGATACATTCATTTATTCTTTTGATAGACTTTAAAAATGCACCTATTATGTGCTTAGCCTAGTGCTAAGCACTAGAGATAACATATCAATTTATTCAGCAATTAATTAAATGCCCCTGCTCGTGTCAGGCATTGTGCAAGGCTCTGGGGAGTTACTAAATTTAAATTAGCTATTATTTCTTTGCCTTCAAAGAAAAGACAAGTTCATGGTTGAAGTAAGGATAAAAATGTATATAAATTAATAGATTGATCACTCAGTTATTGAGCATCTGTTGTATGCAAGGAGAAATGAGGCAGGTGCCCAAATAAAAAAGGAAGTGGACAAGGAAGGACAGAAGTACAAGGAGATGTGTAGATAGGCCAGGAGATTGGGGGAAAGAGGTGACATGTGAGCTGGAAGGATTTGGTTGTATGGAAAAGAAGTGGGGGCATTTCAGGTAGTGGGAACCACCTGAGCAAAAACACAGAGGTGGATATATCTTGATAAGTAGCTCCATCTGGAGGGAACAAAGTTTCCATCAAGGGGAATCGTGGGAAAGACCAGAGAAAAGGTTCAGTTGAGGGTCAGAATATGGGGCTCAGAATGCTCGGGAGTTCCAGGAAAGGAGGTGGCATGGGAAGTTATTGAAACAGTCTAGAGGAGATATGATAGAAGCCCAAACTGGGCTAAAATGGAAAGGAGAGGGAAAGAGAATGAAAAGCATTAATGTCAGAGGTCAAATAGATGGAATCTGATGACCAATTAAACGTGCAATCAGAGGGAGAGGAAAGAACCAGCAAATATAAGCCTACATGTGGCATACTTCCTTATAACAGCCCTATGAAGCTGGGACTATTATTCTTCCCGTTTCACAGATAGGAAACAGGCTCAGAGAGGTGAAGTGACTTGCCCAAGGTCACACAGCTAGCTAATGGTAAGAGTCAGGATTCAAGCCAGTCTGAGTTCACAGCACATGCTCTACCCTCCGGGGAGCACAAGAGGAAAGTGGAGGAGTAGAGGAAGACTTCAAGGAGGAAGTGACATCTGAATGGGTCATGAAGCTTAAGTGGGAGTCCGGTGGGTAGAGTATCAGGTAGAGCATTCGAGGCATGCAACAAGCAGAAGGCATAGGACAGCTAAGGTCAAGGGAGGGCCAGTCACCCTAGGGAGCCATAGTTTTGACCTCAAAGGAGAGGGTGGAGGATAGTGAGACCAAGACAGTTAGGGCCACCCTCTCACCAACTCCCCTGGCATCCAGCTAGGCTCTGCTCCTACCTGAATACAGAGACAGGGAACCAGGTCTGTGTGGTTCAAGGTAATGGTCTGCGGCCCAGTCTGTGGGATAAACAAAGGGGGGGGGGGGGGGGGGGAGTTGGAGAAGATAAGGAGATAAGGAAGAGGGGAAGGCTGGAGGGCAAAGCTGAGGAAACAGGCATGCAGCATTTCCCCCACTAATGTTCCTTGCTTTGGGTGTCAGTTGCTGTGTCCTCTTCCAGGGCTCCCTGGCATCCTTTGCATGGGCATCAGCCTAGAGTGAGAATGGAGCTGGGAGGGGGAGGTCTCACCAGGTTTCTGTGCCACCAGGGTTTTGTAGGGCCCTGGACCTGGTTCCAGTACAGGGAGAGGCCAAATTGCTGTTCCTCAGAGACATCCAGCACCAGGTGCACATCCTCACCATCTGCAGACACGTTGAGCCAGGGCAGGGCTGTAGGGGGAGCCAAAGAGAAACTTCCTTTACCTCTTCTGCACACCCAAGCCTGAGCCATACCCACCAACTGACCCTTTGGAGTTCCCTTCAAATCCTCTAGACTGGGAGGCTCCTGGAGGACAGAGCCAATGTCTCCATCTCAGACCAGGCAGCTGGGGACTGAGTTCATGTAGGCCCCAGTATGTGCTCTTGAAATCACCCTTTCCTTGCTTCTCCCTCCACAGCCAGAAGGATCCTGTAACCACTGTCAAATAAATCATTCTCCTGTGCTCAGTAGCCTCTGATGCGCTCCCCCGCCCCCCCCCCATTACTCCCAGAGGAAAAACCTAGTCCTTACAAAGGCTTGCAAGGCCCTATCCAATTTGGCTGTTGTGACCACTCTGAACTCATCTCCTAGCCCATGCCAGGGTTGTGGGCTTGATTCCCAATAGGGGGCATGCAGGAGGCAGCCAATCAATGTTTCTCATCAATGTTTCTATCTTTCTATCCTTCTCCCTTCCTCTCTCTCTAAAATTAATAAAAACATATTTTTATTTTTTTTATAAATATATTTTATTGATTTTTTACAGAGAGGAAGAGAGAGAGGGATAGAGAGTTAGAAACATCGATCAGCTGCCTCCTGCACACCCCCTACTGGGGATGTGCCCGCAACCAAGGTACATGCCCTTGACCAGAATCGAACCTGGGACCCTTGAGTCCGCAGGCCGACGCTCTATCCACTGAGCCAAACCGGTTTTGGCAATAAAACATATTTTAAAAAAAGAAAATACAAAACAAAAAAATCTAAATAGTGCAGGGAAAAAACCATCAGAACCCTGACTTACTTAGCCCTCATTTTATGGTTTAATATTTTTATTTGATATATTGGGGAGGGTGCACCATAATCTTGGCAATGCTTTGAGCTTCTAGATGTCCCTGATATTAATAAATATTTTTTTACAGAGAGTGAGAGATTCACCTTTATGTTCCCAGTGGCTGGCACAAAGTAGGAGCTGTTGTAGTTCATATGTGATGAATGAATGAATGAATGAATGAATGAATGAGCTCTGCATGTTTCTGAAATGTGGCAGCCCAGACCCGAAGCCAACTCCAAGGGTTTCTCACACTCTAGACCCTGGCCCTCCCTCCTCCCAGCCACAATGGCCCTATCCCCTACCCCAGCAGCTCTGGATGCTGTCCTGGACTTCGAGCCCCCTGCAGTCTGGGGAGAGATCACAGAAAAGCCTCCGGTGGGGCTGGGGACCAAGGAAAGAAGGGGGGACAACCCGACTCATGAGGAGCTCTGGAAAGGGCTCCCTGTCCCCTAGATACCACCCACATCTATGCAGTGCCCAAAGCACTTTCCCCAGGGATGGGAAAGCCATGTCACTTGGGGAGAGGAGGCACGAGGAACTGACTGGGAGGATGTGAGCTCACACCACTGCCTGGGAGTAGACAGGACTAGGAAGGGGATGAAAGCCTGAGGGGAGTGGCCAAAGGGGTGAAAGATTAGGAAGGCTAGGATTTGGGCCCCCTGAGGCTCTGTAGCCACTTACCAGGCAGCTGCTGTATGAAACTGAGTTCCTTCTGGTACCTGGGCTGAGTGTAGGACCAGATTCGCACCTCAGCCCCTAATGCAGCCTCGAAGCAGTCAAATATTACAGAGCCCTGTGAGGAGAGGGGTGGCAGAAGGCTGGAGGTATAGGGCTCAGAATCCATGCCAGGGATGTGGGATCCTCTGTGTGGACCACTCCCTCCCGTCTTTCCCCAACCAATGGCTATATTCGTACTGTATGACCTGAAATCCTGCCACTGAAGTTTCTTTAAAGGGCTCCCAATTCTAAAGCACACACCCTTAATAGGGGTGTTAGCAGGGCAGGGACAAGGGCTCTAGCTACTAGAGTCCCTGCCCCAACTCCGATTGTTCTGGATCACATGGCCAAAACTAAGGTGACTGGACACTCCTCCCCACAGAATTGGTTCTCACACCCAGTGCCTCATTGGTCCTCACGATTGCCCCGTGAGGTGGGCCAGCAGATGTTCACCCACTCAACTATTTTCCAGATCAGAGGATATTGCCTGGGGCCTGAGGGCAGGAGGGGACGTCAAAGGGTTTGAGTGATTTGGCCCAAGTGGAGAGACCCCTCCAGGAGTAGCCCCAACACCCTGCACCTTGGGGTACACACGGGGCAGACATGGTGTGGCAGGAAGTCCAGAGCAGTGGATCCAGCCCACAGACTTTCCCTGGAAAATTAGGGTAATAATAATAATACCTAGTTCATGGCATTGTCACCTCACTTAATTCTCACAGCATCCATATGAAGTAGGGCTTTTCTTATCCCCACTTTGCAGACAGGAAAATGGGTATAAAGGGCTGAAAGGATTTGCCCACAGCCCTGATCAGAGTCAGGACTTAAAGAGATAATGCATGTGGAAGCACTTTGTAGATTTCATATTCAGAAGGTGGTTATTATTATTATTATTTTGCATACCACAGGCTGACCAGGCTGCACGAGGGCAGCGGGCACTTGCACCTCCAGCAGGACACAGCGGGCAGTAGGGTAGGCCTGGAAGGAGAGCACGACTTGGGCCTGGAGAGAGGCTGTGAGCAACAGGACGAGAGTTGGTCAGCCCCAGGGGCCGCAGGCAAGGCCCTGGCCAGGGGCAGTTGGGCCATCAGGGTGTTCCTCACCATTCTTAGGCTCTTCAAGCTCTGAGTCAGCTGCTCTTCCAAATTGTTCCTCATCTTCAAGCTCTTCCCAGTGGCCTGGAAGGCCCCAAGAACAAGGCTCAGGTCAGGCCTCCTGCTCTGGGCTGGCTTTGGTTTTGGCTTTCTTCCAGAAAGTGCATGCAGGGAAGCAGGGGCCAGGCCTGAGGCCTGGGGGTGTGGGAGGATGGGGACACCAGACCAGCCTGGGGTCCTTTTGGCAGGGACCTCCAGAAGAACACTGAGGATGTCCAGTGCTGCCCGACAGACTGCCTGGTCCTCATGCCCATCCCAGATACATTCACATGTGCACATGGATGACATGCTCACCACGCACAGCCAAGTGGACGGCCACACGCACACAGAGGTTACAGTCAGTCTCCTTATGACACCTCAGCACCAGCTCTGTCTGCAGGCGTGTGGGCACCAGCACAGGTCCTGGGGCAGGTTCGACATCCCCAGGCAGGCAGAGCACGTCACCACCTGTGTGTGAAGGGCAGGGTGGGAGCTGAAGCTGTTCTATACCCAGAATTTGGTTGCAACTGACACCCCCAGAGGGCCAAGGAGCTTGGGCTCTTCAGGGGCTGAGGGTGGGCCGTGAGGGCATGGGACTGGGACAACTCCCCTCCCTTCCACCAACTTAGAAAGTTCTTTTCCCTCTAAAGGTAGGGCTACTCACCCCACAGGTGGCAGGAGAGGCCCTGGGAAGGAGGTAAAGGAGAGTCAGGATTTATGATCTTAAATCTAATCCTCTTTCCCTGCCTGAGATCCCCACCGACCTCTTTCTTGGGCTCCCTATTCCAAGCCTCTCCCAGCAGAAGACAGACCCGGCTCTGGCCCCTTCCCCATTCTCCTCTTACTCCATCAGTACCAGACAGACCAGCTAGGGCAGTTCTGGTGGTGGCGGCAGTGACAGGAGCCAGGCTAGGGCCTTGATGGGCCTGTCTGAACCCTGAGCCTTCCCCAACCCTCCCAGGGCCCCAGACTCACCGGAGAGCAGCGAGCAGCATCCTGAGGCTCCATAAGCCTCTCCAGAGAGAGGACCACGGGGCTTGGGCCCAATGCCAAGGACAGCAGGAACCAAGGCACAGGCATCTTCCAGGTGCCAGGTGGCACCCAGGCCCTAGGCCCTTTCCTGCCCCCCCCAAGGGGGGGGCAGACACCTCACCTCTGCTCCCACTCAGTCCCCAGTGGGTGGGCAGAAGGGGCCAGAATCTCCCCCCAGCCTCCAAGGTCCCAGAGCTGGCGAGCTGGCACACTCTGTCTCCTCGGAGTCCTGACTTGAGTCTTAGTCTCAGCCGAAGTGCTTTCGTTTTTTGGCTCCTGGCAGGCAGCTAGCTGTTCCCGCCCCACCTTGTCCCTCCCACTAGGCCTGGGAGCCAGCAGCCTTGGATTGGGGTGGTGGCCTCATCTTCCCCTCCTTTTCCTCCTCCCTTCCTCTCTCTTCTCCTCCCCTGCTGACATCTGGCTGGGAGGGCCCCTGGAGAGGGCGTAGCAGACTGGCCTCTTGACTTAGTAAGGAAGCTCTTACTCACCCCAGGAGTCCCTAAGGAGGGCTGTGAGTGCACCCCAGGGCCTGGGCGATCCTAGGGCATTTTTGCTTCTTACACATTTCTGGGATCTTGGTGCCCACTGGATCCCCTCTTGCTGGCACTCAGGGTCTCTTCACACAGACTCGCTGGGCCTCAGTGACCCTTTGTAGGCTGGGAGCTCTAATGGCAGGGACAAGGGGCACCAGAAAGTGGGCTTTTCAGCACTTCCCAGCTCAAGCGTGGTAGTGGTGGGCGAAGGAACCCAGGATCTGGGGCCAAACGGGGGTCTCATTTGTGCTTTTGCCCTGGGCTGGCTGTGTGCTGATGGACACACACCACTCTTTTGAACTGTTTTTTCCTCTTTTCTCATTAAAGAATTATAGTGAGGATCAAGATTTCCAGGTCCTCCTTTGCTTTTCCAGTGACACTGCATGATGGATGGGGGTGTGGGCGTGGACATGGAGGATTTGGGCCACAACTGATGGATTTCAACCCCCCGGCAGGGTGGTGCTGACGCTTCCCCTAACCGAGCATCCCGGGCACACTAGAGAAGCACATTGTGTTTCTTAGTTTATCCATCATGTTTGCCTTTATTCATCTTTCTCCATCTTGGTGTCCACTGCCCCACCTTTGCCCTGGCCACCCAGGGCCAAAGCCTTTTTCCCTGGGTCCAGTCCTCCCTCCCTTTCCACCTGAGCAAGGCCTGGGTGTGGGAAAGAAGGATCCCTCACCCCCAAGGGGTTTCTCCTACTTCTCTAGAGTCAACCCCCTTCAGAAAGGCCATAGCTCCTGCCTCCCCCACCCCTGCCTCAACCTCTCCAGCCTTCACTGGAGCATGTGCAGACTGCTTTCTGGAATTTTGGAGAGAGGAAGTGGGAATGTCCCCCTCCCACATCAGGACTAGAGTCAGAGGAGCCCCCCGGAAAGAGAGACTCTCTCCCTGGGGGTCCTGAGAGGCAGGGAAGCTTCAGGAGGAAGCCTGAGGAAAGTGTGCAAGGGCTAGGATGAGGCCGGTGCTCTGCTCCTGGGCTGGCAGGCAGGGAATAAGGCTTTGGGGAGTAGTCCTTGGGAGGCACCCTGAGAATTCCAGGGTAGAAGCCGCTTTCTGGGTGCCAGCCAGTGCCCCTACGCCGGTGGCCAGGACATCTGGATTGCTGGGGAGCTCTACTCAGCCTCGGTGGGCAAGTTGGGCTGCCTCGCGTTCCAGCCGGCGACACAGTTCCAGGCGATTCCGCAGGCACGACCGAGCACCCAGGCGGCCCCAGCCAGTGGCATGGGTGGCAGGGCTGGCGTCCAGCGCCCGCAGCAGGCGAGGCAGGTCGCGGAGCAGGCGGTAGCGCGGCAGGGCGCGCAGTGGCGGGGGGATGTCGCCCTTGGCGCAGAGGCGACTGAAGTAAGCGAGCAGCAGGAGCGGGCGCGGGGCGGCGCGGAGCAGGGCGCGCAGGGGCGCGGTGCGGGTGTCCGGGCCGCAGGCAGGGCTGGAACCCGCGCTGCTCCACAGCAGCAGCACGGTGCCCCGCTCCCGCACCACCTGCGCCCGCGCCGCCCACAGCCACGGCAGCGGGCCCACACGCGCCACGCGTGTCCCCTCCCACAGGTCCACGATCACGTCGCGCCCGCCGCCCAACGTGGCCCGCAGCAGTTCAGCCAGCGCTCCCACCAGGCGCCGCTGCGCCTCTGAGTCCGCCACGTGCAGAAGCAGCACGGGATGCGGTTGGCCGGGGCCTAGGGCGGGAGCAACAGATGACCAGGGTAGGGGTTAAGGGACAGCTCGGCTCTCTCTTCCTTGGCCTCAGGGCTACATCAGAGCGTGCACCCCCAGTTCCTTATCTGCGCTGAGGGTGGGTCCCCAAGGCAACTCTAGTCAATAGGGTGCTTTGGGGGCTATTTAGATAAAAGCACCCTGGAAGGGGTGAGGGCCAGGGTGCCAGAATTGGCAGGTGCAGCATAGACTGGATTTCCGCTCCACTTGCCAGTAACCCGGAGACTTGGTACATTGAACCCCCGGTGCAGAGGGACCTTTGCCCTGCCTTAACCATTCCCGCCCACGAGGGGGCCTGAGGCACACCCCCTTGGGTAGCAGACAGCTGGGTGTTTCCGCAGGTACATGGCTCTTGGGGACAGGAGCCTAGGCAGGGGACAGCAAGCCTAGGAGCTGGGCAGGTCTAAATCCCCAAATTATGCCCAAGTGAGCTTACCTGACAATGGGCGCCGGAGGATGAGAACTAAAACAACTCCCAGTAGAGTGGTGAGGGCCAGCAGTGCCAGGATCAATAGTCCCAGGTGTCTATTAGAGACTGAGTCCAGCAAGGTGAGGCCACGCTGGGCTCCTCAGTGCCCAACCTTTCTCTCACACACCCCCGCCCCCCCCCACACCCTCCTCCCTCCGCCAAAGAACTCACCATCTGGACACAAGAGGTGCTTCCAGGCAAACTGGACATCTGACCTCCACACCTGAGGGCCCAGAACCCCCCCGACCCTGTGAGCCAGGGTACAGTGCCTCCTCCAGGAGAAGTTAAATGAAGCATGGAGATGGTGAAAGGGAGGCCCCTGGATACGGAATTCATCCAGCACAGAACAGGTCAAGAGTGACAAACTCAAAGAGTAAACTCAAAGTTGGCCAGGGTGTCCATGGGGACCTGGAGGGCACAGGCCCTGGTGGAAGTAATCAGACACCACTGAGCTCTAGCCTGTTGTCACCAGGCCTGAATGTGGACACAGAGAACTAGGTTTTCTGATTTATTTTTCCCCCCAAGAGAAGCCAGAAATCAGCTTTTTAAAATAGGATGTCTCCCAATATTTAAATGGTGGTAACAAATTCCAATTTCAAACACCATGTTGTCCAAACCAAACATTTTTGTGGACTGGATTTGCCCCGTCTGCCACCTGTGGAGTAGATGCTAGAGGAGTGTGTGCAGAGGGAGGGCAGGATTCCTTACCAGAACACAGGCCCCTGGCCTCAGGAAGGGAATGATGAGCTCTAGTGTCACTGGACTTGAGCCCTGAGTCTGTTGGAATAAAGAACAAAATGACTGTTTGCACGGAAACAAATCTGGCTCTGAGCCTTTGCCCATGCTGTTCCTCCCTCACCCCACCCCCACCTCCTCCTCCCAATCCTCCCAAGGCTTAAGGCCAAGTGCCACCTCTGACAAAAAGCCTCCCCTGGCTTCATTCCAAGATCCCACTGATCATTCCCAGATCAGAACTGCTGCACAGATATACATTAATCGGTCAATCAGGTACTCGTCAACAGACATACTGTGGGTGCCGACTCTGTGCCAAGCCCTGAGGAAAGAAGGCAGGCGCAGATGTTCTCTGTCCTCTAGCAGTTCACAAAACAGGGAGGCTAACAATATGCTGCCCTGCTCCTGTCCGGCATACCTGAAGGGGTAGCTTATCCATTGGAAAAATGTAAGTTGTGGGGTCAGAAGACCACAGCTTAACAAACTCAGGCTTAAATTAACTATTGCCTTTGGGGTTCCTAGCTGTGTGGAACCACACATTTGGTTGGTACATGGATCCCTGAGCCTCGGTTTTTTCATTTGTCTGTGAAGGCTAATAATCCTTGGTTTACTGGGTTATTGAGCATCACATGGAAATATGCATGGGGACACTCTTTATAATACACAGTGCAGTGTGAATTCATTTAGTAGTAGTAGCTATTATTACACCTTGGACTCCCTAGGGCAGAGACTCTGTTATATACTTTTCTTGTATCTTCCAGGCCCTAGGGCAGAGACTCTGTTATATACTTTTCTTGTATCTTCCAGGCCCTAAGACAGGCGAGGCACAGAATAGGCACTCAATACAAATATGCTGAATTGGACAGAATTGATTGCCATCTGTCTACAGGAAGGATGTGGCTTTGTCCTATGTTCTGGGTGCCGGGTAGGGAGCTGATCAGAATCTCCATACTTTGGGAATAACCTCCCCACTGACTCTCCTACCCCACCCTGTCCTAGATCTCACTATCCAGTCAGCTGTGAGCAAGTGCTGATGCAGGGGCTCTTAAATCATAGATGATGTAAGTCAGGAATTTGCTTGCCTCCACCTGCTGTGCTCTGAGCAATAGGACCTGGTGGGGGCCAAGGCCTGGCGAGGCCAAACCTGGCTGATGCTGTACACAGGGGGCTGAACTTAGTGAAGGCGGTCTTTTCCCAGCTCACAGAAACAAATGAGTTCATGGATTTAGTTCTCAGTGTCAGGTTTTCCCACATGACTTTGCCTTACAACTTGATCAGGGCTTGATCTTAAATCTTGAGCATTTGCTACCACCTGCCTGCTTGGGAACCCTCAGAGAATACAAAACAAATAGCTGCCAAGTGAGTATTTAAGAAAGAACTTGGAAGAGCTACTCATGCTTAGTCAGCTTGGGGCTGTGGTTTTAAAGATATATTTGATTATGGTTTTTATATCAGATACACAGAAGAAAGTCTACTAGTCAAATTGATCTTAGTTCACATAATAGAGTCAAGTCTGTCAGTAGTTTACAGTCTTCCAGGGCCTCTGTCTCCCAAGATAGTGAGAGACGACTCCTGCCAGGTGCCTGGTGGAGGAAGGCAGGAGCACAGTGGTAGAGGACAGCGGAGTTCGAGAGGCCATCAGTATAACATGGGGCAGCAGTTTGAAGTGGGCCAGAGGATAGCTGGATGTGAGAAGGCCAGCCCTTTGCCTCTGTTTTCCCTGTAATTCAGAAACTGAAAGAATTAGAAACTGCCCCATGGAAACCCCGCTGACTGGCAGAAGGAACCAGCTGAACAAAGCCTGTTCAAGTAAATAAATAACCAGATGATGTAAGTCAAGAATTTGCTTGCCGCCACCTGCTGTGCTCTGAGCAACAGGACCTGGTGGGGGTCAAGGCCTGGCGAGGCCATACCTGGCTGATGCTGTACACAGGGGGCAGCAGGCTGTCCTGCCCCATGTCTGGGTGGCTCCAGGCAGCACTGAAGGTGGCATGCATCCTTGTGGAGAAGTGAAGGATCAGCTGCTGGGCCTGGGTGCCCATGCTCACGTTCCAGGATGGGGCTGCTGGGGAGTGGGGGAAAGGGTGTCACGTGAGAAACCCTGTTGGCAGGAGGTGATAGGAGGAGCTGGGCTAGTTAACAGAGAAATCAAGACAGGGCTAGAGTTTGGCTTGGCCACATTTGGGTGAGGGTGAAATGGTGGGAGGGGTTCCGCTTATTGGCTCACCAGTCCGATGGGGACATTCAATGTGGCTGCTGTTTCCACAAGAGAACTAAGAAATACAAGAATGGCGGGTCAGAAAGTGCCAGGCACCATCCATACCCCTACCCATGCCCTCTCGCTCACGTTTGTACCTTGAAACAGAACTGGGGGTGCAAGTCCACCTTCTCCAAAACATACCACTGTGGTGGGAGAAGGGGGTTAGTCCGGGATCAGGGCCCTGGGTCCCAGCCCTGCCCATCCAGGTCCTGGGGAGGCCTGTCTCACCCCCTCTGACTCCCGAGCTGTGGCATTGGGGAGGTCTTCGCAGAGGGCGTTCCCGCCCTGCCTCTGGCAGAGGGAGGCTTCCAGCTTCACTGGGCAGCGGAGTGTTGGGGCCATGACCATCTGACTGTGCTGGCTGTAGTCAGTGAAGTTCACTGACTTCCAAAAGTCCGAGCCATCTGGGCAGACAGCAGGGCAGAGAGTGAGGCCTGGGAGGCTTGAACCCTGCTTTGGCCTCGTTTGGCCACCCCCATCCCCAGGGCGCCAGGAGATGATGTTTGTAAAGGTGTTCAGCACAGTTCCTGCTCTGTCTAGGAGCCCCAAAAATGAGCACGCCTTTTCCAGCCCCTTGTTATTACCTTTTCTACTTACTCCTTCTTGCACCTCCATTCTGGCTAGCTCTTGGCTACTCCCCAAACTTGAAATCTTTTTATTTTTGCTAAGGTTCCTCTCAAAACCAGGAATGCCTTCCCTCCCTTCTCTCCTTTCTAAATCCCGCTCTGTTTTCTGAGCGCAGCTCAGGTGTCACCGCCTCTGAGAGACCTTCTCTGGCTGATGACAGCCTTCACTGGCTGCGCCCTTTCCGGAGTTCACGTCCCACAGGCTAGTCCTGACGTGTAACCCTGCCCTGGACTGTAGGCTGCTTTGTGCTGTCCATTTGTTATGTCTGAGCATCCTGTCCCTTCCGCTTGGAGACAACAAAGTGTGGGCAGCACCTTCGATGTCACCAACCACTTTCACTTATCATAGTGAAGTCAAGCCTCAGAAACAGTTGGAAAGTAAGACAGGGCAAGTATAATTATTTTACAGATGAGGAAACTGAGTCTCAGGAAAGAATAAGTGGCAGAGCTGGGATGTGAGTGAGCCCAGCTCTTCTGGTCCATCCTCAACACACCAACTCCTGTGTGCCTAGTACAACCTCCCACAGTGCCTACTACACTCTGATTTATTGGCCGGCTGAGCAGTGGACATAGTGCCCTTTTCTCCCGCTGACTCCAGGGAAAATGCCCATGCCGTCTAGGGGCTTCCTCCAACACAGTTAGGAAGTGTGTGCGTGTATGCATGAAAGAGAGACAGAGAGAGGCTGTGCGTGCACAAGAATGCATTTGAGTAGCACTCACAGGCTTCAGGCCAGCTCTGGAAGGGACATTTTTTGCGCCTCACTGTATCCTCTTGCAGGTAGGATGCCTGAGGGGACAAGAAGAGACGGTCAGACCTGAGACTCATTCTGGCTTGCCCTTGCTCTTGCCCTACTGCAAGCTGCCTGAGCTGGCAGGGCATTGAGGAGGGGGAGCAGTGTAGGGTGTAGGCAAGGGTAAGTGGTGCCTGACACTGGGGGAGGAACTCCAGAGTATGGGATTGAGATCAGCTAATGAGGGGCTGAGTCCTCTTGCCCCTGGAGAGGAGAACCTATCCCCAGAAAGAGGCAGATTGTGATGTCCACATCTCTGTCTACTCCCCCACTCTCCATGGTTCCCAAGGTGCCTAGTGCCCTGTATGGGTCTCTCAGTCTGGGTCGCCCAAACGCCCAGTGGTTGTCCACCCTGGCAGATGCTCAGTGCTCCAAGTCTCTGCCTGCAGCTTCCCTTTAGTTTCCTCCTGGATGACAAGGCCCCTGCCTTGTCTGTCTAATCCAAAGAAGTCTTAATGTTAGGCACTTCAGAATTATGGAGAGGAGGACTGCCATGAAGGGGTAGTGGGGACAAGACTTTTGAGGCCATATGGAACTTTGCAATGGCCACGTGCCCCCACCGTGACTGATCAGCACACACAGTGAAGCGAGCTGCCTTTCCGCCTCAGTGGGCTGAATCCAGGTCTGGACCAAGGAAAGCTGGGTTTGGGTGGAGCTGAGGTTGGAATCATCCCCAAGAATCTCATGTTCAGCAGGACACTTCCATCTCTGATCCAGTGTGTGGCTCACAGTCAAGCTGACATCTGTCTTCCTAAGCACCTCATTAACACCCAGTCCTTTTAAAACCCAAATTACTGGAGATATGTTTGACCAACTGCACTATCAGAGGACCTAGGAGTGGGGCCATGGACAACTCCCACCTTTTTCTTTACTCACCTCTATGCACAGACAGGGCAGAAGGAATTCATAAGGCAGGTCTACAGTGTGGCCCTTAGACACAGTTTTCTGTTGATGAAGCAGTAAAGGGAGAGAAAGATGCCTTAGAAAGAGTACAGGCACCCTGGCCAAGGTTAAGAAGAAGCTGGGACCTTATTTTTTTCTCTTACGTGAAACTTAATTTTTTTAAAATATATTTTATTGATTTTTTACAGAGAGGAAGGGAGAGGGACAGAGAGCTAGAAACATTGATGAGAGAGAAACATCGACAAGCTGCTTCTTGCACACCCCCTACCAGGGATGTGCCCGCAACCAATGTGCATGCCCTTGACCGGAATCAAACCTGGGACCTTTCAGTCCACAGGCCGACGCTCTATCCACTGAGCCAAACCAGTTTAGGCAAAACTTAATTTTTTTCATTGACAAATTTCCTCCCAAGGGGTCTCTGTTCTGTACTCTGACCATTTTCTCTAAGTGTCTCAATATAGGGCAGGGTAAAAGTAGGTTTACCGATATTTGTATGGGAAATCTACACTACTAAAAGAGAAACATGCAAATTGACTGTCACTTTGCTATGCCCACCAGCCAATCAGGAGTGAGTATGCAAATTAACCCAACAAAGCTGGCGATGGCCCCACCCCCCAGCCACTCTGGGCCTCTGGGCAGCATGCATGCAGGCATGGAGTGGCTGGCGGAGAGGGACACAAGCTATGAGGGAGAGGGCCGGGGGTGGAGGGCAGGGGGCAGAGGGAGCTACAGGAGCGGCGCTCCGCCTGGAGCAAAGACTGAAGGCAGCGTCCAGAGGGAAGGCCTGGGTTCTGGGTGCCAGAGGAAAACCAGTGCTGACAGCCAGGGAAAGGAAGGCCTATTGCACGAATCTCTTTGTGCAATGGGCCTCTAGTAATACAATAATTAATAAATAATAATACAAGAATAAACTCGCCCTAGCCGGTTTGGCTCACTGGATAGAGCATCGGCCTGGGGACTGAAGGGTCCCAGGTTCGATCCCGGTCAAGGGCATGTACCTTGGTTGCAGGCACATCCCCAGTAGGGAGTGTGCAGGAGGCAGCTAATTGATGCTTCTCTCTCATCGATGTTTCTAACTCTCTATCCCTCTCCTTTCCCCTCTGTAAAAAATTAATAAAATATATATATTTTAAAAAGAATAAACTCTGTGTTTCACATATTCACTACTGTAAACCTACTTTTGCACCACCCTGTATATGGAGTCGGGGGAGGGAGGAGACAGGAAAAGGGATATATATTTAATGAGCCCTGCTGGATGCCATGTAGGGTACGAGGTGCTAAAGCAATAACTCAAGGAAATGCTAGCACTGCTGTGATCTTGGGAGGTGTCATCACCACTTTATAAATAAGGAGGGCTGAGGGCCTCAATGGTGCAGCAAATGGTGCCAACTGTACACAAGGGCCTCAGTGACAACTGGAGGTTGAGGTGGTGTGTCAAGATCTGGGCTGGGAAAATGAGGGTCATCTCATTTTCTGAGGAAGGCCACAAAGGGAGGGAAATGGAAGGGAACCAGGATGTGACCACTTTGTTATTTTCTCGGGGAAAACAACTGCTTGAAGGAACTGAAAAGGTTTCTTAATATAATCTGAATCTCACTGAGGCTCCGCTCATGGGGGTAAATACCATATTCATTTCTCTGCTACTTATTCACAGTTGCACCAGGTCTCTGCATGCCCTTTCCTTTCCTCTCCTCCCATGTGACAAGGCCACCTGCATTTTCTGTCCAGTCCAAAGAAATCTTAATGCTAGGCACTTCGGACTTGTGGGTTTTGGAGAATTTTCTCCCCTCCTTGGACCTCAGGCTCCCTGTATGTACAAGGGGTAGGCTGTTTTTGCTCTAGCACTGTGTGATCTTATTTTTTACAGGAAAATAACACTCCATACCTGGACATCAAAGGGACTGCTCAGCTCTTCGCACTCGAGTGCCCACTGGTGACAAAGACGCACGCTGACCTCAGGGCCTGAGGGAATGCTCACTCGAATAGCCCGTGCCTCAGGCAGCAAGTCAAAGGAGAACTCAGGCCCTGGGGAGAAGGGGGACTTGGTGGCCTTGTCTCTTGGCTTTAGCGAAGGCACCACTACTTGACTATGCCTGTCACACCCCATGTCTACCTTTATGCCTTTGTGAGTTCTGTCTCGGGAGAACTTTCGCCACCTCTGGATCTAAAGGTTGGGTCCTTTTGAAGCGCAGCCCATTTTGGGAGATGCCTGGGGAGGGGACGGAGATACGATGGTCCTTCTCAGACAGGCAACAGCGACTCAGCAGCTTCCTCTGTAGGCAGAGAGCAAGGTTGGCCTTAAGCCAGGAGTCAGGATCTCTGGCTTCTATTTCTCCCTCTGGAACCTGGGGTACTACAGGTAAGCTGCTCAACATTTAGGCCTCGGTTTCCCTAACTGTGTAATAGAAGAATAGTCTACTTCATCCCCATACTTTCCATCTCTCACAGGGCTGGAGAACAAAACGAGAGGCCAGAAAGGAAAGGGCACAGGGCAGGGCTGGAACCGGCAGGGAGAGTACCTGAGCAGATGCTGGCATCTTGTGTCTCCTACAGAACTGGAACATGTAAGACTTTTTGAATTTCTGCACCAGGTGGTGGAACCAGCTCCGTTGAAGGTCTGCACAGGAAAGGGCACATTTAACATCTAGCCCTTTACTGCCCCTTCCCTACCTGGAGATGATGGCCCAGTGTTGGAGAGTAAGTCATTTTGGATCAGGGAGGGTAATGACATCAAGCCTCTTTAGTCCTGAAAGTTATGCTACAATAAAAAAATGGATTAATTTCTTGACCTGGTCAGGAAGCTAAGTTGGTTAGAGCATTGTACCAATACACTAAGGTTGCGGGTTCGATCTCCAGTTAAGACACATACAAGAAGCAACCAATGAATACATAAATAAGTAGAACACAAATCAATGTTTCTCTCTCTTTCATTCTCTCTCTCTTCCTTCCTCTCTTTCTAAAATCAGTAAATAAAATTTTTTAAATGACTAATTTCTTAAGTAGAGAAAAAGAGAACACCTTAAAGATGTTCATTGTAGCCGAAACCGGTTTGGCTCAGTGGATAGAGCGTCGGTCTGCGGACTGAAAGGTCCCAGGTTCGATTCCGGTCAAGGGCATGTACATTGGTTGCGGGCACATCCCCTGGTGGGGGTGTGCAGGAGGCAGCTGGTCGATGTTTCTCTCTCATCGATGTTTCTAGCTCTCTATCCCTCTTCCTTCCTCTCTGTAAAAATCAATAAATAAAAAATATATTTAAAAAAAAAGCAAAAAAAAAAAGATGTTCATTGTAGCCGAAACCGGTTTGGTGCAGGAGAACAGCCAATCAATGATTCTCTCTCATCATTGATGTTTCTCTCCCTCTCCCTCTCCCTTCCTCTCTGAAATCAATAAAAACATATTTTTAAAAAAGATGTTCATTGTAGTATTATTTATAACAGTGAAAAATTACAAGCTGCCCATTCTTAAGCAGAGTATGGGCATTTAGTATATATCAGGCACTGAGCTAGGCAATAAAAATACAGAGTTAAATAAGAAGGATCTTACTTTGCAAATAGAAGATATTAATAGTAAATTTCTAGAACTGACATTTTAATTCCAACAATTGGTGCCAGCTGAAAAGAGAAACATCCCAAAATGATACAAATGAACTCACTAATATCAGTCCCACTTGCCTCAGCCTCCCCGACCCCCAAATGCCCCCAACTCACATCTCCATTGAGAATGGCCCAAGGGTTATTTCTCATACCTGAAGGAGTTGACACCAGGTGCAGGCACAAACAGCTGGGGCAGTACCAGCGCCAAGCACCCCAGGTATGTGGCAGGGTATGGCAAGGAATATGGGCAGATCTTTCTGCAAAAGGTGGGGGGGAAAAAATCAAGTGGTAGGGTCCAAGGACATCTCTCCTGCCTCAGACAAGAAGGACTTGAGGCTGAGCTCTGCCACTTATATCCTGGCTCTGGGACTTTGGACAAGTTATGGGCCCCTCTAAGCCTCAACTTTGCCATTCAAAAAGGGAGGCTGTTATCAACATCAAGTAAGATTATGTGTGAGAAAATATGAACGTCATTTTATTACTGACAGTTAAGGGGTGGGTGTGCCTGGAGATTTACAGGTCTCTCATTTAATCCTCCCCACAGCTCAGGGGCAACAGTCTTCATTGTACAATCATTTCTACTGTTCTGATAGACCCCGCAGAAATTGAGGGTCGGAGTATGTGGCAGAATGGTAATGCAAATCTAGACTGTCCTGGTTCTAGAAACCCTGTGCCTTTTCCTTGCTACTATGCTACTTCCCAGGCTGTGAACCAAAAAGTAGAATGCAAGCCTCACTGGGGATCTGGAACAAAAGGGGTGTGGGGACCCTGGCCGGTGTCCACTGAACGTGGATAGGGTGTTGGCCTATGCACCAAAGGCACACACTTGGGTTGCAGGTTCAATCCCCAGCCCTGGTCAGAGCACCTGCAGGAGGCAACCAATCCATGTGTCTCTCTCACATAGATGTCTCTGTCTCTGTCTCTGTCTCTCTCCCTTCCACTCTCTCTAAAAATCAATTGCGGGGTGGGGGAAGGGAGTGGGGAAGAGGAGCAGGACAGGGAATGAGACTTACCAGTGAAACTGTCATCCTGAAGGCACAGGGCCCAGTAAGGGGGCGGGGGCGGGGGAGGGAGAGAGAAAAAGGAGAGAAGTATAATTAGGGGGGATTCTCCTAAGGAGCACTCTTCTTGGGGTCTTTGCCTCAAATCACCTAATTCTGAGGCCCAGAAGCTAACAGCCCATCCCCTGTGGCTTTTTTCTTCCCAGCTCCACCCTGCCCAGGCCCTCAGGCCACTAAGACCTTCCTACCCCTTTGAGATTGTGCAGAGGGCACACTGAGGCTGCCCCCAGAGCACATGGACTTGGGGAGGTGGAAAAGCACAGACAGGAGAGTGGAGAGCTTTTCCAGCCTGTGCCAGGCAGATATCCCCACCCGGTAATGGCACCTTACCATGCAGGAGACCAGCAGACAGCAGGTAGTCCAGTGGGGCAGACAGGGACAGCCAATCCCAGCAGAGGTGGAGACGCCAATGAGCAGCAGGTGGAGAGGCAGGAGCAGGGCTGCCAGTCTGGGGTGCCCCATGGACTTCCGTTGGGTCAGGGCACCCAGAACATGGCTGCACGGCCTGAAGGTGGGCAGCAGGACTTTGCAGTACAGCAACAGGGCGCACAATGCCAGTAGGAACCCTCGCCTCAGCCTGCCCTTGCCCCGCCCAGCCCCAAAGCTCCTCCTTGATCCTAACGAGCAGGCCAGGCCACATTCCTTCTCCTCCAAGCAGAGGGACTGAGGGATGCTTGCCCCCCAGAAAACCCTACTGTCTCCAACTGGAGGGCATTTCTCCTGCTCTGGCAGGGAAATAACAGGAAAGAGGCCAGCACAGGGTTAGGGAAATGGTTGGCTGCACCCATTTTTTAACCCCTCCTACTCTGCAACACCCTCTAGATCCTACACGCCCTTAACTAGCTCTTGACTTTTATCTCTAGACATATGCTTCATCCCCTCACTTAGAGAATTAACAGAGCTATTCAACACTACTCTGCATTGGATGCCAGAGAGAGAGGTGACTGGCACACCATTTGGAGTTGGGCAGAACAACAAGAAAGCACATAAGCCTCACATGGCCCCATATGCAGCCTGGATCCCCACCTGGCTGACTCTCAGGACTACAGCTCAGTTTTCTCTAGTCAGTTCCAGCTTTTCTGGACAGAGGGCTCCATGCCGAAGGGGCCTTTGGCTTCAAGGATCCACTCTTCAGTACAGTCTGCTCAGGAAGCCTACAGAGCTCACAGCAGAGCCCTGGAGCTAACTAAGGGAGCGGGCCCCACACACTGACCTGGTTTCTTGTGGTTTCTGATGATGCTGACGAGGCTCCAGTCTTTGTTGGGACCCTCCCCATCATCCCACAGCTTCCTCCCGCTCATGGAGCATTTGAGCTGCTTCAGCCCTCACCTTGGTGACGCACACAGTGGAAAGAAAGTTTGGGGCACACCTACTGGGTTAAGGCATCTTGAAATTTGTTACTGTCACTCTGCACCATAGCTTTCTTTAAGCTAATTCTAGTTCCTAAGTCTGAAGGTCCACTGTCTGAAGATCCCATCCTACCCATTATCCTAAAAATACCCTCTAGCTTTTGAGTTCCTTAGAAGATAAAGACCCTTTCTTATTCTTCATGCTTCTCCAGAGCCTAGGTGGATGCCGAGAAATAGGTGCTTTTTCATTGAATAAATGTAAATTATGATAGCAGTTTATCCGTTTCACATTTCACAAAGTACTTTTATATTTGATCCTCGTAACTACATTGTAAGTCAGGTGGGAACTGTTTTCATTTCAAAAAGATAAATAAGCCAAAGGAACTGAGGGATGACAAATAAGGTCAAAGTCTCTAGCTTAGGGAGCTCCACTTCTGCCAGCCTCTCCCAGGTCAAGTCCCTACGGTCCTCCTCCCACTGCCTCATCTCCCTCTGCTTCTGGGAGCCGCGAAGGGCCTGCCTGACACAGCTCTGTCTTTTGACCTTGGAGCCCACCACTGCAGACAAATGAGTAAGATGTGAAGGGAGAAAAGGGTGGTCTGGCCATTCTAAGGATTAGTTAGGGAGTCTTCTGCCTAAATTGTTATCTAACTCACAGTGGTTCAGAGCTACATAGAGCATGCATTTTTTAAAAATTTTAATGTTTTACACTATAGTTAGATTTTATTATTGTTGTTATGGGAGCAGAGGGACAGGAACATACACTCCACACAGTCCATGCCACCCATGGCCAGCTTGCAAGAGTAGTTTATATCTTTCTTGCAGAGTATTCTGTAGAACAAGGGGTGAGTCCCACTCCTTCACCAAATTCCCAGACAAGCCAAAACTGTTCAGGGCTCATCTGGGGAAGGGAGTTCAATAACTTGAATATTAGCAAGTTACACCAAGGACTCTGCTCCCAAAAATGCAAAATCAGAACACTGCAGCCCACAAGTTTATTGAGTCTTCAAGACACTATACAATGTAGACTCCTCTCCCAGAGAAGGGTCTTTCAGAGGCAGGGAACCATCCTCCAGATGAGTTGCTCACTTGTCATTTTCATAGGCAGCTCGATTCTTCCTCTTGGACTTCTCAAACTCCTGGGTCCCCCATGTGTGGACAAGATAAAACGCTACAAATGGCCGTATGACGCCAAGGATGGACGCCTGAATGCTTGCTGCACAGCATGTTGGGGATGCCCTTGCTGAAGTAGTGCGGGAAGGTACACTACTTGAAGGGCAACAAGCTATAAGTGATCGATCACATGCCTCATCATGTCAGCTTCCCAAACTGGGGCCCCTGGTGGCAGTGGAGGAGCCTACGGTCACCTCACCCTTCAGTCCTGGGGTCCACTGGCCTCCATCTGCCACTTCCAGCAGCAATCGTGCATCTTTCAATGCTGGGTACATGAAATGAGAAACTTGGTTCTGTTCTTGAATACTAGTACTTCTCTTTTTTTAAAACTATATTTTTATTGATTTTAGAGAGGAAGGGAGAGGGAGAAACAATGATGAGAGAAAATCATTGATTGGCTGCCTCTTGCACATCCCCTACTGGGGATTGAGCCAGCAACCCAGGCATATGCCCTTGACTGGAATCGAATCCGAGACCCTTCAGTCCACAGGCCTATGCTCTATCCACTGGGCCAAGCCAGCTAGGGCTATATTTCTCTTTTCTTGACCCCTTTCAGGGGTGGGGAACTTTTTTCTGCCAAGGGCCATTTGGGAAAACTTTTAAGAAAACTGGGAAAATGTGAAACCAATATAGGGATTCATAAGAGGTTCTGCTGATTAAGATGTGTGTGGTGAGAGTATTGGGAGATAATACAGGACTGCTGCATTGAGACCACACTTTGGAATATCTCTGAGATTAAGAATTTTGGTTGTTCAAAAATGAATGGCACATAGTAGGGAGTTATGATGATGATCTAGAGCTGTGCTCTTGGTATACTCTCTTGCATATAGGGATGCAGGAAGAGGAATGAATATGAGGTAGAAGGCAAAGAGTTAAGTTTGATATGATAATGAGGACATCTAGAGGAAGAGATTTTGTAATCAGAAAGTACTCCCAGTACCTAATAGTGGCTGAGTACATACCTAATGTTTATAGAACAAAAGAATGACTGTAACTCTGGAAAGAGATCTGCAGCTAGGATCTGAGCATCATCCATCCAGAGACATAAAATAAAACGGATAAGAGCAAAGGGACCCTAGCCAGTGTGGCTCAGTTGGTTGGACTGTTGTACCGTACACCAAAAGGTTATGGATTCAATTCCCAGTCAGGGTCCATGCCTAAGTTGTGGGTTCAGTCCCAGGATGGGGCGCATGAGAGAGCCAACCAATCGATGTTTCTCTTTTTCTTTAAAAATCAATAAACATATCCTTGGGTAAAGATTTAAAAAATATCTGTATCTCCATATATTTATATATCTAATCTATATAAAGGGACACACATCTTCCATGAAGTATTTACTGTGTCACTTTTAAGCATAAAAGAGCCTTTAGTTCACATATCTCATTTGTTGTTGTTTTTTAATATATTTTTTTATTGATTTCAGAGAGGAAGGGAGAGGGAGACAGAAACATCAATAATGAGAAACATTGACCGGCTGCTCCCTGCACGCCCCCTACTGGGGATCGAGCCTGCAACCCGGGCATGTTCCCTTGACCGGAATTGAACCTGGGACCCTTCAGTCTATAGTCCGACGCTCTATCTGCTGAGCCAAGCCAGCTAGGGCTACACATCTCTTTTTCACTTCTATTTTTAACTTATCTGCTCCATACCATTAAATATTGTTCACTCGTTTCACATTTATATCATGTTTCACCTAGGTTGCATATTCCCTGTATGCAGGAATACTTTTAAATTATTGTGGATACCATAATATAGTACAGTAGTCCCCCTTTATCTACGTCTCACTTTCTGTGGTTTCAGTTACCTACAGTTAACCACAGTCCAAAAATATGAAATGGAAAATTCCAGAAATACATAATTCAGAAGTTGAAACAGTGTTCTGACTAGCATGATGAAATCTCGCCCTGAGACCATATTCACATTTTTTATTCCAGTATATTGATATAATTATTCTAGTTTATTACTGTTGCTAATATTTTACTGTGCCTAATTTATAAATTAAACTTTACCATATATATGTAGAGGAAAAACACAGTATATATAGGGTTTGCCACCAAGGCTTCAGGCATCCACTGGGGATCTGGAACGTATCCCCCACAGATAAGGGGGACTACTGTTATCAGACACGTAACTGACACTCTAACACTGAATAATAAACATAAATATACAACCAAAAGAAGACTGCATAACCCAAGCTGGATAAGTGAGAATGAACCATCTGATAGGTGGAGAGATTAAATGTATGGCCTATAATAGTTCCTGCTGATCAGCTACAAGGTGGCAACTTTTTCCTTCTCTATGGCCACTGCCAGGTTTCTCAGGGAGTTTCCAGCTATCTCCTAGTGTCTAACGCAATGCACCATTCAGTTAAATCCCAAGCACAAGGCACAGGGTAGATAGGGCAGTTATAACTTTATTGAGGTTCTTTGTAATTAAAATGTTTCAGAGTAGAGACCACAGCCTGCAGGAAAGCAGCCTCCTGTTTCCTCCCAACCACCCACAAATGGAAGTAGAATTTGCTGATCCTCATCTCCAGTTTCAGTGGCTAAGGGGTAGTGGATGGAAATGGAGAGAATGACTAAGAGGCAAGGATGAGGCTGAATCTTAAAACAGAAAAATGCTGAAGGGCTTCAACTTAAACTAGCTGAAGTTTGTTTTCCAGCTGTTCTTCACTCAGTTCCAGCCAACCAGGAATAAGTTAAAGATCATTTTGCCACCTCAGCTAATGACAATAGTAGCAGCTTTCCAGAATGTGGACCTAGTTTGCACCAGTTGCCAACATCACAGCTGCCAAAATTTCCAACAGAGATTTTAGAACAGCTCCTCTACCCTCTCACTCTTCTCAATGGGAGGGGGGGAGGGGCTAGGCTTCACCCCAGAGATCAGTCCATCCGCAGGCTTCATTTACGCTTCTTCTCCTGTGTGCTGGTGAACCAAGAGTCCAGGAGCTTCTTGCTGTAGTGTAACTGCCAGGCATGCACTTGAACTGCCACCACCAACACCAGGTACATAACGGAGACGGCAGAAAAACCAAAGAGGAAGCGGTAGGCCTTGCCATGGCGATAGAGCTGCTGTGCAGCAGGAAACATCTCCATGCTGCCATAAATGAGGGGAGCGATGGAAAAGAGCCCAGTGCTGATCATGGAGAGCACCAGGTAGCTAATGTTGTTGCGGGGGAAGGAGAGGAGACCCAAGAGAGAGGGCACAATGCTCAGCAAATATGGGTACTCCCACTGATAGGGCATGGCCACCTGGTCATGTGACAAGAGCCTCAGGTGTCCCACGCTCATCTTGGCAACCAGCAGCAGCCATATGACCAGATGCACGTAGATCAGCTTCTTGATTTCATACTTGAGGGTCACACTGTGGGGCAGAGCAGAGGGAGAGGTTCCTTTCATTCAAAATTTTCTGACCAACTGTATGCCAGGCAAGTATATTGGACAATAGAATATGAATGTGAATAAGATCTAGTTCCTGCCTAGAGGCTGGGCAAAGGAACAGAAGAAAAGTTATTAGCAAACAAACTGGAAGAGCTCTAGTAAATATATGTTGCAAGATACATGGGATCCCAAAAAGCAATAATCAATTCTGCTTGGGAGGGGACATCTGAGAAGGCCATTTAGAGGGTGATATTTGAGCTCGGCTCTGAGGGATGAAAGG
Source organism: Eptesicus fuscus (assembly GCF_027574615.1). Taxonomy (NCBI): domain Eukaryota; kingdom Metazoa; phylum Chordata; class Mammalia; order Chiroptera; family Vespertilionidae; genus Eptesicus; species Eptesicus fuscus. Next base: position 37,076,672 of record NC_072490.1, read on the forward strand.
AGATGGGTGTTCCTAATTGCATGCAGGCAGAAAAACACAAGGCATTTGTGTTCCAAGAAAGCCAGTGGTTGGGTACGGCAGGAATACATCCTAGGTGGGGAGGGGAGTAGCAGGATATGAAATTGCAATGTCTGAATAGTTGGTTTAAAGGCAGAAGAGTAACTCAGAGTTGTGTTTAGAAAGATGACTCTGACTGCACCCTGGGAGTATAGCATAGAGGAAGGAGGTATGGGCAGTGAGGAAACCAGCTCAGGCTGCTCATACTTCCCCTGCTAGAGCAGACTGTTTCATCTAAAGGAAGTACATTATTTCTTATTCTTCTAACTCTCTCAGGTCCTAAATGTATCTTCTTCACATCCTGGAGGACAGTCGCTGCTCTCCGTGGGCTTGAAAATACTTGCTTGGGCTGTGAGGTGCCCTTAGGCAGGGGTCTTAATAAGAATGGAGTGAGGGTCCAACGAGCTTGTCATTATTTAAAACTCTGGAGAGGAAAAGGCAAAAGCATTCTGGAAGCGATAAATGGGTTTAAGGGGTGGGGGAAAATCTTTTTAAGTTCTTTATTTTAAAAATATTCATTATAGAAAGTGCAAAAAGGTAGGAAAGTCAGTTATCTCTCGACTTCAAGATTCATGAAGACAGGAACCAGGTGTTTTTGTTTGTTTTGTTAATAGGTTTTTTTATTGAAGGTGTAATATGCATACAAAGACCAGGTCTGCTTTTGCTCACTATATCTTCAGTGCCTCGCATAAAATGCCTACTGGGTAGAAGCTCAATAAATGTTTGCTGACGGGGTAATGTAGAAATACCCCTTACGTGGGGGTGTTTATAAAATTCATTTTGGGCAGGGAAAGGCTGGCCTTTACGGTCTACATTCCCCAAATACAACAGCTACCATGTATTGGGCAGACTCGATTTTGTGCTAGAACTTATGCTACATCCTTTATGCAAATAATTGGCTCACTAATTCTTCACCCATCTCTTAAAGGTCGATTCCTTTTTTCCTCTTGCAAGTGAGGAAACTGAGGCTCAACTAGAAATTAGGTTCCCGAGATCACACAGCGGGGCCAGCATCACCACAACTAGAGCCCGGGGCGGGGGGTGGGGGGGGTGGGGAGGGGGTCCTGCACCCTCTCAAGGCACAGGGTGGACCAAGGGATGGACCCATGGGAGCAACTGGGCTTTCCAGGATTGGGGACAGGCCCTGGGCCGTCTCGGGAGGAGGGGACTTGGCAGGTGAGCGCGGACAGGCTGGGGAGGAAGAGCCTGAGGCCGGGGGCGTCGCTTCCCAGGCCTGGCAGGCTCCGGCCGGGAGGAGGCCTGTGTGCTCCTCGCCTCGCTTCCTACCTCATCTGATAGTGCATGGCGACGCGCTCCCGGTGCCGAAAGTCGCTGCCGTCAGTGCCGGCAGCTCGCGGGCCTGCCCGAGACGCCATCGGCCTGGCTCTGCCCTGAACCCCGGCGTCGTTGACGCAGACACCCTTACTCCTGCAGACCCTCTTCACGCCGTGTCAGCTCCGGAACCCCAGCCGTCACACGGGTTCTGTGAAAACTACTTCCGGCCCCTCTGTCTCCGGAGGACCGACTCTATGGTCATTCTCCTCCCGCGCACGCGCACGCGCACGCGCACGCGACGTTTCCCGGCCCCGCCCCAGCGGCCTCTCCATCAGGGAGAGCAAGAAATTACCCGAGCCCCCTCCTCCCTGCCGCAGTAATCTTTTCTTTTCTTTTTTTATTTTTTATTGATTTTTTACAGAGAGAGAGGGAGAAGGATAAAGAGTTAGAAACACCGATGAGAGAGAAACATTGATCAGCTGCCTCCCGCACACCCCATTCTGGGGATGTGCCATCAACCAAGGTACATGCCCTTGATCAGAATCGAACCTGGGACTCCTCAGTGCACAGGCCGACGCTCTATCCACTGAGCAAAACTGGCCAGGGCCGCAGTAATCTTTTTGCCTCCTGCCAGGAGCAGAGCGCTTTTGACCATTTTGACTTTCTTAAACTCTAGGCCGCTGTCCCCACTTCATAGATGGGGAAATTTTTTTTGGCACTTTCACTTTTTAAAACTCTAATATGAGTTTAAGAGGCCGCTGCCTCCCCCGAACCCCCTTCACGGATGGGGAAACTCACAGTCACGAAATATCTATCCATGGATTACATAATCGTTGCAAAGAGAAAACAGTAACTTTGGAGAAAACTTTAACCAAGTAATCAAAATTAATTTGACCACTAATGACAAACCACCACTTGTACCTCCTGATACACAGCATCTGTTCTGTGATATTCCTGCCCGAGATACTTAACCTGGATCTAATCATGATGAGATGACAGATAAATTCAAATTGAGGGACATTCTACAAGATAACTGGACTGTACTTTTCAAAAAGGTCCAGGCCATGAAAGAAAAATATATTATGTAGAGGAAGAAAGTTAAATGATGGTTGCCAGGGGCAGGGGGAGGAGGGAATGAGGGGTTGTTTAAAGGGTAAAGAAATGAAAAGGAAGCCCGGCAGGTGTGGTTCAGTGGTTGAGAGTGGTCAGGAGGTCAGATTTGGATTCCAGGTCAGAGCACATGCCCTGGTTTCGGGCTGGATTCCCTATAGGGGGCATGCACAAGGCAGCTGATCAATGATTCTCTCTCATCATTGATGTTTCTATTTACCCCGTCCCCTGTGAAATCAATAAAAATATGTGTTTTTTTTAAATACCAACAAAAACATTTTTTTTAATGCTCTTATTTATTTTTATTTATATTTTTTTAAATTGATTTTTTACAGAGAGGAAGGGAGAGGGATAGAGAGTTAGAAACATCGATGAGAGAGAAACATCGATCAGCTGCCTCCTGCACATCCCCCACTGGGGACGTGCCCGCAACCAAGGTACATGCCCTTGACTGGAATCGAACCTGGGACCCTTCAGTCCGCAGGCCGATGCTCTATGCACTGAGCCAAACCAGTCAGGGCCCAACAAAAACATTTTTTGAAAAAGAAATGGAAAGGCAGACAAAAAGTTCTGGAGATGAATGTGGTGATGGTTGCACAGTGATGTGAAAGTACTTAATTTCACTAACTGTACTCTTAAAATGGTTAATTTTATGTTACATACATTTTATCCCAACAAAAAATAAATACATAAAATAAAAATTTAGTTATGTTATCTGAAATTAAGCATCTTTTTATATGTTTAAGGGTCATTTGTATTTCATTTCCCTGAACTGTGTTCATATACTTTGCCCATTTTTCCACTATGCTGTTGATCTTCTTAATTTATATATAGATAGAAGAGGGAGGAGGGAGGGGAGAGAGAGAGAGAAAGAGAGAGAAAGACTGGCCTCTTGTTTATAATATTAGTTGCAATATATTTTTCCTAGTCATTTGTGTCTTTGACTTTACTCCTGATATTACAAGTTTAACATGCTGAATATTTTGTGTTTTTGTTTGTTTGTTTGTTTTTGTTTTTGTTTTTGTTTGGTGCCCTTGACTGGAATCGAACCTGGGAGCCTTGAGTCCACAGGCTGACGCTCTATCCACTGAGCCAAACCAGTCAGGGCTGAATATTTTGAATGTAGTTGAATGTATAATTTTTTTTAATTTATTGAATTTTATTTTTTAGAGAGAGAGGAAGGGACAGGGTTAACGAGAGAAACATTGATGTGAAAGTGAAACATCCATTGGCTGCCTCCTGCTTGCCCCCCACCGAGGATCGAGCTGCAACCCAGGCACATGCCCTGACTGGGAATCAAACCAGCAACCTTTCATGCACAGGACCACACTCAACCAACTGAGCTGCACTGGCCAGGGTCAATGTTTTGTTTTTGTTTTTGTTTTTTTGCTTCTCAATTCTGAGTCATAGCTAGACCTTCTCAACTCCAAGGTGTATCAAAAATAGTGCAAAAGTTCAATAAATGCTGTTGAATAAATAAATTCCAACTGAGCCGAAATCATCCTCTTCTAAGCATGGTGAAGAATCTTCAGGTTCATGGAGCCATTCTCCCATTTCTTCACTCCACCTCTATCCACCCACCTGCCACCCCTCCCCTCTGGCAGATATTCTCTATCTTTGACTAGTGGTTATCTTTGTTTTTATTGTGTACACAGTCCATGATGCACCCGTGTTCGTCAGGGCCAGACTGCTTCTGAGTCATCCATTCACCTATCACGGGACACCAAACACACCTTCAATAAATGTTTGAGGTGTGACTGACCAAGGGAGGGCCTGCAACTCTTTCCCCAGGTCTTTCTCCCCGAAGTATTTGTTTATAGTTTTCTTTTTTAAACTGTTTATTATTTTATTTTATTTTTTTTATTTTTTTGTTAATCCTCACCCAAGGATATTTTTCCATTGATTTTTAGAGAGAGTGGAAGGGAGAGGAGAGACACACAGAGAGAAACATCGATGTGTTGGGGATTGAGCCTGCAACCGAGGTGCCCTGGACGTGTCCTTGACTGGAATTGAACCCAGGACCCCTTCAGTCCACAGGCCGATGCTCTCTATCCACTGAGCAAAACCAGCTGTTTATACTTTTCTTCTGGCTCTTGGTCTGCCTTAAAGTTCAGTGATTTGTGTTCCCGTCTCTTCATCCTGCTCATTCCCTTCTCAAATCCTTTTGATGTTTCCTTTGCCTGAGGAGAGGGGGTAATGTCTCCCCACAGGACTTCAACATCTGGCTTACAGGCCCAGGCAGAATATGTAGACTGAATATTTGTGCCTCCCCCACTCCCAGTCGTTATGCTGAAGCCTAATCCCCAATGTGATGGAATTTGTAGGTGGGATTTTTGGGAGGTGGGATTAATGTCCTAATAAAAGAGACTCCCTCTCTCCTCCACCATGGGGAGGACACAGAGAGAAGAGGGCAGGAAGCCAGTCCTCACCAGACCCTAAATCTATCAGGGTCTTCATCTTGGACTTGCCAGGCTCCAGAATTGTGAGAAATAAATTTCTCTCGTTCATAAGCCACTAGTATGTGGTATTCATTTACTGCAGCCCAAATGGACCAAGACACTCCAGGGTTCCAAAAGACTGGTTTCTCACCAGTCAGGATTTAGCTGAAAGCTCCCCTCCCCTCAGACGTTCCTAACCCCAAGGCCAATCTTGCTCTCCGGCCATTTGTTATCATATCACCTGGTTTTGTTTTCTTCCCAGGACATCATTATCGAAATTATTTTATTTGCATATTTGTTCATGGTCAGAGTTCTCCCCCTCCTCCAGTAATGTCAGCTCCTTGAAGTGTAGGACAAGGCCGCCTTGTTTCCTGGTATATTCTCAGCCTCTAGGAAGGCTGGCACATAGTAAGTGACTAATAAATAGTTGTTGAATGTTGAATGAATGAATGATGGTTGCCTGGGAGCTCCTTCAGGGAAGGATTGGGTCTAAATAATTCTATCTAATAATAGACAAATATGCAAATTGACCATACCTCCGACACACCCACAAGCCACGCCCATAAGCCATGCCCACCATCCAATCAGAGCGAGTATGCAAATTAACCCAAACCAAGATGGCTACAGCCACAGAGAGCAAGGTTTCCTAGGTAACAGAGGAAGCCAAGCTTTCTGCCAGCCGTTGCAGGCCTAAGCCTCCACTCAAGCTACAAAGTTTCAATTATAGAAGGTAAACAAATTCAAACAAATGGCGGCAGAATGGAGCTTGAGAGAGCAGGCCAGGGTTGCCACCGGCAACAGGGGAAGCAAAGCTTTCCGCACACCCCGGCTCGCGAGCCACATGCGGCTTTTTGGCCCCTTGAGTGTGGCTCTTCCACAAAACACCACGTGCGGGCGCGCACGTACAGTGCGATTGAAACTTCGTGGCCCATGCACAGAAGTCAGTTTTCGGCCTGGGAGAGTCTATTTTGAAGAAGTGGTGTTAGAACACTCAAGGGGCCAAAGAGCCGCAGTTTGCCGACCACTGCACTAGTGTGAAAAACCCTGTGCTGAAAGAAAGATGAGCTTGGATTCTTATTTATTTATGTATTTATTTGTTTGTTAATCCTACCCTGAGGATATTTTTTCCATTGTTTTTCAGAGACAGTGGAAGGGAGGGAGGGAGAGGTGGAGAGGGAGGGAGAGAGAGAGAGAGAGAGAGAGTGAGAGAGAGAGAGACACATCATTTGGTTGCCTCCCACATGCGCCCCGGGGCAGGGATTGAACCTGCAACCCAGGTTTGTGCCTTGGACTGGGAATCGAATCTGAGACCCTTCAGTATGCGGGGCTGAGCTCTAACCACTGAGAAAACTGGCCAAGACTAGGACTTTTTTTCCTTTTTTAAAAAATATGTTTTTATTGATTTTAGAGAGAGGGAAAGGGATATCCTAGTAGAGACAGAAAGATCAATGAGAGAGACATCAATTGGCCGCCTCCCACACACTCCCTACTAGGGATTGAGCCTGCAGCCCGGGCATGTGCCTGACTGGGAATCGAACCAGGCACCCCGTTCATGGGTCAGCTTTCAACCACTGAGCCACACTGAGCTGGACTCTTTTTTTAAAAAACTGCATTATTGAGATATAATTTATATACTATACAATTCTCCCATTTAAGCATACAATTCAATGGTTTTTAGTATACTTATAGGGTTGTGCAACCATCACCAAAATAAATTATGATTACATTAATAGATTATAACATTTTTGTCTCCTCTGAAAGAAACCTCATATCCATTCCTCTCCCATTCCCCAGCCCCAGCCCTAAGCAACCACTAATATAGTTTCTACCTTTATAGTTTTGCCTGTTCTGGATATTTCATACAAGTGGGATCATAAAAATATATATGTGATTTGCTGTGAATGGCTTCTCTCACTCTGCATGTATATTTTTAAAGTTCATCCATGTAATAACATCTATCCTTTTTATTAACAAATAATATTCTATTTATGGATATACCACATTTTTTACTCATTCATCAATTGATGAACACTTGGGTTGTTTCAAATTTTTGGCTATTGTGAATAATGCTATGAACACTCACGTATAAGTTTTTGTATAGATGTATGTTTTTATGTCTCTTGGATACTATATATATGTACATCCATCTATCTATCTTGAAGTAGAATGGCTGGGTCATAGATCTTACCCTATAAACCACTACACATTTCAGCTAGTCTTAGTCTCTGATATTATTAAATAATTATATCATTAATAACACCAATATTATTGGTCTTTGTTGCAAAGACCTTTACTTTTATTATCACAAATCCTCCCTCAATCCTTTGACACAGGAATCATTATTCCCTGTAGTACAGGGAGAGAAATTGGAGCGCATGGGCATAAGGCAATTTGTCTACACTCAGACAGCTAACACGGGCAGTGCTGAAGCCACAACCCACATGGGCCTGTTTTCTGTGCCCTCTGTGCCTGCTGCCATGTCTTGGGCCAGACCCTGTCCCAAAGCTGTCGTAACATGCCTCCTGCCCTCCTTTGGGGCATTTTCTGGAAGTTAGACTGGCCTGAAATCCCAAGGGTAAAAGCTGTACACTCACCCATGCTCTTTTCCCCAGCTGGCACTGAGGGCCAGGGGAGGGGCTTCCCCCGGGAGCGGGAAATAAAATGAAGGGAGGGCTGAGCTGAGCAGGGCAGTACTATAAGGTTAGGAGGCTGTGAGGGGGAGGTAAGGATTTTTTTGTTTTGTGGTGTTTTGTTTCTTGGCTCTTGGAGAGCAGGTGAGGTGGGGCTTGGCAGAGTTTTGCTCTGGATAGGGAATGGGAGTGAGGAGTGAGGCCAAAACAAGCAGGCTTGGGTAGTGAGCTTTCACAGGCAAGGCAGGTCTGAGGAGCGCCCTTCCCCAAGTCGTTAGGAGGAAAGAGTAATTTTACCTGACTGTGGAGGGAGCTTTCTTCCATGACCCTCCCTGAGCCCCTTATTCTGCGCCAGGCCCTTGCTGTGCTGGGGGCTAGGCTTAGGGAGAACACCTCAGGGCCAGGCACCCGGTGCCTAGGGGGCTAAGACAGAAATAGACACTTGGCTAAGAAGTAGGAAGGGCAGGTTGAAGGGGAAATTCTGTAAGCTGTGTATGAAGGCTTTCCAAGGAGTGGAAAGCAATGCAACTGGGGCTTCAAAGCTACAGACATTTAGCTCTGGGACAGAGGAAAGCATTGCAGGTGGAGGGAACTGCCTTTTGCATGCTTGGAACATGCAAAAGCCTGAGCACAGAGGTTTAGGAGACAAAGTGGTAGCAGGTGAGCCTAAAGCTGTCAGCTAGAGCTGTACTGTCCAGTATGGTTGCCAGTAGCCATAAGACACCATGGCTATTTACATTTAAATTAGTTAGCATTAAAAATCCAGCCTCTTAGGCATACTAGCAACATTTTAAGTGTTCAATTGCCACATTGGGCTAGTAGCTATGGAAACAGAGAGAATAGATGTAGAATGCCTCCATCATCTCACAAAGTCCCTTTAGTCAGTGTGAAGCCTCAGGAGGGTTTGGATTGCTCAAGGGCCTACGGGAGAGAGCAGGCATAGCCTGGGCTGCCTGGCCTGTGAGGCCTGGCCTGTGATGTCTCTGGACTACAGCTGAGGGAACAGTCCCCAGCAGTGTGAGGTGGTGTGACTCACCTCCTGCCAGCATAAAAGTGGACTCTGCCCCCAGGGACAGGAATTAACCAGGCCTGGCGTCTTTAGCTCCAACTCGGGATCCCTGATCAGTGTGATCAGAGCCAGAGTCAGAGAAACATGGAGTGAGTGGTACTAGGGAGGGTGGAGCCGCTGAGTGGGGCTGAGCCTGGGCACTGAGGGGGTCTCCAACTTGGTCACAGTTGGTGTGCATGGGGTTGGACAGAAAAAAGGCTGGGGGAGGTGTCTGTGAATTGAGAGGGGAGAGCAGAGTGGAAGCTTGCTGGATGGGGGTGGGGTGGTTCTGTGTCAAATGATGAGAGAACGGAAACCCTCCCAGTCCACGGTAATGAGCTGTTTCTGCTTCCTTCCCAGGTCCAATGCAGTCCAGCTGACGAGAATGGAATATGCCATGAAGTCCCTCAGCCTTCTCAACCCCAAGTCCCTCTCCAGGTGAGGAGAGCCGAGGGTGAAAGGGAAGGGGAGCTTCCTGTGAGTGGTAGGGCAGAACGTCTCAAATTTCAGTGGCACATAAGTCACTTGTGTATCTTCGTAAAGTGTAGATTCTGATTCTGGGGGTCTGTAATGGGACCCAAGATTACCACCACACTGTGCTTGCGCTTTCATTCTTGATCTCATTTAAACCTCACCACGACTTTGGAAAGTGGAGATTATTATGCCAAATTAATAGACAAGGAAACTGAGCACAGAGTGGATGCTTTCGATTACCTAGCAAATGGGTAGTGGGGCCAGGATTCTAACTTTGCCTGCCTGACTCCAAAACCCAGGTTCCCTCCACTCCTTTAGTTCTACATTGTTATGTCAGAGTTCAAAAACATCTTACACTGACGTCAGCTTCGCCACTTCATCTCACTTTACAGGTGAGAGGAGTGAGGCCAAGAGAGGAAAGTGGAATTGGGGGTATGTGAGGTGGGTCTTCTATCACTCTGTTCCTCCTCATGGTCTGAGAACCAGCAGAGTCAATATCACTTGGGAATTGATTAGACACACAGAATCTCAGACTCCACCCAGACCTACTGAATCAGAATCTGCATTTCACCAAGATCCCCGCAGACTTACACGCCCATTAAAGTCTGAGATGCACTGAGGTGGCTGACTTTTGAGTAAGACTATCTAGAGCAGGCTTGGTAGGTGGTAGGGGAGGAGGAATATGGTGAGCTCAGCCTAGAGGGATTGCTATGGGGTGAGAGCTGGGAAGCAGCAGGCAGCTTATTCTAATGCCCCAAACCACCCCCAGGTATGTGGCAGTGAGCACCTCGGTGGTGACCCAGCAGCTGCTGTCGGAGCCCAGCCGGGCGCCCCTCAGAGTCCGGCCCTGCAGAGTGAGCACCCACGACCGGAGTGTGCGGAAGGGCATCATGGCGCACAGCCTGGAGGACCTCCTCCACAAGGTGAGGGGCGGGCCTGACCTCTGCACAGCCCAACCACTGGGACCTTGGCTCAGAGTTGGCCCTGCCTGCTGCCTCTGTCCTCCAGGTCATGAGCTGGAAGTTCAGTAAGGATGAAGTTCATGGCTTACATGGTGAAAAGATTTCCTTTCTTATGCCAGGTCAAGTGGGTTGGTAGTGCCTGCCTGGAGTGCTGTTGACAGGGTGAGGGTAGTCTATTGCTTTCCTATATCAGCATCAGTGGTATTGTCAGAGCATATCTGCTCCCTGGAAGGATCCTTAGGATGCCTTTTACAGTCGTTCTTAAACATGTAGAAGTGCCTGGAAGTTGGGGAAAGGGGCAATATTTTAGACATTCCCTTCTCCATCAACTCCCTTCAGCCAGGGCAGTTCTCCTCCGTCTGTTTCCTATACTGACCTTCCACGTAAGGATTTTTTAATAGCTGTAGAAGACTTTCTTCAAACTGTTAATGAGGTAAGCTTCCAGAGGAGAAAACCAAGGATATACAATGCTTGTGGATGGTAGTCACAGCAGGCAAGAATGACACCCTTCCCCATGTCCAGGCTTCCTCTCCACTGCTTGTGGGTATCTTCCTCCGTTGCCCGGCCTACAGCCTCATCTATTCTGGCTCCATATTAGTCATGTGCTTCACTGCCCCACTGGCTTATCAGCTCCAGGGGGTGGGACCCTGCTCATCTGCAAGTCCAGGTGCCTGACACAGATCAAATGTTTGAATGAGGCTTCCAATTACTAGTCTGCTTACCATATAAAAACCATAGCTGACCTACCTAACCCTCTATTCTAGGTTGTCTCCCCCATTTCTCTGAATTAGGTCCATCCTTCCTGGAAGCCAATTTCCCCTCCCTTGTGAGGCTTCCAGTTGTGCCAGACTACATTTCTTGTGCCTTGAATCAAAAGGGCTCTTTCACACTTGAGTCTAGACTCTGCAATATTTTTCACACTGAGGTTCAGGGACCACCTTATGCATTACAATGGCCTTGTTAACACATGGCTTCCCAGACTTCTCCCCCTTGAGACTGATTAGGTCATGAGTGAGGCACAGGAATTGTCATTTAAGCAGATTCTTCAGGAGATTCTTGTAGCCACTGAGTTTGAGAATTCCTAGTCAGAGCCCTAACTGCAGAGAATGCAGGGAGAGACAGCTTTCTAAGATGGACCATAGGTCAGAAGTGAAGTCTACTTGTAATTAGGAAGACATCATTCTATCTAGACTGACTTTCCAAATTTGGCAACAGAAAGAAAGGAACAGAGAAAACAAGGGGAGAGAGGGTAAGGAGATATGGTTGGGAGAGAGCAGGGTATGAAGTCCTTTATTGGCTATGGCAGAGAACAGTTGGGTTTCATGTTAAAAGATAACAGGAAGCTCCAACTGGTTTGGCTCAGTGGATAGAGTGTTGGCCTGTGGACTGAGGGGTCCTAGGTTCGATTCCAGTCAAGGGAACATGCCAGGGTTGCGGGCTCAATCCCTAGTAGGGGGTGTGCAGGAAGCAGCCGATCAATGATTCTCTCTCATCATTGATGTTTCTATCTCTCCCTCTCCCTTCCTTTCTGAAATCAATACAAACAAAAAAATTTTTTTAAGTTAACAGTAAGCCATTGGAGGATTTTTTAAAATGAAATGAGATTTTGAAACAATCTCAAACTAACAAAAGTTGCAAAAACAATATGAGACTTCCTGAAGCACTTGAGAGCAAATTGCTGCCCTGATGCCTGTCATTCTTGGATACATCAATGTGTGTTTTCTCCAAACAAGGATATTCTCCTATATAATCACAATACAACCATCAAAATCAGGCAAAATACAATCTATACTAATAAAAGGGTAATATGCTAATTAGACCGGACATCTTCCAGACGACCTTCCAGATGTCCTTCCTGACAAAGCCGGGTCTGAGTGAAGCCATCCACCTCTGGTCCCAGGCGCCTGCAGCTGTGGTGCAGCCCAGGCAAAGCCACCCGCCCAGGATCCCAGGCACCTGCGGCTGGCCGGAGGAGTGAATCCTGGGTCCCGGCTGCGGGGCCAAGGCAGAGGCAGTTAGGAATGATCAGGCTAGCAGGGGAACAGTTAGGGGTGATCAGGTAGGCAGGCAGAGGTGGTTAGGGGTGATCAGGTAGGCAGGCAGAGAGGTTAGGGGCAATCAGGCAGGCAGGCAAGCAGTTAGGAGCCAGTGGTCCCAGATTGCGAGAGGCAGTTGGACAGCCCCTGAGGGGTCCCGGATTGGAGAGGGTGCAGACCGGGCTAAGGGATGCCGCCCTCCCCCCCACCCGTGCACGAATTTTATGCACTGGACCTCTAGTATTATATAACTACCGTTTGATCTTGAGACTACATTCAAGTGTTTGCAATTATTCCAATAATTGCTTTGTAGCAAAAGGATCCAGGTCAGGATCAAGCGTTCTATTTAATTGTGAATCTCTTTATTTAATTTTTAATTTATTGATTTTAAAGAGAGAGAGATGAAGAGGAAGAGACAAAGACAGAGACATTGATTTGTTGTCCCATTTATTTATGCATTAATTAACTGATTCTTGTATGTGCTCTGACCAGGGATTGAACCCACAACTTTGGTGTATTGGATGATGCTCTAACCAACTGAGCTACTGGCCAGGGAATTGTGCCTCTCTCTCTCTCTCTCTCTCTCTCTCTCTCTCTCTCTCTCTCTCTCTCTCTCTCTCGCTTAATTCTCACCCAAGCATATTTTTCCATTGATTTTTAGAGGGAGTGGGAGGAAGGGGGGAGAGGGGGAGAGAGAGAGAGAGAGAGAGAGAGAGAGAGAGAGAGAGAGAAACATTGATGTGAGAGAGACCTGGACTGGGGAAAAACCTGCAACCCAGGTACCTGTCCTTGACCAGGAATCAAACCTGCCACCCTTTGGTGCACTGGCCGATGCTCTACCACTGAGCCACACTGGCCAGGACTGTGCACCTCTTTAGTCTCCTTCAGTCTGAAACAGTTCCCTAATTTCCTTGACATTCATGACGTTGACTATTTTGAAGATTAAAAGCCAGTTGTTTTGTTTACTCTTATTTAGTTTAGAATTATTTAATTGCATACAATTTTGATTTGTCACATTACTATTTAACTTTGAATATCTGAATAAAAAGGTATGGTCAGGGCCCTGGAGAGGTAGATCAGTTAGTGGGAGTGTTGTCCCAAATACCAAGGTTGGGAGTTCAATCCCTGGTCAGAGCACATACAAGAATAAGTGGAACAACAACTCTCTCTAACTCACTCTCTCTCTCTCTCTCTCTCATCATTAAGTAAAAAAAAATTTTAAAGGTACAGTCAGGCTTCTCTATATAAAGTTATTGTTTTTTTCCTTTCTGTTAACTATTTTCTAGGGAAGTACTTTGCACTAAGTAAAATCTCATTCTGCATCTAAATTTCAATTTATTTATTTACTTACTAGAGGCCTAGTGCATGGAATTCATGCACGGGGGAGGGGAGGGTCCCCTCAGCCCGGCCTGCACCCTCTCCAATCTGGGACCCCTCAGGAGATGTCTGACTGCCAGTTTAGGCCCGATTCCACAGGGAGTTGGACATGCCTCTCACAATCTGGGACCGTTGGTTCCTAACTGCTTGCCTGCCTGCCTGCCTGATCACCCCTAACCCCTCTGCCTGCCTGCTTGATCACCCCTAACCATCTCTGCCTGCTTGCCTGATCGCCCCTAACCACCTCTGCCTCGGCCCTGCACCTGGGACCCAGGATTCCCTCCTCTGGCTGGCCGCAGGCACCCGGGACCTGGGCTTCCCTCCCTCTGGCCAGCCGCAGGCACCCGGGACCCTCTGGCCAGCTTCGCCCGAGCCGCAGCCACAGCCGCAAGTGACTGTGGGTGGGCAGCTTTGCCCTCTCCTGGGCAGCAGCCACAGGCACTGGCACCTGGTACCAAAGGCGGGCAGCTTTGCCCGGGCCCGGCTTTGTTAGGAAGCAAGTCTGGTCTAATTAGCATATTACCCTTTTATTAGTATAGATATCAAAAAGGACTCAAGTATCCCCATTTAAATGGGATATAAGGATGGTAACAGATTATTTATTGATGCTCAAATTGTCCCAGACTTGGCCAGTGGGACTCCTTTCAGCCCTATTCCTGTGTTGCGCTTTCTGACTTCCTGGCACAACAAGGTATTGCAGGCTCATCTTGTACCTTTCCTGCCGTAGCCCTCGAGCTCACCATTTTTTTCTAAGAAGGTCTGCTTCATTTTAGTGAAGAATGGTATTCAGAAAACAAGATCTGAGAGCTAGGTGTGTTCATTGCTGTTGGTGTATTGCTCATCCCAGGCCTATATTAAAGGATTTTAAGCAGAAAAATATGTTCTCTAACGAATCCAAGTAAGAAAAGTAAAGTGAAAATTCTACTATTCAGAGAGAATTAATGGTGTGACTGTGAATGTCCTAAATAGTCTATCCTTATATATTACTTAAATGGGGTTATGTAGTATAGAGCTGACTTTTCATCCTATAACGTCATGGTCTCTTTCCATTTTAATTAGTATAGTATAAATTTTAGTAAATGCACATTATGGACTATGGACTCTGTCAAATGACTTATATATAGCATTTCTTATAATCATCACCTTGAGGCAGCTACAATTATTCCCATTTTCTAGGGGCAGAGGCCAAGTTTATTCACTGGGATTTAGACCTAGGCTATCATCTCACACTTTTGCATTTAATTATTCTATGTACTTGCTTCAACTTTTTAGACTATGAAAACTAATGTACTTGCCTCAACTTTTTAGATTATGAAACTAGTTTAGAGAAATGAGGTGACTTAAGTTCAGAACAATGAAGTAGAGAAGCTAGAATTCAAACCTATGTCTCTTTATCGCTAGAGTTACACTATTCAATGCAGTAGCTACTAGTTATATGTGGTTACTAAATTCTTGAAATTTATCTAGTTGAAATTGAGATGTGTTTACATATAAAGTGCATATAAGATTTTGAAGACTTAATATGGAAAAAATGTAAAATCTTATAACATTTTTATTATAATTATATATATTTTTAGATTGAATTAAGTATATTACAAGTAATTCCACCTGTTCTTTTTTTTTTTTTTTTTTTTTTTTTTTTAAATATATTTTATTGATTTTTTACAGAGAGGAAGAGAGAGGGATAGAGAGTTAGAAACATCGATGTGAGAGAAACATCGATCAGCTGCCTCCTGCACACCCCCCACTGGGGATGTGCCCGCAACCAAGGTACATGCCCTTGACCGGAATCGAACCCGGGACCCTTGAGTCCACAGGCCGACGCTCTATCCACTGAGCCAAACCGGTTTCGGCAATTCCACCTGTTCTTATTTTAATGTGGCTATTAGAAATTTTATTTATTTATTTATTTATCCTCACCAGAGAATATTTTTTCCACTGATTTTTAGAAAGAGTGGAAGGGAGGGAGGGGGAGAGACACACACATCAATGTGAGAGAGACACATCAATTGGTTGCCTCCCTGAGGTGCCTAGACAGGGATCAAACTTGCAACCCAGGTACATGCCCTTCAGTGCACCGGGCCGAAGCTATATCCACTTAGCAACATCAGCCAGGGTATGCCATTAGAAAATTCAAACCAATGGAATAGAATTGAAAGTCCAGAAATAAACCCATGTATCTATGGTCAATTGATTTTTTTACAGGGTGCCAAGACTATTCAATAGAGAAAGAATACTCTCTTCAACAAATAGTGGTGGGACGTGGTGATAACCACATGCAAAAAAATAAAATTGGATCCCTGCCTCACACTATGTACAAAATTAAGTCAAACTAGATTAAAGAGCTAAATGTAGATCTAAAACCATACAACCCTTAGAAGAAAACATAGGTGTAAGTCTTCATGACCTTGGTTTCTTAGATATGGCACCAAAGCACAACCAACCAAAAGGGGGGAAAATCAGCATTAAAAACTTGTTTTGCATCAACAGACACTATGAAAAAATGAAAAGACAACCCACAGAATGGGATAAAATATTTGTGAGTCACATATCTCATAAGCATTGAGTATCAAGAATATATAAAGAACTCATAACTCAATAATAAAAAGACAGCCTATTTAAAAATGGACAAAGAGTTTGAGTAGATGTTTCTGTAAAGAATATAATACAGCCCTGACCAGTTTGGCTCAGTGGATAGAGCATTGGGCCATGGACTGAAAGGTCCCGGGTTCGATTCCAGTCGAGGGCATGTACCATGGTTGCAGGCTCGATCCCCAGTAGGGGGCGTGCAGGGGGCATTGGATTGATGTTTCTCTCTCATCGATGTTTCTAACTCTCTATCCTCTCCCTTCCTCTCTTTAAAAAATCAATAAGAATATATTTTTTTAAAAAGAATATAATACAAACGGGTAACAACACATGAAAATGTATTCAACATCTTAGTCATTAGGGAAATGTAAACCAGAAACACTTCATTCCCAATAGCCTGACTAAAATAAAAGATAGACAATAACAAGTGTTGATGAGGTTGTGTAGAAATTGGAATCCTCATACATTGCTTGTGGGGATATAAAATGATGTAGCTGCTTTTGAAAACAGTTTGGTAGTTCCTTCAAAAGTTAAACACGGGGTTGACTAAACGACTCAGCAGTGTCACTCCTAGGCATATACCCAGGAAAAGAGGAAATATATTTTCACCCAAAAATTTGTACATGAATGATCATAACAGCATTCTTTGTGATACTCAAAAAGGGAAACAATCACAGGTCTATCAATTGACGAATCAATTAAAAATGTAGTATGTCTATATTTTAGAATATGATTCAACCATAAAGAAGAGTGAATCATGTTGCAACATGGGCGAACCTTGAAACATACTAAGAAGCCAGTGTAAAAAGGCCACATAATGTATGATTCTGTTTATCTGAAATAAAGGTCCAGAACAGCCAAATCCTGTAAAGTAGAAGTTGTCATGGGTTGGGAAATGGGGAATGACTACTAATGGGTACTGGGTTTCTTTTGATTCCGAAATCGGATAGTGGTGGTGGTTGCAAAACTTTGTGAATGTAGTGAAAAACACTAAATTCTACACTCTAAAAGGTCGAATTGTATAGCATATGAGTTATATCTCAATAGAAATTTACATATGTGGCTTCCATTATATTTTTACTGGAAAGCACTCTTCTAGAATATTAACCATGATGCCAGGCACCAGGAGATACCATAATACAGTCTTTGGATGGTGATCTCACAGCAAGAGCCTGAGCTGCAGTCCCATTCCACAGACCCTGGGCCACTTGTTCTTTCCCTGTGATGTGATGGTCGTCCCCTTACCAGCTCTGTGGCTGCATGGGGGTGGCAGAAGCATCACCAACCTTATTCCCCAGGTCCGGGACACCCTGGTGCTGGCAGACAAGCCCTTCTTCCTGGTGCTGGAGGAAGATGGCACAGTGATAGAGACAGAAGAGTATTTCCAAACCCTGGCAGACGACACAGTGTTCATGGCCCTCCAGAAGGGGCAGAAATGGCAGCCCGCATCAGACCAGGTGAGGTGCCACCTGTGGAGGGAAAACACTGGGAATCAGAAGTCCTTGAGGGGTGCCAACCAACACACTTGTCTCGACGCAGGGCTCTAGGTACCAACTCTCCCTCTCCCGTAAGCCTGCCAAGAAGATCGATGTGGCCCGTGTAACTTTTGACCTGTACAAGCTGAACCCACAGGACTTCATTGGCTGCCTGAATGTAAAGGCAACTCTCTACGGCACATACTCCCTTTCCTACAATCTTCACTGCTACGGGGCCAAGCGCATCATGAAGTGAGTGAATTGGGGTTCGCTGGGGGCAGGGTGGGTATGCAGCAATGGGAGAGCCCCTATCTGCTCACATGGACCTCAGCCTTTTAGGGCCTGGAACTGGTATTGATGCTGACAAAGCATGACAGCATGCGCTAGATCTTACGGCTGAACTAGTGCTTTACATTTCACTAATGTATGCCAAAGGGGTACACATACTCCTCCAGGTAGAACTGGGATACATTTAAGTTTTGTTTGTTTTTTAAAAAATATATATTCTATTGATTTTTCACAGAGAGGAAGGGAGAGGGATAGAGAGTTAGAAACATCGATGAGAGAGAAACATTGATCAGCTGCCTCTTGCACAACCCCAACTGGGGATGTGCCCGCAACCAAGGTACATGCCCTTGACCGGAATCGAACCTGGGACCTTTCAGTCTGCAGGCCGACACTCTATCCACTGAGCCAAACCGGTTTTGGCTAGTTTTTCTAATTATCTTCTATTATAACAATTATTTTTTTCACTTAAAATAGTAAGTTTTCCTAAGTAGTTTTCTAATCAACTGTTAAAAATTAACATGTGTCAAAGATTTTATTGAATTCACTAATTAATGAGAGAAAAGAAGTTACAATCAGTTCCAAGGAGAATTCAAAACCCCACCTATATGTATGTCCATCAAGAATACTGAAATAGCCGAAACCGGTTTGGCTCAGTGGATAGAGCGTCGGTCTGCGGACTGAGAGGTCCCAGGTTCGATTCCTGGTCAAGGGCATGTTCATTGGTTGCGGGCACATCCCTGGTGGGGGGTGTGCAGGAGGCAGCTGGTCGATGTATCTCTCTCATCGATGTTTCTAGCCCTCTATCCCTCTCCCTTTCTCTCTGTGAAAAATCAATAAAATATATTAAAAATAAAAAAAAAAAAGAAAGAATACTGAAATAGCCCTATCCGGTTTGGCTCATTGGATAGAGCGTTGGCCTGCGGACTGAAGGGTCCCAGGTTCGATTCCGGTCAAGGGCATGTACCTTGGTTGCGAGCACATCCCCAGTGGGGAGTGTGCAGAAGGCAGCTAAATTGATGTTTCTAACTCTCTATCCCTCTCCCTTCCTCTCTGTAAAAAAATCAATAAAATATATTTTAAATAAATAAATTAACAAATAAATAAATAAAATTAAACAAACAAATAAATAAATGGCCTTGTTAAATGAGCTTGAATTTTGGACATCTCAATTAAGGTACAATTGCAGGTAATGCCTGTAGACCCTTTCCCATCTGCTGGGGGAAGGCAGCATCTGTTCCTATCTGCATATCACTCTGCAAGTTATGAAATTATCAAGGGAGCATGGGGAGGAGCATTTAGAAGATGCAGCCGGGAGTTTTCTCTGTACTTTAACTCCACTGCCTTCTCATTCCACCCAGGGAAGCTCTTCGCTGGGCCCTCTTCAGCATGCAGGCCACAGGCCACATGCTGCTCGGCACCTCCTGTTACATGCAGCAGCTTCTGGATGCCACCGAGGAAGGGCAGCCCCCGAAGGGCAAGGCCCCCTCCCTCATCCCGACCTGTCTGAAGATACTGCAATGAAGGCCCAAGTCCTCGAAGGCCTTCTCCAGCCAAGGACTAGCCTGGGAATCCCATGCTCAGCTGGTAGCGCCCACAAGCCTGGCAGTTAGAGAGCTTCTTATCTCCCTACATCTCCCTCACCCACACAGGACCATGAATGTGGAAGCAGGAGGAAGGGCTGGAAACCTGGGATGGGATGGCCAAAGCAAAGATGAGGGCTTTTGTCCCGGCCTAGCTCCTCCCTGTCCGAGGTAGCTTAGCTGACCAAGACTGTTCGCCAGCACGCTAGGCATGAAGTCTGCCCCTCAGCTACCGGTCTTCACATGCTATACTTTCATCACACTCCCTACCTCCTGGCCCCCATCCCTAATAGTCCTGAGTGAACGGTCAGGCCCATTAGTATATGATATTAGAGAGTTGGCAATAAATGATTTATGCTGATACATCTTTGCCTGTGTTCTTTGGAGATGAGGGTGGAGTTCTATCTGGAAGGTTAGACAGGTCTAAAGGAAAAGAGGAATCTATTGTCAAACCAGTCTCCAAAATGTGGGGTTATAGGAAACAGCACTTTTTCTGCCAAAAATGTCTGCTTAATCAGAGACTTGAGCAAACCATATAATCCATACACTAAGTAACAATTTACAAAAGAAATTTGCCTATCGGAAGGGCTTTGATGGGCAGGGTGGGATTAAGGCACTCTTCTAACTTCTCACTGTTGCATTTTATTACAATCTTTTTTTTTTTTTTTTTACAGAGAGGAAGGGAGAGGGATAGAGAGTTAAGAAACATCAATGAGAGAGAAACATCCACCAGCTGCCTCCTGCACACCTCCTACTGGGGATGTGCCCGCAACCAAGGTACATGCCCTTGACCGGAATCGAACCTGGGACCCTTGAGTCCGCAGGCCGACGCTCTATCCACTGAGCCAAACCGGTTAGGGCAATTACAATCTTTTAATTGTTTAGGCGGTAAAGCACTAACCAAGCTGTAACACAGCTCTCAATCAATGCTTTCCCTAGCTTGCCAGACAGTTCAGAACTTTCAGCCTCAGGATTTCAAAATGAGCTGTTAGGTAGCCACAAAGAATATTGATTTCTCATCAGTGTGAGCTGGCATTTTTCAATATAGGACAACTCAAAACAAAACAAGCAAGAAATGTTTGCAGTGACCACGCTTTATAGTCTGTAACTCTCAGATTAAAAATCAATAGAAAAAATATCTGACCCTTACTTAAAGTCTACTTGGGTTTATTAAGAACAAAGACAAAGGCCTGGGTTGGAGAGTTAATGCTGGCAGCTGACCCATACCCTGCAGCTTGTGTGGGAGGAGCTGCCAGAGCTAGCAAAACCCTTTCTACTCTGGGCTTTCCTGCTCTTGCAGTTATGGCCAGAGGCTCGGCTCCGTGCCACCCTGGCTCCATGGGGTCGGCCTTCTCACATGGAGGCATGTTGTTTATTATCAGCACAGAAGCTGTTTCTGGTCACCCTTCGCTGAGTCTGTGGCCTACCTGTTCCTCCTGTAAAGTCAGTCACGCACTGAGTTGGGCTGGGGGTGGAAGAGGCTTGGACTTTTGTCTCCACTCCCCCTCCTTCTGAGATTCAGAGCTTCACAAAGGAGTACTGAGTGACTGACATCGTCCCCATACACCATGGTTGGAGGTTTGATTCAGAGCTTCACAAAGAAGTACTGAGTGACTGACTCTTGACACTGAGCCCTCCCAGCCCAGGAAAACTTAGGTTCTTCCTTTTCTTCAAAGAGCGTGGAGATGAACGGAGTCACACCAGCAGTGGGCAGTGAATAGGAGAAGACAGGCCTTGATGAGTCTGGAGCACGTGGAGGGAAAATTTCAGAGTGTGGGAACTCAAGTCTCAACAGGGTCAGCAGCCAGTCCAAGTAGAGGAATGGTCCATTCGGGGGCCAGTGGAGGAGAGGTCTGTTGCAGTTAGAGCAGGCAGCGTCCCAGCCACTCAGCCTTAGTCTTTCCATCTTGCTCAAGCTGGCACAGAAGACCTTTCAAAGGAAGGATTCTAAAATACCGTGGGGCCTACCCTGACTGGGTAGCTCAGTTGGTTAGAGCAGTGGTCGGCAAACTCATTAGTCAACAGAGCCAAATATCAAGAGTACAATGATTGAAATTTCTTTTGAGAGCCAACTTTTTTAAACTTAAATTTCTTCTAACGCTATTTCTTCAAAATAGACTCACCCAGGCCGTGGTATTTTGTGGAAGAGCCACACTCAAGGAGCCAAAGAGCCTCATGTGGCTCGCGAGCCGCAGTTTGCCAACCACTGGGTTAGAGCATCATCCCCATACACCATGGTTGGAGGTTCGATCCCCAGTCAGGGCACATACAAGAATTAATCTATGAATGCATAAATAAGTGGAACAACAAATTGATGTTTCTCTCTCCTTTCCTTTCTTTCTCTAAAATCAGTAAATAAAAATTTAAAATACCATGGGACTTGCCCTAGCCGGTTTGGCTCAGTGGATAGAGCATTGGCCTGTGGACTGAAGGGTCCCAGGTTTGATTCCAGTCAAGTGCACATGCCCAGATTTCGGGCTCAATTCCCAATAGGGGGAGTGCAGGAGACAGCCAATCAATGATTCTCTCTCGTCATTGATGTTTCTTTTTTTTTTTTTTTTTTTTTAATATATTTTATTGATTTTTCACAGAGAGGAAGAGAGAGGGATAGAGAGTTAGAAACATCGATGATAGAGAAACATCGATCAGCTGCCTCTTGCACAACCCCTACTGGGGATGTGCCCGCAACCAAGGTACATGCCCTCGACCGGAATCGAACCTGGGACCTTTCAATCCGCAGGCTGAGGCTCTATCCACTGAGCCAAACCGGTTTCGGCATCGTCATTGATGTTTCTATCTCTCTCCCTCTCCCTTCCTCTCTGAAATCAATCCTATAAAATAAAAGGGTAATATGCAAATTGTCCCCTCGACTGGGAGTTCCACCTGAGTTCAACCAGAGGGCTGGGCTGGCCCGACAACCACCCAGGGCCCCTGCCCCAGGCCAGCCCCATCCCTGATCGCCTCCCCACCCCCCTACACCCCCCCCATCGAGGGCAGGGCTGGCCCGCCAACCACTTGCGGCCCCTCCCCCAGGCTGGCCTGACCAGATCACCCTGATCGGGGCTGGCCACTGGACCCCCACCCATGCACAAATTCATGCACTGGGCCTCTAGTAATAAATAAAAAATAAATAAATAAATACCATGGAACCTGTGACAAAGCACAGTAATGGCCAAGCCCCAAACAAGATAAAACCACACCACTTGCATTATTGCCAAAGTTCTTGCTAGTCCTGTCTATATTTGCTCACATCTATTTAAAAATTGGTTATTTAAATATTTGAATTAGAAAAAGTTCTTGAGGTATAACTTACATATACTAAAATTTACCCTTTTAAGGTATATACTAGTAGTTCAATTAACTTTGGGCAAATTGATACAGTATGTAGCCACCACTTCCAGCATGCCAAAAAGCTCCTTTATGCCCCTTTCTAGTCAATCCTATTCCCCCACCCACTCCAAGCCCTTGGCATCCACTTGGTTTTCTGCCAAAATAGTTAGCCTTTTCTAAAATGTCATGTATATAGAATCACACAGTCTTTTAAAAATTTAGTTCTATCAAATTTTAGTTTTGAAATTTTTTATTATTTAAAAATTTTTATGAAACTTAGTCTTTTATGCTTGATTTATATATTTAAACTAGATATTTATATATGTATCTATTTATATAAAAGCCTAAGCAACCGTTACAACCGGATGACCAGATGACCAGCCGGTAGCTATGATGTGCACTGACCACCAGAGGACAGACGCTCAACACAGGAGCTGCCCCCTGGTGGTCAGTGTGCTCCCATAGCCAACCTCCCATGATCCCTGCCCCCAGTTGGCTGGCCCCAATGGCCTTGATCAGCCCTGATCACTGGCCAGGCCAAGGGACCCCACCTGTGCACAAATTTGTGCACCAGGCCTCTAGTGTATATATATATATATATATATATATATATATATATATATATATATATATATATATGTGTGTGTGTGTGTGTGTGTGTGTATGAAATATATATATATATGAAATATATCAATGAGATAAAAAATTTAAGCAGTTCCAAAGGGAAAACATATTTATT
This sequence comes from Eptesicus fuscus, assembly GCF_027574615.1. Taxonomy (NCBI): domain Eukaryota; kingdom Metazoa; phylum Chordata; class Mammalia; order Chiroptera; family Vespertilionidae; genus Eptesicus; species Eptesicus fuscus. The sequence continues at coordinate 37,100,080 of NC_072490.1, forward strand.
CATCTTCTCACCTCTGATTCCTTCTCCAAAAGCAAACACCTTGTTTTTGTGTGTCCTTTTGAAACCGGACACAAAACAGGTCCGGGGCTGCCTGTCACTACTTGAGCCAAATTAAGCAGAGACAAGGTTGAATTACATGAGCATTTAATCCAATAATGCCAGCTGTATGGAGAGAGCAGCAGGTCATCCTGAAAATTTTGCTCTAACATCTCCTACTCATTGGCTGATTATATATGGATAAGGAAGAAGGGCTACATGCAAGGGGGAAGGGGGACAGGAGAAGGGCTGCAGGATCCATGGTCCCTATGTCTCCTTCCAGGATCTTGAAGTCCAATAACAAGGTAGTTAACTTACTATGATGTTAAAAACCAGCTCAGCCTGTTCCTGGGACTGGAGAATGGTCAGCATTCCTGAGGCGAATTCCCAGAGGGGGTCAGGGTCCAGGCACAGCAACAAATCAAGTGTTTCCTGTCCTTGATTTGCTCTCAAAATGAATTTTTTGAGTAATGGACCTATCCAGGCTCCAAGGCATTGTATCTTTTTACAGCCTTGTTTTTCTTCTTATAACAGATTCTCCAGTTTCCCAGGATCTGTAAGAAAACCTGTTATAGCCCGCCCAGCCGGTGTGGCTCTGTGGTTGAGCTTGACCCATGCACCAAGAAGTCCAATTCTCAGTCGGGGCATACGCCCGGGTTATGGGCTGGAGGCAGCCAATCAGTATTGCATGGATGTTTCTATCTCCTTCTCCCTCTCCCTTCCTTTCTCTCTCAAATCAATAAAAACACACTTAAAAAAATTTTTTTAAAACCTCTTACCTATAGTTAGTAAAATGAATAATCATTAAACAAGTGTGGTCCTATTCCTATTATGTGCCCTTCTCCCTATCACTTTCAGAAATCCAGGAGTATATAAATAAAACAAATGTACATAAATCGCACACACATATAGTCATGCACCCCATAATGATGGGGATAGTTCTGGGAAATGCAACGTTAGACAATTTCATTGTTGTGTGAATATTATAGAGTGCACTTACACAAACCTAAATGGTATAGCCTACTACACACCTAGGCTACAATCCTGTATAGCATGTTACTGTACAAAACAACATGAGATGAAATCAAGCACAAAAGAAAATTATGCAATTCATTGATCAGTAAGTATGAGATGTATGATCCTGCTGCTAGTATAACATGGCATACTGTTTTATGGCAAACGTTTTTTAATAAGTAGAAAGAGTACACTCTAAAGTAATGATAAAAACATAGTATAGTGAATACATAAACCAGTCCCATAGCCGTTTATTACTATTTTTAAGTATTATGTACTGTACATAATTGTATACACTATACTTTTCTATGAAAGGCAGTGCAGTAGGTTTGTCTACACCAGCATCACCACAAACATGTGCGTTAAGCATTGTGCTATGACAGTGTAACAGCTTCAACCTCACTAGGCGATAGTAATATTCAACTCCATTATAATCTTTTTTTTTAATATGTTTTTATTGATTTCAGAGAGGAAGAGAGAGGGAAAGAGATAGAAACATCAATGATGAGAGGGAATCATTGATTGGCTGCCTCCCGAACGCCCCCCAAAGGGGATCGAGCCTGCAATCCTAGCATGTGCCCCCGACCAGAATCAAACCCGGGACCCTTCAGTCCGCAGGCCGATACTCTATCTATTGAGCCAACCCGGCCAGGGCTCCATTATAATCTTTTTAAAAAATATTTTTAAATGATTTTTTTAGATGGAGAGAAACATCAATGTGAGAGGTTTTTTAAAGATATTTTTAAAAATTTTTAGAGAGACAGGGAGAGGGAGAAAAAGAAAAACATCGATATGAAAGTGAAACATCAATCGGTGGGAACACCCTGTACCAGGGATTGAGCCTGCAACCCAGGCATGTGCCCTGACCTAAAGAGAACCAATGACCTTTTTGTGCATAGGACGAAGCCTAACCAACTGAGCCACACTGGCCAGGGCTCTATTATAATTTTATGGGAACACCATCACATGTGGTCTGTAGTTTACCGAAATGTCATTATGTGGAGCATGGCTATATGTGTGTGTGTGTGTGTATATATTTTTATTAGGGCCCTCTAATTCATGTGGAACAACATCTGAATAGCACAATATACCTAAGTATCATTGCTGATCAAGTTCATCCTATCATGTTGATGGCATATCCCAATGGAGATGGCTTCTTCCAACAAGACAATGCGCCATGCCACGGTGCTCGTATTGTGCAGGAGTGGTTTCAAGAACATGAGGGAGACTTTACCTTGCTTAGGTGGCCCCACAATCACCAGATCTCAATCCAATTGAGCATTTGTGGGACAAAGTTAAAAGAGCCATCAGGCAGCTGGTTCCACAACCATTAAATCTCACAGAACTGGACAGTGCTATTCATCAGGCATGGTGTCAGATTCCTCGCATCACCTTTCAACATCTCGTGGAGTCAATGCCAAGAAGAATCGCCGCAGTATTGAAGGCAAAAAGTGGTCCAACTGATGGAGTGGTCATAATAATCTGGCCACTCAGTACACACACACACACACACACACACACACACACACACAGTGCATGCAATTCTAGTCACACTGCCCTTCACTTTGGTGTTTTTTTTTTTAATATTTCTGGAGATTGAGTCATATCAGCACATATAGACCTATACATTCCTTAATGGCTGCATGGTCTGGATGTGTTACAATTGACTTAGCAATCCCTCTATTGATGGGTTTAGGTTAATTTGAAGTTTTTTGTTAATGCAAACAATGCATTAAAAGTTATAGTGCTCTTGGTAAATAAATAAAACAATGCACAGGTTGCATGTGACCTTTCCATAGTTGTAATTACAGAACAGAATCCATTTTGTTCTTTCTTTCTTTTTTTTTTTTTACTTAGTTCATTTCTCTTGTTGTTCCCTCCCTCTGCTTCCTGGTAAATTTCTGTAAGTTCTTCACACCTGCCAATCATAACCCATGCTTGGACACCTTTTCTGATTTCACCTGGTTTCTCACTCCTCTCTCTCTAAATCTGCACAGGGTTTATCAAGGTGTGTTGTGATGCTGTGATCTGAACTGTATCCACTTGGTTGAACTTCTTGTGAGTAGTGCCTGGGTCTTGCTGATCTGTGTTCCCCAGTTGCCAGGGCCTGGAATAGAGTTAGCATTAAAAACATGTTGAATAGCCCTAGCCAGTTTGGCTCAGTGGATAGAGCGTCGGCCTATAGACTGAAAGGTCCCAGGTTCGATTCCGGTCAAGGGCATGTACATTGGTTGCGGGCACATCCCCGGTAGGGGGTGTGCAAGAGGCAGCTGGTCGATGTTTCTCTCTCATCGATGTTTCTAGCTCTCTGTCCCTCTCCTTTCCTCTCTGTAAAAAGTCAATAAAATATATTTAAAAAAAAAAAAAAGATATTGAATAGCCCTAGCCAGTTTGGTTCAGTGGATAGAGTGTTGGCCTATAGACTGAAGAGTTCCGGGTTAGATTCTGGTCAAGGGCACATGCCCGGGTTGTGGGCTCGATCCCCAGTGGGGGGCGTGCAGGAGGCAGCCGATCTGTGGTTCTCTCTCATCTTTGATGTTTCTATCTCTCTCCCTCTCCCTTCCCTTCTGAAATAAATAAAAAAAATATTTTTTAAAAATGTTGAATAGGTGATGTATTAGATTTATTTCCCGTATAGAGCTAATCACAGGACAATTTATGTTTCCAGTGTTGAGGCTTGTTTTGTTTTTGCTTTGATAAATAATGCTTTAGTGAATCTCCTGCCTCTGGACTTTTTCTCCTTTTGGATTATGCACCAGGCTGTCCTTCCAAGCAGTTTACTGGATTCCCCTCTCCCCCTACCCGCAACTTGCCTTAAGATAGTGTGCATAACAGTGGCTTTTTGAAGTCAGAGGTAGAAAACCTTAACGTTCGTTCAGTTTTGTCCTGAGACAGCCTCTCTGACCCTGATGAATTCCTTCTCTGCTCTGTGTCTCAGGTTCCCTGTCAACATTAAGAAATAATTCAAACCTGTGAAGAATTTTTGTGAGTTTATTTGAGCCAAACAGCCGACAAATGCCGGGAAGCAAAATCTCAATGGACTGAGATAATGCTCTGGAGAATGGCAGGTATGCACTTTGTGTCTGTCCTTTTTTTTAATATATATATTTTATTTATTTAAGAGAGAAGGGGGGAGAGATAGAAACATCAATGATGAGAAAGAATCATTGATTGGCTGCCTCCTGCACGCCCCCTACTGGGAGGGGAGGTGTCGAGCCCACAATCCAGGCTTGTGCCCTTGGCCCAAATGGAACCTGGGACCCTTTAGTCCGCAGGCGGATGCTCTATCCACTGAGCCAAACCCGCTAGGGCTGCACCTTGTTTTATACATTACAATCAAAAGAGGAGACCTAAGTGAGTTACAAGAAATCCATCCGTGATAGATTAGGGAGGTGGGAGAAAGCAAAGTGGGGCGGAGGAGGGAGGGGAAACTCTGGGATTGGATAAAAAGTAAAATGATAGACACACTTTTTACTTAGGTGGGTGCAGGACAGTTAACAGTCAACCAATTAACTCAATAACAACAAGGGAATTTGTGGTCTCTGCAGACTGGTGCCTGTGCTTTGAGGGGGTCTGGAAAAAGGAAAATTACTTTGACATTCCAACGATATGTATCACAGGTGCAAAAGAACAACAGAAAGTCTCAGTTATGATAAAGACTGACCTTTTTCAGGTAAGATACTGGCCTAGAACATGACTACCCACCATAAACGGCTTTTCGTTTTCCAGGTTTTAATTTCAGACCATCCTTTGTGGTTACTTTAGGTCTCTGAGTTTGCAAGGTGGCCACGCAGGCTTCCCTTACCTAGCCAGGTTAGCATGCGGCCTCTTTCCGTCCAACCTTTCGCCCGCTTTGTAGGCAGAGAGCCTCTCTGACCTGACAAATTCCTTCTCTACTCTGTGCCTCAGGTTCCCCAAACGCACTGCGAGCACTAAGACACTTCCTTCCGGGCGAAGGCAAAGTCCCGCCTTCTCACGGCTCTAAAGGCCCACCTTCTTGCTTTTCCGATTGACAGTCGATCCGACCAATCAGCGTGCTGTGGGCTAGCAGGCGGCGTGGGGCTGCCCTCTGGACACATGCGCACTGATTTCGCAGGGGGAAATGGGTGGCTGCCGGGTGTTGTGCCCAGTCTGGGGTGGCTGGTGGCGGGGGCCAGGGGTCGGCTCAGCTCGCAAGGTCGCAGGCTTTGGCACCGAGGCCCGGTGATTACACACATCCCCATACACACTTCCGGGGGGTGGGGGGTTTGGGGAAAGGTGTGTGCGAGATCTGGAGTTAGGAAGATATGGGTTCTAAGACTGGTTCTGCTGTATGATGGCACATTAGTCACTAGTCCTCTCTGAGCCTCAGTTTCCTCCTCTGTAAAATGGGGCCAGTTTAGGAAGGGTGTGTGGAGGTAAGAATGGGCAGCACCTCGGTAAACACACTCCCCTGTTGCTTACTCCACCTTTTCCAGGCGTCAGCTGCAACCTCGAGGCTCCAGCAAACGATCAGGGTCCCTGGGAAACCAGCCCTTCCCAGGGCTGCTGCAGCCAGAGAACCTCAGCCGGGAGGAGCTGGTCGATGTGCTGAGGGCATCTGTGGTGGACCAGAAAGGTGAGCGTGAGCGAGACAGCTGCCCCTAGCCTTCTGGCCAACTGAATGGGCTCCCTATTAAAAGCCTTTAGCGTCGAATCCTGGTCTGCCTCCTATTAGATTCATGGGCAGGAATGAGCCACATAATCTCTCTGAGCCTCGGCATTATGGGAATGGGGTATGGGGTGGGAGGGTGGAAAGAACTAGAGAGTATTAAACACAGTAGGCATTTCAGAATGGGAATTGCTGTAATAAATTGCTGACTGATGGACAAAACACAAGCTTTGGAGTCGGATCTAGGCTCTGTAATCAGCTTGCTGTGTGGCTTTAGGAAAGTAACAGTTTGAGCCTCAGTCTTCATTCAGCCATTTAATACTTCTCTTAACTATTTATTGAGCATAGGGTATGTTCCAGACACCAGGCAATAGCTAAGCTATACAAGATAAATATGGTTCCTGCACTCAGCGAGCCAATATTTTAGTGGGAGAAATGGATTTAAAAAATGAACTAGGTACTTACTAGTGATCAGTGCTATGAATAAAACAGTGGTATGACGGTGAGGGACTGTAGGAGTGGGGCAGACATTAGATTGCAGAATTAGGGCTCTCTGCTAGTGACGTTTGAGCCAGGATGATGAAGGACACAGACATGAAAATCTGGGACAGAAGAAACAGCAAATGCAAAGGCCCTGAGGTGGCAGGAGCTTAGCCTATGTGAGGGACAGGAAGAAGTCTAGTTTAGGGTGCGGTTGATAACATGTCTGAGAGTTGTGGTGGGGCCTCAGGATAAGATGAATTGAGCCAGAGGGAAGGGGGGGCAGGGGCTGGATGGGAGGGGCAAAGGGAGTGGGAAAATGGGACATCTGTAATAGTGTCAATAATAAAAATAAAGAAAAAAAGATGAATTGAGAAAGTGCTTTGTAAACTCTAACTGCTGCTTTTTCTGCCAATGATGTTCCTGTATGTATGTTTTAGGACCACTAGTGACGCTGAACAAGCCACAGGGTCTTCCAGTGACAGGTATGGGCAGGGGAAGGCGATGCACTGAAAGGGGGTTTGATGTCTCTAAGGAGGGAATAGTGAAAAGAAGGGGATGATGGGATAGAGTTGCCTCTGGAGCAACTTGTATTTTTTCTTTTTTCCCAGGAAAACCAGGAGAGCTGACATTGTTCTCTGTGCTGCCAGAGCTGAGCCAGTCCCTGGGGCTTGGGGAGCAGGAGCTCCAGGTTGTCCGAGCATGTGGGAAGTAAGTGGTGGGGGTGATAGGAAGGTAGGATAGGCATCCATCTAGGGTTAGGGAACAGTTGCTTGGAAATAAGCCGAGGCATTTCCATGGCTGGTTTGGGATCGTAGAGATAGAATACAAGGTGCAGGAGGGAACAGACAGATCTGGGTTCAAATCCTCATGCACAAACTGGGATCTTGGGCAAAGCATGAAACCGCACTGAGCCTCAGTTTCCCTTATCATTACATAGAGCTAATAATCGCAATGTTCAGTATGCAGTCACTTTTCCAAGTCCATACTCATGGCAGGCATTGGCCATGAATTGATCATCGATATTCTTTCTTCTAACTGCCATCAATTAGAGATGGTACTTGAGAAGAAATATTTTTGCACTTTCACAAACTCTTTGGCTTGTTTGTGGGGAATTTAATGACTTCAGAGCTAATATATATGAAATTAGTAGTATAGGGCCTGGCACATGGTGGACCCACAGCAATTGGTGGTAATTGTTATGACATTTACCTCTGTGCTCCCTGGGATCCAAGGTGGAATGAGAGACACATTGAGCTACAGAGCCTTTATCAAGCACGAGGAAGCCCTGTTTCCCAGGAGGAGGTCTGGGTTATAATCTGGCATTACTGTTTGGCCTTAAACAGGTCAGTGTTCCTCCCTTTTTTGTGAATGAGCCCAAGGGACTTTAACTTTCATGACCTGTCCCCTTCCTTCAGGGAGGCCTCTGGGCTTGTACTCCTCTCCAGTTGTCCCCAGACAGCAAGCCGCCTCCAGAAGTTCTTCGCCTGCTCACGAAGAGCCCAGAGACCCACAGCCACCTACTGGTGAGAGGTGCTGCCAGGCTCCCATGGCAGTGGGGAGGTCCCGCCACGCCTCTCTGTGACCGCCTCCTGCCTCTTTCTCAGGGCTGTCACTGATGGGATCCCCGCTACTTCTGAGGGGAAGATCCAAGCAGCTCTGAAACTGGAATACGTTGATGGCGTTGGTTTCGTGAGTCAGGGTCTGGGTGGGGAACAGGAGGAGACTCTCCAGACATGCTACTCTTACAGGGGAGTTGAGGGCATAGACTCGAGGTAGCTGGCTCTCCTGTCTCCCAAAACAGGCAAGTGACCACTGCCTATCCTGCCTGTCCTGAGTAGCCGGGAGGGTTTGGGTATAGCTCCCGGGTGTGTGTGTGAAGCGTGTTCATTCTCGGGGGGCTGATACCACAGGCAGTTCCAGTGAAGTCCCCGTCCCGAAAGGACATCCTGGAAGGTGTCAAGAGGACCCTAAGCCACTTCCGTGTGGTGGCCACCGGCCCTGGCTGTGCTCTGGTCCAGCTGCAACCACTAACAGGTGGGTCTAGAGCCCCAGCCAGACTTTAGAACTGCATTTGGCTGGGGAGGTGAGGGAGTGGGAGGAAGGTGGTAGTGTTAGGAGCAGCCCGGGGAGCATTTGATGGACCCCAAAGGTGTATGCGACCAGGCCCAGCTTGTCTTCTGTTGTCAATCTAATGGTCATTCCTTTGTAGCTCATCGGTTTTCTCTCTTAGTTATTGATCTCAGGGTCTTCTCTTTGTCTTTGGTGTTCTGTAGTTTCCCTATGATAAATCTAGGTGTGGGGGTTTATTTTTATTTATGTTGCTTGGGATTCACTGTGCTTCCTGAATCTGAAGATTAATATATTTCATCAATCCTGGAAAGTTCTCTTTCCAAATGTTGTGCCTCTTGCATTCTTTCTATTCTCTTCCTTTTCAATGCCTAATAGACATGTCTGACCTTCTCATTCTATTCCCTATTAACTTTTCTTTCCTAATTTTTTATTTCTTTATCTCTGCTGCATTCTGGGTAACTTCTTTTAATTGATTTGAGAGAGAGAGAGAGCGAGGAAGGAAGGGAGAGAAACACCCATCTGATGCTCCACTTATTTATGCAGTCATTGGCTGATTCTGGATGTGCGTTGACTGGGATTGAACCCTCAACCTTGGTGTATTGGGATGACACTCTAACCAACTGAGTTACCTGGCCAGGGCCTGGGTAATTTCTTTAGATCTATCTTCCAGTTGAGTACTTTTCCTTTAATTGGATCTAATCTGCAAATTTAACCTATCCATTGACTATATTTTTCACTTCTAGGAGTTCTATTTGGGTCTTTTTATAAATACAAATGGCCTTTTAAAAAACCAGTCATGCTTTTTTACCCATATTATTTGGTCTTTAATCATTTTAAACAATTGTGTTTCTATAATTCCACTGTCTGAAATTCTTGAGGGTATAATTCTGTTGTGTTTCCCACCGACTCTCTCACGTGGTGGGTTAGGTTCAGCTGGGCTCCTGTGGAAACCCTTTATTGCCTCATTGGATGCGGGCCCTTTGGGAGAGGTTTCGCCTTTGCTTCTGCTGAATGCCTCAGCACTATCACTACTTTAGGATCTCCCTACATATTGGTTTCAGTCAGAAGTTCACAGATCATTCGAGACGTCTTAGAGCCCCAAACCTGTGTGAGAACAGGCTCATGACTATGAATTTTAAGGGGAATGGTTCATTCCTCTTATCTAGTTCTAAGGTAATCATCTGCCTTCCTTGGTGGCTGGCTTTTTCTCCCGTCCACCATTTTCACTGGGGCAGCAAGGCCTCATCCCTGGCCTCCGGGGTAGCTACTTAAACCCGGCCCCCCTGGATATCAAGATTGGCAGCACTCCTAGAAGAGGTGAAATGTTGGCTCGTGTGTGTTCTAGATTTGTTTTCCTTTTTGTGTTTTGGTCTTGAGGACCTTACTTGCCTGTGTACCCAGTTGTGTCTTTAAAAGATTGATTGTTATGTCTTCCCAGTGTTTCTAGGTGGTTTATCGCAAGAGGGTTTTTAGATTTTTACCAGACATAGAAGCAGAGTACAGCTCCCGGGTTTAAATCCCAGTTTATGGTGGTAGGCAAGTCACTTCTCTTTGAGCTTTGGTTTTCCAAGATGATAGTATGACCCACCTTACAGGGCAGCCATGACAATTAAATAAGTTTGTATATGTGAAACATTTTGTACCATATCTAGCACATGGCCCCCTCATTTCTGTTTTTGCCAAGGTACTTTTGGTTGTACGTTTCCCAAAAGCTAGTTCAAATTGGTGTAAGACAAAAAGAAAGAATTTATTGGCTCACATAATTTGGCTGGACCAGAGGCTCAGAGGATGTCATCAGGAAGCTGTTTCTCCACTTCTTCTTGCCTCCCGTACATTGGCTTCTTTCTCCCACAGGCTCTCCCCTGGTGAAGGTGGAGATGGCCAGGGCTCCAGCAGCTCCGGGCTCCCACCCCCCCAGTTCAGCACCCCAGCAGGAAAGAACATGCTTTATACCCAGTAGCTTTAGCAATAAATTCAGGGTTGCCTCTCTTCATGGGTGAATCTCACAGGCCAGGTGGGTTGACAGCTGTGACTATCCTGACCTGGTCATGTGCCCTGCTGTGGAGGCCGGGGCAGTAGCATCAGCCTCACTAAAACCACCTGATCTGAGAATGGGGGTGGTGTTTCCCCAGAGGAAATGGGGACAGGTGATATTGGGTAGGACAGAGAGCAGCTGCTAACCATCTGATCTCTCTCCTATCTCCTAGTGTTCCCCAGTCAGCTACAGGTACACATGGCACTCCAGCTCTGCCCTGTGCTCGGGGACCACACGTATTCAGCCCGCGTGGGCACTGTCCTGGGCCAACGCTTTCTACTGCCAGCTGAGAGCACCAAGCCCCCAAAACAGGTACCCAAGCTGACCTGACCTGTCTTCTGCCTCCTGGGGGTGGGCTGGGGGACGAGGGTGGGCAGATCTCCAGACCTTAACCTCTGCAGCTTGGGACTGGGAGGCGGTCCCTCTTGGCTTCCAAAGGTACTGTAGCCCTGTCTGGCTGTATGGCCCTGAGCAAGTGACACCCCCTCTCCTGGGCCTCATTCTGCCCCATCTGTTCACAAAGAAGGCTGAACTAGCTGATTTCTTAAGGCCCTTCTCAGGCTGCTGTTCTTTGAGTCTCTTTGGTAAAAGGGGTAAGAGAGGTTGTGTGTATTAGGTAACTGTCAGTTCTAACAGACTAGCCCCAAAGTACTAGAGTCTTTAACACATGAATTTCCCTCCATGTTAAATCCAATTCATGGGGGTGGGGCAGAGGTGAGCTTTGCTCCAAGGAGTCACTCAGGGACCCGGGCTGTTGCTATCTAGCCAGCAGATTAGTGGGGACAGTGCAGGTTCACATGGGAGATTTTCATGGGCCAGGTCTGGAAGCGGCATACATACAAACACTCCCATTCCCTTGGCCAGAGCTCAATCACATGTCCTCACCAAACTGCAAGAGGGGCTGGGAAATGTCCTATAGCTCTATGCCCAGGCAGAAACTGATTTGGTGAACCCCTAGCCATAGTGAGCGTGTATGAGTGTTTACACGTGCACATGTAGAAAGGAAATTAGTAACTACAGACATAGACGGAAGGAGGAAGTACTTGCCTAACTCCCATTTTGGTTAGAGCTGGTTGGAACTGACCTGGCTGAATGCTGACGTGCCTCTCCCACCGCAGGTCCTGGATGAAGCCCTCCTCAAACGCCTCCACCTGACGCCTGCCCAGGCTGCCCAGATGCCCTTGCACCTCCACCTGCACTCTCTCCACCTCCCAGGCACCAGGCCCAGGGATGCCCCCATAGAGCTTTTGGCACCTTTGCCCTCGTATTTCTCCAGGACCCTACAGTGCCTGGGGCTCCGCCAACAATAGTTCTCCTTCTGTTCCTACTGGAAAGTGGTGGGTGTGGGGGGCCTGCAGACTGGAGGAGAAGGAGCTCAGTGTGCAACATGCAGTAAGGTCATGGTTTAGGGCTCTGCGGTTGGACTAACCTAAGATCACTTCCTGGCCAGGCACTCGCTGTGTGATGTTGGACAAATAACTTCACCTCTCTGGATTTGAGATAGTAAATGTACCTAACTCATAGTATGGTTTTGAGGATTTGCTGAGAAAGTAAACGTTTACCATGGACCATGCTTTCTGTTGAGTTCAAAGTGTGGCCTTTTATTTAGCTGTTTCTGCCCCAATTCTAGTTGGGAAGAAATGTTAGACTTTTAAAAATTGTGATAAAACACACCTAACAAGATTTACCCTCTTACCGTTGTTAAGTGTACAGTTCAGAGGGCATTAAGCACATTCACAACGGTTTGCAACCATCACCATTATCTGTCTCCAGAACTCTTTTCATTTGCAGAACTGAAACTCTGCTCCCATTAAACACTAAGTCCCCATTTCCCCTCCCTGCCCCTGCTAGCCACAATTCTCCTTCGTCTCTATGAATTTGACTACTCTAGAGAACCTCATGTAAGAAAGATGTTTTTTTACTTTAAAAATTTGTGAAATAGATTAAACATACAGAGTGCATAAAACATCTCTGTGACTTTAAGAATAATTATAAGGTGATACCTACATAACCATTACTTAGGGCATGAAACAGAAACATCCTCTCTTGTAAAGCAGCAGTTCTCAGCCCTAACCCACATTAGAACGCCCCCTACGTAGCCTCCTCAGGAAGCTTTTAAAGTCCCCATGACTTGCCCAGCCAGTATGATGCTTGAACATTGTCCCATGAACCAGGTCACGGTTCCATTCCTGGTCAGGGCACATGCAGGGGTTTCGGGCTTGATCCCCAGTAGGGGGTGTGCAGGAGGCAGCCAATCATGATTCTCTCTCATCATTGATGTTTCTTTTTATTTTTATTTTATGTTTTTATTGATTTCAGAGAGAGGGAGAGGGAAACATCTCTCCCTCTCCCTTCCTCTCTGAAATCAATAAAAACTTTTAAAAAATCCCCATGGTTACACACCCCAAAGATAATGGTTTGATCTGTCTGGAGTGGAGACCCCTAGCATTGATCTCTCTTAAAAGCTCCCTAAGAGGTTCAGTATTGTTGGGAACCACTGCCTTGACAGAATTCTTTCCTCGCTTGTCTTTTTTTAAGTTTTACCACATGTATGCATCCTTAAAAGATAAGATTTCATTTTGCCTAGTTCCCAAATTTCTATAAATGGAATCATGCTGTATATGTTCTTTTGTGATTTGCTCTCACTCCATACTGAGAAATGCAAATGTGTTGTTTGGTGTGGAATTTGAATTCTAGTGCTTGAATATACCATTCTGTTGATGGACAGTTAGGTCATTTGGCTGTTAGACCACAATGCTGCTGTGAACCTGATAGTAAGCATTTCCTGGTTGTTATGCCAGAATTTCTGGGTCAGAGTATATGTATTTTCATTTGCCTAGTGTACTAGTTTCCTAGGGCTGCCATAGCAAATTATCACCACCCAAGTGACTTAACACAATAGTAATTGTTTCTCTCACGGTTCTGGAGGCCACAAGTTTGACGTCAGGCATTGCCAAGGCTGTGCTCTCGGTGAAGGCTCTGTGGGAGAGTCCTTCTGGGTCTCTTTCAGCTTTTGGTGGCTCCAAGCGTTCCTTGGCTTCTGGCTGCATCACACCAGTCTCTGCCTCCATCTTCATATGACCTTCTCGTGTTTGTGCCTTTTCTTCTGACTCATGAGGACACTTATCATTGGATTGAAGGCCCACCTGGATAATCCAGGATAATCTCATCTCAAGATCTTGACAAGATATTACATCTACAAAGATCCTATTACCAAATAAAATCATTAACAGGTTCTAGGTGGGGGGTACCATTCAATCCATTACAACTAAGAAATACCTAACTTTCCAGGGGGACGTGGCTTGTTGGAGATCTTTTTAGGTGGCCTTGACCCCTTGTGAGGAAGGGACAGACCCACTGTCTCTGGAGAAGGGCTGGGGTTCAGGCAAGGTCCACCCTTACCCCTGTGTCTCAGGTTGTCAATCTGTGTGCAGTAGATGTCAGCCCAGCTCCTCCTTTGGTCTTGGGGGTTTGGGGGCCTCCCAGTGGTCAGCCATTCTGGCAGTGTGTCCCAGACTTCTGCCCACTGCCCCCATGATCTTGGGAAAGCTATGTCTCCTCATTCAGACTCAGTTTCATCTTTTGTAAAGTAAGGCTTATCCCCCACCCAAAGTTCAGAGAGTTCCTGAACAGGAAGCACCATGGCTGCCACTCTGTGGGAATTCTGGGCCTTGCTTCTTGGAGGATTGCTAATGGCCTCTAACTCTTGTTGTGGGCCTTGGGGTACAGAGCCCCACACTACCCTCTCCTCGCCCTCCAATAGAAATGGAGCCAAGCCAACAATACTTTACTTGCTTTTTATTTGGTGCTGCATCCGGCATACGGACAGTGAGGCCTGAAGCAATGGCTTCTTTAGCTTCACATCCCCCATACCCCCCACCCGCTGGTGTGCATCGATTAGAGGCAGGGGACCCGGAAGGTTCAGCACCTTCATGGGGTATGCTTCCGTCTTGGGTCTGTCACAGAGTCTGGCCTTGAAGTCGCCTTTGGCCTTGACACTCCTGTGTGTGCTAGGAAGATTTCCAACTTCAAAGGGTAGAGGCCGCAAGGCACCTCCAGGACGAGGACCGTGGATGCGCTTGGGAGCAACAGCCTCGGTGCAAAAGAGGGGAGAAGGGGAAGAGATGATCAGGAATTTGTCCAGGAAGGAAATTCTGAGGGAAACAAGCCCTCCCCTTGGGGTTCCAGCCAGCCTGGGAGCTGCCCTCTGCCTGTGCCCTCAAGCCCTGACCCCAGCACTCAGCATTGCCCACCAGGGAGCGAGTCATAGTTTGAGCCCACCTTTCTTGGTTTCAGGATGATGGGTGCCTGCTTGAGCTCAGGGTTAGGTGGGAGGGAAATAAAAATCTTGGCTGTAGGTAGAATCATCAAGGGCTTGCCTGTGGTCAACAGGGCCTTAGAGCCCATCAGCTTGTTGTGCTGCAGTCTCAGGACCGGCCCCTGGGGTCGGAGCACATGGAGAGAAGGCAGCCGCACCATGTTGTGGAGGCTGGGGAAGTGGTAAGGGGCTGTGGGAGCAAGAGGCGCTGTGAAGGCCTGGGAGGGCCCACGTCTGACCAGCTACCCCTCCAAGTGTATGTGTAAGGTGGGAGGTGTGGGGAGATGAAGGCTGGGGCAGATGAAGGCAGATGGAGCCCTCCCAGAGGCCACGGTTTGGAATCCAACAGACCTGGGTCTGCATCCCATCTCTGCCCCTTCTGAGCTGTGCAACCTCGGGCAACTTCCTTAAACTTCCTGATACCTTGGCTGGAAAATGGGGATAATAGCACCAACCTCGCTAGGTTGTGAGGACTAACGGAGCTGGTTAGGTAGCAACACAGTGTAAACTGTTCAGTGCTATGCAAATGTTCGTTCCTTTCCCCCAGAGGCAAAGGCACAACACTGTGGCAGGAAAAGCTTGGGTGCTGGGGAGAGATCGACCTGCAATTGAGTTCGGGCATCTTTGAAATAACTGCCTCACAAGGTGACTCTTTTGGAGGGGACAATACTCACTCGGTTGTATATTTGTAAAAAATACATTGTTAAGTGGTGGCTTTTACTTGTTACTGGGTGGCTCTTTGTTGGGGCTCTGGGTAGGGGGCAAATTCAGGTGGTTAGGAGGGCGGTGAAGAGCAGGAAGAAATTGCCTTGAGGTCCAGGGGTGTTTGGGGGGAATGGTCCTCCCCAGGGTCTGGAGGTTCTTCGGCCCCAATAGCAATCTGTTCAAGGAGTGGGATTGCCTATCCCCACTAGCAAAGGTCACGGTGAAAATGCAGCCCATCCTTGTGCAGGGTGGGTCCCACTTCTGGATACTGGAGTGGACCAGCGCTGTAGCACTTTTTGCCTTGCCCTTCTTCCCCTTCCCAGCAGCCGATGTGGTGGCCGTGGAGTCTGGTTTCTCGACGTGCCCCAGGCTCCTGGCCCCAGGAACTTTCCTAGGTACTGACATGTGGCTAAGGGTCCCCGAGTCCTTGCCTTCCCCAGAGCCTCGCTGGGTCAGGTGAGGGAGCGCTGTGTGGACTCCTGTCCGCCGGTGACACATCGCCATGGGCTTCTTGATGGTGGAGCCCTCAACGAGGAGCCGGATACCCACATACTGGGGCACATCCACGGCAGGCTGTGAGGAAGAAGAGGAGACAAGGCCTACTCAGACAGTGCTGCTGGAATCCTAGGCCCAGCAGGACTCAGGGCAGAGATGGATGGAATTAGTTTCTCGGGCACCTAGTCAGGAGACATTTCTGGGCTGAGAAGCAGGAAGCCTATCTCTGTCCTCTAAGGGGTCTGAATCGGTCCCTAGCGAGTCACCGAGGCCCTGGAATCAGTAACCCAGAGGAGTGGGGGAATCTCAGCCATGCCTCTTCTCCACTTCCTTGCCCTCGTAAGCTGCCCTGGCTCCTGCTGGAATATGCATGGCTCTATTCCACAGACCACTGCTGACGGAAAACTTCCTGAAAGGAGCTGGCTTCTCTGCAGAGAGAATTTGAGTTGTGACACCCAAACTGATAAGAGGTTTACACCTGCCCAGAGCCTCACCTGAACCCAAGCTTTGTGGAAGCAGAAACTAAGAGCTTTAAAGAAGGCCTTCTGTGGAGGGGATGAAGTAGCAAATAGGCAGAGGGAGGCAGAGAAATTGCTTCTGTGCAATTTCAGTTCCTATAAAGCCAAGCTGGCCCGGCCGGTGTGGCTCAGTGGTTGAGATCTATGAGCCAGGAGATCACGGTTTGATTCCCCGTTAGGGCCCATGGACAGGTTGCGGGCTCCATCCCCAGTAGGGGGTGTGCAGTAGGCAGCCGATCAATAATTTCTCTCATCACTGATATTTCTATCTCTTTCTCCCTTTCTGAAATTAATAAAAATACATTTATTAAAAAAAGAAAAGCCAAGCGTACTGGCTGGGCTCCAGGAGAGCTCCCTGTGTCTTGCTAAGAACCCTTCTTTTAACCCAGAGCCAGGTTGAGGTGCTTTCTGTGTCGTCAAAGGATCCTGATTAGAATCTATCTAAACAGGGTCATTTGGAGCTTGTTCAAAATCCAGGTCTCAAGAGCTCCCGGCAAGCTCAGTTGATGAGGAAAAGTTCATCTTGAAAGAGGAATCTCAGTTAATAAATGTAGAAGGAAAGAGAGAATTAGAAACTTACCATTTTGTAACTAATACAAAAGGCAAGAATTAAAACTGGATATCAAAACAAGTGGGTGAAAAGGATGACAGGAAAATGTGTCATTTGCACAGGACCAAAGTATCACCTTACAAAGTAACTGATCATTGCAAAGGGGAAGATACAGCTTACAACAGAGAGATCTGGTAGCCACCACCTTAACCCCATGGTCAGACTTAGCATCACTAATCGCAAGACACTCTGACAGTGTGCCTGGTGACACTGTATGAAGTACCCAGCATCACCTCTCAGGTGGTCTTGCCAACTTCTAATCCGAACCTCATCAAGCTGTTTGACCTAACTTCTACTTTACAGGACATTCAGATAACAGATGAACAGTTAAAAACCACCCCAAAGAAACAATCAGATAAACCCAGAATGTGGGACAGTTCTACAAAACAATATCCTGGTCCTTCAAAAGATCCCAACTAGCGGGGTGGGGCAGGGGAACAGTGGGGCTGTTCTAGATTAAAAGAGATTAAAGGCCCTAGCCGGTTTGGCTCAGTGGATAGAGTGTTGGCCTATGGACTGAAAGGTCCAGGGTTCGATTCTGGTCAAGGGCACATGCCTGGGTTTCGGGCTTGTTCCCCAGTGGGGGGCGTGCAGGAGGCAGCCGGTCAATGATCTCTCATCATTGATGTTTCTATCTCTCTCTCCCTCTCTCTTCCTCTCTGAAATTAATTAAAAATATATATATTTTAAAATAAAATAAAAAATAAGAGATTAAATAATATAAAAATACCTAGCAATAAATTTAATAAAGAAGGCAAAAAGGTGAAAGACATGTACACTAAAAACTGATTAATTGAATTTGAAGACACAAATAAATTGAAAGATATTTTGTGTCCATGGAGTAGGAGAATTAATATTGTTAAAGTGTCCATACTACTCAAAGCAATGTACAGATTCAGTGCAATCTCTATATCAAAACACCAATGGCATTTTTCAGAGAAATAGGAAAACCAATCCTAAAATTTGTATGGAAACACAGAAGACCCCAACTAGCCAAAGAAATCTTGATGAAGAAGAACAAAGCTGCAGGCATCACGCTTCCTGATTTCAAACTTCTTACAAAGCTATAGTAATCAAAACAGTATGCTATTGCCATAAAAATAAGCACATAGTGACCAATGGAACAGAATAGAAAGCCCAGAATTAACCCCACACAATTAATTTATGACAAGAATATACAAATGGGGAAAGGACAGTTTCTTCAATAAATGGTTTTGGGAAAATAGGCAGTCACATGCAAAAGAATGAAACCAGAACCCTATCTTACACTATATACAAAAATCAACTCAAAATGGATTAAAGACTTAAACGTAAGACCTGAAACCTAGAACTCCTATAAGAATAAATTCCTGGAAGAGAACATGTACTATGTTCCTTGACATCGGTCTTGATGATGATTTTTTGGATTTGATACTAAAAGCAAAGGCAACAGAAGCAAAAATAAACAAGTGGGACTATATCAAACTAAAAAACATCACAGCAAAGGAAACCATCAACAAAATGAAAAGGCCAATAAAAGAAAAAAAAAAGAAAAGGCCAACCAAATGGGATAGAATATTTGCAAATCAAATATCTGATAAGTTAATATCCATCCCGGCCAGTGTGACTCAGTTGGTTAAGCATCATCCTGTGCACCAAGAGGTTGCCAATTCAATTCGGGCTCAACCCCCAGTGGGGGGCATGCAAGAGGCAGCTGATCGATCTTTCTCTCTCATCGATGTTTCTATCTCTCGCTCCACCACTCTCTTCCTCTCTCTTAAAAAAAAAAAATCAAGAAGTTAAAGGGGGCAAAAATGCTAACTTGAAAAAATATATGTACCCCTCAAGTTCATGGCAGCATTATTTACAAAATCAAGACATGGAAACAAGCTAAGCATCCAGTGACAGATAAATGGATAATAAAAATGATATATACACACACATTGGCATATTATTCAGCCCCCAAAAGAAGGAAATCTTGCCACTTGTGACAACATGGATGGACCATGAGGGCATTGTAATCAGTAAAGTAAGTCAGAGAAAGACACACACCACATATTCTCAGTTATATGTGGAACCTTAAAAAAAACCTGAAACTAAAATCAAACAAAACAACTGAACTCATAGATAGAGAGCAGATTAGTGTTTGCCGGAGGCAGGAGGATGAGGAGTGAGTGAAATGGGTGAATGTGGTCAAAAGGTTTAAATGTCCAGTTATAAAATAAGTAAGTCGTGGGGATGTAATGTACAGCATGGTGATAGAGTTGTTAATACTGTGTTGTATATTTGAAAGTTGCTAAGACATTAGACCTTAAAAGCTCTCATCACAAGAAAAAAAATTTTTGTTAACTACATGTGGTGATGGATGTTAACTAGACTTATGTGGTGATCATTTCACAATATATACAAATATCAAGTCATTATGTTGTACACCTGAAATTAATATGTCAATTACATCTCAATTTTTAAAAACCACAACCAAATTTCAGAGAGATCTAAGTGATGCCTGATAGGCACACCTGTAGGTCTTACTAGTATGTCTCGGTCTCTCAAACACTGTGAGTTAGCAGAGAGGTCTGCGACAGCAGCGCTTCTGTAATTTTGAGGGCTGATGTGCTCTATTCTCACAGAACAGAGAAGAGCTCTTATGTTTGTGGACATGGCTTTTGTGTAATATAATGGATGATAAATTGATATATAAGAAACACATGGCCCTGGTCGGGAAGCTCAGTTGGTTAGAACATCGATACGCTAAGGTTCCGAGTTTGATCCCCAGTCAGGGCACATACAAGAATGAAACAATGAATATATAAATAAGTAGAACAAATTCATGTTTCTCTCTTTTCCTCTCTCTCTCTCAAATCAATAAATAAAAATTAAGAAAGGAAAAGAAACACACAAGGCTTTTAAATATCAACTTGGACTAGAAGGGACAGATGCAATATGAAATGAGAATGAAAAGGGGCTTTTGTACCCCCAAATTTCTATGAGCAAGTAACAGTGTAGGAACTATTGAGAATGTTCATGGAAAAGGAAGGGAGATTCAGGGCTGAACTGAGATCCCAATGAATGGAAGCAAGAGCCATGGAGAACTCCTAGGAAGTAACAGTGGTTCCTAATAGCAAAACTAGAAATATATGTTAGGACTGGATTTCAGAATTTCTGTGGACCAATGATTCCTGTGTACTTCCCACCCTGCCTCTCCTTTTTGGGCAGGAGTGTCTATAATAACAACAGCAGCAGTTTCCACTAACTCTATACATCCAAGCATTTTGCAGGTGATGCCATTTATAATGAAATGCCTAACAACGTTATTAGGTAATAACAACAATAGCTAAAACCTCTGTAGCATTTACTATGTGCCAGGCACTATTCTAGTGTGCTTTTAACTCATTTAATTCTCACAACCTTATGAGGTAGGTACTGTTTTCATTCGTGCTTTACAGATGAGGAAACTCATGCCCTCTACCCCCTAGAGATTAAAAAGTTGTTCAAAGTGACAGAGCTTGTAGTTATTGAGCAGAGATTTGAAACCAGGGAGGTTCAGGAACACTATGCTATACGCCTCTGTAGAACTATTACTCATACAAATTAACTCATTTCACCCTCCCAAACCCCATGAAAAAGATGGTAGTAGCATCTCCATCTTACAGATGAGGAAGCAGATGTACTAAGTCACTGGCAGGACCAGGACTTGAACTGGGTCTGTCCTTTGCTTTACTATGAGGCTATCAGGAAGGGATGAAGATTCCCTGGGGTCATGCCTGGGCCCGGACACCTCACCTGCTTATAGATGAGCTCAAAGGCTCCCGTGTTACAGTTTCGGTCCAGCCGCCGGTCAATGACCACACGCAGAGTGTCGGCTTGCACACCGGCACAGAGCTGGGCGGTGACAGACGTGGAGGGCGCCATGGTGGGGCTGGCATTGATCTCGATCAACCAGGGTTGGAAGTTTTCACCAAACACAAAGTCAGCGCCATAAAGCTCAAAGCTAGCCTTCCGACACTGCACCGTGTCCTGGGAAGTCTGCAGAGCATGGATCACTGCAGCCTTCATGCCAGGCACGATGACACTGGACCAGGCATTTGGGGCCCCCAGGTCCTGCAGGTAGGCCTGGAACTTCTGGCTCGACCACATGTTGTTTGAGGGCAGCAGCGGGTGCCGATGGCACGAATTCTCCAGGTGCTTCTGGATGGAGTTGTTGCACAGGTGCACTGAGCTGGGGCAGAGAACAGAAAGCTGAGGTCTGAGCCCCTTGGCCCCTCCCGTCCAAACCTGGGGAGGGCAGGCAAACCCTGGACCCGGCCCGGGACCAATGTGGACCATTCAACTTGAGATGGGTTCCTGCTGGGGAGGACAAGGACAAAGGCCTGGGGCCCATAACATTCTTCTAGGGCCAGAACCAATTTTCTCTCTCAGGACGTCTTCTGAGGGCACTGACTATAGGGAACACAATATTAAGTGCTTTGGGCCAGTGCCAGTTAACCCTCCCAGTGCCTGGGAGATAAGAAGGTGGGTCAGAGTATGGGCCTTGTAGTCACTGAGGCATGTGCTCAAGTCCTATCTTTACCCCACAAGTTAATGGTGCAACCTGCTTTGTTCCTCTCAAATTTCTCCTGACCCCTCTTTACCCTGCTCTCCATTTCTATTTATTTTTCATATCACCTTTTAGCCTATTAGATGATTTTACTTATTATGTTCATTGCTTGTCTGTTTCTCCCATTAGACTGTGAACTCCTGAGAGAGAGCTAGGCTCCTGTTTTGTTCACCACTGTGTCCCAAGTGCCTGGAACAGAGAATGGCACAGGGTACACACTCAGTAAGTATCGGTGGGTGGAAGGATGGTGCGATGGATGGCGGGATGGACGGAGGGTCTGCCTGCCTGCAGAGTCTGTGTTTGGAGCCCAGCATTACACTGGAATTGCCTGTTTCTTGCCAGCTTCCCAACTTAGACTGGGGGCTCATGGGAGATCAGTGGTGGGGCTCACTTGTCCAGGTTCTTCAGGGAGAAGGGTTGCGTGGAAAAGCGGATGTAGCTGTCGTGGTAGAACCACACGGTAAGTGGATTCCAGTCGGTCACCAGGAACCACTGTCTCAGGTCAAACTTGGTGCCAAATATGAGCAGGGGCCGCTCGATATACTTCTGCACAACCCACTTGCCATCCTTCATCAACAGGGGGTTGCCGTCCACCAGTTTCAGAATCTCCTCCAGGTGGTCCATGCACATGATGCCTAAGGGGGAAATGGAGTGGTCAGGGACCAGGGCAGGCTCTGGCTGGGAGAAGAGCTGGAGACCATAGAGAGCTCACCATAAGCTCTCAGCCCCACAAAAAAGACAGGGCCAAGTGGGTAAGGCTGCCTGCCTCAATCAGAACCCTTTGCCTTTGGGAAAGTTGAAAATCTGCTAAGGGCTTAAATATTTTAAAATTAATTCGTTTCACCCTGGTTGGTGTGGCTCAGTTGGTTGGGAGTCATCCTATGCACCAAAAGGTTGCCCATTTGATTCCCAGCCAGGACACATGCCCGGGTTGCAGGCTTGATACCGAGTAGGGAGCATGCAGAAGGCAGCCAACTGATGCTTCGCTCTCACATAGGTGTTTCTCTCTCTCCCTCTCCTTTCCTCTCTCTCTAAAAACCTGTTAAAGTCAGTTTTGTTTGAATGAAAAGGAATATATACATGAATAAAATTTCAGACAACACTGTGCTTTTGGAAAACCATGCACAGCCCTGGGAAATGTTTCTCAGTGGTTAGAGCATCAGGCTGTGCTCAGGGGGGTTGCAGGTTCGAACCCCGGCCCCTATGGGGGCATGTATGGGAAGCAACCAATCGATGTGTTTCTTTCTCTCTCTCTCTCTCCTTCCTCCTTCCCTTCCACTGTCTCTTAAAAAAAAAAAAAAAAAAGAACCAATGGAAAAATATCCTCAAGTGAGGATTAACAAAAAATAAATAAATACACACACACACACACACACACACACACACACACACACTCACACACACACATACCATGTGCATATATGACTTTGATTAGTTTTTTCAATATAATTAACAATATAAAATGAGAAACAAAGTAGACAGTACAAAAGGGTATACAATTAAGCATACATCTCCTTCCCCAGAGGCAGCCAGCTGCAGCTCTCAGGTCCTATGGGTATCCTTCCAGGTGGCTGGAGAGTCTACTAGTAAGTGTGCCTCAGTCTCATAGGATTCCATACATTTAAATACGTTACGGATACAGAATAGTGCTTGGCACATGGTGAGCATTCAGTAAATTCTAACGCATAACATTATTATTAGTCGCCTGTAGAATGAATTTCCAGCCCTAGATTTGCTGGTTCCAAGGTATGTGCATTTTTCCATTTTATATTGCCAAAGATGTCACACTGATCTGCACTCCAAGCAAGAGTGTACGACACTGTATTTGCCTGCATCTTACCTAACACTTGTTTTTGCCATTCTCCTGGGTAGAAAATGGTATCTTATTTTAACTGTATCTCTTTTATAACTAGTGAAGTTAAGAATCTTAGCTTATAAGGCATCATTTTAATGCCGATAAATATCAGAATTGCATTGCAAACCACACACACATATACACACTCACAAATCAATCCCATTCTTCATTGTTAGGCCCCCAAACAGCCTGATCTCCTGCCAATGACACAGAATGATTTGTGGCTGGTTCCCAAACTAGATCCTTTCTCAAATGGCTAGACTGATAACCAAGATTCCCCAAAACACGATGCCTTGTGTAAAAAAAGATTAATAGGGATCACCATTGTGGGGAGGTAGAGACTGAGAGGAATTATGGGCGTGGTCTCTTGGGTGCAAATGTTTCCTTTCTTCCTTTCTACCTTTCTTCCTTCCTTTCTATCTTTCTTTCTTCCTTTCTTTCAGAGAGGGAGGACAGAAGAAAGAGAAACATCAATTTGTTTTTCCACTTATTTATGTATTCATTGATTGATTCTTGTATGTGCCCTGACGGGGGAATCGGACCCCAAACCTTGGCATATAGGGACTATGCTCTAACCAACTGAGCTACCTGGCCAGGACCAGGTAATGTTTTATTTCATGATCTGGGTGCTCTTTCCTCAACTGCAACAATTCATTGACTTGTATACTCACAATGTGAACCCTTTCCAATGAGGCATGTTATATATACATTTCAATTAAGTTTTTCTAAAAATGGAGAATTTTTAAATTTGGTGCTAGGTACATGGGGATTCATTGTGTTATTCTTGCTAGTTGGTGTCTTTTAAAAGTATCCTTAACAATAAGCTAAATTTAAAAGAAAGGCAGATTTAGATGTTCTGAAATAGGGTGATCTCCAAGATCTACTGTTAAGAAGAAATATGCAAAGAATAAATGAGTAATACTAATTCATATTGAAAGATATGGAAAAATGAATAGTATGTTTTTGTTTAAAATAAAATAAATGTCTCTCTCCAAATGCAAAGAGGACGTATAGAAAAAAAACACAGCAAAATGTTAACAGTAGTTATCTCAGTGTAATCAAGGGTGGCTTTTGATTTTGTCTTTCTACTTTTCTGTAGTCTAATTTCTTAAATATAATAACATGTATTTTCATACTTAGAAAAAAACCAACAAAACTATTTCCAAGGTAGAAAAAGAAAGACCACAGTGTTGGTTTTGAAGTGACATTCCCAAGAGTGTGTCCCACAGTTTGGAGCTGTAACAGCTTCACTTGGACGTGAACAAATTCATCCACGGGCAGTACTTGGAGGGATCTGCCAAGTCTGTTTTCTACAGCTCAGAAGTCCTTAACCAGTGTTTAAAGGCTGGGCAAAGGCACAACCCCCGTGTGCTGGCTCTCCTGTTCAGATTCCATTCACAGGGGGCTGAGCAGCCAGAATAACAGCTAAAAATAATAGCACTTATATAGCAGTTACTATGTAAACACACAGGATCTAAGTACTTATATTATATTATATTATATTATATTATATTATATTATATTATACTTATCTAATCCTCTCGGGAAGGTATTATTGACTTCATTTTACCAATGATGAAAATGAGGCACGAGAGGTTAACTAACCTGACCAAAACTTTACAAATAGCAGGAGGTAGAGCTTGGGTTTGAACCCAGGCATCCTGGCTCCTAGCATCCATACCTTAAACCAGCGGTCGGCAAACCGTGGCTCGCAAGCCACATGCAGCTCTTCGGCCCCTTGAGTGTGGCTCTTCCACAAAATACCACGTGTGGGCGCGCACATACAGTGCGATTGAAACTTCATGGCCCATGCGCAGAAGTCAGTTTTCGGCTCTCAAAAGAAATTTCAATCGTTGTACTGTGGATATTTGGCTCTGTTGACTAATGAGTTTGCCGACCACTGCCTTAAACCACTATGCTCTGTACCTTACAAGGGTGGTCAAATCCAAGAGTCCTTAGATGACAAGCACCTGCACATGAGTATCACCAGACCTACCTGAGGCATCATCCCAACTCTGAGGGCAGGAGAGAAGCTGCATCATCACAGCAACCAACCTCTATGGGATGATTACTCTGTGCCAAGCACCATGCTGAGCTTTAGATGCACTTCACAGGAAGTCTTATCATCTCTCAAAGATGAGGGAACTGAGGTTCAGAGAGGTGATATAACTGGCTCAAGGTCACACAGCATACTGATAGCAGAGCTGGGATTCAAATATAGGCAGCTTGACTCCAATAGAGTCTGCACTATTGACAGCCTGGCCTCTAGAGCAGCGGTCGCCAACCGTGGGGTCCGAAAGGTTGGCGACCGCTGCTCTAGATGGTGAGGTAGGCTGCAGGGTGCTGGTGCAGGAAGCAGGGGCTGACACCCACCTCGGCCACGGGACTTGGCTCCTGGCTTCACGATCCAGACGTTGCGATCTCCTTCCATGTCCATCTGGGGCACCAAGGCCTGCAGCTGCTGCAGGATGTCCTCACAGCGCTGGACCTGAGCGTTCAGGTGCCTGAGTTCTGCCCCCTCGCTGTTGGGGAGATAATGGGTCTTGGGCAGGGCTGGGCCCAGGGGCAGCCTGGTGGACAAGGCAAAGGGAGACACAAGCTCCCCTGGCCACGGTCCTACCAGCCTTGGTCGTGCCCTTCCCTCCCTATTGATCCAGATAGGTCTCCACACCCACCCTCAAGCTGCCCCCCAAATTCTTATCTACCCAGGGCATCATCCCAGACTGCTGGAATGGGAAAAGGCACCACTTACTACAGCCCACACCCACTCCAAAAACTCCATTTTCTGCCACCTCCCTTTCCATTACATTAAAGTTGCCTTTGGCAGAATTTAATCATATGGCATTTAATGGTGAGGGGCCACTATGTGCCAGGCTTTGTGGGGAAGGGCTTTACATACATTATCATTAATCCTCTCTGTGGCCTTGCCAGGAAGGTATTACTGGTCCCATTTTAGAGCAGTGTAAACTGAAGCATGGAGAGTTAAGAGACTTGCCCAAGGTCACAAATTGAATTTAGGGGCTGAGCCAGGACACAAACACCATCCTGCCTGATTCCTCCATCACAGGTGCTTTTGAGGGTTCATTCCCCTTCTAATCTGGACCTAACACTGGTTGATAGCTGAATCCCTTCCTAGCCTAATTCTTTTCAAGCACATCTGTATCACACATCTCCTTGCTCTATTTCTCTTCTCTTCCTATCACCTACCACCTGACATCTATACTTAGTGGTTATATCTGTCTCCCCTCAACGGAATGTAAGCTCCATAAGAGCAGGAACATTTGTGTAGCTGTTATTCTCTGTTGCGTTCCCATCTCCAAGCAGTATACCAGCACTCCCTAAAAGTTTGCCAAATGAATGAATGGTTGGATAAGCAAGTACTTTGGCAGGAGCTTGCCTCCATAACTGGTCTGCACAGATTGGGGTTCATGGACAAAGAGAGACGCTGTTCCCTACAGCAGCAGTCGCCAACCGGTGGTCCGCGGACCACTGGTGGTCCGTGAGGTCTGAAAGGTTGGCGAATGCTGCCCTACAGGACACAAAATGTCCTGAAATAAACCAAGTCACAAAATACCCCAGATGGCTGCCTGGCCCAAACTCTCCCATTTCTTCTCTTCTGAGTAGGAGGAAGCCTCCTTTAACACCTTGGCCTCTTGCATGTCTCCAGCCATGGAGACCTTATCTTTCAACAGGGAGGCAGCAGCAACCACGGGGGCAGAGCCAGGGACAGGGACAGCCAGATGGAAAGGGCATAGCAGGGCCTCTTAGTCACATCTAAGTCCTGACCCCTCCGTTTCTAGAAGGTCTACTGGAAACTTTTCCATGGGCCATCTCACAGTAAATCTGTGACGTGGCCCAGAAAACTGTCACATGAGAATGGCAGGGGCACGTGTAATTTGAAAAAGTATGTTCAACATGACAATATGATTTTATATTTAGCAAAAAGAAAAACAACCAGTGTGTTTGTGGAAAGTCAACCTTAATAAAAGCCTGGCTGCTGAGTCATGGATTTGTTTTAAAAGTTAAGAAACACAGACAACAACATGGTGATTACCAGAGGAAAAGGGGGCTGGGGGGAGATTGGAGAGAGTATGGAGGAGGGGGCGAGTTGAGAAACATAACAGTTAATATTGAATGAATTAATGAATGCTAACCATCTGTACTGAACAACTCAACACTATGTTATATGATGCAATATTTCATAAAATTCTGACTTTTGAGAGGTTCCTTCAGTCCTCTTAGAACTTGTCCTATACCCGGAAATAAATAAGACTCAAATTATTTTCACGTAATGTTCAACGCAGTCTCGATAATACTTAGTTTAAGAAGGGTGACTTTACATGTTCTGGTAGCTAAGATGAAAGTATAGGGTCAATTTCATTTTCTGAC
Source organism: Eptesicus fuscus (assembly GCF_027574615.1). Lineage (NCBI taxonomy): Eukaryota > Metazoa > Chordata > Mammalia > Chiroptera > Vespertilionidae > Eptesicus > Eptesicus fuscus. The sequence goes on from NC_072490.1 coordinate 37,127,814, forward strand.
ATTTAAAGAAGATACAAATGAATTATTTATCAATGATGTGGGTTTGCTCAGTATGTCATTTATTCAAAGTTCATTTATTAGTTCTTCAGTCTCCTCTATCAAATCATCCTTTTCTATGAGCCCCATCCCAGCTGAGGCCCTCATCACTCCATTTGAGTCTGTGTTCCTTGAGGGAAGGGACTATGTGTCATTTCTGGAGCCTGGCACAATACTTGGCACACAAGCTGAGTGTTCTCCTGCCCTCAGGACACTTCTCCCTCCTGTCTCTCCTGCACTCCTCTACTGAATGGAATCTCCCTACAACAGCTCCAGTCTCACCTCAGCACTCCTTTCTTCTGCTCAAGAACCCTTTTCCACCCTGGCTGGTGGCTCGGTGGTTAGAGCCTTGGTCCAAACACTGAAGGGTCTCGGGATTGATTCCTGGTCAAGGGCACACACCTGGTTTGCAGGTTCGATCCCCGGCCCCACTCGGGCAGGTGAAGAAGGCAACCAATCGATGTGTCTCTCTCTTCCCCTCCTTCCCTCCCTTCTACTCTCTCTAAAAAAAGGGGGGGGGGGGAAATCAATGGAAAAAAATCCTTGGGTAAGGATTAACAAGGATCCTTGGGTAAGGATTAACAACAACTACAAAAAGAACTCTTTCCCAAAGTGGGTTCTGAAAACACAATCCCTCAGGATGCTTGGGGTGGTGGTGGGGGGTGGGGGGGGGAGAGACACCACTAGGGTCATATAAGTACAGAATATACAGTAAGCCCTTAACATTGTCAATAAATTCTGCAACTAAGTGAAACGACGTATAACAAAACCAATTTTACCATAGGCTAATTGATATAAACAAAAGTTAAGTTCTATAGCATCTCATCATCATTATAACAAAACAAAGTGATTTGAGGACCTGCTGTATTGCATACTCTCTCTCTCTCTCTGAGGTATATACCACCAATATATTCTGAAAGGCCCTGCACCAAGGAAACCTGTTTTAATTAACTCTGTTTAACCCAATGTTTTCCAAATACCAGTATGATTGACCACAAAAGCCATCCCTTCCTCCCCCCCCCCCAACAAAGTCAATTTACATTCTTTAGAATTAGCATCCTATGTAACACACTTTCAGAAACGTTGGTCTCTAGGATAAAATCTAAATGACTAAATAGATTCTTATTTTGTGAGTGAATACTGAGACTATGCTGAGCACATGATACAAATTATCTTATTGAATCCTACCTTTGAGGAAGATATTATCTTAACTATTTTGTATTTGAGAAAAAGATTCGTGACATTCCCAAGGTCACAGAGCTTGAAAGTTACAAAGCTAGGACTTGAATTGAGGTTGACTTGATAGCACAGGCCATGATCTCTGTGACTATGCTATGCCAAGATCCAGGAAGAATGCTTTGTACCCTATCATGGAGGTAGTGGGAGCCCTTAAGAGTTCTTGAGCAGGAAAGTACAGGGGAAACAAAACGGGGAGGCTTAGGGAGGAGGTGCAGGGCTACACTACAAAGAGAGGGTTTGTCTCTGACTGAGCATTCGCTTAGAACATGGAGGCCCCCTACAGCAAGGGGCACCTGGCCATGTCCCACGCCCTGGTGCAGAGGTACTCACTGGACCACTTGGTAGTAGCGCTGTAGGAAGAGGGACCGGCCCGCAGGGCTGAGGGACAGTGGGGCCTCCAGGTCCCGGTCAATGTCCAGGTGGGCCAGGTTGTTAAGGTGCTCCTCGCAGGCGCATAGAGCCTCATCCACAAACTCTGGAGTCAACATCACTGGATTTTTCTCCAGTTTCTTGGGCTGCTCGTCTGCTGCAGAGGTAGGGAGGGGCCTGTCACTCTCTGACAGGCAACCTGACACATGCCATGGCACCCATGGCTCCAAAGCCTGTCACTTATCGGAGGACTCATCCTAAATACACCTGAGGCCCAGCACAGCCTCACTTACCTGAGGCTTTATTCTAAATTCACCCGAGACCCTAGTGCTCACCCTAGTTCCCCGCTGCCCCAGGAGCTGTCACTCACTTGAGGGTCCACCCTAACAGTCCCCAGGGCCTCTCAGCACCTATAACTCCAAACACTTGCAGTCTCTCTGCTTGTGGGACCTCTGACACACCTGTGGCCCTTGTGCCCTGATCCTGGCAGTCTTCTTTGCACCTGACACACCTAGGAACTGCAATGGGAAGGCCTCCCTCTGGAAGAGACAGGGATTTCCCACCTCCCTGTAGACCTGCCTCTTATGTCCCTGAATCCTTGGCTGATAGGTCCTGGGTTACAGTATGGGATAGGAGCTAAGTCCAGAGAGAGAAAAGCAAGTAATAGGGTGAGCCAACATGGAATGTGACATCCTCTATGTCCCCCTCCACAAGGCACTAGGGGTCCTCAGACCACATGAAAAATCTACACGGTTTCACTGCTTACTTCTCCACAGAGATCCTGTCCTAAGACAGCACTCAGTCTGTCCTCTTAGTCTGTCATTGCTAGAGAGCTGGCCACATGCCAGGCCCATGGGAGGGCTGAATGAGGCAGTGGACCAATTGACAAATGGATAGCAAGAGAGGTGGGTATGGGTTGGGACAGAAGAATGGATGAGTGATGGATTGGAGGACAGACAGGTGGTGGATAGGAGGATGGAAAAGCAGGTGGATAGATGGGCAGATGGATCTGTGGAAGAACAGGTGGGAAGGTGGAGGAGTGGAGAGATGGATAGGAAATGTGTTGCTGAGAAAGTAGGTGAATGAGTAGATCAATAGTGTGGGGATAGATGGAGAGATAGATGGATGAATGGCTGCATGGGTAGGTGAATGTGAGATCAGTGGGTGTGTGGGTGAGCAGGTAGATAGATGAATAGATGGATGGAAGGATGGATGGTGGGTAGATATATGGATGGGTTGGTGGGAAAGGGAAGTGGATGGGCAGATGGATGTGGATAATTAGATAATTTATATAGATAATGTGTGGATGAATAATGACTTGATGGGTGGGTGTATGGGAGGATAAATGGGTGAGGGAGTAGAGGGAATCACACAGTATTTACCTGGGGTCTCTTCCTCTTTTGCGTGGATAGAATATGACTTCCATTCGGACTTTACCACCAGCTTGAGAACGTTGCGGGCAGCTGTCAACCAGAAGTCCTCTGCTCCCAGGGCAGGAGATACTCTGCTCAGCCCTAGGCTCCAGGCCTGTTCTGGTTCTGGAACCTGATCATGACCTGCCCCATTTTGGATCCAGAACCTGACTACCTTCTGACTCTAGAACCTGGGTTAGAACCTGGCTCCTATTTCAACTATAGAACCAGACCCAGAATCTGACCTGACTTGGCCCATATTCTGCCTTAAGAATCTTACCTATGCCCAGTCGGCATGGCTCAGTGGTTGAGTATCGACCTATGAACCAGGGGGTCACAGTTTGATTCCGGTCAGGGCATATGCCAGGGTTGCAAGCTCGATCCCCCATATGGGGCATGCAGGATGCAGTTGATCAATGATTCTCTCTCATCGTTATTTCTATCTCTCTCTCTCTCTCCCCCTTCCTCTCTGAAATCAATAATAGATATAGATATATAGATATATGAAGAATCTCCCCTCCCCCCCAAAAAAAAAAGAATCTCATCCAGGCCTGTTGTCTAATTTTTCTCTTCTGTTTCTGATAGACTCTTGATACTTATTCTCGTCTGAGAACCAAACCTTGGTCTGGAGACTAACTTAAACCTACCATATACTCTGACCTGAATTTAGAACATGTTCTGGAGTTGGAAACTATTCTGCCTTAGAAGTCCAAAGTCTTTTCTGGATTAAGAACCCAATCTAGCCAGTGGAATTTGACACAGGCCTGGAACCCAAACTCAGCCCATCGATCAACTTTTAGAACCTGCGCTAGAATATCAGCTAACTAAGATCTTCTGAAGGTCTGGGCTTACCAAGCTAGGAGGCTCATTAAGGGAGGCACCTCAGGGAAAGATAAGGATTAGGGATGGAGAAGGAATTCTGTTGGGGTGGACAAGAGAATGAAGAGAGAAGCCCTTTGCTCTCCAACACCAGCCAGGGCTTTTGCCTTCATCCTCAGCTGGACGGGTCCAGGCACAGGGCTGGGCATCTCCTTACCTATGAAGGCCTTTTTGTCTTCCTCAGCCCCCAGGTGGTAGCAGCGTGGGAAGAAGGAGTCAGCATCAGCCTTATCAAACCATGGCAAATTCCGGAGATTGAGACATAGACCCACCTATGGAATTAGCTGATGAGGGGGCAGGGTGGGACTTGCCCAGAGAACCTCACAGGGGCTCTCATCCTCAGCACATGCCCAGACAGTTCAGGCAGACTCTACCTGGACATTCTCAGAGCCTCTGCCCACTTGCTAGGCCTGATTCGCTCATATCTCGATATATTTGCCCACACAGTCCCTCTGCCGAGAATGCCCCACATCCCTCTTACCCACCCTTTCACATTCTTACTGACTGCTTCCTCTAGGAATCCTTCCCAATCCACACCAAAAAATACACTAACAGGTCCCAATTATAAAGACATCATTCTTGCCACAATCCTAGAAGCTAGTTTTACTGGTATTCTCATTTAAAGATGAGGAAACTGAGGCTCAGAGAGGTGAAGTCACTTGTTAATAAACCCAGGTAAGATAGAATGGATTCATCAGTCAGATATCCTCTGCTTAGGAGATAAGGGCCCTCTTGCTCAGTCATTGGACTTGGTGTTTGTTCTGGCTCCAGATCCCGTTTGAATCCTATTTTAGTCAATGTCTACATGTGCCAGACATGCTGCAGGGGTTGGATTTGAACTCAGGACTGTCCAACTCCAAATCCCACTGAATTATAGACCAAACTCCTCCTGAGAACTCTCTCTTACTGACAAGGAGAGCAGAGAACTGGGGTGCTAGCCCAAGGGCTGGGGGGGTGGAAACTGTAATGCCTGCTGTCCTGGGGAGCCCACCTTTGTGGTAAAGGAGCCAGCCCGGGCATAGTGGTTGATCATTTGATCCTTGGAGAGGAAGCGACAGTCCAGCACATCCCGCCGAGTGGTCCAGATGAAGTAGGGGATCTCATTCCGAACCATGCGGGACTGGGGAGAGGAGACAGGGGAGGCTGGTGTGGGCAGCACAAGGCCTGAGGAGGCTTCCTCCTGCCCTGCTGAGCAGGGTGAGTGAACGGAAAGAGAGGACACTTCCAAGGTGGCCTCTAGCCCTCATACCATCTTTGTGTAAAATAAAAAAGAACAGCTCTTCCGCCAGGGCACATACTTGGTGAGCAGGGAGCAGACTGGCTTGCAAATCCTGTGGCCAAGGACCTCGAGGCAGCGACTAAGCCATACAGCTGAATACCATGCCTTGTTCTGGCCCGTGGCCATCAGTGATTGCTCAGAGACAGGACAGTGACTCTAAGCTGATGGGCACATAGCATGTGACAAAGGCTCTACATCTCTCTATCTTTCCTACAACTCTGGGAGGTAGGATTATTAATAAGCAATAAGACCACATGCTAGACCATGTTCTCAGTACTTTCCATGTCATCTCACTTAATCCTCACCAAACCCCTATGAGGCAGATGTTACTGTGGTCCCCATTTCACAAATGAGGAAACTGAGGCACAGGAAGGGTAAGTGACTTGTCCAAGGGCTGCCAAGGTTGAGCCATATGAAACTGAGAATGCTCAACCTTTCCTGACATACAAAAATGGCAATTTGGTATAGTTCAACTTACTAAGTAGTGGTTTAAAGACTCGAAGCCGAGTGTCCTCACCTCCACACACAAATCCTCCACACCATCACATCAGCCTCTTTCCAAGCTTTTTAAGCCCTTCCTTCCAGCCTTCGCTTGCCAAGGGCAGAGGAAGGAGATGAACTATGTGGTTTTTATTTGGAAGGGGGAATTCCTAGACATGGAGTTTGTGCCAGCTTCTGATACAACCTAGCCGAGTTCTGATCCCAGGCTAGCCTTGTCTGAGCACCAATGTGTCCCTCGCCACTCTGCTGGCCCATCCAAGCTTTAGAGAAGCAATTAGGTTTTATTGCATATGGGGAAACTGAGGCTCAGAGAAGGAAAGGACTTGTCTGGGGTCATCCAGCTGGACTTTAATGCTCTCCCTCCAACTAAGCAGACCCCTGCCAGCCCCTTAGCCCTCACCATCACAGCATGTGTACCATCTAGGTCATCCAATTCCAGTACATCATCGTTGAAGAGTTGTGATTGCTGGAACTCCTCGTCCTCATCTTGATCATCTGCAAATGCAGAGAGAGCCCAGGCCTGGTGAGGCCCCTGTCCCTGCCCCATAGGCCCATGCCAAAGCCTCAACCCTGGGACAGTGGAAGCCAAAGGAAAGCCACTTGAGAGAGGCAGCTTGTGGAAATGGAGGGAACTGCTCACCATCCTCAGTGATGTCGCTATCGCCCATTACTGAGCTATTCAGATGCTTCTGGGGTGACAGTAGGGTGGTGCCCGACGAATGGACCATCTTCTTCTCCACCCAGCCCCTGCGGCGCAAGAGGCACCGGATCACCGGGTAGTGGCCTTGGATCATAAAGATCTTCTTCTGCTGTAAGGTGAGAAGGATTCTTGCTCAGTAAGTACTGCCTATGTGCTAGACATAGGGGATGGTGAACCAGAATTTTGTTATTCTAGTAGAGGAGACAGATTATAAACAAGTAGATATATAAATATGGTTGTATCAGAAGCTGGCATAATTTTGACTACAAAATTATGATAATAGTTGATATTTATTGAACACCTATATGTGTTAAATATACATATATATAAGCAACTGTCGCAACCCAAAGGACGGCCGAACAGGCTGCGTGGGGCGGCCAGGCTGGCAGGGGGGTTAGTGAGGGACAACCAAATGACCGAACAGCAGGTTGTGTGGGGCAACCAGGCCGGCAGGGGGGATAGTTGGGGGCATTCAGGCTGGCGGGGGTAGGGCAGTTGGGGGCGATCAGGTCGGCAGGCAGATGCAGTTAGGGGTGATCAGGCCAGCAGGGGGGCAGTTAGGGGCAACCAGGCTGGCAGGAGGGGCAGTGAGGAGCAATCAGGCCAGCAGGCAGAGGAGGTTACAGGTGATCAGGCTGGCAGGGGGGCAGTTGGGGGAGATCAGGCAGGAAGGCAGGTGAGCGGTTAGGAGCCAGTGGTCCAGGATTGTGAGAGGGTGCAGGCTGGGCTGAGGGGACCCTCCCCTGCCCACCCCCCCACCCCCCCGTGCACGGGGCCTCTGTTAAAAATACATATTATTGTTAGTAATATATATAATCAGTTTTAACTGATTATGAAGCAGAGGCATAGAGAGGTTGAATAGCTTGGCCACACAGTAATTAAGTGAAAAAGCAGGGATTTAAATCCAGGGTGGCTGACTCCAAAAACTGGATACTTAATGGGGATCCAGAGAAACTAGAAATACATAGTCAGGGGATGTGGAGAAGGAGCCACGAATTAAGAGCTGGACAAACAGCAATTCAGACAAAGGGAAAAGCATGTGCAAAGGTCTTGAGGCTGGAGGGAGGTCTAAAGGGGTTGGAAGGGGGCCAGGGTTAGAGTGGAAATGAGGGGAGAGCTCCTGCAGGCCTTGGAAATGGTCTTGAATTTTATATCCACAGTAGTGTAAGGCACTAAAGGCAAGTGAGGGAGTGCTGTGACTGGAGGCTGTAAAAGTTTGGCTAGCTGCTGTCTGGAGACTAGATGGAGGAGACAAGGGTGGAAGTAGGGAGGCCAGTGAGAAGGCTGCTGTGGTTTGTGTAGGAGAGAAATCACGATAACTAGAATGAGGGTGGCTACAATGGAGAAGGGAAGGTAACAGAATTGGGATCTGTTCTGGAAATATAGATGACTGGTTTTGCTGATGGGAATAGATGTGTGGGTGAGTGAACAGAAAGATCAGATTTCTGGCTTGAGCAACTAGGAGATGGGGAAGACCAGAGACTAATGATGACTGGGTATCAAGAGTATGGTTTGGGATATGGAAATGATAGTAAGTTCTCTGGATGGAGATGTCAAGTAAGCGGCTGGTGTACAGGCAGAGCACAGGCTGGGCAGGAAAGGGCATGCAGGGGGCACAGCACTCTGTCTAGACTCATAGCTAAGGAGACAGGTGTGGGGAGGGGTCCAGGGAACCACTAAAGTCCCAGGCACCTTCAAAGCAGCAGCCAGGGAGGGAGGAAGGAAATCCTAAGGGTGTGTGGGGCGGCGGTGCAGAATGACACAGGGTGCCCAACCAAGACTGGGACAGAAAAGGGGCTGCTCCTGGGACTTCCCTAGTGACTTCGACTAGGTTCTCCAAAGGAAGTGGAAAAGGGTACAGAAACAGAGAGGCAGGAGTTGAGGGGCGAATCCTGGGTAAAGTAGACAAGTCTGCTAAATGAAGGGGCATCAAAAACAGGGAGGGCCCTAGATGGTTTGGCTCAGTGGGTAGACTGTCTGACTGTGGACTGAAGGGTCCCGGGTTTGATTCAGGTCAAGAGCACATGCCCAGGTTGTGGGCTCCATTCCCGGGAGTCGGGCAGGAGGCAGCCAATCAATGATTCTATCATTAATGTTTCTTTCTCTCTCTCCCTTCCTCTTCGAAATCAATAAAAATACATTAAAAAAATTTTTTTAATAGGGAGGTATTTGCAGGTGCGGGCTAGAAGGGGTCAAGGGGGGGACAAAGAGGGCATCTGTAATACTTTCAACAATAAAGATAAATTTTAAAAAAATAGGGAGGTCTTTGAAGATGGGTGTGGAATCAAGGAGTTTGTTTTTTAAGGATGGAATAAATTAGTCCAGGGAGGCAGATTGTGCCATTCTAGAACCGCCCCTCCTTCCCTAGCCCCCTCTGACCTTGACAGCTCTCTCCACATGGATCTTGGCATTTCTGAGCCGGCCCATGTGCGGAGACTCCTTGGACAATCCTGGCCAGAGGACCAGGGAACCTGCGGAAAGATGAGTAGTGGGGGCTCAGCCAAGCATCTCTCCTGGCCACCAATGCCCATGCTCCTGCTCCTTCTCTTTCTCTGCCCTTCATCCGGATGCCAACCCTCTATCGCTCTTCTCCCGACCCCCATTCCCTCCCCCCAGTCTTCTCGTCCTTGTCACTACTGCCTCGGGCCAGGGTGGGCTGACCCCAATGGGCCTCACCGTCCTGCAGCGGGGCATCATCACGGGCCGGGGTGTGCGGGGGCCCGCGGGGGCGTAGATCTGCGGTGCCCCGGGCGTGAGTGCCATGGGCGAGCGACCGGATGGCGCGGCTGCCGGCCAGGCTTTTGCCACCAGCACGAGCCCCGTTGGACCAGGCGGAGGCGGGTCTGGGCCATGGCAGCGTCTTTGGAGGCCGAAACTCCAAGTGGCGTGCCCAGGGCCACGGGACGGGGTAACTAGTGCGTGGCTCAGGCGGCTGCTGCGGCCAGTTGCATACCGGGCCGCCCTCCAAGCGGTACCAGGTGGTGGAGCACGGGTGGCTGACCCTCAGCTCCCCCGCGCTCAGGATCAGCGCCGCGCGGGGACCCTGCATGCGCCTTACCGCGCTCCGCGCCCTCCCTGCGCCCTCCCTGCGGCCTCTCGCGGGATTGCGGAGCAGGGCCCTAGCTTCCGAGGCTCCGCCCTCTGTTTATTGTCGCCTTGGAAACCATTGCTTGCCTCAATCAGGCCGCGGCTGGCTGGTTCCAGCAGGTGAGCTCTGAGTTTCACCTGCCCCACACCTTTGATGAGCAGAGCACTGATGGCGGAAGCGCACAGCACCGGGTTGCCAATTACTATCCGTGCCATGGTTTCTCATTGAGCACTTCCTGGGGCTTCAGTCATACCACAGTATTTATAGAGGACCACGTGCTAGGCTATGGGCTAGGTGATCCCTGACCTCATGGAGTTTAGAGCCCAGTGGAGAGGAAACAAAAAGTAAGCAACAAAGGTATAAACAGCTGTAAGTATGGTAAGGGCAATGACCTAAAGTCAGGAAAGTGGCATATTTTGGGTAAGGCAGTCAAGGATGTTCTCTGAAGAGTTGACATTGAAGCCAAAGCTTTACAGAATGCAAAGGTCAGGAGTTGGCCAGGGAAGAGGGGAGAAATAGCATTCCAGGGAGAGGCAAGTCTCACCAACAGCCCTGAGGAGGGTAAGAACCTTTCTGGGGAACTAAAAGGCAGCCAATGTGGCTGGAGCCTGGTGAGGTGGGATTGCATCTGCAGGTCCTTGGGGATAGATGTGAAAGACCTAAATGCAGGAAACAATGATCAAGTACAGAACACACTTCTCCCTTCCCCCACCCCACCATAACTTGGAGATACAAAAACAGATCATCGTTGTCAACTGCAGAAAAAAATGTAACTGAATTTATGCACAGCTCTCAAGACAAGACTAAGCAACCTTTTTGGAGGTGGTGACAAAGTAGTATCCTCAAGTCACAGGTGAGATAAATAAGACTCCAAGATGTTACATAATTTGCCTCATCACACAGAGCCAGCACTGGAATCCAGATCTGACTCCAAGGCCCCACTTTAAAACATAAATACTATTAACATGAGCCCGTTATTACTCTAAGGGTTGTCTACTGGTCATGGAAATATGGGTAATTTGAGAGGCAAACTAGCAATGCCCGTTTAAGTCCACTCCAGGGAAGAGAGTACCTAGGTCCAAAAAGCCAGCTTTGTGTTGTCTCTGGCTAGATCTGCCCATTCAGTGAAGGTGGGTCCTCCACCTAGATGTCCAGACAACCCCAACCACTCAGATCACTCTTCCCAATCCCCCATTGGCTGGTGACTGGGCTTCCCAAAAGACATGTCCCCAGGACAGGGCCAGCTTATTGGAAACCACCCAGTCTGTTCTCATCAAGGAGCAAATTTGGTTTTAGGGGCTCCAGATCAGAGGAGATGGATCCATGACAAGAGAGTTCTGGCTGGCTCACCCAGGCAATGCTGTCCTGTGAGGGCTGGGTAAGCAGCTGACATACTCTATAGTGGATATCTTCACTGTGAGCACCTTTAACATTCACTGCAAAGCTAGAACACAGTCATGTGCCCCAGAGGAGGGCACACCTCATTCTGCAAGGCAGGAGGAAGAGGTCACAGAGGTAAGTCATAAAGGGGATGATAGCTATCCAAGTTGCCCCCAGCCCCAGCCCTTCCTCCCTTTAACATCACCTTGTCCCCTACTTCAAGAGACCTGTTGGACATCTAGAACTATTTTGAAAGCTCAGCTCAAAGGCCTACCCTTATGACACTCTTCCTGGCATCCTCCTCCATAAATATATGCCCTGTGGGCCCTAAGACTTACACTAGTGAATATGAAACACTTCTGCGCATCTATTTACACACCTGGCTTTTACTAGTCCCCCAAATCTCTCCAAGGCAGGGATAATGTCATCGCTCATGCCTAGCATGATGGAAGTTATCAGCTTGCATAGTGGGCTGGTGGAAAGATCAGCTATTGTTTTTTTAGTACTGGTATAGCAAGTACTATGTGAGATGGTTTACATTAATTATCTCTACTTTAGAATTTACTCAAATTCAGCAACAAGAGTTGGGACTCATGCCAGGCTGGTGTAGCTCAGCGGTTGAGCACCAAGCCAGGAACCAAGAGGCCCCCAGTTTGGTTCCCAGTCAGGGCACATGCCCATGTTGCAGGCTCCATCCCCTGTGGGGGGGGTGTGCAGGATGCAGCTGATTGATGTTTCTCTCTCGTGGATGCTTCTAACACTCTCCTAATTAAATCAATAAAACATATTTAAGAGTTGGGACTCAAATACAAGCATTCCTGTTTGAGGTTTCTCCAAGTCTAGCACTGTCCAAACAGAGCTTTCTGTGATCATGGAAATGTTCTACCTATGTACCATCTGATATGATAGGCATTAGTCACTGGTAGCTTTTGAGCACTTGTAATGTTGCTGGTGGGACCATGTGAGTAAATGTTAAACCTTATTTACTTTAATTTAAATGTAAATAACCGCACATTGCTACTGAGTACTGTTTTAGCATTGGTAGAGGCAGAAGTATTGGATTTGAAGTCTACCCTCTTGCTCACTGGCTAAATTTGGGGCAAGCTACTACATCTCATGGAACCTGTTTCCTTAGCCATAAAATGGGATCACTGTCTCTCCGAGGTTGGCTTTTAGCCCAAATGAGCTCATTAGGCGAAAAGGACCAAAGCTCTTTATAGGTAGAGATAAGTTTTTTAAATGGGTGGTGCCTAGACTGTAATGGAAGTCTCTGGATTAGGGCCCTAGGCAGGGATGTCAGGAATCATCATAAGATTGCCTCTGGTGGTGACCCCACACCCAAGTACCATTCACGTGGTCTTAGGAAAGAAAAAGCCCCACCTCCTCACTTTTCACATATGCAGACAGAGCTCAGACCTCATGCAGCCCCAAAGGGGCAAGAAGAGAGTTTAATCAGGGGAGGGGAACCCACCAGAATAAGAAAAGGTACAGCGAGCATGGGTGCAGAGAAGCCAGAGCAGGTGGGTAGGCCCAGCCAGGAATCTGATAGGACTCACCTCTCCACCTCCAGCACAGGCACTGCACTGACAGACAAGGCAAAACAGTGACCCCTCTCAGCTGGGAGGCCTTGAAGTGGCCCCTGTGGCCAGAGATTGCCTGGCTTTCTGGCTCCAGCTCCTAGGCATGGCTGGTGACCACTGGTTCAGCCCTTGTTCCCAACCAGTGCTGAGTGGTGATCTGTAGGCAGAGCTCAGGAAGCTGGCCACTGCTTCTACTGGACCCAAGGAGGCTTGAGGATAAGAGGGCAAGGGAGAGGGACTGAAGTCTTAAAAGCTCCCTCCCTCCCTCACCAATGGGGTGACTTGGGGGAGGAACAGTAGTCGCCTTCTGGCTCCAGGCCCGCCCAGACCCACAGCGACCAATAAGGTACAATCACTGGGACCAGTCACAGCCACTGGAGGTGGAGGTTATTTGTTTAAAAAAAAGACAAAAAGGTTACAGTCTCCTACAAGCACAGTTTTAAGTTTCAAGACACTAAAAAAAAAAATCCATCCGCCCAGGGGACTGAATATCAGAAGCCAGCCTGACCAGGCACGTGTTGCCTTGGGGCAAGTTCACTGCTGCTTTGTCACCAGCTAGCAAGCGCACCCCTCCCCTCCCGCATTTAATGCCCACCCCAACCCAGTTCCCCTCCTCTGCTTCTGCTGTCGCTCTGAGAAGTGACTCCAGGACGCCTTTGCAGAGACACAGGAGATTCTGAGGGGGAAGGCCACGAGATCCAACCAGATGTTTAAAACTGTCAAGAAAACAAAGAAATGGTGAATGATGGTCACTGCTGTATTCCAGTAGGCCTGCTTGGGGGGCGGGGGGGATAAGGGGGGCTGATCTGAGAGCTGCCACTGTGCTCAGACCTCTAAGGGGACTGGATTGGGTATCAGGACATCCCCATGCGCATGCTCTTCCTAGTGATCTTTGGGACACTGGCCCTAAACCTAGCACTAGACAAGGCAGAGAAATTAAAGGTGGTATGGGCTTTTCCACAGCTCCTCTTAGCCATGTCATGGAGGTTGCTATAACGCACTGTCACAACAACTTGCTTCTTTAGAGATGCGAGGGCTTGGGGACTCAGAGGGCTCAAGCTCTGTGTGGTCCTCCAACCTAGGACAGGCCCTTGACAAGTTTTCTGCCATCAAGTATCCCTCATGGTGCCAAGAAGAGCCCTGGACATTTTACAGACCAGAGGTTGTAGACCAATGAATGAATGAGCCCATACAGTGTTTTATGACTTAGTTGCCAACCTTGAAAATATAGGAGACTCTGGATACTAATCCAGACTTTGGGATTCTTTTTTAATTTTTTATTTTTTTGGTGGCAATTTATTAAAGAACAAGTACAGATTCCCACATGGGGAAAGGGAAAGAGTCCCTTTTATTATTTTTTTAAATATACTTTTATTGATTGCAGAGAGGAAAGGGGAGGTAGAGATAAATAGAAACATCAATAATGAGAGAGCATTATGGATCAGCTGCTTCCTGCGTGCCCCACACTGAGGATCAAGCCTGCAACCCAGGTATGTGCTCTGACTGGGAATCAAACCGTGACCTCTTGGTTCATAGGTTGATGCTCAATCACTGAGCCACGCTGACTGGGCAAGACTTGGGGATTTTTTTGAAAGCTGTAAGGTGATCCTCTTCAGGTGAGACATGAGTTCACTAAGTCCTTACACAACCCATTTCACTCATGTACATTACCTGCCTGACCCCTGCCAGATGCCAAAGTACTATTCTAGGATCTTTGAGTCTGAAACTTAGCTCCTAGTCCTGGTTCTCCCACTTACTGAGGGACCTTGGGCAGGTGATTTTTATTTTTTATTTTATTTATTTATTTTTTAAATATATTTTATTGATTTTTTACAGAGAGGAGGAGAGAGGGACAGAGAGCCAGAAACATCGATCAGCTGCCTCCTGCACACCCCCCACTGGGGATGTGCCCACAACCAAGGTGCATGCCCTTGACCGGAATCGAACCCAGGACCCTTCAGTCCGCAGGCCGACGCTCTATCCAATGAGCCAAACCGGTTTCGGCTGATTTTTAAAAAGATATATATTTTTTTATTGATTTCAGAGAGGAAGGAAGAGGGAGAGAGAGATAGAAACATCCATGATGAGAAAGAATCATGGATCAGTTGCCTCCTGCAAGTCCCCCACTGGGGATCGAGCCCACAACACGGGCATATGCCCTTGACGGGAATCAAACCTGGGACCTTTCAGTTCGCAGGCTGATGCTCTATCCACTGAGCCAAACAGGCTAGGGTTTGGCAGGTGATTTAACTTCTGGAGCCCCAGTTTACTAACCTGTAAAATGGGGATTAACACCTGCCTCAAAGATTGTGTTTTTTTAAACGCAGAGAGAGAAACATTGATGTGAGAAACACTGACCGCCTGCCTCCTGTACACCCCACTACTGGGGATCAAGTCCACAACCTGAGCATGTGCCCTGATGGGGAATCGAACCAGCAACCTTTTGGTGCATGGGACAGTGCTAAACCAACTGAGCCTCTATGGCTGGGCAAAGACTGTTTAAGGTATTAAATAAGGCATGTGAATTGCTTTTTAGCTGCATAACTCTAAAAATGTAATTATCATAAGAGTGATTAGTGCATGAATGAGTTAAGTATTAAATTGGGGCAAGAACTATCTTTTTTCCTCAGTTGAATGCAAAGGCCTCCTAGTGCCTTGGCCATAAAACTTTGGTACTACAATATATAGAACCCTTACTATCTGCCAAGTGATATGCTTTACATACATTTCCTCATTGTTCAAACACAATGAAAGGTTCATATTAATTACTCAGTGTCCTTATTTCGCTGCTGAGGAAACAGGCTTAGTTAAGAGGTTCGGTCCATGCCCAAGCAGGCATGAACCCTGGACTCACACCCAGGTGGTCTAACTTCATAGCCTGTGTCATCTGAATGAGCATGCTTACCCTGTGCGCACAGTAAAGCTACTTTGTATGCTGGCTGCCCTCAATATAATTAAAGCCCAGGGGAAGCGGGTGTAATTTCCATTTTTAGGAATCTGAGCTCCTTCTGGGCTGGGCCTGTATGCATTGGTAAGAATAAACACTAAGTCTACCAACTAGGGATCACTGTCAACTCTGAATGGAACATGTCAACAAACCAAAGATTGTTTGGAAGAAGAAAAAGAAGGCAGCATGTCCTGAATATCTAAACAAGAACAACTGTGTCATCAGTTCATCAATGTTTACAATTCCTCCTCTTCTGAGGACTGCAGTCCTTTCAGTTAGGAAGGCACAAACAGTTGCAAAAAGATCCAGAGGACTTAGGCCAGGAAAGTGATGGAAAACAGCTTGAAGAAATCATGGCTTGAAGCCTGAGAAACAGACGCTGAAGGAAAATATTTAAGTCTGTTGAGAAGTGGAATTGCACTATGATTAACTGTCCTATAGTCCTAGAAAATCCACATGTGGATTTAACATGCCTCACTTGGGGCTTGAAGTATATATAGAGAAGGACTCTGTACATTTTGAGGTATAGAATTTAGCATCTAAGATCCAATAAAAAACTAAGAGAGGTATCCCCTAGATACCCAGTTATGGAAAATGCCCTGCACCTCTGAAAGATGAAGCTCATGTTCTCCAGCCCCTAGGCACCTGGCTGATTTGACACCCACCAGAGATCCTAGAGGCCTCAGGAAATACACACTGGCACCACTTTCCTGCCGGATGCTAAAGTCTTAACAGGACCCATGGCTGCTCCTATCTCTGGAAGGAAACCAGGAAAGCCCCTACTTACATTCTTAAGGAACTCCTCAGCTACAATACGGGCACGGGCGTTGACCGACAGCTTCATCTCACTGATCTCTTTGTCGATCTCCTCCATGAAGTGGATCACAAAGTCCACCAACTTGTGTTTGTACATCTGCTCTGTGTGGAAGTTGGTGATCAGAAAACTGATGTCATAACCCTAGGAAAGGAAGACAGCAGGGAGGAAGAGAAAAAACAGGAGATTAGCATCCCAGGGGGAACTGAGCTGGCCATGTCCTCTGGGTTCACGAAGTCACATGCTTCCAGCTGATTGCAATCTTTTCTCAAGCTACACACCTTTCAGTGAGCAGCCCACCTGCTCTGGTGGAGTGTCTATGTTGGATCCAAGGAATTAAACTCAGTTGAGGATTTTGTGCATATCAGACGTCTCAGGAAGACTATCTGTGGCACAAATAGTAGCATTCAGAATGAGTCAAGGGAGAGTGAAGAGACTTGAAATTTTGTTAAAGAAGAATCTAATCAAACAGGGAACACTTAGTCTGGAGAGAAGAGATGCTGTGGGAGACAGACGGGATGGAGTCTTTAACTGTCACGACAGTTTGTGTGTGGAAGAGTAATTGTACTTATTCTGGGTGGCCTCAAAGGGAGGGCTAGGACCAGAAGATTTTAGCTCAGAATGAGGACTAGCTTGTCCAACACGTCTAATGTATCTGGTGATGCTGCATGCTGCTCTGTGTGGGTGGTGTTGCTCAGTCACTGGGGACATTTTAAGTCAATATGACAGGGAGTCTGTGGAGAGTACTCAAGTACAAAGTCAGCAACAACTGACCCAAAGTCAACTATAACCGTGAAAGACTATGAAATCAGCTAGTGGCAGAGCTTAGAAAGGATTTGACTGTGTCCTTACTGCTGCTACATTCTCAATTCAAGCAGTGGTTGCATGCCCTACAGCTAGAGAAGTAGCAATCCTGGTTCTAGAAACAATCCCATGTCAGTGACAGTGGACAGATAGAATCCTGGACAATATGAACATGTAAATCAGTCTCACCTCCACTGGTTTCCTTCGAAGGATAAAGAAATTCTCTGCTCGCATCATCATAAAGCGCATGAACTTGTGGCATAAAATCTTCTCAATCTCATCAGCCTATTGAGAGCAAAGCAGAAACGTTTCCCTAAAGCTGATACCATAGACCAGTGGTCGGCAAACCGCGGCTCGCGAGCCACATGTGGCTCTTTGGCCCCTTGAGTGTGGCTCTTCCACAAAATACCACGTACCCTAATTAAGTTAATAACAATGTACCTACCTATATAGTTTAAGTTTAAAAAATTCGGCTCTCAAAAGAAATTTCAATCGTTGTACTGTTGATATTTGGCTCTATTAACTAATGAGTTTGCCGACCACTGCCATACACCAACAGAAACCTGTACCTGGGCTTCTGACCCAATTCCCCCAAGGCTCACTGAAGCCAGAGGGGTTTGGGACTGGGAGCACTCAATGCCTGAACTTTGAATCATGGGGCACTTGGTTGCCAAGTGAAAGGAGGATCTACAATATTAGATGCACTCCAACAGGGCATTATCATGATCTCATCTGTCTGTTCCAGAGACGGAATTTTGGCAAACCTGAGTCTTCTATCCACTCCTTCCAGAGTCCTCATCTATATCCAAAGATGCCTTTCTCTTTCTCATTTCACTAGTGCTACATTTCCCAGACTGTGATATACTTCACCTGGGTTATCAAAGATAACCTTAGGTGGTCTCCGCTTTAATAAAACCGAACATGAAACAATTCCCAGTTTCTCCCTACTGAACTTAAATATTTCTAAGAAGTAATTTTGCAGCTGGGTAATAGTATGCCCTGAACAGTCCCCAACACTTGGTAATCTTTTTTAACAGAGAGCAGACCCCCAGAGGTAGGGCTTCCTGTAGGTAACAGAATCATTGTTTGTTTTCATTGTTTATTTTCTAGTTCCCTCCATCTGGCAAGTGATATTGTTTTTCCACTTGTGACATAGCTTCTATTAAAGAAACTAAGTCAATTTAAAGAAACCTACTAAGTAAATAGCTGTCAAGATGGTACATAGATATGGCAAAAATTATGGGGTGCTGGGAAGGTCAGACATTTGTAAAACATCTGAGGAAATGTAAGAAATTGCACTTTGTTTTTTACTCTAAATCTTACTCTCAGAGTTTATGACTATCAAATTGGTACTGGCACGATTTATTTTTCTGAACTGGACTTATTCTTCATTCCTTAGGAATGGTTCTATGAGCTAATACTAAACTGGTCCATGGCCTTGGCTGCTGCATTTCCTGACTTCTAATCCAGAGCAAGGCCTAGAAGATAAAAATTTCTCGCTCTTTAGTCTACCGATCTGCTGAGTTTGGCAAATCATTTCCTGGGTATAGTCAAGAAAACAGAGCCCGCGTTTCCACCCACCCAGATCTCAGTGGGGATCCCTGGAGGCAGGGGCTCCACAGTGAGCTCACCTGTTTCACAGCAATGCTGACCCGCACAGAGTTGATGGAGCCCTCAATCAGAACCTTTTCCTTCTCATTCCTGCTGATCGTCACAGGTTGTAACAGGAGCTCTTTGCTACTCCTGCAAACACAATGTCACAAAGGCTCTGTACTAGAGAGGAACAGAATGCTCAGGAGACCCCACACAGGTCCTGAAATCACTTCCTGAGACCAGAGTCCAAGGAACAGGAGACTCACAAGCAGGGCTGCTCCCAGATGGGGGCCAGTGAGTGTATTCTCCAATGGAAAGAGCACAGGCTCTGGAGTCAGGGCAAAGAGGTTTTGAAATCCAGCCTCCTCTGTTATTTTCCTTGGGCAAGTTATCCTATTGGAATCTCAATTTTCTCATCTGTAAAATGACTGATTCCTACTTCACTGGCAAGGACTGAGAGAGATAAAAAGGGGTCTAGTGTCCAATAGCATGCCTGGCACATAGTAGGAGGAGCTTTACCAACGACAGCTCTTACTTTAATACAGGCAAACTCACATACCATTTAAGGAATGAGAAGAGAGAGGATGCCTTGGAGAAAAGGATAAACTAACTCAGTCTGGCATCTTAATTATCAATCCCTGATGATTCATTTATTCAGCATTAAGATCCCTCTTAGCTCCGTTCCCATTTTCAGGCCTCTGCATCCCTAGATCTATGTAATGGTAATCAACTGTGGTGGTAGTGTCTGTGAGCTGTTGTCACATTAAAATGCCTAGAGACCGGCTGGTGTGGGTCAGTGGTTGAGTGTTGTCCCATGAACCAGGTCACACAGTTCCATTCTTGGTCAGGGCACATCCCCGGGTTTTGGGCTCAATCCCGTGTGGGACGTGCAGAAGGCAGCCGATAAATGATTCTCTCTCAGCATTAATATTTCTATCTCTCTCTCCCTCTCCTTTCTTCTCTGAAATCAATAAAAAAAAAATATTTTAAAATGCCTATTAGAAACCATATGTGTTAAGTAACATAACATGGCACATGCTAACATCTTGTCAATTTTTTAAAATTTAAATCGTATCAACATAATGTGGTAACACCATGTCTTTCAATTATGCATATGTTCCAGATTAAACTTTAAGGGTAAAAGAACAACTTGCTTACAAAACATAAACTAGATAAGAGAATATAACCCAAGCCCTAACTGGTTTGGCTCAGTGGATGGAGCGTCGGCCTGCGGACTGAAGAGTCCCAGGTTCGATTCCGGTCAAGGGCATGTACCTTGGTTGTGGGCACATCCCCAGTAGGGGTGTGTGCAGGAGGCAGCTAATCGATGTTTCTCTCCCATTGATGTTTCTAACTGTCTATTCCTCTCCCTTCCTCTCTGTAAAAAAATCAATAATTTATATATATATATATATATATATATATATATATATATATATATATTTTTTTTTTTTTTTTAAAGAGAAAATATAGCCCTAACCGGTTTGGCTCAGTGGATAGGGAATCAGTCTGCAGACTGGAGGGTCCCGGGTTCGATTCCGGTCAAGGACATGTGCCTTGGTTGCAGGCACATCCCCAGTGGGAGGTGTGCAGGAGGCAGCTGGTTGATGTTTCTAGCTCTCTATCCCTCTCCTTTCCTCCCTGTAAAAAAATCAATAAAATATATTCTTTTTAAAAAAGAGAAAATATACCCCAAAATGCAGAATATTTGGAGTAGGAGATGAAAGAGTCCAGGTGGATTGGGAGGAAAAAAAAAATCATCCTTGATGTTTATATTAGAAAAGAATGGAGACAGCATCTCAGATAACTAAACTCTCCATCCTCTCTTAAACTGCCCATGGGTTCAATAATATCACAGGAGATACTTCACGAACAGCTCTACTCTGAGAAGTCATACCTGTGTCAAGCAATCTTTGCACCAGACTAGCTTCTCCCCTGGGTTTTGCCCTGCTAACCCACTGACCCTGTTTTCTGAACTCCAAATTAGGAATCACGGTTCATCTGGCAGCAAGACAAAATATGTGAACTGTTGTTGTCCTGACAACTCCAGAATGGAAGTTCATGGCACATTCTAGCCATCTCTGAGGTTACACCCATCACCCCACCATGACCTTTTTCTTCCCTACCTGACTTCAACCTCCGGTTTGTTGTGTCGTTCCACAACCTGGGAGGAGAAATTCTCCAAGCAGAGGGCAGCCTGCAATGTGGCCCGCACGGCACTCAGGTAGGGACGGAGAGTGGCAGTCTGTAGGAAAAACCACAAGGGAGGATCAGAATCTGTCTCACAAACCCACTGGCCCCCTGCTTTAGCTACTCAGGAGCCAGACCACACTGCGCCGGGCTCTCAGGCACCAACGTAAAGGTGCCTACCATTCTAACTTCCTGAGCAGATCTCAACAGGGGACCATTTTGCCTCCCAGGGGCACTCAGCAAGGCTGAGACATTATTCCCTGGCACTACTTGGGATGGGGCGCTACTGGCACTGAGTAGATAAGAGGCCAGGCATACCACTGAACGTTCTCCAATGCACAACAAAGAATTATTCAGTCCCATATAGTGCCGAGGTTGAGAAACTCTGGTATAGATGCATGCAGGTGAATAACTGTCCTCAATTATCTTTTAAACCAACAAATGGATGTCTACTATGTGCCAAGCACTGAGCTAGGTGCTAGAAATTTAAGATGATTAAAACCATCCCTACTCTTAAATTGCTCAATGGGGAGGAAAAACTATGATATAAAGGATAACTGTGACATAACTAGATTTATATTTGTAGAAGAAAGTGGCTTTGATTTGAAGATGGAAAAGGATTAGAATTTTACAATGAGAAAACGAATAAGGGCATTCCCACTAGAAGGATCAGCTTCTAGCTACATTGGCTTATCTTCATTTCCTTATATTAGCCAACTTTATTTCTCACCTCAGGGTTTCACACATGCTGAACTATCTATCTGCAGGCTTTTCTATCCTCTCTTTACTTAAGTCATCCTTCAGATATTGGTTTACTCAGAGGAGGGCTCTTCCTCAGAGAACTCTTTCTTGACTTGCCCTTCAAAGCATTTCTTACAATTTACAGAAACACATTCTTCATACATCTTTAGTAAAGTGATCTCTCCTTCTCTAGACTGTAAGCCTCATGATCAATAGGCCATGTCTATTTTATTCAAATCTACATACCCTACACCTAGCTCAGTTAGCACCTAACATACAGGGTGGGACAAAAAAAGTAGGTTTAGCCGAAACCGGTTTGGCTCAGTGGATAGAGCGTCGGCCTGCGGACTGGAAGGTCCCAGGTTCGATTCCGGTCAAGGGCATATACCTTGGTTGCGGGCACATCCCCAGTAGGGGGTGTGCAGGAGGCAGCTGGTCGATGTTTCTCTCTCATCGACGTTTCTAGTTCTCTATCCCTCTCCCTTCCTCGCTGTAAAAATCAATAAAATATATTAAAAAAAAAAAAAGTAGGTTTACAGTCTGAGTATACAAAAGTTTGTTCTTTTATTATTATTTGTTAATGTATTATTTTCCACATGAACTGTAAACCTATTTTTGCCCCACCCTGATATAGTGCCTTATTCATTTCCGGTACAATGAATGAATGAATGAAATAACTTAAGCAAAGTTAGGATAACACAATAGGGTATTAAGAGTTCCAGAAGTAGTAATGAATACAATGCTGCTGTATATGAAAAATATTTCAGAATCAGTAAATGAGGCTGCAATGATAGCCTGGAGATTCATGGAGAATCTCAAATGCCAGGCTACTGAGTTTAGCTTTTCTTTTATGGTGGTAAGAAACTGCTGGGGAAATCTGAGGGGAAGTTATACAACTACAGCTGCATGGAGGCTCTGTGGGGAATGGATTGGAGAGGGAAGTGAGACAGAAGGCAGAGAAGGTTATTAAAAGAGTGCTGATGACAGCCTGGACTGGGGCTGTGGAGGAAGACAAGCAGAGAGTATCACAGGGATTAGACTGACATAACATGTAAATAATTATGAAATAAAATATCTCTCAACAAACTATGGTCCATCAACACAATGAAATACTACTACTCAGCAATAAAAATTTTAAATGACCAACCCCGTGATGCCTGCCCTTTCACCATTAAAATAGACAGTCTCATATAATACCTCAATAAACTTGATTTTTTTAAAAATCGAGAGGTATGGGCAGTATAAGGAACATAGGGAGGACAAGCCATTTTAGGAGATAAGTGAAGTTTTGCTCTGGAGGTCGAATGTCAATGTATCTTCTAGATATCCAGGCAAGCCTTTGAGAGAGTTGAAGAAGGCAGATTCAGGGGTCACCATAAAACACAAGGTCATGAAAGCCAGGAGACTAGATATTTATCACTTAACTTCCGGAAACACTTATCAAACGGGAAGATCTCCAGGGAGGAAGGGATAGGCAGTACCAGATCTTACATATTACACACTACAGTAAGGCTAACACAGTTAAGTTCTGACCAGGAAGGGGCTTGGGTGGAGGCAGCATAAGAGATCCTTCAGCACGGCAGAAGCAAGGCAAGGGTAAGGAAAAGAATGGGATACAGAAGTCTGGACGCCTCCCTTGGGAAACTGTGGGGTCAAGCAAGCAGGAGGGAGCAGTGCAGTGCATTTAGTCAAGTTCTTCTATTCTGGGTGGGGAAGTGGCCCTACTGCACGCCTCAGCCCCTACAACGGGCTCAGGCTTACTATGTGCAGAGAGGCACTACCACGAGTCCAAGAAGTGCCACTTCCGGCTCCCTCCAAGCATCAAGAGTATTCTCTACCTGTCCCCGAGAGCCAGACCACGATGCCACCAGGCCTGCAGCTTACCAGGGCGTCACCCGCTGGCCCCTTCCTCATTCGGCCCCTACCCCGCCCCCTTCCTTCCAGCCTCGTCGTGCCCCCAACCCCCCAGCATCCCTTGGCCCGGGCCTCTCCGCCGCAAAGCCGTATCCCCCCAAAACCCACAGTGCTAAGGGAGAACAGAGGGGCGAAGCGGGGGCGCGGGGGAGGGTCCCTGGCCCGACACTCTCACCATCGCGGGCGCTGGCTGGGCCGGAAAGCGGAAGTACGGAAGTGGCCCGGCCCGCGACGCCTGCCCTTTCACAGCAGCGCAGCCGCAGTCTCCGCCCAGACTTCCGGACGGTACCATCTGAGCTCCGGGCGGGGGAAGGGAAGCCTCGGAACACTTGGTCCTTTGGAACTTTTCCCGCTGGTCCTGTATTGCTTTTTTTAGACTCTTGAAGTTTCAAATCGATACTCATGCTTCTTCCGTTCTCCATGAAGCTCTCGCTTGGCTTCTTTGCCGCTTTCTTTCCCCATAGTTATGCAATGGTGCAGCCCGGCCGCAGGTTGGGCACCATATTTGGACTAAGCTAAGCGGAGGAGACCTTCGTTTCTTCCGGTTCTGCGCCCCCATCCTTTCTCCCGGCCCCTCCTACCGCCGGCCCCAGGGGCTCGGCGAGACTAACCGTCTGACTGAAAACCCGGCCGCCGAGCCCCGCCCTCCAGCCCCGGCTGCTCCCTAGGGTAGACCCGAGGCATACCCCGCACCCCCGGGCAGTGGGCTAGCGGGCGGCCGGCAAATCCTCCCCCACAAGCCACAGCGGGCTCGCCCTTTCGTGTCTCCGCCCCCGCGTCAACTGCAGGGCCCGCTCTTAGCCAGTTCCGGGTGGTTGATACACCAACCGGAACTCCCCGCCCCCTGTCGCGACCCGGTGGTCGTAGGTGGCTGGGGTGAGGAGGTAGAGGGGGCGGGGGCCGCGTCAGGGGGTCCCGAGACGACGGGGACCCTGAAGGCGGGGTATTGGGGCGACCCACGGGGCGGGGGGAACAGCCTTTAAGCAGTCCCACTTCTGTGCCAGTCACTGAACTGGGCTCTTGACGGGCATCATCTCTTAATCCTCAGAACATCCCGGGGAGGTAGGTACTGTTGTTATCCCCATTTTACAGATTCAGACTTCTTATGAGGAAACAGACCCAGACTTCTCTGGTCCCCATTTTACAGATGGAAAAACCGAGACTCAGGAAGGTTAAATAACATTATCAGTCACATAAATAGAGAATGCTAAAGCCTGGGCTTGGACCCTGGTATGTCTGGCTTAGCAGCCACGTTCTTAACTATTATCAGGGAGGGGTAAAGGTGGGAATGGACGAGACAAGACGAGGCTGCGAGGCAAAGTGAACACATTGTAAGAATGGGATGCTTGGAACTCAGAGGCTTAGCAGAACCCAGGAGGAGTAGAGCAAAAGGGAAGAGCATCAGGAAGACAGGGCATAGTATATCAAGGTGGTGAGGCATACAGATGCACAACCACCTGCATTCAAATTGCATTTTGGTAAGTTTGGGCATGTACCCCCCTAACAGAGTCTCAGTTTCCTTATTTGTAAAATGGAGATCACATGGTTCCTGTTCAAGGGGTTTGAATCCAGTGAGAAGCTGGTAAAATGTCCTGTGCTTGGTGCACAGTAGGTGCTCTGTGAGTAGAAGCTGTGCCATCAATCTGTCAAAGGTACTGAAGCCTGGTTTTCTACTTGATGCTCTCACACGATGGAGTGAGCTCTTGGGCTTTTCTTGTGCCACTTTACCATCAATGGCCCTCTCCTCTCCAGCTCCCCAGGGTCCTGTATCCTAGGCCATGAGTGAACTGAAGGACTGCCCCTTGCAGTTCCATGACTTCAAGTCTGTGGACCACCTAAAAGTTTGTCCACGCTACACGGCAGTGCTGGCCCGCTCTGAGGACGATGGCATCGGCATCGAGGAGCTGGACACTCTGCAGCTGGAACTTGAGACCCTGCTTTCCTCTGCCAGCCGGCGCCTGCGAGTGTTGGAGGCTGAAACCCAGGTGATACCCTACAGAGGGGACATCACCAGGGATGGACTGTGACAAGTTATGGGTGGGTCATTCAGTTAGCCACATCTGCTAAAGCCTGGGGTACAGGAGGTTGGACAGGGGAGGGAGAGACCCAAATTGGGCTTGTGTGATATGCAGGAACGTGGGTAATCCTCATAAATTGCAAGATTTTTAATTCACCAAGCATCTATTGACACACACACAGACCCCACCCTCCATTATGTTGTGAGTACTATGCAGATCATTAGAGAGAGGTAATTAGGACAATTCTGGCTTTCAGGGAGTTTGCCAACTAAAAGGAGGGTGGGTTCAGACAAGTACCAGGTGATATGTTATGGTTAGGGGTACCCCTAGTACCCCTAACCATGGAATGAGGAAACCTGCTTTTGAATCTTGGCCTAAGTACTTGCTAGTGTTGCTGTTTCCAGCTATGTGACTTTGGGAAAGTTACATTCTATTTCTGAGCATCAGTTCTCTATCTGTAAACAGGGCTGAAAAATAGGACCTATCACAGAGCTTTTGTGAGGATTAGAGATTTTTTTTTTTTCCAAAGGCTCAGCCTAATGTCGTAAGTGAAGGTTTGCTGGAAGGCTTACTTGTCTTCACCAAAAAGTTACCACCAGCGTATTTTCCCAGAGCTAACGTGTAGTGGGGTCATTTGTTTGGCCTTTCTGCTAAGTTCTATAGAAGTGCATCAGAGTACAGACAAATGAATGGAATGATAAGTATATGAATAAAATCCTGAGATGGATACAGAAAAGGAGCGAGTTTGAAGGATGAATAGGAGTTTACTAAATAAAAAAGGGGATGGGAAAAGACCTTGGCGTCTCAAGTTCTAGATCCTAATTCTTTACTGGGAAAAGAGTTGTCCTGTGTCTTCCCTTCTCCCCCTCAGTGACAGTCTTTGAATTTCAGATCCTCACTGACTGGCAGGATAAGAAAGGTGACCGACGATTCCTGAAGCTGGGTCGAGACCATGAGCTTGGGGCTCCCCCCAAACATGGGAAGCCCAAGAAGCAGAAACTGGAAGGGAAGGCAGGACATGGACCGGGCCCTGGCCCCGGGCGACCTAAATCCAAAAACCTTCAGCCCAAGATCCAGGAATATGAATTCACTGATGACCCAATTGATGTGCCACGGATCCCCAAGAATGATGCCCCCAACAGGTTCTGGGCCAGAGAACATAGAGGGGCATTGGGATTCGGGAAGTGGAGACTGGAGAAGCCCTGGGCTGAGGCTTGTGGGATATGGGTGCCCATTGAGGATCTGTTTCTCCCTGTAGGTTCTGGGCTTCAGTGGAGCCCTACTGTGCTGACATCACTAGTGAGGAGGTGCGCACGCTAGAGGAGTTACTGAAACCCCCAGAAGATGAGGCTGAACATTACAAGGTAGAAAACCTGAGCCTCAACTGACAAGGTCGAAAACAAGAGGGTTCAGAGGTGCCTCAGAATTAAAGCTCCAAAGCCATATATCATCTTCCTTTCCCTACCCTGCCCAGTCTCCTTTCTGCCCCATTATCCCCCTCAGACATCCAATCTCTCTCATCTTTCTCCCTGCATTGTCTCCCTTCCATCCCATCCAGATGGTTACTATCGAATTCAGTGAGGCTTTCTCTTGTTTGCACATCTCTATCCCCTCTGCTTTGGTTCAAGACTTCCATCAGCTTTCACCCGAACAGGTTCTTAATACTTCCTGCCTCCAAAGGGGCCTTTCTTTCTTTAAAATGTAAAAGTTTATTTTTTGATGATGAAAATAAAACAGATTCCATAAAAGAAAGTGTAGAAAGTAGAAGTGTTGGGGGAACTCTCCCATAGGTCCACTGTCATGCTCAGATGTGACACGACCCTGCTCCCAGTCTTCTGGCTCTCATTACCCACAGGATCGAGTCCAAGTGTCTCAGTCCTTGGTGGCACATCCCCAGCGCCCCTCTCCAGTTTCATTGGCCACACTCTCTCTTCACTGCTGCATTCACCAGCCCCACCAAGCACCTTACCCTTACTCCTGACCCCCACAGGATCCTTGCTGGGCTCTGGGCCTCTGCATATGCTCTCCTCCTCTTGGCACACTGATTTCACCGTTCAAACCCTGACCTCGTGTTACCTTCACCAAAACTCCTTTGCAAATTCCCCAGCAGAAAGTTGGTCTCTTTTGAGGGCTGCCACAAGACTTTGAACTACCTCTGTCACGTCGCTTGTCTGAATTATTTTTTTTTTACTATTTTTTTTAAAAAATATATTTTATTGATTTTTTACAGAGAGGAAGGGAGAGGGATAGAGAGCTAGAAACATCGATGAGAGAGAAACATCGACCAGCTGCCTCCTGCACACCCCCTACCGGGGTCGTGCCCGCAACCAATGTACATGCCCTTGGCCGGAATCGAACCTGGGACCTTTCAGTCCGCAGGCCGACGCTCTATCCACTGAGCCAAACCGGTTTCGGCTGTCTGAATTATTTTTAAATGTATTTGAGCCGAAGCCGGTTTGGCTCAGTAGATAGAGCATCGGCCTGCGGACTCAAGGGTCCCAGGTTCGATTCCGGTCAAGGGCATGTACCTTGGTTGTGGGCACATCCCCAGTAGGGGGTGTGCAGGAGGCAGCTGATTGATGTTTCTCTCTCATCGATGTTTCTAACTCTATCCCTCTCTCTTCCTCTCTGTAAAAAATCAATAAAATATATATTTTTTAAAAATGTATTTGAAAAAGTAATCCATATAAGCAGTAATAAATTCAAGCAGTACAAAAAAGAATTCCTTCTCCTGACCCTCAAGTCTCTCCTACAGATCCCGCCCCTGGGAAAGCACTACTCCCAACGCTGGGCACAGGAGGACCTGCTGGAGGAGCAGAAGGACGGAGCCCGGGCAGCAGCTGTGGCTGACAAGAAGAAAGGCCTCATGGGGCCACTGACTGAACTGGACACTAAAGGTAGGCCCCTCAACTCGCTGCCTACCCCAGGCTAGGACTTGAGTTCCCAGAACTTCAGACCAGTTACCCACTACTTCTCTGCCTGCTTCAGATGTGGATGCCCTGCTGAAGAAGTCTGAGGCCCAGCATGAGCAGCCCGAAGATGGATGCCCATTTGGTGCCCTGACACAGCGCCTCCTGCAGGCCTTGGTGGAGGTGAGCACCCCAACCTAAAACAGCAACCACATTTACTTCCTATTTTAATGTTTTCTTTCATTCTTTTTTTTTTTTAAATCTCAGAGTGAGGGAGAAAGGGAAGGAGGGGAGAAGGGAGGGAGAGAGAGAGAGAATATCAATCTAAGAGAAGTATCAACTGGTTGCCTCCCACACACACCCCAACTGGGGACCGAACTCGCAATCTGGGTATGTGCCCTAACCTGGAATCGAACACGCCACCTTCTGGTATATGGAACGATGCACCAACCAACTGAGCCACACCAGCCAGGGCTTATTTCATTTATTATTTTTAAAATATATTTTATTGATTTTTTTTTTACAGAGAGGAAGGGAGAGGGATAGAGAGTCAGAAACATCGATCAGCTGCCTCGTGCACACCCCCTATTGGGGATGTGCCCGCAACCAAGGTACATGCCCTTGACCAGAATCGAACGTGGGACCCTTCAGTCCGCAGGCCGAGGCTCTGTCTACTGAGCCAAACCAGTTAGGGCTTATTTCATTTTTTATTGAAGTATATTATACATTTAGAAAAGTACATAGATCTTAAACGTATAGCTTTTGTAACTTTTCACAAATGAGCACTTGTATGATAAAACATTACCAGTATGCTAGAAGCCCCTTCCAGTCTCTAACCTCCCCAAAGGTAACCACTACTTCCCAGTTACTTGAGTGTTGGCTAAGGGCTGAGCCCCGTGCAGGTGACTTTCCACACACCCTCTCGTTGGAGGCAAGCACAGTGGTTAGCCTCATGTTACACACAAGAAGATTGAGGCTCCAAAAAAGGGAACTGTTTGCTTGAGGTCACACAGCTAATACATAGAAGCAGGACTCAAACTCCAGGTTCAGGGACCCTTTTCTTTATGCTCTCTGTCTGACCTTATGCATATCCCTTCACCTCACTGAGCCTTGCTTTCCTCTCTGGCCCAAACACAATAGTGTATTTCCCTCTCATGTAACAGTCTCACGCACATGCTCAGGTTGGCTGAAGGGAAGAGAGGGTTCTCTGCCCCACACCATCAGACAGGGACACCAGCTGTGGTGACTTTGCCATCTTAAACATGCACTCTGCATAAGGTTACTCTGGGTGTGATTGACAGTCGAAGCCCACAGAAAAAGAGTCAGGAGATGTGTATGAAGGAAGACTAATGGGCTATGACTGGCTGTAGCTTTTGTCTCTCCTGCTCACTCCACTGGAAAGAATTTGTCACATGACTACACCTGACTGCAAGAAAGGCTGGGAAGTATTGTGTATGTGGGCAGCAATAAGCCTGGCTACTATGGAAGAAAGGCAGGAATGGCTTTGGCCCGGCCAATGTGGCTCAGTGGTTGAGCATCCACTATGAACCAGGAGGTCACGGTTCGATTCCCAGTCAGGGCACATGCCCATGTTGCAGGCTCATATCCCCAGTGTGGGGCATGTAGGAAGCAGCTGATCAGTGATTCTCATCATTGATGTTTCTATCTCTCTCACCCTCTCTCTTTCTCTCTGAAGTCAATAAAAATATATTTAAAAAAAAAAAAAAAGAATGGCTTTTGGACAGCTAGCAGCCTCTGCCACAATGTGCTTAGCACAGTGTCTGGTGCATTGCAAACATTTAACAAACCTTAGCTAATATTACTATCATTGAGTGCTATCTTTGCTCTTCTGTGCTCCCTTCTTTTGGAATCAGTATAAAAAAAAGGGATTTCTAAAATGATCAAAGCTTTTTGGAGGCTGGAAAGGCTTCCTGGGCTGGGTGGGATCAGAAAAATAAAAGGATATTTTTAGCCTGTGAAGACTCTCCGTATAGGTCAGAGGGGAGCAGGAAAATAGAAATACTATAGCTCTTTCTCCTCGATTTTTGTGGTCTTCTAGGAAAATATTATTTCCCCTATGGAGGACTCTCCTATTCCTGACATGTCTGGGAAAGAATCAGGGGCTGATGGGGCAAGCACCTCTCCCCGAAATCAGAACAAGCCTTTCAGGTAAGTGGCATCTTATCCACACCTCACAGTCTGGCTCCTGTTTCTGTTCATCCTGACATGGGGAATTCTTAATTACTAGAGAGGCCGAGGGCAGTTTGAGAAAGCCCAATAAAAATTTCAAATATGCATGCTGGCCCAGCATTTCTGCATGCACAGACTTAGTATAGGGTTGTTAATCAGAGCACCGTCCTTACTGCAAACAACCTAAATGTCCAACTGAAGGTTAGTGGTTGGCTAAAATTTCATAACTCTATATGATAAAATAATTTACAACTATTAATCATATAAGAGAAATATAGTTAATTGACATGAAAAGATGTAAACAGTACAGTGCTAAGTGGGGAAAATGTCACTTGTAGCACAGTGTGGTCCTTTTTTATTTAAGATATATTTAAATGTGTGTACATAGGGAAAAACACAAATGATCTATAATAAAAGACTGGAAATAATATATAACAAAATCTGGAATAGCCCGGCCGGTGTTGCTCAGTGGTTCAGTGTTGATCTATGAATTAGGAGGTCACCGGTTTGATTCCTGGTCAAGGCACATGCCCAGGTTGTGGGCTCAATCCCCAGTAGAGGGTATGCAGGAAGTAGCTGATCAATGATTCTCTCTCATCATTGATGTTTCTACCTCTCCCTCCCTCCCTCTCCCTTCTTCTTTGAAGTCAATAAGAAAATATATTTTAGCCAAAACCGGTTTGGCTCAGTGGATAGAGCGTCGGCCTGCGGACTGAAAGGTCCCAGGTTTGATTCCGGTCAGGGGCATGTACCTTGGTTGCGGGCACATCCCTAGTAGGGGGTGTGCAAGAGGCAGCTGATCGATGATTCTCTCTCATCAATGTTTCTAACTCTCTATCCCTCTCTCTTCCTCTCTGTAAAAACTCAATAAAATATAAAATAAAATAAAATAAAGAAATAATTGAGAATATGTATCTCAAAATCCTTTGTAAATATAAAGCACAATAAAAATATTAAAAAAAAAAAAAAAGAAAAAAAAAAGAAAATATATTTTAAAAATCTGGAATGTATATATATAGCACAGCAGTCTCCCCCTTATCTGCAGTTTTTCTTTCCCCAGTTTTCTGTTAACTGTGGTCCAAAAATATTAAATGGAAAATTCCAGAAATAAACAGTTTGTAAGTGTTAAATTTTGTGCTGTCGTGAGTAGCATGATGAAATCTTATGCCATCTGAAATCTCATGCCATCTGCTCCATCCCACCTGGGATGTGAGTCATTCCTTTGTCCAGCATATCCACACTATATCCTCTATCTACCCATTTGTCACTTAGTAGCCATCTCGGTTATCAATTGGTTATCAGAGACCACATTCACATAACTTTTATTACAGTAAATTGTTATAATTGTTCTATTTTATTATTGTTGTTGTTAATCTCTTACTGTGCCTAATTTATAAACTAAACATTATAAGTATGAATATATAGAAAAACAGTATATATAGGGTTCTGTACTATGCACGGTTTCAGGGAGCCACTGGGGGTCTTAAAACGTATCCCTCGCTGATAAGGGAGGACTACTGTGTGTGTGTAAAATAACAAAACATATGTATATTATATGTAACATCTTAATAACATAGCAAAATAATGTTAATATAACAAAATAATAGTGTTTCTCTTTGGGTTTTTGACATTATAAGTTTTCCTATATTTTTTTGGCAATGGATATATGTTGCTTGTGTTTGAAACAAGACCATATTTGCTTGTCTTTATATTTTTATATCTACATAGATATAAAGGGGGTGCCCAAAGAGAAGGAAGGTGTTCACTAACCTTGGATACCTCCAAGGGGTCCCCCTTCCAAACTGGCCCTTGAGCTGAGGGCTGCCTTTCCCTGCAGTGTGCCACATACCAAGTCCTTGGAGAGCCGCATCAAGGAGGAGCTGATCGCCCAGGGACTGCTGGAGTCTGAGGATCGCCCTGCAGAGGACTCAGAGGACGAGGTCCTCGCTGAGCTGCGCAAACGACAGGCCGAGCTGAAGGCACTCAGTGCCCATAACCGCACCAAGAAGCATGACCTGTTGAGGTGAGTGTGGATGGGATGTATGGGCCAGGGGTTAACCAACAAGGCCTTGGCCACTGCCTGTCACCTTGTGGGGACTTTACAATAGGCTTCCAAACCTGGCAGGGCCTCTAAGAGCCTTGAAAAAATTGTCATTATCAGGCACCAACCCACAAGTTATGTCTTCAAATAGATTCTAATCCTGCAGAATAGGGTTCAGGCTTCTGTGATTTATTCATTTACTTACTTATAATTGTGGTGAAAAATATGTAATATAAAATTGACTATACCCATTTTTAAGTGTACAGTTCAATGGTGTTAACTATATTCACATTGTGTGATTTATTTATTTTTATATATTTATTTTTACTTCAGAGAGAGGAAGGGAGAGAGAGAGAGAGAGAAACATCAAAGATGGGATAGAATCACTGATAGGCTACCTCCTGCACACTGCCTACTGGGGATCAAGCCCTCAACCTGGGCATGTGCCCTGACCGGGAATCAAACTGTAACCTCCTCATTCAATGCTCAACCACTGAGCCACAATGGCCAGGCGTGATTTGTTTTTTTAAATCTTTTTATGCTTATTTTCTTTCTCCCCCAATGTTTTTTTATGAAAAATTTCATACACACAGAAAACCTAGAAGAGTAGTACAATGAACACCAATATACTCTTCACTTAGATTTATCAACTGTTAACATTTTGTGATTATTATTGGCTCTTCATCTGAAATTACCCAGTTATTTAGGACCAGTTCTTTAAGGAATTGGTCACAATGTCATTCGTTTTATATTAACTCTCATCTTTTGCCCTGAATTTGTCACAAGGGTATAGGTGACATCTGGAAGGAGACCATGGTAGTGCTGCCCTTTTATTGAGGAGATAGAGAAAGCAGCTTAACTAAGTCTCCTTGCTTCTCACAGCCAGGTGCTAACTCTTTGTCTCACAAAAGCCCCAACAGTGCAGGGCATACTCATTCATTTGGCCAACTCTGCCTCTCTCAGATGTGCTGGGGTCAGCAAGAGAGGCAGAGCAAAGGGCTCGCAGTCGCCAGGTGGATGATTGGTAAAGATGTGCACCATTTGCCCTGACCGGTTTGGCTCAGTGGATAGAGTGTCAGCCTTCGGACTGAAGGGTCGCAGGTTCGATTCCGGTCAAGAGCATGTACCTTGGTTGCGGGCACATCCCCGGTCGGGGGGTGTGCAGGAGGCAGCTGATCGATGTTTCTCTCACATTGATGTTTCTAACTCTATCCCTCTCCCTTCCTCTCTGTAAAAAATAAATAAAATATATATTTTTTAAAAAGATGTGCACCATTAAAAGGAGTGGTAGTTGCTGACTAGCTGCTAGGGTTTTTAAGGATAGGGGTTTATGTACAACCTCCTCTTTAATGTCGACTTTAGCCTCGGGGCAGGTGGTATTTTCCCTGTTTACCAAGTGAGGAAATAAAGCCCTACTTAAACGAGTGCCCTGCTGAAGGTCACACAGCCCATAAACAGCCAAGATGTGACTTGAGCCCAAGGCTGAATCCAAAGCCTCTTTCTAGTTCCCTCTCTAGGGCAAGAAGAGGAAAATACAGATGAAAGAGATACATTAGAAGGGACGGGGTGGGGAGAGAGAAGCAGAGATGTGCAGATACAGAAGTAATGGGCAGTGAAAGAACTAATTTGGGGCTATCAGAAAGCCAGAGTGCAGCCCTCAGCCCTGCCTTGGTGACAGGGCCTTAAGGCATCTCCTTCCCTGAGCAGCAGCTCCCCTTCTGGAAAATTACCAAGTTGGAGTAGATCAGATCTCTAAGTAACATCCCAGCTTCACCATTAATGGGATTCATAAGTTGGATTCTATTCACAGAGGTTAGTTTGGCATCTCACCTGCCTCCTGTAGACCTTTGGCTGCCTGGATCCTTAGGTTGCTCTGGAATTTGGATGCTGAAGTAAGCAGGTACTCTGCTGGCAACAGAACACCTTTAATAGATGGTTTGAAGCCTGCCTGCCTTAATTCAGATCTCCCACTCACTAGTTGTAGGATCTTGGGACATTTATTAACCTTCTTGAGCCTCAGTTTCATCACTGGTAACAGGAATAATTAATGTTACCTACCTCACAGGGTTGTTATGAGGATTAACTGAGCTAATAGTTTTGAAGAGCTTAAGCTAGTATCTTTCTAGCACATAGTACCATATAAGTATGGTTTAGGAACTTTGCTTTTTGGTCTGAATAGTCCATAGGAATGCCAGCCTGGGATGGTGGGTGGACTCAGTCTGGAAGAGGGAGAAGCCCCACTCTGGACGTGGGCTTCCCATGACACCTGGCTGGCTGGTCCCCACAGGCTGGCAAAGGAGGAGGTGAGCCGGCAGGAGCTGAGGCAGCGAGTCCGGATGGCAGACAATGAGGTCATGGATGCCTTCCGCAAGATCATGGCTGCCCGGCAAAAGAAGCGGACTCCCACTAAGAAGGAGAAGGACCAGGCCTGGAAGACTCTGAAGGAGCGGGAGAGCATCCTAAAGCTACTAGATGGGTAGCCCTCACCCCCACCTCAGGCTGACTTCCCCTGGCCTGGGGAAGAAAGGGGAGGGAGGCCCACTTCCTTCTTTGGGCGGCTGGAAGCCTCAGCCTGTGGCTGACTTGTCAAATGTCATATGGCAACAGTCTCTAGAGGACTGTGGCCTTTCCCTGAGGTCCTTTGACCTAGCTCTACAGCCAGGACACAGGAGGCCCAGCGGGGCTGGCCTGGAGCCAAGTCTCTGCTTGGTCCCCAAGATGAGGGAGACCACATTTCTGGGCCTTCCTCTCCTCCCTCTTTCCCATCCCCCATCCCCTACCCCTACCTGTCTCTCCCTCAAGGACTTCTCCTTTGTGGTTTTGTAAAGTGCAAATTTAAGAATAAAGTAACTGCTGTGTTTTTTTAAAAAGCATCCAGAATATTCAAATGTCTGTTATTGTGGGGTGCAAGGTTTAAGAGAGCATGCTTGGTGGCTCTTGCTCATGGGCCACTAGCCCATGAATGCATTCAGGAAGTACATTGTGAGGATACTTGTGGCTGCAACACTCCCAGCTCAAAGTGGATTAACAACAAGGAAATATGTTAGCTAGGGGCTTGATGGTCCTGAGGCAGAATGGATTCCAGGGTTGGCCAATCCAGCAATTCAACAGGGCCATCAAGGTTCCAGTGTCTCCACACTGTCCTCCCTGGTGTCAGCTTTCACCTAAAGTATGTTCCCCTCCAGCTGTTTAGTGGCAGCCAGTAGCAGTGGACAGAGGCCAAATGCTTCCTCATTTACAGTCAGCACAAGAGAGGGCAGGAAGGAGCGGCATCCAGGGCCTACCAAAAGCAAGAAGCCTTTCCAGACTACCCTATTATGTCTTGTCCAAATTAAGTCTCACATACTCATTCCTGAACCAACCACTGTGGCAAGGGGTGACTCTAATGAGTTTAAACTAGTGAGTATCTGCTTTCCCTCTAAGCCCAAGACAATGGGAAGAGAGGGTGGAATCCATCAAAGATCTGAGTAGGAAAGAGAAATGGATGTTGGATAGGCCACCAACAGTGTCTCTTCCACAGCCTAGGCAGGAAGCTAAGCCTGGGGGATACAGATGAATAAATAGGTTCTTATCCCTGCCTCAAATTGTGAATAATTTGCAGATCCACATGGGAAAGAAAGAGGGAAGATTCCCTGAAGAAATGAACTGAGCCATAAAGATAAAGATGGGAAGCTCTGACTGGTGTGGCTCGGTTGGGTATCATCCTATGCACAGAAAGGTTGCCGGTTTGATTCCCAGTCAGGTCACATGCCCAGGTTTTGGGCTCAATCCCCAAAGCGGGTGTGCAGAAGGCATTCTTGTATACTCAGCAGCTATGTACTCAAGCCATTCCATGTGGCTCTTGCCGGACTGTCAAATTAGGGTGGACACATGACCCCAGCTAAGCTAATCATCCATCCCTATAGCCACAATGATTGGTCCAAACAATGGACATGGACCCCAGCTGGGCCAATCAAAGGCCTTCCAAAAGATTGCTCTATGGATGATGAGAGAAGAGGGTTGCTCTTCTTTTGCATTAAAAGCCATAGAATGTTAAGGTTGAACCACCTGGTCACTCACTTTCCTGTCACATGAAAGAACCTGCCTGAGAATAAAGCTAACTCAGAGGAGCAGAGCCAGGAGATGGAGAAGGAGATAGGGTCTACGTGATATAGCTAGAGCCCTGGGTCCTCCATTGGATCCTCCAATTACATCAGCCCTCAAATGCTTCCTTTAACTCAAGCTAGTTAGCTTTGGAGTTTTGTCATTTGTTGACTAAAAAAGACCCAACTAATAAAAGTGAGTTTTGGCAAAAAGAAGGATGGCGTACGGTCCTAAGAGAGAGGACAGCAGGAGGCCCTGACTTCCACTAAGTGCAAGGCCTAGCTGCTGCAGTTTTTCAGTGACTCATTGTCCCCATGTTTATAGCCTTCTCGGAGAGAAAATGATAGCTCTGTACCAGACACTATTTTAAACTCATTAAACTACTGAATCTTCTCAACTGCCCCATTTGGTAGGTACTAACAACATCCATTCTCAGATGAGGAAACTGAGTTTTAGGAGGTTACGTCTCTTGCTTAGTGAAACAATTGGTAAGTGGTTGAGCCATAATTCAAACTCAGTCCATCTGACTTGCAGACAGACTCTTTATTACCCAACTCGGTGGGGCCTCACTTCCCTACAAGGCTGTAGAGAATGTGAATGGTACTCTTAGGCTTGGGCAGTGCACAATCTGTGCAACCATGGCATCCCTGCTTGCAGACCTACCCCCCCCCCCCGCCCTGTTCTTAATTAACATCTCATTTCCATGTTTATTAGGCCAGATCATAAGAATGATAGGCATCATTGGTAGAATTACAGGAACACTGACAGTTTTTCAGAGGAGGTAGGATGAAGCCTGAGGCCCCCAAATTAGGTAGAATTGTTAGAAGGGGAAAGTAGATATTATATAATCATACACTGCATAATGATGTTTCAGCCAATAACATACTGCATATATGACAGTTGTCCCATAAAAAGAACCCCCAAGAAAATTCACAGTGAAGTGTTTAGCAGAAGCTTTTGCAGACCTCAACAAGCTCCTTAAAAAGTTTGAAAACATGGACCCCAACACCAAAAGGTTTTCATTAACAGAGAGGAATGTTCATGGTGCATTATCTGTTTACACGCAAATCTTTGAAACAATCCTATATCTTATCACTAGTTTGGTCAAAAAGCTTTGGCCCTGTCCTGGCCAGTTTTGCTCAGTGGATAGAGCGTCGGCCTGAGGACTGAAAGGTCCTGGGTTTGATTCCCGTCAAGGGCACATGCCCGGGTTGCGGGCTCGATCCCCAGTAGTGGTCATGCAGGAGGCAGCCAATCAGTGATTCTCTGTCATCATTGATGTTTCTCTCTCTTCCTCTCCCTTCCTCTATATCAATAAAAATATATTTTTAAAAATCTTTGGCCCTGAAAGGCATCCACCTGTCATTCTTCTTCAGAGTTCCAAATGTCTTACAACTGACTCAGAAACACCATGGTGAGTGAGAACAAGCATGATTGGGTGGAGGTTAAGCCCTGAGCTGGAATGTGACCCAGTGTGGGTCCCCAGCCTCTACACACTCTGGAGGACGAACTCAGTGGATTTGGGGTCCCAGGTGATTCCTGCTAAGAAGGGAGAGATGGCTAGGACTTGGAATTTTATGGAAACCTGATAAGAGAGTAAATTCCTTATCTGGGGCCTAGAACTCAATGGAGAGAACCAAGCACAAACGGACCATGACTCATTTCTTTGTATATTAGCTCATAATTTCATCTCTTCACTCTCCTAGTTCATTTAGTCACTCCACATACTCACCTTCATTTTCACATTCATACTCTTGTTTCCTCACTCAGTGACCCTGTTGCTATGGCTGAGAGCTATGTAGGTGACTAAGGCTCCAGATACGGGAAGACAGCTGGGCAGACAAAAACACAAAGCAATAATAGAAGAATGTACAAAGTCTGCAGGGTCATCAAAGGCATCAGGGAGGATGTGAAAAGGAAGGTGCTGGGGCAGCAGACATTCCAGACAAAAGAAACAGCAAGGCATAGAGGTGTGAACAGCTGGCCTGCTTAGAGAGATGAAAACTTCAGTGTGACTGGAGGCCTGGGTAGAGGGGGAGGGGAAGGATAAGAAATGAAGCTAGAAAGTAGGTTGAGACCAGGCTGGAACAGGTTGTGAATGGCAGATTAAGAAGCATGGGCATATATATATATGTAATGTTTTCATTGATTTTAGAGAGAGAGGAAGGAAGAGGGAGAGAGAAACATTGATGTGAGAGAGAAACATTCATGGGCTGCCTCCGGCATGCCCCCACTGGGAATTGAACCTGAAACTCAACCTGGGCATGCGCCCTGACCAGGAATCGAACCAGTAACCTCTTGGTGCATGGAACAATGCTCAACCAACTGAGCCACACTGGCTAGGGCAAGAATCATTGGCTTTATTTTTGAGGTCAGTGTTTCTCAAAATGTGGTCTCTGGACCAGTAGCATCAGCATCACCTGTGAACCTAATAAACACAGATTCTCAGGTCTCATACCTAATGAATCAGAAATTCTGTGGCCCAGCCTTCTCTGTTTTTTGTTTGCTTGTCTTTTCTTATTGGGGTGACATTGGTTATTAGGGTCACAGAGGTTTCAGGTGTGCATTTCTATGTTACAAGATCTGCATCGTGCACTGTGTGTCCACCACTCAAAATCAAATCATCTTCTGACACCATATATTAGGTCCTCCTCACCCCCCACCCTTCCACCCGCTTCTCTCTGACAACCACCACTGCTGTTTGTATCCACCAGTCTCAGTTTAATATCCCACATATGAGTGATATCTTATGATTCTTAGCTTTTTCTGCCTGACCTATTTCACTTAAGAGTAATATTCTCTCAAGGTCTATCCATGTTATTGCGAATGGCAGTATTTTGTATTTTCTTATGACAGTCCTCTCTGCTTTTATATGTCCTCCACGTGATTCCTGATGCATATTAATGTTTGGGAATCACTTTTCTGGGTAGTAGGGAGCCAGGGGAGGTTTGTGAGTAGGGGAATGCCATAATAGCACCCTGAATCAGAAAGCACTTCTGATAGAAGCATGGAGGCTGGACTGAGGGACTGAAAGTGAAATTGGGGCAGACAGGAGTACAATTATGTGCAAAGAAATACATCTGAAACAGCGGATGTGGCAGAAACTAGCAGATGTCCTTCAAAATCTGATTTTTAGTTGGACGTATTCCTCTGAAAAACTAAATATCCCAGCTTCCCTTGCACTTGGGTGTGATCATGTGACTAAGTTATGACCAATAGAATGTAAGAGAAAGAGATGTGTGTAACTATGAGATTATGTGCCCCAGGTGTGCCCTCAATGTTCCTGGCTGGCATGAAACATGGTGGGAAGCCATCTTGAAATATGTGGTCAAAGTCAAAACCCTAGGAACAGTGAAGCAACAAGATAAGAAGCCATGCCCAGCCAGCGTGGCTTAGTGGTTAAGCATTGACCTATGAACCAGGAGGTCACAGTTCGATTCCCAGTCAGGGCACATGCCTGAGTCGCGGGCTCAATCCCCAGTGTGGGGCATGTAGAAGGCAACCGATCAATGATTCTCTCATCATTGGTGTTCTATCTCTCTCTCTCACTCCCTTCCTCTTCGAAATCAATAAAAAAATATATTTTTATAAAGATAAGAAGCCAGGATCCCTCTTATCTTCTAGTCATCATCCCAGCCTAGGACTGCTTATGGCCTGATTATTATACACTTTCATTTTATTTAAGCCACAATTATTTTGGGTGTCTGTTAGGGAAACCAAACCTATATTCTAGCTGATACAGTGAGCATGTGGCTTGCCAAGCACACTTTTCAAACTATACCTACTTCCTTCCCTTCCTTCTTGCTTTCCCTTTCTTTTTTCTTCTTTCTTTTCCTTTCTTTTCTTTCTTTCTCTCCCTCTCTCAAAAGAAGTTGAGAAAGCTTAGAATTAAGAATGTGTACAATAAATTTCATAAAATACCAATATGAAGTTAAGCCTATCGGGATTACTAAGCACCAGATTTAGCTCTAAGCTTCCTGGAAAACAAGCCAAAATGGAAATAGGATGAATCAGCCTCAGAATGTTTGCTATCAAAGAAAAGGGCATCTCCCAGTTTTCCTGGAAAAAATTCCAATAATTTCTTACGCTGGAGAAATTTCTCAACTGAAGTCATCCTATATAATAAAGAGGTAATAGGCAATTGACCCTCATGCCCTCATGTCACAAGATGGCCACCCCCTCATCATCACAAGATGGCCCACCTCACATCATCACAAGATGGACGCTCCCACGTCATCACAAGATGGCCACCCCCATGTTGTCACAGGATGGCCGCCACAAGATGGCTACCCCTACATCATCACAAGATGGCTACCCCCACATCGTCACAAGATGGCCGGCAGGGGAGGGCAACTGGGGGGACCAGGCCTGCAGGGGAGGGCAGTGGGGGGGGGACCAGGCCTGCAGGGGAGCAGTTAAGTGTCAATCAGGCGGGCAGGGGAGCAGTTAAGGGGCGATCAGGCAGGTAGACAGGCAAGTGGTTAGGAGCCAGCAGTCCCAATTGTTAGGCCTAAACTGGCAGTCGGACATCCCCCGAAGGGTCCCAGATTGCAGAGGGTGCAGGCTGGGCTGAGGGACACTACCCCCCTCCCCCCCCCGCACGAATTTCATGCATGGAGCCTCTAGCATATTGATAATATTCTCCATAAATTTGACAGCAAATAGAAATCGAGTTTCATGTGTGACTTCTTTTCACAACCTTTGATGAAAACTCAGAGCATGTTGTTAAAACACAACTCTGGGAGAATGATTCTTCAAGGGACCAAGCTAGGATGGTTCTGAGCCCTCTCTGTGAATTCTCTCATTTGGTCCTCTCAACAACCCTATGTAAGAACAGGTAATACTATTACCCTTATTTTACAGATGAGGAAACTAGGATACAGAAAGGGGAAGGGACAGATCAGATAACTGGTGGTGAGCCAGTTTTGTAAGCCAAGTCTTAGACTCTAGAGGCCCTATTCTAACTGTCCCTCTCTGGGCCTGCCAGCACTACCACATACAAAACTAAAGGTACAGTAGAACCTCATTTCTGAACAATTTGCTTCTCAGCCTGAAAACCTTTTCATGCTGATACCTGCATGATCAATCACGCATCTCTCAGGTGACAAACAAATGAGAGAATGCACAAATATGAGTCAGCTTACTACTGTTAAAATCTCAGGATATTTTACTATGAACATTTTCATGTTTTTCTGCTTTTGTTGCTGCTTATAATTATTGTTAAATTTTCATTTTTTACTATACTTTTTGTTAAATTTTCATTTATATTTCATGTCTTTTTTGTTTTTAAAGTGTTTATAGATTGAACAGTACAATATACATGTACTGTATGTAAGAAAGTTAAAACAGGGAATCATTTGAGGGTCTTGTGTCCTAGCTGTTTTGGCTCAGTGGATAGAGCATCGGCCTGCGGACTGAAAGATCCCAGGTTCGATTCCGGTCAAGGGCACGTACCTTGATTGCGGGCACATCCCCAGTAGGGAGTGTGCAGGAGGCAGCTGATAGATGTTTCTCTCCCATCAATGTTTCTGACTCTCTATCCCTCTCCCTTCCTCTCTGTAAAAAATCAATAAAAATACATTTTTAAAAAAATGATCTTGTGTATGTTTTTAGTAGTTTATGTAATTTTCTTGAATGATCATATATTACTTGTTTAGTAAAAATATTTTTTAAAAGAAAAGAAGATTGCCCTGGCTGGTGTGGCTCGGATGGTTGAAGCGTCGTACTGTACACCAAAAGGCAGCGGGTTCAATTCCCAGTCAGAGCACATACTCAGGTTGGGGGTTTGATCCCCAGTTGGAGTGTGTATGGGGGGTAGCCAATCAATGTTTTTCTCTCCATTGTTAGCTCTCTCTTCCCCCTTCCTCTCTCTAAAGTCAATTTTTAAATATTTTTTTAAAAAGACAGAATGTGTTTGCTAGAAAAAGGAAAGCATAAGTGCCCTCAAACATGCTTAAAAGTAGACAAAATGTATAACAAAGCATAAAAATTATACAAGTCCTCAGAAGGATAGAGGCCACCTTATCACCTTGGGAATGTTAAAGAGAAAACAGGAATTTGTGGTGAGACAACCTTAGCTCAGTGTGTATTTGGGGTGGGCATAGGGAGGGGAGATGAGGACCTCATTCCTGGGCATGAAGTGTATTTTTCCATGGACTAGACAGTTGAATACTGAGATTTGAGGGAGGGAAATTGCCCGCCTCTTGTCCCTGGACAAATCAGGTCCCTTCTCTGAGCTTCAGTTTACAGTTAAATATAGCTCTCATATTTTGAGTCTCTACAGGCGCTTCACATCCAATATCTTAGAATTCTCAGGAAAAGTGAACAGTCATCAATATTCCCATATTCCAGATGAAGAAACTGAGGCTCAGAGAGGTAAAGCGAGACTCAGATAAGTCAATCTCTAAAGCCTTTTTAGAAATCTTAGCCATCTTCCTTTGTACACTGGGCATAATAGATTGGCCACCCTCTGACACAGTCCTGAGAATAAAGAAAGAAAGTCAGTTGAAACTGAGTTGAGGTAAGGCTTGTCTTCTCCCCATCTCCAGCTGGACAATGCAGGAATTCAGGACGGGGGAGAGACACTGGCACGCGATTAAGGTGAGTGGGGATGCAAAGCAATGTGCCTGCCCTGGCTGGTCACAGTCCAGGTCTGCCCCCGCTTCCTGTGAGCTGCTCCCCCTTCCTCCCTCCGCACCAA
Organism: Eptesicus fuscus; assembly: GCF_027574615.1. Lineage (NCBI taxonomy): Eukaryota > Metazoa > Chordata > Mammalia > Chiroptera > Vespertilionidae > Eptesicus > Eptesicus fuscus. The sequence goes on from NC_072490.1 coordinate 37,171,221, forward strand.
ATTTCTTCCCAAGGAAGGCCTTGCGCAAGAGGACCTCGGTCAGGTCCCTTGGCCGCCTGCCTGCCGCCCCAGGAGCGGTTTCGTGCCCCCCTCCCCTCCAACCATCAGCCCCTGGCGCCTGCCCAGTCACGTGGCACTTTGGTTCTCTTTGGCTAGCCTTCTTCAGGATCCCGATTTAACTCCCTCTCCTCCCCCTGTCCTCCCTAGCCCCAGTCCCTCTGGGCGCCACACCCAGGTGTAGGGAATTGGGGCATCAGCTCTGCCTCACTGAGGGACCTCGTGCTTTGTTTTTTCCACTTATAAATTGGGGTTCCATCCAACCACTGTCTCGATTCTCTTCATTGCCTAATCTTTCCCTATTGCCCCATCCCCGCACCCTCAGTCTCCTGAGCCCTTGTGAGGGGCCTAATTCCCTTCTGGGCACTAGTGGAGGAGCGGGTTGGTAGAGAGGGGAGGGAACACGGAGCCAGAGTCCTAAGGGAGCTTCCAGACTGGTCTGAAACTCTATGAGGCGACAGGGTGAAACTGGCCAGCCTCTGGCATTAGACAGACCTGGGTTTAAATCCGGCTTCGCCACTGACCACCTGCTGATTTTTAACCCTTCATCTCTTTGGGCCTCCGTTGACCTCTCTGTGAAATGGGGGTCCTACCGGAGACGAAGGGCGGGAAGAGTCCAGCAGAGGATCTGACTTGTATTAGAGATCCTCTAGGGTCCCCCCTCACCCGCTCCCCCACCCCACCCCCTCCTCGCGCCCCTTCCCCAGCCCCGGAGCTGAATCTCGCTTCTTAGTCCCTAGTCCCTCCGCCGCAGGCTCCTCCTCCACTGACATCAGAGCCGCAGGCGGGCGGAGGGAGCCAGCTGAGCCGAAGCAGAGTCCCAGCGAGAGAACAGGCGGGCGGGCCAGGCGCTCAGCAACTGCGGACCTTGGCGGGATCTCAGCGCCAGCCACCTTGGGCCTCGCAGCCAGCCCCGAGGCGGGGCATCTGCAGGTACTGGAGAGGGGGGCAGGAGGGACGTCCCGCCTTCAACCCCGGGCGCCTAGGAGGGGCGGCCGGACCCTGCAGCCTCTGGACGCCCTCCCCCAAGGAGGAGAGGGGGTGTCGAGGCTGGCTGGATTCTGCATGGGCTGGGCTGGGTGGGCCTTTTCTCCACTACCTCTGCCCTAGGACCAGCAAGTGCCAGGAGGGCCGGTGGGGAACTGAATGGATAATAGAGGAAGGTGGGGAGGAGTGTGTGTGTGTGTGCAAGCAGCTGGGCCTGAATGTGGAAGGACTGAGCATTTGGAGGTAGAGATGTGTGGGGCTGTGTTGGGATGTGCTAATGTCTTAGCATAGGCATGTGGATCAGATGCAGAGTTGCAATGTGTTGGTGTGTGTGTCCTTATGGGTGGGGATGTCTGGTAATCAGTGTTTCTGTTGCAGATATGTGTCCAGGTGTTGTGCATGCTGGTATCTCAAAAGGTAGTAAAAGTGGAGGGTGGGGTATATGATTGTGTGCTGATGACGTTTGAAGTTAAGTGTGTAAATTGTTGGGGTTTGGTTTCTAGTATTGGAGCTTCTAGAGTGCATTGGAACTGGAGAGTGAAGGATATGAGTGAATCTGGGATGTCGGGTATACAGGTGACGGGTGAGTGTGTTGTTTTTTTGGGTATCATCTGATCTAGGTACATACAGATGTGTGTCAAGGTGTGAGAGCAATCTGTGGGAGGGACGTTTAGGTGTGAGGATGTCTGGGGGATCATGTGTTTTGTCTTTGTGCATATATTATCAGGTGTCAGGGTATCTGGGTAGGGAGTGTGCTGGATCTGTGGGTAGGTGTTTGGGTTTAGAGGTGTGGGTGGGGCTTGGTGTGGTGTGTCTGGGTACAGGGACATGTTTGAAACTGTGAAGGCTGTATGTGCTAGCCTCCAGGTGGGTTTTAAAACTGCCTCTAAAAAAAATAAAAATAAATAATAAAACTCTGCCTCTAAAGCTTACCATCAAGTCTCATTTCGTGAAGAGGTGGCTGGCCAGGCCCCCCTGGGAAGGAGGTCCCATCAGAGGAGTGGGATCTCACACCAAAGACTGTAGTCAGGGCACCTTCCCCACATTCTGCAGAGGAAAGAGAAGGAAAGTGCCTTCCCTGAGGTTACAACATGCTAGGCTCTGTTTCAGCCTCTTCCTTTGTGGGCCTGGGATGGGACTGAGGGGCTATGTTTGCTGAATGGGCCCAGTCTGGCTGCATATTGGAAGGACCAGCTGAGGTCAGGCCTTCCAACCCAGGAAGGACCCCTCTAAGGCCTTTGCCCTCAGCAAACTTAGTTGGGGCCCCAGCAGGGGTTCATTTGGGAAACTGGACCTCTGTCTCCACAGTCACCATCTGATAAATGGAGAAATAACTCCTATCCTCTCCTGCAGACAGAATCTCAGCAGAATAAGGTAGAGGCTGGATCAGGGTCAGGTGAAGTCAGGAGGGGACAGGCTGGGTGGGACCATTTCTCGAGCTGCTGAGACCCAGATAGGGAGTCAGGTGGGAAGGGGAAAATAGGAGTCCTGGCCAGTTCCAGCTGTGGCTGCTGTTGCCATGGCAACTATGCAGAAGGAGCTATTTAAAACTGTGGCTGAGATACTGCTGAAAGCCCTGGCTGCCGGAAGCCTGATTTCCGAGAGGCTGAGTGGGGAGGAGGAGGAGGGAGAGGAGACACCCCAGCAATTCCGAGGGTGGGGGGCTGGGACATTGCTGGTTCTGGGGACAGGGGGTTCCTCCCAGGTTTTGTGCTTCTACAAGCTGTTCTGAGACCTTCTCTGCTGTCCTTTGGGAAGCCAGGGTCCCCTGGGGTGTTTGGATTTGGAGAGGGAGGAACTGGGAGGTAAGCTGAATAAATGAATGAGTGAATGACTTTGTTGAATAAAGAATTTTGCTACCAACATGAAGGATTTTCCTCTAGGCATAAGAGTTTCCTAAATGAATAAATGACTGGTGAATGAATGTTTGTTGAATGATTTTGTCATATAAATGAATCAAAGAATGACAGATGCAGCCCGAATGACAGAATGGGGCTCCCAGTACGTTCCGACATAGAAGTCTGGGCCTTACGGAATCTTTTCCCTCCATTCCCCTTTCTAGGAGCCCTGGCTGTGGCCGGGGGGCAGTGGGCCATGCCGGGGGCAGTGGAAGGCCCCAACTGGAAGCAGGCGGAGGACATTAGGGACATTTACGACTTCCGTGATGTTCTGGGAACGTGAGTTTCAAGGCAGGAGAGAATGGGGGCTGTCCCTGAGCTGAGGGGTGGGGTTGGGAAGGTTTTCACTTTTGGCCTGGTTGGCTGGGAAGGCTGAGTCCAGGGTGGTGCTTCCTCTGGTCAGTTGATCACTACTTCCTGTTTCCTACAGCCCAGCCCTATGGCAGCTTTGCCATGGCTGACACTGGCTTTTTATTTCTGGCCGGCAGTGGATAGAACAGGGGCTGCTCTTGCCATAGCTCTGGGTTCCCATGGAGAGAAGGAAGTTGGGGAGAATGAAGGAGCCAGTTTATTCAACTTGCTGCCAAGGGCTGGGAGTTCTGGCCTACGTCTGGCAACTACAGCTGGGCATGGCTCTGTTGTTCATGCTGGGAGTCCAGAAATAACTCAAACCTGGTCTCTGCCCTCAAGTTGATCTAACATGTGAGGGAGACAGACACATGGAAAATGCCAACAGGGTGCATGCTGGGCTCCAATTAAAGAAGAGAATGAGGACTCTGGAGAGCTCAGAGAGAGCAGTGGCTTCTGCCTGGGGAAATACTTTCTGGAGAAGGGGGCATTAGAGCTGGGTATTAAAAGATGGGTAGGAAAGAGAAAGAGAAGCACATTCCAAGCAGAAGGAATAGCATAAGCAAAGGCTAAGAGGCATGTTTTGTGTGGAAAGGAGTGGTAGGAAAGAGAAAGAGAAGCACATTCCAAGCAGAAGGAATAGCATAAGCAAAGGCTAAGAGGTATGTTTTGTGTGGAAAGGAGTAGAGTCAAGTGGAGCTTATCATCAGAGACTGGGGAAGAGTGGAAAAGGCTGGAGAAGAGAAGGGAACAGGTCATGCATGGCCTTGAAAGCCAAACTATGGAGGCTGGACTTTATCCCACAGGCCATAGGAAGACATTTAAGACTTTTTGGCAGGTTTGCAATTCAAGATGGTCACTCTGACCACAGTATGGCGAGTTCGTTGGAGAGGAACAGGGCTGGAAACCAGCAATGAGACTACCACAGTCACTAGTTATCCTGATGATTGAGATTTTACCATGGGAGATGCTTTTATTTGACTTATGACCTACATCCAAAATGTTGTAAAAAAATACTCTAGTAAACCCTCCTTAATCAGTGAACTCCAGTGCAACTGAGTTTATTCCTTTCGATGAGCCTGTTGTAAAGCATTGCTTCTCAAACTTCAGTGAACATACAAATCACTCAAGCATCTTATTAAAATGCAGATTCTGATTTAGTAGGTCTGGGGTGGGACCAGAGATGTTACATTTATAAACAGTTTCCAGGTAATGCTGATGGTATTTTAAGGTTCTAAAGGGTGTTAAATTAGCCATGACTCAAATTGGCTCCAGCAGAAAAAGGAATCGATCATGCACATAATAAAGAAGCCCAGGCATGGCTGGATCCAGGGGCTCACATTATGTTATCAGGAAATTGTCTTGGACTATTTCTCAGCTCTGATTTCCTTTGTACTGGCTTCATTCTCAAGCAGGTTCTCCCCGAGTGGTGAGAAGATGGCTACCATTATTCCCAGGCTTATATTCTACCAGCTTAGCAGGAAAGAGCACCACATTCTCAAAGTGCCAATAACCTGGCTTGCATCACATGACCCAATTACCGTGGCCAGGGCACAGACTACGCCAATTGGCACTAGAGGATAGATGAGTGATGGGGGAGTCTCATCCCACCTCCTTGGTCCAGAAGTGGTCACATAACCCATAGAAAATGGAGGAAAGGTTGGAGGGAAACTGGGGTTCCAGGTCCCTGTCTCATGAATACCTTTCCCTGCAGTGGGGCCTTCTCAGAGGTAATCCTGGCAGAAGACAAAAGGACTCAGAAGCTGGTGGCCATCAAATGCATCGCCAAGAAGGCTCTGGAGGGCAAGGAGGGCAGCATGGAAAATGAGATTGCTGTGTTGCACAAGTGCGTGAGCCATAGCCTGACCCTGCCCAGGTTGACCCTTCCCATCTTCATCTGACCCCTGCTTTGGGCATTTAACCTCTCTGAGCCTCAAATTACTCATTTATCAAATGGGGTGATGATCTCCACTTGTCAAGGTTGTGGAGAGCATTAGTGGTCCTTTATTTCAAGTGCCTGGCACAATAGCTAACATGACAGATGAGATTGAGATGTCCTTGCTTATTTACAGAGGTTTAATCTGTTCAATCAGGTCTAAAGGTCAACTCTTGAACAGAGCTTGAACCCACATATCTTAACTGTTGTTATTGCTAGACTTACCTCAAGTTCTCCAACATAAAAAGCTACTCAACAAGTTCAAAAAGGCCTGTGTGCTGAACTTCTGACTAAATCAACAATACCTCGTCTATGAATTGCTCATGCTGATATGAAACTTGCTGCCTCATTAAAAAACTTAAAAGAATCTTCACTTCCAGTTTCTTCCCTGAGCTTTCCAACCATCCTGTGCAGGGACAAAATGATCATTTCTACTATTGGTGGTAGGGGTGAAGGAATAGGCCCAGAGTAGGCAAAGGACTTGTCCAAGGTCACACAGCAAGTCTGTAGCAGAGCCATCTTCCATCAAGCTCAATCACCATCACCGGTATATTTTTAAAGCATTTACTATGTGCCAGGCACTATGCCAAGCACCTTATTTACATTACCTGCATTATCTCATGTGATCCGCACCCTAAGTCTTTGAAGGAAGTACTATCATTGGCTTCATATTATAGACTAGAGGCCTGGTGCACGAATTCGTGCATGGGTGGGGTCCCTTGGCCTGGCCGGTGATCAGGGCTGATCCGGGCCTTCTCAGTGAGTCCCGATCGGGACTGGCCGGCCGGCCGGCCAGGGGGAGGGACTGTGGGAGGTTGTCCGCTGTGGGGAGAGACCATGGGAGGTTGGCCAGCTGGCCAAGGGCGGGGAGCACAGGAGGTTGGCTGTGGGAGCGCAATGACCACCAGGGGGGCAGCTCCTGCATTGAGCATCTGCCCCCTGGTGGTCAGTGCGCATCATAACAATCAGTTGTTCAGTTGTAATGGTCGCTTAGACTTTTATATCTATAACTAGAGGCCCAGTGCATGAAATTCGTGCATGGGTGGGGTCCCTAGGATCAGGGGCTGGACTGATCAGGGCCCGGAGGCCACAGTGGTGTTGGGAGAGGAGGCAACGGTCGCCGGGCCAGGTGCGGAAGAGACAGATGCCAGATGCCAACGCCACCCATTTGTGCCCCGCCATTGTGCAGTTCCCTGGCTACCCACCTCCTCCTTCTCTCACCACCACACCGCCACCAGGGTATGCGGATGGGGGGAGGGACCATGGGAGGTTGGCCGCTGGAGGAGGTTGGCCATCTGCCACCACCCACCCCTGGTTTCCTGTCCCAGCCCAGGGCCTGCTGGCCAGGGGGAGGGACTGCGGGAGGTTGGCCAGCTGATGGGGAGGGACTGTGGGAGGTTAGCCAGCCAAGGGAGTTTGGTTATTGGAGTGCACTGACTACCAGGGGGCAGCTCCTGCATTGAGCGTCTGCCCCCTGGTGGTCATTGTGCGTCATAGCGACCGGTTGTTCCAGCCGTTCGGTTATAATGGTCACTTAGGCTTTTATATATATAGATAATAAAAGCGTAATATGCAGATCGACCAAACAGCAGAATGACCACTCAGATGACCTGGACGACCTTCCAGACGAAGCCAGGGCTGCGAGGGCCAAGGCAGCCGCGACTGCGAAGGCCTACTCTTGCACGAATTTCGTGCATCAGGCCTCTAGTATATAAATAAGAAACTGAAGCTCAGAGAGGTTACACTCAATTCTGTGAATGTTCCTGGGCACCTAATCTACACCAGGTGTAGGAGGTACAGTGGTGAGCAAGATAAAGCCCCTGGTGTCATGTAGACTGACAGACTTATCAACACAGAAAAATTTTAAAATCATGTGATCAGCACTGTCAGGTCCCTAAATAGCACATAGTAGAGGCAGGTTTGGACCCAAGTCTGTCCAATGCCAGAGTCTAGTGTTTATCTCTATGCTCTCCTGCCTTCTAATACATTATAACCCCTTGTGGTAAATCAGCTTTTCCCTTTGGGATCCAGATCCTTGGTTTATCCTATCTAGATTTTAGGTGGTGATCCTTCAAGGTGAAGATGGGAAGGTGGCTGAGCTGTCCTCAGCTCTGAACCACCTCATTTCTCCATTCAGGATCAAGCACCCCAACATTGTTGCCCTGGATGACATCTATGAGAGTGGGGGCCACCTCTATCTCATCATGCAGCTGTGAGTGGCCTCGACTCTAACCCTTCATCACACCTCTCTCTGCTGCCCCCTTCCTAGCCTCCCTGCCTCTCCTGCTCTCTTGGTCAGACTGCCCTGTTCCCTGCTGCAGGGTGTCAGGAGGGGAGCTGTTTGACCGCATTGTGGAAAAAGGCTTTTACACGGAGCGGGATGCCAGCCGTCTTATATTCCAAGTGCTGGATGCTGTCAAGTATCTGCATGACCTGGGCATTGTACACCGGGACCTCAAGGTGAGGTGGGAGGGTATGATGAGCTAGGGCACCCAGGGGAGGGGCTCTGCACACTCACTGTGAGACCTTGGTTAACTTGAACCTCCTTGAGTTTCTTGTGCCTCCAACTAAGATAGCAGCTGTGAAGCCATAGGGGCTTTTGGGGGCCTATTGTTTCGAAGGGGGTGCTTGGCCATCTCTGACTGCCCCTTCCCCTCCCTCCTGCCCTCTAAGCCAGAGAATCTGCTGTACTACAACCTGGATGAAGACTCCAAGATCATGATCTCCGACTTTGGCCTCTCCAAGATGGAGGACCCTGGCAGTGTACTCTCCACGGCCTGCGGGACTCCAGGATACGTGGGTGCGGAGGGCCCTGGGCTGGGACCATGGGCAGGGGAGGAACCAGGAGCTGCAGGGCAGAGATTTGTCACCACCATGTCCTCTTCCCTCCATAGCCCCTGAGGTCCTGGCCCAGAAACCCTACAGCAAGGCAGTGGATTGCTGGTCCATTGGAGTCATTGCCTATATCCTGTGAGTGGGGTCTTGGCCATTGGGGTGCATGGCTCCAGTTCTCTTCTCCCCTACTTTGCTCTCTTCCTCCCCTCTGCAATTTTTTCCTTCCTGCCCTCCACATTTTTGTCTACCAATTAATGACTAATATTACTTCATTCAATAGATACTATGTTTCAGACATTGCACCAAGCACTGGGTGTTTAGCAGAGAACAAAACAGGCAAAGTGCCTGCCCTCAGGGAGCAGACACTCTAGTAGGGGAGAGAGACAAGTAAACAACAAGTAGATAAATCCATAAAATGTCAGGTGGTAAAAAGTGCTATGAAGAAAAATGAAGCAGGGTAGGGAGCTGGGGATGGATGCCATTTTGGATTAAAAGGTCAGGGAAGGCCTCTCTGAGGTGACATTTGAGTGGCATCCTGAATGAAGTGAGTGAGCCAGACATGAATAGCAAGTGTAAAGGCCCTGAGGAAGGAAAGATGGTGGCATGTTAAGGAATAGAAAGTGGAACTGGACAGGAGTGAACAAGGCAGAGAGGGGTAGATTCCCTCAGCCCCCTTTGTAAAAGGGGGAACTCCTTCCTGTGGGTCTTGCCTAACCCCTGGGACTGCCCCGAAGCTCCACCCCGGAGCCAATGGGTACAATGAAAATGGAAAATGAGGATGAGTTTCTCCCTGCCCAGGCTCTGCGGTTACCCCCCCTTCTATGACGAGAATGATGCCAAACTCTTTGAACAGATTTTGAAGGCCGAGTACGAGTTTGACTCTCCTTACTGGGACGACATCTCTGACTCTGGTATTTGGGGCTTTGCCTTCTTCCTCTGGGCCCTGCCTCTGGTGCCTTCCTCATCTGCTTTGGGGTCTCCTCACTGCCTTCCCTAAGTCAGTTGGGCCCCAGACTAAGAGCTGTCTTTGAGACACCCACCCCAGGCTCTTCCCTCTGCCTGGCCGTGATCTGAGAAACCTGTAGGCATTCATTCATTCAGTCTTCAAACATAGTATTTTTGAAAATACCCTCCCCCACTGACATCCTAATGCCTGAAACACCACATAAATGTTTTCATCTGTCCTTTTGTGCCTCCTAGTAGGAGGCAAACCTGTGAAACCATTATCAATCATTTATACATCAGTGTGAATACACTGAGTAGAATCTTCTAAGAACAAGTTTTTCTTAAGGAAAAAAGGAGAGAGCTGGAATGCTGGGGTGTGTGGAGGGCTTAGAGAAAGAGAACAGGTGGGGTGAGACGGTGCATGAACAAATCTAGCCGCTCATCTTGCTTGGATGCCAGGCTAGACCTGAGGGGTGGATTCTGTTTTGGGGGTGTCCATAGGCACTACCATGTTCTTTCTGTCTTTACTTTTGTCTTGGTTCAGCCAAAGATTTCATCAGGCACTTGATGGAGAAGGATCCAGAGAAGAGGTTCACCTGTGAGCAGGCCTTGCAGCACCCATGGTGAGAGCTTCCATGAGCTGTGAACTGGGGAAGGGCCTGGGCCCCCAGGCCTGCCTCTGCCTTCACAGATAATCCTCCACATACCCTTACTCTAGGATTGCAGGAGATACGGCTCTAGATAAGAATATTCACCAGTCAGTGAGTGAGCAGATCAAGAAGAACTTTGCCAAGAGCAAGTGGAAGGTGAGCCCACATTCCTAGTCCTGGGTCCCAGCCTCCCCAGGATTCCTCCCCACCCCCAACCATGCCTCAGCTAGCACAACACCTAGCACCAAGTTGGGTATACAGTAACTGCTCAAGGATGCTTACCAAAGAACCTTTCATTCAGTCAATGTTCCCTGACACCTACTCTATTCCAGTGAGGGTCCCTGACCTCCAAGTCTAGAGGGAGAACAGTATATAATTCTTAAGGAGACATCTAATCCAACCTACACGGTCCTGGAAGGGGCATAAAGGTGGTGATGGCCTTACAGACCTACAGCTGAGTAGGAATTAGCCAGGCATAGTAGAATAAGGTCTAAGGCAGAGGGTATCAATGTACAAAGGGCCAAGGACAAGAGAAAGTGTGGACATTCAAGGAAGTGCCAGTGCTAAGGATGGCTGTACTGGAAGGGCTTTGGGGCAGTGAGGGCTTCTGGGATGTGGGGCCCAGGCTGGAGATGCAGGTAGAAGCCAGGGTCTCGAGTGCCACAGTGGAACACTGACTTGATCCTAACGATTCTAAGGAGCCCTAGAAGGATTTTCAGCAGGAATTTGCCCTTTAGAAAGGGCTCTCAGGATGCAGAGAGAGGCACAGAGTGAAGGCTTGGAGATCCCTTAGGAGGATGTGGCAGAGAGGCAGGCCGGAGACAGTGAGGGCTGGACCAGAGCAGAGGCAACAGGAACAGAGAACAGTAGTTGGTCCAGGAGTCAATTAGGAGGTGGAATTGACAAGAAGTGATGGTAGAATGGATATTGACAGAGATGCCAAGGGCTGGCCTGATACTTGTTTTGGGTGATTACTTTGGTTTTGGACATGGTTAATTTGAGGATTTTATGGAGACATCTCGGGGGAAATCCTATCTAATAAAGAGGGAATACGCTAATTGACCATCATACCCTCACAAAGATGGTGGTGCCCAAGCAAATAAAGAGGGAATATGCTAATTGACTGTCATGCCCTCAAAGATGGCGGCACCCACAGCCACATGATGGCGGCGCCCAGTCCACTCAGCCCCCCAGCTCCCCAGGGCTGGCTCAAGGTGCAGGCAAGCCTCGGATGGCAGCTGCCCAGCCGCCCAGGGCTGCCAGAGGCTTGCACTGCCGGCAGTGGCAGCAGCAGAGGTGTGATGGGGACATCGCTTTTCCCTGATCGCCGGGTTGTCTCCCACCCCTGAGGGATCCCAAACTGTGAGAGGGGGCAGGCCGGGCTGAGGGACCCCCCCCATCCAGTGCATGAATTTTCATGCACCCAGTCTCTAGTGTTAAATAAATAATGATATATACACACCTGGGCAAGTTACTTAACCTCTCTGTGCCTCAGTTTCCTCCTTTGACAATGGTGACACTAATAGTGCTCACCTCAAAGATTTCCGTAAAGATTAAATGAATTACTACGTAAAGTGTTTAGAAGGATGCCTGAAATATGCTATATTGTGTTTGCTATTATGTAAATATGAATTATATATAAAAAGTTACATATCTGTTTATATACTTTTTATATATGTATGTAGATGTGAGTGTAAATACATAATATGGCTGAATATAATTTAATAAAGCCTTGCAGGTATTTCAGGTGGTTTTAGGGAATCAATAACACCTGAAAATAACAGAATCCCACTGCCAGACCCTGCCCCATGATCTCCCACTCTCTCAAAAGTCCCTTCTCCCCCCCATCTCCTCACAGCAAGCCTTCAATGCCACGGCTGTGGTGCGGCACATGAGGAAGCTACAGCTGGGCACCAGCCAGGAGGGGCAGGGATCGACGGCGAGCCACGGGGAGCTGCTGACACCAGCAGCTGCAGGTGAGGACCGGGACTCTGTGAAAGGGTATGGGTGGTCCATGAAGAGGCACCCAGGCTGGAATGGAGGGTCTGCTTCTACAGCCAAGTCTGTTCTCTCCCATGTAGGGCCAGTGGCTGGCTGCTGCTGTCGAGACTGCTGTGTGGAGCCGGGCCCGGAAATGTCCCCCAGGCTGTCCCCCCAGCTCTAGGTCCCTGGATCCAGGGTCAGGATCCCCTGTGTGTGAGAGATTGGGGGCAGACTGCTCCCCTTCTCGCCTTGAACTGGGGTTACCCTGTTCCACCCAACCCCACCCCACCCCTTTTCCTACCACTCCCCCACTGCATTTTCCATACAAATGTTTCTATTTTATTGTTCCTTCTTGTAATAAAGGGAAGAGGATAAAACCAAAGGTAGCTTTGTCTCCCCAGATAACGCCCCCCTCCACTCCACACTGTTATGCAAACTGCTTAGCTTGAGGGTGTCTGGACCCTGAGGTAGTTGCATGGAGCCCCCTTCCCAACATGAGTCTGAATGGAGGAGAGTATAGGGAATGGAGGGAAAAGATATTGGGAGAATCCCTTTGTCCTGTGCCCCCCAGCTAGACTTCCAGCCCTGTGGATCTCTTTCTGCGCTTTGCTGGTGGTTCTTGATGGGGTTGGCGTAGGTCAGCACTGAACAGCACCTGGGGGCAGGGGAAGAGTCTATGTGGGGACAGGGTACACTGGGTTCAGGGTACACTGGCTGGTGGAGCTGGTGGTAGTGTGGGGAGAAATGGAATTACTGGGGAGCAGGTCCAGGGCAACACAAGTCCACTAGAGTCAGGGCTGGGGATGGAGGGTAGAGAATCCTTTAGGGTCACCTAGGGCAGAGGCAGTAGAAGAGTCCCTGGGTCAGGGCTTGGGGAGAAGTCCTATGGGGTCAGGGCTGGAGGAGAGGAAGCCTACGTATACTCACTGCTTGGGCCCAGCCAGCATAAGGTCCCCACAAGCTCCGGAAAAAGTTTCCTAAATCAGAGATAATGAGGTAAAACAAATTGGCCTCACATCCCCATCCACAGTGGTGGGGTATTAGGAAGAGAGGTGAGAAGTTTCTACCACCTCAGCCTACTGCTAGCCCTGGCATCTCCCTCTCTCCTTACCTAGTTCCTTGTTGGCCTGGGGGCTTGGACCCTTGCCCTGGGTTGTTGTGGGATGCCAGCTGTAGTCACGTTGGGCGATCTGCCACACGTGGACATCCACGGGCACGGCCTGGGGCTTGTCTAGGGCCATCAAGCAGATGCAGTCGGCCACCTTTGATGGACATAGAGGAGGAATGGCAGGATCCAGGCAGCATCCTGCTTCTAGCCCCAAAGCCAGCTATACTTCCTCCGACACTCTGAGATTATTATTATTCTATATTCTCAATCAATATATACCAACTATTAATAATTTTAAATACAGATGTGATGAGAGTGCTACTGCATGAATATCTACGTAGGCCAAGTTCTCATAACCTGGAAAGAAGCTGGTACTATATTCATTTTGCAGATAAGAAAAATGAGGTTCTAAAAGGTAAAGTGACTTGGCCCAAATTACATGGCTAGGAAGAAGCAGAACAAGGACTTAATGTTAAAGTTCAGAGCCCATAAAAAAAAGTTCTTTAAACAAAACTGCAGAGAAGTATACAGAAGAACACAATAAATGCCAGATTCGCAATCCTCTTGTTGAAATTAAAGAAAAAGTTTTATAAGTACATATAATTCACAAGAAGAATAAAAGTAGAAATACCTTCCTATGTGTCTTCCCAAAGATAACCACTGTTAAGTTTCCTGTGATTCCTTCAGGAAATTTCTGTGTGTATATATAGCAGTGTATATGTGCACCTGAACAAATGGCCTTTCTACAAATGCATTCAAAGGGCAATGTCCTTTATACCCTTTTTGCATTTTCTCCAATAAAGTATCCGCTTGTATCATTTCTCCTTCCTGCTCTGCCTCCAGAAGCTGAGCCTGCACCCAGCTCTCAGGCCTGTCTTGTCTCCTACTCTGTTACTCTCTACATGGGTGGTCTGAGGGTAGCTCCTACCCACCTTGAGGCCTCACCTTGATGCCCACTCCAGGCAGGGTGCAGAGGGCCTTGTGGGCCTCTTCGTAGGGGGCCTTGCGCAGCTGCTGCAGCCAGGGCAACCCCCCCTGTTCTTCAAGGATGGCTCGGGCACTGGCATTCACATAGCGGGCACGGTACCCAAGGCCCAGCTTCCTGAGCTTAGTCTCCACCTCTGGCCCTGGAGGGTGGGGAAAGGAGCAGGGTCAGGCAACCTCAAATCCTTTTATGTCCTCAGGCTAGTGTGAACCCTCCACCCCACAGGAATGCTTTCCTAAGCACCCCTCTCCCACCTCGCCACCCTCTGGGAGACCCTGGGATACTTGCATGTGCAAAGGATAGGATTAAGGTCTGGGTTCTACCCCTCTACAAATGTTTTCTGAACACCTATTTTGTGTTGGGCACTAGGGCAGGGACTCAGAAGGGCTTGCTGCCCTGGAGGAACTTCCCAATTGAGTTTCTTAACCTTTCCAAAGGGCTGTTCACACCCATGATCTAAATAATAGTCATAATAATAGCAAGAGCTTCTATGATCAAGTGTTGGTTATCAAATACAAAGTGCTTTGGATGCATTATCACATTCATTTTTCTCAAGGATCCTGATAATAGTACTGTATTTTTTCCTATTTTTTTCAAAATATATTTTTATTGATTTCAGAGAGGAAGGGAGAGGGAGAGAGAGAAACATTAATGATAAGAGAGAATCATTGATCGAATGCCTCCTGCATGACCCTACTGGGGATTAAGCCCACAACCTGAGCATGTGCTCTGACCAGGAATCAAACCCTGACCTCCTGATTCATAGGTCAACACCCAACCACTGCTCACTGGCTGAGATGTTTTTCCTATTTCACAGATGTTTTTCCTATTTCAAAATGATGACTTAGAAAAGGTTAAGTAACTTGTTAAAGAAAGGACACGGTGGAGATGGGATCTGCACCTGGGTCTGAAACACCAACTCCTGTGCTCTAAACCCGCTTCATGATTGCTTTATTCCCTCTCACCCTTCTAGATAGGAATTGTTATACCCATCCTACAAACAAGAGAAGCCTGAAGAGGTGAATGAATTTCTTGAGTTCTTATGAATACTAAGCTGGAAGCTAAGGTACAAGACTGGGTTTCTAACCACCAAAAACATTCTTTTTTTCTCCAGGCAGGCTGTCTCCTTACTATACATTCCCCAAGCACTTTCCCTAACTTGGTCCTCACTTCTGCCAACTGAGATACTTATCTCTGTAAAACTTGCCTCACAGGGCTGCTGTAAAGAATGTGTGTTCCTGGATACAAAATCGTTGGATTCACTATAGAGATAGCAACTTGAATTTTCCGCGTATTTCCCATATGCCAAACAATGTACTAGGTGCAGTATGTGTATGCTTTTACTCAACTCTTGTGACAACTCTGATAGGTTATCACATTCCACAGATGAAGAAACAGAGGAGAAGCTAAATAAGTGCCAGAGTTGGGATTCAGACTAAGGCACTCTCTTTCCAGAACATGTGTGTAGAGGTTTCTCTCTATGGAGTACGCCCGTGCCTTTCCTCACCCACTTCTGCCAAGGTGCATTTTCCTTGCCCCTCTCTTTCTCCTAAGCTCCAAGGGTCCTTCTTTTGCCTCTGTAACTTGTTTCCTGATCCCATTTCTTTTATAGCTCACTTCTATCTTTGTGACTTTCTAAATAAACTTTCTCTTAAAGACACACACACAACAAGCATATGCATTTAACCCCAAACTATTACACACTGCATATGGATGTTTTTCTGATGAGGCATTGAAACATGGGGCAAAAAGCAGAGTAGTGAGGTGCTGACATTTCAGGGACTGACAGGGAGGGTGAGGTATGTCTGGGGCTGATCGGACCAGACAGGGTGATTCTGGATGAGGGCAGTCTTTGGGAAGGCAGGAAGCTTTGAGATGGGAGATGGGGACCAGGGGTGAACTGAACAGACTCCGAAAGCTGTTAGTGAGCCTTGGGGCAGGCACCCACCTACTCACCAGCCAGGGCCTGCAGGCTGGGGAAGCCATGGTAGGTGACATCATCAAGCTGGATGAGCCGAGGTCCGAAGGCTTGGCAGAGCCGCTCCACCATGCCAGTGATGCGAGCAATGTTGTTGTTGGAAGAACAGATGAAGGAGAAAAGGCACTCGATGGGATCCTGTTGTAGGAGTCGAACACCTGAAGATCAGAAAGGCAGCGGGTAAGAGAAGCACCTGCTGTCAGGAGTGGCCTCCTCTCACCCTCAGATCCTAGGCATGTAGGCTCCCAGGGGAATGAGGGACAAAGTTGTTAGAGAAAGCAACATCATTCCTCATAGCATCTTGCGAGGTCTGGGTCATCATCCCATCCCAAGCCACAATGTAAGCACTATGAGGGTGGGGATTTGTGTCCATTTTGTTCACTGCTATATCCCCAGTCACTTAGCAGATGCTCTGTAATATTTACAGAATGAATGATGTCACCTGCCCTAGGTCACACATCCAGAATTTGACTCAATATCCTTTTCACTCCATGATGGTGATCAGTAGGAAAATCATAATAGTAATAACTACTATGTGTCAGGCACTATTCTAAACACTTTACATGTATTAGCTCATTTAATCTTCATAAAATCCTATGAGGTAAATATAATCCCCACTTTATAGATGGTGAAACTGAGTAACTAACCAAACTACAAGAACCCCAACCCAAACCCTGTCCCAGGCCCTATACTCACCTTGGAATTTCTGAGCTACTTTTTGGAAGTGGGGGTCCTTGGAACTCCAATGGCGATACAGTTGAGCCAGGCTGACATCCAGCTGGAAGTACTGGCGCAGGGCCTCTAGCTCTTCTGGTGTGGGCCTGCCAGTCTGGCCCTTTTCCCCTCGGTACACAGTGCAGTAGAGCTGCTCCTCGGTCTGGGTCAGTGTCCATACCTGGTCTGCCAGCACGCCACTCCAGTGCGCAGGGTTTTGCTCCTTCCACCTGAGACCCCAGGCACAGGGCCCTAGTACTCAGTTTCCCTTCTTGCAACCTTTGGGGCCCTCCCATCCTACAACCTTTCCACATATAAAACTGATTTATCCATTGTAAAGTAAAAGTGCTTTATTTTACATCAATTATATCATTTGATCCTCACAACACTGCACAGGCTTATTATGTCTTTATAAAAGTGGTAACATTTTCCCACCCTTACAACAATCACAGGCCATTAAAAAAAAAAAAAAAAAAGGTAACAGGCTCTTCACCCCTGCCTCAATTTCCTCTTTCGTACATTGAGATTTCTTCCATCACATCCAACTTTGCACTTCAGGCTAAGGTCACTCACCGGAAGGATTGTCCAGAAGCTAGAACCAAGTCCAGGCGCAGCTCAGAGCGTGGACAGGGGATGGAGGCCCACAGGGCCGGGACGGAGGATAGAGTGCGATGCCCCATGCTAACCAGGCAAAAGGGAGCAGGCTAATATTCCTGTATCAGGCTCCACCCCATAATGGCTCCGCCCACTCGGAAGCAGATCTACTCGCTACCAACAGACCAAGCCCACTAAGAGACCACGAACCTAAAGGCCTCGTCCAACTCCACGAAATCCTCGCCTCTCAATGTTTGTATTAAGTTCCGCCCAGTCGCCTTCTTCCACTCCTCGCAGGCCCCGCCCCTTACCACCCGCCAAAGTCCCGCCCTCTCTACTCGGTCCCACCTTCTGCCCTAAACCTCCCGCCCCCCAAGCCCCAGGGCGCTCACCACTGTACCTCGTAGCTGCCGTAGTTTGGGACGCGCGCGCAAGCGCACTCTTCCGGCCTTTCCTGCGAAGCCTTACCGGAAGTAGGGCTCAAGTCCGGGTTATTGGATCTAGAGGTAGCCAATCCGCGGGGAAATACGAGGCACCAATGAGAACGGGCGTGGCGGCGCTGGGCGGGCCTTCCCGAGGCATCTTAGCGGTTAGCGCGCGCTGGGCTCGCTGCTGGCGCTCTCTGGGCCTTTCCTCTACATCGGGCAGGCCAGCGTGTCCCCACCGACCGGGGCCCTGGTACTCACTGGCTGATGTCCTCAGACTTGCCGGCCCGCACAACCAAATCCTATCCCCCGCCATCTTCAGAGAGCCTTTCTCCACCGCGCCTCTCTAGTCTGCTTTTCGCTTACCTAGGTCCTCCTCCGATGAACCCCCGTTCACTGAGAATCGGACCCGGACCCGACCACAGCTCCAGCCCACAGCGCCTGTTTCCTGAGGAAATGTCTCCGCGCCCGCCGGTCTTAGGCCTCCTCACCGACTTCACTCCGAGGCCTGACTCCTCAGATCGTCCCGCCTCCTGTCCCTGCCTCCGCTACTCTGTCTGGACTTTCCTTCCGCACTCCCCCATCTCACACTGCCGCGTCGATTGCGGCTAGTGTAGGGGCTTTCTCTGGGGCTGGGAGAGGCAACTCAGTTCAAGCACAAGTGTGTGGCCCTGAGGCAGCCTGTCTGCCTAGCCCGGTTGCTGGGGCTGGCTGCCTGAGCCCAGGAAAGGGGTAATTTCTTCCCTTCTGGAGAAAGTCACAAAAAGCTAGACCTGGGCTTTTATCCGGCGACATTTTTATCTCCTAGCATAATGATTTTTGGTTGCTGATGATTAGACTGCAGTTTCCTGAAGGGCAAGATTTACAGCTGATTTATCTTTGTGCCCCACCCACATTACCTAGCAGGGAGTACCAGGAACTTGGTATCATCAGACATGATGTTGTCTCACTTCCACTCAGTAGCTCCAAAGCCTTCCACAACTGCCTCCTGTGATTGTCTCATCCATTGGCACACCAGCCCACAGGTGCCTAGCACTTGGAAGGCATTCCTTCAAAAAATGCTTGCATCAGAAAAGGAGCGGGTTGGGAATGAAGAACAGCAACCGTCTATAGTCCTGCTCTGTCCCCAGTTAAGAAGGGGAAAGTCGCAACTCTAGTGACTCTGAAACACTTGGACAATCCTGTTGAAGAACTTTAAACATCCGAAGTTCATGAAAGCTCGCACAGTTGACTCTTCCTCTAGCAGTTCAGCATACTGGTTAAATTGCAGACAGACAGACCTGAGTTCAGATCCTAGTGGGACAGCCATCATTCCCACTGTTAGGCGGATGGCCGTTCACCTTATCACCTGCACAGGCCTCAGGCCACTAGGCAGTTATGGCTTCTCCTGGCATGAGCAGGCAGAGGTGATGGGATGGTGTTTTATGCAGAATCCTAACCTTGGCCCACCACCCTGCACTACAATGCTGTGAGGTCTCTGGAGCTTTCTGGGAACTTCCTAATGAGAACTTAGGCAAGTTACTTAATTTTTCAAAACCTATGTCTTTGTGGAAATAACCACCTTATTATTAACCTTTCCTTTAATTAATGCAAGGATACATGAAACTGTATCTAAAGGAGCTAACACAGGTACTGCCACTCAGTAAGTGCATGAGAAATGAGAGCTGTCATATTATCTTTGCTGTTGTCTTACAAATGCAATATGCAGAGCAGCCAGCAACCACTTGGGCCCAATTATTTGCCATCCCTGGGGAACAGAACCTCCCTTTGCCCTGGCAGAAGGCAAGAACCAAGAATTCCAAACGGAATTTATTTTCTAAGAATCAATATATTTTCTTCTTTTGAAATAAATACAAACCAGTTTGAAAGGTGGGGGAATCTATGGGAAGAAGGGAAGAGGGGACAGGCCCCAGTCTTTTTAGTACCAAATGACTCTGGCGCGACCCGGAAACGCAGTTACAAATGAGAATAATTTAAATTCTCCACTAATTACAGTATTTACAAAAGCAGGGGAGGGGGTCACCTAGTGCCCCTCTTCCAGGCTGGACAGACATCAATCCCACTGTTAGGCAGGGCGGATGCCCGGTCACCTTATCACCTGCACAGGCCTCAGGCCACTAGGCAGTTATGGATTCTCCTGGCAGGAGCAGGCAGAGGTGATGGGCTGGCCTGTTTTATGCAGTGTCCTAACCTTGGCCCACCACCCTGCACTACAATGCTGTGAGGTCTCTGGAGCTTTCTGGCCTGTGGGACCTCCCCTCTCTTTGCACAGAGCTACCACGGGCCCTTGGAGTGTTCTGTACAGTCCAGCTGCACTCAGAGCAGGAGGGACCTCCCCCACCCAGCTTCCCCTGAGACTGGCCCCAAGACCAGGAATGAGTCAGTGCAGAGGCCGGTGCCACTCCAGGACAGTGAGCAAAGGGGAGAGAGGTGGCAGGGCACTGTAGATTGGGCTGTGCTGGGCAGTGTCAGTCACTATCACTGGTCTCGCTGCTCTGCTCGCCCTGGACCTTGCTGCGGTGTTGCAGAGCCCTGTGGTAGGCAATCTGCACTGATTTGCGGATGTTAGACTTGCGGCCCTCCAGCATCTTCTCCTTGTCGAGGTCCTGGTTCACACCCAGAGGAACCAGCTTAGTCCTAGGCAGCCATTGCCTACAAGATGAAGTGAGGATCAAATAAGTCATCTCTGGGAGAGCAATAAGCACCAGCCTTCCTCACTCGATTCATTCAAAAACACGTCCTGAGAACGAGACTCTGGTGGGCACTGGGATTCCCTGCCCTCAAATAACTGTTCACAGTGATAAAAGAGCCCAGTCAACTGTCACACTGAGGGGTAACCACAGGGTATTTATGGGTGCAAAAAGGAGGAGCCCTGACCTAACCTGAAATAGTACCCTGTCCCACAGGCTCCAGGCAGACTTTACTGGTATTAAAAATCCTCTGCATATAATTAACAAAAAGATTACATATGTAAACGAGACAGAAGAGGGATTCAGAGTCTGACTTTATGCCTGCTTTATCCTAATCTTGTCACCATGGAGGAAGAGGTGGGAAAACTAAGTCTAAAAGTCACCTCGATCTGGGTGGAGAGCCACTCCCATATTTGTCACAGTCACTGATGGTTCTTTGTTTTCTAGTCACAGCTGTTTGTCAGCTGTGCCCAATCAGTTGCTCAGACTTGTGGTCAACATAAAACTTTTTCTTAAAGACCTAAGTCCCTCCCCCCACTGATTTGTGACAGCCCAGCCTGTCTGTTGCTGGAATTTCCTGGCAGTCTGCCCCCATTTCCAGGGTTGTATTTGTGGCTGTGAGTCACCACATGCTCCCCTCCTCCCTTACCAGGTTCGCTTGTTGTCAAAGAAGAGGACGAGGTAGAGATGCTCTCGGGCTTCCTGGGTCATCTGCTCCCCAAGTTTCAGCACCTCTAGTGGGGGCACAGGAATGGGAACCCCATGGTGGAACATACCTTCCCGGGGCATCTTTGGATCAATGATCTGAAGGAATAATAAGACCTTGGTTTGATTCAGTCTCCTCTTCTCCAAGGCTTACTCTACCTAAGAATTTTGAGATTCCTTTGAAGTAGAGACATGGAAAGGTTATCATGCTACTGCAATGCTGACCTTCTTCCTATGCTGAATTATTTCAGAGCCCAAGGGGTCATGGGAAGGAAAAGGGAAAGTTGGAGAAACTAATCAGGGACCTCTAACTCTCTACCTGCCAAAGACCCCTGTACTCTGCAGCTCAGCAGAGAGTAGAAAAAGTCTATTAATTATGAGTCTGCATTCTGGGGTTGACAGGCAAGGGATATGACAAAAAAAAGCAGAATCCTACCAGAGCTGGGTACGATGGATACCCTCGGCATTTGGCCCACACCAGGTCCAGAGCATCCAGCGGGGAGTCCTCATCCTCTGACAGCCAGCCAGCTCCCCGGCCCAGACTCTTCCTTACCACTTCACAGGAATGGGAGAGAGGGGGCAGATCAGCAGACAGGGGGCTGGGAAGGCCCGGACACTGGGCCCCCAGCATCCCTGGCCTTGGGCGGGGGTACTTACTGCTGTGGCCCACACCGCGGCCAGTACCCACGGAGTAGGCCTCATTCTCAGTGCCTGAGGTATCTTCACTGCTGTCCTCTGGGAATGTACCCCGAGAGAAGGAGGGCTTGCCCCTGCCTTGTTTTGAGGGTGTTGTGCTGTAGACAAAACAAGGGGAGCTCAGCTCAAAGAAGAGTGAATGGCATGCTGGGTATCCTTTCTTCTTTAAACCCCCAGCGTCTAAGACTTTTGGAAAGCAGAAGCTACTTAAAGGTTTTCAAATCCAAATGTTCTCAGTGGCTTGGCAGTGATTTGACTGATGTGGGCTGGGTTTAGCAGTGGTGGTGATGAAATGTATACCCTGTCTAAAAGCAATACTGGCCAGATTTGCCAGACCTAATTTTTAAAAAGAACACAGAAACTGGGAATTTTATGTGGTACTTCTGAATTCCGTTTTTAAAAACACACCATGCTGGCCAAACAAAATATGTCTGTAGGCCAATCCAGGCCACAAAGCAAGAGTTTATGCCTTCTGCTCTAAAACATCAGCTGAACCCAGTATGGTTCCTTCCATTCCATTATGGTGATATTCTCATCTATTCCATTTATTTGCAGAGAACCTTGGATTTGAGCCATCTTAATCTAAGCTGAGATGGCTGCCACCCCACTTCCCATAGGGAAACCCAGAAGGGCATCCCAGAGGCAGGCCCTGATCTGGAGGGCTGGTACCTGGTCCGATCTGAGGCAGCACTGCTGCTGCTACTGCTGCTGGACTCAGAGTCTGAGCTGCTCCGGGGAAGGCTGCAGTCGTTACGATATACCAAGAAACTCTTCTTGACTGGCTGGTTTCCACTGCTGAAGCCATTGGCTGGTAAGTCTTGGTTGGGGGGGAAGGGGAGGAGGGAAGGAATCGGTCAGGAAGATGTAGATCAGAGATGGCATGGGGGTAAGAGGTACTTAGAGCCTGGCTTCCCTTTCTGTGCTGGAATATTCCTCCAACCTTGGCCAGCAGAGCTAGCTCTGGGTGGTGTCCACCATAGTTGGCCACAGCCCTGCCCCACCCCTTACACTTCCCTTGGCAGTTATAGACTTTAGGACAAAAATGGCTTAAAGGGCAGGAGATCACCAAGGAGGATGAGAAGAGAAAAGGTGAAGTGATACAATGGAGGGGGGCCTGGATGGGAATCTAGCTGGATCAGTGTCTTTGGGTTTCAGTTTCCCAGTCTGTAAAATGAGGGGATTGAATTAAATGATTGCTAAGGGCCCTTCTAGCTCTAAGATATTATGGGAAAATGAAGGGATAGGTGGAAGTTATGTTGGGAAAGATGGTAGCTTTGCTCTCTTTGGGGACTGGGTGGTGAGGCTCACCCATTGGGGGGTCTTCTGTGGATTTATCACTGTCGCTGTCTGAGCTCGAACTGGGCCGGGGGCTCCTACCCCGCTTGCGCTGACGCAGGGAGCCCATGATGGGAAGCTGAGGGGGCCCCACAGGACTGCCTCCGTGGCTGGGGGTCATCTGGCTCTCCCGGTTTTTGGGGGGCCGGCCCGGCCTCTTGGGCGGTCCAGCTGTCTTCGGGTTCTTTTTGGAGAACAGAACTGAGGTTCTCCTGCCCACCTCATGTGCGGGGGTTGAGGACATGTTGGGACCCAGGCCTGGAGCAGAGAAAGAGAGAAGGAAAGTTGGTGAGGGGCCTGATGTGGGAAGGGTAGATGTCATCCAGGGTATGCCCTGGGTGTATAAGTCCAATACTCCAGCTATTGTTGGGGAGATGATTTGAGGGTCATGGAATTGGGAACAGTGTCTCTTATACAAATAGCCAGAGATGCAGCTAAGAGGCCCCTGATTGGGGAATGAGGGAGAAAGTACAGCTAGCTGTGCAGGAAAGACCTCTGCCTTGGGGAGGGCAGGGGCTGAGTGTGTGCTGCAGAGTCAAAGTCTAATTTGCTTTGGGGTCCACCTTGTTATGGGGTTCAGACCTTTGCTTGTCTCCTGGCTGCTGCTCTCCTCAGCGGCACTGTCTGTCTGCCCATCCTTGTCACAGGCTGCTGGGTGAGGTGTCAGGCTGCCCCGGCTGGAAGGGCCATGGCGCTCAGGCCCATCCCTTCCAGTTTCCCGCTGGTGGGCAAGCTTCCGCCGAAGCGCTGTCATCTCTTTCTTGATCATCTTGGCGCGCCGTGAGCGGCCCACACTCTGCTTGCTGGAATTCACTTCATCTAACCGTTCCAGCAACAACTTCAGCTGCTCTTCCACTGGCAGGTGCTTCTGGTTCTCCAGCAGGACCAGCCGCTCCTCCTCTGCTGCTAGGAGTGGGGATAGGGGGGAAAAGGTCAGATTCAGGGCAGGTATTTGGACCCCTTAAATCTGGACAGGCAGTAAGAAACCCACTCTTGCCCGGTCGGTGTCGCTAGATGGTTGAACAAGGAGGTCACGGTTTGATTCCTGGTCAGGGCACATGCCCGGTTGCGGGCTCATTCCCCAGTGTGGGGCGTGCAAGAGGCAGCCGATCAATGACTCTCTCATCATTGATGTTTCTATCTCTCTCTTTCCCTCTGAAATAAAAAAAAAATATATTAATAAAAAAGAAAAGAAAAAGAAACCCTTCTCCCCTCAGCCGCTCACCAGGAATAGCCATAAAATAGCAGAACCAAGATGTGAACTGACAGGCATTGCTATCCATTCACCCATCTGGCTTCCTGGGGATAGCTTGTCACTGCTCAGCCTAACTGCTTCCTGCCTACACTGCCTGCTCCCAGGAGGGGACTTTTGGAAAGCTGTTCATCCCTAGCACTGGCATCTATGTGTGTGTGACTCATCACCCACCATCTTCAGTGTGGTGTGGGGCCTCGTCTCCAGCCAGGTTGTGGGGGATATGCATGCCCGTCTCAAAGTCAATGCCCATTTTTTCTGCCTGGCGCCGGGCCTGGCGGAGCACAGCACCACCCTGCTCACGGAGCCGCACCGCTGCCCGGTAGAAGATGGTATCCTTGGCGTTATACTTGAGGCAGTTGCTGACGATGAGGTTGAAGTCCTCCTCAAAATCATCAAAGTTCAGGTAGCGGTAAGCCTCCAAGTTCTGCTTCATGGTGAAAAAATCCATGGGCTTTTTGATGTGGTCTAGGTAGTCAGGTACCTGGGAGAACAGGGTAGGTGTAGCTAAGTGGAGATATGCCTCTCATTCCCCCTGAACCCCTGCCCCTAATACTACCCCTTGAAATGCATCTGTAACCTCCTCCCACCACAGTTAAGAGGTAGGCATATAGCTCAGGGGAAAAGAGAACTGAATTCAGTCTTGACTTTACCAGTCACAAGCTGTGTGATCTTGGCAAGTCTCCTAACCTCTCTGGGCCTTCTTTTCCTGGCCTGGAAAAGTGATAAAATTACTGCCAAAATCCACCTCCTAGAGCCGTATGAGGCTTCAACAAGAAGATAGCTAGGGGATTCCTCTGGAAATAATACCACCTTGCATTCCTATAGCTCTTTTTTGCTTATCATTAAGACTTATAAGGAGGCTGCTGCCTTAGGCCTCTCATTTTATACCTTTTAGAGAGAAGAGTCTGCCAGTCAGGACCTAGGGCTTCAGAGCTGGTTCTTTAGGTGCTGAGCCTTCTAAAGTCTCCGTTCTAGGGGTCAGCACCCGGAAAGTGTCTTCCTGCCTTGCAATTATTCATTTGGCAGACTCAGTCCCTGCCTCTGGGGAGGGAGTGCAGATTGCCTCCCATTCTGGGCACTTGGGGTATGACAGGGACAAGACAGAGTCCAGGTGATGCATGTGGCTCCAGTTCATCCTGGAGCCCCAGAGCCACCAGCCCCTCTCTTCAAGGTCCCCTCCTAGTCCCTGGCCCAGACCTGCAGCAGGGGTCCAACTGGGAGAGGAACAGAAAGAAGGTGGAGTGAGGGGAAGGGATTCTTACTTCGTCCAATTCGGTTACCTCAGACAGAGGGACCGGCTCGCTGAAGATGTTGCCCGTGTCCTTCTCTTGGAGCTGCTCCAAGGTTTTGCGAAGGAGGATGAGAAAGGGGGTCAGCTGCATCTCCATGGCGATCTGCTGGACCTTGATCTGACACACATAAAGGCCCAATCAGCCAGCCCCAGGCCAGTCCCTTGGCAGAGAGGTCTGAGGAGATGGTCAAAGCTGGTTTGGGAATTCGCCTTCCTTCCCACCCCCAACAGCTGGGAGTACTCACTCAGGTCTATGTTCTACAAGGCCCCACCCAGTGAAACTCCCCAACTACTCTGGCCTTTCCCTTCCTTGATTTAACTTACAGCACTAGCTACCTGTATCACATAATTAAAAGTTCCATTCATTCTCTCCTCTGACATTCTGTTTCTGGTGAGCCCAAGAGCACACTGAGCATCAACCCTATTACTTGCTGGCTAGACAACACATGCTTTTCCTTCTCCCAGATATGTTTTCTGTAAAATAGAGCTGGCCCAGGAGCACTCACCGTCTCCCTTTTGAGTTTCTCCCGCTTGCGAATCAGCTCTACCAGCAGCCGAGCTCTCTCTAGGTCATGCCGGAGCCGCTGCCAGGACTTGAGCTGTTCTTTGAGGGCCCAGTTCTTATCCTCAGAATCTCTCTGTAGAAGCAAAAAAGGGCATTAGAAGATGATGAGGGAGTCAGAGGAAAGGGCAGAGGAGAGGATAGCCCAGAAAACTGGGCTAAGGGCAGGTACAGCCAAAGGAGGGGGCACAGGAACTTACTGGCAGGTGTGCCAGCTCAAGCGGGAGCTCCTCAACCTAAGTGTCCCCTGTGCCAATGCTTGGCATACACTTGTTGAGGAAATGAATAAGCACATAGGAACAGTACCCTTCTACAAGTGGATAATTTGTAAGAATTTCTTCTTGGTTCTCCCTCCAGGAAGCATGCCCCTGCCATTCCCTCCTCCTCTCCACACCTCCCCCACATAAGAAAAAAAATTTCTTCCTGAGCCTGGTTTGAAGGCTAGCTTAAAAAAGGGAACAGTCTAAGCTCTCAGACACTGGATGCTATAGTTACAAATCTTGATCCTTATCCCCTGGTCTTAGTTCCCAGAGCCCACAGGGAATATGACACAGTACCCCAACTTGGTCACAGTTCCTCTGAGACTGCAAGTGTGTCTGCAGGCGACGTAACAGCGGGACCCCATTCCGTGACTGCCGCTTCAGTGTCCAGTAGCTGTGCAGCCTCTGCATGAACTGGCTCTTCCTTTGGATTGTTAGGCGGTTGGTAATTTTACTGAGCCTAGGAAGCAGGATAACAAATTTTCTTATGTAAAACAAGGGTCTCTTAACTAGTGCGAGTTCCTAAATGGGGTTGAAAAGGGAATAAGTCTGCTGTCAAAAAGTTTGTGACATCGGGCGTAAGGCAAAGAGCAAACAGTGCCATCAATAGCACCTCAGCAGACAGGAAGACAAGCTCCCAGCACTAATCCAGATCCCTAACCCTGCCCTGTTCCCCTGGGGGTCAGGGAGTTTGACCCCTAAAATTGCTCTATTTGACCCTCGGATACCCAACTCACACTGAGCATTACAAGGTACAGTATAGGAAACTGACTAGGTAAAATAAGAGTTAAGAAAAAAAAAAAGAGTTAAAAATAACTGATCATAGCCCTCATTTGGATTCACAGTGGCAGTAATTACTTTGTGACTCCTTAAGCATTTCCCTCCCCCTTTTTCAATCCAGTTCTCCTTTCAGAGTCAGACTATTTCTTCTTCTGTGGCTGGTAGCTATTACATCCTCTTTCTTCCTAACTTAAACCACACCATCAAAGTGAAGGGCAGTTTAAAATATATGTTAGGTCTGCCAGATAAAACTTGCAAGTTTCTGGCTCCTAATGTAAGTCAGGTGACTTGCTATAGCTAATCTCTTTTGGATTTTTTTCTTAAACTTCTACATAGCTCCTGATAGGAAGATAACCCAACCCTGTCACTTCACCCAGGGGGCTATCAGTCTCCAGGAGGGTTTGTTCTTCCCTCACCAACCTGACCACTGCTCCCCACATACCTGTGTGGTGGAATGCAGGGCACTGACACCACAGGTGCTGCTGCCCTCTTCTCTGCCAGGATCTTTCGTGCCTTCTTCATCTTGATCCGGGACTTGGCCTTGGCCTTCTTGACCTTCTCTGAACTCCAACTCTTACCCTCATCCTCCTCCTCATCCTCTTCCTCCTCACCCTCACTGTGGGACAGGGCAGGCAGCCGGCGAGCTGAACCTGGGGGTGTATGGATGTCACAGTAGGCTGTTTTGCGGACGCTGAAGGAGGTGCCGTTGGCACCTGTCTCCCGCACAGGCTCCATCTTCATGTAAAGGCCGGCCTGCTGGGCACATGTCACGTGGAAGGCTGTGTAGCAGTTGGCTTTGTGGCACTGAATGCAGGCCCCTGAGCCCCGCTGTTTGCAAATGTAGCAGGTGAGCTTCCAGCGAGCTGGCGGGATGTGCTCGATGCTGTCGATAGGCTCCAGGAAGACTGTGTTGGCAAAGCAGACCTCAGGGATCCACAGGGCACACACCACATGGGCCCAGCGCCCATCATCTGTCTGCTTAAAGGCACCACCCTTATTGGGGCACAGGGCACAGTCCACAGCACGTGAGGGTGATTGTAGACAGCGGCGGCACAGCCACTGGCCCTCGGGGATATAGGGGACACCATAGCACTCCTGGTGCACAGCCAGGTTGCACATGTCACAAAAGAGGATGACATTGCTGTTCTGGCATTCACCATCATTGCAGATACAGCACACAGCATCCTCATCCACTAGTGCATTGGGGTCGCCTTTATTGTGGCTCTCAAAGTAGGACTCCTTCTCCAGCCGGTCCATTAAGTACTCAAAGATCTCCTGCGGGATGGGACTCACACCCTCCGTCTTCCGTCGTTCATTCATGATATCCAGCCAGATGTAGTCCTCTTCATCCATGTCATACTCTACCTCCTCATCCAGCTCCTCTGCTGACTTTTCAATGTACCTGCAGTGCACACAGGCAGCTCAGCATCATATGGTTGAGATTTTCCTCCATTAAAGACAGTGTGTTACATTTGCCAAGTATTCACTCTAAGCCAGGCCTGTACCTTTACATATGTTGTCTCATTCCATCCTTACCTTAACCCCAAGTACTCTAGGTCCTGTAATCATTCCTGTTTTGCAGAAAAGAAAGCATAGTTTTGAGGAGGTTACTGCACCTGCCCTAGCTCTCTTGTGAAAAAGTGGTAGCGCTGGGAAGTGGCGTTAGGCCTGCCAACTCCAAACCTCATGTCCTACCTGCTACACAGCCTCCCTTGGGGTGCAGAGGCTCAACCAGATTCCTAAAGGGAAGAAGATGGGGCAGC